>NC_066364.1:119082782-120541017 GCF_013377495.2 Cygnus atratus
CGTTACAGCGCAGCAAGGCTCGGCATACTCACTATCTCCGGTAGGATGAAGGCATAGGGAACGGTTTTGAAGATGGCTGGTCCGGAGGGCACGGTGGGCTGCGTGGTGGCCGCAGGGGGACATGCCGATGCCATCGCTCCTTAGCTGAGGCAACTCCACTCGGCTCGCATGTGTCTGCGCTGCGCCGCTCCCCGGCAGGGTTTTAACCGGCACACCCGCAGGGACGTAATCGCAGAGACCAGCCCAGGCTGGCACCACGCTGCTTCCTCCAGCTGAAGGAGTCCTCAGCAACCCCCTGGTTCTCTCATAACACACCCTGCTGCCAGCACAGTGACAGGATGGGCTCACAGCCTGGCCAGCACCACCACTGGCAGTAGCACACTGTTAGTTCAGCGTCTTTAATGGGAGAAGAAAAAAATCCCACACCACACCACTGCAGAAGTTTCCTGCAATCCAATTTTGTCCTTGGCACTTGTTCAAGTGTGAAATATTTTTGTTTCCGCTCTTGCCTCCTCCCCTTTTTGCTCAGGTTTCTGCTACTTGTTCACGTAAGAATCCCCCACACCCATGGGATGCGTCCAGCCCTTGAACACTTACAGCCCGCCACAGCCTTGGCAAACATTTCTTACAGACAACTCAATGCACCAGTAAAAGACAGAAGAGTTTGTCCATCTGCTCTTAAGTGTCCAGAAAGGTCAGAAGGACAGCAACCAGGCCAGCTTTAATTTCCACCTCCTGGCAGATGTGCTTCGGATTCAATGAATGCTCTATTCTTTCTGCCTCACCCACTCAAGAAGTCTAGGAAATAACTGGAGGAATAAAAAGCTGAAAGTGGTCTCTCTGCCTCCTGTGCTAGAGTGGACAGAAAGACCCCGCTAACTCAGGCAACTCTGCAGCAAGAGGAGGGAGATCCTAGTAAGATACCACATGTCTGTTAGAAGAGCCAAGTTATGCCCTAGGAATTTGGCCTCTCTGCCAGGCTCCTGAACAAGACAGAAGAAAACCAAATCCATGATGTTTCTCATCATCTGAGCCCATCGTAGGCCAGGGGGTTGCACTTTGCAGGATTTCTGAAGGCTCCAGTTTACAAAAGCTGCCAGCGAGGGCTGGCCTCATGCTCCACACAGCATGCTTCAATCTTTGAAAGGCCTTGTTTTAAAGCATTTCACACCACACAAAACTAGCGACTGCTTTGGATTTAAATCCAAGTTTACTTGGTGCTGCCCACCTCACATCAGGCACCGTAGCAACGTACCCATCACCACAGACAAAGCATCCAGACATTGAGGCACTCCAGCACAAAGAGAAATCAGATTAATGACTCTGTGCCAGGAGTGAGCAGCACTCAGTAAGGACCGTGGTTACAAACTGCTCAGGAAAAAGAAACCTTGAACATCCTGATGGGTGTGAGACATACCCTGCAGCTCACCAGCCTGCACACAGTGAGCTAACCTATGCTATAGTCATGCACATGGGAAACGCAGCATTCCCTGAATTCTCACCACCTTTTATTTGTACTAGGTGGGGTCAAGCACATTCCTGCGAATAACCCAACCTTTTCCTGAGTGAGAACGGAAAACAGTAAAAAGTGCTAAATAAAGAGCAACCTGCAGCCTGCTGATTGGACAAGAGGTGACTTTTTTCCTGACCTTGTTCAGCAGCATTCTTAAAGATCATTGCTGTTTTCCTTGCCTGTGCCAGTCCACTTGGGTGCTCTAACAGGGTCTTTTGCTCATCCTGATCAAAACAAAATTGGAAATTATTGGCAGCTGCAGGAGAGGAGTAACATGCTGCCTCAGCATTTGCTAGGCTTCAGCACAAAACAACCATGGCTACCACAGGTACACGTACCGACAGACGACCATAGCCTCGTCTGACATTGCAAAGGGGAAAATATAAAATATAATTCTCATTAGTTGAAACAAAATAATACTAGACTGTCTCAAAATGTTACTGTTAAATGTTCTAAAATATTTCTTAAAACCCAGATAGTACACAATTTTCCTTTGGTATGAATTCATCTATATCGTTACCCCATAATCCATTCATGCTACAGGATTGTTTTTCCTCGTTTCTCCTAAGAAATCATAGGCCAGCTCTGAGATATCAAAGGCTTTGTGGGTATTTTCTGATGACAGCAGGGACTGGAGTGCACCATCATTCTCTCGGCTCTTTCTCAAGAAGTCAGCGATCACCCTCCAGCGAGAGGCTTCAGATTCCTCCTCAGCCCACTTGTAGCTGGGGAGGAAAGTGGACTGGAGGAGAGGGAAGACAGAGTCGTGGTACACCAGGACAAACAGAGACTTCAGAAATTCTCGATCCCTCTGTGAAGAAAAAAATATTTGAAAGCACTTCCATGAAAATGTGCAGCACTGTCAAGCACTTCTTAAGGAGTATTCTACAAAGGAAAAACAAACCCAAACCACTCAACTAGCCCTCAGTTCGCAGGTTAACAACAGGAGGAGATCTGACCTTAAACATGGACCTCAAACTCAGCACCAGAACTACACTGCATAAACCATAGATCAGCAGATCTGCTTCCCTACCCACCTACTCTTCCCAGCGACAAAAAGCAGTGAAATGCAGCCAAACCTGCAGATGCTGCCACATCTGCAGCAGAGGACACTTGTGATGCTTATCTTGCCAGTCACAACAGCTTTCACACACCCCCCTGGTGTTTCTCTGCTTTTCTGCAGAGAAAGTCTGAACAAGCCACCCAAAAGCATCATGAGCTTCACAGGACACAAAAATTCCCCTCGCCATCCTCCTACCTGATTTTCAGATAAAATCTCTCACTGCAATCTGCCTGCGGCAGCATTACTCTGTAGTCTGATACATTAAAATATATATCTTGACGATAAATTTCTTTTCAACTTACTACAACCCTTCTCCCCCTCCACCCTGGTGACCTATGCTGAAGCACCCTGAACTACCAGATTTGCTTTTGGCCCTACCTGTGACCTTGTAAAAGATGGTTAATTTAGGTTGGGTGAATAGAGGAAACAGCACACCAGAAAGTCTAAATAAAAAGAGCTAATGCCACTCTTTTATTAATATCTAAGCATTTAATATTTTAATATTAATTCAACTGGTCCTAATGACAGCTCCCTCATCCTCCCTGGTTACATTTGTAGTCACACACATTTGAAATAAAAGTCATTTTGTTAGAGACAGTGGAAACCCTGAGAACTCTGATACACCAAACATCTCAAAACCTCCCCGATTTTGAAATCATTTTGGTTCAAGCCTTCACAAAACTAGAAGAGATCTTTGCACTTTTTCACTGCTTTGCATGAAGTGGCTTGTACTGCCAATATTACCACAAAACAGTCACGTCATGGGGTATTCGTATTTCTTCCCCAAAACACCAGTGTATGAAGGCTTTCCCCCAGAGTACACGATGGGACTGTTTGCTATGGCCCCTGGGGGAGCAAACGCATTCCCCCTGCCTTGGAGGCCCAAGCCCCACTCATTTCTCTAGTGCCTTAGGCAGAGAGCTGCAACAATCCCATGCTTCTCGCAGCACACAGGAGGCAGGGCCATTCTGCAGGTGCTGTTATTTCACATTTTGATAGGACATTCTCTGTGTGGAGAGAATTATATTTTGACATGTAAAGGCCTGTTTGCAAAACCTAGGGTCTAAGAATCAGCCTGGTCAATTAGCAAGTACTGAAAGATCCTGACCACTTCAAAGAAGCAAGATTTGTATGCCTCATTTTCCAAACACACCAGAAGACACCCTTCCATGCAAGGAGGACAAACACAGAGCACAGCCTCCTGGAAAACTCACTGACCACTGAAGCTCTGCCAGGAACGCCAGCAATATGACTGGCATCAGCACCTCCTTGCTACCCCTGGGAAGATGAACAATTCACATCTCAGCAAAGGATTTAGCAGCTGAGTGTCATAAAAGCATGCAAGAAGGAGCAAGAATTAGCTGTCGTGCCAGGCAGCAATCCTGCCATGGGAGTGGCACATGACAAATCAGGTAAAACTGGATGGTTCTGGGATACTGAGGAGTTATTAATTCTCTGAGCAGATCAGCTTACATTTTGGATGAATGGTCTTGAAAAAGCTGCTCTGATTCAATGGCAGTTTGTTTTGTTTGCATAAATGGAGAGATCTCTGCGTATCTATTTATTCAGTAGCACCCGTGATGAATGAAATAACCTTATGTTGCTCCCAAGAAGCAAAGTGCCTGGGATCGACACCCAGCACCTTGCTCGTTCAGTTATCTATTGCTTCTCTCTGTAGGGAGGACAGGAGACAGCACAAGACACAGCTAAGCCTGGTGACACGGCCTGTTCAGTTTGTCTGCAGCTGTCTACATGCCAAAATGGGAGACTACTGACATCAAGAGACTGCAGAATTTGGAAGAGGACTGGATGGAGCTCAGAGGTTGGAGGAGGAAAGACTGTTTTGCAGACAAACGCAGCCCCTTTTGTACCAGTGGCAAGTTTTCACCAGCCCAGTGTTGCAAGCACATCATGAGAGAGAGCCACACTGGTGTACAAACCTACCACAACATCCCCATTAACAACTGTATAAAAACACTGAGAATAAAAGTTGTAAGTTAATTTCATAGTCCTCCTAGTTTGCTGTTGCAAATATAGTAAGAAATGTTTATTTAGCATATCTACATTTTCTAAATCTATGGTGAGAGGAACAGTTAACTAGCAATAACACTGAAATAAAACTTCTAGCTTGAATTAGATGTAATATACGCCAAGAAAAAGCAGTAATTTGTTACCTTCTCTGATCTCTTCAGATTTCTTTCTCTATCTGCCCAAGCACTCTGAAACAAAATAAAAAATATACAATATATAAAATCTGACTGAGATTGCAGAGATCTAGAGAAGTTCCATTGTTACCTGCAGAAATCTCTTACTGCATCTCCACAGGAGTTTAAGCCCCTCTTGCAGTCCTGCTTTCCTTATATTCCCCATTCCTCCCTGGTGCTAGTTTAGTTAATTTAAGCAAACAGCCATTCCACTAAATTTTACAAATGTAAGGACTTAGAGATTTTCAATTATCAGAGCCATTTAAACAAAATCAAGAGATCTACTTTACAGAAAAATCAATCACAGCTGAGGTTGATTCCTTCCACCCTACAAGCATGGGAAAATACAGCACAACCCCAAAGACTGACAAGTTTCAACAGCAGTATCCTTTGGGCAGAAATAAATCAGCTGCTGTTGTCTGCCTGAAAGGGACTGCCCTGTACGTAAGTGAGCACAGTTCTGCAGCTGCCGGTCGGATCCAAGTCAGCTCCTACCTGTCAGGAAAGCAGCACTGCCATAGGAGCGGACAAACATTCAGGCACCTAGTCCATGGGCTCCCTTTTGAATGTGCTCAAGCAGTCTCTTGCAATTTGGAGGGGCTAAGGCATGAGAGATCTTCATGTACTTGAAATTAGTACAGCTTTTCTGCTGTTTGGCTTTTCCATTTATCTTTTCACGGGCTAAATAAAAAAGCTCAAATTTTGCAAACTACCTGGAAATGCAGACACATGGGCTGTAATTGAACACTACGTAGACAACATACCCGCAGTGCGTCCATCAGGTCTGGCTGATCCATGAGTTGAGGGAACGTTGCTAAAATAGGATTACAGATTAAATCTGGAACAGAAAACAAACACATTTAAGGCTAAGGAAGAAACAGGATGGTTCCAAAACAGAAGACCATCTCTGCCCAGAAACAATCCCCTCCCTGAATATTTCACAGGGAAAATTAGCTGTCACAGTGCCCCAGAGCAGCAGAGGAGGTAGATGAGCTCTCTAGCAACCTCATTCTCCGACAAGAGCTTTCTACAGCAAACTCTGAACAGCTGAGACACGGTTAACCAGAGAGAGAAGAGATGCACCAAAAAAACAAGCGCTGGTTTATTAGGAGAAGCCAGCAAGGAAGAGCCCTTACTGATTTAACCCAAGGAGAGATTAAGGTGTGTTTTCCTCGTTGCTGCACCTGTCTTTTTTATAAACATCTGAAATTGTGATGCCTGGTTTGGATGTTATGAATAAACACACGTTCATTCTACCTTAATCTGGCTTGTGTTATGTGTGATCCTGAGATAACTGGATAACAATCGCTTTTTCAGAACAGGGCAGGCATTTTAATTTGCCTATTTCTGAAGAGTTTTAAAAGTTTTTAAATAGGAGCAGCAATTTTCATTTGTTACATCACAGAAAATTGCTACCAGAACAATCTTTGAAATGTAAAGCCTTTAAAACATTTCATACCAAGACAACCCAAACGGAAGCAATTTATTTCCAAGGGAGGTCACCAGCCTGATTTAGTGTCCTATGTTATAAAGATCAAATAACTATAGAGGATCTCAACCGGCCCTGAAACACCATCATTTTCTGTTTCTCAGTGATGAGTTTAATAAATACAGCATAAATTCATTAAAGGGTCTGACTTTCAGATACTGAATATTCAGGGCGTATATTAAAGTTCAGGAAAATCAGGAAGAGAGTTAAGTTCTGAGCATCTTTGAAAGATGAACCTTTAATTCCGATGCCTCAGTATGCTATTGTATTGATTGCAGGTTAAAAAGCTTAGCAAGCACACATGCATAATTCAGTCTGGAGAAGAGACAGAGAAAGCACAAGAAAATTATTTTGCAGTATCAATATAAATTCATCTGTAGTACAGTTAAGAAATGTAATTTTTTTTTCTGTATTTCAAGTGTGATTTTAAAATAAAGACTACAAACTATTACAATTCTGCTGAAGGAAAAATATGGAAGGAATGACAGACTTCCAAAATAAGAGCAAGACAGAGTTCTAAAAGCAGAGCTCTTACACTTCTCTCTTCCCACTGCATCAGCCAATAAGTAAATTAACAAATAAAAAGAATAAAAGAGGGTGACTTCGCCTCAGTGACAGAAACATCTGCCTATAACACCTTCCTATAACACACAAGAACAAACATTCACTAGAAACGAGTGAGTAAACCTGTGAGCATGTCTAATCTCTCATTGCATAGGTGATGAGAAGGAAACATTTCTCTTCCAAACAATTTTACCTTTTCTTTATTTATTAAGACAAAAATAAAATGTCTTTGCCTGTCCACTTGGGCTTTTTGGGGTGAAGGGGCGTTTCACTGAAGACACTTCATTCACACTTCACAGAAAACAAAACTATTCTTGTGGTTTCTGCAGCCTGCTGTGTGAACTGATGTCAAATAAGGCAACGCATTAGGTGTGAGTTGAAATATTACTAGTTTGAAAGACAAACATACCAAGTGGGGTATTCACAGCAAGAAACTGTTTTCTTTTACTAACAGGGACAACAGCTTTCAATTTGCTCCCACAGCACCTGCAGACTGAAAGCTTAAAACACTGAAATCCTCTACAGAGGAAGCGTGACTTCCCAACCGTGCAGGTCAGGTGGTCAACCCCAGCACTAGCAGGTAACAACATCCGAAGAGTACCCCATATCAGCGAGAGTTGCTCCTGCACACCCCTGCTTAATCCTACAAAAGGAAGATTCTGGAGAGAGCAATTCTCTTTGAGAGACCAATCTTACTGCTGAGCTCATCCCTACAACACCAGTGCAATTCTTACCTGCACTTTGCATGTTTATTCTGTCTTTCAGGAGTGCATCACCAAGTATTTGTCGATAAAATATCAAGAGATGGATGTAGCACATACTGCCAATT
Organism: Cygnus atratus; assembly: GCF_013377495.2. Lineage (NCBI taxonomy): Eukaryota > Metazoa > Chordata > Aves > Anseriformes > Anatidae > Cygnus > Cygnus atratus. The sequence continues at coordinate 119,090,445 of NC_066364.1, forward strand.
AATGTTTCTGGTAGCAAACTATTGGGAAAAATAAAAAACACGCAGCTGAGATTTTTATTCAAAACTGCTCCAGCAAAGCACTGTTCTCCAAAACTTGAGAATAATGACAGGTTTGGGGGGACACCTGTATTAGCTCATATTGGTGTCTCCACAAATCTATTAACTTCTGAAGGCATACATGGATGCAGCTATAACAGCCAGACTCCTGCTGTCGCTATTTTTAATTTTATCTAGTTTAAAGCTTTTTGCTTGTTTTCAACAGAATAGTTCTAAGCCTCAAACAGAGATCAAATGTAATATGCAGCTGACACAACCCTCATATTTTCTATAGCCAGTATTCCAGGGAAGGGGAACACTTCAGATCTCTGGGATCATTCTAGGCTGAACTGTGTTTTGATTTTACAGCAGCACATAAATATACTTACTTCAGGATGTCTTTTGACTGCGTGCTTAATGACCTCAGTTTTACTAGAAGCACAGGCTGCTTCTTGAGTGTTATAAGCTGTTGAAGAACACTACTGCCTGCTTAAGAAATAAACACCCAGGATAAAATTAGTCATTTTGAAAGAACATTAATAACTGTATTACAAGAATGAACATTTAAATATGGTAAAAGATGTGTTTTTTTTTTTCTGAAACTGTAACGGTTTGAGGATTGTCTAAAACTCAGGAGGAATTGAATGCCTGATTTTTTTTCTTTATTTTCCACCTATATCAACATCTGGTCTAACTAAAGCTACCTGGGACTAAGGAGTCCCACTTGCTCTCCACTTGCTTGCTCAAACTCCTCTCTGCAACTGTCACCTCTTCAGGCAAGCTGGTTCTCTGTTTTCGGTGAGCTCTTTCCATCTGGCTCAATTCCCTGCTGTAGTTCACAGCATCACCTGTAATCCCTGCCCCCTGCTGTGCCAGGTGCTGTGGGACAGGGACAGACACACCTTGCCCTTGCTACGGAACTCTTTAGACCAATATTACTGCTGAATCTTGTAGCATCACTCCACAGCCAAGAAGTGTTCAGTGCAATTAAAGAAATACCCGAATACATTTATCAGAAATAATCCTCAACTTGCAAACACCGTAAATTACAGAAACATTAGCACCAACAGACAGTTCTAAATCCGAGCAGCCCTAACAATCAACTCTCTCTCATGCAAATCAAGAACACCAAACAACACCAGGCTGTGTTGACTGCATGCTAATAAGAGCCCTGTCTGAGCTCTGCATTTTGTGAATTAGGTATAACATGCATCATTTTATTTATGAAATGTTTAGGAGAAACCAAACCTCTTCTTGATATTGATGGGTCTACCTCAACGCCTCTCTCATAGGGAGTACCACCATTTAATGGCAGCTCATACATCCTGTGAGGGAAGAGCAGCGTGGTTAGAATAAAACGACACAAGGATACATGAGAACAACACGACTGCTCTCTGAGAAAGGCGAGAAACCTGCTATCTCAAAGAAAAACCAGACACAGTGCTCGAGGTTTTGGCTAGTATTTTATGTGAAATGACTACACCTAAATACTAAGTAGCCAAACCTCTAATGATAAATTGGAAGCTTGTATTATATTGGGGAAACTAGCCAATTATTTGAAAAGAAAATAGCAACAACGATTCCTTTCCACATGATTCCAACATTTTTCTTGTATGAAATTTAGCAGCTGCTTCACTGAAATGTTTTTGAGGAATCATGGCTAAAGTATCATGAAAATTTTCAATGCTGAAGAATAATGTAAGCCCAGTTCTGTCAAAAGTAAGTCACTGTTGAAGTAAGCACGCAGTTTCACTCTCTAGAGTAGAATTAAAAAGGACGTTATCGCCTTCAATTTTTTAAATGTTTTTATTTCATATAATAAGGGTGTTTTCATATAAAAGGTGAGTTATTTAGACATTTCTATAGTTTTTAGAGTCCATTGAAGAACATTTTTAAACGCAGGCTAACTTGCAACATTTCAAACTCAAATGTTGAGTCCAGGGAGCACACTTTAGAGGAATGCACATTGGGTGTGGAAGTGGGATCAACATTCACACTGGAAGACCCAGTACAACCTGCATATTAGACTGGATTACACCTGTCCATATCAATACCTGCCCATACTAAACACAAACTTTACTCATAGCTTAAAATGTATCTATATACATACATAAATACAGAGAGAGAGAGAAAAAAAAACAAACACATAATAAACTTACTTGGAAGGAACAGGCATTCCATCAGAAGTAAAAAGCTTCTGAAATACCCAGCCACAGCTTAGCTCTCCTCGTTCACCTGTTGACTAGAAAATAAAAGAGGAAGGTAAACTTGAGCAGCTAAACCAGAACGAGTAACCGATCACAAACAAACATTTAGAATAATCCCATAAAAATTATAAAATGGTAAAAGCCCCAAATTCATGGTAAGCAAACGCTGACTATACCACATTTAAGATAAACATACGTATATCAAACATTAGAAAGCTTTATTCCCAGGCACTGGGAAATGGAGCTGACCCTGTGTGCCAACCCATCCATTTCCAGGTATGTCCCAGGTCTGCTGCATGATCCTGAGGGTAGCACTGCACCTTCCAGGATCTCAGCTTGAACAAATACAAAGTGAGAGCAGAGACAGTTACTTTCTTTTTAAGTGGTCTGATGGATGAAGCAGAAATAAAACCCAAACCCACAAATAACAGGTAGGAACTTGCACGTACTCCAGCCTTCATGCAACCTTAATCTCTAAACAGAAGCTGACAACCTGACGTCCTGACTACTCGAATTAGCATGCAGAGGGCCATTACGTCTGATTAGGTCTCTGTGAACCGTCACTCACCAGCATGTAGTTCATTGCCAGGACTTGCACAGTCCAGTTCCCTACAGATTCAAACTCTACTTATACCCTTTTGCAACATTCCTACTATGCTATCAGCCCGTTTTTCTCCCCTCCACATTGCCACAGGGACACTTCTACCCCAGGTTCCTACAGGTATTAATGAAAGAGAAAATACAGCAAGACCCCTTTGGTAAGTTCTCTAAGTTTTCAGAATTCTGTTTTTCAGAATTTTCCCAAGTTCTGCCCACCATTTAATACCCTGCTTGCTAACAATTGTCATTACCACATTTTCCATCTTTCCCTTGATTTACTTGACTGCCAAAGCTTATCTGAGCAAGACGGTGACAGTAATGAAAAAGGCAGCAAGACTTGAGTCAATCCTGTAGACAAAGCAGCTAAGATCTTTCAGAACAGGAGCTCTTCCAAAAAGCCACTGTTTCCTCCAAATACTAGTGTTTCTTATCCCTCTTTTTATTACCATAGTTCTTACAGGGAAAAGTGCTTTACCATCTATTGTATCACCAACCATTGTACTTTAGGAAGCATATCCTGGTTGGATGAAAGGATGTATCTCTATCAACAGTGTTCAAAATATTACAGTTAACTTTTTCATTTCCAAACTACATAGCACAGTAGTGTGAAATGAATCACAGCAGATAGAAAAAAAAAAAAACAACAACATAGGAGTGAACAGAGAATTGGGATTTTCTAATCACATGAAATCTTCAGCAGACTAGCAGAAATTATTTCAGTGTAGGAAAAACTACATTTACATGCACCAGTCAGAAAGTCTTTTGTTCATTAAATATTGACTGGAACTAAAAGTTGCCCAAACCAACATCTCTCTCTTCACTCCCAGATGCCAAAATGAAGACAATCAAGGAATAAGCTAGAAAAAAATTCACCTAAATTTCCACTTGGATCTCAAAATTCACAGCTGAGATACTACAGCTTACAACTGAACACCGGACAGCTGATTCACTTTAGAAATGTGCTGGGAATGATTTATTCTTTAACTGTATACACTTACATTGCGAATATAAGTGATGCCAAGTTCAAATAAGAAACCAATATCTGAAGATGGAGAATTAGACCTGACAAAACAGTCACCATCCAGCAAGCTGGGTAAAATGCCTGTTACCTAATACAGAGGGGGAAAAATACAGTGAATGTACATATTAAAACAAAAACCCTCTGATTTCTAAAGGCAATTGAACACATCACTCATTTACGTAAGAACTCAGACACGATCCCACTGCATATAAGAGAAAACAAGAAGTAGAGAACCAGTTCCATTTGAAACCACTGTTCTGTTTATTCTTTATCTTGTCACAAACCACAGCTATGTTACCAAGGTACATTCTCTGTGATGACAAGATATTAGAGAACTTTAGAAGTCAAAAAGGAATTAATTCTCTGTGAAAACACAGCAACAACTGGGGTAAAACATGGTAACAGTACTGCTGTGAATGTGGTTCTGTACAACACCTGAAACATGGGACAAGGCATGTGCTCTTTTTCTATTTTCTGCCTGTTTATTTTGGTTGCAATACATATTATTTCAACAAGAATATCAGAAGTAACAGACTGTTAGATAAGAAGCTGTAAATAGACACCGTAAATAGTTAGTGGCTATATGACTTCCTGAGTGAGATACCTACCCTTGGAGAAAAGGTCCACATTTGGGGATTTTTAGGTTGCCATGTGGCTCTCACTGTATGAATGTTACTCAGTACCTAAAACATGACAGTGGGGAAAAATGCTAAGACAAGTTTTTCTGCATATCTACACAGCTTTAAGAAACTGCAGTATTATCTAAGATTAATCCAACACTCCACATGCAGCACAGGTAAAAGCACACTTGCTTTTCAAATTTATCAGAGACTTTCAGTTTGAAAGACTACAGCAGAAGGCAGAATCAGCAGCAGCACTTTCCAACCATTCCTGCTTCCTATGTACCAGTATCAGTCCCTTTGCCTCCAAGAGCATTCGACAGAAGGGAAACTACCAGACGGTCGGCACTAGATTATTTATAAAAAAAAATGCTCTACACTCACACAAAGGCACAGAGGAACAATGGCAGGTGGGGAAATCTGCGTGTGACCCTGACCCAGCTACTCCCAGGCCCATCACAGGGGAGAAATGAGCCCAGACAAGGCTCACCTCCACAAACGTGAAGGGCAAAGAGACACAATGGCAGGTGGGGGAACCGAAATTATGCATGCAGAGAAATGGAGCCCCAGATAGCCCTGGGAGGGGCTGGGGCGGGGAGCTGGGTGTGATGCTCCTGAAGATGAGTCACCAGGAACGGTGCTGGATTGCCTGACAGACCGAGAAGGGTTGCTGCTTAAGGCTATGAGACTGCAGCACACGAGCAAGAACGTTTGGGGACTGCGCATGACTTACTAGGGGATGTTCAGGGGAGGAACCAAAGGCAGAAAGAGGGAGTGACCAGGGTGGTTTGTGGAGCAAGAAGGGTGGGAAAATAGAGGGATAAGGGGATAAAAGGGTGTGTTTGTGAGCTGGCTGGTATGCATGTCTGGCCATGCCCTGCACCTGATCGGTGCAGTTTGTCCTGTCTTCTCATTAAACTCTATTTCTAACTCTTTTTTTTCTTTCTGAATGGGCTTTCTATTCTGCATGCATGTGCATGGAGGTCTAAGTGCCAGCAAACAGAGGCAGGCCACGTGCTGCAGGGAGCTTCTGCCTGTGGTGACTGCTGCTGGTGAGGGGGAGGGTATGTACTTCAGTGTGCGACTGCACATATCAAGCCAGACTAACTGTCGAGTCAGTTAAGCACCTTGGTATGTCTCCGAGACAACTGGAGGAGTTGGCTGCTGGAGGGACTAGAGCGTCATGTACACCTTATCGAGACCTTTTTTGGTCATCAGACAGCTACTCACCCGATTGCCATCAAATAGACAGAGTCGAACATGTCTACTGAGAACCTGTATGCTGCCTGCTGGGAGAGGAATCATTTTGCAGCTACATAAAGTCACAATCAGGGATACTCGAGTTGGTCTAGGCTGGATCTGAAACACAGAAAACAGAAGAAGGATTAAATCCAGAGGTTCCTCCTACACATGGTTATCATTTTGTGTTTATTTACAGAGCAGACTGACTGTAGTGCTTGCCGGACTGGATTCTTTGACCCACAAAGCTCATGCAGTATTAGCAGCAGCAGGAACATTCCTTCATAAGCCTTTACACCTCTCCTAAGGAGAGTGCTACAAATAACTCAGTGACAGGTGGAAGGTCCTATCAGAAAGGAATGCTGTCATGGAGTTCTTCCCCAGATATTTCAAGTCTTGGTGGCAATTACATTTTTGAGCTGCTTTTCCGACAATAATTTGTAAGTAGGTGTTCTAAAAATGGTGTAAATCAAGGCATAATCATTAGCCAAAATGAAAGAAGAAAAATGAAACTGGAGGTTTCACTGTGACTAGTAGAATTTCATGGTTTAAGAATTCAGACTAATCACTCATGCAGATTTGTTTTACCCCAAACAAGGAAGGAACCACAAGCTTAAGATGAAACAGGACTCAAGAAATACCCAACATAGCACCTTGTATTGATTGTTGGTTTTTTATTTGTTTCTGTTTGCTTTTTTTTGCTTATCAGAGAGCAGGTTGTAGTAACATCTAACTTCCTAAGGAGTCTAGATTGACACTGAAGAAATCTATCATCTATTTCACAGCAATATTTACCCACCAATATGAAACATTTTTTAAAGGTTGCTAGTGATTCGTATCTACAGATGCTGTCATTTCTCTTGAACCAAAAGCTTCATAGCTTTCTCCCCAGTAATACCTACAGTATTTTTTTCGGAGTCCCACACCAAGTCTTTGAAAGCCAGCTGGGATGGAGTAAGTTCAGGCTGTAAGAAGTAACTTGCTCTAAACTGATTACCTACAATAAATGAAATTTAAAAACAAAGAAAAATCTTAAGGTTTTTTTATGATCTTTATTGCCACAAAATGAAAGATACACAAAAATCAGAGGTGTCTAAGGTTCACTGGAATATTTGACTGGTCCTAGCAAAACTATGGAAGTATCTACTACAAGTAAACTCTAAAAGGGGCAAAACTATTTGTAAAAGTGTTCTGTAGTATTTCAGCACTGCAATTTAATTAACAAAAAGAGCTACTAACTGGAGACAGTTTGAAATGAAAAGATGAAGAAAATATGAGATGTGTAGTATCATTGGAATTCTCTTCACAGAATATCTCTGAGAAAAAGGGAGGAAGTCTATGAAAAAAAATCTGTAGCTGTCACCGGGAATAGTCTTCCAAACAGGAAAAACTTTGAGATCATCAGGAAATTTGTCATTGCCTTCATGGGGCCATGATTCCACTCAGATAAATTAAAACTTATTTGATAAAAGGAAAAAAAAAAAAAAAACTTTCTACATTATTTGACTGGTCAAATATATACTCTGTGCAGATTATGTATACCTTGTACCAATTATCATAAAGCAATACTGATTTTAGTCCAACAGGCTAGTTACTGGGATAAGAAACTCTCCAAGGACACTTGCAAATTCTGCACTGCAATCACTATGAGAAAACCTTACCTTCTTCTAAGAGCTGGAAAAGTGTGGAGAGACGGAATCCTGCAGGAACTGCTCCCATAGTTCCCAATACCTCTACTGTATCATTCTATTAAAAAAAAAAAAAAAAAAGGATATTAACATTCCTACTATTTAACAGCTAATTCAGTCCTAATTTACAGCTCTCACACAAACAATATCAGGACCTGAGGCATCCATCACCTCTTCTAATCTGAAGTTAGCTTGGCACAACACCAGGAATGACTTTCACTTTGTTTTGTGTATGACCCCAGACAGACCAATTTTGTTAAATCCCCTCTTCCATTTCAACGCAGCAGCAGAGTAGCCAGTTAACAAAGAAAATCACACCCTTGAAAAAGAAATGTAGCATGACTATGGCAAAACAACAAAAGCCACTTCGGCTGCATCTTCATTCAGACACACAGACTGGGCTGCAGCCTATTTCTAAAGCAGTAGGGAACCTTACCATTTCTTGCTACCAAAAACAAACTAGAGATGTTACTTAAAAACATTGGTCTCTACTATGATACATTGTGCTTAGTAAAAGACAAATCTTGTCTACAAATTAATTAACATTATGGTAGATGAAATTGCTATCTAAGAGTACCTACCTCTGTGATAGCTTTTCTCACAGCGCTCCAGTGAGGATCTGTTCTGGAAGAAAAATAATGTTCTTCTTTTATAATATTCTTGTGTGGACAAAAGTTTAAACACTGAATACAGATTTGCCTTCAAATACCAGCAGCTTAATCAGCACTTCTGAGACAACAATAACAATATGCTTCCAGCTACTAGTGTGTCTCATAAGCTGAAATATGACTCAATACATGAGCTAGTCATACTTTGATTTTGAGGAAAATAAATAAATAAATACATACATAAACAATCCCAAAGCAAAAGTCACAAACAAATCTACTAAAGTAGAAGTGTGTTGGCAAATTAAAATTTGTAGAATCTACGGAAAAAATAAATCAAGTGGCTGCTGTACTGAAAAGAAAGAAGCAGTTAGAAAGAACCAAATACATCTGTCAGGTATTTTCTCTGCAGGAGATGTATTGCCATATCTAAGGAAGAGCAGGATGGACAATTTTACACTTACTTGCTTTTGCATATTCCACTTACCTTTTTTTAATTTGAGTTCCATCTGCTGTTTCATCCACCACTTCTATGTGTTCATCACTTTCCTCTTGGCTTTCTCCATCTTTGTTATGGACCTGTAATTCAGATTCAGAAAGGGCAAGGGCTCACTTTCTTCACAGTTCTGTTCTTAAAAATGTTTTCTCCAACTACAGCACGTGTACATAGTTTAGAAGAGAAGATTTTCTGTCTGTCATGACCTATTACTCCAGAGCATTGTAACTACAAAACACTGCTCTCGGTTCTGCAGCCACAGCAAGAGATTGGAGTATTCCTACAGGAGAACACTAAGCAAGAGAATGGTTTTGCAAAGCAGATTCTTTAAAAAGAGAAATACATTGGTATCGTGAAGTAAAAAGTTCTCTACCCAACATACTCTCCGTTCTGAAAAGCCTTGTTCCACAGTGGGAAGCTCAGACTCAATTGAGCCAAACTATGTACCCACATTTAAAGGTTAATTAATTAATGTCAAATTACAAAATACTCCAACTGACATTTCATATGAATCGTGAAAAGCATGCATGGCTCTGTAGCAGCTGGGAACCTTCAGAGCTGACTGTTAGCAGCAAAAGTCTCTAACTTTCATATTCAGCAAACCTCTCTGCAAAAATCACGTCACATCTCCATATGGCATCAAAATACTGCTTTTGATAGCTATCTGCGTACACATGCATACAAACATGGCGTTATTTGCATACAACTGACTAAAAGCTGCTGTGTGTGCCCATTTTAAGTGTTATGATAAATTTCATGCAGCTATATTATCATTAACATACAAAAAATAACAGAGGTGAGACTAGAATGGAAGAAGTTTGCAGCACACTAACCGCAAGATAGGTTTTAGGCACGAGGCCTCTCTCCCCTTTTGAGTTTTCAGCTAGCCACCAGCCATCCGCCTTCTTATCATGTATAAGCAGGACTTCACCTTTCTTTGCCATGAGGAGAGATGGAGACAAAAGACAACCAAATATTTCAAAATGACGCCAGGAGCAATTTGAATAACAATTCCAATTTCCCCTGTAACACAGGTCACAGAGACCACAGCTACAGACTCGGCTGCTACAGAAGGTGGCAAGAGGACACTGGACTCCAGTACGCCAAATGTACACTAGGAAAAGCCATTTTCCCCAGAATCCTGCTAAGAACTGACTGAATCCCAGAAGCATAGAATTTAATTATTGTTATTGCTTAATACAGAATGATCTGCAGTAGCAACATGGCAAAAACTTTTGCAGAGACATATTTACCTTAAACGCGAGATCACCCTCCTGCTGCGCATTAAAGTTTCCAACTGCAATACATTCTTTAACACTGGGATCATCCAACAGTTTATCCTCATCATCTGTTTCTTCACTGTCTTCTTCCTCACTACTTTCTCCATCGTCATCATCACTCTCATCCTCTTCTTTGTCTTCATCTTCTCTTTGAGGATCTTTTTGATGTCCCTCATTCCTACTCAAAATACATCAAACTTTTTTTGTTTTGTTTTCATTTTACCAAACCTTCTTGACGTTGCTGTAGAAGCCTTGCAACGTGGGCTTCTTTGCAAGGATGTTACCCAGATACAGAATTTTAATTCCTGTGTTTTACTTTCTGGCCTGATCTCAAAAAGCTCTCAGTGGTATTTCATCCCCAAGCATACAGGCCACAGCACACCCTCTTCTCTCAACAGCTACATTATCATTAACCAGCACCTTCAGAAAATTCCAGCAACTCCTTTTTTCAGTAAAAACAAGCCCCAGAAGAGCTGGCCCTTCAGCAGTTTTTTTTTGTTTGTTTTTTAAACTAAATTTTAAGATAATAGAAGGGATAAGGCTACAATTTTTCAGGGTCCTTTCCAGCCCCACATGTACAATTCCATTAAAGTGCAGATTGTATTTGTTCATTTGGGCTACTTACACTGTGTCATTTGTAGCTGCGTTATCCTGATCCAAGACATGACCAAGTTTCTGCAGCTGTTGAGACAGCTTTAGCAATAGCTTCTCCTCTTCTTCTTTCCTCTGAGTATAATTCCCCACAGGCGCAGGCTCATCAGCCTGAGAAAGAATACAACAAATTGCTCAAGTAATCAAAGTTCAAGTTCTCCTACAAAGAAGATTTTCCAGACATGTATTTTAAGTTTTCACCTTCCAGGGGTGCCATCACTCCCTGTTTAGTGACATCTTTCTTGCCTTTGACAAGATGCAATTTCATGTTAAATTTCAAATCTACATTCTCCACTCCCAATATAACGCATTGCTTTGAGAAACATTTTAGAATGTATTGGGTTAATAAAGATTTTTCTGTACATAATAAAGCACAGAAAATATGTTTTTAAATAATATAAATGAATCTCACAAATCCTGATTAGAGGTTACACAGTGCTAGGCACTGCTTTTGTTCTGAGGCATCTAAAGCTGAAGGAGGTTGGTGTTCTCTAAACATTCACTGCAATGCACTTTGGAGAAAATTATTAACAAACTTCTCTCTATACCTACTTTTTTCAAATTATGAAGAGCATCCATATTTTCATCCACCAATTTCTGCAGCTGCATGCATCTGCATTGAAAGCAAGACAGACAGATGGTGTTTTCTTAAAACTCTGGTAGACAGGACACCTAACTCATGCTAAATCACCAAAACTTGTAAATTTAGATACCCATGCCTTCACACTGCTGTACGCACACACAGCTTTAAAAATATTAATACAAGCGCAAATGGCACTTCAAAAACCAAGAATTTAGTGATTCCTTAGAGGAGGTGTTTTAACAAACCTCAAAAGGAATAAGCATCAATAAAAGATCTGGAACAGAGGGAGAAAACAAGATCATCACCTGGCTCTGACAAGTTCTTGATGACAATCAAACATTCACACAAGAATTCTGGAAGAGCTAAGGCATGAGACAGCTTAACTGCTTATTACCCATGATGTACGAGCTTCCACTTACACTACCTCAAACTCTGAAGACTGGAAAGCATCCTGGGGGGCAGCTGAGTGAAAAGGGGCAGAGATCTGTACAGTCATGAGAAAAACGAAAAGGCGGAGAGACAGCCAGCTGCTCCTTCTGATGCAAAGATGAGGGGGAATGGAGTGACTCTGCCAGGGGCTTTGCTCTGGGCAACCAGGAGAGGGCTTTTTCCATAACGCAGTTAAGCTACGCAACTCCTTGCCACTGAGCACTGCTAAAAACGTTACTTCACAAAGGTATGAGGCAAATCCATAGGAAAAATAAATAAATAATCAACATATACTAAACACAGCCACGACGGCTGAATGCAGGGGCACGACCGAGGCCACACTTGAGGTGACCGGGACTGTGTTTAATGTCGCATGCCAAGCCCCGCAGCGGGCAGACCGCTGGCCGAGGGCGTGTGGCGGCAGCCGCCGGGGGCCCGCGGCTGAGGGCAGGGCTGGGGCAGGGCTCACGCGGCACGGCACGGCCTCACCTCCGCCTCAGGGCCTGCCGCTGCCCGCCGCTCGCGGCCGCGTTCTCGGCCCGCAGCGCCTCCACCTGCAACACACGAGAGGCGCCGTGAGCGGGGCCCCGGTCCCGGTGCCGCTCCCGGCGCCGGTGCCGCCCCCGGTACCTGGTCCCGCAGGTGCCGGCTCCGCCGCTGCACCCGCTGCAGAGGGCCCCGCGCCCGCCGCCCCGTCATGGTTGCTAGGCAACGGGCGCGGCGGCGCAGGGGGATGCCGCCACTTCCGGGAGCGCGGCACGCCGGGAGATGTAGGCGCGGGGCTAGGTGCCGCCCCGGGCAGCGCCGGGGCCCCCGGGCCTTTCACGGTCACGGAACGGCTCCGGCTGGCGGGGGCCTCAAAGCCCGGCCGGCTCCGGGCCCGGCCGTGGCTGGGGCACCTCCCGCCAGGCCAGGCTGCCCCCAGCCCCGTGCAGCCTCGCCTCGGGCATTGCCAGGGATGGGGCAGCCACAGCGCCCCCGGGCAGCCCGCGCCAGGCCTCGCCGCCCTGAGCCAAGGATTTCCTCCTCCCGTCTAGGCTGAACCTCCCTCCTTTACTTCAAGACCTTTCCGCCTTGTCCCGTCGTTCTCCACCCGAACAAAGAGCCCCTCTCCATCTTTACGAGCCCCCCAGGCCCTGGCAGGCCACGCCGAGGTACCCCCGAGCCTTGTCTTCTCCAAGCTGCGCAGCCCCAGCTCCCTCGGCCCCCCCCCAGGAGAGGTGCTCTCACGCGTGTTGTTTCATAGCGAGACCTGGCGCTTGGCGCGCGCACCCTTACAGCGCGTTTTGGCGCACGAGAGCAATAAACGCACCTAGGGAACACCACGCCAAGGTTATTTTCTCATCGATTTATCAGCAGCACTTGGGCAGGGCAGCGTGCACCAGCCGCAGGCCTGGGCATCGCGAAGCAAGACAAACGCCGGCAGCGCTGAAACACGGCGGTACGCGCAGTGCCATCGCCCCTCACGGATCTCCGCTCGGTGTTGTTCCCTCCCGCCAGTCCGTCGCAGCGAAGGCCCCTTCCCGGCTGCCAGTGCCGGCGCCCCGCAGCGCTCTCCGTCTCCACCAGCTCCAACGCGGCCTCCGCGGGTCCTCCGAGTCCTTTTGTCGCCGCTTGTCCCCCGCAGAGCTCAGCCCCGGCCCGCAGCAAGGCGACGCCGTCGCACGATGCAGAGCCGCGTTCACCGCCGCGATCACGCCGGGACGACGGGGCCGGCCCCCGGCCTCCAGCCCCGGCTCACGCCGCCTCCAGCTGCTCCCGGGCGGCATCGAGGCGGCGCTGGAGGCGCTGCTGGCGCCAGCGGAGGAAGCGGCGCCGGGCCCGGCCGGCCTGCCAGCCCACCAGCACGCCGGCGGCGAAGGCGGCCAGCAGCGCCCAGCGCACGGCCCGTGGCCGCAGCGCCTCCGGGCCCATGGGCGCTGAGGGGACGGGGAGAGGCTGGGGGCGGCCCCGGCTCCTCCTCCCGCTTCCGCCGGCGGGGCGGTGCCGTTAAAAGCGGCGGGGCCGCCGGGGGTCAGCGTCTCCCTCGCCATGGCAGAGGATGCCTCAGAGGTAGTGGCTGGGGCCTCCCCGCTGGGGCTGGGGGCGGTGGTGAGGGGTCTCTCTCTGCGGGTCCCTTTAGGCCTCCAGCACCCACCGGCCTGTGCTTTTCCCCCTCCCACAGGAGCTCCTGCTGGCGGCAGCGTTTGTCTCTGATGCGCAGTACAACAGAAATATTCCCTTCAAGACCTCCCCGGAGGCGGTCAGGTAAGGGCAGCCAGAGCTGAGATGGGGGAGCCGGCCCCAGCAGGTCTGAGGGGTGGTGTCTGGGCTGCCCCACAGCCCTGGGGCTGGGCACTGAGAAGTCAGGCTGGGTGGGATACAGCGAACTGGAGTCAGGCTGAAACGTGTGCATTAAATGCAGCTCAATGCGACTTATCCTAAGGATGAGGAGGAAAATAAAATCTTTCTTTTGCTTGAGTTAAAACCAAAACACTCTACAAAGCGCTGCAGCTTCAGTCTTCAGAGATAATGAGAATGAGAAGCCCAGCCCTTATTTGCATGTGGGGGATGGCACAGGGTGCCTGTATGGGGTTTAAGTGGTGGGGTTTTGGTAGCAGGGTGACCTGGGTGGGAGAAGAGCCCTGTGTGAACTGGTTTGGCCATATGCAACAGCACCACCAACCTGCTGCATGCCTGTGGTGTCTCTGCTAGGTTGTTTCTCAGCAAGGGCAGTGGCTGCTTGGGGCAGAAGTAATTAGAAGCTTGTTAATTGTCAATTAGGTGAATGAAGTTCTATGAGTCAAGACTATTTTGCCTGCAGCAGTGGCTCTCTTCTCTTTGAGCTGCTGGCTCAACTTCAGTCAGAGGTGACTTTTCCTTCAGGCTTACACTACTGTAGGCAGATTTTGTGTGTAAAACTAAGGGAAGGTTGCCAGTACAGAAGGGAAAGGTGCTACAACAGGCTGCCCACAAAGCTAAGTGTGAGCACTAATGACTCCTGTAGTCCTCCCCACAAAACCTTTCCCTTTTACTTTGTTCTCCTGTCTTAGTTAATGAAGCTTCTGGAGTTCTTGTACTGTCCAAGTATGTTAATTGTTTTACAAGGTGATGTTTTGATGTTATCTTTAATGGATATATGTCATCCATATCATCGCTTGCCCTGTAGCTTTTATCTGAGGTGGTTACTAGGCAGATGAGGTGATTATTTGGCGATGTTGGCAGCATTTATGTTAGCAGAGAAACTGTATGCTCTCTCTGTAGATCTGCTCTGCATCTACTTGAAGGAGCCACTATTGTGTAGTGTTGTGTGGAGCCTCCTGTGGGAAACTTACAGCTGGATGTGTTCATGGTTAATGCTAGCATTCACCAGAGGCTTTACTGCTGAAGGGGACAATACTTCTTGACTTATGTATAAAAAAAACCAAGAGGCTTACTCTGTCAAAAACTTCTAAACGATTCCCTGTTCTACACATGCTACTGCTACCCTTCTTCATGACTGTTTAGGAAATTTCTACTGCTCTTCCAAGATACATTTGCTAAGCCCATGGGTATGTGCACTGGAGCTTTTACTTATGGTGCCACTACCTTCTTTCTACAGGCTTTATTATCTCTATAACCACTGGATTATGCGAGCAGCCACCTACTTCTTCATCTTTCTCAATCTGTCCCTCGCGGTGTTTGAAGAACCTGCTGTGTATCCTCTCCCTTTCCTGGTGAGTTTCCAGACAGCATAGAAGCAGTAATGCAGCTACTGTTGTGTTGCTCAGCAGAGCAAGCAAGGGTTTCTTGCTTGAAACAAGTTGTTAAGGGGTCAGGAGTTGATGGCTGCTCATCATTCTGTTAATACTGGATGTGCTGGATTGGGAACCCAAAAAAAAAGGCCTGGAAACTAGATAGGGGCTATGGCAGTCATCATTGACATTAGCAATTGCTGGTGTGACTGCAGGCAAAGTCATGTTGCTTTTTCTGCATTTGGAGAGTAGTACCAGCCTTCTAAGTGACACAGGTGGAGTTCTTGCATCTTGCAGCAGAAGTGGAGTGTTGCAGGAGAAAACAGGCAGTCCTAAGGGCAGCCATTATTTGTTCCACACTGGTATTTGTGGCTGTGCTCCTTGAGTCCTAACCCAATACAAATCCACTGACTTTAACTTGCATGTAGCAGGAAACTTTACTAAAAGGAAGCCTGAAACTATTGCTTAGTGTTGCATATGTGAGCCTGTAAAACAGCCAGCAGCAAAACCCACTGAAAAAAAAACTCTTGTATTGACTGCTTTTTTTTTTCTTTGCCTGAGCATCCTTATCTGTGTGAAGAGGGCTAGCACTGTTCTTGGTTGTCCTGACCCGGGTCCCTTCTTTCTCTGCAGGCCACTTCTTTGGTTGAGGTGTTGTGCCTTCTGGTGTTCTTTGGCCGACTGACACACTTTGCAAAAATCACCCCTCGTAATGTATTTTGGAAGGATACCAAGAATATCTGCATCGTGGTTGCAATCCTGGTAAGTTAGGTCTAGGGAGCCATGAGGGTTGGGGTGGGTGTGGTAGAGTTTTTTTCCTTCTGTTGCTTTCTTGGGGTCTGATGCACCAAGGCTTTACAAAAGCCATGGCCAAATCATCCAGCAGCTCAGCCTGTTCCCACAAACCTGTTGTATGGGTGTATCCTGTACCAGCTAACCCAATTGTCTTTCATCTAGATGTACTTCTAGCATTGTTTCTGTGAATTTTCCTCTTTCTTCTGCAGCTGTCTCTGACTGACTTGGCCATATATGGGGCCCTCAGGATATACAACATAAAGAGCATTCGATGGTCAAGAATTGCAAGGCCCATTTTCCTGATCAACTTTGCAGAGAGTCGCCAGGTAAGGAGTGGGTCTAGTGGGAAGAACTACTCTTAGACAGCCTGCTGCTTTCTGAGATCCAGGGGATTTAGTAGAATGTTTTGGGGGCAGAGGTGGCAGAATTTAGACTCTTCTGAGTGAGTTCCTCTCAAAGGTGGCCTGGAGCAAGAATGTGAGATGGGAAAAAAGGGTCCATTCAGTGATGCAGCTTGAGTGTAGTGCAAAGTACCACAAGGCTTCTTGTACCTGTGGACTGGGTCACTTATACTGGGGGCTCTGTACAGACTTGAGGCTGAAACTAGAGCTTCTTGCTGTATGTAGTGATGTCATGATTCAGGGAAAATTGTGCTTAATAAAGAGCAACACTGTACTGAGAAGAAATAAGCTTTCTTTTAAGATCAGTCCACAGGCTAGGATTCCTCCAGCCTGTATGGAGGAGAAGTCTCTGCTTGCAAGCAGTTAGATGTTGTTCTCTGGAGGAATGAACATGAGCAGCACTGTGGACAAGAAAACTGTTTCTCCCTGAGTCTGGGGCTAGCTTGCTTTTATTTCTGGAAGTCACGTAGGCAAACAAGCACAAGTGTTGTGCTGTTCTCAAAACTGAACTTGTAGTTCGGATGGATGGTTTAGACTCTGATCCCTCCTGTCACGGGGAGATCTTTGCCCTGCTGCCTGAGACCATTCTGGTCCTTACTTGCAAATAAATAAACTACTGTGGTGTGAGGCCTGCTGGAGGAAGCAGTTGAACTCTCGGTCTTAGAGCATGTTTGGTAGCCTGGAGTAGCAGACTTTTGTCCCTGACCAGTACCTTGGAGCAAGAGCACTTCAGCAGTGCCACGGGGTCCACTGTCCCCTGCCTAGCTGAGTTCAAATGGTTTGTGAAGTGGGGAAATGAGGAGGAAAGCCCCTGGTAATCCTGCACATGTTTTAGCAGAACAGAGCTGGCACATCTGGGACAATCTGTCCTGCCAGGCAACAAAGAAAACTTGTGACCTACTGTGCTTGCCTGTCCCTGCATAGGTGTTATGTTCTGATGTGATGACGAGGGGGGAAAAATGGGTACTGCTTTGCCTCTAAACACTTCCCTTCTCCCTGACAGATTCGGAGAGCCTTCCGAAGCATCCGCAATACGTTACCAGAGATCACCTATGTCTTTTTGCTCTTCATGTTTAGCCTTCTCATGTTCTCCCTCATGGCCTTGAAGCTGTTTGGTGAGAGGTGTGAATACTTTATTTTTTTTTGTTGTTCAGAGCTGGGTGGAAAGAATGGGTGCGATCCTCCTGAGCAGGAGGGTTCTGGCAACTCCAATTGATTACTGGTAAATAGAAATACTTGTAGCTCCTGTGGTGGGATTTGTGATCTCTGTGCTTAACTTCAGGTTGTTGTTTTCCTCCTAGGAACCTCCAGACAGCAGAAGGCTTGCCATATTTCAGAAACTACCTAGAAATTGTGTTTGACCTCTATGTGCTGGTGACAACAGCAAACAGCCCAGATGTCATGTATGTATGCTTTGCTTGCAATCTTTGTTGTGAGCGCTGGTGTCCTGCTCCTAGTGGTGGAAAAACTGAAACTGTGTAAAGCACCATGTAGAGCTGTGATCAGTGTCCACAACAGCTGTCATCACTTACTGTGCTCATCTGTGGGGAGGAAGGAGAAGTCTTCTGTACCTTTCTTTCACCTGTGGAAAACTCTTCTGGTTCTGCTGTCATACTCTTCTCAGCTTCCTATCCCCCTGGCACCTGGTAGCCAAGAAGTCTCTTGATACAACAGCTAAGCCTGAGCACTTAAATTTATTGCTTAGTATTCTGAACGTTGTCTTTTGTGCATCCTGTCAGTGTCTCAGGTTAGAACAGTACTGTGTTTTGCACATTAAGGACTTTCAGCATGGCAACAGGGCTTTGATTTTTCCAGTCTGCAGTGATCTCATGAATTGTTAGCCCTCTGTTTTATAAATATGCTCTGAACCAGAATCTGAGTCTGGGAGGACCTTTTAGAAAAGGTGAATTGAAAGTAATGCTTTCCAGAAGACTCAGTAGGTGATAAAAGCTTAAACCTGAGGGACAAGTGCCCCAGCTCTTTGATTAAAATCTCTTTCTAAAAAGAAGTATGCTGTAGTGATCGGATGACTCTTCTCTCTCAATATTTGTAGGGATGTGTGTGCAGACTTTAACTTGCACAGCTGTGTTAAACTTGCAGGAGGCTTGGGTTTTTGATCCTCATTTGTTCTAATTGGGTTCCTGTTGCAGTCTGTACTGTGAAGGAGCCATCAGGAAAGATGGGGTTGGGGGTGGAGTGGGACACATTTCAGTGCTGGAGATGTACTGAACAGAACAGGGACGTTAAGGGGAACCACAGGTATTCAAATAACAAAACATGTGGCCCTCCTGGGGTAAGCAGAAGGGGAGGTCTGAATGCAATGAAGGCACCTGAAGCCAGTAACTCACCAGCTTATGACTGAGATTTCACCTCAAGACTCTTACTTTTAAACTTACCCATACTGACAGAAGCTTAAACTCTGCTTTCTTTTTTGCATCCCTTCAAACAGGGACTGATTCCACACAGGATGCAGACCTAGTGGAAGAAGCGTTTTCTTTAACTCAGTGCATAGTGTTAGGGTTCCCCCCCCGGTTGGGTGTTATCTGGCTAAGTTTGATCTTGCTATCTAAAACAGTATTTCAAAAAATCATCTGGAAGATGTCTCTTATTGTCCTGTTTGTCTGCTCAGCAAGTAATAATCTCTCTCTCCTTTAGGATGCCAGCGTTTGACTTCAGCTCATGGTATGCCCTGTTCTTCATTGCCTTTGTCATTGTCAACACTTACATCTTCATGTCGCTCTTTCTGGCTGTTGTGTATAACAACTACAAAAAACACCTGAAGGTAATGTGTGGAGGGGTGAATTGCGATTGGCAATTGCCTGCTGTTTTATATAATCTTGCATAGAGGCATCTGGCCTTCCCTTGGAATTCTTCTGCAAAATGTGGAGAAGGTGAACAGCTTCTAGCCTGTATTGGTGCTCTGTACATGAAAAGCACAAGTTCACCTTTCCATATCATGGGTATTACTGCAAGTTCTAATATTATTTAACAATGAAATAAGCAATGCTGGTGTATCTCCAATAAGTTGCAACAGGTAGGAAGCATGTGTGTTACTGTTTTTTATAGGATTAGTTCTAGAAATAATGCTGTTTCTATGCAGTAGACTGTTTTCAGTTGGCTTTAAGTGCACAGCATGCTTTTTGTGCCACTACACTTGCTCTTAAAGCAAGGGAGGCTGAAGTAAATTGGAACTTTCTTCTTCTACAGTAACTGAGTAGGTGCAGCTTGGTATTTGCAATGGAAGGGTGAGAGGTACAAATTCCTGGGTGCTATTTTGAGGGGATTGGATCTCCTTCACAGGAAGCAGTCTTCTAGGTCTTCCCAGAGGCTACAGTGTCCCAAGGGTATGAGGTTCTTTAGCCTGCTTATGATCATATGCAGAAGAGGATCTCAATCCCTAATGTCACAGCATTGACTTATGGATGGCAAGTATGTGTGGACACATCCTCTCTGCTTCTGTAACCTGCGGGCTTGCAGATCCTGTGGTCTTTGATAGACACCCTCCCCCCATCTCCTTCCTGTTAGATACTGTCCTTTGTCTTCCCTTCCATTTTTCAATGCATCTACCAGTAGCAAGCAATCTAGCGATCCCTCCAGAGTGCTGTGTGGAAGGCTCATGGTTGCCTGTTAAAGAGCATTTCTCATCACCCCATTGACTGTGCTGTGCCTAGCGTCTAGCATCGCCCTGAATTTGTTCCTCTGAGTCTCTTACGTTCTTGTACCAGGGAAATAAGATTATTAATAAAGAAGGGAGCAGGGTGACTGCAGCTGCCTGAATGCTGACATTCTCTCTAGAATGAGATCCGTAAGCTTGCTTACATGAAGCACCGCAAGATGATAGAGGCCTTCAACCTCCTGAAGGAAGAGGAGGGAGCACAGCCTGTGGTTAGAGAAGCCCGGTGGAAGCAGCTTGTCAAGCTGGTGGCTCCTGATATCAGCAACTCCCACCGAGAGTTGCTCCTACGCATCTCAGATGATGAGCAGAAGGGTTTCATAGGTGAGCAGTGGGGGCCTGCTGTGCTCAGGGACTGGGAAGGAGCCTGGGGTCAGGAGCCTGCTGATTTAAGGGTTCTGGCACTAGACTTACGGTGTGTAATGGTCCAAGAGAGACTAGTCCCCTCGTACTGCTTCCCTCTCCGGATTCACAAGCCCTGAGAGGCTGGTCTTTCTGCCTGTGCTGTGTCCTGTGGGCAGCTCTTCATGGCCACTTGAGATCAGGCCAAGCTCACTATGGAGAAGGGTGCCTGCTGTTCTCAGCACAGGACGAATATATCCTCCCTTTTTATTGGATTCATCCAAGCAATGTGGCTTCCCGCACATTCCTCTGGAGTCTGTTTCTGCTAGAGACAGAATATTGGGAGAGATGGGTCAGTCTCATGCTAGATCATGTCCACAGTGATTGTTAAAGGTTTGTGCTGGCTGCTGGCCTTGCTTTGACCAATTGCTGCAACTTAAGTGGATGTAGATTTGCCAGACGCTGCCTTTCACTAATGACAGTGGACTGATGTGTAGTGCTGTCCTTTACTGCAGATAAGAAGTCCTTTGTGCAGCTAGCAGATCTCCTCAACATCCAGGTGATTACGCTGAAAATACGCAGCCATCCGCTGGGACAATGGATGCCTCATGTATATAAGTCAGCAGTGAGTCAATTCCTGCGCAGTATGGTTAGGCACAGGTAAGCCTGGATTGGTGGAGCAAGCGGCTCTTCACACGTGAAACAGAATAGTGGTGTTACAAGTAAATGTTCGTCTGGGTGTCCTGCTGAGAAGTGTAAACTGTATTCAAACAGTGGGGGTTCTGTGTTCAGAAATGTTCTGTGGACCAACTGCTCTTAATCTACCCTCACTGGTTTGGCAAAAGTAGACTCGCTATTGGCGAGTTCAGATCTCTTGCAGTCCTACTTGTTCAGGCCTTTTATAGGTGCTGAGTGTAAACAGTGTTTACTGAAAGCAAGAAGTGTTTTATGGCCTGCCTCGAAGGACCAGACTAAATGCTTCCCTTAAAGGTGATGATCTTATGTCGGTAGTCTCTGCAAAGCTGCATTGTATTGTTTCATCAGCTCTTACTAAGCTGGTACTACAAAGTGCTAGTGCTCTGCTTCATGTTTGAGTCTTCCCAGAATTGCAGAATTACTGAAGTTGGAAGGGACTTCTAGAGATGATCAGGTGTAACCTCCCTGCTCAAAGTAGGATCTGCTAGAGTAGGTTACTCAGGGCTCTGAGTTGGGTTTTGAGTATCTGTAAGGATAGAAACTTCACAACCTCTCTGCAGCCTGTTCCAGTGTTTCTGGACATCCTCACTTAAAAAAAAAAAGGAAAAGTTTTTTGTTTAAATTGAATTTCCTGTATTTCAATTTGTGCCCATTGCTTCTTGTGCTTTCACTGGATACCACTGAGGAGAGTCTGGCTCCATCTTCTCTACACCCTCCCATCAGGTATTTATATGCACTGAGATTCCCCCAGTCTTTCTCCCCTTCAGGATGAACATTCCCAGCTCTGTCAGTATCCTGTCAGATCACCTTACCCTTTAATCTTTTTAGCGGCCTTTTACTCTACTAGCTCCAGTATGTTCATGTCTTTTCATACTGGAAAGCCCAAATCTGTCCACAGTGCTCTAAATGTGGCCTCCTCAGCCCTAAGGGGGGAGGAAATCACTTCCCTTGACCTGTCCACAGCATTTCTGTAAGATAACCCAGGGTGCTGTTGGCCACTGCTCCCACCAGGGTGCATTGCTGGCTTGTGTTCAGGTCATCAACGAAGACCACCCCCCTGCATCACTACCACCCAGGTTCTCTGCAGAGCTGCTTTTCAGATGATGGATCCCCAGCCTGCACTGGTGCTTGAAGTTGTTCCTCCCCAGGAGCAGAACTTTGCATTGACACTTGAACACGATGAGATTGCCCTCTGCCCACTTCCCCAGCCTATCCAGGTCCCTCTGATTGCAGCACCCCTATCATATCCCAGTCTTTTATAGGCGTCTGTTTTATTTGTCCAGTCTTTCTGCTTGATACATGTTGCTTGACTTGGTGGAAATTCAGTTGCAGTCAGTTTGAGAGCTTAACACTGGGAGTATTGACAGTGGTGTACCTTGAAGGCCTATGTTCTGTGTTGGATTTCAAGAACAAAGCTAGGCTCTGCAGTAACTTCCCTAAACTCTCAGGCTCTGGGAGAGCTGATAAGTAAAGATTGCCTCCTCCCTCAAACACTATCATTTAGAAAACTAAGAACTCCTGAATTAACTAACTCTTACCTTCTTGAGAGTGGTGAGGTGAATCATCTTTCTTTTCCTTTTTGCAGGGGATTTGTTTGGACTTACGATGCAATCATTTTAATAAATGCTATCTTCATTGCTCTGGATGAGGAAACCCCTTACATTTCTTATGCAGAATGGGTCTTCCTTGCTTTGTACATAATTGAGATACTCCTAAAAGTGTACACGTACGAACCAAGGGTGTTCTTTGGCAAAAATCAATTCTGGAACTGGTGAGTGAGATGAATGGTGGTGGTAACAGTACTGTGAAGTATGGTGAGATCTGTCTCCAGCTTGTCAAGAAATGGAAGTCTGAGATGGGCTGCCTGACCCTAACTCATGTACCAGGGTATAGTTAAAACACTTGTGTGCGTGAGAGGACAGTGTGCTCTTTCCTGTCTCTGTCAGGAGAGGCGCTTTTCTCTGCTCCCCAGGTAGCTCAGTCAAAGGTGACTGCAGTGTGTGATGATAGTAGTTAGGCAGGGGAAGGTTGTTTTTTTTACTAAACAATGAAGAAAAACAAATCTTCCCATGCTGTAAATAATTTGAGATGAAGCAGGGCTGTCTGGCACAGATGAGAGGAAGAAGGGTTACTACTTTTATATGTAATGTGGCAGTTTAAGTGCCCGTCCTTTGTTGCCCACAAATCTAACAGCGCTGCCTTCCCTCATGCTAGGTTTGATACCCTCATCATCTTTGCTGCCTTGACTGCAACGATACTCAATACCACCCTGAGATCGAGTAAGTGCAGCTTAAACAGCCTGCATGCATCTGGGAAACTCGGTGGTCTTGAGTTGTCTTTTGCTGTCATTTTGGGCTTGGGTGGCTTTTTTGATAGGACAATGATTTTTTCTATAGGGTTTCTAAGAACTAACCCAGTGTCTTTTTTTATGGATACCTGTTATGCCCTCATTAAACACAGTAACTGTAACAAATGTAAGAACATGTCTTTACACTTACCTGCTCATTTTGCAGAAGACTTTTCTTTTTTCAGCTACGAAGTACAACAGCCAACAGATCCTGGACATTGTCTTCATATTAAGGGTCCTCAGGCTAATAAGGATTGTTGACAGCATTCAAAGGTAACGAACAGAATGGGGTAGGGATATGTTTGTGGGGCAAGCCGTATGAGAGGCTGGCTGAAATGTAGTGCTTTGGTTTGACTGTGGCATTCAGAGGCCTTGTCCCAACTTGTCTGGGATGAGCCCAGCTGCTGCAACCTCTCTGCAGCAATAAATAAGGACAAATGGGGAGTTCATGCTGGATGGGAGGCAGTGATAAGCAAGCATGGACTTTAAAAAAAGCCTCCCCACAGCAGGTGTTATCATAAATCATTTGCTGTAGGTTCCGGGTCATCATGAACACGCTGATAAACATCGTACCGACCATGTTGACATTTGGTGGTCTGACTCTGGTAAGAAATTCTGGTATCTTAGCTCAACTTAGCTCAAAGCATTCCAGTTTTGCAAGAATGTGTTTTAAGTCTCTCACTCATGTGGTTTGCAAGAGGATAAATGCAGATCTCTGGATGGCAGGCCTTTAAGAAACTGTGTCCATTTGATGCTTGGTTTTGAAGTATGTAAATGTGTGCAAAAGGGTTGGGTTCCTGCTAGTTGCCAGGTCAGAGGCCAGGGCATTTTTGTCTTCTGTGGCAGCAAAGATGTCCTGTGCAGGCTGGGCTACAGATACTGTAAGAAATTGAACTATGGTTTGGGCAAAAAGCTGAATGAGAATCTTGTTTCTCAAATCTCTTAAAAATACTTTTCCTATTATGATTTGAGAATGTTTCATTTCTGTGCTTTTGGGCTGTAGCTCTTGGCTTATTTCTGCCTAGTAATTGGCCTTGGGGGGGGGTAGGGTCTCTTAGACTCTATGCTGTTTCTCAGCAGCTTGCTGTGTCTGTAGAAACTGAAGAGCCTGCTGGAACTTCTGCACTTGCCATGGGGCTTACTGCTCACTGGAGAAAGCAGGTGATGGCATTTCTCTTTCCAGGTTGTGTACTGTATATTTGCTATCATTGGCATGGAATTATTCCATGGGAAGATTGAGTTCTTCCCTGCGAATTCTAATGCCCCTTATGCTCTGGAATGTGGAAACCCAGCTCTCAAGGATTCTCTGTTTGCCCGTGGAAAGTACTGCAAGAACAACTTCAACAACTTTGCATCTTCCTTCATTGTTCTGATGGAGCTCACTGTGGTCAACCAGTGGCATGATATCCTTTGTGGTGGAAGGGCCAAACTGGAGCTCAGTGAACCGTGCTCCCCCTCAACCCCAAGCCCCATTCTTCCCCTTATTTTGAATGCACTCATGCACTTAGTGCCAGACAACAGAGCAATACCCCCCCCAGTGTCTCTCCAGAATATCATTGCTAGAAGTATTATCAGGTTTTCTTCCATTAGCACTACTGTACAGTAAGACATCTTCCTCCTTTGGTGCTCTTACCCTTAACTCCCATTATACTCTTTGCCAATGGATTTGCCAATGTGACTGCTCAGCCTGCAAAACTTTATTTCATTGCCTTCCATATTGTGATGGTTATAATTATTGTCAAGTAAGTTTTTGGTTTTCTCTCCTCTATACTGCAATGAAGAGGGGCTCTGACCTATGCCAGCGCAATGTTGATGGTCCCAGGGTCATGCATTGTATGTTTCTTTGTGTCCAGTCTGTCTCTTGGAGAAGCCTATTGCATCTATTCTTGTCTCTACTGGGTGCTGCCCTGGTGCTCTGGCTTACAGCAATGTCTGCTGGAGATGGGGTACCTGGAGCCTGCCTAATCAGATGGTAGTTGATTGCCAAAGAAAGGGATGCCAGTAGGGAAATGCTGCTGTGTAATTCTGCTTATTTCTTTCAGCATCTTTGTGTCGTTCATCTTGGAAGCTTTCTTTGTGGAGTATTCTCTAGAGAAGAGTGAAGTAGAAACAGCCATTGAGCAGAAAATCCAGGAGCTGGGAATGGGAGTTCAAGAGTAAGCCCCCCTGAAGGGTAGTGCTGGATGTGGCTGACTTGGCGCATCTGATGAGGGCATTGGGACTGCAGGAAAATGCTTCTTTCTGACCCTAGGTGTGAGATGAGACTGCTCTCCTCTTTCTCACTAAGTTCTTGCTAACCTGTCATAACCATATGGACTTGGTCTAGATGGTAGCAACAAATTACTCACCTTGAAGGTGAGAACATGGTAAAGCAGCTGCCTTGCTGAGCTCTTCCAGCCCAGGGCTGTTGCCCTGGGGGAAGGAGAGGTGCTGGAGGCTAACAGCATGACCAGGGAGCTAGCCTTGCCCAAGAGAATCCATTGCTTCTGTGCATGTGTGGGTCCCTGGGGTAACTTCTGGTCCTTCTTGTGTAGGGAGGTGCTCCAGGATGAACAACTCCTTGATAACATGGAGAGTGCTGAGCACAACCTTGAGGGGGAAGTTGGAACAAAGACACAGCCTAGAGGGCTAGTGTTTAAAATCGCCTCCAAACGTAAGTGTGGCCCTACAGGCTCTTTCAGAGGTGGTGACTGCTGCCAGAGTGCCTGATCTCTTGCTTAAGAGGCCAAGGCTCTGAACTGTCCCTGTTAGTAGCCCTGTCGGAAAGTTCTGGGAAAGCACTTCTGCTTGCTTTGGGCCATAAAAGCAGCTAAAACACAGCTGGAGGCTTTTAGAGAACTGTGGAGTCTCTAATACTGTGGCCTCTCTCTAATGTTTGGTGTTCCTTACTCTGGTAGCAGCTTTTCTTCCTTGGTCCTTCATTGCACGCTTGTCTTTAGTAGCCAGTTTGTGGAAACACTGCCTCGGTGGCTGAGGTCCTGCTGTTGCCAAGAAGCCTGAAGCCTGTTTTCTACTTCTCTCCTTCCTGTGTGCCCTCTGCACTCCTGGCTTGGATCACAGGGTGACTATATGCTCCTTTCCTCTAGCTTAATGCCTGCTGCTTCTTCCCCTGGCTTTCTTGCTGTGCAGTTCTCCAAGCTTGTGCTTCTCTGTGAGGCAGTTCATCAGGATCAGAAGTCTGTTGAAAGACAGATGGAGTACACGTCCTTGCACTTTAAAGTTAGGATCTTACCCTTTACGAGTGCTTACAGTGTATAAAAGTAGATGGTACAAAATACCAGTAGACACTAATTGAGGCATTTATTTTCTTGCTGCTTCAGCATAAAACAAGGGGAGTAGGCTTTGAGTAAGATCTGTATTAAGGTGGATACTCTACGATTCTGCTGGAAAAATGGGAATGGATGCTTACAGTGACTCTTCCGCTACCTTCAGGGTACAGGACAGTTGATGCTCTGCTTCAGCGTATGTTTGAGGCAGAGATACCGCCAGAAGATGAAGGCCCTTCATTTGAGGAGATCTTAAACTTGTCGCCTACCGCTGCCAGCCCCAGTCATCTCACTTCTGAGCGAGCTGTGTAACTCAGGGTGTCCACAGCTGTTGACAAGGAAGAGCTGATCCTCAGCTGCTCGGCTCTCCAGCACCTTCTGCCTGGCTGCCTTCAGTCACTGCGCTCACCTGCACGTGGGCCAGATTTAGCAGCAGAAGGAGCCACTGCTGGACATGGTGTTGTCATGTAAAGGAGCTTTATCTCATGTAAAGTGCCCGACGGATGCTGGGCACATGCTATGGGGCTGCCTCCGGCCACGCGCGTCCGGTAGCAGCGCGGTATCGGTGTTATGGAATAGCTGTCTCTTTGTGACTGGAACCGTGTACTGCAGCACTCGTGTATGTGTGTCTGGACCAGTGTAAGCTCATTAAACAGCGCTCGGTAGCACGCTCGGCCCTGGCTCACTGATGACAGTCAATGCGGGCGCGCTGGCTTCGGCGGGGGGCGCTTCCCGCCGGCGCCACGGGGAGGGGGCGTGGCCTGGGGTAGGCGGAGCGAAAGGGGCCGCTCAGCGATTGGCGGCGGGGGGGCGGCCAATAGAGAGGCGGCGCGGGGTCCGGGTGCGCGTGCGCGCCGGGTTTGAATCGGCGGCGGTTGGTGCGGCGGCGGCGACATGGAGGCGGGCGGGCGGTGAGGGGACGGCCGGGGGGGCCGAGGGCGGCCTGAGGGGGGGCCGGGGGGAGCCCCCGGGGTCGGGGGGGGCTCCCGGTACCTTCCAGCCCCTAACGTCCCGCCCCGCAGGAGCCTGGAGGCTCAGCTCCGGAGCTACGTCGGCAGCGACCCGCTGGAGCCGTGGGACAGGTGGGTGCGCGGGGCCGGGCCGGGCCGGGCCGAGGCGTTTGGCGGTGCCTGACCCGGCCCCGCCCGTCCCCCCGCAGATACGCGCGGTGGCTGGAGGGCTGCCTGCCCGCCCCGGAGCGGCGAGCACGGCTGCCCGGCCTCCTGGAGCGGCTGGTGGCGGCGTTCCTGCCGGACGGGAGGTACCGCCGGGACCCTAGGTTCGTCGGCTACTGCCTGAAGCTGGTAGGTGCGGGCTGTGGCGGCGCTCACCCCCCGAAGGTGCGGCTGCACCGCCGCCGGGCAGCTTTGCGGCTCCAGCCTGTCCCCCTCCAGCCGTGCGGAGGAGAGGAGCCGCCCGGGCTGCCTGCTGCCTGTAACCTGGCGCTGTGTGTTCTGAAACGGTCTGGAACAGCCATTTGTCCTGTTCCGCGCCTGCGGTGCAGATTAGCCAAGCCTGGACAGGGCCGTGAGAGGAAAAGGAGCCCTCAGGGAGGTGGTGTGGGGTACAAATATGTTGATCTAAGAACTCAGAGAACTTTTTAGTCTTGCTGAAGGGCAGCACGTTCCTTTTTAAAAGCTTTCTTGTTAAGCTGCTTAGCTCATGAAAAATATTTACCAGCTGTTTCTATCTTTAAAAAATGAAGCTTTCTTAACGTGGAAAGTAAGAAATTGTTATTGTTTTTTACTCCTGTAACCTCTTTGGATGCTCTTGAAAGTGCTTATGGGTTATGTGTCTTTGTCTTGTGCAGGCAGAGTTCATCACCTCTCCTTGTGAGTATTTTGACTACCTGTATGGACAGGGAGTTGGTGCAAATGCCTCTGCCTTCTATGTTGCTTGGGCTCAGCAGCTGGTAAATGAGGGCAACGTGCAGTGTGCGATAGCTGTCCTTCAAAAAGGACTTCACAACCAGGCACAACCACGAGAGAACTTGGAACAGCTGTACTGGTAATTCTGATACATCTTTTACTTACAGAGCTATTTAGATAGCGTTTGGTGGTTGTTTTTTTCTTGTCTACCTCTGCTATAGCACAGAGCATATATACACCAATGATTATTTTTGTGAAAGGTGGGTATAAGCTTAAGGATGATTCCTTTTTGCTGTTCAGTATGTATTGTCTATTTTGAAGGGTGTACTGAGAAAGCCTGTACCACAGTGCCTTGAGTGAAGTAGGGCTCAGAAAGAAAATCCTGAAACTGGTTGATTCTTTTGTCTATTTTTTGTTAAATAGATCCAAATTAAAGCATACCTTGGATTTACTGAGTGTGAGCTTTGTTAGTTGCTTATCATGAGGTATATTCCCTCAGCTGATGATAAACAAGATGATTTTCATCTCTTGCTGCCTATTGCAGAGTTGTTTTGCATTTTAGAATGTAAAACTGCTAGGATTTGCTCAATAACATGTCCTGTAAGTAACGTGAGTATCCTAGTGTTTGATTTCTAGGCATGAGGACTGTGCAAGGAAATCAAAGGTTTCTGGGGGTGGATGGGGAGGAATGGGGGACAGGTGACTTAATGATAATAACTGATGTTTCTTGCAATTTAGCTGGCTGCAGAATTACAATCCTCAGAATCCTCCTCTGCAAGGTGAGGCTACTGATAATCTGCCTGTGAACTGTACCTCAGTTAGATGAATCTCTTCCCTTGATCAGTGGGTTTTGTCACTGTGAAGGAAGCTGTTTCGTGCTTCCTTTCTCTTAGCCCTTCCTATGTCTAAGTGGGATTAACAGAGCTCTATGTGGGGAACCTGCTGTATTGATTCTATTCTAGCTACAGTGTTAAAACATCCAGCAGAGGTTTGTTTCAGTAAAGCAGCTGAAGGCTGAGATGTTATAATTTCAATATGAGAATATTCCTATAACTAGGAATGTGAACAATCAAAATAAAGAATGTGAATAACAGCTCTAAAATTAGGGAATTAATTATTTAGAGCAATAATATTTTAATAACAAAACTTAATTTTTAAGTTTGGTGACGAGCTTGTGCTCCTTACCAGACACAGATGGTAGCTGGGTCTTCTATCATTGATGCTGCAAATGATAGCAGCATTTTTTTTTGAGTGTAAAGAAATAATATGCACTGTAGAAGATGCAACTGAGAGCTTTTGTTAAGTTCCAGAGCTAGTTGAATGATTACAAAGTGTAATATGTTTCCTGTAGAAACTGTTTTTTTACTGTTTTCCTGGTTGTATTAAAAATTCTTAAGTGTATTCAAAACACAAAGCTGAAGTTTTCCAATGCTTAAAGTTGTAAGTAAAAATTCATACATGAGAAAAAGATTTCTACTCGTTAATGCAAGCCTGTGTAATCTGTCCCAGGTGCTGCTGTTATAAAACCACTTCAAACTTCATATGCTGCAAATCAAATGTCTCCTCAAAAATGTGTTACGAATCTTAATGACCCAGCATATACTTGCAATAATCAGGTAACAAACTTGAGAAATGAATTAGCATGGGGAAGACTGTGGGACCCTTGCATAAGTTTTAGGTTAAAGAGCTTGATTGAATAAAAATGTTAAAATATTCTAACAATATCTTCTACATCTCAGAAATGTTGCTGATGGGTTTTAGGCTCTAAGCATCACATCTTCGTAGAAATAGTTTGTTTGACAAGTATGAGGAAAGAGCTGTTAGTCACTCAACGCATTTCCAGTATCCCAGGCAAAGAGTGATCCGTCCAGCTAGTTAGTGTTCTTTGCAGGGATAGTACTATAAATAGTATTTTGTCTGTTGTGATTGAGTATCATCTACACTGAATTTCCATGCTACTACTTTTATATGCTATTGAAGAATAAATAAAAGATAATGCCAGAGGAAGAACAGAAACTTCCAAAATGGTCCTCAGTGGGATGGTGGCTTTGCGTAGAAGTCAGTCTGTTGATGATGGGAAATTACTGGGAGATGACACTCTCATGGCTTCTGAGCCCCTCTGTGGGGGAATGTCAGTAGAGCACTCTGTAGCTTGCCACATCAGTCTGTAGCAAGTTCCAGCTGAGGTTCTGTTCATACCTTGTGGAAGTTTTAGTTAACTTCACAGCCCAGATTGTGTCACTCCATAGTCTTCTTCCTCCACCCCCTTCCCCACAATAAAACCAAAAACGAAACCATATTAATTCTAACCCATCTTAGATAAGTACCAGAATGCAGCACTGTAGTTCTGAGGTTTGACAAAGCTAGTTAAATTTCTTTGCAACTTTTCTGACACAATAAGATGAAAGGTGAACGGGGGGGTGTGTGAAATTTAAGACTGAAAGACTGTGGGTAGGAAATATGTCAGCTTTCTCAACTTTGTCCTATTTTCTAAAGTGCTTTTGACTCTTTCAGTTTGGTATTGCCTGCAAATACTAAAAGGTGTCATGGATGATGGAATAGGGCTTAACGCTTCTTAGACCTCTTGCCTGCCTCCATACCCCTGAAATTGGATAGCTTGTCAAAGAAAGAAATCGGAGGGGGCCATCCGGTCTGTTCTTTACAAACCCACGTGATCTAGAAATTACATTCCTGTTTTTTGGGGAATAGAAAATGCCTGTTCAACTAGTCCCAGAATCCTTCCGAGGACTGCAGTTTCCAGAAGTATATCCTTTTGTCTGGATCCTCTGGGATCTTGCTCATCTTCCAAAAATTCTCAGTGATAACAGCAGACTCTTATACAGCTAATTCTTTGGGACGAGCTTCCTCAGGCTGTGATCACTTGTATATTTCTCCTGATCTGTTTGTTCTTGCTATGCTCATGGCCTGAATTGTCATCTCTTCAATCAGAATTAAATATTACGGACTTCCTGATTGCTAGTCCTGTCAAAATGGATGGCTAAATATAATGCTGGATTTCTTTCTCCCTGCCCCACAACTTTAGGGTCCTGATTGTGCTGGTACTCAGTCCTGCTCTTCTGGTGAAAGAGAAGTGTAAGTTTAAAAAAAGGGGAGAAAGAAAGAGGGGAGGGGGCCTCACTTTTGGGAAAAAAATAACATACTCCCCAGAACAAATCCAACAAACTTGAATAGAACTTTTTTTATTTTTCCTCACAGAAAGTACGTGACATACCTCTCCAAATCTGAAGTTCTTCCTAAGTCATCGTCTGCTGCTGTTGAATGTGAGCAGGTTGCGATGTATAATAAAAACCTGCTCATATGTGAAGGCTCTGAACTTTCATTTGAGGAGCTCAGAGCCAAGCGATACTTCAAGAAATACGAGCGCCTCAGAAGACAGAAAGAACGCGGTATTCTTCTCCTTCCACCTAGCTATTTCAAAAACATTCTCATGTTCTTGGAAAAGTAGCACCTGTCTGTATTCATGTCTTTTCAAGCTCTGTAGCCTGAAAACTTTCTCAAAGCCCAGGTTATCATCCCTGTACAAAAACAGGCTGTGGTAAGCTGGGAAACGTTAGTAAACAGACCAAATGACTGACGTGTAATGGTGTTAAGTTGTCTTCAAACCCTTCAAGGACTTAATTCCAAAACTGTCACGATGCTGGTATTTAGATTTTAAGCTCATCCTTTGGTTTTGTCTTTTGAAGCCTAAATTTTCTTAAAAAGTGGTGTTCCTTCTGAGGAAATTGCAGGCACGTGCAGACAGCTCTTAGCAGTACTAGTTACTCTGATGTGAGTTGTACCTGTGGCTCTCTGCTTACCAGCTGATACCTATAATTCAAGATGAAGAATATCTTTGTTTCTCTTTGTTTGTAGGCTGTAATCAGAGCCCAGAGTATGCTTACAATTGTATTTCTAAATGCATATTTAAAACAAGTGTTTGGGTGGATTTTTTTTATTTGCGGTAGTTACGTATGATAATTCCCAGCAGGGACAGCAGGCTCCATCTCCACTCAGATGTTACCAAAGGGTTGCTTTGGTAGAATTTTTCAGAGTTTAGTGTTCTTTTGTGCTGAAGATGGGAGCCGTGAGCATGCTTGCAGTAGGAGCACTGAGGCTGGCACTCTAAGTGCAACTTAGGTGAGAGGTATCCTGGCCTGTGAGAACTCCTTTAGAAGCATTAGGGCTGCTGCTGGTGTCCAGGCTAGTGTTGAGATAGTGTTGTGTAGCTGTCCTTTTTCATCGTTTTATTTAATATCTGGTTTACTTAATATTGACATTTCTTCATTAGGAGAAGAAGAGAGGGATTCCATAAGAAGAAAAGAGTCAGCTGTCCTTGAACTGCAAGCCCTGCAGCAGAAGCTGGAACAGCTCACTCAGCTCACCAAAAGTTTGGAGGAAACTAGACTGGAACCAGCATCTACAACATCAGCTGAACAAAATAAGCCGTTGGTGAGTATGGGCTATGATAAATAGGAGCAGTCCTCTTGAACTCTCCACGTAAAATTTAGCTGCGCTTTAGATGGTAGCACAAGCAGTGTGTTAACCAAATCTGGAAGTCGAGGTTGCAATATCTGACTAGTATAGATACCCGGCATAACCTTAAATACACGATGAAACATTTTTAATTGTGAAACCTCAAAGATTGGTTTTGCTTCTCTGTGATCTAGTTTTAGTTGCGTGTGAAAGTTCTCTTAAGCATGATAAGCTATTCTAGTTATGCAAAATAAAAGGGCAAATGGTAATGTTTGTACATGTGTGTGGGTTTTTGAGGGTAAAATAATGTTTTTCGTCTCTGAAGATATATCCACACGTAGCACCCAGCGCAGCTCTGCAGCAGAAATGGATGGCACCTTGTCAAAGCTCAGGTCTGCAAACCCTCCAAGGGCTGGTGCCAGACCAGCTTCAGTCAAGCACTTTGTCATCAAATGCTCTTACACTGAAGTCCATGAACCCAGTTGGCCACCAGATGAAATCTTCCTTGTTGTTGGAAGCAACGTATGAAAAGGACACGATCAAAACTCAGCAAGAACTTGGAGAAGTCCAGAAGAGTTTGTTACACCCTCCATTCAACAGTGCTCCAGCTCAGGAGCAGGCGCGCCCTGACTCAACTCTTAATTGGAGCACTGGAGAACAGTACGTATAAACAGTTCGATTCTTGCTCTACAAATTGTGCAGTCTTCTGTAGTTACACTTTACTTAAAAATTAACTTGAAGAAAGGGTTTTTACTCTTCTGAAAAAAATCTGAATTAGCCTGTGGAAACCAATGTTTAGACATAGATCAAACTCTTATAACGTATGATCCTTATTTCAATCTTTAATTCTTTTCACCGCATGTCTTAGTTGTAATAACTAAGAACAAATTCATTGCATAACCAAAGCGATTATTCAGCATTTGTGTCCCTGGCGTGCCCAAAATAAATAACAATGTGCTTAGTTCATGCAGATACCAGATGTTACAGCTTGGCTGCAAATGTCTCTGGAGAAGAAAAAAGTGGTTTTATTTATCTTTTGCACTTTGGCTTGTGTGACAGAGCTAATGCATGAAACAATTGGGAGGTGGGAGGGAGAAACCTAGGTTGGCAAAATGGGTATGTCTGAGTAGGTTTGACTGACAAGGTGAAACAGAAGCAGTTGTCATTCACTTACATAAGGGAATTACTTGGAGGCAAACTGTATCCAAGAATATTTAATGCCTGCATTTTATCTTTTTTAAAGGACTCTGCTGCCTTTCTGGTTTTGTGTCTATTGGCAACTGTGTGAGAAAGTTGGGGGCCCAGGGGAGATATAATAATTTTCTAAAAGTTCTTTGACTTCATTTACGTGTCCTTTGTGTGGAAAAAGCAGGATCCCTGGTTGTCGTTTCTGAGGTGTTTCCTTTGTTCTAAGCTGAGAAAGGACCTTTTACTGCTTAAAGTGCGTTATTATTAAGTCCTGAACTGAAGCTGAACTTTAAAAAAATAATTTAATTTAGAAGAAAGGCATTTATTTCAAACTCTAATGGTTTTTAATCTTTCATTTGAAGGCACTCGAAAAAGAGATCCACTGGACTAACTACTTGTGTGGACGTGAAGGAAGGTAATAAACTAACTCTTGACAAGATCAATGCAGCTGATGTGACTTCACTGGCTGGAGTTGAATAGCACATAGCTTTTCAGTTTTGGTAGACCAAGACCATCTTACTTGAAAGTTCTTGAATATTCAACGTAAATGCGTACAGGACTTTATCATGTAGCTCTACTTGATGCCTGAAGTCTCACACCAAATGTGTCGGATGGCACTATTTCAGTATTTGCATTTCCATTCCCTTTTGAATAAGACATAATTTTCTCTGATAACTACAAAGAACACTTAACTATTGAAATTCCTTCCCAAATTAATTGTAAAAACAACCTAGAAATTTTGCTTTTAAAGCAAGATCACCTATTTCATCTGTAGTAGGAATTCTGGATCTTCATTATATTTTTTCCAGAAGTGTGGTGGATGTATACGTGAGATTATGTGGGATACATATGATGTAGGAGCAGCAAGTGAATTGTATGATTTCTTGAGCTTCCATTACTACTTATAGTTCTGCATTTAGATGACCAAGATGAAATATTATGTTTTTAACTTCAAAGGAATTTCTGTTTGAGTTTTAATACTCTGCTAGTTGACTCTTACTGACTCTGCGTTTTCAGACGTCAGTGACTGGGCACAGTTGCCACCAGTAGATACTGGTTTTAGCGGACCACTGCTTTCCAGGGAAGATGACCCTTTTGCTGTTTGTTTTGGGAGGCTATCTTCTGAGTGGCTAAATGATGATTTGCCCTTGGGAGGGGATTTTTCTCAGGTTACTGGGAGCGTGTTTTGTCTTCCTAAAGAGGTGATGTGGCAGAGAAATGAGACTAAAATACTGAAACTTAATACAGCAGTAACCTGGCTGAAACAGTGACCTGTAATACAGAGGGAAACAGACTATGAGATCCACTGATCCCTTCCAGTTTTAAACTGTTAGCGCTTACGGGCTGTTTCTACTTCACTACCACTGTGTAAATTAACCTTGGCTGGCTGGGAACTCTCGAGGTCTCTGACAACGTTTCCTTCCCCTAGTTTCTGCCAGAACATTCAGGGACTTGGGGGCAGACCTTAGAGTAAGAATGTGGGCAAAACATCCTTTTCCATGTCATCTTTTGCTAGGTCCCTTACCTTTCTGAGCAGTGGATTCCGTTTCCTTATTTTTCCTGGTTCTTTTTTTTTGTACAAGAAACCATTGTAGCCACGTCTCTCACTAGTTCCAACCCTAGTTAAGCTTTTTGACTTTCCTGACTCCATCCCTGCATGTCTGGGCAAAGTCTCAGTATCCTTTACATGTAGCTGGTCCCTGTTTCCACTTTCTGTGCAATTCCTTTTTGGTTTGAGCTTGG
The DNA here is from genome assembly GCF_013377495.2 of Cygnus atratus. NCBI lineage: Eukaryota > Metazoa > Chordata > Aves > Anseriformes > Anatidae > Cygnus > Cygnus atratus. The sequence goes on from NC_066364.1 coordinate 119,126,405, forward strand.
TCAGGAGTTCTTTGTCTTCACTAGCTTCCTTCCTGCTTGACTGTGTCAGAATGGATTGTTCCTATGAATTGAGAGTGATGTCCTCAAAGGCCACCCAGCTGTCCAAGGTCCATTTTGCCCTTCAGGGCAGTCTCCCTTGGGAACAAGCAGATCACTGAACAAGCCAAAATCTGCTCTCCCAAAATTCTGGGTTGTCATTCTGCTACTCCTCTTGTTTACTTCTCTTCCTAACATTTTGCTGGCTACTGAAATGTTGATAAACAATCCCAGGCTAGTTTAGAAATGATCTTGCTGTTTTCTTTTCTAGCATCTCGAGTTGGAAATTCTTCCTTTGCTTCTGGAAATGCTTCTCAAGCTACACCAAATACCTCCCTCGGAGGAGCAATGCAGGCAACGCCATTCAAAGTGCAACCTTCACCTACGGTTCATACCAAAGAAGCTTTGGGTAGGCATCTGGAATAATATGCTAGTTTCACTGGAATTAATAAGATCTTGCCTGGTAACTTTAGTGGAGCTGAATATACAATGAGGCTATCTAGCAATAGGAATTTACACCGTTCAAAGAGGAAAATAAAATTAATGGTATTGGTACTCTTCTTTTGCAGTCGACTTGGTGACCCAACACTTTGACCATATTCTTCCAAGACAGGGGCAGTAAAACTCAGCTCAAGAAATAACAGCCTTACTAACATCCCAGCAGCCACATGTTGTCAAATTCTGAATAAGTCACTGGTGACACACCTCCTAGGCTGCTTTGGGCAGCATGTTCAGCTGAGCTTGTCTGTATTGTCAGTGACTCTTGTTTCTGAAATGATGACTTTCAACAGGCTAATGTGGAAGAATGTTAGGAAGTTAATAACTTGACTCTTGTTGATATTAACCTTCCCCCAGAGTTCAAACCAGGGTGCCGTATGCAAAAGCTTTTTGTTTTATAGGATGAGCATTATCAATTCTAAACGCCGATTTTTCAAAATCCCACAATGGAAATTGTGACTTTTTTCCGATATCAGATGTGGAGTGATAGTACCCAGAAGTTATTCTGTTCCTTTTGTGTGCTTCTTCCATGTTCTTCTGTTTTGGTAGTAAGCCTGTTAACTACTACTATGTAGCAAACAGCTGCTGCTGAATATAAATCTGTAAAAAAGAAAAACTAAAAAGCTTGTGGTATGCAATAGTTATCCAAATCTCTAAAAAATAAAGGAGAACTTTCTCCTTTAGAAGAACCCAAAATCTCATCTTTGAGAGTGACGGTTTTTTTAAAGAGAAAAATTCATGGCACCAGCAGATATGCATTGGTTAAGTCTAATCTTCCTGCTCAGTTATCTGGAGTGTTGAAATGCAAGAATAAGGAATAATAGATCACTGGCATTTGATAAATCATAAGAATCATTCAATTCAACTATTACAGAGCGGAGAAACTTTTTTTTTATTGGGTGGCATTCATGTATTTTTCTTTTCTATTTCTAGGATTTCTAATGGATGTGTTTCAAACACCCTTCTCACCTGAACCATCTCTTGAAGAGAGTGAGGAGCAATTTGAGGTCTTCTGTAGAAAAAGGGGTATGTACTTTTTTGGCGTTTTTTTTAGTCCTTAATATTTCACTTCTATGTTTCCTGCTTACTCCTACCACTGTTCCCCATAATTTTGAAGCAAGTAGTTGTGTGAGTCAGTGTAAAGTGAAGTAATTTCTTAACCCGGTAGTGCATTTAATTTATTGACAAGTTCTAAATGTTGGTGCGCAGTCAGAACAGCACAGGCAGAAGTACTTTACTGCTAGCAGCCTATTAATGTCCTCATTAAATGTTGCTTCTCTGTAGACACTTCTGCAGTATTTAAAACCTGACTTTGAAAAGTGCACAGCTGATACTTGATATGAGTAAAGCTTTGTTTCTAAGCCATTTTGCAAGCTAGGCGTTAATCTCTGAATTGCCATCTTATCAGTAAGTTAAGTCTGTCTGAAAGCTGGGCAGTGGCTTACAACAGTGAGCTCAGGGGTATTTCACAACAGGTTGGATGCAGCCAAGGAAGCTTCTGTATTCCTGGCCACTCTTGGTTTTCTGAGATGGAAAAATCTTTCCCATTTCCAATCATTTATAGGAAAGACCAGTCGAGACCAGTCGAGCAGTAGTTCTGAGGATGCTCCTGGATATAGCCATGACTGTATCTCTTACTCTGGCTTTAAGCACTTGCATGTTTACCTTGTTTATCTGCTTCACTTTCTTTTCTTTTTTAACGTTTCTATCCAGGCTTTACAAGAAAATAAGTTAGTATATCTATTTCAAGTCCCTATGTGCCAAAGCTAACCAATTTATCAAGCCACTGACCTTTCTCAAAACAAGCACCTTACTTCTAAGGGGTTCCTCACTATAGCGTGTCTGTGTCTGACCAAAAATAATTGTGCGGTATCCTAAAAGAAAAGGTACAACTTCAAGCCCCTCAGCTGCTTCGTTAGGGGAAAAATGTGACTGTTTATATATCTCCACTGTGTGACGATCAGCGATCTCTTATTTTAAGAGCCTGATGGAACCTTGAAAGTTAAGGTTGCTGCCCCTGTCGTGCCTATGTTTTCTATCTTTGAAGATGAGAATGAAAAAGAGAACAGCAGGTAAGGAGAAAAAAAGCAACAGAGCTGTTTATTAAGAATTACATATAGGATTGATTCTATTCTATATAATTCTGCTATGACTGTATTTGCAATATGAGGATTGGCTTGAACAAAATCAGTAGCAGCTGTGGGGAAGTGGCATGAGAAAGCTGTAGTTGCTTCTCTGTAGAATTGCGCAACTTTCCTGTTTGGACAGTGTGCTTAAGATGCTTAATTTTCTGGACAACTGAGGATAGCTTGTTTCTTGAGCTACTGCAGCTTCTCTTAGTATCCACAAATGGTTTTCTTTAAATAAATAAAGCCATCAAATCTTTGTTACGATCAGTCTGTCTTGGAAGGTTTTGGGGGAAAAGTTATTCTAAACTACCTGTTTTGTCAGAATCCCACAGCGTAAAAAGAAGTCAGAAGAGCCCAGAACTATTGGACAACGTCCCTTGACTGACTGTACAGAAGTGAGTGTTTGATCTTATTGCAAGAATTAGCCTTGACGACGGGTTAGGTAGTTATGTTTCTTCTGTCCCAGTCCTTCAACAGTTCTACAAAGGATATTTTATTAAAGCCTAGGTACCCCTTTCTGTTCACTGACAGTGGGATGAGCTTTTTCACTTGTTAATTTTCATAAAAATTCTAGGAGCTTAATAGTGGAGACTTCTATTCCTAGAACAGATCTGACTGCAGTTGATGTGTAGATTTGGCGTCTCTGTAGGGGAGGAAGGACAGGGAGAGGGAACGAGAAATGCCTGAAGTTGTGCTAACCACCTGACAATTTTCACAGCCAAGGAGATGCATGAAACTTCAGGCTGCTTGGATGCAAGTGAGAAGCTTCTTCAGATTCTCCCATGACAATTTTTTGATGTCTAACGTTTTGCTGTGGAACTGATTATTGCCAGCATGCAAGTCTGACACAAAATTATATAAGCCTGTGATTTAGGCTATGTTGGCTTTCCTTTATTTTTCTAATAATATAAGTTGACACATTCAGACTCTGCATTACTGAGACTGGAGGCTGCTAGTATGTTACAGTGCAGGTCTGACAGGACAGTTTTGATGGCTTAAATCTGTGTGTTTATTTTCCTGTCTAGGAAGAAACAGGGACACCAGAGTTCTTGAGGGATGATTATACGGTGTGGAATGTACCATGTAGTAATAAAACATTAGCTGCCAGTCCAAACAACACAAGAGACTTTGCACGAGCTGCCCAGCTTGTATCAACACCATTTAATTACCTGTCAGCACATTCACGACGAGCTTTGGAGGACAAAGGTAAAATAATGAATACTTCAGGTTCAGAGCATCTAATTCAACTCTGTGTAACTATTTCTATGCCCTACTTACCTTGCAGGCCTTGCCAAATACAGCGTAGGTATGGCTGTGCTGCTGCAACTTCTGAATGCAAATTCGTTGCAGAACAGCTTCTGGGAGCACGGGCAGGCCCAGCACTTAAGCTTTCCAAGAATTTCTTTAACTGGGGATGAAAAAGAGAAGGTGGCAAGGGACAGGGGAGCTTTTGACTGTGCTGTCAAATGGCTGTTCTGAGCTGTTGCAGAGTTCTCAGAGTTGCAGAGTTCAATTGACTGAAGTCCAGGCATCATACTCTTCAGTGAGGACCCTTATGCTTGTCTGCCCCTCTTTCAGCCTTGGAATACTCTTCCTTGAAGAAATCAAGCTGTTGTCTTTTCTTGTATGTTTTAAAATAAGCTTGTTTGATGCTTGCTCTTGTGATACCTTAGCAACTTCCACATCTGCAGTGTGACTCTACCCTTCTTGTGTTGGTAATAATACTCTAAATGTGCTTGTCTTTTGGGAAAATAAGCATGTGCTATTGTTGCTACTCCCTTTGTTCAGCTCCGGGGGATGACGTGCTGCAAATGGATTTGGAGTCTTCTGAAGAACTGCACAGACAGACAAAAACTAAGAAGCTAAGGTATAGCATTGACTTGCTGAGATTTTCAAGACTTCAGGTTGCAATGCAAATTTATGCCAGCATAGGCAGCTCTGCTGTGCTGCTCTTGGTGCAAGTTTTCCAAGCAATCTAGAGCTAACATATTTGAATAAGATTGCTAAGATGTATGCTAAACAGTCACCCTGTGAAGTTGCATGAACCTGGGCATGGTGATTATGTCCCTGAAAATGCTCCTATGACTTAATTTTTTGTCACACTGTATGGGTATCAAGTGCTTGAACAATTGTACTGATTCTTTTAAATCTCTTTTTGCCCCTGGGGGGTGGCAATAACTGCTAGTTGGTAGCACTACTGCTGCATTTGGGGAAGCAGTGTTTGCAAGGCATGTGGGTGAAACAGACATTTGGAAAATGCCTGACTTGCAATAATTGAACTGCTGCAGTTAATAAATTGGTGTTAACGTGACCTCCCTATAGAGCCTTGTGTAACAGTTTCCTTGGGAGGCTCAGCAGTACCTTTTCTGTAACATACATCTCACACTCGAGTGTGAGAATAGACGTGTTGAATGATTCCATAGAGATGATCAAGAAGAGAACATATGATGTGCATTTGAAGGCAAAGGTCACCTTGTTGATTCTGCCAGCATTCTTCCTGTCACAGGATGCATTGCTCAGTATATATGGATATAGAGGTTAAAGCAGTTCTGCTGAGCTGCTAGGTGTGAGGTACCTTTGATCTAGAGAGCCAAGATGTTCTACAGAAGGTTTTGTCAGAAAAGTCTGCAGGCATTATTGAAGAGTAAATGCATAAAGTAATCATGAGCAAATATGAAATGCTGGTAAGTCTGCTAAGCTTTGTTGTTTTTGAACAGATTTAATTGCTGCTTGAAGTAAAAGATGTAGATAGCATATGGAGGCCATTCTTGATCGTATGGATAACCACGCCCAGAGTTCTTATGGTTATGGCAAAGGTTGCAAGCATGGATGTGTGGTGTACTTGTGGCTTATTGGAGATGTCAAAATGCCATGGCAGTACTGTCAATTAATATTATTTTGTTTTAAAGATGTAGCCCTGCTCTTGAACACATTGCAGAACAAGGAGAGCATCAAGGAAAAGCTACAGCTGCTTCTCACAAATTACGTGAGCAGACTGCCACTAGTAGAGCTGAATATTCATCTGTTGGGGTGGACAAGAATTCCCACGACAAGCTGTCTGGAACTGAGCAGGACAGGACAGCCAGGACTGGTAGAGCTTCAGGTACTACAGTTTTCTTCTGTGAAGTTTGAGACTGGAGCAATACTTTGTTCCAATATGCGGGTGGTCACTGTAGTAAGCAGTGTCTTGTGGCTCCTGCAAGGAGATCACTGCTACGTACAAGATAGGAGGTAGGACAAGTGTGAATCAATTATACTCATTCAAATATAAGTGTGTGTGCTGCTTCTTTGAAATGACACTTTTCTTATAGCTTAAATATTGTTCTTCTTTCTGTGAAGTCCTTGTTGAGAACCCATGGGATAAGGAATTGATTTGCAAATTCTTATCAGAGCTTCCTAAACCACTCAATACCTATGACAACTATTTTGAATGGAAATCTGCTCTTCCAACCATCAAACTGAAGGCTGAACTCCCCTTGGGTAAGAGCTACTTGATACATTTCATTTTGAAGCACTTTTTGCAGGTTTTTCTGGGAACTCCTGAAATATTTTTTCTAATCCAGTTTACTTATGCATATATCCAAATAGCTTCCAGATTATCTAAACCTCAAATTTGAAATTAGACCTTTTTTGTTTGAAATCGGAACCTAACTATTTTTGTTTAGGTATTCTGAGGTAGGAACAAAGATACTTTTCCTAGTTTTCCTTTCCTGGTAATTTGTGACACAATTCTTACACTTTGTATAGAACAGCAACAGTCCTCTGTCAACAAAATCTGTATGACAGTAATTGCAACATACTTCTATGGCTTAAACATTAGTGTTTATTTTTTAAGGAATGCACTTTAGAATTTGATTACTTCCAGGGAGTTGGACTAAAATAGAAACACTGATTTTAATGTATGGCACTTCGTAGCACTCTTGTTCTCTTCAGTGATTGCAGGCTCGCTTTTATGGAAAGCATGGCTAGCAAGAAGAGCAAGTAGAGAAAGACTAGCACTAGGGTTAAAGCAACAATTTGTTTATGGCTGGTGCTTCCAACCCCCCAATCCCTCCCCCAAGTATTGAAGTCTCATCTGTGAAGTTTGCAAGCAGGACTTTGTGTTGCTAATCTCTTTTTTCCATCTCATAAAGGTTCTAGCTCATTCCATGTGGACTGCTTGGTTGGAGAAGGAGCTTTTGCTCAAGTCTATCAGGCTTCCATTCTGGATGCCAGTAACCCTAGGAACAATCAGAAAGTAACATTCAAGGTAAGTAGTGTTGATTCAGAATAGTTCTGCTGGAAAATTCTGGAATCTTACAGTAATCTGACACCTCCCCGGATGGATTTTGCTGAGGTTTATTTATAAATATGTAATAAAGCATACTGGACTATCCTCAAAGCCTTGTTCAGTTTGTGTGCTGTAATGTCCGACGCATTCTACATGGAAAGTTTTTTATCCACCTGCCAGAACTTCCTCTTGATCTTTTTATAACATAGTCATAGGTAGCCTGGCTATAATTCTTAGTCTTTAGGGCATCTTTCTCAGCTGAGCAAATGGAGCTATTTGTGTGAAATGCTCTTAGTCCACAGCAAACTAAACTGTGTGTGAATTAATGATAAAACTGCTCTTACTGTTGGGTCACAGTGAAAGGGACACTTGCTTCCAGATGCATGCCTGCTAGCTTTCCACAAGCATTTTTGCGCTTTATGCAGCCAGCCTGTTTGGTGGCTGCTGGCTGTTGTATACTCTGCTGGGTGATGCCTCTAGGGTGCAGTTTTCTTAACAAGCGAGCTTGTCTAGATGGAGGTTGTAGGTTGAGCAGCTCCCTCCCTGCTCTCTCCTTCTGCAGCCTGCTTCAGTGCAGGAATGAGCAACAGATGATAGGATGTGCTTTCATCAGAACTACTGCCAAAAAGAAAGTCTGTACAACTGCAAGGTCAGTTTAGCCCAAGGGGGTTATACTCGATCACGCAGTCATGCATCTGCTCCTGGCTGAAATCCCATGTGCACTTATTACAGCCTGGCTGAAATGTGGCTGTGTGATTGAGTTGACACCCTAACCCGCTTCAAATCTGTTTTTCCTACCTTTGGAATCTTTTTGTGGATCTCCTTTGCATCGTTTCAATCTTCCAACAAATACGTATTTTTATTATAATACCTTAACTGGAAGTTTTCTGGTAGCTAAATGTAATGTTTAAGAAGCTTCTTTTTGAACATCAGGCATTTAGTGTTAGGGAGAGGAGTCAGAAAGGCTCTTCTCTTTGGAACTCATCATAAACCTTCCCTTAAAGCATATGTTGCCAGCAGGAGGCTGAAACATCGATGTTTTCAAAAGGCTAACATTTTGAATAGCATTAAAGAGCATGTAAGCCACAATGGAATTGTGGCATGTAGTTGAAGTAGTGATTCAAGAGAATTATTTGTTCAGTGGATTGACCTGAGGTTAACTACTTGAGATGTAAGTATTTTTATTCGATCAAAAAGAAAAGTGTTTAGGAACTTGAGTCTGAAGTTTAAGAAAAAAGCTGAGAACTTCTGCTTTTTTTTTTTTATTTACTAGGTATATAAAAAAAAAAATAACAGATATACCTAGTACATTACTTTTTTGGTTACAGGTCCAGAAGCCTGCCAATCCTTGGGAGTTCTACATAGCAACCCAACTGGTAGAAAGACTCGATCCAAGTATACGCCATCTTTACATCCACTTTTATTCTGCTCATTTTTTTCAAAATGGAAGCATTTTAGTTGGTGAGCTCTACAACTATGGAACATTGCTGGTAAGTGTGCTCAGCTTGTGTCCTGAACATCTGTGTTCCTTTCTGAGTGCTGTTGCCTTGCAGTATACAGATGTCTCTTCACTTAATGGAACTTCATTGTGAACACAGTCTGTACTTATCAACATGGATACGTGATCCATAGAGTTGTTTTTGGTGTAGCTGATGGTTCTTCCCTATCTTTGTTTTGTACACAGAATGCCATAAACATTTACAAAAAACTTCCTGAAAAGGTGATGCCTCAAGCACTTGTAATCTATTTCGCTGTAAAAATTCTTTATATGGTAGAAGAGCTCCACAGCTGCAAAATCATCCATGGTGACATTAAACCTGATAACCTCCTACTTGGAGAAAGGCAAGTATTTCACTTTGCTACATGTGATGTCAGTATATCATGGTATTATAGTCTCGATGCTTATCGAATTGCTGCTTCTCGTCTTGGTTGAAGGTTTCTGGATAATGATACATGTGACATAGATGGCCTCTCTCATGGCTTGACGCTCATTGACTTGGGACAGAGTATAGACATGACACTCTTTCCTGAAGGAACCACGTTTACTGCAAGGTGCGAAACATCTGGGTTCCAGTGTATTGAAATGCTGACACAGAAGCCGTGGAACTACCAGGTATGAGGTTGTAGAGACAGCCTGAATATTTGGAGCTTAATGCGTACATTAAGCATATGAGTAGATGAATTACAGAAATATTAGACTTTTGCACTGGTTCTGTAGATTCAGCTCAGTGCTCCAGGAGCATGATCCTGAACCCTCTTATGGAGCTTGCTCTGTTGGCTCCAAGGAGTGTGGTTTTTGCTTCTTTTTTGTTCTGAGTTTGTTTTTTTGCTAATTTTTAGTGGTTTGGGTATGCATTTTTAATATGGAACTTCCGTATACCTTTAGACAGACTACTTCGGCATAGCAGCAACGGTCTACTGCATGCTCTTTGGTACCTACATGCAAGTGAAGAATGAAAATGGTGTCTGGAAGCCTGAAGGTTCCTTCAGAAGGTTGGTGTCAAATCTTTTTCAAAACTCCCATCTATAGGAAGATATATCGTTAACCTCAAACCTGGTAGTAGTTTCTGTCACAGCTTTTGGCATTGTTTGCCTTTACCTCTCAGTGCTCTAAAAAACACGGGTTTAGTGCACAGGAACTGCCTCACAGAACTTACTGACTAAAGTACGGAAAGCCTTTTGGCAGTGGATGTAGTGAGTTGCATAGCATTCTTGGCTTCTTGCTGCCTGGAAGGAGGAAAAATCCCTCTGGTTCACTAAGCAGCATGCCACAACAGAAACTGTTCTGTTACATGATGGTCTGCAGTTGCTCCAACCTGTAGATGGGGCGGGAATGGGTAAATACAGGAAACAGTATTTTAACAATTTAGACTTAAACCTTTTTTGATGCTTTTTTTTTGGTTGTTGTTGTTGTTCCTTTCAGGCTTGCCAATGCTGAACTGTGGAAAGAGTTCTTTGACAGCATGCTAAACATACCGAATTGCCATAGCCTGCCTCCTTTAGGAGTTTTACGCAAAAGGCTGAAGGACTTATTTTGCAAGTCATATGTAAAGGAAATAAAGTTCCTTCGGAACAGACTTGTTGTGTTGCTCATAGAGCACAAACGGTCACGAAAATAAGCATTTAGCTTGCAAAGTGATTGAGAATTGGAACATCCTGAATGTGAAATCTTTTTGTAATACCTTGTTTTAAAAATAAACATTCTTGGGTTAGCTTCAGGAATGGTAACTTTCATCTTTCTGTGGTTTCATGAAAGAAGTTGCACAGAAATTTTACTGCATGGAAACTAAGTGTTAATTGAACTTGCGTAGTTTCAGTGTGGGAGGCACAGGCATGCTAGAGACTGTCTATAGTTGTAATAATGTGTAGTGCATTTTGAGCGGCGGGGAAAAAAGCTGGTGAAAAAGGTTGCGCAGATGATGCTTGCAGCCTCACTGTGTAGAGGATTTAATCCAGTCAGGTGAAGGGCAGGCTTAAATGGAGAGTGTATGTGAGGTGTTCAGGATGCGTTTTTCCCAATAAGAAGAAGGGTGAACAGAGCCTTTTGGAAGGAGCAGGTTGTTGGAAACTTGAATGTAATTCCAAACTGAGATCCTACCATCATGGAAGATTCCAGAATCTCTTCTAGGAGAAGTGAAGACAGCAATTGGAAGTGAAATAGCCTACTCTAAAGGCTGCAGGAGGGTGAACTCGTGTGACTTGATAGACTCCTTGGAAAAAACCCTGGATGGTAGGTGTAAGGAGGACAAGTCCTTGTTCTCCTAGAAAAGCCACTGAAGCCATCTGCTAATAACTAATGAATATGAGGGAACACTCTTTCGAGTCGGTGACAAGATGAGTGTGCGGATGAGCAGCAGCGCTCGAGAGTGCTGTTACTGCAATTCTTTGAGGTTTGTGGCTCATACATTCACAACTCTTATGCTCTACTCTTTCTCTCAGGAACTTCTAGGTTGAAAGAAACTGAGGTTAGCAGATGAGATTTAGATTAGATAGAACTTAAGTCACACTTGTCACTTTTGTTACATTTGCTTCTGACCAGTCACAAAAAATTATTAGAGACATGGGCAAAACCAAGAGACAAATGTCTCCCTGCTGGAACTGAAATGGTTGTTTTCTGGTCATTGCGAGGTTTTGTTTTCCCTTACTGTGGCAAAATGTTGTGTTGTGGTAGCTGGCAGCTTCCTCTGGAAAACTCCGGAAAAGCATTCCTTTTACAAGTACCCTTTTTTCTCTTTTTTCTCTAATATATTTCTACACATTTCTTAATTACAGCAGCCAATATACCAGTGCACTGCGTGGTTACTACTGCAGCAACGCGCTCACTTGAGTTGGGTGAGGTTAGCTTGGCTTCATAGATACCTTGTCAAATACAAAGTGTCAAACTAGCTTAGCTTTGCCCCAAATCACAAGAACTTCAAAAACAATTGCTTATTTGGAGCAATGTATCCACATTCACTCATACCAAGCGAACCTCTCAGGGGGAGGCTTTCTCTGCCTTTGCATTTCTTCAAAGTAAAAATTGTTCAAGCTATTCATTCTTGTGGCTGAACATTTAAAAGGACTCTGGGAACAGCTGGGGCAGGACATGGTCTACAGGCACCAGGAAGGCAGGAATGAGCTATGGCTCGTGCTCGTGTGGAGGGATGTTTCCTCTCGAGCTCCCCTTGCTGCTTTTCATTTCTGTATCCTGTACGCTGCTCAGCTGAGCCTTGCTGCTGAAACATCTGTGACCTTTTCACAGAGCCACAGCTCTGATCGCTCTTGAGGGCTTTCCAGCTGCACTCGCATGCTGAAGTGTCCTGACCTGCCTTTGCTCCCCTCTCCCAGGGTTCCCACGTGGTGGTGAAATCTCCCTGGCTGCCCTGTCTTGGGACTCGCAAGGGCGCACGCTGGGAGCTACGGCTGTGTGCAGCAGGTGCGCCTTTGGCCGCTTGCCCGAAAAGCACACCACAGCTTATTACTGCCTGCCTCTGAGCCTCTGTGGCTGCTGATTGATCTCGAGGAGTAAACACTGACTTTGTTCCTCGCGTGCTGGCGGCACTTCGCATTAATGCCATACCAACTCTGAGTAATGGATCGCTCACAGTGCGCCTTTGACTGTCGAGAAGCAGGAATTGCTTGGAGGTTCCCAGCAGCGAGGTGCTTATCTTCCTAATGGCCTTGCTCCTGTGTCAAAGATGAAATGGGGAGTTGTAACTGGGAGCTGCAGGATCTGGAGTGATTCATAAAGATAACTTATGGGAAAGATGAGAGCCAGTAGTCCTACTTGCCTGCCCCAGGGAAATTAGCACTCAGCATGTGCGCTGTGCCCCAAAATACCACTGTTCAGACGTTGTCAGTCTGACTTTGCTATCTAGAGGATAAAAATGTTTTATCAGCAGGGTGTAGGCTGTTTTAAAGGTTTTGGATAGATGGGAGCAGTTCTGTATTTTGCATGCAAAAATGACAGTAAAAATGTTTATATCATTTCAGAGCCTCAAATCTTAAAAGAAGGGGCTGATTTGGTTCACAATGGCTGATTTTGCTCAGATTCTGTGTTGTTTTCCTAAGTCTCACCAGTAAGTAGCCTGTTCCTGCTTCTTCCCTCAGTTAACATTTTATGGGGACCTTTCTCCAGTAGAAGTGCCAAGGTACAGCTGCCCCACGCTGCTCTCAGTGCTGTGTCTGTATTCTAAAAGCATGATCCTTTCCCCTTAGACTGGGGGCTTCCAGCAGCATGTGTGATGTGGGAAGGAGCTCTGCTTGGGCACTCAACCAGTTTTAGCCCAAGTCCTCCCAGAGCAGCGGGGATGAGCTGCAGCGGGGATGAGCTGCAGCGGGGATGAGCTGCAGCGGGGATGAGCTGCAGCGGGGATGAGCTGCAGCGGGGATGAGCTGCAGCGGGGATGAGCTGCAGCGGGGATGAGCTGCAGCGGGGATGAGCTGCAGCGGGGATGAGCTGCAGCGGGGATGAGCTGCAGCGGGGATGAGCTGCAGCGGGGATGAGCTGCAGCGGGGATGAGCTGCAGCGGGGATGAGCTGCAGCGGGGATGAGCTGCAGCGGGGATGAGCTGCAGCGGGGATGAGCTGCAGCGGGGATGAGCTGCAGCGGGGATGAGCTGCAGCGGGGATGAGCTGCAGCGGGGATGAGCTGCAGCGGGGATGAGCTGCAGCGGGGATGAGCTGCAGCGGGGATGAGCTGCAGCGGGGATGAGCTGCAGCGGGGATGAGCTGCAGCGGGGATGAGCTGCAGCGGGGATGAGCTGCAGCGGGGATGAGCTGCAGCGGGGATGAGCTGCAGCGGGGATGAGCTGCAGCGGGGATGAGCTGCAGCGGGGATGAGCTGCAGCGGGGATGAGCTGCAGCGGGGATGAGCTGCAGCGGGGATGAGCTGCACAAAGCCCCAGGTACAGTCGGGGCATTATTTTATTTGTGCATCTATCCACAGGAGGGAGACAAACAACAGACTTTCATAAATCTCCCTGGTCTCACTGTACTGCAGAGATGTTTTGTTGTGTCAGACGTTCTGCTCAAATTGTTAAACTTGAGAAACACCCCGCAGTTGGATAGGTAAAATAAACCCGGGCTGCCCAACACGCTGGCTGGGTGCTGAGAAAGTGCAGGGGCATTCAGCTTGAGAGCTGAGCCTTGCCACAACCAGGGATGTAGAGTTTGTTTTTCATAGGCCTTGCTATTCTGAGACAGTACTTTGGCCTGGGGACCACAGTGGGAGAGGCAGCCATGCAGTGAGCTGAAATTGCAGGCTGCTTTGCATGTAGAGGTACCGAGAAACTCTTGTCCTGTTGTTTTGATAAATGAAATTGCACTGTAGAGAAGCCTGTATTGATGGGAGGGGCGTTGACCACAGCACATGTGTCATTTTTGGTAATTCCCTCGTTGTTTATCTTCTCCCGGCTCCACCATTCCCTGCAGCTGGCGGTCGCCCTGCTGCGTGCCGCAGCACTCTCCTCCCCGGGCATCCAGCCCGCGCTCCCCCAGCCGTGGCGCTGGCACGCTCCCCTTCCCGTGCTGCGCTCTGCCTGCTGTCACAGGGGAAGCCTTCGGCCTTGATCCCAAACAGCCGGCTGCCCCGTCAGCTGGAGCGCATCAGCTGGAGCGCATCAGCTGGAGCAGCCTCCTCCAGCGGGTGGAAACATAAACACCCGGCGCTGGGGATTTTTCCTCCTCCTCCGTTTACTTTTCTTACGCGTGGAGCTAGAGCCAGCTGTTCCCCATCCAGGCACAGATCTCTGCCAGGGCTCATGCGCTCACAGAATTTCGTTCATTGTAGTGCAGCCTCCTCCGGTGCCTGTGTGTGTGCAGAAGGACCTGGGGAGGCTAGAGCTGTCCCTACTGGCCTGTATCACCCTGCACGCAACTGGCACGGCTGGGGGGGTTCAGGTGTGCGCCCCACATGTGTGCCATCCCTGGGGAGCGCAGGTGGGGCCCCAGCAGCTGCACCCGAGCCTCCAAAACCCAAATGTCAGGGCTGTGCCTGCTGCGACAGAGCCTTTGCCTGCACGCGTGGGTGTAGGAGTTTCACATCGTTATCTACAGGGGGAAGGGGGGAGCTGAAAGCTGCCCTGGCCCCTGGCTTGAGGGGCTCACCGAGCTCCCCCTGCTCCCTGTGGCCACTGAGGATGCCTGTGGGGATGCGCTGTATGGGCTGGGGGTCTGTAGTCACTGTGATTTTACTGTCCTGGGCACGCTCTGCTTTGCTGCAAATTCCTCTGGCTGTAGGCTGGTGGGGGGACCCTAAGGGCAGCACAGCTGGTGGGGACAGCTGGGGCCACTGCCCACGCTCCGCAGGGCTGGGTGCAGGCTGCTGCTACCCATGGTATTTTCCATTGAAAAGGGTAAAAGCATCCCAGGGCGGCGGCTGTGCAAGCAGGGTGACAGAAGGGTGGTCGGGGGGGCGGCAGGGGCCTCCTGTTTTCTAACCGACTTTAAAACAAGCTGCTAAAAAAGAGCTTTGATTAAAAAAAAAAAAAAAGTGCAAAAACCCAAAACCCCAGCTGGCAAGGCTGATGTTTCCTCTGTGTGCGCCGAATCCACGCTGATGAAGATCTCTAGGTATCCCCAGAGTTGCCCTTTAGAGATAACTCATCTTGGGGCCTCCACCACCCACGCCCAGAGGAGAGATTTCCTGGTGCGTGGGTGGCTTGCTCTTTCTTCTGCAGAAAACCCAACTTTACTCATTTTTTGCTCTGTGCCATGGTGCCCTTGGTGAGCCCAGGGCCCCTGCCAGGGTCTGACACTTGCTTCTCTTGTGTCCTCTAGGGCTTGCTGGTGGCCACCCATCCCCAAGCAGCCAGGGCCTGAGCCCTTGCTGCCAGTAAAATCTCCCTAAACCTGGCTTGCCAGGCACTGGAGTTCTCAGTTCCATTTAAAAAGGGGGAAAAAAAGGCAAAATTTAAAGTTAGAAGTCGCAGGCACCTCCCCACTGAGCCAGGTGCATGGTGACCAAGCAGCTCTCCCCTGTCCCATAGGTTGTGGCACTAACGTCCCCCAAGGTCCTGCTGACAGCACCTGGGTGTCCCCAGCTCAAAGGGGCTGGGGTGGCACCTTCACCCATTGTCCCGTGCCACACATGGGCTTTTTTGGGTGCGTCAGGGCTGCTGATGCTCCTGGCTGGTGCCAGCACCCGGCGCGCATCCGGCTGCTGCTGGATCATCCACATTGTCCCACGCCCCTGCCAGGGAGAAGCAGCGTGCTGTGGACTGAAAAACCTCCTCCTTCTCCCAGATAAGCATCTCCCTCTTTTTTTCTCACCCCGCGACATCTTCGAGGCTCTTCAGATGATTCACGAGCAGCTCTGCGTCTGTTGGTGCGCTCAGAGGGCTGAAAAATGACAGCGTTTTGCATGAAGCGCACTGTTGTGCTGTGGTAAAGGTCAGGCTCCAGCACCGATTCAGATAAAGCCTCGTATTTAAGGCATGTGGCTTAAACTGATTTTATCTGCCAGTATCAAGTGAAATAACATTTATCACAATGGGCTGGAGAAGCAGAAGTCATTTTTTTCCATACCTGGGTGCCGCACAATTTAAAATATTTGAGCTCAGCGAGCAGCTGAGTGCACAGTGTGTCTTTTGGGGTTTTTTTAGTGCTCTCCAATACTGTGGACTTCCAGCTCTCCACAGTGAGGGCTGTGCTGTCAGCACGAGCGGCCCCTAGCTGGGTGCTGTCTCCTTTTCCCTTTCCCTTGTCCCCACAGCGCTGGGTGCCATGGCCACGCTGGTGTGGCAGAGCCAGGGTGCGAGGCTTGCCGGCAGACTGCCATGCCAAGGCAGCACCTTTGAAATTTATCAAACATTCGATCTGGCGACAGACGGCACAGCCGAAGCCTTGAGATTGGATGGAGGGAAACACCGGGTTTTTGGCGGGCAGAGCCGGGCTGAGGGCACACGCAAAGGGGCCAGAGGAACACCTGGGTGACCCCGGTGGGGTTGGGGACCTAGGGCAGGCGATATCCCCACTCCTCTCTGTGTTCATCCCAAACAGGTGATGCTACTGGCGTCGAGGCCTCAGGATGATGCCAGTTGCTCGTGCTGTGCCCAGACCCAGAGCGTTTTTACAGACGGGTGAAAACTGCCATGCTTTGCAGTTCCCAGGGGAACTGGGGCACGGGGCCCCGGTGTGCATCCCCAAAACCGTGCCTGAAGGCGGGCTGTCGCGGAGGTGCAAGGGACGGCCTGTTCCCGCAAGGCGTTTACCCGACAGCCCTTCTGTTCGCGTGAGCCACCCACGCAGAAACCAAACTGAACGGTGAAGAGTAAATAGCAGAAGCATCTGACTGTCGACGCCATGCCTGCTGCCTGCCTCTCCCCTTTCTATCTCATCCCTGGCTTGCCCAGAGGGGCTGAGTGTGATGGACAGCCCCTAGGCTACAGTTTTATCCCTGATGAGCTTTTCCCAATTGCCCCCCGGTGGTGCTGCCGGCGGGGCCTGGCCGTGCTCCCTGGCATGGGTGGCGGGGCCAGAGGAAGCTGTGGTTGGCTGCTGCTGGCTGCCACGGCACAGGTTGGAGTTTGTCACCGCAAAATATCATGGTGATTGTTCACACGAGGCACATCGCGAGCGAGTCTGCCTTTTTCCCCCTTTTCCTCCCCTCCTCTCTCATTTCCAGACTAAAATTCAGCACCAGAGTGCGGGCGTGCAAGGGTGTGTGCGGGTAGGAGCTCTCACGAGGGGGCTGCATGGTGCCAGGAGGGTGCACGTGCCAGGGGTGCATGTGCCAGGGGTGCATGTGCAAGGGGTCGCGTATGGCAGCATGCAGCACGTGTGTACAGAGCAAGCGGGAGTGCAAGGGGCGTGCATGGTGCAAGGGCTGTCCGTGGTGCAAGGGGCGTGCAAGGCCGCGCGTGCCCGGTGCTGGGGGGGAGGTTGGGCTGCGCGTTCCCGCTCGCGGCGGGGGCGCGCGGCGCGCGGCCGCGGGAGGGCAGCGGAGGTGAGCGGGCGGGGCCGGGGGCGGCGCTGGCGGCGCTGGTAAACACGGGGCGGGGCGCGGCGGGGGGGGCGGCGCAGCGCGGCAGCGGGAGCCCGGAGCGCGGCGGGAGCACCGTGAGCGGGGACGGGACGGACGGGACGGGGGAATGGGGGGGGGGAAGGAGGAGGAGGAGAGGAGAGGAGGAAGAAGAGGGGGGGAGGAAAGCGCGGGGAGGGCGGGGGGGGCCGTGCGGGCGCTGCGGGCAGAACAATGGGGCCGGGCGGGGAGGCGGGGAGGAGGAGGAGGAGGAGGAGGAGGAGGAGGCGGGGAGGAGGAGGAGGAAGGGGCGGGGGCAGCCCCGGCCGCCCGCCGCTCAACGCGCTCCGCCCGCAGGCGCCGCGCAGCCCGATGGCCAAGCAGCCCCCCGAGGCGAAGGCGCAGCGCGGCCGCCAGGCTGGGCGGCTGCCGCCGGCCGAGGGGCCGGGCCCGGCGGCGCAGCTGAGGCCCGGAGCCCCCGCCGCCCTGCCCGGCCTCCCCGCAGCCGCCTCGTCCTCCTCCTCGCCGTCGTCGTCGGCCGCCGCCCGGCCCGTCTCGCCCGGCAGCCCGCCGCGGGCGCAGCCGCCGCCCGCCAGCCCCGGCCCGTTCGCCACCCGCTCGCCGCTCTTCATCTTCGTGCGGAGGTCGCCGCTGCTGTCGCGCTCCTCCAGCGGCTACTTCTCCTTCGAGGCCGAGCGCAGCCCCGCGCCCATGAGCTGCGACAAGGCCACGCAGACCCCCAGCCCGCCCTGCCAGGCCGTCAGCCACTACCTGAGCGCCATGGGTGAGTGAGCCAGCCGAGGTGCCGGGCGCCACATGCTGCACGCTGCCGCTCCTCGAGACCTCGGCGGCGCGAGGCCAGGCCTCCGTGGGCACGCGTGGGCCACAGGAGGCCGCGAGGCTCGGCCGCGCTCCGGCCCCGGGTCGCTTCCCGTGAGGGGTGAGGGTGCGCAGGGCTTCGCGCTGCCCCGAGGTGTGCTGCTTCTCGCTTGTTTTCCTGCTTTGGCTTTGTGGGCGCTCTTTTTTTTTCTCTTCAAACTGCCTTGGTGCCCAGCGGTGGGTTGGAGGCACCAGGGTCGCAATGCGCCCGCTCGTTTCGGTGAAACCGCAATGGGCACTTGGAAGCGGCGCGGTGGCGGGCGGGCGTCTGTTTACACGCGGCTCGCCAGGTAAGGCGGGAGTGGAAGCCTCTAGCGGCAGAGCGCGCACGACTGCCCGGGTCCCGCGGCACGATGCCTTTCCTCCTCGTGATTAATTCCCCGCCGTCATCGGAGGAAACCTTTCGGCTTCCGCCCAGCGAAACCCGAGGGAGGTGGGCGCGTTCCCACGGAGCGGGGCAGGTAGCGCTTCCTGGGGAATAACAAACGCCGGCTCCAAGCTTTACGCGATCAAAACATCTGTTTTTTTTTTTTTTTTTTCATGGTTAATGGCTGTGGTTACAGCTGCAGAGCGCTTACTGTAATATGCCCTTAGGAAAGATTTTCTGACATTATTGCTGTAATTACAGCTTAATGCAAGTTTCACAACCTTGTGTAGCAAACACACGTGGCACCACCAGACAAGGATGCTGGAGTTGTGCAGCAGGGAGGCATGGATGGTCTCGAAGCAGCAAATAGCTTTTTTTCTGGTGCTTCAGGAAGAGGTTGAAGTTTGCCCTGATTTTTCTGAGCTCTGGCTTTTTCACATCCATACAGAGAGCTCAGCAAAAGCTGTCGAGACACAGATTTTACTCCAGCCTTTGTTCTGTTATTGTTGCTAGGGGCATCATCCTAAACAACCGTAAGCCAGTGGAAAATACTTGAGCTGCGTACAAGGGACCCTTGGCTACTTTCAGACCCTGTGAAGCCAGAGGCACGGGGCTGTTTTATTCCCATTGAGGGGCTGCAGGCCCCCAGCTGCGACCAGGTGGTGGGGATGGGCTCTGCGTGGTGGGCGAGGACATGGGGGTGATTATTGCCAGCGCTCGATCTGCGCGCTTCTGCCTCTGCCGGGTGCGTACCATCAGATTTCCACGTGGCGTGAGGAAATCCTTCTATCCCCCTCGAGGGAAGCAAGCAGAGGGACTTCTTGCTGAGTTTCTGTATACCTGTTTTAGTGGAGATGCCGACTGTCACACGTGGGCTGAGCAGTGGGGGCATGTGTGGGTGATGGGTGCCCACTGCCCCCAAAGCAGCCTGCTGTTGTTTTTGTGGCTCCTTTAGGAGTCAGGAGGGAGGAGGCAGGGTGGAAGTTTCAGTGTGGAGTGATGGGTTCGTGTTTGCAGCAGCAGGAAAGGGGACTTTGGTTTCCCCATTTGCGTGGCAAGCTATTGCAAGGGCTGCGTTTGCAGCTCTGCCCAAGACTCTCTTGGTTTGCTGTGGTGGAGGCTGCTTTCAAGATTCAGAAGACTTTGCGTTGGTGTCTTGTTCTTTTGTGTGAAATGGTCAAAACTATGTGTGAGAAACAGGGTGGGTGTGAGGTGGAGATGTTCTTGGGTGGGAGGCGGGGAGCACCCTGATGCGCGGTGCTGGTGTGGCGTTCTGGGAAGGGTGCTCTCGAGGAGGAGAAGAGGAGGAGCTGTGGTGGTGAGCAAAAGAGGTGACACTGGAGACTGTGTGGCAGGGCAGTAGGGGAGATATGGGGGAGGAAACAGAAGAAAAAGAAGCCTGATTTTCTTCAGAAAGTGTGGCAAAGCAGGGCAGTGGCATGCATGGGGATGGCCTGCGTGTGGGAGTGCTCAAAATAACGTCACCCGAGACCAGAACCCAGCTGTTTGGTGGTGCCGTAGGAATCTTAGGCTGATATTTTGAGTCTTTGGCTCTCAGTGGGAGCAGATCGCTTTGCTTGCTGCTCTCCTGAAGAGCCGCTCTGTCTAAAGGAGCAGGAGGTGCGCACGTGGGTTTTGTATGTGGTTTTCTGGATGTGTTTGGAGCAGGTGCTCTGTAAATGAGACCTCCCTGTGCTGTTGGGATCTTGGTGTGCTTTCCTGCCCTCCAAGAGAAAGGAGAGAAGTGTGAACTTCTCACTGCTTGTGGATGAACCTGTTTTGTGCTCTCTGGCAGCAACCCGTGTGAGAAGAGCAAACCCCCGGCTGCTGTGAGTAGAGCCCTCACTGAGCCCTGACGTGAGGCCTCGAGCGAGAGGCGGAAGGGGAAAGGGGTGCTTTCATGTCAGCCCAGCGTGACGGGGAAATCCTCCATGAGCAGGAGAGGTGAATTTAACGGGGAAACCTTAAACCGAGAAGCTGGAGGTGTGCTTGCGTGCTGGTGCTGGTGTGGTGTGGGCTGGGTGTTGCTCACAATCAATGCCTCAGTGGTGCGGTGGAACTCTGCGTGCCTGACCTGGTGTTTTATCCAAGGTTGTTTTCCCATGTTTTACGAGCTTTTCTTGAAGGGGATTTGAATTACGCAACCCCAAAGGTGGACACGGTTTGGGTTTTAAACGTGGATGCAGCAACGTTGCCCCGCCAGGCTGCCCTGTCTCACCTGGCTGGCCCAGGTAGGACACCTGATGGTGGTATTGGTCAGGGAAGCTTCTCACAGACCTCCTGGGCTTCAGAAGCTTTTGTATGTTTATTGTAGGGGGGGATGCGGGAGACATTGCCACGCTCCCTTGATGGCATCCACTTTAGTAGGGCAATTGGGGCCCGTGGAGCTGTCGGGCAGTCGCCTCTCCCATGGCGGGGTGTGTGTTTGGTCCCTTGGTCCCCATCGAGGCGAGGCGCTGGAGGAGCCACGATGTGTGGACGGGCTGAGGCCCGGGGCTGCCTCCCCTCGCGTCAGGCAGTGTCGGCTCCCGGTATGACTGTGGCCACCCCGAGCACGCTCTGAAAGTTCCTCTGACTGTTTCTGCAACCGATTATGACTGGACGCTTTTGATATTGCGATCCGGCAGCGCCGCAGAAAGTCCTTTCTGAAAACCTCAGCCCGATTTCACTCTCAGCCACCATGCCCTCGCGGCGACACGATGCTGGGGCAGGACCGATGGAGCGAGTGGGAGAGCCACACCAGGACTGCAGCCGTGCCCGCTTCGTGCCAGCGGGATTTCAGACAGGCCTGAATCTCGCGCATGCCTTCCCGAAGCGCCGAGGCTTTGCTGCCGTTCATTCAGCAGCTCTGGAAATAAATAGCATGGGGCCGTCCCCGGGAAGGCAGCGGGCACTGCTCTTGCGCTACTACAGTGTGAAAACAAAACAGCTCCCCAAGCCAAGCAGTGTCAGCTTGGCTCAGAAATAAATTTTCCAGTCAGGTCGGAGCCAGACTCCTTATTTAATTTTTTATTTATTTATTTATTTATTTTAACTGCCCTACTAATCCTTTGAATATTTTGAGATTGGAAGCTATTTGTATTCCCTCGCGAGTCCTTTTAAGCTTTCGTGCCAAGTTTGTGAAATGCTCTGTTTTGTTTTGTGTGCTTTTTTTTTGGGGTAGGTTTTTTTTTTTTCTTCCCCTCTTAAGGCTGCATTTCTTGCTCAAATCTGAGCTTCTCGTGGCAGGAGGGGGCAGAGGTGGCACAGGTGCTGCACCGAGGCTCGCCTGGGTCACAGGCTGCTTCTTTCCCCCTCAAATATTTGTGGCGTTATGCGATTGTTTTATCACGTGTTCAGAAACTTCTTAAAATGGAGACTAAAGGGGTTGGTTCTGTACAGTTCAGTGTAATTGATGTATTAGCTCTTTTTTTTCTTTTATTAGTCAGCGCCGTTTTCTTGCGCCTGGTTTATTTTCTGCTGAAGTGCTGGAACATAATATTGAAGTGAAGAGCCTTCCAGTCCCGTTGGGGAGATGAAAAGTCCACAAGTTTGCTCAAAGTGCAGTTTCTCCAATTGTGGCTTTCTTCTTAGCATGGCAAAAATAATCGTTTTCCTTTTCTTGCTGGATGCCTCAGAACTGTTCGGGGAAGAAATGTGAGAATTAGATTAAACTATCAAGACAGAGGTTTTTTAAGGTTACAGAAGAAGTTGCTGCTGTGCCTGCAAGAAATCGTTATGTTTAGAAGGGGGGGGGACATAAGGTTTTGATAGGGAAAGAAATTGAAGAGTAGCAGCTCCGTTTTCCTCCTTGTTTAAGAAGGAACCAATGCTTGGATGTGCCACAGGAAGCGCTCCAATAGGAAGCCTATAATAAGTTAATGAATAAAAGCCTAATAATAATGGAAAACCAATAATGACTTAAAGCCTGTCTACAATACGCATCGTACACAGCAAGTCACAGTTGCACTCTTCCTGGGTTTAATAGAGTATTTGGTTTTTTTCCCCTCATGTTCATCTGTTTCAAATGCTCTGTTTTTGTTCTGTGCAGCTTCCAGGTGGCGGTCTCACTTGCTAGCAGAAGAAATACAGCCAGAAATATGGATTGCACAGGAGCTGCGGCGCATTGGAGATGAATTCAATGCCTCCTATTGTCCGAGAAGGGTAATTTTCTTATTTTTACTTTCCATTTCTTTACACTTAGTCTCTAAAAGGGAAAAGCTTAATCATATCTGGAAACTAGCTCTGCGGCAAGTGTTTCGTTCACTCAAATGTAGAAAAGGATGCGCGGGTGGTTGTGTTCACCCGGGTGCAGGGGCGTGCTGCCTGCGCTGCGGAGTCATCCGCTGCTGCAATGTCATTAAATGTACTCAGAGTCACCAGCGAGTTGGGACCAGAGACTTTCAGTTATTGCAGCTTCATTCCCAGTACCGAGAGCCAGTAAAGCATGGTCTGTTGCTGGGTTAGAACCAGACCTGATGGTAATGAGGGAAAAAGACATCTAAAAGCAAGTAAAAGCTCAGGTGTTGAAGCAAGTAAAGCTCAGGTGTAGTTTTGGGACGGCATCGAAAGGAGCTATTCTGGGAGGCTGGCACTGTTGGGTTCCAGCGCCGGTGTTTTAAGGGAAACGTGCCAGGAGCCAGCACAGCTCCCCAGCCTGCCCAGTGCCCACATTGCTGCTTCAGAGGATCGTGAGTGTCCTGGTCACAGAAGTGCAACAGGGATGAACCTGTCTGATAGCTTATTTTTCTTAGCAGCAATCGGCAACAGGAGCTCCTTCAAAAAGCATGTGTTTATAAGACTGTAAAGTCTCACCTTCAAGTGTTGCAACAAAAATGGGTGGCACTAACACAAAAAAGAAACAAGCCAGCACCAAGAGAGATGAAGTAACAGTAGTTTTCAGAAGAACGTTAGCCAGTAACTTGCCTGTTGTACATCTCTCATGGCTGCATGTTCGTACATGTGATTTCCAGTCCATCTACTCTTCCTTTTCCTCCTCTGTGGGAAGAAGAGTCAGAAGTAGAGGCACTGGTGACGACATGCTGACTACCCGGATCTTTATCCATCCTCCCCAGCTTGTGAGTCACCCCCACAGCATTTCCTCACCATGTCCAGGGTCTGTACAACAGCTGCCTTCAGGCAGAAACTCTCCCCCAAAATGGGCACCAAGCTGCTGCGGTCCGGCACCTTCTCCACAGCCTTTCAGCACTGCCTTGCTTGCAACTTGTACATCACTTTCTTTCTGAATGCTCCCACTTTTCTGCCATGCTAGGCTGCTCTGTTGCAAGCCCATGCTTGATGTGACTCTGTGGGTGATGTGAGAAATGCATCCTGCGTGGTTTGTACTCACCTGAGCGTGTTCTGTGACCCGCTGCATGGCGGAGGGTTTCCTTCAGCTGCGCTCCTGCAGTGGTTCCCAGCTGAGCATCCAACCCGCTCATCTGGGGAAAGAACTGAAACAGAGGGCCACGTATGGCTTGTTAGATGACATTAGTATGGCTTGTCATGCATGACCCTAAAAACACTGAATGCCTATAATAACATCAGAAGGATGTGATACGGGCTGTGCATATTGCTGCATGGCTGGGTTGAGAGCACTGAGTATTTTGTTAGTGTCTGTAGCTCAGGTGCTCTGCAACAGCTACTGCAGCGTCTTGGTTGCTTGTGGTTACCCATCCTAGTGCTCCCCTGCATCTAGTCACCTGTCAAGCTAATTCTTTTGAATTTATGCTTTTTTACCCCCCCGCTTTGGAGTCAGCAGCTTCCCCTGTGGATTTGCTCTCATTTTCCCTTGCTGCCATGCATGTGGGTGAGGGCTGCACAGGTCCACTGGGGAATGCGGCATTCCCCTGTTCTCTGGTGGCAAGGACAAAGTAGCATTGCCTCCCGTGGGCTTAATTACAATCTGATGAATTCCTGTTGTCTATTGCATCCAGAAACAAGCGGCTTGCAGAGCGTTTAAGTAATTGCTGTGGATTTATTGTTCCCACTGTGCCTGGCTATTGCTCCCTGAAACGTTGTCTTTTCCTGCTGCAAACAGCGTGCTGTTGAGGAAGAAGCTTGCACATGCAGGACTGGATCATTGGCACAGCACCTGGGAAGGGAGGAACAGGAGGATTTGCTATCGCAGCCTGCTCCCCGTGGCGGTGTGCTGCACGTAGCCCTGCCGCGCTGCCGGTCCGCACCACTGGCAGCCCGTGTCCCCGTCACCTCCGTCCTCATTCCCGCCTCGAGGTGCACGCAGCCCAGCTTGTTCGGGTTTGCCCTTTGAGCGCGGAGCCGCTCGAGGAGGGTAGAAATGGGGAACTAAAAGCGGTGCCAAAACAGCTCTCACCAGACAGGTCGGGGCTGTCGGACGGGTCTGCGTTGCTGCTCTGCCCCAGCGTGCACCCAGACGAGTGCAGGGGTCCCTAAAAGCAGCCCTTTTTTGTTTTGTGCCTGCCCTTAAAATCCCCCCAGGGCAAAACGAGTGGGAATCAGGCAATTCAGCATCAACCCCCTCCTTGTCCTTGCTGGCAGATTGAGCAAACAGCAGCAGCCACAGTGCTCTACTGCCATGCAGCTCAACTCCACACCGAGGCTTTTGTTACGTGGAGGACATGTGGCATGCCAAAAGCTGTGCCATTTGCCCCCTCTCCACCCAGCTCAAGGGTGCTCAAGCATCCTCTGCGGGTGACGAGTGTGCTCGGCGTGCGTCACGGCCCCGTGCCAGAGAGAAAAGTTTGCATATCGGTGTAAACAGTGTGATTTCTCTCTTTGGGGCATGTACAGACATGGTTTTGCTGCACTAAATATAGCCCGAACTGCACCACTTCTGACAGCACAGAGGAGGAGAGGTGGTGACACTGGGGCTTCTGTTTCAATGCTTGAAAAAGGAAAAAAGCTCAAAAATTAAATGCTCTGTGCTGATTGCTGCTGTGAAATAACAAAGAAAAGTTTGCTCCAAGGAGAAGTGCTCTGCTGCCATGTCTGGCTAATGGTGTTCCACGAGCGTGGCGGTAGCAGCGCCTGGAGCCGTCAGAGCTGAACCTGCGGCTGCCACCGTCAGCAGGAACCTGCCGGTGCTGCTCTCCCTGCTGGGGGTCTTTACTTTTTCCGTTTTTTTTTTTTATTATTATTACCTCCCTGCCTCTTGTAGCAGGGCTTACTGCTTGTTTGCCACGTTTCAGCCCCCTGGCAGCGTTACATGTCTCCCACGTGAAGGGAGACGGCGCAATGTCCCCATTGAGCCTGTGAAGCAAATGTGCCTGGGAGCAGGCAGCTTCGGCCCTCTGAGTATTATAAAGCTTTTTATTGAAAGAAAACATGGAAGGTGTCTGGGTTTCCTTGAAGTGCTTGATATTGAGCTTGTGAAATCTCTGTTTCCAGGTTTCGTTTGCAGGAGCTGAGAAGTGCCTGCTCAGCCCTGCTCGAAAGCATCGGGGTATTTGCCCTGTTTGTGTTTTATTGTCCCTGCTCAGAAGAAATTTTGAGTTGACTTTGAACTCAAATTGAACCAGTTCTGTGAATGTGGGCGGGAGCAGTCCCAGAGGGGGCATGGGGACATAGTCTTTTTGCAGCAGTTTTGGCTTCACCTTGGTTTGGTGCACAGATGGGGTGTCAGCAGTGGCTTCTCTAGCAGTAAAGCACTTGATGGCATTGAGCTGGGTCTTTGTTTTCGTCCTTTCCCTCTGCATTTGCCTGTCAGGGCAGGCTCCCATGCAGTTTTTTGTGCCACTATTTTGTTTGCTTCAAAAAATACTCGATAGGGTTCAGCATGGTCAAAATGCAAAATTAAAATCATCTTTGTTTTGACCACCACTTCTGACAAATTTTAGAGTCTTGTCTGTATTGAACTTCTTGAAACAAGCTCAGTTGGTAAATGTAGACCTCTTGTAGTCTCAGCAGCACTCTGGGGAGAAGACTGGCAAGGAAGCTGCCATGTCTACCTCCTCCTTTCACCGCATCCAGGCAGCATTGCAGGAGGTGTTTGTCTTGTGAGGGCTGTGCAGTTGGGAATTAAAGTCACTTTTTTTCCCTGTTTTCCTTCTAGGGTTTCTTGGATAACCATGTTGGAAACCCCCAGATCGTTATTCTGCGCCTCCTGCATTATATCATCCGCCTCATCTGGAGGATGCAGTGACGCCATGCGGCGCGGGGCGCTGGGACTTGATGACTTCTTCCAAAAAAACCATGAAGAAGAGCTGGTGCCAGAGCCTGGCACTTCGAAGCCGCCCTCCCTGCCGGGACGCACGATGGCTGGATGAGGGTGAATTTCCCACACGGACCTGCCAGGACTCCCCAAAGCCGGATTTTATCTGAGAGTGGTGTTTACTGTGTTTCTCTCAATTTTAAAAAAAAAAATCTTTTTTAAAAAGGACTTAGAAAATACTCAATGATGATCGACTCCTGTTTCGTCATCGCTTCTGGGAACTTGTCGGCTCATCTTGGATATTCCCAAAAAAACAGCGGAGCCGGCTGATTTGCAGAGCTGCCTTAGTTTGTGCCGCAGCCACTGCGCTGCTGCCTCCTCCTGGCTGCCAAAGAGGATGAGGAGGGAAGAAGGGCAGAGGGATTTCAATCAGCACTTCTCTTACCTGTAAATACCTAATGCTACCCCAAATCCAACTTCATTTGCATCATGCAAATAGCCTATTTCCTGCTGACTGATTTTTTTTATATATAATTTTTTTTTTTAATTCTGAATTTCAAGACTTAGCTGTCAGATTCCCAGGGTCCAAAATATCACAACCAACTAACCAAACAAAAAACAATCCACCAGGTTGCCTTTTTTTAGAAATTCTTTCTATAAGACGTGTGAAAATGCTTCTGTATTGTATATTATAATATATAACGGTGACTGAGTAATTCAGCAATAAAACATTCTTGGAGGCAGGTTAAAACAGTTCCCAAAACACTGCAGTTTTGCACCCAGAGACAGGTCCTGCTGCTTGACTCCAGGAACTGTTTTAAGGCATGGTTAGTGTGTTGCTGTTAAACCCAGGAGAGTTTGTGGCACGTTGGATGTTTCCTGGGATGTTCTGTTCAGACAGGACCAGGATGATGGGAGAAGCCAGCCGGCTACAGGCATGGAGATGAAGACCCCAAAGGTTCCTGCGAGGGGATCCAGCTGGAAGAAGGGCCATGGCAGTGCTGCAGGACACGGACTTGCACGTGCCTGCTGTTCAGGTGGCACCAACCTATCGGTGACTTGCTCGACGTGGAGCGTTGGGTCTGCTCCCCACTGACTGCCTTGGGAGGTCTTCTCCATGTGCCATGTCTCCTCCTTCCAGCCAGGAAGACCTCAGCGTGTGATTGTTGCCTCAGGACAATGCTGTGTCTCTTCTCCCAGCTGTAGACCATCCCGTGTGGCTCAGGAAGCTCTATGAGAAGCCCAGGAGGCCACCAGCAGCAGCAGGATCCATGTCCCTGCAGATGGAGGCCCCACCACCATCTCTGGTTCATCTCATGCGGGAGGCTTCTGCACGGCAGGCGCTTTTGGGGCGTGCAGTTGCTCCAGCTGCCCACGTATCTATGCACAAACATACTTCTCTCGCCTTCAAAGCTGTCCTCTTCCCTCTGGCTGGTGTAGATGTTCCTAAAATCACCTTCCAAATGCTGCAGTTAGTTCTGGTTTCACCAGCACCATAGAAGAAAAAGCAAACCCAGCCCCACAATAGCGTTTTTTTCCTACTGTGTTGCAATATATGTGCCAGGAGAAGCTGTTCTGAGTGCCATTGTTTGAAGATCAGTGTTTCCATGCTGGAAGAGCTGTACAATCTGACCTCTATGCATTGGCTGGTAGGCAATGACCCATTGGTGGCTGCGTGCCCCTGATTGCACTCGTTGGAAGGATTATGGAGCGATTTTAGTATGGTTTTTTTTCTGGTCCTGCAAGACAAGCATCTCTTGCGGGAGATGGCGTTGGCTGCAGGGATGACTCGAGAAGAGTATTTTAGAGGGGGAACCTCTGCACTTGTGGAGAGCGAGCAGCTGCCACGTCCACCGACCCCGGCCGGGCTGGAGGCTGCGCTGCCCTGAGCACGTCCCGTGGAGCACACCAAAGAATCGCGGCCGGCGCCCAGCACTTTACCCTGTCCTCCCGGCCCCATGCCGCGGAAAAACTCCATGAGTCCCTGGGGGAGAACCCGAGGTGTCGGTACCAGCTGGCTTGGGCTTCTTCCCTGCAAGCCTTCCCAGCCAGAAGGTAGATAGAGGAAAAAGCAGCCCCCTGAAAAAACAGGCTTCACCCCCCTGTAGGCTCGTGGGGGGTTGTTTTTTTAAATAAAATAAAATTTCTGGAAAAGGTGTTTTTAAATAGTGATTAAACTCATTTTAGCTGTGTTTGCTGATGGATTTTTTTTTTGGGTCGTTTTAAGCCTCTGTAGCCTGTGCTCTCTGTTCTGCCAGAACGATTCAATGAAGTTTTCTGTGGTTGTGGAGAAACCAGATTTGCTGGATGGTCTCACACCATGTGTTACGCTTCTCCTCTTCTGGTAACTGTAAATACCTGAATATTTATTAGAGTAGGGCACCATATTATTTTCATCATCTGAGCCAAATATCTGTGTGCAATGTAGTCCCTTTCCTTTCTCGTGTAAGTTTTGTACAGCTTATAAGTAAGCAAAAAAAAAAATCCTGTTTTTTCTAAACTTTTTAGAGTTGAACTTGGTAAATACTGTAGATTTTTTTTTCCCCTGTGTAATTAATGCACTCTACTGTTCCATAATGCTGTAAGTTGCAGAAAGGTTGCATATTTATTTTCTGCTTATTTAAGTTCCTCCACAGGTTGTGTATCGCCCCTCCCTGCCCCCAGGTCTCTGGTGTGTATGGACCATGCGAGTGATCAACCTCCCAGCACTGCCTACTGGATTCAGTGCAGCCACCACAGTGTAGAAAAAGAGATTTGTTGATTTTAAGTGCCTAAGTGCCACTTTCCCATAGTGATTTAGGCGCATATAAGATGTCAGCATTAGTGACGTTCAGTGGTAGTTTGGCTTCTCCACCTCCATGAGTTTTGTCAGTCCCTTTTAAAACCACATTTTCCTCTATCTTAGATCTTTGGACCAGATTTAGCATCAGGTACAACGGGAGTGCACGCTGATGTCCTGATTAATTACTAACTCATTTCATAGGACCCAGCATATGTAGCATTTTTATTGCAATTTCCCTGGCTTACTTGTGTTTTGCACTGATGAATTTTGGACAGGGTAATTGCCACTTTACTTGTGCAATACTGCTGTAAATAATTGCAGATCTTTTTTTTTTTTTTTTTTTTTAAGATGCAATCTTTTATGTTCTATAATATTTTATATGAATAAAACTTTCAACTATTTGTCATGAGTGCTGCTTTCTTTGGGGATTTTCATATCAGCTGGGGGGGAGGGTGGTGATGACACAGATAATTGCCATTTTATCACCAATTCTCCCTAAGGTGCGGTGGCAGGCTGCTCCAGGCTTGTGGGGGGGCGTTGTTCTGGTCTGAGATGCTTTCAACTTCCTGGTGCTGTACTGCATTAAATTAAGCTATTTTCTAAAGAAACCCTCTGCGAGGAAATTCTTGGTGATTTTAAATGCCTGCAAATGAGGAGAGCAAGCCTGTGATTGATTTAGTTTGTTAATTAATTTAATAGGGTTCTGCAAGGCAAGCTCTTTCTTGAGAGACTGTTTAGGATTCCCAACTGAGTCATCTGAGAAGTTCTCAGATGTTTTCTTTAGCTATTACTTTAAATTTTGTATTTTTGTTTTAAATTTGAATCAAAACCTGCGCATAAAAATGACTGCCCCAGCTCTCTCCTGCCCCCAGTTCAGAGCCCTCCCCGACGTTTTAGGGCTGGATCCGCCTCAGGGTCGGCGATGGCAAAAGAGGGCAAGGGGCCGGGTCCTGCATTGTGTACCCGCACGCTTGCTCTTTTTGCCTTTATTTCACCACAGATAATAGATGGCAGATAACTGATAGCATCAGCCGTGGTTTGGAGCAATTATTTTGCTGCGATTGCTCACATGGGGCTCTCAGCACAAAAGGAGCAGATACGGGGTGATGGCGAAGCTCGTGAAATGAAGCAGGAAAGGTCGATGTGCAGCAGGGAATGGCAGAAACGAGGGCCCTCGCATCCCTCTCCATGCACACACATCTCCATGCGTGCGCCCTTATTTGTACCTAGCGCTCTGCATCTCCCAGCTGGTGTCGCAGCCGTGGTGCCCACCCAGGCGGTTTCTCATGCCCCAGCAGGCAGCGCAGTGTCCAAATCACTAATTAGGGATCAGCGTGCATCCCTTTGCCGGGAACCTGGCCGCGGCATTGATCCGGGTGAGTCATGGCTGCGAGAGCAGGGCTTGTTTCTGTAGAGGCAGTGGAGCTTTACCCCCTGCTCGGTTTGGTTTGTTGTGTTAAAGCTGGTTTTAGCTGCTCAAGGAGGAGTTGCTTTAGAAGATGTTGCTGCTCCCCATTATTTTTCTCCTTTTTTTGGCTCTCCAAAGTCCTAAAGTGCATTACACTTTTTCTGCTCTCCCATAAATAAAAGATCCCCAACCTGTGTGCTTGGGAGGCCGTCTTTAATCATTGTCCCTTTTTTAACAGCAATGTCGAGCGCTCGGTGCACACTGCTGGTGAGCCTCCGCTGAGCAGACTGTGATGCTGGCCACTACTTTCAATTTTTTGGTGGATAAATCCCGACCATGCTCGCCTGCCTTCACCTCCAAAGCATCAGCTGGGGGCGGGACAGCAAAAAGGAAGGAAGAAAGGGGAAAAAGAAAGAAATCGGAAAAGTGCCCAAAAACCCGCTCCCTGTGAGAGCAGAAACCCACTCCCTGTGAGAGTCACTGCCTCCTGCTGAAATGTATTGAAAAAATAAAAGTCCCCCTTGACAAACAACAAAAAAATTCTGGATTATTTTTTTTTCTTGTGCGTGTTTCAAATTACAGAAGTTCCCGAAAGGGAAGTTTATAGGTTTCAGGTGCTATTTTGGGGGCTTAGCTCAAAAAAAGGCCATACTGCCCAGACGAGGCCATGCCAGCTGCCAGCCCTGCGCTGCACAGGGGTTTTCTGTCCCGTTAGAAGCGCAGTGGCACTGGGACGTTAGGAGAGGCTTCAGGGAGAGCTCTGACCTGTCCAGGAGGGTTTGAAGCCCTTGGTGCTCTGTTCACCCGATGTAGCAGCCCGCTGGGCAACACGGTGCACGGGATGGATGTCCTGCCTCATGTTTTGGGGGGAAAAAATGAAAAAGAGCTTTTGTGACACAAACAACAGGGGCTCGGCCTTGAGCTGGAGCTGGAGCAGTGCCAGAGCAGCCTGTGCAGGCAGGTTGTCCCACCGGCTATTTTCCCTTTGTTTTTGCTGTGACTCATTTTGGAAGGTGCCTGCCCGAACCCTGCAACCTTGGCGAGACAGCAGGGGAGGGAAACGCACCCCAGCAGCACCAAACAGTGGCAAGAACGCCAGGCGGCTCCTTCCTGCGGCTATGGCCAGCCCAGGGTGCTCACAGCCCAGCTTGGCCATGGCCACGTCCAGGTTGGCCATGGCTGGTGCCGTGGTGGACCTGGCCCACTTTGGCCATGGCTATGTCCAGGTTGGCCATGGCTGGTCCCAGTTGGCAAGGTCCCAGCTGGAATAAACTTCCTTTATTCCTTGAAAAGGAAAAAAAAAAAACACACAGTTTGAACATGGAAAAAGCCGCACAAATGGCTCATGGCTGCATGTGCATCTGCTCTTAACCCCTGTCAGCTGAACCTACTGGAAATGTACCTAGGCTTGTTGATTGGGGACATTTAAATCTGATGATTACCATTTTGAGGCTCACAGTGAGCTATGGTACATGGAAGGAAGCCCTTCTAAACTTGATGGGAGGCAGCAAGATGGAGAACGGCCACCGAAAGCCACCCGTGGTGATGGGAAGGAGGGAGGGCTCCTCCTGCCCGCACCCCAGCACTATTAAATCAAAGTGCTCTGTTTTAATAAAGAACACTGAGTGAGAGCTTCAATATGGATTTGTGTGGGACTTTTACGTGGGATTAAGCTCATCCTTTTTTTAAAATTAACCCATTAAGTCAAGCGTCCATTTCCAAAGACAGCCCATGGGGGCACACAGCACTGCCCTGAGCATCCTTGAAGAGCTGCAGGGCCACGGACAAAGCAGGCCCCAAGCTCCATCCCCTATATAACAAGGCTGGAAGGCTCTGGGGCCATCCAGCACCAGGAGAGCGGCAGAGCCATCCTGCCATGCTCTTACTATATTTTTTTCCAATGACTCGCCTCTGACCTTTCAAACACCTGTTCAGCCTTAAACAGCTAAAAATACCCACCAAGCTTTGCATCTGATTTTCATACTGCAACAAAGCTCACTGTTTCCAGTGGGTTTTCTTACTTTTCTGGATGGTTCTAGGATGTTCGACCTGGGCGGTTTCACCTCGCTGTGGATGGGCATCACAGGGCTCTGGCCACTGGCAAGGCCTCCCAGGCTCTTGCACCGTGTCGCCCAGCAGAACCCTGGCAGCAGTGAGGGGAGAGCTGTGTGGATGTGTCTGTATGGTGTAAAAAAGGCAATTTCCATCTGCTGCCGGCCTGCCGCTCCCAATGCCAGCCCCAAGGCACGAAAGCCACCTGGGTTAGGCATTCCAGATGCAGGCTGCTCTCCCTACCCTGGCAGCCCTGTCCTGAGCCGAAATCCCCCAGCAGCTTTGGCCTGCAGGCAGACAAATCCCACTAGTGCAGAAGGAATGAGGCAGGGGGTTCTCCTGGCCAGCATTTCGATGGGGTCATATTTTAATTTTGTCAGGAGGGCACGGGGGAGCCTTCGTTGCTTGGCCACGTGGCTGGAGTTAATTAAACCACACTTTGTCTCAATGTTATTCGTGACATCACATGCCGAATGGGAACTTTTTGACAAATACATCATTTTAATTAGGGAGGAAATGTTTGAAGGTGGCACAATGTCAGTTCCCGAAGGGGGCGACGCACTGGGTAGCAAGATGCCGCTTCCCCCACCGTGCACCAGCACTGTCGGTGCTGCTCTAATTGGCTCTGGTTTGCACAGCTGCAGCAGCACTGGGTTCAGCCTGGAGAAAGGTGAAAAAAAGTATGGAGTTTTTGCTTCTTTTTTTTTTTTTTTCATAAACCAGAAACTGGCAGCGCACATCCTCCCAGCTCCCATGGGATGCCTGGCCCAGCTCTGGGTCATGAGGAGGCGTCTCAGCATCTCGGCAAGGAGATGGCTGCAAAAATGCAAGCAGAGAGATGCATTTCCACACATCCTTCCAAACGAAAAGTGGGTTTTTAATCTCAGCACGTACCATTATTACTGCTCAGTCTACCCTTGTCTGTGGGATTTGGGTGGTGCCATGGCTGATGGTGCCTCGCAGGTGATGGAGAGTGGGCTCGGTGGCGCTGGGACGTGGAACTGCAGGAAACACCGCATGCTGCCCAGTTCCCCCATCGCTCAAAATGATGGCTTAAGATCAGTGTCTGGTAGATGCTAGGAAGCCCAAGGTGAGCACCGCTGCCCTGATCTCTCTAAAACTAGCTTTAAAGAATAATCTGGGGATAAAGCCCTCTCATGACCACATGAACTGGGCTGATGGCTCTAATGGATGCACTTGGGGCATCTCCTTGGGCGCATCTCCCAACAAAAGCCACTGAGTGCCACTACTGTATGCCTGGGGCTTGAGGCAGTTGCCGAGCACTTGGCTGGCCAGGGAACGCTACGAGTGAGCATCAGCATTCAAATTACTTATTGGCAGAAATGGGTTTAAAAATAGGTTTTTATGATAAACAAACTAACCTCATACAGGAAGTGAGCTGCAAATACTAAAAACTAGTATGGTGTAAGGGAGCTAGTAGAGCACAGATCTGCCCCCCCCCCCCCCCAAAAAAAAAAAAAAAAGAAGAAAAAAGAAAAAAGACATTTAAAAAAAAATTCCTGTGCTTTTGATGCTCACTCCTGCTCAGGGCAAGGAGGTGGCATGGGAAAAGGGGGAAGGTGGCTGGGGACAAGGACTTTGCCCCCAGCATGGGGCTGGCTGCACCCAAAGCAGGGGCTGCTGCTTGCAAGCAAGGCAAGGGTGCCAGGCACACAGTCAGCCCCCCAAAATCAATCATGGGGTGGAGACACCAGCCCCGTGCTGGCACCACGCTCCTACATGCTCCAAGCAGGTTCTGGAAGAGCAAAACACAAACCTGGCCCCAGGGTGATGCTCTGCTTGCCTGCATCCCAGCCACATGCATATCAACAGGCAGGGACAGCAGGGAAATGGAGACAGACACAGAAATCAGGCAATGCAACATGGGGCTGCATGCAGACAGCAGATTTGGTTTCCCTCAGCCCTGTTTTCTTATGGAAAATGGCAAAAAGGCAAACGTCCTGCTCCAGGGATGTGGGAGCTGCAGGTGCGTGGAGTGCTGGGGAGAGGCAGCAGGATTTCTGCCCTCCTCGCAAACCCAAAACAGAGCCAAACCCTGGCAATGCACAGCCAGCTTTGAGTTGTGAACCTGGTGTTTCAGTGTGTTTGGACTTCAAAAGGCGTTTGCTGCTGCTGCTGAAAAGGTTAAGCAGTTTTCCTACCGAAACCCGAGTGTGGGCTGTGAAAGAACATGTTAATGAAGAAAATTTCCCCAGGGCTGCTCTTTTATTATCACCAAAGCCATCAAGTTTCAGTTTGAGTTATTTGTATTTATTTATAAAAACAAAGATTAAATAAGTAGAACAAAAACAAAAACCTCATCCTAATTTCTGAGCTCAGCCTGATTTATTAAAACAAAGGAAACTCCCCTCCAGCAGGTAGCTGCAGCCTGTTTTTCCCTTTGCTGTGAGGCAACGCACCGTGTTTCATGCGAAAAAACCCTCCTGCATCTCAGCACCAAGCTGGCCGAGGTTTTGTTTTCCCCCCTTGCGCTACGGGGCCGAAAGGATTACGTTTGCTATGAAAATGTTGGTGATAGATTCAGCCTTATGTGGAGAGAAAACAGCCTCGCATCTGCCCCCCAAAATATCACCATTGCACCCAAAAACAGCCCAATGCAGATTTTTGCTGAAAAAATACCATGAAAAACTGATGCTGCTGGCTGCAGGCTCCTCCAAAATCAGTGGCAGAGCCCAAGGCCACAGGGAAGAGGCTCACAGCCCCTGGTACTGCTGCCCTGTCCATGCCGTGTGGCCACTTCGTTTGCAAGGTTTTAAAGAGGGAGAAGCTGATTGTTTTCTGAAAGAAAAAAAAAAAAGCTTTTTTCTTTTTTTCTTTTCATGTGTTTTTACTTCCATCGCTAGAGACCTGGTTAAAGAACACACAAAAAAGCCCTTCAGTGGTCTTGTAGCCTTTAACGTGTTGTTTTTCTACATATTTTATGTTGTTGGCTTTTGTTATCAGTCTCATCTGCAATTTGTGGCCAATTCTGTCATGCTTTAGGCAGACATCTTGTTCCCAAAACTGTTTGCAACCTTTCAGCTACAGTACAGTGGCAAATACAGTGCGAGGCCAGCCACAGCACAACGAGAAAAAGGGCAGATTTAACCCCCAAATCATCCTTTGGCTGAATTCCCTCT
Source organism: Cygnus atratus (assembly GCF_013377495.2). NCBI lineage: Eukaryota > Metazoa > Chordata > Aves > Anseriformes > Anatidae > Cygnus > Cygnus atratus. The sequence continues at coordinate 119,162,517 of NC_066364.1, forward strand.
CTGCGGAGGGCCAGTGGCCCATGGGCAGCACCAGCCCGGCACATTGGCCCCTCCAGCCAGCATGGCATGAGCATGTCTGGCACGGTGCCCATTTCTGGCATTTTCCCCCCAAAACGTGAGGCAGCCCTATCCCATGTGGCTGATGGGGTCTCAGGGAGACTCAGGAGGGTGTTTGGGTACCACTGTCCATCTGCGAGGCCGCGCTGAACCCCCCAGGCCCTCACCGTGCCAGTGCCACGTGGATTAAATCACTTGAGCGCTTATTTACCACCGAAAACAAACGCCGCCGACCTGGCGCGTATTCGATATTAATATCGAAACCAAAAAGCAAATTAATACCGCAGAATCAAGGTATTTAAAAATAAAATGAAAGTCTCGCCAGGGAGGGCTGGGTTTCAGCAGCCAAGTGTGCTGCGCGGGGCTCGAGGCCTGGCGCCCACCCAGGCCACCGTGGGCCAGTGCCAAGTGGGGGCTTGGCGCTGCCATTTTGGGGTCGCAGCAAAACGAACGCCTTTTCCCTGGGTGGGAAGGGCGTGCGGCCATGCCGAGCACGGCCGCTGGGGAGGGAAGTGAGGGGCCGGATTCCCAGCTGTCCCCGTCCCCCAAACGGCTGCTGATCTCCTGGGTTTTTCCACGAAGCCGCCCGCGGCGGGCCGGGGGCATGACACATCGCGAAACCCCGCTCCCCTTCCTGGCCCTGCTGCCGCTGCTGCTGCTTCGCCGTTGCACAAGCCCACAACGGTTTCCCCGAAAGGGCTGGCGGCAGCGGCGGCAGCTGGCCTTGGGGTGATGGACACAATTTCGGCCCCTCAGCCGCGGGGCACGGTGCACGCCTGCACCCCCGGGGGGGCCCGCGGGGGGACCCCGCTGCCGCCGCCATGCCCACCCTGAGCCCAAAGCCCCCCGATGCCCCGTCAGCATCTTTGCACCCCCAGCACCCCCAGGTCGTACCAGGGCCCCCGGTGGGCACCCTCCTGAGGGCTTTTGTGCACCAAAATTTAGAGAAAATAAGCCTGCCACGGGTCTCCCAGCGCCGTCTGCACTTCCTGTGACAAAGCGCAGCACACCGCGTTTGAGAATGATTCTTCCTCTATTTATCGCCCGTAAGGGATGACCAGACACGTGGCAAGAGACCCTCCCTGTGTTTTGCCCCCCAGGCCCCGGACTGGAGCAGGGCTGGTGCCGGTGGCTGCTCCACGCAGCATGGCACCACGGCGGTGGCAGCAGCACCTGGGTGCCGAGGGCTGGATACCGAGCTGCAGGCTGATTTCCACCCCGCTATTTTCATCCCCCTGCCAGAGCCAAAGAGCAGCCCGCTGTTAGAGCAAAGCGCTCCACACGTGATTATATAAAGAAGGGAGCCAAAATGCAGCTAAATCGGGCAGGGTTCGATAACGGTGTATTTTGACTCATCCATTTCTTTGTCGCGCGATCGAGCAGCCCATCAGCCGCACTAATATTTGCCGCTCGGCGAGGGAGGGCACGAACCCGGGGAGGTTTGCAAAATCATTTTAGTTTGACTCATGTGGAAAGAGTGAAACACCAAGACTCCCCTGAAAGTGGGCTACACAAAAAGCTTTTACTGCACAGCTGACCACATTTGAGGAAACTAGAATTTTGGACAATTTCAGACAGTAATTTACAGCATTTCTGGGCAGCGGTGGGCGAATGGCTCTGCTGCTGTTTGACTGCTATGCAGGCGGCAGGGCAAAAGGAGAATGGGGAAAAACGAAAGAGCCTGGGCTTGGGATTGAGCTCATTTGTCTCTTTGGTAATTTGCACAACGTGGTGGCTGTGCTTGGGTGGAGAGGAACTGGGCTGCTACTGCTCTCCTACCTGCAAGCCTGGCAAGAGTTGTAAGCAGCTGCCTTGAAAATGAAACCTGCCAGGAAAATCACACTGGGACTTCCACAGGGGCTTAGTAACTGCCTCTACAACAATTAAGCTGAAAAAAATTAACAAACAGGCACTGCAACAACATTTTGGGGGCTATTCACTGCTGCAATGCCTCGGATGGAAGTGGAGATTGGAGAGCAGAAAAGTGTAGTTTTCTGTGCCCCCAGCAAGGGAGCAGCCTGCGGGGGTGAGTGGGAAATCCCAGCCACCAACTACATAGGAAATAACATCCCCAGCTCTGCGGGGTGGCGCGAGGCGTTTTGTGAAATATTCCCCCCGGTACGTGCGGTGGCCACGCACCCTGAGCATCGCCGCACGGCTGAGATGCCAATCGTATCATCAAAGCCAGCTGAAAACAAAACTGAGAAACATCTTGTGGTTTTACGACGTGTATTTACATAAAAATATATATATTTTAAACACCTTTGGCCGCACTGAGGAGAGGCAGGGAGGCTGTTTGCGAGGTCTCTGACAATTGGGGAGGTTCGGCCAGCATGGCAGCCCCAGGCCTGGGATGGCTTTTGGCTGCCCTCCCCACCTCCCTGCAGGCACAGCTTTTTGGCAAGCCTGGACCACCACTGGGGTGAGAAATTACCTGCTGGGCATGCGCTGCCCCAGATAAGGTGGCTGTGCTGCTTTCCTTAAATTCCATCCCAAAAAAGCCAGGCACAGCCAACAAAATGCAGACAAAAAGGTGAATTGGAGCCTATTCTGTCCATTGGGTTGCAAAAGTCACCCGTGCCTTGGTGTTCACCACCTCCGCACTGTTTTCAGGAGGAGCCAGCTCCCTGCCCCATCCACCCCAGCAGCAGTGTTTCCAGCCCAGTGCTTTCTTTCAGCAAAGCCTGTTCCCTTGTTTCTGAGTCATTCTGAAATGATTTGAGATCTCGAGTACACAGACGGTGAAAAAAACCTGTGCTTTCAGAGCACAAGTTTACGGCAGGGATTAGCCCCTGTGCTGGCGGCACGCGTCAGCCTTGCCTTGCTGCCCAGAATTACGTGCGCTCCACTGACGGCACGTGCAAGTCCTCATTTCATGTAAATACCTATAAAAATATACACATGTATATTTATGCATACAGAGCACCTATCACCAGGCTGATAAACAATTTACAAAACTCTTTTAGGAAACAGAAAATCAGCTGAAAACCTTGCGGAGGAACAGCAGTGTCCCTGCGCTTGGCATCACGCGCATCTTCGCCTGCGGCTGCGCTCCCGCTGCCCCTGGCACGCTCTCAGTGCTGGCCGGGATGCGGGTGACACTAGCGCACCCCAGGGTGCTGCACCCAAAGTGTGGGGGTCAGGGAGGGGGCGGCCCTGCAGCGAGAGCCCTGCGAACGCCTCTGCGTTGGAGGGCACGGCGCGCCTGCGTCTGAGCCAGCCGAGATGTGTGCGGCGATAACACAGCCAGACACCGCCTCGCCGCCCTGTCTGAAACGGCCCGGCAGCAGGTTTTGTTCTGGTGGGTGTTTGGGATACCAAGCCCCGGTAAACTGTCCTGAAACACTCATTTCAGACAAGGGTATGCAAATAAATGGTATATAAGGCTAAACCCTCCCACTTGGGGTCAAACCACATCCCATTATAGAGCAGCTCGGTGCTGCGCTGGGGCCGGTGCCGGGAGCGGGGCCGTGCCGAGGGCTCCCCGGCTTCTCCATTTTGCAGCAGAGCGGTGAGCAGAGCCTCACGGGCAGGGGCCAGGCAAGGGGCGGGGGGCCAGCACGCAGAGCCATTGCCCCCCTGCGGGACGCCCCTGCCCTGCTCCAGCTCCTTCCAAATAACCCACCCTAAGCACTTCTGCTGCTGCCTTGTATGTTGGAAGCTACACACCGCTCCTGCCAGAGAGAACAGTGCTCATTGCCCATCTCTACGGTTTATTATTATTATTTCAGGGTAGCAATGCTGCTAGCAGAAAATCATCGTGGCAAGCTGTCCATGCCCTCTGGCTCCACCAGTGATGTCTTCAGCCCCATTTTGGCCAGCATGCTGGGTCACTGCAGCGTCTTGGAAGGGGGCATTGCTGCTGTGTGTGAGCACAGCTGCAGGCAACCAGCTTGTGCCGAGCAAACTTCCCATGCTTACGTTCTCATCTGCAAATCATCCCCTGGCCAATGACACAAGGACAAATGGTGAGCCTTTGGGCACCATTGGTTAATCTACTGCTTTTATTCAGGGCACCCAGAAAGAAAACAACTTTCTGTGCAGCCCCAGGAGGTCACAGTGGCTTTTCGGCACAGACATGGGGCCCAAGAGGAGCACAGATTTTGGGACACTGGCTGAGGGTCTTGGACCAAGGAATCCTGAGCTGTGATGTTGACTTTGCTAACAAAAAAGCTGATGGGGTGGAGAGGTTGGTGGAGGAAATATTTGCTCGTAGCTCCAAGGGACAGATGTTCACGTGGCCGAAGGGCTGCTCTGCAGTTGGCACTGTGCTGACGCCGCCACTTCTCAGGCTTTGCTGGGCTGCTGGTGGAAAGCACAGCTCACCCAGGCTGAGCACCGCAATTTGGGGAAGAAAAAGGTTGCTGCCTTTTATACAACACAGATTGTTTATCTCTGGGTTAGCAATGTTTGCTTTGGAGTCGCTCCAGCCTCTTAAACATGAAAGCAAAGTATTCTGTGAAAACACTGAAAGCTCGCAGGTGGCTGGAGCAGCGAAGCAGCATGGGCTGGAGAAGTGCTGGTGAGGAGACATGGAAACAGAGATGGCCATGGCGAGCCTGAGCACCCCCTGCTCTCAGTGGGCTTCCAAAGCAGCAGCTTGGCATCCCAGGGGCAAACAGCAAAACCTGCTCCCAGATCCTTGTACAGCTGGTGCCCAGGGCAAGGCACAGGTGTCTGGGTGCGACCACACGAGCCGTGACCCACCCTGCAGACTCCTCGTCCATCCTCATGGGTTGGGAGGGTAATGCCCAGGTGCCCGAAGCCATTACAGACCTGGAGACCTTACCGAGAGCAGCAAGAAAACAGTATGAGCATTGCTCGCCCAGCACTCAGCCACATGTGAAAAGCAGGTTGACTGAACTTTGAGTCACCAATCATCCTGCAAACAGATGGAAAAAACCTCCACCAAGAGGCTGAGCACAGCCTCAAGCAGGAGTGGGTGAGAGGCTCACACCAACGCTGCTGATGCACGTTTCTTCCATGCACATAAAATTCTGCCCCTTATTTGAAGATTCCTGGTCAGGCAAAAACAGGCCTGCTCTGTGGAATTTAAATGAATGACCATAAAAAAAGATTAAAATCTGACAGCCTGGTAACAAGTGAGGGCTACTAGAACAATGCATCCAGAGAGGTGTCCATAGCATTCCTTCACTAGTTAATAATCTATATATCACAAAGTATATGTATCAGAAAATGTATGTATCAGAAATTGTATGTATTGGAAATTATATGTATCAGAAAACAAATGTATCAGCAAATACAAATATCAGAAAACGAAGGCAATAATTCACTTCAGCACACCATGTCAAGCAGCTTCCACAACCTAGGTTCACAAAAGGGCAAAAAAAGGCCAATGGGAGAAGCCAAACCACAGGGTTTTGCCCCCCCCCCCATCCCCTCCCCTGCCTGGAGGATGGGGCAGGAGGATGAGCAGCGGGCACTGGCAGGGCTCTGCTGAATCACTGCGCATCGCTGCTGTGCGCCGCTTCATTTCGCGAGTGATAACGAAAGTAACAGAAGCGATATTGGGGTTTTGCAGCGCCGTGCCATTAACTCACTGTCATGCTTTGGGAATTCCTTGTCATGCGGGGCGGGCGACCCGGCGGCGTGTGAAAGTACATTTCTTCTCACTGCCTAAGGCTGTGGTCAGCACGCGAAGCAGAAGGAGAACCGCACGCTCTGCTCTTTGCCAGAAATCGCTGTGAAGTCCCCAGCCTGCAAACAGAAATCGTGCTCCCCTGTGGCGAGCACCTCTCTGTCGCCGATGGCGAAGCACAGCTCAGCACTTTAGTTTAATTGCATCCATTCCCTCTCCAGACGGGCCGGGGCGGCTCAGGGGGCTGATGTTTCCAGCAGCAGGCACCCGATTTCTAAGCCCTGCAGCAGGAGAGCCCGGCAGCAGAGAGGGAGCTCGTTACCGCAAATGGGAGTTTTATAACATTGAAAAACAAATACTCCACACGGGAGTGAAATTACTGAAGTTCCTACATGCTAGACCGTAAAATCTGTCACTGTGGTTGATGAACCCGAGTTTTGAAAATGTAGCTATGAGATCTGCTGTCACAGGTGGGAAAAAATATTTAGCAATTGCAACACCAGCCAGGGAGAAGTCCCGCCTCGTTGTAAGGCTTGGGAGAACTCCCTCCCCGCTGCGCACGCACCTCAGGAGCCGTCTTCCTTCCGGGACTTTGTTCCAAACAGCAAATTTTAAGCACTAAAATAAAATCCCCCGAGTTGAAGGGCCCCGGGGCGCTGGTAGCCTGCAGGTGGAGCAGGGGCAATGCCTTGGGGCAAAGCCCTGCGCCGAAGGGGCGCCCGCGTGCTTCCGTGCTCTCGGTTACAAAAGAGTTGCGATTCCTCCTCCAGCTTCCCTATCTCCCGGGCAATCTGACAGCACCAAGCCTGGCTCGCGTTGCCTCAGCTCAGCACAAATCTCAAAGCCGGAGGCAAGCGGCCTCCTCCCGGCCGAGCCCTTGATGACAACGGCCAAAAACGTTCAGGATGAAGCCCGGGGAGCGGCAGAGAGCCGGCTGGTGCAGGAGGTACTGGGCCGCACGCGGGGCAAAAAACCAAGCATTGAGCTTTCCTTCCCCTGCTTCTTCCATGTGGGCATTGCACGCCTGGCTGCCCAGCTGCACCCATGTGCTTGTTTTGGGAGGTAGCGGGGCAGGGAATCTGCCTGAACTGGTGACAATCGGAGCTCCAGTTCTGGCCCGAATCCGCTTCCCTTTCACCCAAAAAACTGCAGAAGGACAGACTGATGTCAGTGAAGCCTCTGCCTGTAACTGGTGCTGGGTGATGAGAAATTGTGCGAGCTGCCAGCAGCCCTGCCTCGCTGCAACCCTTTGGCCTGTCTCAGTTCTTTAAACTGATTTCACTTTAAATTCTCATGAAGAAGCGGTTCCTGTTTTCTCCGCCTCTGGTCCAAGCACACGTCCTCATCCCTGCCACTCCCTGATGCCCTGCCACAGCCCAAGGGCAGCAGGAAGTTGATTTCCAAAATACCCAGCTTTGGTCTAATGCAGAGGATTTATTTTAATTCCCTCCAGGCTAAAATCATCAAGAAATCCTCATTTTGGAGGGTGCACAGCATTGCCAACCTGCGGGATGGCCCCGGGGCTGTGGCACGGCTCAGGTGTGGGAAACCTAGCCGGGGGCTCCCAGCCTGAGCTGCGCCTTCCTTTTTCCCTTCCCTTTTCCCTTCCCTTCCCCACCATCCCATCAAAAACCACAGCGAGGAGCAGCCAGCAGCTCTGCGCTGCCCTCGCCCCTTTTGTCAGCACAATGCAACCGCTCACTCAGGCTCGAAGTGGCTTTTGTGGTTCGCTCAGGGATGCTGTGATTAGCAAGTGCCGTGCTCAAAATCCTCGCTTGCCCTCTGTGGCTGGACATGAGGCTGGCTCTGCTGCGGGGACATGGGGGGATAGGGGCATGGGAAGAAGCTGAGCTCATCGCAAAGCAGCACTTTCAGCCCCAAAATCTACGCAGCGCCCAGATCAGCAGCCGCAGCACAGGTCTCAGAGGGAGCAGCAGGGAGAGCATCACGGTGGGGCCAGCACCGAGGGATGACCATGGCCATGGCCAGGATGACGACCACGACCATGGCTGCCCCATGGAGCCGAGCCCGCTGACTCATCTGTGCCTGCCCGGAGAGACACAGCACCTCCTGCCTCCGCCCCGCCGCTCCCTGGGGTTTTCCTCTCCTCTTGCTCGAGCAGGAGCCAAGTTACCAAAAGTGCTCATCACGTGGCCCTGATATTACAGACCCAGTTTCATTTACTGTAAGTGCACAGGCTCAAAAATACTCGTGTTTCCCGCAGAAGAGACGAGCTGCTGCCACGCTCCCTGGCCCCTCCGGTGCCACTGCGGGAGGTAAGGAGCTGGGCTTCATTTCCCATCTTGAGTCCCTGCACCCTGCCCTGCATGGGCTGGCCCTGCATGACGCCGCTGGCTTCCCTCCCTGTCCCAGACATGTAACCGGGGGCAGAAGCCCACTGTGCCCAGGCCAGGGCTGCCGGCACTAACTCACCCGCTGCACCTCTGGCATCCCCACCGGCATCCCCGCTGCGCTCCTTGGAAAGCCTCCCAGGCGCCTTCTGTTCCAGCAGGGGCCCGCAGCCACCTGCGGAGGGAAAGGATCTTCATTAGCCTGGATGTCTGCCTTCCCCCCGCGCTCGCGAGCACGCTTTTGCCTTCATAAAGCTGATTTCAGCTGGATGCAATGAAAGCTGCCCCAGCTGGCTTGCCCTTCGGCTGCGGGATGCAGCACACAGGGTGGCAGTGCTGCAGTGGGGATGGATTACAAAGGCTGGAGCTCTCAGCTTCTTCTGGAAGAGCTCACAGTCAAAACCTGCACAATTTTTGCCCAAACAGCGTTCATGCTTAAATATCAAGGAGAGGCGCTGAGCCCCGTGAGGAAATAAGGGGGATGCAGAGCAGAGCTGAGCCTTTGCATCCTTCTGAATGCTCCGCCAGTGCTCCAGAGCCAGAGGAGAAGCCTCTGCTCACTGCACCTGGGCACCAGTGTCCCTGGGAGGGTAATTTCGGTGCAGTGCCCGTCCCGTTGTGCCCAGCCCCGCACAGATCTCTCGCACCTTTCTGAAGCTCCTGCACCACGTCCTGCTGGGCTCCCTCGCTGCAGCTCCTGGCTGCGGATGGGGCCGGGAGCGTGCGGGGTTTATAGGGAGGAGAGGGATGGGGAGGCTTTCCCACGGCCCCTGGTCATCGCCCTGGCAGCCAGCTACACCCATTGGGAAACACTGGGGCTTTTTCTCATCAGAAAGGGCCTTTGCTATGGAAAACTGCAGGCTGGGACTGCCCTTCTGGGACCTAAAGGCAGAAATGGGGATGGGAATAGGGTGAACGCCTTCTGGTTTTCAAATCTAGTGGGAAAGCTCCCATGTGGGGTGAAGGCGGAGGCCACGCAGGGCTTGGCTAAGCCCTGGGAAAGGTCTTGTTTCCAAGGGTTTGCAGCAAAACCCCTGGGTGGGAGCCGGGCAAGCAAACGGCGGGGCCAGAGAGCGTCCCCGGGGCGGCAGGGCCGGCAGCTCCGCAGTGAGGCTCCCGATCGCAAGCAGCTCCCAGCAGGGGCGGGAAGAGCAGCTCCGCGCTTCGCTGCGGTTTGGCTGATCTTACTGCTCTTGGCGATGCCGTTCCCTCTCTTCCTCTCCTGCCTTATTTAACTACTAAGCCATATTTTCTGCCATTCAAAACAAGACCTATTAAATGTCAGGCGTGGAAGGGAGTAAAAGTTGCTGACATCAGGCTTTGTGGGGATAAATTAATTTCTTTAAAAAGCAAGAGAAGGGAAAAGAAAGAAAAAAACACATCCCAAACACGTGCTACCTCCAGCACGGCGCGGGAACCACAGGGCAGGGAAACCCAGCGCAGCCACGGGCACGTGGTGGCTGCAGCACAGCACCACTGCCCTCACCCACCCTGCTCCCGGGGGCTTCTCCCGAAAACCGGGCCACCCCCAGCTGCCGTTACGTTTCCCCCCCACGCCTGCCCCATTTCTTGCCGCTGATGCCTGTTTTGCATAATTTGGGCACAGCGAGGGGTACGGTTCTTATTTGTTTCAAGAAAATAAACCGACCCGAAAATGCCTTACCGGCATGTTTTTACTCTCTGATTCAGAGTGAGTCCAGGAATTAGTCACGCGGTGGCGGAGGGGTTGCAAAGCAGGGGCTGTCTGAATCAGCGAACCCCAGCCCTGCTCAGAGCCACCCTGCTTCAAAACCGGGGGCCGGCACCAGGCAGCAGCCCTTACCCAAACGGAGCTGCAGCCGAGATGCTCCTGGCCACGGTGGCGATGCGCAGAGGAGAACAGGGTTAATTGGGTAGGGCTTGATGTTTTTGGACACACTTGCATTTGCTCTCGGATATCAGCCCAAGGAGCCGCGCTCGCTGGGAGAGTTTGGTTTTCGCCAGCTGCGAGGGGCTGTGGGAACGTGCACTTGCTGCCCAAGCGGCTCCGTTCTCAGCGCCCACTGCATCACCGAGAGAGGGAGGAAAGGGAGAGGGAGCAGAACCAGATCCCTCCCTCCTAATGCTTTCAATATGTGGCCGGTGGAGCCTTGCGCTGGAAGTGCCGTGCCGTTCCGTGGCCAGCTTGGCTGCAACTCAAGGGATGGAGAGCCCCAAAGTGAACCCGGGACCTGCTGAGGTGGGAGGCATCCAAGCACGGTGCCTTCTGCCCCCACTGTTCTGCTCGTGCCGCACCATGCTCTGCAACACCTGGATATCACCCCAAAAAGCAGGGCTGTGATGTCAGCGGACCCAGCAGGTGGGAAGGATCCTACCTGCGGGGAGAAGTCACCCTGCGAGCATTGCTCCTGCATCCCGGCCCAGGTGGGGCAGAGCCTCCCCCCTCCACCTGCCCCCTCCACATCATAATTTTGGGCCATTTTGACTGTGAGTTATCACAAAAAGGTGAAATTTCATTTATAGGGGTGAAATGGCAACACTGACAGGCACGGGGAGCAGGAGGGGGTGGCACGTGTGGATGCATCGCAGTCTGGAGAACACTCGTCCTGCTCTCCCGCCTCCTTCCCCCTAAATATTGCAACAAAAACAGAAAAAGTCCTTGTTGTCATCATCAGCTCTGTGGAAAAAGCCATTTTTTGGCAGAGCTTCAACAGCCATTAGCCAGAAACCCCCAAGCCCCTCCAGTGTGCAGGCGCATGTTTCGTGGTGAGCTTTATGAAAAGACCATTTGCTGCAAAAATTAGGTTGTTGGTTTTTTTTTGGTAAATATTTTTTTTGCCGCTGTCAAAAATCCAATTTTCCTTCCAAAAAGAAAAGAAAAGAAAAAAAAAAGAAGCCGGTGGAAAGTTTGCAGCACTGGCGGCGTGCCCTGGGTGCAGCGGGAGGTGGGAGAACGCCCTGCTGTGTGCAGGCTCGGCAGAAGAAAAAAAATAAAAATAAAAACAAAACCCAGAAAAGAAGATCTGGGGAAGAAAACAAACAAAGAAAAAGTAAAGCTGGTGGGTGTTTCTGGCAGCAGAGGCCCCCAGCCCCAGCTCCCTGGCAGCCCCTGCTGGGCGGAAGGGCTGCAGAAGCATCCCAGCAAGCGGCATCGCCAGCTTGGGTCGGGATTTTTGGCACCGCTGGGGTGTTTGTCCATCAGAGTGGAGGCTGCAGCACCAAGTGGATCAATCCCTCCTCATTCAGAAACCTGCAGCTGGACAGGATCCTGTGGGATGGACAATGTGCTGGTGCAAGTCTTGTGTCCAAAACCCTTCCCAGCCCACCAAAGCCTGGGTCCGGTGAGTGCCCGCCCGGCATGCCAGCACCTGCCTTCCCGCGGAGCGAAAAACAAGTCGCTAAGTCACAGCAAAACCATGAAAGAAAAACCACAGAGACCTAAAGCGCCTCTGAGTCACTCCCCCGGCCCGCTGCGCCGTGACATTCCTCCAAAACTCGCCGCCACCTGTGGACGGCCCCTGACTGCTGAGTGGCGCCTGGACCTCTGGCACGGCACGGTGTGACACAGCATGGCACGGCACAGCATGGCATGCACCCGGCCAGCCCCGCTGCAGGAGTGTGGGTGCAGGATTTAACAGCTGGAGGGAGCACAAGTGGGACTGATGCTGGCTATGTAGCCGCATCCCCAGCACCTTGCCATGCTGTGCTGTGCGCACGCCAGATCAGGCGGTGATATTCGTGCTCTCCCTCCTGCTTCCAGCACCTTCCAGACTGCCCAAACCCCGTGCCCGGGTGTGCAGGGCCAGGGACAGCCGCTGCCATCTCCCAGATGTGAGAGCAGAGCTCAGGAAGGCAGGGGGGACTGCTTCCAGGGGCTGAGCACGCCCAAAAGTGGCCCCAAGCTGGTGCCCTGTGCAGCTCAAACCTTTCCTTCACCTCTTTCCCGTAAAATCACCCGTATATATATATTTTAATTGTAAAAAATACTCATCTGAAACTTGAATGGAGATTAAACATTCACAGAAAGTGCTATCAGGATTAGTCACTGGTTGTAACATTGCTATTTACATGAGTCACGGAGGCTGAGCCACGCTGCTCACAAATTAAATCCCCGCCAGGTTTTCAGTTTTTGGGCTGTCCTCGGGAGACCTTTCGGTAACTTTTCTCCGGTTCTGATCATCACTAGCAGCTGCTCCCCAGCATGTGTGTTTACCGAAATCCCTGCCCCGGCTGCAAGAGGCTTCGGCGCACGATTACGTGCCGGGGCCAATTTGGACGCGAGGTGACGCTCGCTCACCCGACGCAAGCCGGGATCGCTCCCCGCTACTGTTTTCCCCACTATTTGAGTGATTCTCCCCATTTCTGCTGAGGACACCACGGGGGAGCGAGGCCGTGGGCCAGGGTGGAGGCATGGGTGACTGGAGGGTGGCAGCGGGGCCAGGTGGCGGTGCCGACAGAGGTCACTGTTGCCAAAAAACCGGCGGGGCAGTGGGTGCGCCACCCGAAAAAGGGAACTTTGGGGGGAAGAAGGCGCCGATTGGGCCGGCTGGGTTTTGAAAAGGCGCCGCGCTCCAGCAGCCACACAGCAATAGGGATCCAGTGGCCCCCGCGGGGCGATAGGAGGCTGCAGGAGGGGAAAAGCCAAGGGAAAAGCTGTGGTTTTGGGGCAGGGAGGGTGTGGGGGCCGCCACGTGATGGGTGCTGGGTGACGCTGAGGGGCCCGCTGTGGCTGGGGTCACCGTGTGCTCACCTCTCCCTCAGCGCCAGGAATTCAAACATGAGAAAAAGAAGAAAAGGAAGAAAAGAAAGAGGCCCTGAATGCTGCCCCCCGGTCCTCACCCAAAGTCCAGGGGAAAGCACGCAAAGAGGTGGTGAACACTGTGTGAAACCCCCCCCAGAATGGTGACCAAGCCCTGTGGATGTCAGCCCACAGTTTGAGGCAGCCTGGCTGCGGTCCCCGGCTGTGCCAGATGTGGGAAGGAGACGGGGAAGAGCCCCGGACACCTCGGGTGGCCCCAGCTGTGCAGGGAGGGACCCCCAGCTCCTCCAAACCCAGCTCCCTGCCGTGCCCCTCCAAACCCCACTCCCCCAACTGCATCACCACAGCACCCACAAGCAGACTGCTTGCAATTTAAACACAAAATTCATATAATGCACCCTGAGCTGAGGGCAGAGCCCAGCCCAAGCAGCAAACAGCAGCACGAGGATCACAGGCATTGCAAAAACCACTTATACGCACTTTTGCAATTTAAATTGCAGCAGATAACGTGCATTAAAGTGCAATTGAGATGACCAGCAGACAAAGGAACCACGCTCAGCGTTTTAAACGGCTTGCAAAGATCTGTCCCCCGCAGCAAGCAGCACCTTACCCTGGCCGGCCAGCGGAGCAGGCACCGGGAGCGAGCGTGGGCTCCACGTGGGCCGGGAGCGAGGCTGGCATTCGTAACGGGCGCCAGAGACGCCAAGCCGAAACTCCCCCGCCGCTCTGCCCAGATCATTGGTCCAGGTCGTGGCGGTGGCTGCTTTCAAATTCTGTTAAACCTTAAAAAGGAAACAGGAAGCCTCTAGGCTTCATGCAGCTCGAGAGAGGCTCACACACACACGCACACCCACGCGCTCGCCTTCCTTCCCGAGGCTGAGCGACTGCAGGCAGCCCCCGGGCCGGGCTGCTGGCGCAGGGGGACCCGCGAGCATCCTCACCTCTGCCGCACATGGCACCTCCCTGCGCAGGCTGGCTCCAAACCGCCTTTGCTTTTTGGTTTCAGTGCGTGGTCAGCTGGAGTGGCATCTGCCCACGCTGGTCTCTGGTGCCACCGCGACCAGAGGGGGACACAGGCTGCGGGCACCGTGCCCGTGCCCAAAACCTCACCCATCACACAGCAGAGAGATGGGCACCGGCATGCCACCCGTTCAGGATTGTCTCTTGAAGTCCAGCGTTTTTGCTGTATGCTCTTTCCACCCCCAGCATGCACAAGGCAAAGGAAGTAGCAGCTAATCCCATGCGATTCTTTTGTTTATTTGCGGTGTGGGCTTTAGGCTAACACAATGTTTGTCCTCATAAAGCCGCGGGCGGGGAGCTGGGGAAAGCACGGGTTTATTTGCTTTGGGAAGTGAGTGTTTGATGCGTCACATTTCTGCAATTTAGGAGGAAGAAAAACTTCCCCAAGCTGCAACCAGGGGCTGAAGCCTGTGCACCCCCAGGTACGTGTTACAGGCAGTAGTAAGGGTATCTGCCACAGCCTTCCTCACTGCCAATCACAGCTCCACACCTTGCCGACGGGCAAGCATCAGGTGTTGATGTCTGCCCTGTGTAAACCTCCTGTGGGCAGACACTGCAGGAGCACGAAGGGCAGAACCAAAACCAAGAATGTCCCAGAGCTTCGTTTCCCAAAGTGAGTTAGCTTGAGCAATGTGCTCTGGCTAAAGGTTTCAAAAAGCACCCTGAGGACATCCGAGGCACCTCAGGCCCCAGGGGCACGGGCTCTTTCTGCACCCCAGGGCCTGGCCTGAGCTGCAGTCCCGGGAAGGCAGCAGGTCAGGCTAAGTTGGGCAAGTGGGGGAGCACAGGCACCCAGGTGGCTCGGGTGGCAGCCACCAACACGGGACTCCAGCAGGCAGGACAGCGTGGCTTGATGTCAAGTGAGAGAAGCGGGGCTTTCCACGCTTCTTTCTTAATGGTTTATTTCACTCACACAACAAAGGAGGTGTCTTTAGAGTAGGTGGGTTTTGCTTTTCTTTTCCAGCAAACTAAACCCCAATGCCTCTGGTTTCCAGCTGTCAGAGAGGTGCTGCGAGGTGCTCCCCTCTCCTCTCCCAAATCTCAGCTGCACGTCCTTGCCCCCAGGATTGAGCCACCTCCCCGCACACTCTGGGCAGGAACTTCCCTCAGGACACATCTGGTTTCCTCTTGCCCTTGCTGCTCCACCCGTGAACGCGCTGTGTCAGGCTCATCCTCTTCTGCAACCCTGCTCTGACCTCTGGAGCTGGGGGGCTGGAGCCAGCAGTGGGACCAGGGGAATCAGGCAGCCCTGGGCCACTCGGTGCAGTGGAGAAAATCCAGCCGCTTGCTTCCTATTGCCAACACGAGGAGCTGTGCAGCCCACAGATAGGTTAGGGAAGGCGGCTTGTGCCTGAGCTGCGGCTCCAGGGCAGCTGCGTTTGAGTTTTGTGCTTTGTCCATCGTGGTGGTTAACCTCCCTTGGAACAGAACTCCGACTTTCCTACAGTGGGTGCCCAAGGAAATTAGATCAACTTCTGAACAGCTTTAAAAAGGGGAGGGGTTGGGATTTGTCATCAGCTCGACCTGGCTGGTATGCAGGTCCTTGCTTCAGGCCATCTTAAAGCCACTGAAACCCTTGTTTAATAGTCAAATGTTGTTTTTAATAACGTTGAGAAAGTTTGTACATTTTTTTCTATTTCTTGCTTTCTTCATGATCACTCCTAGTTGTCTTCATCCATTTCTCCCCTCCCTAAGGCCCTCTGGCTCCCCTACTCAAGGGTTAGGAAAAAAGGGGATCGAGATGAGCATAAGTCCCACAGAAAAAGATCAAATTTGAAATTTCAGAATAAGCAAGTCCAACAACTTGGCTCTGGCTGCTTTTCTAGTAGTAATCATTCAACCTCTGGCTGCTTTTATTGGAGTAACTCCACCTGTTTTATGAAAAATTAAGTGACTTGTCTGCCCAGAACAAATATAGACACAGCCGTGCTCCAAGTTCAGTACTCTGGGGAAATACATAAGGCATCATAGGAGAGATGAAGGAAACACAAACGAATGCCCAATTATTTAAATCATCTGTAACAAGTTTCAGTTCTTGCCCAGACGTAACGTAACATAGTGGAGGCAGGTGTTTTCTCAGCAGCAACTGACTAATTGCAGAACAAAGATCAGAAAAGAAAAAGAAAAGATGTAAACAGTGCAGTATTGAGTATATCACTTAAGAGTGGGAGCAAAACAATTTAGACTCATGGAGTGCTTATGGAAGAGATGTACAGTAGCATTTATGAGACAAAAAAATAAAAAAAAAATAAAAAGAAAGACTGAAAGATCATGCCAGTTCTTGAAAAGCATACTTGGCAAGATGTGAGCGGCATGGCACGTGGCTTGCTTTCCCTTCCAGCCTGAGACCCAAGAGGAAAAGCAAGTTTGGCATCTTTTGCGCTGCCTGTCTCCTAAAATCTACTGTACCTCATGGAAGTGGATTAAGATACATCACAAACAAAGAAGCTATAAAAAAAAACAAAGGGAAATTATATGGTTCTCAGCCAAGGTCTTTTCAGAATTCACCACAAAAGATGCATCTGAAAATAATCTTTAGTTACAAAAGTAAATTTATTATTAGTTCACTTTTACACAAGTCTTTTTATTCATGTAGCAATTTATAAATAACTCCCGGTCATAGTCACCACATCTGGGGACAAGTTTGAAGTTCGAGTTGTTTGTGAAGTTACAGAATTAAGTACATTTTACCTGTATGTTTTTGAATAGCATGGAACAACACACTGGCTCTGTCGTTCAGTAACCTCATGTAAAATGAATGCTGCAGACTTCCATGCCAGTGTAATTACAGCACCATGGACTGTGGATTTCTAAGCAACAGAGGAGCGAGCCTTAGTAACGCACGAACCGGCATGTTCAACTGCTTGAACTTCAAAAGCAGCTCAGAGAAGTTTGTGCTTCCTAAAGAGATCATAGAACGAAATAAAATTATTGCATACTGGTGTAACACTTGCCCAGTAAAGAAACTAACAAGAGAGTAAAAAGAGTCAGCCAGGGTTCATGGTGTATTTCTGGAGATGCGCTACTAATTTTGTTGCAACGTGAGTCAAAATGTAAGTTTTTATAACAGAATTTTAAGAAATGCCAAATTTGATTAATATGGCCAGGAACTCCCAAAACAGAGGCTTGTAACAGGGAGAGAGGACACAGAAAAACAGGATTTCCATGAATGCCTTTTGACCTGAACAGATACCCAGTCACTTGACCAGAAAACATTCAAGAGGAGATGCCTTAGCCTGGATGCCATGGCCTGCACAGGACTCCTGGGCCAGGGGCCGTCGCTTTCAGCAACAGATTCCTTTCACCACTGAGGTAGTGACATTCATTTCACACCCCTGAGCAAGCCACAGAGTTCCCCAAATCAAAGCCCAGCTGCATTTCTTTTGCAACCTGAGAAACCAAGTCACTCCTGAGGCAAGCGGAGGCGGACTGGTATTTCCCCAGGTTGGACTGACGGAGGGCAAAAGAAAAGCTGCCTAAGAAAGGGCCCAGGAGTTCTCTGCATCCCAAAATAGATTACCATTGGAAACCTGGAAGAAAAAGTAATCGCTGTGACAAGGTACTTACAGGAAAGAGATTTAAGGACATTCAGGACACGGCTAGCCTAACAAGATAAATGCTTTCCCCTGCCACAGGCCGTCTTATCTGGTTCTGCTGCCTGTGAGGATATTGTTTCCTGCAGGCCAGATGAAAGCCAAGACTTCTTCGTATTGGCTAATTCTGGCTTCTCCACTCCTGCATAAACTCTCTACCGTCTATGTTCACATTCAAGGCAATTAACCAAGAGTAAAAATCAACGTAGCAGCTTTCAAAGGAAACACCCACTGTCACCTAATTTACAGGGTGTACTCCATTCAGTACACAAGACCAAACCCAAAAGCATCTGTCCACGTAAGTTCAGAGTGCTGTCTCACACTCCAGCCTTACCTTCCAAGCCTCCAGCTGCCAGCTGCCCTGGCGTTGGGACAGAGTGGTAAATAAGGAAGCAAGCCAGCATGCTCAGTTGAGATTCATCTGTAGGCTGCCCGCTTAAGTAGGAATGCAGGGAGACATCCCCTCCAGCTATAACATATAAGACACACTGATGAAATTTAGGGAGCATGTGAGGGTGGAAACAGAAAAGCCTGACAACAGTATTTCATCAGGAGGAGCCTGTTGAAAGAATCTCCATCTCCCCACAGAAGGTGGGCTAAGGGTTTGTCTGTAAACCTCTTTCCTTCTGCCATGGCCAGCTTTTACCCTACACCCCCTATCTGCTGTGGTCATCCCTCGCTCTTGCTCCCAGAAAACTCTCCCAATGAAATACTAGGAAAGCATTTTCCCTGCATAGCACAATAGAATTCAATGGTAATTAAACTTTTCATGCAATATAGCCATCATGCATAATTCATAATATCACTAGATTATTTTTTTTTCAAATTGCAGTATCACTAGGCAGTCAGAGAACACTTCAGCTTTTATGCTTTTTTTTTTGTGGTAATATTTCTAAGACTCAAAAAATAAATGAAGGAACAATGGTTTTGAGGGCAGTAACTGAAGCTTATATTAACAATTCTATTTAGCCATCTATGAGGTAAACAGATTAAAACAATCCAGTATTTCCCTGACTGACTTCCAGTAGCAAGTTAAAGAAAGCCTAAGCAATACATTGGTAGGCAAGATACGAAAGAGACAGTTACAAAGCAGCAGTACATTAGCATGACTTTAGACCTCTTTATGTAAACTGTTACTGAAGTCTTCCCCTCAATTCTGAAAACAAAATTTTTGTCTCAGGTATGTGATACATGTTCCTAAGGCTAAAATACAAGGCAAAGAAGTTGTTTTATGCTAACATCCATTATCTTCCCTTCAGTTATAATTTTTCAGTACTTTTGATGCAAAAGTCAACCTGGGGCTTTGGGAATACAGATGAGTAAGAAGACAAGAATGCTGAATTGTGACCGCAGCTTTAGGATTAAAGTCATCTGCTCTATACCTTGAAGCCACTGATCCAGTGTGTTATCGATAGTGCACTTCATCACAGGCAAAAATTCAGAGTTCATGAAGAGTCCCCGGTTTGGATTCCTGCTCATCCTCTCCTGGTGACTTCTGGAACTGAAAAATTCTAACACCAGCTTTATCTGCCACAGCTCAAACGTCTCGGACATTTCTCTTCTTTCTAATCTCCTCACAGCCTAGTAGAGAGGAAATACAAAGTCACTGTGAGAATAGGAACTGGAGGAGGAAAGAAATGTTGCTGTCATAAACACAAAGTAAAGAAATCCTAAATACCCCTCAACTCCAGGGGCTCCCCTTCTGAGCACCTACTTAGAAGAACTGCCAGCTAATGTTTCTTGTTTACACAAGAATTACTTACAGTTTTTGCAACCTTAGACTATTTTCCAATTTGCTTTTAAAATTGCTGCTGTCTCCTTGCAAGCTCACTAATGTATGCCCTGTTCTTCCTTTCTGTTCTCTGTAAAACTGCACGCAACAAACAATACTCTTATGCCTAAGCATAGTTAAAATAAATAAATAAATAAAAAATGGTATTTACTCCACCTGATCTATAGCTATGTATGTGGGCAGCATCTCTGGATTTTCTTGGGTAACACACTCATAAAGAATTGAAGAGAAAAGATCCAGGATTTCCTGTTTCTGATAAAAGACACATGTTTTACAAAGTGCACATGCTAGGTACAATTTATTTCAAGTTCTTACATTACTTGCATTTCCTTCCATTAAAGTTAACCCATCCACTGACATTCCATAAATTAATAATAGCTAACAATGCGACACAGCTTGCTTTCATTCTCGTGCTTATTAAAACTAGGCATAACACAGTTGTATTTTACTCCATCCCTTAAGCCATTTTGTGCAGAGAAATACAGTGCAAACCCCTAACCCTCCTGGAGTGACTCCACCTAAATGCTGCAGGACAGCAAACAGGGCTCTGGGTATTTGTTAAACACATTCTGCAATGAACGCAACACAACTCTTATTTTATAACTTCACAAACCTAACCAATGGAAAAATAACAACACCTACAAGATTAACACTGTTCTGCACCTTTGAACTGCAAAACATCCCTTAGAATATTCCCCATCCCCACTACCTGAAGGACGGATTTCTGTTCTTCTCATTTAAACTCAGATTTTCCCCACCTTTTGTTCATGAAAACGAGAAACTGTGCTAGTCCACATCTAGACATCATACCTGGCCCATGTTCACAGTTGGTTTGCAAAAATAATCAGCGAACGAAAACAAAGCAGGATCAGAAGTGAAAGCTGAAATTGCTTCTGGCTAAAAAATAGATCAAAACATACTCTTAAATTGAACTTTTTGGTTTATCACGCAAATGAAATAGCAATTTATACCCATCCTTTCCTTCCCCAGCATTTAAATGAAAACATTGCAACCTATGTAAAGCATATCATGGGCAAAATCTGCCCAATGTTTCTGTCTGTCCATGACAAACATACATTTGCATGGTTGCTTTTGGCCTAAGCTCATCCCATGCCCTGTGAAAGACACCAGACTTCCTCTCCCTCAAGCAAATAACTTCAGTACTCATAACCTGGTGGCAGAGCTATCTGCTGGAAATAAGTAACACAGCATGACCTGCTGTGCTTCCCTCAGCCTTTCCAGAGGTGGCATTCCCATTTCCCTGCCAGCCTGTCCTTGGACACGCCTCTGAGGTGACATCACTTTACTGCTAGACCTCTTTTTAACAAAGTTTTACCAGCTTTCAGCTGTATGTGCCATGCTGTCTGTTAGTAGAGGTCTCAGTGTTGCTCTGCACCAGCCAGAGAAACAGTTTGGAAGCCATACCTTGAATGCTCGAGCTTCAGAGTTTCGGTGGGTAACAGTCTGTGCTAAGAGACTGCGCCAGCCCATGGGATCCTCCTTATACGAGAGCTGCCCAGCTCTCAGCTTCACATATAAGATGCCACCCTTTGAAAGAATTGATCTGAAATAACAAGGGGGTTTACTGTAAACTGACAGATGTACGCAATGAGGCAGACCTGCAAAAGAAATATGAACTCCAACAGCTCAAATATGATAATATCCCCATTCATACTTTGCCCTGATTATTTAAACTTGTGTATACACAGAAGTTTTGGTATCTTCAGGGAAGGGCTGCTATTAAATTGTGATGTGGTGGCAGGCAATGGTGACGAAAAACAGGTGAGCCCCACTGATAGAAGGAATAGAATTTCCTGAAGGCATTGCTGCTTCTTGTTGGACTCTTAAAGGATAAATTTTCAGCACCAAGGAAAACCATGCAAGTTGGCATGCCTTAAAGGCTTTAAAGGCATGCTGTGACAGTGAAGAAGTCCTTCCTCAATGTGAAAATAACAACAACCAAACACACAAAAATCCCCCCCCCCCACATTCCTGACCAAGCCTACAAATAGAAGTGTGCAGCAGTTCAAAGTTACACTATTGCAAAGCAGCTGCATGTTCACCTGATTTAGCGTATCAGTTGCACCATTAACTGTAGGCACTGGCATCCCTAAAATAACTAAATTATCTGTGTTGAAACTAACTGCTTAGCATAACAACACAGCAGCAATTCATGTGTAGTAAGATATGAAAAAAAGATTGCTCACACATGCATTTACCTCCAAAACACTGCTAGCCAGATCCCTACCATTTTAAAAGGCTCAGGACATGACGATACTACCAGTGTGATGACATGAGAGGACAGCTGACATGTTCAAAGCATCTGGAGACCCAGAGAGTAGACAGTCCAAAAATCAGCAAGTTCCTCAGTCACCCACGCTGCTTTCTGCTATGGCAGTAGAGGCAGGCTCGTTTTGGACACACAAGTGCTGAAGTGTGGTGAGTCTAAAGTACTCAACCCAGACGGACAAAGCTGACTTCTGCCAGCTCTGGTGCAGTAGATGAGTCAGTATGTGCCTGCTGATCTGGACGACTCTGCACTCTGCTCAGTTCTGTTTGTTATCTTTAAAGGCACAGACCAACAGCCGCTGCATTGTAGTGCCTAATTTGATCTGAATGGTGGCATTTAATGTAACTAGAACAACCATGCTGCTGATGAAAGATGCAGCTGGCTTCTTCTGTACTACTCACAGTGACAAGTTACACTGAAGGCTGCTAAAAACACAAACATGAGAATGATTTTACTCACAGATACTGTATTCCGGTAAAAATTCTGTTTTTCACAGTTGCCCAATGGAGAGTTAACATGCAGTAAGCAGTGCTTTGTATACTTCACGTAACATCAGAAAAATAGTATTTCACAAAGCGGTAACTGTTAGCTAATTACTGTATCAACAGTCTGGGAAACATGACATCACATCAACTCAAAACTAAACTAAAACCATGAGATTAAGATGGTTTCTGGTACTGCTCAATCCTGCTACCAATATCTGCGGTTTTTACTATCAGGTTTTCCCCTGCCCTGTTTTTGCATGAATTATTCACATCAACAGGTGAAACCAACTACGCAGTTTCTTTCTTCACTTGTACTGTCAAATGAACAACAGTGAACCGATCAAAACCAGACTTCTTTCCAAACCGTAGGTGTTACAAGTATGGGAGTTTCGTATTTTTTTTTAAATTACTACAAATCCATTATTCAGTTAAGCATTATAAATAATACTTACTTTAGATGATTCGTTCCCTTGCTTAAATCTATTAGCAATTCCCAGTACCGTGGTCCCTTCACTCTGATCTGTCAATGTAAGCATTTTTATTACTAGCTATAACCAGAATCATAAAAGTAAGGGTTTTCTACATAAGCCTACAGTTCTTTGTCTGCCCTTACAAGTGGAAATGCCCTTTTATAGTGCTACCCACCCTGAAAACACAAAAGTAAGAGGACCTAGCTTTGTCTCTCCTACAGTGAAACTTCCCAGCACAGGGAACTCCCTGCTACATCAGATCTTGAAAACGTGATGGTCAAGACTGAAGAGAAGCATGAGGCACAAGATAGCACATGCACTCCATAGCAACAGAATTGTCTTCTGAGCCACTACTATAGGACAGCTTTGCCCAGAGTCTGGCTATGGTTGGACAGGGAATCAAAGAAAAGCCACAAAGTGTTCCTGCAGAGCGTGCAGCACAAAAAACAGGTGATTAAATTCCTCATTAAACAGAGACTTTCTTTACCTGCTTCAGTAAGTGAAGCTCTGGAAGAAGCGTGGGTGCCATCAGCTCCTCGGTGGCTTCTGCATACCACTGCGTGCCCTTCAAAATGCCACCAGCATTCACGTATTAGTAAAGATCATTTTCACGTGAAAAGAAAGAAAACGCAGGTCTCACAACAACTCTGTTGCAGAGGTCAGTCAGTTTCTGTTGCTGAGCTCTGAGTAAATACATGTCTTAGCATTGCCTTTAATGTCACAAAACCTAAGCCTAAATTAAAGATATATTTCCCATGGGTGAATCAATACATAACACCATGCAAATCAGTCACACCTCAGTTGAAATCCAAAGGTCTGAGAAATAAACTATACTATGAATAGGGGTATCCTTCTACAGCAAGAAGCAGAACTTCAGCATCTTTGTCCACCCCACAGGGGATCTGCGCTGCAATTCCTCTCCCCTGAAATCCCAGCAACCCTTTCTTTATGTCTTTCACAAGCACCACACATCTCACATTAATCTGTACAAAATAAACCGTGCAGAAAGGATTCCTCCCCAGGAGACTTATCGTGCAAGCACCAAGGAGAGACACCAAGCTGCCAGTGTCAGCAGAATTAGAAGTGGGCTTTTAAAACCACAGATGGCTCCAACCACCTCTGTGCCTTTGAAAGTCCATCCTCTTTATAAAGATGAGAACTATGTCCCTGGGTCAGTTATTACACACTTGACTGTTTGAAGACTTTGTGGTGCCTTTTACTTGTCCTGTATTCTGCTCCCAAGGTGTCATCAAAGCACATGTAATGCGTGAGTGGGCTGAACACAGCCCTTCAATTATTTGCCTAAAGAATCAGGCTCATCTCCACCACAACTTGAAAACAAACCCAAGACTGCTGGCCACAACAATGAAAATAGCACAGCTTTGGTGTATCAGTTTTCAGTTGTCTCCCACACCTTCTCAAACGCCTTCACTCCCTACCTTGTATGTAACCTCTATCAGTGCATAACAAGGAGTGTTTGAGTCCACATCAACAGGTGTTAAGAGCCTTGGTTCTGCCGCCAGCACGTACAAGTGACGCAAAGCCTGAAGATGATACCTGTGTGTGGGAATAGGCATCTCAACGCTGTACAGTACAGGCATGGAATAATCCCCAAATACCAAACCACACACAGCTCAATAACCACATACTGCTGTTGAATGAACTGAAGTGAAATTTGGAGTAATTGAGTAGATTTTAAAAATTTCTTTAACATGGTATGCTTCAGCTAACAGGATGGGATTTCATGAATCTTAACTATAACTGATTAAGAGTCATAAATGAACAGATTTTGTGTGTTGTTTTTTTTTTCTGCTGAGCAAACTAGAACAGCCAAGTCATAGTAACACTGGGTAGAGGCCTCAGGAAACCTGCCTGCATTTCCTCACTGATCAACAATCACTAGTGTTGTCTTACATCTTCACTTCTTTCTTTCTTTTTTCAATTTTTTTTAAACCTCCAAAAATTTTTTTACAGACTAAATAAAAATTCTAGAGGATTTCTCCCTGTATAACGTCTATTGTAAGGAGATGATTTTGCTTGAAAGTTAAGGAAATACAAACCATAGCAAACCCTTACCGATTGTCTGTGCTGTGAACAGGAAAGTGAGGGTACAGAGCACAAAGGAGAGCAGCAATTGAAGAATTTGAAGTGCTCAGCGAATATCTGTTGAAAAACATTATCTATTAGTTTTAGTCCTAACAAACACTGGCCAATACCACAGGTGTTCAAAATATTTTCGTCTCCTGCAAGAGGGAAGGACAGTAGCAAAGTGCAGACACGCAAGGAATTCACAAATGTGTTCCCATAGCAGGCAAAACAAACATGTAGCAGTAGGAAATAAACACAAGCCAAAAGCATTCCTATGGCATTTAAGTAATGCAGTATCTAGAAGACAAGAGTTTAATTTGAAATAGGAAATTCTTTATGAATAGGTATATTATTTAAAACAAAACAATAAAATAGTAAATTGCACATTGCTCCAGCTTCTGCAAGAAATGTATATTCTTTCAGAAGTTCTTGCAGAATAAAGAACTGCCTTTGGAAATGGCAAGTTACCTTCCTCCTCCCAGAAAGAGAAGCCCCAAAGCCATGTGGTGAGCCAAGTGGAATCCATAGTTCATCTCCCCACCCGTCTTCTTGTGCATGAAACGGCAAAGCTGAAGGACTTTCAGGTTTCCAGAGCCAGCCATCACCATTGCAAGAGACAGCAGCAAGACACTCAGGCATGTTTCGAGATTATAGTGACCTGTCTTCATGTAGAATAAGGAAGGCATTATTACATTTCTGTGGTCAAACGCATGCTTCTGGTCCGTCTAATATGCTGCTTTCTACCCCAGAGTTCGAAAACCACACTCCACAGAAAGAAGGAGAGCAGAGAACCAGCAAAGTCCTTAACAATAATGATTCACAGCCCTGCCATATTCTATAAATAGCTTGTAATACAGAGAAGCAAAAGGGATGTTTTTGTTTGCATTAAGGCTTCAGCCGAATGTAATCAAAGTACGTTATGCAACAAAGCCTTCTTTTAATTGAGAGAAAATTTGAAAGAACTTACTATAGAAGCTGTTGGTGCTGACAAACATTTCAGGAAATCTGTTGCATATTTGTACTGGAAAGAAAAGAAATGCTTACTAAATAGAGATACAAAGGATAAGCTACAGCTCTATGGGTTGAAGGGGAAGAAAAAAAACACTCTTACCAAGCAGTTAAATGCTGCCAGATTTTCTGAACCAGCAAATCGAAATCCCAGTGACAAACATGCACCAGCAATGATGTAGACATGAGCTTGCCTAATGAGCAACATAAACAGGAAATGACTAAATGTTTCTCTTTTTTCTTAATCTGAGTACACATCACAAACTTATTTTATAATAAGAGAGAGAAAAGGAGAGAGAGAAAAGGAGAGAGAGAAAAGGAGAGAGAGAAAAGGAGAGAGAGAAAAGGAGAGAGAGAAAAGGAGAGAGAGAAAAGGAGAGAGAGAAAAGGAGAAAAAAACCAAAGACCCCTGCATTACAGAAAACAGAGAATAAAATTCCCCAAATATCAAGGGAGAGATTTCTTTGATACTGGTATCTCTATAAAAAGTTCAGCTGCATTTTTTCAGAAGTAGAATTTGGCTTTGTACAATCCTCCTCTATCTGCAGCTGATCTTTTACATGTTACTTACGCCAGTGTTTCTAAACTCAGGTCTTCAGATGAAGGTAGCTCTGTTGCATGAAGAGATATGCTGTTCTCTCTTATGATCTATAAAAAAGCATAAAAGAGAAAAAACAATTCAGAGGAACCTCTCTAAACCCTCTAGGCATTGAGGGTTCATAAGTGATACAAAACAGGTTTGTTTCAAAGGAATATAAAAGCTAGCTTTTCTGAACCAGCAAATCTTCCAGCTTTTCTTCCACATGCTATTGCTCCATTGTACTGCTGATCCAGAACGGACACCTTTTAATGCTTGTTTATCTGGTTCCTTAGATATTTCTAAAACAATAGCAAGATTGTGTCAGAACTGTGATGTTGCTCATCACAGGATGAGACGTTGAGAGGCCATGGAGTCCATCTGCATCCTGTATTTCTGATAGATATTATCTAATTTGCTCTTAAAAACTCCATGCAACGTATCTTGGAATATAGCTGAGCTTCCTATTGAAAAATTTTGCATCTGGCTTCTTGTCCAGTCAATATGGAGGAAAGTTTAACCCCTTTCTCTCTCTGGTCCCATTTTCTTGAAGAGCCGCATCCCCTCTACCATGATGAGACGTGAGTCTCCCATAGTGGTTCAGGAATCCAATGTAACTATCATCTCTGTCATGTATCAAATTTAAAATGTGTCTTGATCATACTCTTTGGCCAAATAACACCTGAAACACCTCACAGGATGGGAACTCTGGTAGTCTTTGGTCCAAGCCACTGCTCAAAGTAAGGCCTTTCAAAGCTAGATCAGGTTTGGTTGGGGCCTTATGAATTTAGCTTTGAATAACCTCGAAGATGGAGATCCCAGGCTTTTCTTCTTATGTCTGACCACCCCCACTGTGAAGGCTTTTTTTCCTTACATATAATCAGAAATTCCCATATTCCAATTTGCGTTTATTACATTCAACCTTTTTACCTTTGTTCAGTGGCCTATGAAACTTTACCTAGCCTTAGTTTGATAAGAGAACAGTGTGTGGACTGTTAGCCCAGCCCACAGTCTCTCTTAAACCAAATTAGGCTTCCTATATGAAGGAAATACTGCAAATTAACATTCATTTTATTGTGCAGCTCATGTAACTAAAGCAATGTACACACGTAGAACAATTCAGCAAGATGAAAAATCGGGAAGTAAACACATTAAGTGTAAATACCTACTTGAGGCACGTTGCTGTTAACCCACTTGGAATTGGGCAAGATGTCATCCCACAAAATCAGGCACCGAGCCAAGGTCTAAAAAAAGTGATAAAGCCAAAACATAATACAAATACATGAATATTATTTTTAATGTACTAAATGCATCCAGAAATGCAGACAATCCAGCTACCTATTAGCAGCTCCTTCACTGTTTCTCAGCCTTTGTATCAGAAACAATAAAACAGCTTTTATTTTAGGAGATAAAAATTCTGCTTGTAGACAAAAGAACCACAAAATAAATCCTTGCAAGTTCTGTTTCTTTAGCTGGCAAGCTGAAATGAAAGCACATTATGTACTTATAGCAGATGCTGAAGCCTAACTTGTTTTTTCCATCTGTGAAATTACTTTCGGAAAAGCTACAAAAAGATTAATTGTTTCATTTAACACTGTGCATAAAACGTATCCTTCAAATATTTCTCATTAAATTCCGTCTCACTAGTGCAGTATGACAAGTGAGCTGTCTTACTACAAGTAGAGATTGTTTGAAGGTATAACTTTGGCTGACAAGTAACAGAGTCACTATTTATATAAAGGGTTCTGCATGACAGGCATGTGGGTTGGATTAAAAAATTAAAGACATTAAAATAAGAAGCATTTTTAGTATCAGTAAATAGACTGAGAAATGCAAGAAAAGAAAATCTCACCCTCAATAAAAGGAACTCTGGTTTTACAAAGTCCAGCAAATACATGGTATCTGGTGCTTGAAGCCAATCAGCAATGGATCTGCAGAGCACAGTAAAGGAACAGGGTTTCCGGATCATATTTCAGCAACGCACAAAACTGAGTGAGCCGCACAAAGCAAAGCCAACATCATGGCCGTTTAAACTCCTGTCACAAGTTACTGCAAAATGTTTGAGTAATTCCAAAGTTAATACCTGTTATTAGTCTTTAGGTAGATCATTGCAAGTGCTAGTGTGGCACCAGGACAAGTAACATCCACATTTATGGTGTCTCCTTCCTGTGAAAACACAATGTATACTTTCAGACTACTTGATTCCTAAGGCAACAAACAGCCTGCAGGTGATGTGAATAAGCATTCCAAGTCACTTGGTTCACTGAGACATAGACCTTTGTAGACTTCTAAGCTACCAATGTTTTCTGCTTAAATGAGCGCAAATCATCAACACATACCTTAATTTGATAACTGGGAGACTTGTGCTTCTCTCTGTGCATTCCTGCTTGGAACCGTCTGTGACCCCCAACCATGTACTGGTAAAGCTGCTCGGGCACGTTGAGGTCGGACATGCCTATCAAATTACTGCCATGCTAAGGAATGAAGAGGAGAAGAAATAATACGCAAGTGCCTTCCTATATGAGGTAA
The DNA here is from genome assembly GCF_013377495.2 of Cygnus atratus. Taxonomy (NCBI): domain Eukaryota; kingdom Metazoa; phylum Chordata; class Aves; order Anseriformes; family Anatidae; genus Cygnus; species Cygnus atratus. The sequence continues at coordinate 119,191,114 of NC_066364.1, forward strand.
AAAATCCATTCAGCCAAAGGCAGTTGCAGGTCAAGGATGAAACAATTCTCATTACCCCTGCCCCAATATATAATGATTCTTCTACTAATTGCAGTTGAAATGAAAAGGAGGCACTTACCCCCAGGCAAACCATGCCTAAGGCTAGTCCAGATGCAAGTGAATAGGACTCTCTGTCTGTGCAGTACTCCATTTCGGGTCCAGGTGGACGTCCTGGAGAAAAACAAAACAATGAAATTCATCTTTTAAAATTCCAGCTAAGTAAACATTGTCTTATTAAGCACTACACTTCTAACAAAATTAGAAAAAAAAATAAAAATCTAGTCCTTCAAGAAAATCAGGGAAGTTCTCCATGGAATTACAAACAATTGTCACTTAACCCATCCATCACCAAATGGCAAACCCCTCCAGAAGCAGTATGTATTGCTAAAGGATATGGTTGGAGTTCAAAGACAGTGAAAATGCCATGTTACAATTACATATACTTTGAAGATCTCTGAACCTATCCAAATGTCGTCAACACAGTTCAAAAGCTGTTGCTCGAAAAGACCGCACATATCAGATTACCAGAAACATAACATATAATTTCACCCTTAAAATTTATCCAATTCTCTATTTAGTAAACCACACAGTCTCTTAACTACAGTTACACATAAACATGAACAAGAACTTAACTGTTAGAAATAAAATCAAAAGAACTATGCACAGAATGAGGACACAATTCAGGTCAGAACTTTACTGAATCAGTTCTCAACAAATGCTGTTTGGAAAGCCTTAAACAACAAAACTAGGAACAGGAGAATTTATGAAATGACAACTGTACTTTCACCAACCTAGTGAGTCAAAAAGACTGTCCTTGCAAGAGGTAAGTGTTTTTTCCCACCCAATGACTTAATCTGGTTTCTACAGTGACAGTTACTTCATGGCAGACATGAGAAACATGGGAAGCGTCAGATTTGTTGGATGAGCAGTGCGTGACAGGTCTGCTCAAGTGCTATAGAGGGTCAGGACTTTTGCAGAAATCTATGGCATCTGGGTTAGAAGGAATACATGGTTACAGCAGTCCTTCTACCAAATAACTGGCAGCCCCAGAAGCTCCAAACCAGTTCTATTCAGACAAAACTTCCATATGGAATAAGCATATAGATCCAGAACTAGTACTGTTAGATTTCTTCTACTGAATTCAGTGAGTGTTCTCTGCTGTACCAACGCACAATTCACAGTAGCTTCTTTTCCTTTGAAAGAAAAAGATGGAGTTTGGGAAATGGGAGGTGCCTACTGCTGTGGCAAAGGTATAATTAAAAGAAAAAATATGTTAATACTTTCAGGTCCACAATGCATCGTGGAAATCATGCATGTGTTGCGACTCTCCCAACCCTCATCTTGTTTTTTTCAGCATTAGCACCCACCTATTTCAGCCAGCAGAACTTCAGCTGTGTGCCTGTGAGCAGTGCCCTGATAGACAAGGCCTATTCCTATCACAGCAGCCACCTGCACATTGTGGGGGACATCCAGCTCCGTTGAAGTCGGTGGTAGCAGGGCAGGTATGTGAATACTCAGAAGCCGTGTAATAGCCATGTCCATTGTGCCCAGCTTGGCAGCAGAAACGCCAAGCAACAGTCCGATACTTGTCATCTCGTGGCCCTAGAAAGAAAACAATTATCAGCAACCAAAGAAAGCAGGCATGTTCAGAAAAGGAAATACACTTGCCTCAGTATCTAATACAAGTCTTACATTCTTCAAGAGACACAGCTGCTGAACTTTCTGAACCAACTCTTCAGGAATAATGAACTCTAGCTGTTATGGGTGTAAGGGTATTTCCCAGCTCTAAGATCTTATTTCAATCCAAACAGAAATTCTTACACAATGAACTGCTAGGCATGGCTATAATGCAGATATTTAGTTTCCAAAAAAATCCCCACAACATTTGGGTTGTTTTAAAAACAAAACCTGAGGGTTTTGCTTTAAGAGGACCTTATCTCCCTCATAGTTCATTATCAATTCCTCCCAAACAGCAACCATATGTAACATTTATTCTTGTTTAAGCTTTGAAGGAAATAGATATACACAACTTCTAACAATTTAACGTGAGATTTCAAGAGCACGTATGATTTTCAGCCTTTTAATACATGTAAAATCTCAGATCCCTAACTCCAGCACATGCACAAAGATTAACAAGAACTTTTTGATACAGATTGAGCAGAGGTAATTCAGACCATTCACCTACCCAATGAGCTGTACGTCATCACAATGTGGAAATACTTAGTGACAAAACTACTGAAAAACCTTTAAACAGAAATAAAGTCCCGTACTGCTAACATTAACAAAGCAATTCGAATACTCACCTACACCAGGAAACTTCCAACCCAGTGTTTCAAAGAAATTTGCTGACTCCTTTGTTTGTTTGTTTGCTTAAAGAAATCAATAGGTTCAGGTATTTCTCTGTTGCTTATAAAAGAATAACTCACCTTTGTTAAATAGTCATGTATATTGAGTGTGGCAAGTTTTGTGAGATGCCCGTTGAGACCCAGAGCCATGAGGAAGCCTGCGTATTCATTTGCTAGTTCAGCAATTTTGGGCTTGTTATAGACAATCCAAGCAGAGTCTATCTGTGAAGCAGGTGCTATCTTCAGCCCAGCAGCCACCCCATTGTGAAAGCTGGCCCAGCAAGCCATGTTAGGAGGCACGTCGATGTTCCCACTGTTCAGATCTACAGTAGTGTTCCTAGGAGGAGCACGGCCTGCACATAACAGAATTGTTAAAAGCAATTAGGTGAATCCAAACCCCTTCAGAAACAGCTCTCGACTTCAGTAGGGTGCCAAGTGAACAAACACTGAAAGCTTGAGAAGTAATGCTTCTGATCTGAAGACAGTCTTGAATATCTTCAGGCATGTCAGATGATGAAGCACAGCGTACTAGATAAACCAGCAATGAGGACTTTGCAGTATCTGCATCCTGTATGACCCCAGCACTAAACAGCTGCACATCCTTGGGCAATTTATTTCACTTCTCTTCACTTGTCAGAATGTACCTGATTTAAGGTCTGTATTAGAAAATTACATTGGTCTTGACCATTCCAGAGGAAGATACTAAAGAAGTGGCAGATTCAAAACAAAAAGGGCTACTTCTTCACAAAGCTCGTTTCTGCTACGAAACTTTTTGTGGAAAAGCACAGAAGGTGCTATAAAATTACAAGAGGTTCAAAAAACAACAGGGTAGCAACTGAAAGACATTCCCTCACATTCTGTTAAATACTGAATTTCTTCAGAAGAAAATGCTGAGCAACGTACCAGTTAGATTCAGCTTAGGGATGGGCAACTGCTCCGTTGGAACGGGGTGATAGGAGAACAAAGTGAACATTCCTCGTCCGACAGGCAGTGCCATCGTTCGCTGGCACAGCTGTAGCAGCCTGTTGGGGAGATCAAAGCAAAACTGAGCCAATTGCTTAGTACATAAAAATACTCCAAATACATGATATAACATGAACCTACAGACAACAGGCATTGGACAGACTGTTTTTTTTTCTGGCTACAAGACAGCATATTTTCTTCATTTTTTCAGGTTATACTACTGAAGCAAAATCTTTGATCCCTACAAGGTTAATCTCAAAGATATACTTTAGCTGCCATGATGTGTAAATTTGCCCCTGTTTTTCAGTTAAAGCTAGGTGCTAGCTAAACAAATCCATGCTACAATTTAGCAGCCGTCATCAGAAACAAGGTGAAAGGAGAAAGCAAAACAAAGTTAATTGCCATATGCGATCTTGCTATGACTAGTGATCACATCTAGTAATAACCTGTGTACAGAATTAATAATGTACTTCCAGGAATGCTGACCACAATTTTCTATGATTTACTCTGGAAACACTTTCTAGACTTGTTAGATTACTCAGCTTGTTAAGTCAGACAATAATTTGATGCATTCCTTTAGTTTTCTACTTCTGTAGAGTGTTTTGCATGTTAATGATGTTCTGAAGTTTGTCTTTTGTTGTTGTTGCCTTGTTTTGTTTTTTAAAGAAGAATCTTCTAAGACCCCCATAACAAGTGAATAAAGAACCAGAATGGGGTTGATTGTGAGGTGACTGGGCAAAGAACAGCTCCAAAAGGAAATTTCAAGAGAGGGATGAAGCAGTAAACTTGCTTTCTGTAGAATTAATTAGGTCCCCCAACTAAAGTCTTGCTTAGACCTAAGATTAGCTCCAAACAAAGGGCTTTCCAGTTTTACATAGGGGCTGGACAATGCTTTGTTTTCTACAGATGCGTGTTCTCTACAGAATTGGTCCTGTGCTTATATTTACTACTTTTTAGGTGGAGAAAACACCGCAGTCCGCTTTCAAACCCCAGCTGATCTCAACATGCTGTCTGGGGTTCAAACTAACAGTCTTTCCTATATGCTGCTCCAATCTCAAGAGCCATCCAAATCAATACAGCACAGTTTTGGTGCACGATGAACTTCAAAGTCTTGGATTATAAAATACAACCCTCGTCTGTGTGTCCCTCACTCATGCCTGCCTACTTCAATGCTCAGTTCAGACTAAAATACACTGCACCATATCATTAGACATACTTAACTTTAAGCCACCAAAAATATTCACAATTTTTCACCTGAGTGAAAACCTGCTAGAAACAGAGAGAATTCTTTACCGGTTTTCTTTTTCTTCTATGTATTCATGGTCACTAGATTCTGGCATCTGCACTACGTTGACACGTACAGGACGGGCACTCTGAAGGAGTCTGCGTACTTCCTGCACTCTCAAATCCTCACTCCATATTAGGGACATGACCTCCTCATTCATATCATTCATGCCATCCTCATCCTCTTCTGATTCGGCTCCAGAGGGAATATCAGAGGACAGCACTGGGCCCACAGACTGCAAGGGAAAGAGAAAAAAAGTCATTTTCAATAGTGCACATGTATATTGCTAGCCAGCAGAAAGCCAGCAAATACTAGAATAACAACGTGAATGCACTCAGCACAATTAGCTGCACTGAGATGGGTGTTATAAATAGAATGGACTGGTATTTGTGCAGTCATGAATGACACCGTTCATATACTCTTTACACTTATTTAGAAGGCCCCAAGGACTTCTAAACATTGTAATTGGCTATTTTTGCACACTTAAATGGGATAAATAACTATCATGTCAGGAAGCGATGACATCTCATATATGTCAAAGATTTAGCAAAGGCTGGTGAGCAAAAAACCAGAAAGTGGAAGCTTGAAGAGGTGACTTACGAAATAGTGTTCTCTTCCTTTCAAAAATATTTCTTGTTTCAGAGCAGTAGTTGTAAAGGGCTTTCCCCTCCCTGCCTACACAGTTATCTATGACTACTGAGAAAACATGATTTTTTTTTCTTTAAGTTCAGTAGTGAAAAACAGAAACATGGATGAGCATTTCAATGTATATTAAAACAGAAGCTAAACTCCAAAAGGCACAAATGTAGTCCCTGGTAACAACCTCCTTTTTGAAGTTCCAGTACCTACTGACCATTAACCCAATCAGGGTTGCTGTTCCGACTATTCTGTTCAGGCACATGCTTTATTGTTCTAATCATTGATGTTTTCACTGATGTTTTCATGAATTAGGGCTTTAATTTGGATTTAATTTGGATTTCCCTATCCTCCCATCCCAATAACTCTGGGAAAAGCAAGCTACTTATTAAAATAAACAGTCTGCATGGCAGTGAATTCCAAATGTTTGCTGCTGTCAGTCAACCTAGTTTTCACTGCAGTACCAGAATGTTTTCTGAATTTGCAAACCAGGGCTATATGACTACAAAATACTGAAGCATTTCATTGCTTCAAAGCACTGTGGAAAACCCCTCTTTTGTTGCAAGATTTTTAAAATCCTCATTCATGCCTCTGTCCCCACCAGTTTATTCATATCACACAAGCAGTGCACAGGACCACCACCAAGAATGGCAGGGATAGCGTTAAGTCAGGATGCAACAGTGTATGCCCACAGTCTGCTTGAGCTACACTTGCTCCAAACAAGTCTGTCACTCTGCATAAAGCACAATTCTTTTTATCTTCACCATGTTCTGCAGAACTAAGCTTTCCTGCAGAATGTACAGTTTCCTGACATGTACAATTTGAATGTCAACCCTAACGTTGGTCAGCCTCTCTTTTCTATCATTTCTATCTTCCACGGATAAAAGATTTGCTTAAAGTAACAAGGCAAGTATCGACACAAATATTGATACCATAAATCTAAAAGCAAAATGCAAAATATTTCTCTGAATTGGTTATTTTTCCCGTTCTATACCTCAGAATTTCAGCAAGCTGAAGACAGAGAATCACATAAACTAAATCAACCATGGGGTCTTCCTAAGGCTCACTGTAACACATGACACCAGGACTGCAAGTAGACTAACAGCTGATGAATGAAAACCAATTTCTTCTGATAAATATGCACTAAATCTCAATACATAACTGCACCACCCATATAGCCAGCGTCCGTTTTGAAACAGGAAACTCCACCCTGCCCTCCTGAGAAATGACAAACAATTTGGTGTTTGAAGATCACTTTATCCTTTTAAGGTAACATATATTCGAGGCATTGTTATAAAGTAAGTGATAAAATCAGATTTATCATCATTTTAAGACTCAGCACTGTTATAGTTGGGCAAAAGTTCACTAGCAGAAAATAAAATGAATTTTTAACGAACAGTGCCACATCAGATTCGAACATATAGCTTGTTTACTTTTCTTCTACATGAATAAAAGCTTTTAACTTTTCTGATATGCAGTTAGTCCAAAATTCCCTGTTAAAAAAAAATCAAGTAATTTTAATATCACTTCCTAAGCTAAGACAGCAAAAATTATCTTGACCAAGATGTACTTAAGAATACAAGTCCCTTTACCTGACTTCTGAAGACTACGGATAATCTCTTTACTACTATTAAGTGCTTTTATGCATGGCACTAGCCTTTTTTCAAGCAGAGTTTCGGATTCCACAGTGTCCTCAACAGCAAACACTTGAGTTACAACTCCAAAAGATGCTACTGATTCCCACCATCAGAAGAAAATGTTTAAAAGAAAAACAACCGAAGACACACTTTTTTCAATTTACTTCAGGATACAAATAACTAAGCCCTTTTTGAGAAAAAAAAAAAAAAAAAGAAATATGAGAAGTGTATTTCAGAAAGCAATCCAGTTCTCCCAGCAAAAAGGGAGACCCCACCTATGCCAACTCAAGAAGGAGCCAGACTGACAAATACACATTTCCTTCTCCCTGCACCGCTGTTGTTCTGATGGCAGGGTCTCTGGATGTAGGACCAAAACCTCTCTAACACCTTTTAAAAGGTGCAGCCATTTTGGAAAGGAGGAGGACTTACAGAAGCAATCAAATGAGGAATTGGACTTGATGATCCTTGTGGGTCCCTTCCAGCTCAGGATATTCTATGATTCTATGATTCTAAATTGCTCCGTAGGCAAAGCTTTTGAGCACTATGCTTAAATTAAGTTCAAAATCTGTTTTATTGACAGTTACCACAGCTATGCATGTACTCTTCCTGTGCCGGATGCTGTTTTTTATACTGAAACCCTTGTATGCGTGTAAACCCTGCACTGCCCTCAATTTTGATTTCTGTACCTTCCACATGCCATAACCTACATCCCCAAGCATCAGCAGACGGTGGAGAAGTTTTCGAACAGAGTGCTCTGCCCAATATCCAGTACCATGAAATCCATTTATGCCCATACTCACAGATTTGCCCTTTTGCAGGTTCCCTTCACACGCCTGTTTGGACAGATCCTGGCGCCCAATCAAGAGACAAACTGCTTCTGGCCAGTCTGAGGCAGGCTGCTCCCGGCAATAATATATGGCATCTCTAATGGGAAGAGCTACACCAAACGGCAGAGACTCCAGATCTCTTAAAGTGAAACCTTAAAATTAGTGAGAATAAAAAGAAATTGTTTTTACCGAAACTAAATAAAATGTTTTTTGTACCTATGCAATCATGAGATTTATTTGCAATTGTTACCATGTCACACAATGATAAAAGCTGCTCTTACCAACATTTGTCATCCAAATAACTAACTTTTCAGCCAGGCTAGAAACAGATGTGCTGTGTCTGAAACTACATCTGTAAAATAATGGAAAATAAAGGATAAGCCAATAAAAACTAGTCAAAAATTCAGCAGAAAGTCAAAAATTCAGAGTTTAAAATAATATTAAAAAACCATACCGACTGTCATCCTGTTCTATTTGCTGTTTTCGTTGTCCTACGAAAGACAAAGCCATATTACTCCCATGTTCTCCAAGCAAAAGGACAGCACGTAATAAACACAAGACACTAGGAGATATTATGATGGCATCAAAGCATCTTTACCTGATGTAATCTTGTACAAATAATGGGAGGCTTCATTAGATACAGCACTCTCATCACCAAGTATGTACAAAGCCACGCTCTGGATAGGAAAAAGACACTATAATATAGAGCCACTTAGTTTGCAGTTATTGCTATACTGCCTATCAAAACAAGCAGAAGTTAACTTTAATCTTAAACAGTGAGATGGGTTTATTATGAAAACATCATGAAGTAAAGGTTGAAACAAGTGAAAGAAACTTTTATGCTTTAGATTTCTAGATTTAAGTTTGGAAACATAAACCTTGAAACAATTAACTGAATTCTCCCTAATAGTTGTTTCTAAGGTAGAAAGAAAAAGATCTTCAAAACAGGAAAACATGTTCCTAATTGCCTTTCCCATCTTTTTCACACTTCATTGATTTTCTCTTGGAAAATACACACATTTTCTACGAACACCATTCTTCACTTTCAGTTTCCCCTGCCTCTCAAGTATTGGGTACTGTGTGGAGGCTCTGAGTGAAAAGTTGCTCCCCTTTCAAAGCAGGGTGCACTTCATCTATTTAATGACCAAAATCAAAGTGATCTGTCACCCTGTTTACTTTTTGAAAGAGCCAGACAAGCTGGCTTGCCAAAGGCAAAATCACATCCAAGTAAAAATCTGTTATGATTTCCTCAAAGATCTTCTGACAAGCTGCATTACTGACATGCCAGCTCTGACCTCTGCATAGGCAAGTCAGGCAGAAGTAGAAAGAAAGACAGAGTTGGACAGACATGGGCGCTAGTCTGAGGAAAAGGCTCTATTGTTCCCCTGAGTTCGAGGGCAGGGGCAAATTTTAAGTGAAAGCATCAGCACCTTAAACAGTCTTAGTGTTGCTGCTTCCACACTGCACACTTTGAAGCAGAGGACAGGCTGAATTCTGGAAGCTCAAATTTGAGACTGCAACTAATCCTGGACACTTGGATCACAGCCTCACCACTCTGTTTTTCTCTTCAGCCACCTCAGGCTCAACATCTTTGCTCCAAATCCTGCACTGACAGGTTGTCTCCATAAACACTTAGTGAATAAGCCATCAAGGCTGTCTAGAAGATAACATGCACTAATAACTACTCACGCAGCTAAATATTTATGTTGATACATGCCCAAGAGAAAAGCTGGGAAATTCTCACTCACAAAATACAGTTAACTGAGTTACATTATTACTTTGCACATGCCACTACTGCAAACCACAAAAAAACATAAGCAGTAAAGCATAGGCCACGCACTCATGAACTCTTCTTCCCAGTCTCAAACACCTCCTCCCACCTGCTAAAACCCATCCACACCCTTCAATAATATTAAAGTGATAAAAGAGAAGATGGGACTTGCAGGGAATTCTCTCCACTAAAAGCTTGTTAATCCCCCTAGAGAGAGGCTGACACCGTGATATTGCAGGGATACTAACAGAATCTCGTGCAGACAGATGAGGTCTACGTAGTACAGTGCAGCAACCCTCAGAGATGCTCGAGTGTCCAAACAATACAGCTACAGTCATGCCCCTAAGCAGAGTTATTTATCACAGGCTCAATACTGCTCCAGTAGGCTCCCATTGCTTCACGTGGTATGATTAAACCCTTCATTATTTGACTTCCCATTAAGGGCGCTTCACTCACATAAAATTAAGCAGCTGGGGCAAACCATGGCCACGGTGCTGCTATGCTGACAGAAGAAAACACATCCTCTTTGCCAAAGTACATACCACTACTACCAGTTTGCTCCTTTCACAGATTCCTGGTAAGTAAGGATAAGGCTGCACTCCTTCTCCCTTCAGACAGGAACTCAGCCACTGAAAGATACTTGGAGGCTCAGCAGAAAAAAATGAGGGATGGTGCATGAAACCTGTTTGGACTTAATCATATGAATAGTAATGACACTGAGTTCGTGGCAAATGCACAGAATTCTCCACTATTCCCAAAGCAAGCCCTACAGTACTTCTTTTGTACAACTAGAGAAACACAACATTTCACCAAAACACTATATATCTTATCTGCCTCCTGTTTGATGGAAGTTTATAGCTAGACAGTAAAGAAAGCATGAGACACCTTTCTGTCTTTCAAGAAAAAAAAATCTCAGCCCACAATGAAAAGGAATGTAACTTTCAAAAACCTCAAGGGAACAGTCTTGTAATTCAACAACATTAAATTACTTAAGTGAGAGAACAACTTAGCTGTAACCTCTTTGCCTCCCCTGTCCACAAATATGAGCAGCAAAGCCTGACCAATATTATGAGATTATATTTAGGTCAGGAAAAACAGCAGTTTGTCTTACATTACTAGCAAATTTCAGCTGGTAGTACACTAAACATATGCAAAAACAATATATGTCCTTATTTTAGCTTTTCTGACTGTGCTTTTAGCTCTGATTAAGTTTTTATGAACTACAAACTGAGAGTCTGCCAGCCTATAGACACTTTTCACAGTAGAGGCACATCTCACTACCAGGCTTTTCTACAGCTCTCTGCTAGCATTTCTCAGCAAGCCTGAGCTAGGAGTTTGCTAGAATAAAAACATCATTCCCTCCCAGGTCCTTGTTCTGTGAAGCATCTCACGGAGGCACCAAACTGAATGCACCAGCTCATGGCTATATTGTTCTAATTTCAAACTCACCTTGATCAATTATGCAAGTCTGTCTGGAGCTTTTTACAAGGGCTGGATAGTCTCTGTAGTAATAATCTATATAAGCTTCAATTTTTAAGTCCCTGAAATGAAAGAGATTTGAACCACATTGGAGGGAACAACAAAAAACAAACAAACAAAAAAACTGACTTACAAAATCTGTTGAGCATACTTCCTCACTCTCCCTTTCTTGTACCACACGGATAAAACCCATCTGCCAAGAACTAAGATTTGCGAATCATGCTGATGATGGCAAGTAGCAAGAACTATACAAGAGATTTGCTACTGGAAATATCTTTAACCATGACTTATTCATTTTCTTCAGAAATATGAAAAGTCCATTCAATTCCTCTTTAAAAAAAATGAATAAAACATACACAGCCATCATCAAGAGACAATGAACAATATACAATATCTGTGATTTGTCAGTTTGGCATACCTGGCCAGCTGAACCAGAAGAACAACAAGTGAACGAATTCCTTCTCCCATTAGACTATTCAGTTTGAGCTCCTCATAGATCAGGTGAAGAACAAAGAAAATAGCAGGAATATGGGTAAAAAGGAGGGTTGAGGAATCCAGGCTAAGGCTCTGTAAAAAGTCATCCTTTGGAGCTGAAACTTCCAGAGGGTCCAATCTCAAGGCTTTGGCTACAGGATGAGACTCAAAATTCCTATGGTAATCAGAGCTCAAGAGGTATTCCCAGTCCTAGATCAAACAGAAGAAAGAGGCAGAGGTTCCACAGTGAACAAAAACTTCCAGCAACTCCAAAGCACCATTGCAGAAGAAAGTTTTCCCCTAAACCAAAACAAATGTAATTGTTCTATGGTAAATGTGCCACACAAACCCTGCAAGCTACGCAGCACCGAGATTCAAGTGCTAAGTTACATCCTTGTTTTTTTTCCCGCCTCTAATACATAAAAGAAACAAAGCCTTATATGTAAGAGAACACAACAACAGAAAGCTGATTTAAAGTGCCTTCTTTGCACCAATAATTCTGTTCATGACACATCTCACTGAGTATTTATGCCATTCACCCAGTGCTCCCAGTCTTCTTTGCACCTCCCCTGTCATAGCACATCAGGCATTAGATCTTACCTTTTGTTTCAGGCAGATCGTAGCCTGTAGCCCCATGGGCTCACTGAGCTGTCAACCCACAAAAAGCTAATGGCATGACTGAATCACCGTAGCTTATAATCCTCTTATAGTGGAATGCTAGTAAGTCTCATCCACTGCCTGCGTAAGAAAACTTCCTATTCCTGCCTAGGCAAAACTCAGTGAATCAATCTTGAACACTCTACTGAATTCAGTGAGAATCAGTGCATTCAGTGAGTATGTAATTTGATGCCCCTAACTTGCTAAAGGTGCTGAGTGGACAGGAGAGTAAGCCAACTTTATTTTAAAGGGATAAAGAATCTAGGAGACATCTGACATTGTCAGGAGACTGCCTGGGGTTGCTTTGTAATTCATATTAAATTCATTCCTGAGTCCAACTTCTCTGAAACTGGGACACCGACAAGCAAGGTCACATGATACAGCCACAGCACAGGGCAAAACAACTTTTCTTCCCCCAAAGGCTTGTAATCTTGGGTGAGCTCAGATGAAATGCATTACTCAGGAGTTCCTCTGGTTTGCCTTAAAAAAAAAAATAATAAAACCTCAACCCCCTCGCCCCTGCAGCTTTTATTTGTAAAAGAGAACCATTTCTTACTTCATCTGACCCTGTTTCTGATGGCCTAGCCTTCTTTGGAGCAATAACCGGTGAAAGTGATCCTTCAAAGTCAAGCTGTAAGAAATGAGAAGACCAAAAGTAGCTCAATATTAAAATGTCCAAGGTTGCATAGGTAAATCACCAATTGTATTGATACTTCGTTTTCACATAAAACACATACTGCAATTAGATTTTTTTACACAGCTAGTTAGTCTAGTGTATGGTGCATGAACTTCACAGTTTGACTGCCTAACACCTGGTATTTACTAGGACAGAGGAAAAGGTAGGGATGAACCAATGCTAGTAATGTGCGTATATTGTAATTGCTTTAATTTCAGCAATACACATATCCCTGCTTTTTTTTCCCCCCACCTCCTGTGAGTGCTGCAAATATACTTGCTAGCAGGAAACTCACAGAAAAATCCAACTAAATTCAGTGAAACAGCTAGAAAAATAGAACTTTAAATGCTGCAAACTGCTGGGAAAATGCAGGGAGAATCTTCTTTAGCAAACAGGAATCAGCATTGAGATCCGTGCTTCTAAACAAAATAGACTTAACATGGATTACTTGAAACAAATGTTTAGTGCCTCAGTGTTAGTTATGAAATGGAGTAAAATCTTCATAATTTATTTTCACCTGACCAGCTAGTGGTAAGAATCTTACAAGTATATACATATATCATGATAAACACAGACTAAAACGTATACCTGAAATTTAGAAATACAGAACTGATTCATTGTTTAAAACAAGATGCAATCTATTTTTACTTCAGTATCTCTCTAACCATTTCAAACCTTGAAGAATTATCAGTAGTAGTAACCTAAGCTAGGAAAACAAACATATATGCTTGCTTACATTACGTGTCCAGGCCAGTCTCTCTGTGTTATAACCCATCATATTCATGAGACAAGTTACAAATAAATTCCATTCTGAATGATAATTTGGTCCTCCTGGAGCATTATAAGCATTGTACCACTTGACAAGCATCTGTACAGCTATTTCCTTGGGCAGGATAGCTTTGACCCCTTGCAGACATCTTTTCACTGTTGGGACAGAAAAAAGCAAAGTTAGGCCAGTTTTCCATCTTACTTCCTGATACTATTCATCCAATCAGTGCTAAAATCTCAACAGTTCTTGGACCTACTTTTAACTTTCCGGAAACTGTTTCAATAAAAGCCACACCACACAACCTTCTGTTCCTTCAGTTCAGGTTAAACACAGCCTCTCTAATTCACCACACAAAGTCGGGGGGGGAAATGTCTTTTTGCTTATTAATGAAACCAACTTGTGTCTGAACTGACATCTCAGCCTCAAGCAAGAACATAAACAGTAAAGAATAAAGCAACCTAAAGAACACAGGAAGTTCTAAAAGTGCGGCAGGTGAAGCACTAAAAGTAGCAGAACATACCTAAATAAATGGCAGCAGCTCTACAAGGTCAGCTAACAGTGATTGGAATACATGGTACTGAATCACTGTAGTCTAAGCTATGCATAAACCACTTCAAAAATGAACCCTCAAAAATTATGCAACATATTTCATGTGACAGATTCTGACTTGTACCTAGTTCCGAAGTGGCAATTTCAGGAATTGTAATCCGAACCATTGTATTATTGCTAAGTTCCTGAAAAAAAAAACGTAAGAGTTGAATTACAAAATGTATCTTTAAATAAAGCTAGGGTCCTTTTTCATCAGCTCAGAATTCATTTATGTATTAAGCATATTCCTAACTCTTGGGTATTTGCTACACTTAAGATTTGTGACCTCATATGATAGCTACATGAGACACTTGAAATGAATCTTGACCTGACTCACTTGAAGGAACTGATAAACTTCTGTGCCTTCTAGGGTATTCTATAGAGAAATATAGAACCTTGCTGTTGGTCAGGAGCTGCTAGCAATGTCTTACTATACAGTAGAAGTAAGCTTACCCCTCATTTTGCTTTGCTAAGTGTTGACTCAAATTACAGAATACCTACTAAAGTTACTCTGTTGTGGACAGGGTCTCTTAGAGAATGAATGAAAGTTCCAAGCTGCTGAAATGTGCAGTCCTCAACATAAGTCGAGTCATGAAGTTTGGAAGAATCCCTTAGCTCTGGAACTGGTGACAAAAGCACACTCTGAAAAGTGGTAAAAATGATTGCATAGAATTGTTAAAACAAGAGGAACCAAGCAAAGGACAGCTAAAATGACCATTTTTGAAGTATTAATATGTATTCTGAAAACAACTGTGAGCGTCTTTCCATTCTTTGCATCAGAAATTTTACAAAAATCATAAACAAATAAACAAACAGAGCAGCACAAAATAGATCACTGTGTATTCAGTGGCTTTACAGAAGAAAAATAAACAATTTAGCTCCAAAAGATACCTCAAAGTTAAAATCAATCAATCATTTGAAGGAAAAATGCCCAACTTCTAATTGCCAAGCATTAAATAAACAAGTACTTATATTGCCTTTTCAGTTTACTCTGTCAGCTAGTCCCACATGTTGAACATGGATTACAAGATTTGTGTCACATACCCAGCTCTGCCCTCAGCCATCACTGTACGTTCATTTATCTTAAAGTATCAACGCATCCAAATTAAACTGGGCAGAGGAATGGGAAATGTGGTAAATGAAGAAACTATGGATGGAGTCTGTGGAGAAGGAAGCTGTGCATGAAAACTAGGGTGGAAAGAAAGAGAGTGGTCTTGATGAACCACAGAGAAATAAGAGAAGTAGAGACATAATGAGTCTTTCATGACAGCTACACAAGGTTCAAAGTAAAACATTTTCTGGCAAAATACTTGTGTTCCCTCTAGCCATGCCCAAGCATCAATTCTGCACTATTAAGCAATGAGAAGGGACTGGAAGCCCCTCTAAAAGAGAACTGATGTGTCTGCCTTCAGATGCCTTGTAATTTAGAAACAGATACGTCTCAGTGATTGTAAAGTTTGTTTTTACATGCTAAAATGTTCACGAGGAAGCTTTTATGTAGAACTACTCATTTTTGAATAAAGACCACTTCCCAAATAGAAGATATCAGCATAAAATACCATTCCCACTACAATTTCAATAAATCTGTCTGGGTAGAAGTAATGGAATACATATGCAATTTATATTCACAGAATACATTCTAGAAAAAAAAAAGTATCCAGTTACTTGCTAAATTATGCCAAAGCTGTTACAACTAAAACCTTTTCAAGGCAGGATTCTGTTTCTTCTTACCTCTTCTAGGGGCCCCAGATGTTTATTCAAAGGCTTGGATGGAGTGCTGACACTATCCAATGGAGTGCTTGGCCGAGGCATTTGGTTGGACATTGTCAGGGATGGAGCAGGCAGTCCAGGAATAAAAACCTTCCCCACCTTTTATGAACAATATATAGGAAAATAAACAGTTGGATTTCACGCCTGTGCTTCCACGAGCTTTCTTAGGTATGTGGATGTTTTCAGATTTTAACATCTTAAAGGAAAAGTTTTAAGAAAACTGGATGTGTATTTGAACTAAAGCCTCTGAAAACTGGTGACAGCTTTTTAGTTTTAAGCCTTTCTTCAGATCATGATACACTGAAAAAACTACCATATATGGTCAGTATTGTACACTACTGCTTACAGGTCTATTTCCACCAAACGTTTTAAACAGTTTAATTAGGAAAGCTATACTTTCAGAGTGTTTTTTTTTTCCTCAGTATACTTACTACACACACACACACACACAGACACACATCTTTATGTGCAGACCCCTGTGTCCAAATCCTCTGCATACACTGAAAGAGCATAGTGCATCTCTATACAATTAAAAAAAATGTTTTAATTATTTTGAATGAATTGCATCCGTCCTAATAACAACCCTCTGTAAAGCAAAATGATTTGACATCTAAAACTATCCAGCATCCTACATATGAGTTTCAGAAGTTTTAGTTTAGGAAAAATTCTTGTTTTCCATATTCTTGACATTCTCTTTGTTTGAAAGAATTGCGTTACTTTAGCATTTTACTATTGTAAAAAAAAGCTCAAGAGATTATATAGTTGTACCACAAGGAGCCAGTCATTCTTCAGAACCATCTTCCCAGCAGTGCACAGAAACTACACTTAGTACATGAGCACAGGCATCTTCTCAATCAAGTCTCAAATCAGAGGCAGTCTGCAGCAGCTTAAAATGGTATCATGTAAGGTATGATGCACCCAAGATCCCTCTGCGCAGCCTAGTTTGTAACCAAAGATTCAAACATTTGTTTGGGAACAGAAAAAACTGTTACTTACCCGAACCACTCCAGAATAAAGCACTAGATTGCCACTGCCTTCCAGAACCAGCAGTGTATCAATGCCCTGCAAGAATCAAACACCACATTCAGCTTCTTGTATTTAAGTAAAATATGACAACTGGATGACACAAGTGACAAAGCAGGATACTGCACAGCTAACAGTTTATACTAAGATACATACCTCCACTGGAGCTGCATCCTTTGCTTGAATATTGGTAACAGAGCCAAAGATCAGCTGTGACTTATCGTTGCTCTCTTGAAACTTTACACACCTAGAGATTTGAGAAAACAACAGGAAACGTAAAAGGACTGTCCTATCTGCTGTTACAGAAAGAAGACAAAAAATTAAAGTTGTGTTACATGGTATAGTTAGCTACACTGTGGTATACTCGGTTACTTCCTCCTTCCTTTGCTTGTTTTGCCCTGCTATCATCTTACTTTTACTCTCCTACTCTAACTGAAATCCCCAGTGTAATTCTACTGGGTAAAGTTGAGGATAAAAAAGAATACCACTCAAAGTACAGCAAACACTCCTGCAATTTCAGTTTCCTTTAAATAGCCCAAACAATCTATGCCAATCCGGTTAAAAACAAGTCATATGAGAGAGAGTGATATACTTTGTATTGTCATAACAGATTCCACTAGCTGAAGGAGTAAGTACGTTAAAACCCATATCTGGCTAGTAATTTTTAGTGTTCCCCTTTTTTCATCTGTCCCCAAGATAGGAATGCTCACCGCAGCTGGAGCTGGGATTCCACTAAAAAGCACAAGAACTTCTGCCCACAAAGATCAGTGGTAATAAACACTTTTGATGCTTGGGAATTCTTCTCTCTGTAAATGAGACACAATGATCAGCATAGTGTTAGGTTTACTATAAAAATTTTAATTAAAGAAAACACAATGTCCACAAACTGTAGGGACTCATTGGACTTCAATTAGCAGTGCATCAGGTTGCTAAGAATGTGCTAGTCTCAGTTTCAGTCCTTCCACTAGGAATTAATTTTCTAGCACTCCAGTCTTCATGTTCCCTACTTTTTGGCATGCAGAGCACATGCTATTTGTCTTTGTTCTCCACTCAATCTTAGGTTTTATGTCGTATTTTGTCCCTTTTGATGGTAACAGGGCAAGAGATATTCCCCCTAAAAAGAGTTTTATAAAACAAAAACAAACAAAACCAGACACCCAAATCAATGGTCAGATTCGAACCTGCTTTGCCTGAGAGATCTCATGAAAGCACTACCCAGTTCAGAGAACTACAAGTAACACAACAAATAAAACCACTCCAAGTGCCCAACTCCCTTTTCAAGAGATCTAGGCACTTAGTGAGCATCACTTTTCCGAAAAATTAGGAAGTACAGGTCCATGCACCTATTTTAAGGCAGTGCTATTTGCAAAAAGCACATATGAAAAATAAGCTGTCATTTTACTTCCTTTCCCCAGCCCCCACTGGAAATCTCACATTCCAGCAAAAGCACTTAACCTCATGTTTGTGATGGTTTCTGTCCACAGATGATCTATACATAGCTCAGGAATGATTGGTTCAGTTTCTGTTACAAGAAAGGAATCACTGGAAGTGCTGTTTGGAGAATGGGTAATACTGTGCCTCTTCGGTGACTGAGTATTGCTGGAAAAGTTGAACCTCTGAACTCCTGAGAACGAATGTACTCCAAGGGCAGGGGAATGAGAGCGACTGCAAGCAAAGACATAAAACACTACTGAAAAGTGAATTTACAAAACCAGATAGAGAATCCCTGTTAAGCCAGGGAGCTCATGCACTGAGACTTTAAAAACAAAATCCTCCTGAAACAGCAGATAGCGCAGTATTAGCTTCCTTTAGCAATACATTGTCATATGAAAACAATTCTCCATTCACTCCCTGTCATCTCCGTCAAAATCCAATAGATGAAATTTCAAAAGTAAGAAAACCAACATCTTACCGTGTGTGGTCCAGTCTGTAAAAACGCGTCTCAACCTGTTCCCTCTAAATATGGCTTTCTTTAGAAACAGAAAACACTTCTGGGACTCAAAAGACCTGGAGACAGTTTCCAACTCCACCACAGACTTGCTGTGTGATGACAGAAAAGTCTCTTTGTCTCCTGCACACCAATTACCCTCCTGTGCTACAGAGGTAATAGCACATAAACGTCACAAGAGCATTCCAAGAGGGCTTTCAGATGATGTAACAGAGAAGGCACGTACACCTTAGGCAGACAGACTTGTAAGGGCAGAGAAAGAAAGACAACAATACCAGATGTGCTGCCTGTTCTATTGCTGATATTCCTTTGGCATCATCTGTCTACACGTTATGTTCAGCACCCACCTCAAAGCAGCCATGTTGGAGATGGACGGCGAGCGGGACTGCATGCTGGGCGATGACACTGATCTGCTCTGGCTGTGGATAGATGAGTAGTTTTGGAAAGGTGAGGCCACAGGCGAGTCTCCTTTTGAAAGGCTCCTGAGATGAGCAGTCAAAGAGCTGCTAGTGGCCATATGCTGCGGTGTGCCCATCTGCTCCGAGAACTTCAGCACCGTGTTCTGCTCCTGGGAGAGAAAAGAGCTCTCCATGTTCAAATTACACATGGGCAGTAACAGCCAGGATGACACTCAAATAGCTTATTTAATCAGTTAGACGTTAAAAACATATGCCTATGTAGGTACTTAGCCTAAAAATTATTCCTTCCAACCATGCTCTCTCCCTTCCAGTCACCATAACTACTCCCGCGGTTTTCAGGCAGTAAGCTGTCACTTTTCTTATGGAAAACAACAGTTTGAGCACAGTCCAAACTTTCTGGTACAATGGAAGGAACATCATGATAAGCACAGTATAGTACATTGCCATCACTATCATGTGATCTCCATGACTGCAGTACAGTCAAAAACATGAAAGTTTTTTTTTTTAATGTCACCCTATTTTTTGGCATAAATAAATAATCAGCCATTTCTAACCGCCATGGCCATAATGGCATGTAAACACACACACAAAAATTTTATAACAGTATTTAGTCAGTAATAAAATTGTACCTCTGGCTTTACTCTACGAAGAGCCCAAACAGTATGTAAACTCTGCACGGTATCATAGGTCATCACAATGGAAGGTTCAGCACTGAGGAACACAATCCTCATGGTGTAATCAGCAACATACTGCACTCTAGCAGAGCCAAACACACCTGCTAAAGAAGTAGTTAACTTCAGTTAAGATGAAAACATTATTTCCACAGCAGTGTTATCATTTACAAGGTTAGCATTTTTCATACTCTTTTTTTTTTTCCCCTGCAGTCTGGGCTTCTTTCTTGAAGAGTTTCCCTGTTCATGAAGCAGCTAAAACAACCCAATCCTGATTTCTTGAATGAGTGATTATTTGCCAATTTTGTAATACAGAAAATGCTTGAGTGATACATTTAGCATTTGATGTCAAGATCTAAACTTACCTCCAGACTTACAGACAAGAGGTGTTATCTCATCTAATGGATGCAGCATGCTGAACATAGTGGGCAAAGGTTCTCTAGAAAGAAATGAAACAAATCATGTTCAAAAAACAAATGCTAACAAGCATAATTGCTCTCTCATGTAACCAGTGCATGTGCTGCAATCCCAAAACAACTCCTCAGACCTTAACAAATCTGAGCCTAAAAGCTAACAGCAGAGACATATATCCCATTAATGTAAGCTTTTCTGGTTAACTGAGCAGAGTCAGGCAAAGGTTGGTCTACCAAAAATGTCTAGGTTTTGTTTTACATTTTCTCAGAGCATTTGAGAATGACCCCACCTGGTGGCCACATGACAAACTTTAGCCAGCTTGACTGAACAGAGCTGGTACCAGGGAGTTACAAGGAGAAGGAGAAAACTCTTAACCCAAACTCTTCGGCTGAGTCTGAGTTCCACAACTCCCCACCCAGGTTCCAGACCAGCAGACAGCCATCAGGTAATCCGTATCCACCACAGAGCAGCAATAGTGCCATCCATCTGTGGTGGCAGTAAGAATTTTCATGGAAGGCCAGATTATGTAGGATCAACCATGATTTTTGCAAAGTACCAGAGAGCAGAAAAGCCTGCGACAGGTACAACTTCATTCTGTAGTAATCCAGTAATCCCAAAGGGGTCCAGTGCAGATGGCTGGCCAAGGCCAGCCACTAGACACAAAACATGCAATAGCAGGCTGGAAGACCTAAGACATTATCAAGGGTTCAGATTCAATGGAACAAATCCCCTAACTCACTGCCTAACTCCATTCGTAAGTGGATAAAGACATTTCACTGTCCCCATTGGCAGGGTGGTGAGAGCACACCACAGCAGCACATTAAGTGGACTATTTATCTGAGCTAACGTTTAAGCCTGTACCAAAATTAGAACAGAACACCCACTGCAGTTAGCTCACGGAAACGTTTTCTTTTCCAGATTTTTCTCTCTTGAATATTTTCCAGACCTCTATTTCTAGTCCCAATTTTAACAAGAACTAGACAATCACATGTACCTGGAATGTATACATAAAGACCAACAGAGAGCAAGTAGGTATATTCAAGCTGTAAATATATACAAGCTGCAGATATATTCAAGCCAATCAACTCCTTACTCTTGTCTTCAGCTATATGTCAAGCTACCAAGCACATGGTCTACAAATACAGGGCTGGATGCTCCATACCTTCAAAGCATGTTGCAGCTGAGAGAAAAATTCTCAGTGACAATTCTCCCAGTGAATCTCCCCATCCGCTATCACAGACTGAAACCAATTCCCAGGTCAAACCTTAATAAAATTAGGTTAGTAATACTCTACTTGCTTCCCAAATCCTGTTCTCAGGATCACCACTCCCAAGTAAAGACAACACAGTATCAGAGGAGGTTATGACTCGGCATACAGCCCCTTCCTGTGAGTTCCCATTTCACCTGTCCCTTTGATGAACACACAGATCCTTTCATTATTGCTCTTCAACTCTTATACCCCTGTATTACATTAACAAACAGCCTACAGCAAACCAATCAAAATCCACTCATTACATACCTGGGTGGACTTGGAGGTACTTCATGTGAAGAACTACTACGCTCAAATAACAAACCAAATTTTGTTGGCCAGACATTTGCAACCTATAAAGAATTACAGATATAGTCATGACAAAGATATCAAGTATTTACTGCATCAATTATGTTTCATGTTTGAATATCTCATTATAGCAAAATAAGATGCTTAGTCCTTTTCTTGAGACAAGGGTAACGTCAGTCGGCGCAGGTTCTCCAACTACCAAGCTGGCGTTCCCGTACTATCCCGCTTCTTACAACTGGCTACACCACTGCACTTCCAAAAGTATTCCAATGCCCTAACAGCACCACCACACTCATCAGCTTTGATGCGTTCACCCACTAGAATGAAGAATTCAGGCAGCCACCAACAGCAGTGCTTTACGCACGCCTCCCCACCACGGTAGTGTGCAATGAGATGACAAGCCCATTTATGGAAAAAAAGGTTAAGCACTTACCTGAAAGGGTAAAGCAGCAATGTAATCCTTTCCCTCTATGCTATGCACATTTATACACGAGTTCTGCAATATGCAGATGCATTTCTCTACTATTTCATCACTGCCCAAAACTGCAGAACAAACAAAAAACAGTAAAATTCTCTCTTTTCGTAGACATTCACTATATACAAAACGTAAACTCAAGGGGCAGGGTAGCAGTCTTGATACAGCAATTCCTGATGACTAACATCTCATGCTGAGAACTGAACTCAAAGTATTTGTTTGGCGTTACAATAAGCATAAAACTTACCATCAACTTTTTCAGATTTTTCCTGGGGTATAGTGAAGTCACACCACAAGGCCTAAAACCAAATACAGCGGAGTTATGTCTGAAGAACAATCTGATGTTACTATTGAATCTCATCTGTCTGTATTTCCTAAAACAACTCCACCTCAAAACAATGAAGTACTATTTAAGGTGGACAGCAGGTATTTAGCTAATGTGCGTTCATTCAGTCACCGTTTTTCCACGTTTTCATACCTGTAGAACAGGGCTGTCAACAGTGAAAGCTTTATAAACGGTAGACGCTTGGTTTTTACTTCCTTTGCTCCAGATAACCATATTGCTGGCCACATACAACTCTTCATCGTAGTCCACTTCTTCCCCAACATCGCTGGCACCCTTCCTCAACTGCCAACTTTCCTAAAAAAAAAAAAAAAAAAAAGTTTTTTTTTAGGAAAAGTTACAAGACACTGCAGGGCGACAGCCTAACGAGCGATCACAACAGATGACAATTTCTAAGTGATCATTCACCGATCTGTCAGCTTGATTCAGGCAATTTCCTGAGGAAGTAGAATTTTTAGAAAGCACGGGATACAAGAGGGATGTGGTTTGTACTTCAGGTGTCTTCTGATGGATCATCCCTGTTGTTAACAGCAACAAGGACAACGTCAGTGCGGCGGGTACTCCCGGAAGGTGATCAAGGGCAATTAACTAATGAGCGACGCCTGTTACCGGGGGGCGCGGTGCTTATGTGAGCCGTACCCGCTGCCGCTCGTGGATGGTGACCTCGCGGAGGGACCCCACCAGGCCGGCCGCCCCGTCGGAGGAGCACAGCTCGGAGGCGGGCTGCAGCCGCCGCAGCTGGAGGGTGAGGGCGCTGGGGTGGCGCCGGCAGTGCTCGCGGCCCCGGGGGGCGAACTCCTGCAGGTCGCCGGCCGCGATCATCGTCGCCCTCTCTTCACAGTGGTCCGACATGGGGGCCCGATATCCTCATTATTTCCGGGGCGCGCACGCCCGCCGCGCAGCTGAGGCCCCGGGGCCCCGCGCGGCCGGCGGAGCTGCGCCGCGCTCAGGCACGGGCGGCGCGGCAGGGCGGGCAGGCGCCGGTGGCGGCTCTCACACGGGCGCGGCCATCTTGCGGCTCCCGCCCTGCTCCGCGCCGCGCGCGGGGGCCGGTGGGACGCAAAATGGCGGGCGGGCGGGAAGGGCGCGGGGTGGGATTGCGTGCTGACCGCTGGGGGTTGGCGGTGAGCCCGAGGGGCTCCTGTTCAGAGCGCCCTTTGGGCGGTACAGGCACCGCGATCCGTGATGCAGAGCCTCTGGGGCGTGGGTTGAGTCAAGGCCGATCTCACGCCTGGGTTCCTCAGGGAGAAGTGTGATTCTGCTATCGTTTATTGCATCATTTATTCTCGTTCTTGTGGGATCTCCTCACGCCAGCTCATTGAGGCTGGCTGTTTTATAGAAATCACCACTTTAATTTGCAAGTGAGCAGGTCTACTCGTAGCACTCAGGGATGCGAGCATACGATGGAATATGTATACTGATTTTTGTCTTTTTTATTATTTTATTTTTGATGTTTTGGTTGGTCTTGTGGAGTTGGACTTGATCCTTGTGAGTCCCTTCCAACTCAGGGTATTCTATGTCTATATTCTATGTTCCTACACAAAATTATTCAGGTAGGAAAGATGGTGTCATGGTCTGTGAGCACTCAGCATTCACAACTGGGCTGAAGGATTTGGGTCCTTCCACTGCCACCTCAGCCCCCTGCATGCCTGTCTTTGCCATATTCCAAGGCCGCCTGTCTCAAAGCTGGAGCTGGATCACCCCTTAGAACCCACTTGCTTTGCTTCTTCTCCACTTCTGCAGGCTCTCCAGGGGCCTGCTCCATGGTAAATGCCCCTGCACCCTACATGCTGGTGGTACAGATGCCTGAAATAGCTTTCACTCTGCCCAACATACGCTAGTTAGGGTATTCTGTTTTCTTCTCACCCCTCAACAGTGCTTTCAGACCTTTTCCTACTAAATGTGATGAAATGAAGAGCGCTCAGTCTGTGTGCATTTCATGTCAGTTTCATTTTGACAGCCCTGCCCTGTGGATTCTACAACACTTTATGGGAAGCCACTTTCCAAAGGCAAACAGGGCACTTAGAAAATACAATATACCTTAAACTATTAACCAGGACTGGCAGGGCCTACTAGTGCTCTGTTACTCTGCAGTCATTTATTGGTGTGTTGTACAATTCCTCTTGACAACACTTCAGATACTTGTGTGATATGGATTAGCATAACTTGTTGTAAGCCTGGATTCCACCAACTTACCTCAGCTACTGACACTGGTGGTGGGCACCTGAGGTGGCTGTTCTCTTGTACTGAGTACAGAAAGGTTGTATAGTCCACTGCAGACAGCCTGCAACACTCTCAAAGACTGAGAGGGCTAAAACACTTGTAGCTGCATCTCTGACTACCAGCACTAGGTGTCAGGCAATTAGACTTTTTCTGATGAGACCAGCCAGATTTTGCTAAAGGAATGATGAGTTGACGTGCATTTCTGAGTAATTAAATGTCATCCATGTGTAACTAGCTGCCTGGCTTCCAGCATCTGCTGTTTTCCCTTGGTTATGGTGTCACAGCAAAACATGCAGAAATACTGCTCTGGGGTGTACTCGGCTTCCAGAATCTGGAGGGACAATCAGATTATTTTTTTATTCCCTTAAAAACAAGCCTTCCTGAAGTCAGCAGCACCCACCTTGTGGGCACTCTGGCACACACAGCCATCTGTACTATGAGGATGTGTCTGCAGTGAGCAAGCTTATCCTGTGGTATCTTCAAGCATTTGTACACTGCTGTGAGCTTTCTTCACCTCTCACTTTTATAATTGCTCACCTAAACAAGAGGGTGTTGCTAGCTACAGATCACAGTCAATTACTAGCTTTCAGCATATCACCGCTGCTGCAGTGGCATACTTTCTCTGTTCACATATAAGTAGCATACCGGATTTTTTTTTCTCAGAACCTGTGGAAACACAAAAGGAAGCGGGAGGAAGATTGATGGGAGTACAGTAACTTTTTCGTAGATGTGCTCATAGGTGTTGTATTTGTTTGACAGACAATCATCAAAGAACAAGAGATGTATGAAGCATCCTGGTGGGAACTGGAAAGCTAGTGCATTCTGAAAAGGATGATTTATTTTGAAGATACCAGCTTCATATGGGAAATCAAAAGAGGGAGAAACAATAGAAGCATTAAAAACGTGTTTGAAATCATGGTTCAACATGTGGTTTGGGGGAATCCTTGGTTCAAGTCATGACAATAAGTATTATCATTTTCTAAGAAATGGGAAGCAAATGGCTGGGGAAAGCTGGACTTCGGAGAAGTAAGAACTCACTGAGGTGTAGAGTACTTATTGCAGTTTCTGTCAGGAAGACAACTGAAAGAAATGGTAGCCTGGATCTACAGAGCCAGGGACCAAATTTCCATATGAAGACAAATGGAAGTATTTACACAAATAAGATGGTGAAATGCAAACAACAATTTTGTGGGTAAGAAGAAGTGTCCAGGGCTCAAGAGTAAGGAAGTTCTAGCTACTGTCCAGCCTTGGGAGACAGCTTTCTGCTTTTGCAAAATAATCTACAGACCATGAGAATTGTCCTAGGAAGAAACAGCTGAGCCAAGGGACAGAATGTGCCAAGTGAAAGACAAAGTGTACAGTGTGCCCAAAGAAAACCTCACAAGAAAAAAGGTATTTTAGTAGCACCACGAAAGGCTCACTTTTCTCTGCAAATTGTTTGAGGGCTGTATCCGATGGCTGGGATGTAACATTTAACTCAAACAGGACATCTGCCTTGATCTGAAAACAGAGTTTGATATTTAAAAAATCAGGAGAGCTTGCAAATAGGAAGAAAAATGTGCATGAAGAGAAAGCAAAAATATAGGAAACGAGATTTAACAAAATGAAAGTACAGAAATAGCAATGGGGGGGGGGGAGAAACCTCAGCAGATAACATTCTGCAGCCCAATTCCTGAGTGTCATTTCTGCTAAACAAGCTAATTTCCTATATATTACATTGACTCCCTAGTCTTCAGATAGTCTTGCAAAGAAACAATGTCACTGCTCTGAAGGAAAACTGGAGAAAAAAAAAAGCTGAAGGGTCAAATTCAGGCTCTAGCGTGGTAACACTACTTTCTGAGGGTACCGAAAGTACTCTGAGATGCTGCGAAGAGAAAGCTGAGAATACCTGCAGAGCTGCTGATGCTATCAGAAGGGGATTATAACTTCTTGTAAAGGTGGGAGAAGCCTGTGACGATAAAGATAGGTATCTCTGTGCTCACCAACAGGACTCTGCGTGCAAGTGTGTGCATACACAGGAAAATGTGGGCTCAGAGTGCCCTGGCCCCTGCTCAGTGGCAGGGCCTGAATGATGGGTACGTAGGACTACCTTTGTGTTGGAAGCCCATGGCTGAAAGCATGACTCAGGAGCTGCTGATACCTGTGTGGTGCTCCAGGCACTCACTCTGCCCTCCTCCTTCCAGCTGGGGAGAGCTGGGTGCTCCCTCCAGCGTGGCCTGTGCTGAGCTACAGAGCTGCAAGCACAACAGGTTTGGCTGGTTCAGGATCCTGGCACTCGGGCAGACAAGACAGGCAGCCTTTGTTTCCCCTCTCCTAAGATTTGTCTTCCATCAATTAAAGATTCTTCTATCATTTCAGTCCTCTTGATTGCAGTTGATTTTTTGGGAGGTATTCAGGGCCAAATCCTGGTTGATGCCCAGGCAGCAGGAGATGCTGTTTGGGGAGAGCTTGTGAGTCTGGCCAAACGTGTTCTTTGGGACTGAAAACACAGCCTGTTTGCATGCAGACCCCTGCAAAAAGATGAATTTTCCATTGAAATGCAGCCAAGGAAATGAAAACCTTGCTGACACCTAGCACTCAATGAGTAAATGCACAAATTTATTCCCATGTAGAGCTAGATGGGGATATCAGGACCTGAAAGCCAAGCTCCTCTTGGGCAGAAGTTCTCTTGCCACGTTTGCTGTGGCAGAGGCTGAAGACTAGTACTGTGGAAGAGACTGAGCATGGCAATACATTGGGCAAGGTGGAAGCTTTGTGTCACCGACCTGAGAGTAGCCAAAGAGGCCAGACTGTGCTTCTCCTGAGAAGCACTGCTCATGCTAGCTGCTTCCAGACCTTTTCTATCATGACCAGGGTGTGAAAGTTCCTCCTCTGGCTTCTCTTCTCCCTGATTTTTCCTCCCTCTCCACACACCAGCCTCTTCTTCGTGTCATGCTGTGCCCAAATGAACTGCAACAAACCCTATTGAGCTGGAGACTAATTTACACCAGCACCGAGCAGAAACCAAGCTACTGTAATGAAATGACCCAAATTAGGGGATTTTAAAGAGCTGATCAAATCCTCTTTATGTGCCTGTGTTTTTATTTTTTTCCCTTCTCTTTTGTAGAAATCGTTCCTGCTTCCTCCCCCTGGTTAGTGTTATATACTGCCATCTCAGTGCAAGGGGTCCTTTTCACTCTGCAGCCCACAAAGGCCGGAGGCCCTTCCAGTGCTTTGTTTCCAAAAATTGCAGAGCCAGCAGTAACGGGGAATGGAGCCAGAGGAAAGTGCACACGTGCGGCAAAGGCTGACCCCAAATGACAGGCTCAAACTGTGCCTCCACGTTCCCTCGTCTCCTCTAAGTCCTTGAGCAATGCTGGGTACCTGGTAAATGCACTCAAAATCTGGGGAAAAGCAGCACTGCTGGAGCTGCACAGAAGGCACTACTGAAGATGCTGAGCCTTCTTGCAGCAGCTTTAGTATGTTTTCCTTCTCCCCTTTAATCTGGGCCTCCAGCGACACGCGCCCTTCCGTAGCTGCTGATCACTTCAAGATGTCAGAAGCTGGTCTGGAGTGAAAGAGGCAGTGAGGGGGAAACTCAGTCTTTGTCACTAGGGCCTGGGAATGTGCAGTGAATAAGTAGCTTTGCAAGTCAAAGGAGTCTGGAAGCAATTTTTTTTTTTCACTGAATTTGAGACATTTTTTCTTCCCAATTGGAAAAGATTTCAGACTGGATTTCATGTGTTTCTTTTTTTCTCTAACAGCCTGAGAAAAGCACTGTCCTCCCCAGCTCTCATTATGAGTTACTCACTAAGAGAAACGAGCATCTTCAACACAGAGCTGTCTTCTTGCCACACGTCTGTTTCCATGGTGCAGTGATGCTTACCTAGTGGTAACTGAAAAAAAATCACCTCTCTTTTTGCAACTTTATTCTCCTGCAAGGCTTTGAGAAGACTACAGTAGGTTGCCAGAAAGAAAAGTTATACTTGTGCTGCAGTTTCAACAAATTTTATGGGCAGAGAGCAGAAGGGTTTTAGCAGTGAAATATATCGAAGTCAGGCTGGTTGCCCGTTCCCCAGGTCCCAGCCCCTTCGGGTTTGTGGTGGATGAAATACTGATGGCCGCAGTGTAGCTTGGTCTCAACCCCCTCAAGCATGGCCAGTGTGCAGGTCAGGATGGCCACATGAGGAAATTACACAGGCCAGATGAGAGATGAATTTCACGTTAGACTAACTGTGTGTCTTCTTGTCACCCTCTGCGCCTGACCCATCACATCCCCCAAAGGAATAGGAGGCTCTTCTGAATACACAGAAACTCCTCATTTCCTTCCAGTGCTATCAGGAGTCATGTTCTGCTTTGCTCCTTACACTAAATTGCTAAATGGTTTGTGTCACACATTGGTTTCATTTGGCTTTTTTTTTCTGTTTTCTCTCTTTTTTTTCCCCTTTCATTCTCTGTCCCCTCTTGCCCTGCTGCTCTGTTCAAGAAAATAAAGAACGGATGGCAGCCACTGCACTGCGCTCACCACCCTGTGCTCTTCCCTCCCTGCAGCCCAGGTCCGTGCCTTTTCCCCCTGTACCGATGTCCCGGTCTGCTGGTGTGGGGCTCTGCAGGACGAGGAGGGTGGGAAGAAAAGAGCTGCTCCTCAGAACATGCCTGTGCAGCCCTAATACCTTCCTGCAGACACAACCAGTCCCCAGGCACAGAGGAGTTGTCCCTCCATGGACAACGGGAGGACAAAATCATGTTGTGAGCAGCAATGATTGCGCTCAGCATCTTAGACCCACAGGGATCACCGAGTCCCACTCCTGGCTCCACGCAGGACCACCCCAAAACCAACCCCTACGTCTGAAAGCCGAGGCCTGCGTCCCACTTCGGGACGCGCCGTCCCGCTGCTGTCCCCGCCTCATGCCGACGCGGGAGGCGTGCCGAGCCAAGCCGTGCCGTGCCGAGCGGAGCAGAGCCGTGCTGAGCCGTGCCGAGCCGTGCCGTGCCGGGCAGGGCGCAGCACGGTGCGGGTGGCCGTGCCGGGATGGGTGGCGGGCGCCGGGCGCTGCTCTGGGCGCTGCTCTGGGCGCTGCGCTGCGGGGCCGGTGAGTCCGGGGTGCCGAGGGCAGGGGGGACCGTGCGCGGTGGAGGGGCTGCGGGGCTGCGGCTGCACCCCCCGGCGCTGGGTATGGGGACGGGGGGCTTCGGGCGTCCCGGTGGGGGTGTCGCTGCGAGCACAGCACTGTCAGACCCTCTGCGGGGGGGGCAGCGAGCACCCGGCTCTTTCTGGGGGATGCATGTGGAGAGAGAACCGGGTTTGCCCCCCGGTGTGCTGAGCCCTGGCTAGCGGTGGGTGCTGCGGTACCTCGGTGGGGCTGGGGTCTGTCCCGGTGGCCGTGGGCTGGTTGCGGGGTGATACTGCCAAAAATCACTCTGAAGCATCATGGTTCATGGCACCTGCACGCTCTTTGCAGTGCTTTGCTGCTGCTTGTGCTTGGTTACCTGGAAAAAGCAAGGCAAACAAGCAGAGGTAATTTTGGGGGCTTAAATTTGGGGGCTTAAAAGCAAAGCAGCCATCAGCAGGGCTGCCCCACACTTTGCTGCAGCTGGAGCTGTTGGGGGTCTGTAGCCCACCCTGAGGGTTGCTGGATGGTCGTGGATCGGTGTGAAGATGTGGTTCTTGGCAGGAGCAGCAGTAATGCCAGAGTGTGCTTTGGGCAGGGGAGAGTTAACAGTCTTGGCTGGAGCTGCAGGCGTCTGCAGTGCAGCGAACTCACTGCTGCTTTTGGATTTAACCAGAAATCCTGGGCTGTATGAATACAAAAGGTGTGTGAGCCCCAGAATCTCTGGCAGTCAGGTGTGTCCCCAGGGGAAATTCACTCCTGACAGCCTCAGTGGGTGGGTTGGAGGTAGGAGACCCTGCAGGCAGACAC
The DNA here is from genome assembly GCF_013377495.2 of Cygnus atratus. Lineage (NCBI taxonomy): Eukaryota > Metazoa > Chordata > Aves > Anseriformes > Anatidae > Cygnus > Cygnus atratus. The sequence goes on from NC_066364.1 coordinate 119,222,004, forward strand.
TCTTCACCCCTCCTCGGGTCAGGCTCCCGCACTGTCTGAATGTGACGATTCACTTCAACAAGTGCCTGAACAGAAAGCTGTTGTCATCAGGTGAACTATTTCCAGTAATGGGAAATCCAGGGCTACAGATGTACAATGTTTTTTGGCAGACCTGCGCGTTTTCTAATATGTTTCGTACTGGGACCACAGAAGGGCAACTTATTGATTCACTCGTGGGGTGTGAGACTCCCTGTTTATTGTTTTCTTCTGTAATAAAGTATCTTGCATTTAATAACAGACAGACTTTCTTGTTAAAACGCCCTTCTCCTGGCTAGTAACAGAGAAGGCACGTGGGACCTGCTGCCTGGATGCTGAGCGTTGTTATTCCCCTAACACCTTCTTGGTCATCAGGCTTGGTTATTCTGGTGCTAGGGTTTGGGCTGCGCAGTGTACTGTGGTGTTGCTAGCACTTAGTTTTGCTTCCAATCCAGGTATGTCAAGCGAGCAGCATCATGCTTGCAAGTGGATTTTTTTCCATGCCAGCTTTTCCCTCGGGCCATGCTGTGGTAAGTGATGGAGTTGCTCCAGCATGGTGGGCACCCACGCATGCCCGCCTCCAGCTCCTGGACTCTGGCTTTTAGGGCCAGCCTGGGCAAATCGCTCTGGACATGGGTGAGAGGTGACCTGTCAGGCAGGGCAAATCCCTTGGAGGACACTGCAAAGATATCCACACCCCAAACAGCTGGGGTTCGGGGGGTGCTCAAAAGGGAGCCCTTGGTTTGATGAATTCCTGTTGCCAGCATGAGTCAAAGTGGAAAGTATTTAATTCCTGGGCCAGCAAATACCTCTTTCCACTTAATCAGTACCGAAATTGAGGCTGAGATCCCCTCTGCTTTTTGAAGTTTGTCCTTAATGTGAAGCTGTGTGGGGAGAGCTGGTGATGGCCAGAAACTGGCCCTGGGGAGCACAGAAAAGCCCTGAGACGCAGTGCGAATGCTGCCGGTTCAATTCGGCGCCTGCTTTCCCTTCATTCAGCAATCTGAAATTCTGCTCACTTGGATCATGTCAGGAAGCAAATGCCTCTGGCCTGGCTAACCTCTGCCAGGAGACGGGGAGGGTTTTGTGAGTCGCTCACTTGTTTGTTTGCTCTTGGAAAATGTTTGTGGGGCTATCTGGCCCTTGCAAAGCCAGTCATCTGGATGTTGCGAGTAAATTCACGGTAGGCTGCGTTTAGCTGCAGTCACATGGACTTTGTTTGTGTTGCGATGGTGGAGATTAGGAAACAAGTTTGGAAAGCTTAGGGTCTTTTTTTTTTTTTTTTTTTCCTGAAAGGGAAACCCATTGTTTTGTGTGTTAACCAGGGAGAGGCTTTCTCTTTCCCTTTACAACCAGGCAAACTTTAAAACTCTTCTCAAGTTTCTAGCTAGAAGTACTATTTCTTGAGGGTTAAAAATAGTGAGCAATTTAGCGAAGGAATATATCCAGCCCCAAAATTAGGTTGTGTTTCTTGGCTCTGAGTAAAGTACACTGGGCTCATGCTCCATTACTCACGATAGTAATGACGTATCTTTAAAAACCTGGAGTTGTCTGATGTTTCAGGACTGAGACCTGCCTCAAAACAAACTCAGCTGAACTCAGGTTAAATAAAAAGATTATACTTAATACCTGCAATGTTATTTTTTAGATTGTGAGGGTTTTTTTTTTTTGAAGAGGCAAATTAATTGAGATGGAATTCCTGTCTGGCACAATGCACTTCCTTGCTAAAAGCAGCAAGGAAGATTTACCAGTCCGCTTGGGATTTCTGAATGCCTGCAAAATCCCCAAGCAGCTCAGAAGGAGTGTTGTAAAAGCACCTGCTTGTGGTATATTCTCTAGATCTTCTCTCTTGAAAATACACATTTTTGTTTTGGGGGAATTGCTTTACATGGGGCTGCTCTTGGTTGTGGCTGGTGTGGGTTGCATGAGGAGGGAGGAGGAGAACGCAGTTCAAGGACTTTGTGTGTTAAGTGATTTGTAGGTGGGGAGGAGAAGCCCACAGAAAGATCTGGTAAATAGCCATCTCTTGGGAAAAATGTCTGGAAGACGGTAGTCTGCAGGAGAACAACGCTAAACAGCAGCCAGCTCCTACACACCATCTGAAGGCATGTCGTTGTTGGCCTGCAGTTATTTTCCGTACCAAAGCAGCTCAGCGAGGGCAGTTCTCAGCAGTGGCATTCGTGACTGACTCAGAGAAGCCTCCCTGGTCCGGGGCAGACGTGGATGCACAGGGTGGTCGCAGCAAGATTGCCCAGAGCACTGCATTTACCCCACATGTCACCCGGTCCGCCAGGCTCTGTCCCCCTGCGGCCGAGCTCACCCTGTGCTGGGAAGGGAACAGAGAGCCTAAAATCAAACAAATCCCCTGTGGGGACTCTTTCCCAGCTGGAAATGCCTGAGATGAGGCCCCTGAAGGGGGTTTTTTGAATCTGAGTTCCAGATTCCTCCTGCCCATGGTTCCTTTTATGTTCCAGTCCCGAGGGTGCAATTCAGCACAAACGGCTCCTGCTTCTCCCCTGTTAAAAGAGAAGGAGCCCAGCAGTTCCTTTAGCTTGGGTCTCTCTGGTTTGCTTAAAGGTGTTTTTGGAAGTGCTGCTTGTATGTGTTCAGTCTTGGAACAGCCCCCAGCTCCGTTTCCTCCCTGGAACGTCTAGAAGAGCTCTCTTGGAGATGGTGAATATTTGGAGCATTTGTAAATGAACTACCTTTAATTATTAATGAAAGCAGGAACTCTTTGCAGGGTTTTGGAGGTGGGGGGCATTTTTAGGAGGGTTACTGGCTGGTGGTAACAAAACTGAGGTCTCTTGTAGATGATGCTGGTGGAAATGGAGGCCAAAGGCCGTATCCATCACTCTCGGCGGCAGACCCATTGGCAGAGTCCCACCGCCCCAAGCGAAGCCTCGCCGTTAGTCACCGGCCTCACCAGGGCACAAAGCAGGCCTGGGAGGAGCCTTCAGCCAGCTCTCTGGGACAGATTAAATTTAACCCCACGGTGGGACACATCGTGATTAATGAGCACAAGGATGTCACATTTAATTGCTCCATCAGAGTACCTCAGTTGCTGCTCCGGCCAGATGCCCCTGGCATTTCCTTGTGGAAGGATGGGAGGGAACTGTACATACTGGACCGCATTGCCACCAGCCACTTCGAGATCTCCGACGAGGATGAGGTGGCCATGACCTCCACCTTCAGGTAACCGGAGTCATCCTCCTGCAGATGGGGAGGAGGGATGTCAGCGTGGCTCTTGAGAAGAGGTAGGGTGCCCCACAGCTATCAGGGGCTTGGGACTGGAACTGGGAACGGGTGGCGGTGTTTGGGTGTGGGAGGGCTGAAGTTTGCTGTCACTGAGTACCCAGGGCAGACTGTGACACCTTGCTGGGAGAGGTCTGCCCATGAAAACCCATCTGTATTAAAGGCTGTGCCAGCAGAGCAGCCAGCAGCAGAGTTAATCTTCATTCTGGCTTTCCTTAGCCCCCAAAGCCAGGCTTTGCAAACCCAGCATGTGTTAAGTGTGTGCTGTGGGGTAGTTGGTACTGATTTAATCCCCCTCTGTCTTCTGTGGGGTAGTTGGTATTGATTTAAACCCACATCTAGCCCCTCTGTGTCCTCAGTGGAAGCGGTGTGCAAGGCAGGTCTGCCCGCCAGAGCCCTCAGAACCTCTCCCTTGTCTCTTGTAGCATCCGTGCTGCTCAGCGCTCAGATAATGGCTCCTACGTCTGCAAGCTCAACGTCTCTGGCATGGAGATTGTGTCAGACCCCATCTTGGTGCAGCTGGAAGGTGAGCTGGAGGCAGACGGGCCAGAAGTGCTGGAGGTGTGAGAGCCCTGAGCCCTGGCTGAGAGGCAGCTCCTGGGAGCTGAGAGCTGCCATCTGCCCGCCAGAAACAGGGAGTCCTGGAAGGGAAGGGGCAGCCCCTGGTGGGACAGTGTGGGGTTGTTGTTGGAGCTGTGCTGCTGAGCTTGCTGAATTTCTTGTGTCTCTGCTCGTGTCTGTGCAGGGCTCCCTCACTTCATTCGGCAGCCTGAGAAGCTGAATGTCACCAAGAACAGTCCCTTCAACCTCACATGCCAAGCTGTGGGCCCACCAGAGCCTGTGGAGATCTACTGGTTCCGCAACAATGTTAAGGTCAACCAGAAGGCCCACATCTCCCCATCAGTCCTGATGGTGCCAGGTGAGCCCAGCAGCGTCCTTGCCATGGCAAGCTGGGACGCCTGTGTGTGGCTGCGAGGGAGGGAATGGCAGAAGCACGTCTCGTGCAGCCCATGACCTTGGCCTCACAGCTCCTGGTAGGCAGGGGAGGTGTTCCCATGCACTGCCACCCTGCCTCGTTTTTGTTTGGCACTGCACGTTGCTGATGCTGGGCTGGAAGGCTGCAATCATGTGTCACCGAGCACTGAGTCAGTGTTGTGGGGCTGTGATGGCACACGAGGGGACCTGTTCCAGGGGGAGCAGATGCACAATTTGTCAGTCAGAGTAGTGGCAGGGAAGCGTGTGGTAAAAAGTACGTGTAGTGACCTCAGAGAGCATTTCTGTGGGTGCTGGGTAGCTTTGTTGCCCGCACAGCTTGGCTCTTAGGCATCTCTTTGGGGACCTACATCCTTGAATTTCGTTTAGAGCCCTGCAGTTCACAAGGAGCATGCTCTCATGCCACCCCTTCTGGCTGCTGCCGGAGACTTTTTTCCTTGGAAGAGGCAGGGCACTCAAATTCTCTTTCCAAAGCAAGAAGCAGATTTTTCTTGTAGCCTGTGGCCACATCAACCAGCACACTGCTGCTTGCACAGGCTGTTTTACTGGTCATCCCCTTTTAATGTCTCTGGAAGACCTGAAGTTTGCCCCTGCATCACATCTCCCTGCCAACCTGGTGGAGCATAGGGAGTAAAGTCCTCCATGTAACATAAAACCCAGAGTGGTTTTGCTGCAGAGGCAAAAGAGAGGAAGGGCTTCTTGATTTGCTCACACGCAGGAGTCCACTAGACTATAACTGACTCGTCTTGGCATCCAAAGGCATGCTTTAAAAAGCAGTGAAAGCCGGAAGAAGTGACTCATTCCTGTTGGATGTTCTTGCATCTGGTTGGCACATGCTGGATTGGGTTATTTGGACAATTCCCTCCATGTCCAGAAGCCCTCACACAGAAGGGGACTGCTTCAGGTGTGAGTAGATGCTTGACAAGTCCAGGGCACTGCAGTGAGCCCCTCATGCTGCAGTGGTGGAAAGGCATTTCACTAAATTCCTCCCTGGTAAGGATGGTTTTAAAATATCAATTACCAGGCTTTTGGTACAGGATTGTGTCCTGGCGCTACTAGATTTGGTGTCCAAAGCTCCTTGATTACTCTGCGGGCCTGGGTTAGTTGGGTTTATTTGAGTTGTACAACTACAGAAGTTTGTTTTCCTTCCACTGGAGAAGAGAAGGCTGTAAAAGCAAGGCTTGGACATTACCCAGACATCAGCAGGACATGTTAATACAGTGGAACAGGCTGGTACACCGTTCCCTAACTCCGTTTCCATCCAGGGACAGCCACACTCTCCCCTCTTTGCAGCTGACCTCCCAGCAAACTGCTGTACACTCAGGTGAATGAGCTGCTGAGGCAGATAACTCTACTGTGCACTTTAAAGTAGATCTCTGCAGGCTGCCAAGCTGAATTAAAACTGCTGAGAATGCTGTGCACAACTTGAACCTCTCTTTGGGAAGGCAGCAGGCGATGTGCTCCCTGGCACCTGTGCCACCACCTGCCTGCGAGGGACAGCCCTTTGCCTGCAGTAACATCCTTTGCATGAGACAAAAATCCAGAGCCACTGTTGCTTGCTGGGGTCATCTCTCACAGGCTGTGCTAACAGCCCAGGGGAAACCAGCAGCAGTCTGCATTTGGGTATTTCCAGTGGCCCCCAAAAGTGGTCTTTTTCCACTACCAGCTGGGAGATTTGAGCAATCTTTGAAAAGCAATAGGTCATCTGATTCAAACTGTGGTGGTGGGCTCTTCTGCTTTCTGCCTTTCCCTTTTTGAACACAAAACAAGTGCTTACTCAGGAGGTTGTGCAACGGTGCCGTCAAAACGTACAGTCCTGTCCTGTGTGCACAGCTTGCACTGACTGCATGCACACGCTTGTGGTGAGGAAGGTGGGTAAGCTGCACCAGTGCGGGTCACCCTTGGCCAGCCAGCTGCCAGCGCTGAAGGGCCATGGTAGGGAGTGTTGAGAAAGAGAGATGGGAAAGAAGAGGTCTTTTGTGGTGCGGGGAAAAAAAAAAAAAAAGCAAGCAACAGTAAGACAGAGGAAGCTGCAATGGTCTTCTGTGAGCAGCAGGTGGAGAATTGGTGTGATTTGGGCATTTTGTGAAGGTGCAGTCAACAGGTTCTCGTTTTTTCCCCTGCAGGTCTCAATGAAACAGCACTGTTCAGTTGTGACGCTCACAACAGTAAAGGGCTGACCGCTTCGAACCCAGGGCAGGTCAATGTGAAAGGTAAGTGGGAACATGGCTCTAGCTTTACCTGTTGAGTACAGATCTCTACAAGCAGGAGCTGTCCTGATCTCCACCCTTCCTAGCAGTCATTCTACAGAAACTGAAGGTGGTATTGTTAGGTTTCCCATATTTATTTTTCCCTTTTTGAAAACTATATTTAAAATCAAGCAGGATGCACGTAGTAGCACGGTCATCCAGTGCTGCTTCGTCATTTGGACTAAGCCTAGTCCCAGTATCGCAGCCATGGGAGGAAGCACCAAAAAGCACATTTGAAAGCAGAACTGTCAAACCCAGGGTAGGTTTCGGAAGGGCTGTATCACTCTTTTCCTTCCTTCACAACCAGGGCGGTGCTCACAATTTTCCATAGGAAATGATGGAAATTCTCGACATTCTTGATGGGACCCACTCCAGCAGTGCAAGGAAGGTGTTCCCCAAAATATGTCATTGCCTCTAAGCAACCCAGGGTGCTCTTTCAGCACACAAATATAGAATATGGTCAAAACAGTCCTGCAAATGACTTCTGCTTCCCTGCCCAGTGGTCTAAAATATCCATGGTACACTGGTTCAGGATATGGCTGCAGCTGTAGGGGTGCCCAGGGCAGTTCCTGGATTTCTTGCACAGTTGAACTGAGCCCCAGGAGCTGCCTGGGGAAGCCTGACATGCCATGTCTGTGCAAGGGCATGAACCTACAGGGCTTGTACCAGGTGTGCGGGTTGTGTGCTTTTACACAAGCCTTCCTGCGGCCGTGTGCCCTCCAATGCTTGCCTAACCCCCCCAGCACTGTATGCCCCTACTAACCAGGGTAGGCTGAACATCCTGTAGTTCTCCAGCTCAAGGGTGGGCAGGTATAAGAGCTGACTGGACTCGGCTTTTCCTTGCAGGAATGCCATTTGCACCCACCAGCGTTCATGTCCTAAATAGAATGGCCCACGGTATTGTGATCTCCTGGGTGCCAGGCTTCGATGCATTCTCTGCCTTGAGCAGCTGCAGTGTCCGGGTAAGTGTGTGGCCCTTGCCTCCGCAACCCTCCTCATGCAGATGCCCAAAGGCAGTTGGAAATCAGTGTTGTTTGGCATGAACCACACAGATTTGACCAGGGCATCAGTTTGGGCAAATTGAGCAGGACTTTTACAGTGGGCTTGAAAGGGGAAGCTGTCATGTTGTCTCACCGGTGCCCTGCGGTCCGGGAAGCCAGGGAGTTTGTGGTTGCATGAAGTCAAGAAGTCAGAGCTGAGGAGCGAGCAGAGTCCCCAGGTGTTGGGATCTGGGGCAGCTGGAGCACTGCTGCGGGGGACAGGAGGCTTTACAGGAGCTGCTGCAGACCAGCTGCGGACCTGGTGTGGGCTGCTCACAAAGTGCAGCTTTGCTCTGCCCGCTGCAGAAGAAGGGAGAAAGGTCGGTGAAAGGGGTCCTGCAGAGAAGCCGAAGGAGGAAGGTACCGTGCTGGGTGCCACCACCCAAACATCTGTTTGGGTGGGCAAAGGGAACAGGATGCAAATACTGGTCCTCAAGTTGTGAGTCATTAGGGCAGAAGTTCATCTAACTTGAAATACATAGAAAAGATGATTGAAGAGGGAAACGGGAACCTCTAAATTGAGTTTTTATATCTCTCAGTCGAGACAGACAGGTTGTCATGTCTCTTCACGGAGAGATGCCCAGAGCTGCTCTAAATAGCTCTTTGGGAGAATTAACGCATCTTGAATTGCTGCTAGCACATACTTGTCCCTGCTTTTACCTCCTGATCAATGCTTCCCCCACAGGTGGCCTTCATGCTGGGTCTCGGAGATGGAAGCTTCTCTCAGCTCTCCACTCCTGACACCTTGTGAGTCCTGGGAAGGAGCTGAAGGGCTGTCTGACTCCTGGACAAGTCAGAGAAAGCCATCTTCATAGCTTTCATGAAACCCTGCAAACAATTTCTGCCTGCTCCCTCTCTTTGACGTTGCTGGGTTTCACGGTCCAAGCCCATTGCTTGCTTTCTTGTGGATGTGCTTTTTATAATGGCTACTCTGTACTTTGGTTCAGATAACATACAGTCTGCTCTGGGATGAAGAGTGGTCACTGCTAGGAGAGACCCTACAAAGAGTGAATTCAGCATATTGTGACAGCCAAAATTTTGGCATTTACAAACCCTCTGTATTCATTAACTTCCATGTCAGAGCAAACCCTAGGTTCTTACCTCGAAGGTCTTATCCCTTTCAGGACATAAAAAGTTGTGTGGTTTAAATATATCATGTGAACTCTTACTGGTAGGAAGAGAAAACGCCCTGAAGTCTGGGTGGCAGTGGTGACAGCGGAGCTCCAGCTCCAAGTTGGGCTGATGCCCTCCTGTAACCACCAGATACCCTCCTGCAAGTCAGAGCTCTGCTAGCGCCCATGCCTGGGCGAAAGGCTCTGTGGTGGAAAGAGCTGGAGGACAGACTGTTTCCTCTCAGCCATCTCCCCCATTTCTGTGTGACATCTTCTCTGACCTCCCAGGAGAGAGAGGATGTTTGAAGGCAGGTAAAAGTGAAAGGAGTTACAGAGGGGAAAGGTACTTGAGCTAATATTAGCACCGTGTCCACTGCTATGTTCCTAATGGAGCTCAGGAAGCGGGGTGGAGAGCCAAGGAATTTCCTATGACTTAATGTTCATGGTCTGTCATTAGGAAATAGCCTTTCAAATTGGAAAACAAGACATGATATCTGGCAAAAACACAGTTGTGACTAAGCCTTTTTGCTCCTGTCCCCTTTGATAATCCCCTAGGTTGAGTGGTGTGGCCCGCTGACCACGTAACTCATTTTTGAGCATGCTGGTGCTTAAAATGGAAGCTGTTGGTATCACACCCGGCAAGTTCAAGTTAAGTTTGTAAGAAGCATGTTTTTTTAAAAATGCTTTAGTCTGGCAGATTCTCTCCAGAAGACAGGTATAGGATTGAGATAGTGGATCTGGGTTTGGTGCTCAGAAGAACAGCCAGTCTCAGGGGTGTTCTCAGCAGCTGCTTGCACGTTTGTCTGATGGCAGCTCACCTCCATCAAATCAATTTAGTGACAGCTCGGGGGCCTTCTGAGCTTTATGAAGCTGAAGCTGTTTCATTTTTGCTGGAAAATGCATCCACTGTCGATGCTGAGACCGTCTTGCACACACTGAGCTACCTGGTGTTGTTCCTCAAGCACAAAGGCAGGTCTCTTGCCACCCCCAAAGTACGCATGGAGACTTCTGGAAGGAGTGTACGACTTTCCATTCCTGGTTCATGCTGAAACACATCCTGCCTTGGGTTGTCTTCTGAGCTAGCCTCGCTCGTGTTGTTCCTGCTCTTTCCTCTTTTTGTCCACTGTCCCAGCCCAAGCTGTTGTCGTGGTGCTTGCTGTGTTCCCAGAACTTTGCTGATGCGTGTAGAAAGCAAAACAGAAGAGGTGGTGCTGAGCAAGCGGGTGGCTCTCACGCCTCCTTGGAGCCGGAGCTTGGTGTCCCAGCCTCACGTCCGGGGTCGGATCAGCCCCGTTATGGTCTGCGGCACTGCCGGCTGCACTGCACGCAAGTCCCGGCACAAAACGAGACGCTTTCCAGAGAGCTGCATGGGCCCTGTGGGCAGCGACATGGCACTCGTGCCAGCCCCTCAGGGAGTTTCTTCAGCCCTGATACGTTGTGAAAAACAGTTCCCCTTCATTTAAAAATCATGACTTGTTTTTAATGCGTTGAGTTCATCCACTCTGTTACATGTAATGATGGAGTTTAATGAGGTCTGCAATTAGTTCTTCTAGAGGGTTTCATGAGAGGGAAGTCTGTGCTAATAAAGTGAGGTCCCGAAAGGGAGAGAGCCTTTAGAGCCTTCCTCAGCCACATATTGCATCTAGACCTTCATCCTTAATACCCTTGGCAGCCCGGTGCCTCATCAATTTGTCTAATGCTCCTCTGAGGCAGTTTATACTCTTGGCTCCCACAACATCTGATGACAATAAGTTCTGTGCTATAATGATGTGCTGCATGGAAAAGGACTTTCTTTTGTTTGTTTGAGATTTGCTGCCTGGTAATTTTATTGGGTGCTCCTTTTGCTTCCAGTCACAAGAAGCAGCAAATCGTCCCTTCCTCCCCTCTCTACAGCTTCACACATCTCTGCCATGGCCCTGCTGCAGCTCTTTCTTTCCCACATGCGTTTCAGACCTAGTCCTGGGTTCTGTGAATGGCCTGCTGTCAGCTTTCCACTCGGTGGAGATGAGACAGCATCCAAGATTGAGGCCTTGGTGTTGTTTTGATGGAAGAGAGAGAGAGAGAGAGAGAGAGAGAAGCAGGGCTCTAGATCCTGTTTACAGATGTAAAATCCTGCTGTGTGTCTCACCCTGCAGGTTGTTGCTGACTAATCCTTGTTTCTGGACTGATTTTTCAATTAAGGTCAAGGAAGCTGTTCCACGAAGCAATGTCTCACTTCTGCTCTTCAACACCTCGGTGCCTCCCCACGTGTATCACATCCAGCAGCTGTGGCCCATGGCAGACTATAACATTAGTGTTTCCTGCAAGAATGAAGTTGGCTGGTCGGCATTTAGCCCCTGGATAACTGCCAGTACCACAGAAGGAGGTAGGAAATGAGTCACTAGCACTGAGAAGGGTTTCCCTGCCTAAGGCGTGCTACTGTGCTTTGTGCAGGACCATCTGGAGGAGGTGCTGGTTCAGAGTGGATGGTTGCTTACGGGTTGGGGCATCCTGACTCTCTTGACTGGAAGTTTACCCATGGATGATCAATCACCTGCTGGAAATACTAAAAGCTATTGGAAATACTGCATGCTGCCTAGTTGAGCTTATTTTCAGTCTGCCTCCTATGTCCCTGGGGGCTGCACACATCCACCTGGCCCTCTCACTTGCTTTCTCTTTGATTTCTGCAGCTCCTACAACCCCGCCACTGAATGTCACAGTGTCATTCAATGAATCCAGCTCACTCCTGGAGATCCGATGGGTGAAGCCACCCCTGGAGAGGATACATGGGGAACTGCAGGGCTATCGCATCTGGCACAGCTGGCAGGACTCCAAGGGGTTGGTAAGTCACCAGGGGAATATAGAAGAAGATTTGAAGCACAGAAAAAATCCCAGCAGGCATCAAGCAAGGTTGTCTCATTTGCTCTTGGTGCTTCTGTATGTTCCTTCTGAGCCCATTTGTCTGTTGTCTTGCACTTCCACCTGTGCTTCTTATATACAAGTGGTCTCTCTGGTGCATGCTAATGGGGTGTGTAACTCATGGTGATGTTCCATGTCTTTAATATTGGGAAGAAGCAGGTCTGCCTAAAGGAGATGGGGCTTGTCCACCTTGGCTCCTTGGTGCCAGTCAGAATCTGCTTTAAAATAGAAGGGAGATGCTCCTGGTGACAAAAGCCTTTGGTATGATCTTTGGAGTGGCAGTAGGGGAGTTGGCAGCGTCTCTTGGTGCTTTTAGCAATGGAGTCAATCGTAAGGTGTTTGGGAGAATTTGCTCCCTGAATTTTGAGTCATTCCTTACTCAGATGGGATTTATTCCATGCATTAACTCTTCTGCAAACTCAGTGCAAAAAGGCACTGAGTTTTTTAGCTTGAGGAACATTTTGGGGCAGGGGGCCTGTCCATAAGTGTGTGAAGTTACTTGGCACAGCCTTGCTTGCCTTTCCCAGGCTTTGGGACATCTTAGCAGCAAAGGGTTTTGCTTAGCAGCAAATCTTTTGGGCAAAGCAGCACTGGAGATGGGAGACAGCATCCTGTCCAGGCTCTGCTTGTGGCTGGGGAGCCTTTGGATAATTGCATGGAAGTATCCAGCCATCGCCTCTGCACTGTGGTTTGGTCTCCCTCTGTCCCAGGCTGAAAGCACAGAGAGGCACTGAAGACCTAAAGCCTGTGTGGAAAGAGTGACTCACGCTCTTTTTTTGTAAGATGCTGCATTTTCTGTTCTCCTTTTATGTTTCTGAAAAAGAGCATGTATAGATCCAGACCGAATGAAGTCAGGGAAACAATGTTATGGTCTTGTGACTGGCATGGAAAAAAAATGCTGACACATTTGTCGTCTCTCAAGCAGTAAGTAAAAAACAAGACTTGCCCTTTAAGCCCTGGGAGCCTTTTTTTTTTTTATATAGATAAAATTTCCAATTCAAATGCTTAGACAGTGAAATTTCTGCTTAGGTCCCTGGTTAATCAGTGTTCTCATTCATGCTGGCTTTCAGGAGGCTTGAAAATCCCCTCTGGTGTGGAGTAAGTTCAGAAGGGAGGTAGCTCTGCAAGGGAGGTATTTTCTAGATGACCTTGGCTTTGCAGACCAAAGGGTGCAGTTGTGCTCGTTGCTGATTTGTTTCATCAGCTTATAGGTTTTCTGGAAGGCAAAATGCCTGTACAAACATCTGGATGCAGACAGCCAAAAGCAGGGGCCAGCACTTGTTTTTATAAGGGCTGTTGCAGAATTAAGAGGCATGGGAATGGTGGTGGCCCCACATCCTCTCTCCAGAGCACCTCTGGGTTGGCTCCCGAGCTGCTGTGGTCTGTCTGCTGGAGCCAATGGACAAACAAACTGAAGTACAAGAGCAATGTGCTTGCTGTCAAATGGCAAAGCTCTTATTTTCCAGAAATAAACCCCCTGCATTTCCACCCTGGACAGGCTAGATACTAAATGCCAGATACTCCCTACTTCTTTTGTCCTCCTGTACTTTTTTGTACACAAGCAAAGCAATAATACCTGCCCTTCTCAGGTCAGACTTCCCCCAGAATAATGATCATTAAAAAATCCTGGCACAATAAATGCAGTGGGATTCTGTATTTCTGTGTCAGCAGGGCCACCTGCAGGCCTCTTTTGCTCCACAACCAGTTTAAAAACGGTATTAAAAACTTCAAAAAGCTCTTATTTTATTCTTAAACCAGCAATTCTTGTTTGACCCACGCTTCCAGGAGCTGGGACGTGAAGAAATTCCTCAACTACCACAAGACTCATAAAAATCATTAAATTTGGCAGTTCTGTCCTGACAGAATTGCTGTCTGCATTGAAAATGCGCTCATGTTCTCCACAGTCTGTTTGATATCTGCTCGATGCTGTCCTCAAATGACACAGCAGAGCTGCCTGAGATATTAAGGGATCCCTGTGCCTTTTTGGGCTGGTGGCAGGGAAATGATCTTGTGTGGATTTCCACCGAAGGATGCTGTTAAAGCAAGTGGTTGGAAAAGGGGAGTGTGGGAGCGTGCATCAGTCCAGTCCTGGTCTGACCTTGCGTGTTCCTCAGGGCAGCGCCTTCTGCTAGAGCCTGTGGAGCTCTGCCTAGTGCTTGTGCACATTTCATATCCATTTCCGTGGCTTCTTTATGACTGAGAACAGGAATTGATTCCCCCTGGGCAGTTCTGATTTCCTCCTCCTTGCCCACCTCTGCTGCTGTTTCTGCCAGGCAATGTGAGGTTGGGCAGCAGCTCGGAGCCAGGCTCTGCGGTGCACAGCAGCCCGCCAGATGTTTTGTACATCACAGGGCAGTTGTTTGGCAGCTGGCGGTTCACAAGGAGCAGAAACAGGCACTTTCTCAGCCGCTTGGCTGAGTCACAAGATTGGGAAACAACAGGGAATTTGCAGGGAAGGGGATCGCTTGGGTTTTTATCAAGGAAAAAAGCCCGTGTCACGAAACGCACCAACTTCTGTGATGTTACCAGGCAAGGAAAGATGCTGTTAGAGCTGGAAATCCTATTAGCTTGGTGCAAACCCACAGTCAGAAAATACCTGCCCTAAGAGCTACTCTCTGCAGCAGGGTGCTTTAATGCCAAAGCCAGGAGCCAGCGGAGAGGTGCGTGCGAAGGAGTGGCGGCGTTGTGTCACTGCCGCTGGCAAACACTGAAGCTCTGCCAGCGTGGAGGCTCTCGGCACTGACCAGCACAGAGCCCACACTGTCCCCTCCTGTGTCAGACCCCCAGTGCTGCACAACGGGCACGGGGAAGATGTTGTTCCTTGTGCTGTAGGAATGCAGGTTGGCATTTAGAAGCAGGGAACTGAGTTGACAACATGTCGAAGGGAGAAGACTCTGGGAGAGAGGTGTTTCAGACCCCAGAGCGTAAAATGCCTGTCCTCCTCCCTTGCAAGATGGCTTTCGTGCCTTTTTCTGGCTTGAGCTGCTGGTCCCGCTGCTGTTGACAAGCAAAGAGCAGCAGAGGCACAAGGCTGAGGCGGGAAACACCGCACAGCTCCTTTCCAGATCTCATCCGGTCCTTTCAGGGCTATTATTCTCCATAAATAACTTGCTGTTTCTGCTCCATTTCCTCTGGGCTTTTAGAAGCAAAGCAATGCAGGACTTTAACGAGGGGACAATTCTCAGTAAATCGCTGGGTTTCACTCCTGTCGTGCCCAGCTGGTGGGGACGGGCTGCCATCTGCCCCAGCCCAGGCTTGTCTTCTCTCTTCTCCAGCAGAACATCTCCTCTGAAGCCCAGCAGAACAGCAGCGTGGCCCTCCTGCCCGTGGTGGCCACCAACGCCACGTGCTCCGTGCGTGTGGCTGCCGTCACCAAGGGGGGAGTGGGGCCCTTCAGCAGCCCGGTGGAGGTCTTCATCCCCGACAGCGGTAAGGGAACGCCCGTCTCTGCATGTGTGGCCCGGGTGTGGGTAGAAGATGGCATGAGAGCCTTGGGCATGCTTTGGTAGCCAGGAGAGCCTTGCTCCCCATGTGCCACTCCAGTCCTTGCACCCTCCTCTCCTGTGTAACCCCTGGGGTTTTACTGGGCCTTCGGAAATGACCTCTGCAGTCTGACTCCTTCACCAGCTCTGTTAATGGGATGTTTCCTTAGGGTTAATAACCTCAGCTCCCTCTTCGACTCCAGCCTCTGGGAATGCAGACTCCTTTATCATAGCCCTGGGCTTCATCTGCGGGATGATTGCTGTCGGGCTGATCCTCTGCTTGTCCGTGGTCATTCAGAAAAGATGCACAGAGACCAAATACGGGTAAGCCGAAGGGAGAGCAGTGGTGGTGGTGCTCCGAGCTGGGCTGGTCACAGGCACACAGGGCAGGGCCCAGCAGGGGAGCTTTGCCAGCAGCCCCCACTGGATCCAGAAGGCTTCTGCTTCCAGCACTGGCGTTGTTCCCCCAAGTAGCACGTTTTATGCCAGAGGTGAGGGACCAAGTGTATTTTTACTGCAGCAACAGTACTTCCTCTCCCTTCCTCAGTCCAGCAGTTCACCTTTCGCTCGCTATTCCTATTTTTAAAGGGAAGTGAACTTGTGCAGCTTGGTGTAGGGGTTGGCCTTGGCATTTTGACACAGTGGTAAGAGAACAGAGTTGTATAATATCCTGTGTCCTGTGACCTGGAGAAACCCCTCCTGCCTCATCACACACTAAACTTATCTTGGTCCAAAGGCTAAATGCAACACCAGCGTCCCCGAGCAGAGAGCCTGCTGCTGGACTGCACTAAGTGACGTTTTTAGTAATGTGGACAAAGGACTGTTATCTACAACAATAAGCCAGTGCTACTCACCCACCCTTGTGACTTTCTAAGTGGCATTTAATTGCCCTGTCGTATTATTTGCATTAAATAATTGTGGTGTTAGCAGCTTTTCTTACAATCGCTATCATTTGGATGTCTGCTGCCAAACAGAAATATGATAAAATTAGCTCCTTTGGAACAGCATCATTTCAGCAAGGGAGTTTGTTGAGCTGCTTAGGGAACCACATCTACTTTGGTCTCCCACAGCATCACCCCAATCCCAGTCTGGAAAATGGCTGTGTGTAAGAATCTTTTTTCTAACTGGTGTAACATTATGGGAAACTCTCTGTCCTTGCAGTGCTAGCTCCGTGGAGCCTTTTGTGTTCTCGTTTCCCAGAGCTGAATTTCTGCGTGGCCCTGCTCCAGAGAGGTTGCATGGCACCTCCCAACAACATGTCTACCATCATTTCAGGGCTGTGGTGTACAGCTCCCATGGTTTCTTTTTGGCTAAAGGGTCGTGGTGGCCACGTGCTAATGCAGAGCTGGAGCATCGACACATATCACACAAGAGAAGGGATCGCTTTAGGATGCAGCGGGTCTGGGCACCGTACTCCTACCAGCCCAGACTGCTGTCTGACTAGGAAATGAGTATCCCATTTCCTCCCCCAAATACCTCTGTGACTCAGTCCTTTGTAGATCAGCCTTGTTTATCAAGTGGCTGTTTTGATCGGATGTTGTAGGCAATGGCACTGATCCAGTGAGAGGGAAATGAAAAAGATTAGAGCAAATGTACATTTCCTCCTTTGCTGCTGCTATTATGGGTAGCTCTGTGGTCACCCATACCTGCAGCTGTAATTCCTTGAACAGAGGAAAAACAGCTAGTGGCCTAGCACACTCTCTTTCTGTCCCGCCAGGAATGCCTTCAGCAGAAGTGACTCAGAGCTGGTGGTGAGTTACACGGCGAAGAAGTCCTACTGTCGGAGAGCTGTTGAACTAACATGTGAGCATTCTCTTTATCCCTCTGCGAGGAGATGAGGGGCAGCAGCAGGGCAAGCCAGCAGTGAATGTGTGCATCCAGCTAGGGGCTTGATTATTCTGGTTTTTCATGTGTCTGCCAAGCTGGGCACTCACCTGGTGCTCTGTGAAACGCTGATGCTCCGTCTCTAGCTGGATGGCCCACGGGTGGCGGGGGAAGCTCCTTTGGTACCAAGCTACAAAATCCTGGCCCTTGGCCATGTCCCTCTGTTTGTACCATGCAACACCGTGATGTTGTAAATGGTTAGCTCACGGCTGAGGTGTGTGTGGGAGATGACCTGAGCTCCTGTTCCTCTCTCTCACAGTGGGCAGCCTGGGTGTCAGCAACGAGCTCCAGCAGAAGTTGCAGGACGTCGTCATTGACAGAAATGCTCTCAGCCTGGGGAAGGTCCTGGGAGAAGGTGAGCAATGGTGCTGCTGGGGGCTGGGGATGGACACATACCCGGACTGATGGGGCAGGGGCTGCCGCTGCTGCTCATGCCATCGCCTGGCCCCAGGGGAAGTGGAGGAGATGGTGGGTCAAGATGACCACGCGTCAGGCTGGGAATTTGGACCCCTGCATTCTTGTCCTTGTTCTGCCACTGATGAGAAGCAAGTCTCCCCCCTCTGCCTTTCGGGGACAAGGTCTCTATCTTAGAGCATTTCCAATTTTTGAGGAGATAGGGATGTCCCAGCTGGTGGAGCTTCAGGATGTGGATAAAGTGCTTGCTTCTTTCTGGCGGTGCAGGGGAGTTCGGGTCGGTGATGGAGGGACGTCTCAGCCAGCCCGAAGGCACCCCGCAGAAGGTGGCTGTCAAGACCATGAAGAGTAAGTTGCCCCAACCTTGCAGACCTTGGTGTTGTTCATCCAAGTGGGTGCTGGCACTCTAACCACAGCTCCTGGTGCCAGATGGAGAGAGACTGAACTGGGGCAGGTGGTCTGTTGGGTGGAAGCTGGGCAGCAGAAGGGAAAGCATGGTGAGATGTGGGCAACAGGGTGTGGGTTGTCTCAGACCCTTTTCCAAACAGTGACCAAGGCTGTGATCTCTGCTGATTTCCACCCAAAGCCTTGCTGGGAAGGGACGCTCATCTTACTTCCAAGTTTGCCTTGAAGAACTGGGAGGTGACAGTACTTGTCTCCATCCAGATAAGAGATACCTGGCTTTTTGGGATCCCCAAACAAATCTAACCTTTCCTCATGCTCTCATGCTGCAGTCTCCGTCCACCCTGGGCCTGGTGCTACTGCACAAATGGCACAGGGCTGTTCCCTGCTTGCATGTGCTGAATAACCCGATGCTGATGTGAGCCTCTGATGTGAGGTCTCCCCAGCCTGTCTCTGTCATACCGTCGGTCCCTTCGCCCTCACCCCCGCAGGCACTGTGCTGTGAAGGGTTGTGGCAGCAGTGATTAAAGTGTTAAAGCTCCCAGGGTTTTACACTTCCTCTTTTTTCTCTGCTTCCCAGTGGATAACTTTTCCCAAAGAGAGATCGAAGAGTTCCTCAGTGAAGCAGCGTGCATGAAGGACTTTGACCATCCCAATGTCATCAAGCTGCTAGGTATGGGCTGCCACTGCCCGCCCTCCGGCTGGGCTGGGGAGCGGGACTGGGGAGCTCAGGTCCCACATGTCTGCAGGACACTGTGGTGCCTTTGCCCGTGGGGCTGTGCAAACTGTCTGTGTTTTCCAGGCGTGTGCATCGAGCTGAGCTCCCTGCAGGTCCCCAAGCCCATGGTGATTCTCCCGTTCATGAAATACGGCGACCTGCACAGCTTCCTGCTTCGCTCCCGGCTGGAGATGGCCCCACAGGTAATGAGTGTAGGGAGCAGAGGGCCCTGTGCCTGCAGGAGCTAGGGGTGACTTGGGAACAGGAGGCAAAACCTGCCTTAGCTTTTGGAGAACATCGAGAGGACTTGGTTGTAGTCATGCTTCCTGCCTTGTCAGGTGTGGTGGTGGGATATGGCTCCACAAAAGCCTGTGGGATTTTTGCCTTCCCTCTCCAGGCTGAACAAGCCCAACTATCCCAGCTTCTCCTTGTCCACCATCTTATCCAGCCCCACCTTAGATGTCTCCTCTGGACTTGCTCCAACATGTCAGTATCTTTCTCATACTGAGGAGCCCCAACTGGGACACGGTATCCAGATGTGGCCTCACCAGTGCCAAATAAAGGGGAAGAGTATCTTCTCCTGACCTGCTGGCTGCACTCTGGCTAATGCAGCTAGCTATGAGGTTGGCCTTCATCAGCGCAAAGGTTCATGGCTGAGTCGTGGTCAGCTTGCTCCACACCAGGACCCCAGGGTCCTTTTCTGCAGAACTGCTTTCTAGTCAAAAATACATGACATTGAGGCAGCTAGTGGGATAAGCAACAAGGAAACAGTATATAGTTGCAGGCTGCATTCAAGAGATGTGAAAGGAGGAAGCAGAGGTGTGAAGGGTAAACTACACTGCTACAGCAAACCACAGAGATATGTGGTTTGCCAGGATGGGCTCTTATGGCCAGTGGAGTTATTTCAGGTCAGACCATACATGCTTCCCAAAGCACTCGGGCCATCTAACCCGCATCCTCCCTTCCCAGTTCGTGCCCCTGCAGATGCTGCTGAAGTTCATGGTGGATATCGCCCTGGGGATGGAGTACCTGAGCAGTCGGCAGTTTCTCCACAGGGATTTGGCAGCTCGGAACTGCATGTGAGTTTGCTTTCTTCTGTTTTGGCCTGGCAGGGTGAATATCAGTGGAAGCCCTGTGGCTTTGTAGCACTACAAATGAGCATGCAGCTTGGGTTTCCTTAAGTAAAACCTCCCTCGGTTTTGAGAGGCACAGGCAAGGAGATCAATCTCAGGTTTCTAGTTCAGAATTTGGTGCATCAAACTTTTCTTTCTTGTCTTTTTTTGAGCTGTAGAAGCGAGAGGCAGTCGCATACAATGTGTTTCAAGGGCCAGCCTGCAGGAGGCATGTGCATCAGTGTCTGTCAGTAATGCAAACTGTGCCTCTCCAGGCCTTTCTGACCCTGTTTCCACCTGGCAGGCTACGGGACGACATGACGGTGTGTGTGGCAGACTTTGGCTTGTCAAAGAAGATTTACAGCGGCGATTACTACCGTCAGGGCCGAATAGCAAAAATGCCAGTGAAGTGGATTGCAATAGAGTCTCTGGCAGACCGCGTCTACACCACCAAGAGTGACGTGGTAGGTACACACGGCTGGGCAGCCAGAAAGAAGGAGTCAAGAGCTGGAGACTGATCTGTGGGTTGAGTCTTCCATGCTTGTGGCACTTTGTTGTGGTTGTTCTTGTACCTTGCAAGTGCAAAAGCCAGGGGAGCGTGAGGCTGTCAGTAACAAGCTGTGCTGACCTTTCATTGCCTGCCCAGCATCCTGGAATAAGTTTATTGAGTGGGCCACTCGCCTGTTCTATGGCATTGCTTATTATTTCCAATTTTGGGGAAGGCAGGACTGGAGATACAACCATTAGCATTGTGCGAGAGTCCAGTGGATGCTAGGAAGTGACCTTTCCCCATGAAAAGACTCATTCATTCCTCCTGGAAATGTCCTTTTAGCATGCTTTCCCTTTGTTCTCTCAGTGGGCATTTGGCGTTACCATGTGGGAGATAGCGACCCGAGGGATGACTCCGTACCCAGGAGTCCAGAACCACGAGATCTATGAGTATCTCTTCCACGGACAGCGGCTGAAAAAGCCCGAGGACTGCTTAGATGAGCTGTGAGTATTACGCTGCTGTTTCAGGGCTGCAGCATGGCCTGTTTGCCCTGTCTAGCTGCAAACTACCTGTGCACTGCTCATCCTTGGCTGATTTTGTTTCTGTGGGGTGTTGCTCCTTGTTCTCTGTGGTTCTCAGTTGCTGACGTCTTTTCTTTAAAGGCATAACAATTACTTGTGCATTTGTGGCTCAGCCCTGAATTTGGCTGAGAGCCCACAAAGCCGTATCTGACAGCACAACTGGAGACTGCTCTGTCTGCCTGGGTTCCCACCTGCAGAAGACCTGCTTTTTGTTGCCAGGAATCACCTCCCAGCTCACCCCCTCGATTCTCTGACAGTCCCCAGAAACACAAGTTATTAAAGACTGAATTTAAGTTGAAATGATGAGGATTTAACCTTTCCTTCCTTGTGGGATTGACAGGCGGGGAGTGTGCAAGAACACACACACAGGTTTCCTCTTAGAAGACAGCTGGCCAGAATAACGGTGTGGGTCAAATTTTAAATGAAAGTATGACATAAACAAAAGGCTCAGAACCTTTGATATTTTCCTAATCTCCTGACTTTTGACGTGTCTAATAAGAGCCAAGTCCCAGAGCAGAGCAGAGTATGACCCAGGAATGGAAAACCATCTTAACTCCAGGGCAAATCCTAACAAATACCCCAAAAGAAGGCAGTGGGTTCGTGGGCCTCACACAGAAGACTGATGAGCTGGGCTGTTTGCATGGGGTGGGTGGGAAGTGTCAGAGGTCACCTCGCCAGCTCCTGCAGAGATGGCAGCAGTGCCCTCTGCAGTTTGTGGTGAAGGAAGGAATCAGACTTTTTATTGTTACTATTCTTTTTTTTAAGATAGTATGTTTTGACTGGAAGGTCTTGCCTAGGGGATGCTGTTCTGTGCCCCACAAAATGCCCTGAAGTTGGGGGCCTTACAGTGCCTAAACGTATGAATCTGGGGAGGGAAAACACGGCCATTGGAAACCTCAAAACCTGTTATTCCTGAGCAGCAAGGTGAGGGTTCTTGTCTGAAGCTGCCCGCGTGGCCTTTGGTCCCCAAGATTTTCAGCTGTAACGTTTGAACCCACCATGGCTTAGAGCTGCAAAAACAAAACTGTAAGCTAGCAAAGCTGCAAGGAGCTGCACAGCGAGCCCTAGCCCCCCACTCCCCCCCACCCCACTCTGAGGCAGCAGCCACAAGCCCGCAGCCCCGTATGGAGTGCACTTGTCAGAGGCTCAAGCTGCGTCCTGCTTGGTGCATTTCGTGCCTCCCATGGCCCACAACAAACCACGGTTCCCCGTGGCACTGGGCTGATCACAGGGCTGTGCCTCCGTGTGTCAGGCAGTGAGAGAGACTTCAGCAGCTGGTAGCAGCTGCTTGGGCTGATACGGCCCTACGTCGGGCAGCTGCACTAAGTGGGGGAGCTGCTTTTGCTTTGTTTTAGTGCAAAGTGGCTCAGCACTTACTCAGTTTCCAGCTGTCGGGGAGAATTAGCCCACGTACATCCCATAGCCAAGTGGTTGCATCCTCTGCAATAGCTGCATCCCTCTGCCCATTTCTAGGTATGAAATCATGTCTACATGCTGGAGAGCTGACCCCGCTGACCGGCCAACGTTCTCGCAGCTGAAAGTCCACCTGGAGAAGCTGCTGGAAAGCCTGCCCACCCTGCAGGGGCCCAGGGACGTCATCTACATCAACACCAGCCTGCCAGAGGACAGCCCGGACTCCACCCAGGATTCGGGGTTCCCCCAGGCAGACTCTGACTTGGACCCCGGGGACATTGCCAAGCCCTGCTGCTCCCAAATGGAGGCAGCCCTCGTGGCCGTGGATGTCCACGACAGCAAACGATGGGGGTCGAGGTACGTCCTCGAGGGCGCCGGCGAGGAGCAGCTGGTCAGCCCCACGGAGGATGCGTACGTCCCACTACTGCCCCATGGGGCGGCCCCCGAGGGCTCGGCGTGGACCCAGGCCAGCACCTTGCCAGCCGGCAGCTCCCTCGTGCCTGAGCCGCGGTGCGCAGATAGCTCTGAGGACTCCGCAGTGCTGCTGTGAACGGGAAACCTGCACAAAGCAGAGCTCAGAAAGAAGGACAGAGAGATTATATTTTAATAAACAGTCTTATTTCTTCTTGCGTTATTTTCATGGGGGAGCCCGGCCCTTCTTGGGCTGAAGTCACAGGGGTTTGTGCTTATTTGGTAATTAAATGCCATAACTATTTTTTCTGTATTGAGAGGCTGCGCTAGCACCAAAAAGGTGATGCAGCCTTGCAGCTGGCCTCGGGTGGCTTTTTCTTTCCTTTTCTTTTCTTCTTTTTTCTTTTTAACCTTTCCCAGCATTTTCCATGGCTTTTTCAACAGGCAGCCCTGTGGGTGGTCAGGGCTGACATACAGCCCTCTGGGGGGCTTTCATGCTGCGGGACATCCCCGTTGAACATTGCAAAGTGGACCCCAAACAGGTGCACCAGGTGCTTCAAAATCCCCTCTCGCAGACCACAGGTTTTGTTTTGTCCCTGGTGCATCCCTGTGGGGCCAGTGGCAGGCTGCAGGGGTGGCCCTGCCACCTGTGCCAGCCACCGAGCATCCTGCCCGTCTGAGCACTGAGAAAACCATCACTCCTCTATGAGGACGGGGAGATGAGAGGCTGTAATGTGGAGGCCCAGGAGGGATGGAGTGGCCCTGCGATGCCCTCCTCTGTTTGGGGGGGGATTTCTTCTCTTCCCATAGCATGGGCTCATCTAAAGCACCCTGCTGCAGGGAGGGAAGACCCCCCCATAAAAAAAATCTGCCCCAGGAGCCTCCTCAGCCCTTCCCTGAGCCCTGAGCCTTCCAGCCCCAGCTCTCATTTCTGTGCCGTGCCCAGCAGATGGTGCAGGGACCCCACACAGTGCAGCATTTATTGAATACTGTTGTGAGTGGTGGTGTACCGGGCTGGGGTGGGGGACACGGGCTTGGGGAAGGGGCTGCAGCGTGGGGCTGGTGGGTGAGGGGCTGCACAGTGCTCGCTTGCCCCAGCAGCTACAGGAATGGCCTTTCTGCAAAAAAAAAGGGGTGTTGCAGAAGAGGATCGCGCCAGGTGGATCTGGCCACAAACATTTGCTTTGCACGGGGATACGTTGGGCTGACAACATGGGCTTCGCCAAAGATTGGGCACAGCAACGGAGGTTTGTCCAAGTCAAGGCAGCCAGCACGATAAGGTGACAGCAAAGTGGAATGGCTGATGGTGGCAGCAAGTGTGACTAACCACAGACAGCTCCCCCTTAAAAAGCAGGCCTGGCGCTGCTGGGGGGTGTCCTACAGGCAGAAGGGGGGCACTCAGCCAGCTCCCCCAGGCAGCATTTGGGGTGACCGTGGCAGGAGCTGGGGCTCAGGGAGCGCCTGGCATCCGCCTGTGCCGCTCGCCAGGGCTCAGCTTCCCCGGCCGCGGTGCGCGGGGCCGGCGTGGGAGGGATAACTCATCCCAGCCAGGAGGCAGAGGTGCCGGGCGGAGGGAGCTTGCAGCCTTTCCTCGCCGCTGAAAGCCCTGCTCGAGCCGCGGGACCATGACTTGGGGGCTTCGCCGCAGCCTCCTGCTGCTGCTGCTGCTGCTGCTGCTGCTGTGCCTGGCGGCACGGCCGGCGGCACGGGCGTCCCAGGTGAGTGGTGCTGGGCGTGGGTGCTCATCCTCGCGTGGGGCTAGGGGTGTCCGCACGCGTCTCCCTGTGTGGCTTCATCCTTCTGCCTCCCATGGGACAGGAGTGCCACAGGGTCCTTGGAATGCCTCCTGGTGGTGTGGGGGGTCTCTTTCCTCTTTTTCCTCTTGCCAAAGCAGGAAGCTTAAAGTGTGCAAATGCATTGTGTGTTCCCTGCTCTTAAAAGCCTCCTTCCCAGCTTCAGGCAACTTGTGAACACCTCGCCCCGGCTCCCGGAGCTGGCAGGTGAGTGATTGGGGAGCACGTCCCAGTGCTGCTCTGCTCCCCTTGCCTGGAGCCTGGCGGGAGGAGAGGTTTGCCTGCACCCGCAGCTGTGGGAGGGAGGTGTGAGCAAGGAGGCTGTCAGTGTATGGCAAGACTTAAACAGGGCTTGTGTATTTTTTTTTAATAATTTTATTTTATTTTCACCACACCTGAAATCATGACCAAGTACACCGGGAGCAAAAAATACAACCATTTTTGCAGGGCAATGGGGGTTTGTTATGGTTCAATGTCCCGCAGGGAGCTCTGCTGGCTCATGAAGCTAACTAAAACCAGCCCTAACAAAGAGCTGTTTATTAAAGTGAGCTGAATGCCAGGCATCTATTTGCTTTTTCCTCCCTCCTCCTGTGCGGTGCACCCCAGAGCTGCAGGCAGGACCCAGCTCATCCCCCACGACCCCGAGAGGCACTGAGCACGGGCAGGGGATGGTTGTGGAGTGGTCCGAGCATGCTGGCTTCTCTTTTTCCTCTGCACCCCCTTGGTCGCTGTTTGCAGAGGTGGATAACTCCCTGCCATGCGTTGTGGCTGGGGAGCCACAAATCCCCCCCCTCCTTCCCCTCCCCCCCCCCGCCAGCTCTGCTTGCCCCCGGCCTCAGGCTGCACAGATCCTGGCCCTTTCCCCATCAGCAAAAAAGGGGCTGCAGGCTCCCCAGGGAGTGTTTGTCCCCCACCCTGCGTGCTCTGCAAATCTCTGAGCTCCAAAACTGACTTTGCTTTGCCCAGCTCTTGCTCTTTTTCTTCAGTTTGCAGTCAATTCCACAGGAAACCTATAATAACGATGCCCGTCGCCTGCATGAGTCAGTCTCTTGGTAACCATTAGCTTGCAGGCAGAAGTCCCACAAGTGTTTCTGGCCCCAGAAGAACTCGCAAGACATCTGTTTTCCTATTATTTTGTAATATGGAAGTGGGACATGGTTCTCGCTCCAGCAGGACTAAACATGAATTACGGCATCTCTCCCAAGGCTAATGAAATGATTACAGCCTGGCTGGGAGCACTGTGTTGCCCTCTTAGATGTAGGACACCATGCCCAAGCTAGGGATTTTCTACACCGCGTTCAAAACTCCCCTGTGCTGTCACAAAATGGGACCAGGGAGGAGCCATACGGGTGGCAGGGCTGGGGCTGGGGCCATGGAGTGCCGTGTGCCCCACTGAGCAGCCACTGCGCCTGCAGAGCTGCCTGGGCAGGCAGCAGCTCCTGGCCACCGTGCGGCAGATGCAGCAGCTGCTGAAGGGGCAGGAGACGCGCTTCGCCGAGGGCCTGCGCCTGATGAGGAGCCGGCTGAGCGCCCTGCACGCCGCCCTGAGCAAGGCTGCCCTGGAGCCGCCAGCTGGTGAGTCCCGCGGTGGGCAGGGGCCTCGGAGGGATCCACTCCAAGCCTCCACTCGGGATGCCGAGGGCCGAAGCATGGGCGGTGGTTTGGGCATCTCTACGGATAGAGCTACAAGGCATGGGTGGGCTGGGAAAGCATGAGAAACCTGCAGCTGCAGGGGGAGCCACTTGTGGCCCCCCCTTGCCTGATCCCTTCCCTACAGCTCCGGCAGTGTCCTGTCCTGCCCTGCAAGCCCCAGCCAGCGGACGCAAGTTTGGCACGAAGTACCTGGTGGAGCACGAGGTGCACTTCGCCTGCAACCCCGGCTTCGAGCTGCTGGGCTCCAGCACGCGGACGTGCCAGGCCAACGGCAGCTGGAGCGGGCAGGAGCCGCGCTGCACAGGTACTGCTGCGGTGCCCTCGCCAGGGGCTGGATGGGGTCACCGCCGCTGGAAGCGTTTCCTCGGGTAAAATTGGCACCAGGCAGGCTGCCTGGTGAGGCTGGGGTGGTGTGGAAAAGTGTGGTTTGGTCTTGCTTAAGGGTTCTCCAAACTGACAAGGCAGAGTGAAGCTGCATCACCACCTACAGGCCTTCTTGTTGCCCCTCATGTATTTGGGTGCTCCAGGTCCTGATCCCAGCTCCACGTGGCTGTGGGAAGAGCCTCTGGTCCCAGGCTTGCCAAGGGGATGGGAAGGGGTGGCAAAGCCTCCCAAATGGGGTTTCTGGTCGTGGCATCCTTCACTGCAAGCAGCAACAAGACATTTTGTTTGCAGGTTCTGTTCCCTGAGCAGGCCTATGGGGCAGCAGCCCATGCTTGTGGGGCTGCTTTGTGTCCATCTGCTTGGGCTTGCTGGGTCCAGCTGCAAGAGCGGGGACAATCCTCGCTTCCTGAAACAAGAGGGGCTATTGGGGTCCACCAAAGGGGAGGTATCGCAGCTGTCCCCGGTCACTGCAGCCTGCATGGCGGTGGTTTGGCTCTTCTCATTGAGAAAAGCAGCTAGAGCCAAACAAGGAGCCCAGCAGCAGAGATGGGGGGCAAAAAGGGCATCTGAAGGCTCCCTCCACTGCAGCAAAGCCATCGCACTGGGGCAGCATCACCGTGTTGCAAACGGTTGGCGTCTGGGCTCGGTGAATGTGCCATGGGGTGGCTAAATGCGCCTAAAAAGAAAAAAGAAAAAGAAAAAGAAAAAGAAAAAGAAAAAAAAAGAAAAAGAAAAAGAAAAAGAAAAAGAAAAGAAAAGAAAAGAAAAGAAAAGAAAAGAAAAGAAAAGAAAAGAAAAGAAAAGAAAAGAAAAGAAAAGGAGTGTTTTTTTTGCATGGCAGAGATCAGCGCATGCTCCAGCAGCCCCTGCCAGAACGGCGGGACGTGTGTGGAGGAGCCGAGCCAGCAGCGGTGCCTCTGCCCGCCGGCATGGAGCGGAGCCGCCTGCCAGCACCGCACGCAGACGGGTGGGTGGCTCTGAGATTCGGGGCTGGCACCCTGGGCTAGCACATGGGGCATCGGGTGGCACAAATGGCCTTGGGGATGGGAGCTGAGCAGGGATGCTCTGCGCTCACCATTGCCCTGCGGTGCCCCTCAGCGCCCCCGCCCTTGAGCGTCACGGCCGACCCTGCCTTCAGCCGCAAGCCGCGCTGCGCCCAGGTTGAGCGGACCCAGCAGTGCCGCTGCGAGCCCGGTTTCCACATGAGCGGCACGGCCACCGCCAACCTCTGCCAGGGTAAGCAGTGGTGGGTCCGCCAGTGGGGCCGCTGCCACCCACGAGGGCTGCGGCTGAGCAGGGTTGCCTTGTTTTCCCGCAGACGTCGATGAGTGCGAGGTGTACCAGGCGGAGGGGGCTCCGCGGCTCTGTGCCCACGCCTGCATCAACCTCCCCGGCTCCTACCGCTGCGCCTGCCCCGGCGGGTACAGCCTCCTGGCTGACGGCAAGAGCTGTGAAGGTGAGGCCCCCTGCTTCTCCACGTGGAAAATGCCATCTTTACTTCCTTTTCCAACTCTTTTCTTTTCCCCTGCCCTGCTTGCAAGCATCTTGGCTCGCAAAAATCTCCATGGGTTTGTATGGAGAGGTGGTTTCCCTGCTGGGCACGGAAGGGAGGGGGGGGGGGAGGGGAGGGGAGGGGAGGGCAGGGGAGGGCAGGGAGGCGGCTGCAGCACATGCAAGTGGTGCACAATGCTCTGGGGCTGTGCCTCGCTGGCAGAGAGCAGGGAGAGCATCGCCGAGTCACAGAGCTGCCCCATGTGAATGGGGTGGTCCCCAGGAAGAGATCCAAACTAAAAACAAGACTGTAAGTGGTGATGCCTGATCCGTTTCGAATTGCTCACCTGTTTTCTGCCAAAATGAGCCTTGCAAAGAGGATGTTTAGGTCCCCTCGGAGGGTGACCCGCTGTCCCACCCTGTTTTGCAGACATCGATGAGTGCGCCCTGTCACAGGACAACTGCACGCAGGGGACGATGTGCATCAACACAGGAGGGAGCTTCCAGTGTGTCCGCCCTGAGTGTCCCCAGCCCGGCGGCAACATCACCTATGTGAAAACATCGCCCTTGTAAGTATGGAAGGGGCCCTGTCCCCTAAATATGTCTGTAGCCACCAAGCTGGTCCAACGCCACCTCCCTCCTTGGGCAGGGAGGGGGACATGGACCTCCACGTCCACCTGGGCTCCCTCAAAGCCTCCTTCTCCATCGCCTCCACAGCCAGTGCGAGCGCAACCCCTGCCCGATGGACAGCAGGTCATGCCACCAGGCGCCCAAGACCATCTCCTTCCACTACCTGCCCCTGCCCTCCAACCTGCTGACCCCCACACCGCTCTTCCGCATGGCCACGGCGGCGGCGCCTGGCCGGCCGGGGCCCGACAGCCTCCGCTTCGGCATCGTGGGTGGCAACAACCGGGGCCACTTCGTGATGCAGCGCTCAGACCGGCAGACCGGGGAGCTCATCCTCGTGCAGAGCCTGAAGGGCCCCCAGACCATCCAGGTGGATGTGGACATGTCCGAGTACCTGGACCGCACCTTCCAGGCCAAGCACCTCTCCAAAATCACTGTCTTCGTCTCTGCCTACGAGTTTTAGGGGGGGCTGGGGGGCAGCTGCAGGGTTTGGGTGGTCTCACATGCACGTGGCCAGACCCACGGTGATGGTCCCTCCTCAGCATCCCCCACCTGGAGCGCTGCAGGTGGTGGCATGTGCTGAAGCCCCACAGCCAGCTGTCCTCCCCTCTGCATCACAAGCCTCCAGGTGGCTTTTACACTTACCTATGTGGAAAAAACAGCAAATGAGGTGCAACAGAAACTGGGTGCACGGGCTATCCGCTTGCTGGGCTGCGAGAGCTGAGCATCGTCTTCACCCGAGGCTCCAGCAGGATGGCCCAGAGCCTCTACACATATGTGGTGCAAGGCAGTGGACAGAAACCAAGCTCCTTAATTCCTCTTTAATTCCTTTTTGTAGGAAAGAAGCTAAGCTGGTGCTGTCAGCCCTCGTCTGTGCTGGCCTGGGCTTGCTCACGTGAATGCTCCCCGCTGATGCTGAGACCCCCAGTCTGCGGGGCAGGTGCCACTCCCAGCGTTTCGGTGTTTCGGTGCTGGGCTTCCCCCAGCCGCAGCTGGGAAAATCCCAGTCAGGGCTTGCAGGGCAGAGCTCGAGCACTTGGTGCTGCTCAGGGCAGCAGAGGCTGTGCCCAGCGAGCCCTAGGGCAGCGTAGAAATCTCGTGTGGTGTAATGCATGTCGCTGCTTGTAGTTCTCGGCATGTGTTGAGAAGCCACAAGTTCTTCCCAGCCTCTGCTCACAGCCTGTTTCCGAGGCAGCGAGTTTGAGACTGTCTAAAACTGAAGCCACTGCATGGGTGCCTGCATCGTGTCCCACAGCTTAAGGGGAGAGGCGCTGCCCTACAGCCGGTGGAGCAGCTCCTGCTCCCTGCCTCCTGCAACCCCTGGCACCAGCTGGGGTCAGTTACCCTCAGGTCACCAGAGATGCGCGGGGAGGACCTCACCTGGTGCTTTTTTGAAGTAGTTGTGGGGAAGTTGAAAATGCTTCTTGCCACCTCCCCTGTGCCATGCTGGCCCGTCAGCACGCCATCCCTGCAGCACCATCTCCTCTGCCACCTCCCGGATGGCTCTCGTCCGCATGAGGGACATCGCCAGCGGGCAGAGGATGAGTCCCAGAGGGATGAGTGAGCCCTCAGCATCATATTGTGCGAGGAGCAGAGGGGAGGGATGGGTGGAAGAACCTAAGGGCTGTCCCATGCTTCAGCTGAAGGGCAGCAGCTCCTTAAACCCCTGGCACATGTGCTCACGCACCTGCATCCGTCTGCGACCATGTGGAAGCCCTGGGTAAGCCAGCATGAATGTGACACAGGGACAGTGACCGCTTCAGCTGCATGTGGTGCTCATGTTGCAGGAGCTCAAGGTGTGAATATTTCATTGTTTAACACCCCCCTGCCTCCACTGTCAATGCAGCTGCAGGAATATCTCGGGTGCGGTGGCAGCTCCTGTCCTGACACAGCTGTAAAAGCCGTGGGGAGGCACCACTGCGGTCTCCCACCTCGCCCCGTTCCTTAGTGCAGCGCTTGTGCATGTAAACCACACCAACATTATGCATGTTTCTTCATTATTCTGGTTTTAATACAATTAAAGGATGATATAGCCTCTGAGCAGGTGCAGAGCGGAATGAAGTACCCGATGCGCGTGTGGCCAGCATGCCTGGGGGGATGCTCACCCCAAGCCATCTGGGAATGGGTTCTGGGTTTATGTGGCAATAACCTGCCCTGGTTATTTTTTTTCTGCTTTATGCTGCTTGGGAGGGCAGGCAGGAGGTGCTGGGATGTACCAGCATGGGGCTCGGGGCTGGGCACGGGCAGCTGGTGACACAGGCAGCCCCCAAAGTGGCTGGGGACAGCAGGAACTGCCTGGCCAAAGCACCCCAAGCAGGGCTATGCGGAAGAAGGGTTTGTTCCAGCAGGACAAAAACACCTTCCTAAAGGAAAGCTGAGTGCAGCAGGGCTCTGCGATGACACCTGGTAGTCCTTCAAAAAGCAGCTTTCTCGTTTCCCTCGAACTCAGCCCAGATTTGAAAAAATCCTGCTCCTGGGAGAAAGGGGATGTCCACCTGGTAAGGGGAAAGAGGCCGAGCAGCATGGCTGTTAGGCAAATAAATCACTTTGAGGCACCCTTTGATCCTTGGGCTTTACAAGGATCTTTCTCTGTGTAGGGAGCTGGCCTCTTTCCTTCCCCTCTCTCATAGACACAGACACAGACACAGATTTCTAGGTTGGAAGAGACCTCAAGATCATCGAGTCCAACCTCCGACCTAACACTAAGTACTCCACTAAACCATATCGCTAAGCTCTACATCTAAACGTCTTTTAAAGACCTCCAGGGATGGTGACTCCACCACCTCCCTGGGCAGCCCGTTCCAATGCTTAATAACCCTTTCGGTAAAGAAGTACTTCCTAACATCCAACCTAAAACTCCCCTGTCGCAACTTTCGCCCATTCCCCCTCGTCCTGTCACCAGGCACGTGGGAGAACAGACCAACCCCCACCTCACTACAGCCTCCTTTAAGGTAACTGTAGAGAGCGATAAGGTCGCCCCTGAGCCTCCTCTTCTCCAGGCTGAACAAGCCCAGCTCCCTCAGCCGCTCCTCGTAAGACTTGTTCTCCAGACCCCTCACCAGCTTGGTCGCCCTTCTCTGGACTCGCTCGAGCACGTCCATGTCCTTCCTGTAGCGAGGGGCCCAAAACTGAACACAGTACTCGAGGTGCGGCCTCACCAGAGCCGAGTACAGGGGCACAATCACTTCCCTAGACCTGCTGGCCACACTGCTTCTTATACAGGCCAGGATGCTGTTGGCCTTCTTGGCCACCTGAGCACACTGCTGGCTCATATTCAGCTGACTATCAACCAATACTCCCAGCACAACTCTGGGACTCATGTCCCAGCACAAGGCACCTGCACTGCTCCATGCCCTGGGTGAACCAGGGGAAATGTCCCTTGAAAAGGGATTGCAGGATTGAGAGGACTTGAGAAGAGTGAAAACTCTTTGCAAAACCCCAAATCCTGCCCATTGCAAGAAAAAGCTACCAGTTTCTTACCAGCTCAGAGAAGAAACTTTGGGGTTCCAGCAAAGGAGCTTGGCTGAGATGAGAGGGGGCTTTTCATTTTTTATATTTTTGGAAAAGCTGAAGGTGGGCAGCTTTGGGGAAAGAAAACACAGTTATGAGCAAGAAGATGATGGATGGGGCAGCTCAGAGCCTGTGGTTTGCTGGAGCAGGGTCTGCCCTGCCACAGCTGCACAGCCTGCTTTGGGATGCTTCTGCAGCACGCCATTGCGGTGTTTAGGGACGGTGCCGAAATCCCTGTGCCTGGGGATGCGCTTCCTACAGCGCCTGGGCCTGGCTGGGCTTGGGGCTGCCAGGAGGAGCTGTATGTGTTTGGCTTTTCTTCTTTTATGCAGGGCTTTTCCCTGCATGGCAGAGCCCGAATCCTGCCCGCAGCCGGGTGGGACGGATGAAACGCACTGCTGCAAAAGTGTGCTTGCTGCCTGAGAAGCAGGAGAGGATGACTTTCTGAATAGTTTCCATCTGATGCTTTAGCTGGCTCATGGGGCTGGAGATGGGTGTTTGGACCTTCAGGCTGGCTTTCCTTGCAGTGTAATCCTTAACTGACAGCATTTTCCCAGTTCCCAAGGCCAGGGTGAAC
Source organism: Cygnus atratus (assembly GCF_013377495.2). Classification (NCBI taxonomy): domain Eukaryota; kingdom Metazoa; phylum Chordata; class Aves; order Anseriformes; family Anatidae; genus Cygnus; species Cygnus atratus. The sequence goes on from NC_066364.1 coordinate 119,254,505, forward strand.
TGGTTTCCCCTCTCCAAGATGGGATGGGACGCTGAGGACTGGCACGGAGACACGGAGGGGCATCTCTGCCACCAGGGCTTGCGAAGCAGTGCCCATCCTTCCAGGTGCTCCTAACCTGCCCTGAGGGCCAGGATCAGAGCTGGGAAGCTCAGATGTCTCTCAGCCTTAGCTGGCTGCACATCTCTCATTCAGCCCCAGAAATGTTTAAGATTGGCTCTGGAGTGCCTGGACTGAGCTGGAAGCCTCTGGCCAGCATTTGAGCTGACTGCAGGAGATTTTTCCCCTTCCCAGAGAAGTGACTGCAGCATCTTGCAGCCTGGAATGTGCAGTGAGAAGCTCTTCTGGTCCCAGTAAATACAACTTCTCGTTGGGATAATAACATTCCAGAGCCCAAGAAATAGCTAGGTTTGCCTCTGCTCCCCTTACAGGCACTGAAAGCAAGCACTCCCCATGCAGCTGGCTCCAGATGTGCTCTGCATGCCCTGGGAGAGCCCCAGAGCCACCAAGGAGGGTGGCTGGGGACACAGTAGCGATGTGGAGTGTCTGGTGGTGGGGTGAACCTCCGTCACCCTCCAGTACAGGGTTCCCAAGCCGGTGCCGCAGAGAAGCAGGACGAGGTGGCTCCATCATCGGTGTGGTGGTGTTGAAAGGGGACATCCCAGCACAGTCACTGTGCCTGATGTCTAGCAGCCCAAACCCACATCTGCTGGGGACCACAGACCACCTGCATCCCAATCATCGCAGGTCAAAATCCCCGCCCTGCAAATGCTCTGGCCACGGGGGAGCCTGCAAGCAGAGCAGAGTGCTGGCAGAGGCCCAGCAGCAGCAAGGAAAGGAAGGCATGAGGTGACTCAGGAGCGAGTCACGGGCTCTACCAGACACAGTGATTCCTCTTGGGGCTCGCGGGCATGAGCTGAGCCCAGGACAAACCCTGAATGCCCCCTTAGGTGTGGAGCAGCTGAAGACCTTGCATGGAGGTGGACGTGGGATGCATGGAGCCATGCAGGGCCATGTGGTGTGCACCTGACAGGGTGAGAAGCAGCAAAGAAATCAGGGAAGAACTGTAGGTGTAACTAATAGAGGGTGAAGAGCCCTTGTGTGTGGCAGACATACTTGAATGCTCTTGGCAAGTGGGGCCGAGAAACAGCTAGATAGTTGAAGTCCAGCACTAAGTCCCCAGCACTGCTTGGAAGGCAATAATCCCCAAATCTAAATACATAGAGAGATGCCTGGAATGTCTACGAGGCCCAAAAAGCACATAAAAGGAGAGGGGAACCAAAATGAGAAATTGCTCCAAAAGAAGTCATTAAGACTTAACCTCGGCCGTGGCCCTGGACCTCCTGAATGTTCTACCAAGTGACCCGCACCGATCTGGTCCCACTCCGGGAGGGAATGGTAGCTGTGACAAACAGGGGTGTCCTTAGGCAGCGCTGTCTCAGAGAGGACGGGGCATGGCACGTGCCTGAGCCCACTCCAGGTCCCCTCACGAAGCTTAATGGAGTTACTCTGTCTTCTCCCAGCCTCCCAGGCCAGGTGGGAAGGAGAACCTCAAGAAGTGCAGAATGACTGTGCATGCCCCGCTCCTCCACCTCCTGCACTGGCAGCAGGGCTGGGATTTCACCTGCCCATGCTGAGGGCTCTCTCTGGAGTCACCTTGCTGTGGTCTGTGCCTGCTCGTAGGGCCTGAAGAGAGGACCAGATGCTCCTGACCACCTGTCCTGTTCAGCGACTCTTCTAACCAGCCCAGAGCAAAGCCAAAGGAACAAAGCGGAGCCGGCGCTGCCTGCCCGAGCACATCCCAGCCCATCCCAAAGGGCTGTGATGGAGGAGGAAACAACACCTTATTTCAACTGTTTCCCACTTGGCAGCCAATGAAAATGCAGAGCACGTGGGGCATGCGCTCAGCTAAGGACCATCCAGACTTTCCAACAGCTAAAGTAGGCATGGTTGGCATATCCCACTGGGGAAGGACTGGGGGTATTTCTTTCCTTGAGGCACATGAGAATGGGGCGCTGGAGCCACTGCAGGCATCCCTCCTACTCACCCGCGAGCCTACATGGTCACACAGGACATCCCAATGTCGGAGAGCCCAGGAATGGGGTCTTGAAGCTTTCTGCACAACTCTGGGCAACCCAGTGAATTGGCCAAACCTTGTAGGTACCGCAGGTACCATCACTCACCCACCAAACAGACCCTCAGCTGAATGAGACAGATCCCCACAAGCACAAGTGACAATTCTCTTGCTAAACACAGAAGAGAACACCAGCAAAGCTATTTTTAAGATCTGAATTTTGTTGCAGCAGCGCCCGGCCAGCAGCTCCAAGAAGGCCGTGCTGGCGCACAGCACATACATTAGCGCTGTGCCATCTCCTCCCACCCCACAGATTTATATCACGGTTTGAATCCTCGCTAAAGTGAAAGCACGAGCACGCATTCCACACCACTTATTAATCCTGTTACGGGCCTTAATGAGGAGCTGAACCATGACATTTTTATTTGTTATGGTTGCTAGGTATGTTGCTAAGCCCTACACACCATACCCCAGATCCCAGTATATCTGTGATATCTGAGAGAGCGTACTGGGGAATTCGTTTAGCTGATATTGCCAAATTTAGTTATACTTTGAAAAGGCAGAAAAAAAGAGCCATTCACGAACTTCTCACAGGCATACCTTTTTCCTTGACAACGCAAACACATGTAAGGATATTTAAATAAACAGTTTTACCCTGCTTGTGCTGACACATTTTTCTGCCCGTTTAAAATTAATTTTGTGGGTATGCCTGAGGAGCACACACAGCTCTTGTGCCAACCCACAAGGTGAAAGAGGAGTTGTCCACCTGAGCAGGGAGCAGACCCAGTGCTACAGTCCCAAAGGGGTCCGGACACCAATAGGTGCCAGGGTCCCCCCAGGGCTGCATGGAGAGGGCTCCACATGCCCCACGCTGGAGAAGACCTGTGTGTGCTGCAAGAAAAGTGGGACCCAGACAATTATTTTAAATCTGAAGTTCTCTTCTTTCTCTATTGCCTGGGGAGATGGTGCTGACAAACAGCACATGGGGATGCTCACATACCAAGGGCACTAATTTGTCTTAATGGCCCTGACCAGCCCCACCTGGAGCCACCACCCATGCCCCTGCCCATGCTTCCTGGAGCCCCATTTCAGTCCCCGCCTGAGTTGTACTGTGGCAGCATTGGTCTCCAGCTCAGATTGCTTTGCTGGTTTGACCTAGGACTTGCCTCCTCTCCATGAACGTGTGTGTTGGCCTGGACGCTTGGTTGAACCTGGCCATGATCTGCCCTGCTCACCTAGCCAGGAACTAGCCTGGCATGCAGCACCACAGCAGCAGGGATACTAAGGTCCTGGTGCCTGGCCGCTGTGGCATGGAGGTGCGGCTGTGGGGAGATGGCTCCTCCATAGCCTGGCGTACAGCCAGGCTGCCTGACAGTATGCGAACCAGAGATGGGAAATGGGGAACTGCAGGGACAGGAACTGTCCCAGCTGCAATATCTGAGGGATCAAAAGGAGCTGGCTTCCCTGGGCCTTTCTGCTCTCCAGAAGTGACTCGGTGGGGAACAGCATCGCCTGTAGCCACCCGCAGCAGAGCCCTTCTGGAGGGCAGGGGCAGGAGGATGCCCTGGAGGTAAGGAGCCACCTCAGGCTGCTGGAATCAAAATAGGCAGGGAGAGGAATTCTCTGCAGCGCCAAGCGGAAAGCTGCAGCATGAGTCAAGCCATTGCACAAGTGAAACTCTAATGGGATAATGGGAATGCTTCTGCTACGGGAAGCGCTTTGTTTGCAGAATGCACTTCAGCAAGCTTGGCCAGCAGTGCAGAAGGCAGGCTTCATTAGCTTTGCTGTGCACTCAACTATTTTTCTGTCGGACTTTGTAACAAGCCTCAGTGGTAAGGCACTGTAGGTGATCAGGCATAGGAAATGGGAAAAGACACTTTTTTGTTTGTAAGGGGAAAAATGTTCTATGTCAGAGCAGAGCAACTGGAGGATCACCCCTCCCAAATGGGGACCAACGTGGGTGTTCTCATCTTTTATTTTTGTGTTAGGATTGCTGGCACTGGAAAAAGAGAGTCATATGTCCTGAAAAGCCCTGTAAGCCAAGGAGACTAGCCTGTAAAGGAAAATAAGTTGATGTAACTTACTTGGTTTTATTCCAAAACGTTTTGACAAAGTCCCTCAAAAGACAATCTTAAAAGAAATAACGTTAAAATTGTTAGAGAACAACAAACAAGGCTCTCCCGGGGACTATGAACTGCTGAGAGTCAGCAGAGCCAGGGCAGAAATGAACGGCCAGCTCTCAGCATGCAGTGGTCTGGCAGGTGGGATGTCTCCGTGTTGGTGCCAGTGTTGTTGTAAATAGATATGTAGGAATAAGTTTATGGAAGAAACGATGAGCAGTGAAGTGACAACACTTGCAGCTGATGCTATTTATTCGAGTTGGGCAAGACTATCCTGAGGTTAAGGTACGTAACACGGAGACACAGTACTGCAAAAGAGGATGAAATTTATTGAAAATGCAAAGCAACATGCACAGAAAGAGATGCTGAGGAGAGCTACCGTCCATGTTGATAAACTACAGAGTAATAAGAGCATGGGGAACATTGGACTGTGGCCGGCTGAGCTGCGTGAGCCAGCAAGTGCTGCTGAAGAGAGGTGGGACCTGCCCCAACCATTGTGTGAGATAAAGCACAAGGCTTTCATTTGCTTTTGTTGCATTATTGGTTTCAATGTAGCTCTTCAGTGTCCTGCTCCATGGCTTTGTTATGGATTTCTGAATGAGTGTTGAATGTCCTCCCTTTTAACCCACCCACCCACACAAAATCACTGAAGTGATGATAACAAAAGCATCTGGATTGGCTTGTCAGCACAGATTTTAATCCTGTGCCGGCCAATAATTTCTTCTCTAAGTAACAATTTTATTATCAGTCTGAATTAACATGCAAATTTCTATAGGCCCCGGTCTTGCTGATTTTAAATGCTCTTATTTTGAGGAGAAGCGTAGTGGGAGGCTAGGAGGATGTTGGCTCCAGTTGGAGGCCGGTCACTAGTGGTGTCCCCCAGGGCTCAGTACTGGGGCCAGTCCTCTTTAATATCTTTATCGATGATCTAGATGAGGGGATTGAGTGCACCCTCACTAAGTTTGCAGACGACACCAAGTTAGGTGCATGTGTCGATCTGCTCGAGGGTAGGAAGGCTCTGCAGGAGGATCTGGATAGGCTGGAGCGATGGGCTGAGGCCAACTGTATGAAGTTCAACAAGGCCAAGTGCCGGGTCCTACACCTGGGGCGCAACAACCCCAAGCAGAGCTACAGGCTGGGAGATGAGTGGTTGGAAAGCTGCCTGGCAGAGAAGGACCTGGGAGTACTGGTTGATAGTCGGCTGAATATGAGCCAGCAGTGTGCTCAGGTGGCCAAGAAGGCCAACAGCATCCTGGCTTGCATAAGAAGCAGTGTGACCAGCAGGACTAGGGAAGTGATTGTCCCCCTGTACTCGGCTCTGGTGAGGCCGCACCTCGAGTACTGTGTTCAGTTTTGGGCCCCTCGCTACAAGAAGGACATGGAGGTGCTCAAGAGAGTCCAGAGAAGGGCGATGAAGCTGGTGAGGGGTCTGGAGAACAAGTCTTATGAGGAGTGGCTGAGGGAGCTGGGATTGTTCAGCCTGGAGAAGAGGAGGCTCAGGGGCGACCTTATCGCTCTCTACAGGTACCTTAAAGGAGGCTGTAGCGAGGTGGGGGTTGGTCTATTCTCCCACGTGCCCGGTGGCAGGACGAGGGGGAATGGGCTAAAGTTGTGCCAGGGGAGGTTTAGGTTGGATATTAGGAAGAACTTCTTTACCGAAAGGGTTGTTAGGCATTGGAATGGGCTGCCCAGGGAAGTGGTTGAGTCACCATCCCTGGAGGTCTTTAAAAGACGTTTAGATGTTGAGCTTAGTGATATGGTTTAGTGGAGGACTTGTTAGTGTTAAGTCAGAGGTTGGACTTGGTGATCTTGGAGGTCTCTTCCAACCTAGACGATTCTGTGATGATATAGGGTTTTCTTTTCTCCTTCTCCTTCTCCTTTTTCTTTTTCTGTTGTATCAGAGAATAAGGCTGTTTCTGAAGCTGTTGGTCATCATGGTTGGGGCTCTAATTTTTGCGATCTGGTGTGGCTCAGCTGTGGATGGCAGTCTCCACAGTTTTGTTAGAGAGGAACTGCCAACATGGTCACCAAAAGACCTGAATTTCCCATGTAGCCTGAAAATTAGAGCTATTGCCTATGTCATGTCTAGATATTAATGCGTATGATGGCTTGAAGGTGTTCTCCAGTAAGTATATCCTTGAGCTAATAAGATACACTGGTCTTCTGTGGTTTCACTGAGTGGAAAGGCCTCCCCCACCCCCCCCAGTTTGGTTGCCCTAGGGATTTGGGACTAAACAACTCCAAAGTGCCTTGGTCTGGCTGAAAAGAGTCAAACTTGAACTAGACTGGGAGGGAGGCAATTGATTTTTTTTGAAGCGGAAAACTCTGAAATACTGGACCCGGTGAAGTTGGTTGCCTGGAGGCTCAGCTCGGTACGTAGGCTGAGAAGATTAATAGCTCTTTCAAATAATGATCCTTTAATTCTGGTACAGGAGCTGGCTGCAACTTCTGTGTGCAGGCTGTTCGGATGAGATGAACGCATGGGCTATTTTAACAGCGTAATGCAGTTTATTGAAACATACAGCCATGCCATCTAAAGAATAAGGGTGGAAATGAAGGCTAAACGAGGTGCTGTTTGGCAATACTGTTTTACAGTAAGTGTCCGAGTGGCCGTGATGCTGTGAGGAAACCTCAGACCTGCTGAGGGTGAGCAGCAGGCCTGTGCCCTGGGGAGGATTTCTCTGGGGAAACCCAACGTCCCTTAGAGGTGCTGAGGCCAGTTACCCCGTAATTACGTGTGCTTCACCCGTGGGGTTTGTTAAGGTGGTGGCTGGGCTGCTTTTGGTAGTCACAAGTCATGGCTAAGATGGCTGAGGGAAAGGAAGGTGTGTTTTTATTATTTTTTTTGATTCTGTTGGGATATATTGGTAGGTGCTGAGTACCCAGAGTTGTGTTTTTTTTTTTTTTTTTTTAACTTTTAGAAGCTTTTTTCTCTCTTTAAAAACTCAGGAGAAGGGGACATCACAAGCACAGGACTGCTACGAGCTGAGACATGGCGGGAAGGCCTGCAGCCAGCCGCTCCCAGGTGTTTAAAAAAAAAAAAAAAAAAGAAGGAAAAAGACAAATGAAGCCCGGGGGCAGTTCCCTCCGCAGGCCTCGTTGCCCCTTGAGGGGCCGGCGGGGCCCTGAGCGCAGCGGCGCCCTCCGGCCGCGGGCGGGGCCCCCCATCTCTCGCGAGAGGGCGCGGGGCCGGAAGCGCCGCAACGGGCGGCGGCCGCCATGATGGGCGGCGGGGCGCGCACGTGACGCCAGCCCGCCCGCGGCGCGGCGGGGCCCCGCCCCCCTGCTGGCAGGCGCGCGCACACGTCGCCCGCGCAGGGCGGCGGCGGCGGCCGGGGGGGCGGCGGGGGGGCGGGTCCCGACGTCACGGGCGCGTGACGAGCGGCGCGCCGCCGCCAATGGGCGCCGCGTCCGGCGCGGTGACGTGCGGCGGCGGCAGCCAACGGCGCGGCGCGGGGGGCGGGGCGGCGGCGGCGGCGGAGGAGGAGCCCGAGCCTGAGGCGCAGCCGGAGCCGAGCCGGAGCCGGATCCGGAGCGTGCCGCGGGCGGCGGCGGCGGCCAGCGCCAGGCGACGCCGTCTCGGCCCCGACGGGCGCGGAGGACGCAGTGGTGGCGGCGAGCCCGCGGGCCGGGGCGCTGAGCGAGCTGGGGGCGGCGCCGGGGCCGCTGCTGCCGCCGCCGCCGTCGCCGCTGCCGCCGGGGTCGCTGCTGCCGCCGCCGCCGCCGCTGCCGCCATTTTGTGAGAGTGCCTCGAGCGGGCGCCATGTTTGTAAGGAAGCAGTAGGGCAGCCATCTCCGGCCACCAGCATCTCCCCGCCCCGTGTGTGTGTCCTCTCGTTCTCCTGTGCCCCGGGCCTGCTCCTCCGAGCCGCCGCCGGCTCCTCCGAGCCGCCGTCGCCGCCGCCTCCGCCTCCTCCCGCCCGCGCGGGGCGGCCGGGCGCAGCCTGGGCGGCCTCGCCCTGCGCTGAGTGCCCGTTAGTGTCCCACTAGGTAACCGTGAGTGCGACCTTCATCGTCTCTCCTCACTGGGGGACCGGCCCTCCTCCTCCTCCTCCTCACCGAGCCGCCCCCAGAGCGGCCGTGCGCGCCGCCGCCGCCTCCTCCCTCGGCACCACGGGCAGCGGCAGTGTCCTGCCTTCCTCCACCTCCCTCCTCCTCCTCACCACACCACGGCCAGCACGATGGCCTTTGAAAGCCTGTTCTCCAAACCCCCAAACCCAGTTCTTGACCCAAACATGCCCGACTCTGACAGGCAACATGCAGGGGACGAAAGGTCGAGTAACATTCTTCTCTCTCTCCGCTTCTCATAATGGTGATACTAGTGGGGTGATGGTGGTGATGATGATGATGATGATGCCGGGTGTTAATGTGCCGAGGGGGTTAACGATGGCGGTAGATTTGCGGGGCAGGTCACCTCCAGGCTGCAAGGCTGGGGTGAGGGGGGCGGGGGGCCGGGGGGCTCACGGGGCTGCAAGGGCATTGTTAGCAGGGTTTTATTTTCTCGAATGCATGCCTTTTATACATCTTCATTTATTTATTCTGCCTGGGAAGGGGGGCTGTTTTCCATTTCTTTCCATAAATTGCACTTTCCAGCGGGTGTCTGTTGAATGTCACCATTGTTCTTTTTCTCCCTTGCCCTGGTGCTGCTAGTCAGGTAGGAAGGGGTGTTCTGAGTTTCTTTTTTTCTTTTTTTTTTCCACATTGTTTTTGTTTATGAAGAATCTCACCAGGTCCATGTTTAACGTCATTTTCTTGCCAGATTACACCTTACACGTTTAACTGGATCTTTTTTTTATGCAGATTAAGGTCTGACTGACGTTATCTTTGCCACCTCTCAGTCCCCATGCGCAGAAAGCCAGAGTCCTGTTCCTGGTGAAAGGACCTCTGTTCCTCCCTCCCTCCCTTTCTCTCCTGCAGCTGCTGGAAATTAAAATCCTTTCTCCAGGCAGCTCTTGGCCTTCCTAACTAGTTCCAAAAATACTGTTTCTGGGTGACAGCTACCAGTCCTTCAGCGTACATCTACTCACAGCGTTTGTAACACAAGTGCAGGAGTTAAAATGACTGTTTTTGACAGCCACCTTTCAGTTCTGTCCGCCCCACACAGCTCCACAACCATGCTTGGTACTTGTTTCAGAGGACTGAAAAACACCTAAGGGTCTGTGAGCGAATGTAACAGTTCCCTCACTGGAGAAAGAGTCATAAATTCTGTGTTATAAAAGGGGAAATGGAGGGCCGTAGGAGTTGACCAACTGGTCCAAAAATCATACTGGGATTTAGCGACTGGTTCAGGGCAGACCTCGGAGCTTCTGATTCCTGCTCCTAGCTTCCTAAGTTTAATTTTGAAATAGCATAAGCTGTGTCTCACTGTGTGTTCCAAAAGCGATATGTAAAAAGCAAAAGAGTAATGCACTGGGATGGCTGAAGATACAGCATAGACTTGTTATGTCATTTCAACAGTAGCAGTAGAGATGTGTTAGGGTGTAGGCATTCCTAGGTCTGTGACTTTTTACTGAAGATGCTGTTTCAGGGATTGAAGATGCTTTGTGTTTTAAAGTTCTCATTGAGGACGAGCACAAAAAAGCTTCATCCACACTTCTGCTAGAAGCATATTTTTTCTAGTTTAGAGTTCCTCATGTGATGTTGACAAACAGAGTTCCTCTTACCAGCTGTTCTCACCAGTGCACTTGTCCTTACACTGGTAAATTATGAAATAGAATAAATAAGTGCTACTTAGTAGCCTGATGTACTTTTAATACATTTTTTTATAAATATTGCTTTATAATGCTTTAGTTTCAGAAGAGCAGAAGACTAACAAAAACAAATACCTTTTAAATAATACTTTTTATCAGCAAGACTTCTGGAAAACTTCTGTCCTCTGACCTGAGATGTGTATAGTAAACCAAACTCTTAATACACCTAGAGTGTTATTAAAAAAAAAAGCCCTAAATATAAGTATTGGTATTGTATTAGATATGCAAATGTAAACCTGTCAAAATGTAATATTTATCTAGCTGAAATTTACAGAATTTCCCCAGGAGCTGGTTACTTGTGAGGCCTAGACAAAACCAGGGTCTTTCCCTGCCCCAGAAGACAGGGTTGGCTGGGGGGGGGACAGGACAGCTTTCAGTGGGAACGCTCTTGTAGTGCTGAATTGGTTTGTCAAGTCTCCTTTGTATTAAGTTGAAAGCGAGGTATAATATTTTGGGTCAGTTCTGCAGAAAAGATGAAAGAGCATGATATACTCATTTTCTAAGTTAATGTGAACTGGAGTTTAGTGCTAGTGTTGTGTTTTAAAAGTAGGACGTCTAGTTTCATTATGTTTTATCTTGCATTCAGGTTTTTTGCTGCACTGGTAGCTCAGACAGACCAGTTTACTATTGATGCAGACCATAATAGGAAGGTAGTGAGATCACGTAACAGATTAGATCGACGTGTGCAGCATGAATTAATAGCATTTCTCTGAACATTTAAGAGTTTGGTTTTGAACTGATCTGTAGAGCTATGAGGAAGTTGGTTAGTGCTTTGAGCAGTAGGAAATAGCGAAAAACCTTGCCTGGCTGCGCTCAGAGCATTCTAAGATGGAAGTGTTGTTCTAATCCAGGGTCTTTGTTGTCTTGCTTTATAGAGGGGGCAGCTGATTACGTAAGGAAGGGTTTTCATTCTTGAAATATTTTTAGTTAACTCATTGTGGGGACATGCCCTCTCCTGGTGTGTTTGAGACTTTGTGTACACCCAGATAGCAAGTATCTTGTCATTTTGTCCTGTCAGGTTACATTTTATTATGGGTTGCTTGTTATGTAGGTAATTTTTCATGAGTAAGAAAGAACTCAGAGGCAGGGTGCAGGCAAACTCAGCAACAGCAAATAAATTCAGAGGAACGAAGTCCCCTTGGGATACACGCAAACTCGGCTCCAGCTTGCCATCAGCAAGGCGAGACTGTGGCAAAAAGGAGCACAGCTTTAAGAAAGGAGCCTTGGTGTATAAACTGCTGTGTGTGCAATGAGTACGTTCTTCCGGACATCAGCACGGCCTGCTTAGTGTGATAGTCTGCGGGTATTGTCACACCCCCAGACAGGGCGCTTGCTATTCCGCCTGAACTCTTGTTTTATAGGCATTGTCCTGTCCTGCATGCGGCCAGTGGGGCACCCGCTTGAATGCCTACGTGCCTCAGATAAGACTGAATGCTTGCTGCAAACGTAAGAGTTCAGTCTTCGTGCAGACTTCTGCAGACTTTGATTTTCTGACTAATACTGAGCTGTTACAGACAAGAGAAGGACTTGTTTGCTACAAATAGTTCTGTGTTTGAAACCAGTGCCAGATTTCCAATTGCCAGAAATGCTAGAAAGTATTTTTTTTCTGTGAGTTGGATGGTGGTTTTTTTGTATATATATGTAATTATATATAAAGTGTCCTATTGGTATTGGTTCTTTCTGTTTGCCATTTCTGCTTTACTGTCATTTAATCTCCATACACAGAGTTTTCCTATAGTATTAACTGCTTTAAAAATAGCAGTGACCTAATGATAGGTCTGAGCAGTGAGATGCTAACTCACAGATCACGGAGGTGCAAGTAATGCCTCCATAGCCAGCGTGGTTGCATTTAACATTTAAGTAGCAGGCCCCTTTTTACTTGTTCGTGGTGCAACACAGTAAATTCTGCATCTAAGACAGCTCTCTGATGGACACCCAAAAGTCCTGTACAAAGTTTCTTGAGAAAATTGTCCTGATTTTTGGAAATGCCACTGCAAAGTCACGCTTTTCTATATTTTAGGTTCCTTTTCCAAGAACTATGGAAACCCTCATTGCACACTTCTTTGTTATACATTGAATATCATTTTTACATTTTGAAATTCAGTTGATAGTCACTTTCTTGTTCAAGATAAACCGATTTGTGAATCGGTCCAGACAAACCAGGTGAATAGAGACTCCACCCAGTTGCTCCTTTGTATTTACTTTATTTTCCCAGTTTCTTCTTCCAGCTTTCTTAGGCATTACCTGTTCCCTTTCAGTGTACCAGTTTTCCACTCGTCTCCTTGGCAATCATGATTTTAAACTGCTGATACAACAGGTTGGGCTGGTTCACCCTAATGGAGAACTGCTCTGGGAAATTAGTCAGTGGGAAGCAAAGGGAAAAGTGCAAGTGGCTAGTTGCAGATGGGATGGGTAACAGTAAATTCAAGTCTGTATTGTATACCCCAGTTACATGCTTCCTCTGTTGCTGCTCAGCCAGCATTGTTTTGCAGGCTGCTTTGCTGGTGTCTTGTCTTGATTCTTATGGCTCGTCAGCTCCTTAAAGCACTTTAGCAGCACAGATCGGGCAGTGTTTGTGGAGCTGAAGGGCTCAAGATCTCGTATAATCCATTGTCGTACCATCCAGCCCACCTGGCTGTGAGGCTCCCATCCATATTTAATATCACAGTGGATGACTTGCATGTGTCTTTTATTCTGCCCGTTCGTTAATGCCCTCTGTCGATGTGTGCATAGTTTGATTTGAAAATGTTTACTTGTAGCTGGATTTGGAGACTTTTTTTTTAGTAATAGTTAATCACCAAAGAATGCATTCATGTTAACTTGAAGTTGTTTGTGATCCCTGTGTGCAGCCTTGTAGTGATTTATTGGTTCTGAACATGATTTCAAAACTGGCTTTGACATTAGGAAAATAGGAAATGAAGAGAAAACCACTCCCAAATATGCCCTATGGGCAAACAAGGCTTACTTACTGTCCAGCAAACACTGCAGGAGTGGCAAAAATGCGTCTGACTTGCATGGCTGTTAGTCCTCATCCTCCTGGGGTGGAGGAGGTGGTCTGTGTGAATCTCTGTCACTTCTTGTGCAGCAAGAAATGTCTGCAGCTGGAGGTGGGTAGGCAGCAGGGTGAGAAAGCGGGCCTTCTAGCGGGCTCATTGGCCTCCACTGCCACCACCATTGCCACCGCAGGAACCTGGCTTTTGTCTTCTGCCTCCTGCGTTTCCCCCGTTGTATGGGAACACGCTATCTGTCAAAGCCAGTCTAGGGATAAAAGATTAAAAACCCAAGCAATCTGCTCTGTAACTTTTCTCAATAACGATTTCACTTCCTGGCTGTAGATTAAAATAGCTGTGCATTTGCAGAGTGGTCAAACTTAAAGGACAACTGCAGGCTGCTGTAAGTAACCAGCGTAACGCTGTGGAAAAGGCCAGCATCAGTTGTCACTGGACACTGGCTGGCTGACTGCAAGAACATCATCTGCTTTTTGTAGTTCTTCCCTTACTCATTCATAAAAACTAGCGTAGCTGATTGCTAGGGCAAATTCATGTGATAAATTTTAGACCTCTAATAGACATTACTTGAGACATGTAACTTTTGTGCCATGGAATGCAGCTGAGTTCTTGTGCTCGTGAGGATTTTCTAACAGCACCATGTTAGCTGTGAGGGTGCTGCAGGTTGATCGCGTGGCAGCGGGCAGGAGAGAGTGCGCGCATGGATGTGAGATGTGGCGAGCCGCAGGTCTGTGCAGTCACCTCAGTGAGGGGTGTGTCATTTCACTAAATGGCTCCTGACCAGTGCCAAAAACACCTGTGTTGTCTCTCTCTTGCATCATAGGGTCTTATTGCAGAGGTCAGCAGCATAGGTGCACGTCGCTGTTACCAGCTCCTGTGAACTGAGGGCTGTTAATATGCTGTTCCTACGTGAGAAGATGAGATTTTGGACATCCTGGATGTTTTATGATACCCTATCTCTTTTAGAACTATAATTGCAGGAAGAAGAGGTGAAGGTTTAACAATGCACTCATTTTAGGAAGAAATAGACTTGTGTGTACATATATATATTTGGACAGTAAAATCCAGTTGTCACCAGAAATTAGTAGCTGCTTAAAAATAATTTACTGCTTAATGTGCTGGAGTTCTGATCGTTGGTAATGTTTGGAGTCTTGTTACTGGGTCCTTTCTCTACAGCAATTCTCTGTGTACAGGAAGTAAAAGGGAGAGGTTTGCAACTTTCACTTTTTTGTTCTGTATACTTTTTCTAGTGTTGGTAATGCTTTTGGAAATTCTTGGTTATTAATGTTCTCTTTAAGGCTTATTCTAATAAGCAAAGTCAAGGGCATCACATTGTAAAACAAAACTAAATTTCTAAATGAGACCTTTCCTCAGCTATGAATTAAACCTACCAGAAATGAACTTAACAGAAAATAATGTTTGATGATAAAGTTTTCCATTTTGGTTGTATGATGTTGTTCCTGTAAGTTCTTAAAGCATACAGTAGCATTCTTTAGATTCTCACATGGCACCTGCTGTATTTGCATGTATGCCAAGTAATTGCATTGGGAGGATTGAAAAAACAGTCCCAAGAGGGGAAAAAAACAACTTCCAGTTTCCTCAAAATACTTCAGAGCTCCAATCGTTAGCATACTGAGAAGATGCAGCTAGTTTTGTGTATCTTGGGCTTCAGGAGCTTGAGTCATAAATCTTTGAAGACAGAGGATGCTGTTTGTAAAACTGAGGGGGGTAAGGGCAAGAAAGGTAAGTTAAAGCCAAGTTTGAATGTTAGGTGTTACCCTGGAAGTACTGGAGTGGTGGTGGGTTACTTTACGTGTGGATTTCTGTTTTCCATAACCAAAGAATCGTCTAACTGGTCTTTCAGTGATTTTACCAGGCTGATTCTCCTCTAAAAATTACTTGACTTCTGTGCCTCTCTAATCCATTTTGGAGATGTGCTAGAAATACACTTGGGGCAGTGGAAATGCTTTATAGGTTTATTCCACATATCCATCAAGTTCCAAGTGTCCAGGGATCATGGAAGAGGGAGTGATCCATCAGCAAGTTTAGTTCTTTCCCCGGCCTTTGGAGATGAACCAAGTTTTGTTGTGCAGGGCTCGTAGGACAGGATCGGTGCCAGAGTGCTGCCTTCGGACAGGCTTTGTTTAGCTCGTGGTGTTTAGGTGATGTTAGTTTTGCATTGCCTGTGTTTTGGACAGCAAGACTGCCTTTGCTGTCCCGTGGCTTAGGAGGAAATAGCAGTACCATTTGGCAATGTGGTTTAATCACTAAGCTTCTCCAGGGCTCCTTGTGAGGAAGTTCCAGTAGGTGATGCTATGGTAGCCAAACAACCTCCCAGTCACTTACACTGGGTATTTCAGGAAGTCACTTTTGTTTCCCTTCCAGAAGGACTTAAATTGCAGTAGGAAACGCCCGGCTGCGAGGCCTGCTGGGGGCAGCAGTGAATGGCTGCCTCGCCTTGGGGTAGGCCACCTTGTGGGACGTTTCTTCCAAGCGTGCTTCTTCCCAAGTAGGGCTTCGGTGCTCGGGAGGGTTCACAGCATAAGGAATACAAAAATAATTGGTGTCCCCTTTTAAGGTGGTATACTTTCACTAGGGGAAAGCTGTAGTTTTTCCATGCCCTTACAAGTTGGATCCTGTATTCCAGCTGTCCTTTGTGGGAACTCATGAGGAGAATCTGTGTTACCTGTTGCTTTTTATTAACGCTTTGTCTTGCAGCTTCCAAATGTGTGTAGGGGTGGTATCAAACAGCTTGGGAATCCTGCTGTTTTTAATGCATGTCTGCATTGTGAAAAACACATACAGCACTGCCTATTCAGTTTGCAGTAGTATGTGTGGAATCTAGCTAAGCATGACGTTCTCATAGCTTCACTGCAAAATCCTTCTTTGCTCTGATATTTTTCTTTCCCTAGGGAATCTAGAGGAATATCAAATAAAGAGACAAAAGATGTGTCAGGTTTAGCTCAGCCTTCGCAAATACAAGTATAGAATCCAGGAAAGTAACACATGGCAGAAGTTTTAAAAAATAAATAAAATGCCAGTGTGTATTCCCTCAACGTACAGGCTGTCTTTGTGACTCCTAAGGTATGCAATGTGTAGGAATTGCACCCTAAACTGTTTCCCCGACAGTGTGTTGGCATTATTTCAGTGAACTATCT
This sequence comes from Cygnus atratus, assembly GCF_013377495.2. Lineage (NCBI taxonomy): Eukaryota > Metazoa > Chordata > Aves > Anseriformes > Anatidae > Cygnus > Cygnus atratus. Next base: position 119,270,612 of record NC_066364.1, read on the forward strand.
TTCTCTGTTGTATTGTTCTGTGGGGTAGGGTAGTTGAAAGAGAAATAAAATCTTGAAAAAGAAAGAAGATAAGATGACAGTTCTTTGCTTTTCTACATTAAGAAAATTTTGGTTTTATGTCAGATGTCTCCAGCAATAATAGAAGCATTCTAAGATGTTGTGTAAATCCAGAATATTCTGTTAGCAAGCACTGTACTGTGCAAAACAGAAGTTGATATTGTCTCTGGTTACATCAGTAGTGTGACTAGTTATCTGCCAAAGGGAAAACAGCATAAAGCTAGGACCCGTTTCCTAGAAAATCATCTACTAGCTATGTGTTTTCCAGATGACATCTGTTTGTTGACTTTTATTCCTCAGTAGTGGAAAAGGAGGTAGTCTTGCTTCACATCACTGAAAGCCCTTCCCAAAGCTGTTTGCTGTAGCCAAGTCTGTGGAACACGTGTAGGAAGAGAACTTCTGAAAGGGGGAGGTTCTGCACTCACTTTCTAGCGTCTAGCTTCAGTTTGGATTTTCAATGAAAAAGGAAGCCTAAACCAAAGGTAGTTTCTGCCCTATAGCTTCCTTCAAGCTTTCTCTGAAGAAGAATTAAATCATTTCCTGGAAATATGTTTTAGGCCAGTATCTTTTCAAATTATATTTATCCAGTGATTTTTTTTTTTTTTTAACATTCTTGAAGTTCAGTTCTTGGAAAATTTTAGGATTTTGGGGAGATAATTTAGGCATTTCGGGAGTAGAGAACAACTTTTGTAACCATACCTCTGAAATACAATCCAAAGGGTAGTATTCCTGAGATTCTGCACAGTTGTTTTTCTTAGAAAGATACTTGAGTTGTGCATGCATCCCAGAAGTGTAAATATATGATGGCAGTTCCCAGAGGAACTGGAAAGTGGCTAATGCCTTATTTCCCAGAGAGCATTTTCAGTAGCTGTTTTACTGAAGAGGATATTTTAATTGAGTAGATGTCCGTGACCAAGTGAGTTTAGCTCACTTTGTCAAAATAGGAAAGACTGTTTTTTTTTTTTCCTAATAGTGGCAGGTGTTTCATAAATATTTGCATTTCAGTTATGCACAGTTCGTCACATCTCTCCAGGAGATACCTGACTAATAAATACTTTCATGGGTTATTAAATGATGTACTTCCGAACTTGTCAGGGAATGCCTGGGATAACGGACTTTGTGGTGTTTGAAAACAGGATTTGTTTTATGCTTGGGATAGATATTCCAATGTATTGTCCCTGGCCTTGGTGTGGTGCAGTGGGCTGGCCCCAGGTGCTAGGAGAGCACGGCATAGACTGCAGGGCCCGCTGGGAGGTACGGGTGAGCAGGGAGCCACCCCAAATAGATTGCCTTCCTTTTTTTCAGGGCCTTTATGGGATTGTGTGAGCCAATAACTGCATGTGTTTTCTTTGTTCTTTTTCCCATTTCTTCTCCCTAACGCATCCATTTACTCAGCTTACAAAAATCAGTACTATGGCTTGCTTCTAAGTTCGTAACCACTGTGTATTTTCATTTTTTTATCTATTTATTTATCCATCTATTTATGCAAGGGGGTCAATGTAACGAGGCAGATGGAAAGACCAGATGCTGGTTTCATTCCTAAAAGAGAGGAATCTGAACTTGAGACTTCAGCTTAAAAGAGAGGGAGATCTTCCCTCTCAGTAAATTTCTCCTATTTATTCTCCCCATCTGGTCTTATTGTAGTTATGTAATTTCAATTTAAGGGGAATTTTAAATTCTTTTCTCTGTCGTTAAGTGTTACTGTGGCTTGTCTAATGTGGATTTATTCTTGCTGCTCTAACATTATTCAAATTGGTGTAGCTCAAATGCAACTGTTTAGTATTTACATCATACTACTGGACCAACAACAATTCATAATTTGTTTCGTGGGCCTCTTTGGAAGACTTTCTCTTGCCTTCAGGATCAGTGTACTGGAGTATTGCCATTCTGGTTTCAGAATGGCCAGGCTTGCATGTTTCTAGGTCAGCAGTGGCTGGTGCATACATGTTTTATAGGTATAAAACCACTGCTAATTTATTTTTTCTTAATAGATACAAAGTGATTTTAAAGTACTATTGGCCTAAGGTTAGCGGAAATATCTCTGGGCCCTGCTTTCATTTAATTTCTGCTGCTGCTTTCTCTTACACCAGAACCAACTGTCGAGCAGAAGCACGTTGTTTCAATCATGGTCCCTCAGGATCGTTCCAGAGCAAGGAGCATCAGACGTGGTGGATCATAAATCCTGTTAGGTAGCTACCCCAGGCAGACTGCAATCAAAATGGGTTTAGTTTAGGTGCCTTTTGGTTTGTATGCCAAATCATTTTCCTTTTTCATCTAGCTCTATTTGCAAGTGAGAGCAACGAGGCCTGTGCCCGTCTTTCCTTTCACAGCAGCAAGGCACAGCACATAAAGTGAATGTCATCGTTTTCCGATGATAGCTGTGTTCACATCTTGACTTTAAGTTCCTTCTGTTTCAGGAAGGCAGATCTTTATGCAAATGCCACAGGGCCTGACAAGTTACAGCTTTGCCAGGCTTACGAGTCTGTTGTATCTGAGGTCTTCGTAATGCTTTGTCACTTCTTCCTACTCCAAGAGACCAAATTTCAACAGCTTTAAGTTTTTTGTTGTCAAGTCCAGATTCCATTCAGATACCAGAAGTAATCCTCAGCAGATGCATACCGAAAGGTTGGAGCACTGTGCATCTCTCTGCGCTTTATGATCTTTTGTTACTGCTTATAGACAACCTTGTCCTTAACAAAGATTAAGCCTTGGTATGAAATCTTCAATCTTCTGTTTATGAAGCTGTTAATCTAATAATTCTAGTAGTTTTTCTTGGCTGTTGTACTGAGAGACATCCCAGTGCAATTGTGATGGATGATTTTTTTTTTTAATCCTGTAATGCATTTTCAGTATGTGTTTATGGTAGCAAGTCAGAACGCATCGCAATAAAGAGCTGATTTTTCAGTTGCTCCTTTTAAACATGCTGCAGTACCGGAGTCCAGAATATGGACACAGATGTAGAACAGTTTTCTGCTTAAACTCTGTGCTTTAGGAAAAAAAAAAAAGTATGTATGCGATTTTAATGTAAGTGTTCTGAGCTGCTGCATAACAGAGATGTGAGCAGATCAGAGATGAGGACGGCTGGCTACATTGTTCCTTAGGTACAAAAGGCTTTGAAAGCCTCTGATGCCCAGTTTCTCAGTTGTTTGAAATATATAGAGGCATAGATCACAACCGGTTTAATGTGACTCTGGGTTCACTTGTCTTCCCTGCCTCCCACTACTGCATTTCCAGGGACATCAGAAGATATTTTGCAAGGAACTCAGCATCATTGACTAGGCAAAAACTTCAAAGCTTTATTAACAGACATTCTTGCATTCCTGTTTCATGCAGGATAAAGCCTTTGACTCTTCCAGACTAACAGTACACAAGGAATATTACCGTTTTAACACTCTCTCCATCAAGTGGAAGATTGTTTTGTCTTAATTTTTTTCTTTCTTCATTAAAAACTGCATTTTACTCTGTACCATCTTCCTCAATGGTCTAGATCAGCAGATATTTGCATTCCAAATAACAAATTACTTCCCAGACAATTTCCATCAATCTCAGGGTTTTCACAGTAGTTCATCATTTTGTAAGTAATTTGGTTGATACTAAATATACTACATTGTTTGTCTAAATGTCATACTAAGCTTCTTTTTTTGTTTTTTTACTGTTTTGTATAAAGATGAAAGAATAGTAGTCTCGAATCAAAGCATACAGCAGTGATAGTCTGTATGTGTTGGCAGAGAGGAGCAGAAGTTACCCACCGGCAGCAAAGAATAGTATATGCAAGAGTAGTTTTAGGACCACCAAGTGATCCTCCATAGTAAGAAATACAAGTTAGAAAAGAGCAAAACAATACATAGATTTATTCAACTACCTTTTTCACTGTGTTGATTTCACAGCTGGTTTTGCCAGCTGTTGTTGGCAGTGCCCGCTTCAAGATTTATGATGTCTGTTTACTAGTAAATGAGGATTCTGTTTACAGGGTAGAGATTTGTGACAAAAACCTGAATTTCCTATTTTGAACTTGTATATGGTTTTGTAGTATCTGTGGGCTTCTCCCCTTGCTGCCCCCACCCGGCAGCTTTTCTGTTAAGTACCCGCTGAATGTGGTACTTTCACAGGGTGACGGTTTCAGGCATAATAGGGCTTCACACCATTTTCAGGTAGTCTCCATGTAAAAATACAGTGTTGTGTTTGTGTAAGGTTCTGTGATGTCTACGAAGTCTGAATTCCTGACGCAGAGGAAAGTAATGTAGAAAGAGTTATATGGAGCCAGTTACGTAAGTTTGAAAGTACTGTATTCTTCCACAACCAAAACCCAGCAAATAACAGAAAGGGGATTGGGATTGCTTCAGCAGTCTCACAAAATAGGCTAGAAATAGGGATTGGGCAGAGGTTAGCTAGTGTTTTGTTGGATGTATTTCTTTTATGGCAAAATATTTTCAGGGTTGTTATTAAAGGCTTATGTAATCATATATATAGATTTCCCCCCCCCCCCCCCCCCCATACAGGTAGAGATGAGCACTAACCTTTCTCTTATTTAGTCAGCAAGCACTTGAAGTGACGCACCTTGTGTTAATATTTATATGTTTGTTTTTGAATCATCCTTTGGTGTTAATTCCAATGTAAAGACTTTTGACACTGTCATGTTCATCTGCGCAAGTTATGGTTCCATCTACAATGATTATTGTATCAGTTATTGCTGTGCTGTGTGAAAAGAACCCCTACAGAAGTCAGGGCTAGAAATTTGGAAAAACAAGCAAACAAAAACCAGGCATCTTAGAAAAATAGCATAATCTGTGTGTTGAGATTCCAGCAAATTGACTTCAAATGTTAACTGTTCCCTTCTTGTCATCCACTACCATTAATTTATTTTAAAGATTCAGTTTAACCACCAAAGTAATTTTCCTTTTTGGAACTGCTCAGGCCATTGGCCATTGCACACTAGTTAGCACAGACCCATCTGAAGTTCCAGGAAACAGTGTGTTGAAGGAAAGGTGTGCATAGGACGGTGCATTGTTTTTCCTGCAGTGCCCAACTGCTTGTTTTTCTCACTGCTATTCCTAACTGTATGGTTTTCAGAGAGTTTTAATTGCCTTTAAATTTGACCATATCTGTTCTGCAAGTACAGCAACATAAAGAGAATAATAGCATTGTAGTTAAGTATTTCTAGAAATGGTCAAACTATGTTTTCAGTTTGAAATGGGTTTAAGTGCAGCAGTGGGCGATATATTGAAGCTGTGTTTTTAACTGTGTTGGAGGAAATTATGGAAGAAGGGAAGGTGTTTGTTCTGAGAAGTAAAACAAAGCAAAAAACACACCATAGTTTTATTATTATTATTTATTTTATTTTATTTTGCAGTACAATTCAAGTGCGTGTAATGACTTTTATTCCAGTTTTCTACACAAGAAAATCCTGGTAGTTTTTGGGGTGTTATGTATATTACAATATGCATATGCTTGTGTATGAAAATGTAACTGGTGGAAAGAAATATTGGGTGGCTTTGTTTTTATTGTGCTGTTGGACAGACAAGAGAGATAATATTATGTAATTTTATTGTATTGATATTTTTTCCTCCTACAGAGAAGATGGGGAGCTTGAAGATGGTGAAATAGATGATGCAGCTTATGAAGATGTGAAAGAACATGGTTCAAAAGGTGATGATAAACAGAAAAATGAGAAAGGACATAGAAAATCACGGAAGAAACGCAAAAAAGAAAAAGAAAAGAAAAAGTCAAAAAGGAGAAGACGGGATAAGCATAAGGTTAGAAAACGCAAACCAGAGTATTGAAAGTGCTTATTTTAGTTCCAGGTTTCCAGATTTAGACAAGAATCCAGGAAATGAGAGACGTCTAAAAACGGTATTATTACTGTTTAGGCAGTTTTTGGACTTGAGTGCATTTTTTGAGTTTCCTATCTTATCAATGCATTTCAGCATTACAGAATTTAAGTAGACCTTGACATGTGGCAGTGCATATTCATGTATTTCAGCAATAGTTTGTGTGGAGTAAGAGGTCATAAATCATTAAGTAATCCAGTTGTAGCACATTTCAAATGATAATTTAGAAACTTACTTGTTAGCTTTGACTAAGTGTATTTCATAAACTTGGTTTTCATCAGCTTGTCTTTAAAAGAAATGCATAATCAGATTGTGGGTTTAACTATGTTATTTGTGATACACGTTTTCATTGGATGCTTATTTATTTCAACATTTCTATTAATTGCAGTTTACAAAACACTCACATTTGGGAGCATTTTGCACTTTGACATTGTCAGTGGTTGTGGTAGTTCTGACATAAAAGACCAAAGTGTTAAACCACTTCTGAAATTGTTTATATCTTAAGCAGCAATATAACGTAAGCACTGGCCACTAACAAAGGTGATGGCAACCGAACCACAGGGAGTGAGAATTTCTTTACAATAACAAGCATAATGTAAATTTCTCAATTTCATTTGTTCAGTTTCTTAGCATACTTACGGAAAGAAAAGATTTCATGCCAGTTGAGTGAATTCTTCAGTACACTTAACCTTAAGATAATGCATAGAACGTATTTTAGTTGACTCTTAAGTAAATGCAAGAGATTCACAAAATTTTCACCTAAAAAATTAAACTTGATTGCCATTTTCTACAAATCACGGAACTATAGTGTTCTGGTATGGTTTTGAGAAGGGGAGCAGAAGAATTACAATTGATTTGTATGCAGCTAGTTTCCCCTCTAAATCTTCTACAAACCAATACATCTAAATGCACTTGTAATGGAGTAATGTTGAGTTTTCTCCCAGCAGAAAATGATGGGATGCCAATCTATTCTATAGTCATATGCAAGTTTCTAGATGGCTCCCAGATTTTTTAGCCTTCCAGCAGCATCTCTGCTATGTTGCAAAGAAGTAGGTCTCAGAGAGAGAAACCCTTGGGAAACTGATAGAACCTAGAGTAACCAGATAACCCTCAAGGTTTTCATTCAAAAGCCTCATTGGATCAAATCTCTTTCTCTGATAAAGAGTGGGTCGTCAAACTGTGCGTTCTTTGGTCTCCCCCCAGAGGTGGAGGTTTGTTAGAGTTAAGAAAATACTGCCATATTTTGGGCTAGGGGTCTGTTTAAGTTCACATGCAGCAAAGCAGTTACATAGTAAATTATGTAACAGCATTTTAAGGAGCTATTTTCTTCTGTTTCTTTTTTTCTCCAGCATAACTCCCCTTCCAGTGATGACAGTTCAGACTACAGCCATGACTCTGATATTGAACGTACAGAAAGATCACATAAAAAGAGTAGCAGTTCTTCATACAGAGATTACGATTCTTCATTCAGTCAGGTAGTAATTTTTTTAAACTTGATTTCCCATGTATTTATTTGGGTGCAATTTTAAAAATGTGTTTTTCAAAGGTTGACTTGATCACAGAGCCTGTTCTCACAGATTTCAGGAAGTACGTATAGTTCTCATCTCCTTTGGGTAGATTTCCAAATGTAAAGTGTTATCTGTAGCATGAGCGTAGGTGTTGTAAACAAGATTTATGCTATTTTTCTTCTATCAGGTGATTATTAAGATATCTTTACTATTGCCTACCTCGGATTTAGACAGTACTAAGGAAACAACTCTTGAAAAGTGACCTTTAAATATCTAGAGTTGCTGCTGCTTTCTGATAGCTCAATTTGTCCTGGCTTTTCTCAGTCTGTGCAGCTCAATAGCCCTACTGAGACCACTGGGTGAAATAGAATGCCATTCTCTAAAGGTGAGATAGAGTAGTTAGAGGCTTGTTGGAACTGTATTACTTTGGAGGAGAGGAGACTTTCCTTTTATCCTGAAACCATTCCAGAAACCTCTAAGCCAGCCTGATTTATTAGTGAACTGAAGATCTTGTCTGCAGAAACTGGAGAAGGGACAGTGCTGGCTTAGGAAGGGTCAAAAGAAATATTTTATCCTGACTGTCAGAGACAGGGCAGATTGCATCATCTGTGTCCAAGATTATCAGGATATGGAGATCATGAGGGAAAGATTTTATTTTAATCATAGTTCTAATTAACCTTTCAGAAATTGGATATAGCAAGTTAAATTTTAATTCTGCCTGGTGTTACTAAGAGAGAACTCTGTTATTAATGTAAACATAGGATTCTTGTTTCAGTCCTGCTGACTTTCCCTGAATGGATACTCTTCAAACTGTTGAACATTGTACACCGAAGTAGCCTGAGTTTCAAGAAGCAGCTCAGTTGCAGACTCCACAAGTTAATCAGCTTTGCTTCTTGACAAATGTCCAGTAAATTCTCAAATTTCAGCAAAACAAGCATTAAAGAATCTTGTTGACATGCAGTATCAGTACAAAGTCTCCCAACTAAGTGTGAAAGTCTTATATTTAAAATTGTTTGCGTATTATGTTGCCTATTGTAACATAGTTAAAGTAATTATCTAAACATAGGAATGCCACTATGCATTCTTATATATGTGATCTAAGCTCAACTGTGAAGGATCTGAATATATTTTTATGTGATTTGAACATGTTCTAATCAGTAATTTATTTTTTAGAAGAACATCTTTATGTTTTTAGAAGAACATCTTTACAGACTAGAAGTAGTACTTAGAATGCTTAGGACTGCGTACATTAAAATTCTTTGTCAGCCTCTCTGAGAAGCTTTCTGGAGTATAAATCCTGATGCTGTTCTTTTGTTTAAAAAAAAAACAACACTTTTTTTTCCCTATTTTGATGAACTCAGAGTGAAACGTATTAATTTCTACTGAATAACTGATTTTTATTGTTTATTATTAATGCTTGTTTATGCAGATCTGTAGACAGCATGACAATAAGACTAAAAACAATTGGTTTTGTAGAGCAGTTTGGAGGGGTGGTGTTTGAAATATTGAGTTGCTTCTAAACAATACAATCCCTTTCATACAGCATGGACACGTATCAGGAAATTACATGAGTTCACAGAAAATGCAACATAAAAAAAATGTAAAAAGTAAGGAGTATGATGACTATAGTCATTACAGTGATGAAAACTTTGGTAATTATAACGATGAAGAAAAAGATGAAGATTTTGCCGATCAGCTTAAACAATACAGGCAAGCTAAAGAGACCTCCAGTAGTGATTTAGGACCTCCATTTCCGAAAGAACCAGTGAAAAAACAGGGGATGAAAGGGATCCAGAAAGGTAAGATAATTTGAATTGTTAGCTGTAGTAATGGATGACAGTAGCAGTTGTATCATGCACCATTTCAGGATGTTTGTGTTTAGAGCTGAATGAAGAGAGCTGCAAGCAGTGGCTTTCTTGTGAGGTAGCAGCCTCTCATCCGTAATGGTACGTTGTTTATTGGGAAGGAAGAATATCATATGGTTGCATTGTTGCATTTATTGATGAAAAGATCGAATGTTGGGTATTGTATATGTAGTAAATAAATAAATAAAACCTTACCTCCCAAAAACAAACAAACAAAAAAAAACACCACACGCTCTTGATTATGTAACTGACTAAGGAATCATAGGGCTGTAAAGTGTCTTTCTGGGGCATTTCATGAAAGTCTGAAATGGGACTTGATGCAGGGGAGGGGAAGGAGTATGTATTAGGTGAATTCCAATACCCAGTTTAGGCCATGTGTTTGTGTGTATGTGTGTGTATGGATGTATATAAAATTATGTAAAGTACCTAGAAATTTTGATAGGTGCCTGAATACATTTATCAGCTTGCCCTGTAAGTATGCTAAGATCCTTTTGTTTTTATTTTCACAACTTTTCTTTCATTCAAAGCTGGACTGATACAAATTTTGATGAAAAAGTATTCTGAAAGAGTCCTGCTGCCCTTTTTTCATGCCCTAGTTACACAAACTTAGTTATGCAAGCATTCTTGCTTGCACCTTTCATTTGGTGTGTGATCATTTCCTTAACTTGGCAGTGCAACTCATTAAGCCAGCTTACATCTCTGGTTTCTGTGTTACGAAGGGACTTCTGACTTCCCCCATCTTCTTATATTACTACCTGTTGTCTTAGGGTGTGGAAGGTTAGACAAGGGAGACAGTGCATACCGTTTTTAGAGGTATCCTGATCTGTCATCTAGAAATACTTCACTTATTCTCTTTGCTTTTTCTATGAGATAAAAGGTTGGCATCAAAGTTCATATTTCAGAAACTGTTGATTCAGTCAGTTTGCAAAATTGTCTCCCTTTAACTGCGGCTAAAGGTTTGTCTGCCACACAAAATTTGAGCAGGGTATTGTATGACATGACTATCTGACTAGTTCTCAAGAAAATGCGGTGTTACACAAAGCTAGTAAGCTTTCTTTCATTTACTACTGGGGTGATCTTTTGTGTTCTATTTTGGTTCAGAACAAAATAAATTGGCAAAAGATTGTTAGACTCTACTTAGCTGAGACAAAAGTGTTTTTCATGTGCTGTTTGGTAATGCTGCTTCAAGATCTCTGTCTGCAAGTCACCTGGAATCAGCCTTGCTGTTGTGGGGTGGCTGCCACCTGAAGCAGATGTGATGATGTCTGCAGAGCTTTGTTTTTCTTTGGTTTTAAGTTAATGAGAAAGCAGATGTCTCCATGTTTTTAGCTGAGGCTATGACTACTGGCATGCTGATAGCTATAAAAGTACTGCCTTGAGGCTTCTAAACAGTTGTCATTAAATATTATTGCATTCAAAGTTGTTCTGTTATATTTCTTAGGTTATGATCTCTAGTTTCTTGGATGTTGTGATGCATATGTGTGCACCTGGGTGCCAACTGTACTGGTTAGTTCTGTGTTCAGAAAGTGCCCAAATAGCACACAAATATTTTAAGTGTTTGGGCTAGTTAGAAGTCACGTGTTTGCACTTCTAATTGTGAGAAGCTGCTTTGAATGAGATTAATTTTATATTCAGTTTATCAGTCTGCTATTGATTTGAAGAGCTTTTCAAAGAGCAGGCAGTTGCATAGAATTATAACTGGTTGGTGTAGTTCTACTTGCCAAGTCATGATTCAAGACACTATTTGGGAATTCAGACTGCAAAAAGATAGATATTCAGCTTTATATTTGTCTGCATTTGTTGTCGCTAGGTAACTGTCTGTACTTTCTGAGGTAATTTAAAAAGGTCATTGCTGTTTTTCAGGTATTTCTCAAAGAGGTAATAATTACAATGTTGGTCGAGGGCGTGGAATGCAGAAGAAATTGAAGCGTAAAGATCGTGGAAGGGGAAGAGGCAATAAAGGATCTGATGGCTTCCATGAGGTATGTGGAATTAAAGTTGAATTTCTAATGCAGTTGTTTCAAATGACTGGACATCTTGTTTTAACAGAAGACTATTTAAAAGTACATGTTTTTTCACTTTTTGTTCTCTTCTCTATAAAAGTCAGTTCCCTTACTAGAATTTTCCTGCACTTGATGTACAAAGTACAGTTGATAACTTAAACTAATAGATCGTTTTCTTGTTTTTCTTGGAAATAAGAAAAACTAACAGAAGTGGTTTATGAGCTTTGATTTTGAACGGCATATGAGCTTCCATGTTAACTGTTTCTAAAAGATGACATTTTGCTACTACCAATTCACCTCAGTTTTTTCAGTGGAGAAACTGGCTGCCTTCAAATGTTTTGCTAATTTTCTTCTGAATCATGAAGGATTCTGCTTCTTTCCAGAGCTATGATGGTGGAAATGGAAATATATATGACCTTGGTTTTCGTTTAGTAATTATTTATTACAGGAATTACCAATTATTGTTATAGGAATTAGAGGAAAACTTGGTGTTTGATATTGCCACGGTATTAATAAATTTGTCACACCAATCTTCAACTATCTAAATGAAAAAAAAAATACAAAATTACTGATTAAAGAATCAAATCCATCTATGGCTGAAAAACATCGTTTAAGCAAAATCCCATTTAAATGTATACAGCACATTGAGATCAGATTCTGAGGCAATGGTAGTTTATCTATCTCCCTAAAATATCTGCGGCTCTCCTCCCTCCTGCACTGAAGAATGCATGTGGCTGGCTTCTAGCTGATGCAGTAATGCGTAGTTCAGCCATGGTAATTTATCTCTGTGCTCTGCAGATGGCCCAGCTCTCGGGGACTCCTGGGTGGTCCAGATCAGATTTTCCTTTCCCTGCCCTGTATGTGGTAGGGTGAAGGGCAGCCATTTGATCTGTTAGGACGATGCTTGTTCGTAGGACTCCTCCCTCCTGGTGCTGCCGAACATGCCCTGTCATCCAGCTCTGTCTCCAAGCTGTGGGGAAGGGTGGAGACGAGGAGGCAGCTGCAGGCAGGCCCCAGCAGGGCTAGGAGACAGAGAACAAAAAGCTGGGCTCCTGGCTGCAGCGAAATTATGAATTCTGCCACACAGATGCCGAGTTGTGTGGTGGGGTGACTGATGAGATTCTTCTGCCATGCAGCTGCGTCCCTGGGACTCTCAGTGACACAACTGGAGCATTTCAACCTTCCTCGAGCTGTTGTTTCAAGTGCTTGAGGTGTGGGATGGTAACTGGCTTTCAGTGCTCTCAGAAAGGCTTGGGGCATTGTTTTCATTTGGTATTTGAATTAATCTTGAAGAGGATCAAGTACTGGATTCAGAACTTCTTTGTTTGGGGCAGCTGAGATTTCTCTGGATTTAATGTGTTCCGAGTAGAGATGGAATCTCCACTGATCCAGGAGTGGTGTTCCTAGCTCGAAGCAATGTTCAAGACATTGCTTCTCAACATCAATAAAATCCGCTAATCATTCTTAGTGTTAATGTTTTGTGACATTGCTTAATTTGCCAAGCAAACTGAGTGCAGACACAGGGTGTGCTGATGCTCATGTTTTTGGTTTGATTGTCATGAAGAACCACATCCATTCCATTTCAGAAGTTCCTACTCAGCAGTCAGATCCCTGTTCATTTCTGTGGAAATCAGAAATTGGAAAAGCTTAATTGCCCTCTATTGGCAGATCAGTAGGCGACCACCTATCATTGCAAATAAGGCATAAAAATCACGTGAGAAGCAGGTAGAGGGGAAGGTTAGACTAAATATAGCTTTGTAGCTGAGGTGGTAGCCTGGATATCTGGATGATTGTTCAGCTTCTGACTCTGCTACAGGCATTACTACTATATTCACGTACAAATTTTTTAAAATTGTAAAAACAGAAAATAAATTTGTTTGAACTGAACACCACGCATGGTGGTAACATGGGGTGATAAGTAGATTTGTGAAGGAAATGCAAAGATGAGGTGGTTGATGGTTCGGGATTTTCTCAGCAGCAAGAGCTCATGCACCACCAGTGCTGCTGCTCAGTCCCCTCTGCTGCTGTCTTCCCAGAAGCACTGGTGAATCGCCATTCCTACCCACGTGCCTCAAGTCTCCCCACTCATCACATGGGGAAGCAGCTCTGTCACAAAGTGCAGTGCAGTTTGGGTAGAGAACAGAAAAACCACAAAAAGGTGGACCCTGAGGGAGGCATTCTGGCCAGGGTACCTGGTGCTGGAACAGGGTGTTGTCTTTCTCATCTCTCTCTGTAGGGTGAAAATGCTCAGCCATTAATCAATGTGCTTACCAAGCTGACTGATGAGGTTTAAAGGCTGACTCCTGGTGGCCAACAAGCTGCTAGCACTGCATAGTTCAAGGAAAAACTAAGAAATGTTTTGTTTGGTCTCTTTTGCAACTGAATGTTATTTTACATTAAGGCTTGCAGAGGTGGTGGCATGTCACAGGGGTAGTTACCAAAGCCCATGTGCAGAGGTGCCCTCAATCAGGGAGGTGGGAGCGGGCTTACTGGGTGCCTGTGAGCCAGCCCTGCCTTTGAGTATTACCAAATGAAATGTGAGAGGTAAATAAGTTCACTGAATGGACAGAACATCTGTTGTAGTGTGAGAAGTTTCTGATTTGATTGCATTTATAGCAAACATAGCATTAAAGCAGCTAAGTTTTCTTATGTATAAGTGTGTGTGTTTACCTTTATTTTGATCTGTGGGTATAATATTAAGAACCTAATCGTGGTGTAGTTAATCACATTTTGGGGGTAACTACTGCACTAAATATGCTCTAATACTGTTGCAGCAGCACTTAATAAGTAAGCGTCAGCAGGATGTTCATTTTCCTTACAGGATGGCAAACCAGTGAAGAAATGGGTTAACATGAGTCAGGAATTCATAAATCAGCATACAGTGGAACACAAAGGCAAACAAATTTGTAAATATTTCCTTGAAGGGAGATGTATTAAGGTAAATATGCACCATGTCTGTCGGTATACTTCTTTGGTGTGAGGAAAGGGAGAAGATTTTTGTTTTGTTTTGTTTTACTTAGCTGATGTAAGAAAAACTGACGGGTTGAAACACAGTGTTTTTACTTCTTATGTTTGACATATTTATAGATAAATGCCAACAGAAAATTTTGTGGAAAAATATTCTCTCTGTTACACTTCTACGTTTATAACCAATTCTATTAAAAATGGTTGTTTGCTAATTGGTGTATTTACAGTAAAAACCTCTGTGATAGTATTATAAACTTAGACTGACAATGTGTCATGTAAATCTGTAACAAATCTTACGTGTGGAATCTGTAGATGGGCAAAGATTTCTGAAAGTATTAGATCATTTCTCTGTTTTATGGTACTAGAATTTTGAAACATTGAAGGAATTGCTTAATTATGCTGAATTATTTCTCTCTCTAAAGTAAAAAGTGGGGTTGTAGTAATAGTTCCCCTACCAAAGAACTGAAGTCATCTTCATTCAGCCAGCAAGTGGAAGGCAACAGAAGGAAGAGAATACTATTCAGAGCAGTCAGCTGGCAAGCAAAAGCCCTAGTAAGACAGTCTGTTATTGCATTAAAAAATTGCTGTTGCTTCATTTTGAAGCTAATGCTGCTGTGAAGTTGAATCCTCTGATGTCAGAATAGTTCAGTCAGTTAGAAAATACATTTGAGAAAAACTCCATCCTTCTCAAATAAGTGAGTGCGCCATTTATATTCAGTTCCTCTGTGTGTTTCATGATAGAACATTGTTTCTTTTTCAGGTGGTGAAAGTGAGGGTGAAAATTAGTGTGCTTTTCTGCCTAAACCAAGGGGGCAAATTGAAAGGAATGCATTTTTTGCTGGCTTTATATATTTTAGTATGTTATGCTTAGTTATATTTAGTATGTAAGATGAGGATTTGCTGCCACCTTCAGTTGTAAAACCAGTAGTTGAAAGAGCATTTAATGTATTTTTCCTGAGAATAATTACAAGGAAGTAGAAAAATAACTTCTCCAGCAACTAAATCCTGATGTATAGCATGACATGGTTGACAACTTGATGTTGATTGGACTCCATTTTTCTTACATGGAGTAGTTTAATACTTTGGACTTCTTTTGGTTCTACCACATGATGTTAAAAGAGAATCAAATTTTCTGATTAAGTGCACAATAGTTTGTATGTAAAATATTTAAATATTTGTTTAAATGTCTTTTTAATGTTAATTGCTAAGCAGAAACAGAGAAGAGAACTGGTGCCATAAGACCAGCTTGTTTTCTTTAACCATTGCATATATTCTTTTGAACCTAAATTCAGGAATTCTTTTTCTATGTCTAAGCCCCCTGCCCCCCCCCCCCCTCCCCCCCGTTATTAATAGGAACGTACTTATAATGCTGTGTTAGTAATGATAAAAAGTTGAAATTCAGCTAAGGAGTATGCTTTTCTTTAAACGTAAAATGGAATTACTCAGCATTTCAGGTTTATAATGTATTTCTCCTCTTTTCTTATTTATAGGGAGAGCAGTGTAAATTTGATCATGATGCAGAGATAGAAAAGAAAAAGGAAATCTGCAAGTTTTACATACAGGGTTACTGCACCAAAGGAGAGAACTGCATTTACTTGCACAATATCCTTAAAAAAAAAAAAAAACTTGAGTCAAACTGACTGTTGATATTTACTCCTAATTCATGTAAATGAGTTTAAAGGGTGGCTATGTCTTTTCTTAAGAGACTATACAAAAGTATGTATGGATTTACTAGAGGAAGATAATTTTTCTACTCCAGTAGGAGGAGAAAATATGTATGAAATTACTGGTTTTGTTTAGTTTAGGAAGATGTTTAATGTCTTAGAAGATAAAAAAACATGTTACATGCTTTTATCCTTACCCTTTTAAAATCCTGATATCCATGTACTTTTTAAACCCTGATTTGTTCTTTTTATTTATTTATTTTATTTTATTTTTATTTTTATTTGGAACTGGTACCCTGATCTTTTTAATCACAGTCTTAGTATCTCGTCAGAAATAATGTTCAAGCTACGGTAATGTAATTATTAGTAGAACGCTAAGTGAAACTAAGAGGTAAGTTGGTTATTAGCTTTCAAAATTGTTAAGATGCTGCTGTGGAAAGATAAAGTATTTGGGAAAAATTGAAGGGTAGCTGACAGTTGAATTTAATAAACTTGCCAAACAGTGCAAACTAGCAATCAGCCGTTGTTAGGAATCCTTAACATTTTGCTTACATGAATTCCCTTGCAAGTTTTACCATACAGGAGCAAAATGCTATCAAGGAGATAAGTGCAAATTTTCTCATGCTCCCCTGACTGCAGAAACAAAAGAGTTGTTGGATAAGGTGAGCAATTTGTAGTCTGAACGTGAGTTTCCCCCAAAAGAATGGAGGGTGCTGCTAGAAATTTCCATGGGGCTTTGGTGTTAAACTCTAACGACGCTAAAATTCCCTGTTGCTCTTCAGCGCTGCAAGTCTGTGACTCGGTTCCATACATCAAATTCCCCTTGCCATCCATTATTTTTCAGTCATATCTGACTCACTCATTTTCACAGCTTTTTCTGCCCATGGACTTTTGGACTCCCTTTCTGTGGAAGTCTCCATGTGCTCCATAACAAGAAGCGTAGCTTTGGTTGTCTTGAAGTTAGATATCATCTGACTTCTGAACTCAGGGTGGAGAAAGGAATGAGTTGCCTCCTCTGAATGATTCATGAAATTCTGACCTTTGTGTTAAGTAGGATATTCACAACTCCCCCCAGTTACTATACAAGAGGTCTTAAAAGAAAAGTGACATGGGTTTAACTCTAAAAGCATTATGAATTTTAGAATGTCATTCCATTTCTGTCATTTAAAATTTCTCTTTGAGGGAAATGGACCTCTGTAAAATTGTCCTTTGCTGTCTACAGTAATAATTTTCTTCTTGGATGTGAATTGGTGTCCTATGGAACAAATAATAATAGATTTCTAATTTTCCTGAGTTTGATGCCAATATATACTAGTACTGCAGCAGGTAATTACATTTCAATGGAAAATGCAAGACTAAACTGAATTGCATATACTGTAAAAATAATGGACTCTTTGCTATATTGCTTCATTCTAGGTTTTGAATAATGAAGAGGAACCACAAAATGAAGATGAGAAAGAACTGGAGGAACTCAGAAAGCGTGGCATAGTTCCTCTCCCTAAGCCACCACCAGGTGTTGGGCTTCTGCCAACCCCACCAGAGCAATATCCGTTTTCTGAGTCTGATATAGAAAATTATCAAGATCCTTCAGGAGAATATAAGAAAATACCATCTCTCTTTGAAATTGTTGTGAAGCCTACTGTGGATTTAGCACACAAAATTGGAAAAAAGTAGGTTTTAGATTTTTCTTTAGAGTTCTTAGAACGTGGCTACATAAGTGCGTAAAATATTCTCTTAGTTTTTGTCAGTATACGCTTCTGAGTATATTGTTAAGATAATGATCCATCAAATACTGGCTATCAATTATTTACTTATTTAATGCTTTCCTTAAAAGGATTACTTACTGAGCCTTGACCTTCCAGAAAGCCACTCCTTTGGCTCTTGTTTTGGCTCTGTGTCTGTCTTGTCTATCCCCATTTGCAGGCTGAGCAAAGTTCATTCTCCTTCTAAAGTCTTTTTGTGGTTAGATCTTTCCTGACCAAAGACAGTGGACACTCCTGATGGAGATTGTTGGCTGTGACATGTTTAATACTCTTAGTTGCAGAAAATGTTCGGTTTTGCATGTGCTAATTTAAAAAAAAAAAGTTCTACTTGTAGACAAGCTCAGTGATGTGTTATGAGCTATTTGTAACATACGCAGTTATTCTTTTTGAAAATTATTTTGCTTTCAGATTTTTATCCAACTTGAAAACAAATATATATGAAACAGGCATCTGTAAGAGTGAAGATGGGGAGGAGATAGCTAGTAGGCTGTTTGTAAGTGAAAAATTTTTGCAAGTGATTTATTAATTTTCTTTTGCCTACAGGCCACCAACCTTTTACAACAGCTCATCACCACCAAGACCACCGTTTCAGGGAAATGACCCCCATTCTCAGCATATGTATAATCCAGGTTCAAGTCCAGGGCCAGGACCTGGCATGTCGCAAGGACATAATGGACCGCCAATGCACCCAGGTTCTCCTGGACATCATCCATGTGGAGGGCCTCAAGGCCCAGGAATGCCGCAAAGTCCTCCTATGCAGGGTGTTCCACCAGGCTTTCTAGGACCACAGAACCAGTCTGGTATGCCTATGCAAGGACAGCAAGGTGGTCCACCTCTGACACCACCAGGTCTTGGTGGATCTTACAGCGGCCCAGGAGTTCAAGGACATATGGTGAATATGCCGAGAGATAATCATTGTCCTCCAGGGCCACAGTACCAGCAGATGCCTGGTGAACGGCAACCAAATATGAATTACGAGCCTATTCAGAACCCAGCTGATTTCTACGACAATTATTATTCTCATCAAGCTGTACATAACTTCCAGCCAGCTAATAACTCTGGTGGTAAGGACATTTAAGAATTGTTGTTTCATGTGGTGCTTTGTAGTTGTACAGTGTTAAAACATGGCTTGCAAGCTGAGCAGCTGAAAGAATTTTGGAAAGAAAACCACACCTGTTTTAATGCCTTCACCATATGCACATTTTCAGATGATGCTTTCCATTTGCGTAATATGTTGTGCTAGTTTTGCTAGATTGTGTTTTGTGTCTTATTGCCTTTGCTCTAAAAGCTTGTATGGGGTAGCTGCTGACTGTTTATCTTTTTTTGTACTGCAGATGGAACATGGCATGGAGAATTTACAGACCACCAGGCTCACCTAATGGCTCAAGAGTCTCATCAAGGTGGAAGCGAGTCAGACTGCATGAGTAGTCATATGGGCCATAAACCATCCATTAATGTACCAGATTTTCTTCCAGCAATGCAGAAAGCCCTTTATGTAAGACTTAGTCAAAAGCATCAAAGAGATGGAGACTCTGTCAGCAGCCAGGGTCAGAGGGCAATGAGCAAAGAAGAAGGTAAAGTTAATTTTGTTAATGTTCAGAGTTTACTTACTGACCATATATTATCCTGGAACAAATCTGTTGATTTGAATTTTTCATCATATTGCCGTTCATAATTACTGTGAGTGCACAAGTACCAGCTCAAAATTTTCAGCTCAAGGTACTTGCTTTTCTTTCCAGCTTATTCTAGGATTTTAGTATAGGTTTAGTTTCTGCATTTCAGTTTGAAGTAGAAAGATAGAATCATAGAATCATTTAGGTTGGAAAAGACGTCTAAGATCATCTAGGCCAACTGTAGATCAGTGGATAATTTTTGATGTAGTCTGCACTTTTAAAAGGTTCTCTTGCTGATAACTCAATTGCTTCTTAAAACCCCTGATTGAAACAGGGTTATTATTTCTAACTGCCAATACTGCAAGATCCTCTTAGGTTCTGTTTATTCAGTTGTGCCTCTTGATCTTTTTTGCATATTCCGTTTCTCTAGAGCAGTTTTCTTTTCCCTCTGCAATATCTGAAATTTGCAGTGTTTAATTTGAGTGTTTCTGTAAGCTATAGCCAATAGAGAACAGTAAATCTGCAGATCAGCTTGAGCAGCACAGAGTATGTTTGTCCCTTGGCCTGCTTGCTGCTGCACCCTTTTCTGTGGCTTTTGGAAGTACTTCTGTTACCTGTGTAATGAAGCAGATATATTACAAATGTAGAATTTGCTGTTTTTAAGACAACTGTAAGGTGCTGTTTTACTTTACCTATTCGCAATGCAAGGTCACTTTCATCCAGACTCAGTTTTAAAATGTTGTTGTCTTTTACAAGTACTAGTAGAAATAATTGTTTGGAAGTAGGTTATTTTCCCAAATTAGTATCAAGAAAGAGAGATGTGGAGAGAATGTAGCAGAATTTGGGAGTATCTGAGCTAACTACATTCATTTTTGTTTCAGTTCCTTATTTAATTTTTTTTTTGTCATATTATGGTGGTCGTAATACAGTGAGTGAGGACTTGATATCAGGCCTTAGTATTATTACTCAGTTCCATTATTTTACTGAGAAGTTACCCCTTTATATGAGTAAATGCACTGTTTTATTCCCCAGTGATCATTTACTTGAATCCTCTTTTCTCAGATGACAATGTCAACTGGTACTCCAGTAGTGAAGAAGAAGAGGGGAGCAGTGTTAAATCGATACTAAAAACCTTGAAGAAGCAAAGTGAAAACTTCAGGAATCGGCAACAGCATTCCACAGAGCAACACATGCTTGGTATTCCTACTGATCCGAGGCTGGCAAAAGACAAAGGTGCAGGGCCTCAGGCTGCAGACCCAAGACTTAGGGCCTCGCCAAGGTCAACCCCCAGAAAGCCTTCAGAATCTGCAGCCTTGGACCCCCGGCTTGTACGAGACCCCAGGATGCACAAGGTTAATGAGGGTGGTCATGCCAGCTCATCTCTTGGGGGAGCAAAGCTAGACTTACACCACCCTCACACCGGTGTAAAAGTCAAGCAAAAAGGGATGGATGATGATGAAGAGGACTCAGAAAGAGAACTGAGAGAACGAGCTTTTCTGATACCATTGGAACCTTTGCCTGGTGTAACATTGAGGGATCCCCGATCGCAGCTTAGGCAGTTCAGCCACATTAAAATGGATGTTACCCTGATGAAACCAAACTTTGCTAAGCATATTGTATGGGCGCCTGAAGACTTGCTCCCAGTACCTTTGCCTAAGCCTGACCCCGTCTCCTCAATTAATTTACCTCTTCCTCCACTCATTGCTGACCAGAGACTTAATAAACTGCGGAATCTGAAAAACGATCCCCATCCAAATGCGATGCCAGCTGACCCAAGACTAGCTGCGAAAGCAAAGAACAACTTAGTGGGCAGGAGCAGCTATCTGGATCAGTCTGCAGATTCGCACGCCAGTAGCTCAAGCAAATTAGGAGATCCTCGCTTACAAAAAAACGTTGATCCAGGCTCCACAGACTGTCCAGTGCTGATTCGCATCATGGAGTTGCAAAGGATTCGCACCCTTCCAAGTTTGATCCCCGCCTTGCCAGATCTGCTGCCAGTTCCTCGCAGACCTCAGAAGCTGCGACTGCTAAGCCTGACCCAGATGCTCTGCCTCCCTACGCGCCCAAGTTATCGTCGAGTGGTGTCAGGCTGGGAACTCCGGGCTCGATACTGAGCGGTATTAGCTTGTATGATCCGAGAGATCACAGCTCATCATCGTTGGACACAGCTCCAGCTAGTTCAGGAGAGAATGGAGAGAACCAGAAAAAAAGTATTTTGAAAAATTCTGGCAAAAATGAACCCAGTCTCTCGGAAGATGCGTCACTGCCGAAGCCTGCCTCGAACGTGGAAAAAAATACAGAAGGATCAGCAGAAGCCACTTCAGATAAAGCAAATAGCACCAGTAAATCTCAGGCTAAACACTCCAGCGCTGCACCTGCGGTGCATAATCTTCCTATCCAAGCTTTATCAGGATTAATCAGACCGCAGTACAGCGATCCAAGGCAGGTTAGACAGCCTGGACAGGTAACTCAGACACAGGATAACGATCCAAATGGGGAATCAGATGATAAGTCGCTAAAAGATGTTTTCAAGACTTTCGATCCAACTGCTTCACCATTTTGTTAGCAATTGATTTTAAGTCTTTTTACTGTTGTGAATATTGCAGTTTTCTGCTGTTTTGTAACTGGTTTACCTCTTTGCTTTATTTATTTTTAAATTATAATTATCAACACTTTTCAGCTGCTAATCTCAGAACCACATGCAGTTATACAGTATGCTATAGTGTTTGCAAAGCTGTGGTATTTTCTATATAATACTTTTTCCAATTTCAGGGAGACTAATAATTGACATGTAGAAGAAAAAAAAACATGTATCGTGTTAGAGCTGATAAAAGCACTTTCATTGTAAATAAGTCATTAAGAAAGTCTGAAGACCTGTATATGTGTGAGCTGTCTCTTTCATAAACAACATTTAGATATGATTGCCACATTTGTATGATTGTATAGATACAAGCAATATTATGTACATTACTGTGAGAGACACTGTTTGACAAGGATTGTCTGACGCATCAAGCCAAACCTACTAATGGAAGTATACATAAATGATTTAAAAGGAAAATGTTGATCCTCCTTTTCAGATCAGTCGATGTAAGACATTGGTTTTTATTCATGCAGTCAATATTCTTAGTGTAAAAGAGACCTATATCACATATTGAGGAGTAAAAATGTCATATCTTTTAAAAGTATTTTATTCTATGCTGTATATAGAAGAAATTGTGAAGTACATAACTAGAAGAAAGTTACTGTTAAAAGTGGAGAATACCTAAGTTGTCTAATACAAAAAAGGTTTTTATTTAATTTTTTCACGCATACACAATTCTGATTAGTGATATAAGTTACATTGTGGTGTTCATGTATTTCAATGTATTTTTGTATTCAGCTGCTTAATTTGTATTGCTTTTTTTGTATTGATGTAACTGCAGTACTTGTATTCATTGTGTCTTTATGACATTTTTAACAAAAAATTAAAAAGGGTACAGCTAAAGTCTGGTAATGACTGTGATGTTGACGTGATGGCAGCTAGTTGACGGCTGGAGTAACAGCAGAGGGGGTGTCCGAAGGATGAAAGTGATTAAAGTTGCCTTTAGCTCAGCCGCTCAGCCACTTGCCAGTCAGATGGCAGTGGGTTTTGAAGCTGACCTCGCGTTGAGTCCCAATGAGTTAGCTTGCCGAGTGGTTCCGGGATCATACTTGTGTCATCATTGTTTCATTACTACAAAGATCATTGTCGCTACGAAAAATGTCGTGCGTGTTCTTTAATTTCTGAAGATGTTGCATGCCCAGAGCACAACTGTCCTCAAAGCCTCTCTTGTTTTACCTTTTGGCTTGTTTTTTATATAGCAGAAATGTAGTTATACCTAGCTAGCTACATTGAAAATAAAAATTTGCGGTCTGCTCAATTGCCACCTGGTTCCCACCCATGTGGAATGGTTCTTTGCATTAAGTCTCTTCCTTGGTGGACCTTTTCCTCTTTCTTCCTGTTTGTTGGCCCAGGGAACACTTGTGACTGGGACAGCATGATGGTTATCACAACTTCTGTGGTTTTGTTTTTTTGAGCCTGTGAGACACAGCGATCCAGGCAGGAACGTGAGCTGTCTTGCATTGCTGAACAGAGCTTGGATGAGCTCAGGGAAGCTGCTGATTTCTGTATGCAAAACGTGGCAGGGGAGACATTGCTGAAGGCAGTCATGGTTTCAATTTGCCTTCCCAAGTTTTCAGAGTATAAATTGTATTAATTAAATGGTATTTTAAATAGCACTTGCAATAATTGAGAACTAGATAACGGAGAACTAGACACAAAATGTCAACGTTATTTTGGAGTAATCCACTGGTCCTACTTAATTACTTATTGCTTCTTCATCTGATGACAAGTTTGGTTGTTAAAGAATTTCATTAAAAAATGAGCCAGCATTGAAAGTCCGTATTGAAGCCAAATGTGTGGTTTCATGTTCAGATGTGGAAGGTAATTAGTCCATACTCACAGGATGGGCAGCTGTAACCTTAAGTTACAGCTTCTGTAGGGCAGTGAGGATATCATCACTAAACTGAACTCATTTTTTTGTTGTTGTTTTTTTGTTTGCTTGGTTTTTTTTTCTTTCTTTTTGAAAGTATTGGGAAAAGAAGGGGCAAAGGAAAGCCTAAGACCAAGGACAAAATGATACCAGGTGAGATAATTGAAGGACCTTGGGTGGCTTGCCGTTGGTCCAGTTGTGGATCCATTTTGGAGCTGCAGATGAAAACAGAATGTGTTCTGGCAGGGGGGCGTGGAGTGCTAGTTTCTAACCTTAGAGATCCACTGCCATCTCAGTACCTTTAATACAATACAGGTCTTTATTTTGGGCAAGAAGGGGGACAAGGTAAGAAGGAAATGTGATCTGAAAGGAGCTAGCTTGTCCCTGCAGCCTGTGGTCTCCACGTGTAACCGCTTCCTTCCTTCCTTCCTTCCTTGGTCCAGCCATGCCTGGCCAGCAGTTCCCAGTGGGCAGCACAAGTGTCCGTGGGCTGCTGCTCAGCTCTCTTGTCCACCCGTCCTCACTGGTTTATTCCTTGCAGATTTCTTCCCTGAATCCAAGGTTGATCTGGTGTGCCTGCTGCTACTCTCTTGAGACACGGAGGAGATTCATTGCTACGATGCAAGTGCTGCCCTACCTGATAAGTCAAAGGGAAGGTGCTGGGGGGTGACTGAGCCCAGCAGAGGGGGCAGGAAAGTGTGTGGGGACAGTCCTGCCCCACTGAGGTTGGCTGGAATGGATTGCAGCCACTAAGCAAGTCAAGTCTGGTCTGCTGTGTGATCTGACTGTGTCTTTCGCAGGGGAGGCTTGCTTCCATCTCTTCCACAAGCACAGCATGCTGCTGGAGTGGCGTTTCCCTCGGACACTTGCAACTCCTGTCTGAGGCTGTGGAGAGCAGCAGCAGAAGCAGCCAGTATTGTTGGTCCTGGATACCCTAGAAACTCCTAGTTGCAAGGTCGGTGATCATCAGCATTGAATGTTTTACTGCGGCAGTGTGTCCTAGAATTCTAGGGCTTAAAGGGATCTCGGAGAAAAGTCTCATTTCTCCGCAGGCTGTAGGATGTGCTGAGTCAGGGGCAGCAGGTGTGACAAAGTGCTCCTGCTGGCCCTGCAGATGTGAAAGAGTGAAATGATTCTTTCATCTTGTCTGTTCTCTGCGCTTCAGATAGACTGCATGTTCTTAGATTGGCAGCTGGTGTTTGCTGCCCCATGATAAAAGGACTCTTAAGGAGATTTCTAGCCTCCCTTGGTAGGCTGTTTTTCTACTATGATGAAAAGACTTCAATATGAATCCTTCATAACAAAAATCAAGTCGTTTTGTTCTTGCAAAATGTAGAATATTTAATTACACGCTTGTTTTGCATTTCAGAAGTCAGTGACCCTATCCCTTAGTCTTCCTTCTCATTCAGTTCTTGTTTCCTCCAGGTTTTGTAGTACCTTTGTTCTTGTTACCTTCTGAATTTGTATTTTGCCTGTGAGTTCCCCACTGTGCAGTGACTCTTCTGCAGGATTGTGTATCTCAGGCTGCACTTCTGTGCAGCACTTAGGATTGTTACCCCTAGAAGAAAAGGTGATGGTTGTTAAAAATCCCCTTCAGCCGCCCTTGATAGGATGGTGTCTATTAGAATTACACAATAGTGCTAGTTGAAGAGGAATTTAATAGTGTGCTAAAGATCAGGGTGCTGCAAAAGGCCTCCTAGCTATGAAGCTTTCTTGTGCAGGGGATGAGCAAAACAGGCATTTACAGAACCCCTCGATTGTTCCTACCGGCCAGATTTGCTGGTGCTGCTACAAGTATATTCCTACATCCTTCTGTTCATCTCAGGTGCTGGAGAACATAGCAAACTGTCAGTTACTGAAAGAAATGTAATAAAGGTACCTCATCCAATGATGTTTTCCTTACATAACGTTCCCCCTGTCCCTGGCCCCAAAAGCCTGACTGACTAGGTAAGAGCCCCAGCCATCTCACACCCGCAGGGAGTATGCATTATATGAATATAAAGAATTTGATTCCCATGTAGCCTGTTGGTGGCCACTGATTTACAGTTTTAGAATGGCTCACATGCCACATAACAAAGATCCATGAATGCTGATGTTCTACTGAACAGGAAACCCTCTGGTTTCCCTTTCCCTGGGTAAAGTTCCTCTGATGACTCTTCCCCAGCTCCCTTGTCCTCTGTGGCTCAGTATCACGTTGTGTTACTCAACTTCAAACACCATCTGGAGGAGAGGCCTCTTAGGAAATAACACTAGCGTGTGGCATCGTTTTATTCCTCTCTCCATACAGTTGCCAAAAGGAAGCAGTGTCTGCAGGGTGGGGTTTGCCATAGGCAGAGCAGCCAGCACACAAAAGCCTTTTCAGGCCTTGTGCTTCCAGTCCTATGAGCGCAGCTCTAGCAGAAGAGGCGTGAGCTAGGCGAGTCCAGCACTGGCTGTGCTCTTTCTGCCGAGGCCAGCTGGCGATGCAGTTCGTCTGCAGCACAAGTCCCTTCCTGCTTTTAGAGGTGGCTGCCTGTAATTGCATGTCCTTTAATAGGTTTCGGACTCTTGGGGTTGTTCTTGGTCTGAGGTGGTTGTTCTTGTACCATAGCTGTGAGGGTGGGCTCAGCCTTTGCCTGAGTCTTGCGGAGGCCTAGTTCATCCCTGTCTGAGTTTAAACACTCCTTGGCTCTATGCTGCAACAGGTTTTTTCTCCACTGAATACAAAAAGCAGCTACTTCCCCCTCTTCAGAGTCAGGTGGGGGCTGTTGCAAGCCCTAGTAGGAGACAAAATATTTGAATGCTTTAATATGTTGTTGTGCGTGAACTTGTTTAAAATATCTTGAACGATATAAAAGTCTGAATGTAATGATGTGTGTGCAATCAATGTGGCATTTCTAACAGTTAATGCTTGAAAAAATACTTAAAATGCTTAAAAACCTGCTTATAGAGAGAGGAAAAAAATGCCATCTAGTTAGCTTATTGGTAAGCGGACCCATACATTTCTAAAGAGAAAAAGCTGGGTCATGAAGGACTTTGTAATCTAGACAATCAAGATAAAAGAATGGCTACTTAGTTCAGGCTGGCATCAGCAAAGTAAAAAATGGATGTATGTAGTATGCTTTTACCAGTATGGGCAGGTGAGCACAGGAGGAGCTTTTCCATACCTGCTGATTCTCCATCAAATAAAATTCTAATCAAAACTGTCTCTCAAAGTGACATGCTGGAGCTCAGCAAAAGTTGTAGGATTATATAGGAGGTTAAGCCACAAAGAAAAACTGAATCAGTGCAGAGCGTATTTGTACTTGTTTTCTAAGTGCTTTCAGATAAAGTCTGCTCTCACAAACTATTTACAATTGGATCAGTCAGCCGTTGTTGGCAGCTGCAAGGCAAGCTCTTGGGACTTCTGATCAAAGCTCATCTTGAGACAACAGAAAGGCTAAGACTGACATGGAATATTTCCAAGTAAAGGCCTCCAGTGAGATGCTGCTGCTCTCCTGTCCAGAAATGAAATGGGAAGTGGACCAGCTAGAGATGACTTCAGAGTTGGTAGCAGTGACAGAGCAGATTCGATGCCTGGAAAGAGGCTTGGGGGGCTTTGGAAATGAGGCACAAAGGCATAAAACAGAAACATCACAGTAACAATCTTTGCCCCTAGCTGGAGTTGACAGAGGTCCCACAGCAGTCAGTTCCCACCTCCCCGTAGCCTGGTGTGGCTGTAGGAGCTCCCCATGTCATGGGCTTACCTTGTGAACCTATTTGGTGTCATCAGCATTAACTTACTTTGATGCATGCTGCCTCGGCTGCCCTCAGAACGTGCAAAATGGCTTGAAGTAGGTTCTGCGCATTGGTCACGAGCAGCTCCGACGAGGACTTGCTCTCTGCAGTGACTGCTTTTACCCTAAAAGATATTTTGAAGTATTTTACTAGTGGAAAAGCATCGGACAGTGGGCTTCTCCTGTGTGGCCAGGTACTCCAAAGCCCAAAGAGGTGTCCCCTGCACTATTGTGGCAGGTTTCCAGCTTTGGAGTGCAGGGGAAAGAGAGGCAGACAAGATGGGGGAGGAAAGGGCTGCTTATGGCAACCAAAGGAGGAGAGGGAATGCTGTTGGTTGTAGCTGAGCTGTAAGGGCTACCCCCAGGTCCGACAAAGACCTCTGGAGACCACCGTGCACATCTCTTTGAGCAGGGGCCACCAGCCTTGGGGGTGGCTGTCCCTGTCTGCAGCAACCCACCTGGCCACAATGCCGAGCTGGCTGCTAATGGTGTGGGTCTGCTCTGCGGCACGCAGCAGCTCCGAGGAGCAGCTCTTGTCCGGGCAGTTCTTCGCAACAATGCGGCCAAATTTAACAACCACCTGCCCGTCAGAGGCAATTTGCCTGGCACAGGCGACAAGCTGTTCCTTGCTCTAAAACAAAACAGAAATGTGTTGCGGGAGAGAAGGAGAAAACAGACCCCTTTCTTGTAAGACAGGAGCACGTGGAAAGGCCAGGTGTGTTCTGAAATGAGGAAAGGACTGGACACAGGACTTGCATCTCTTTTCAGGAAAGTAATTCCCAGTGCTTTGTGCACTTCCTAGTGTAATTCCCAGTGGCACCCACTGCCACTCTTAGAAAGGTGGGATAATGATGGTGTTTCAGCAGGCACTGGGCAGCTTTGTCACTGGGTTTGACCACACTCTTGAGGAAAAAATCTTTTCTTTATGCCTGTTAAAGTGCTGGGGTAGAGGGGGTGAAACACTCCATACCGTGATGGGGCCCTTCTTCCTCAGAAAATGAGTCATGTGAAGCATCCTTGTTGCCATGTCCTTGGTGACCTGGGACATCCTGCTGGGGCCACTCAGCAGCGTGTCACTGTCTTCTCCCTCGTGCCTCCTAGGGCTGCTGGCAAGGGAGACTCTGAGAGGACCGCTCTGCTGCTGTCAGAATTGAACAGATTTAGTCTGGAGCATGCAGATGCATCGATGCTGAGAAGTCTCTGCCTGCATGTTTCCGAGGCAGTTTTGGGTGAGTAAAGGAGGCAGCACAGCTGCCTGCCACCTCACTGAGTCTGCTCCGCCTTCCCACCCAGCCCTTCTCTCCCCTGCCTTCACCCACAGTGGGACTATTAAGTCCAAATGCCCCATGCCATCATCTCCTGGAGCTATTTCCAAACAAGCGAGAGCTGTCCTGTAAGCTGACAGTGTCTGTGGCAGAGAAGTGCAATCAAGTACTCTAACCTGCTTTGCAGAGTGATTTGGGTCGTGCTGCTGAGGCTTTTGCCAGCTTCTGGCAACTGGCAGCAGTTGTGGTGGGAACAGGGTGGCTGGTACTCCCGAGGAAAGCTTGTGGGGAGGTGAGGAGCTGAGCAGAAACAGGCAGTATTTTAGGGAAAGGAAGGACAGTACAGCCACCAGTTCCTCAGAAACAGGATGTTGGAGATGGGTTTATTTATGCAAGGGTCTCTGTCAGATCAGATACTCAGAGCTCAGCGGTATGGGGTACCCAGCAGCTTGATAGTTAATGGACGTTGGCCTTGCTCTGGGCAGAGGGTTGGACTACTGACTTCCAGAAGGTCCTTGCCTACCTCAGTTACCCCAGTACTCCCCAGTGCGGGTAACAGGGCTGACTGACAGCCCTGACAACTGTGCTGCACTAAGAGTTGATGGGGGAAAAATTACTGTACCATTTCACGTGCCTCTCTGGCCATTCTGCTTGTGCGTCCACTCCTGGTCAGGTGAGTTTCTGCTGATGTTGTGTGGCTCACAGCACCAAGCTCTTGGGCTACGGAGAGCTTGGCTGCACTGCTGTGCTGTCTTGGAGAGCACCGGTTCCCTGCATTCTGCAAACATTGTCTCATGAGCTCCAGGACGTGCCCACCAATGCCCTGGACAGCCTGAAGCCGCGTGACGAGGTAGTGTGCTTGTGCTGACCAGTACCAGACAATGCTGTCTAGGTGGAGATGCCTTTGGTCCTGGTGGCTTTGGAAGAGCTGGCTGGCGCTGCTCACTACATCAGATGTCAGAATCAGGAGGTGGTCTGCGACGGAGAGCAGGTTTGCCTGCGACTGCAGTTGAGCAGTGGTCTCCAGGACATCGTGGAGGGTAGTTCTGACCCACTGAATGTTGGCCATTAGCTGACTTGCCTTCTGTTCAAAAGCCTGTTTGCTCTTCTCCCTTTCTTCCTCAGAGAGGGGAGACAGGGCTGGTCGAAGGACATCTCGGATGACCTGTAGGTGTTCGGTATTGGCCTCCTCCAGGTGGAGCAGCAGCGCCTTGACCCTGAGGGCCAAGTCTCTCTGCAGGAGCTCAAAGCGAATGTACAAGCTGCCAGTAGACAGTGGGGAGACCAAGAGGGTGTTGAAGGCATCCAGCAGTGCTTCCATTAGCACCTTTATCTCCTCCTTGAGGGCTAGGATTTCACTGCAACCACAGTCTTCAGGGCGGGACAAGCAAGAGAGCCAGGCAGCCTCCTGCAGCCTGAGGGAGTTCTCAGACACAGCAGCCAAGAGGCTCTGAGAACAAAGCTTGCTCTTCATGGCACTTCTCAGCTCCCTCAGGAACAGGATGTCCCTGCCTATGAACTGATCCACAGCACCCAGGAGCACATGCATGCTGACAGCCCACTGGACACAGTGCAGCTCCAGGCTGGCCTCTTCCAACCTGCAGGAGCCCTCAAAGGACATTGCTTTCCCAAGTAACACTTTGGTGTTCATCTGAGCATGTGAAAATTTGGCTTGGACCTGTAGAAAGTTCTCCCAGACACCAGGGAAAACAGGATTTTGCTTACTACCACACATGCTTGCAATGTCCCCTGCTAACTGAACTGCTCCTGCTAAGCCCATCATGGTCTCGTCCAAAGCCTGTTTGCTGCTCATGAAGTCAGCAGACAAGATAAAGCTGAGTACTTGTTGGGACAGGCTATACCAAGAGCCTGCCACAGCTGCTAGGCACTCTTTGGTCTCACAGATCCTTTCAGAGAGTGAGAGTGCCATTTGGAGAAGTCTGCCTGGATGACGGAGCTGTCCTGCGGCTGTTTCCCTGGCCAAGCTAATAACACACGGTGTCAGTGAGACAATCTTCTGGTACTGCCCCAGCATCTCCACCAGGGGAGACTCAGCCACGGGCAGTGCCTCCTTTGCTGCCTCAATACAGCAGGTGGAAAGTTCAAGCAAGGCAGAGCAAGCAGCATTGACAGCTGCCATATCGTGCGCTCTCGTTGCTGCTAGGAGTGCTGTAATGACAGAGAGCGTATCTCCTTTCCTTGGAAAACATCTGGGTGTAAGTCACCTGCTTGTGAAGATGGATGACTTAAGGCATCTTCTTGCAATGTAGCTTCAGCAGTGATGGTTTTCAGCCCAGCACACGACGGGCTGAGTTCAAGCTCCCTCGTAACATCAGTACTCCGTACTTGCTCCCGGAGAGGGCTGAGGATATCCGGGTGGTTGGACCCATCCAGCCCATCTTGGACGTGGCGAGCAGTATCCATCAGACAGCTCACTGTCTTTGAAAAGACATCCCTAGTCTGGAGGCAGGAGAGTGTCTCTGGACAAAAGGCTGTGGCTGCTTTCAGCTCAAGAATGGAGCTGGCCAGCTGTTCAACCCAAACCAGCAAGCCGTTCCTGAAAAAGGGGTCTGTGGCACTATCCACATACCTGGTAGCAGCTTCAGCGACCCACCGAGCCCAACGGGTGAGGTTAGCTGCATGCCAGGAGAGGCTTTCGGGGTCCTGACTATCTAGGGCCTTTTCACACCATTCCCTGTGCTTGGCCATTTCCTGGGTGGATAGCTTAAGGAATTCATGCATGCTGACTGTCTCCTCAAAACACCGCAAGAGGCTTTCTGTCGCTCCAGCCCATGTGTGGTACAGGGACTGTAGGTGCTCAGCACTGCCCCTCTGGGCTGTATTTCTGCTCATTTCTGTGAGCAGTGGAGGAAGACTGGCAAGGAGTCTCTTTAAATACTCTACCCAGTCTTGGATTTCTCTAGCAGTTTGTGTTTCGGTGCACCTGGCCAGAACAAAGTCTGCCACTCTGAGCATCTGCTGGGCATGTGTGAAGAAGGTGGCAGTGAGGGGCTGAAGCTTCTTTAAAAGTCCTCCTTGCACTGCTGGAAAACACCCTGCACCTGCAAGGCTAAGGGCTTCTTTGACTAACTGCCTCAGGGGCTCCTTAGCCTCAAAGAAGGTGTCGAGGATTTGGTGCAGAGTAGCTGTAAGCACTGCCTGGTCAAGATTCTCCACCTCCTCTCTCATGGTGTGACATTTCTCCTCCAGGCTGCTTTTTCCCCAGCTTGGCCTTGTCTGTCCCTCCTGTTTGCTTACCTGACAGCAGATACTTTTCCTCAGCTGCAGGAGAACCCAGCAGTGTTTTACCAGATCCTGCTTGAGATCTGGCCTGGACGTGTCTGCTAGAAGCATGCAGTAGAAAATAACCGCTTCCACGTGAGCACTGAACTCACTGTCAGAGAGGTACGCTGGGTCTGGGAGAGAGAGGAGAGCCAGCAGCCTGCACACGTGCTGAGAGAAGATCCCATTTCTGTCCTGTAGCTCCTTGCTGCCTGTGTTGTCGACAAGCAGGGAAACAAGCTCTTTGATGGTCCTCTCCATCATCTGGAAAGCGTAATCCTTGGAGAGGTTGACGTGCTGATCCCAGGAGCATTTAAGCTGGCTGTGCTTGGCTGCATGGAGCAAAGGAACGCATTTTTGAAGGAGCTGCAAAGTTTGGACCAAGCTGGTCCTTCGAGGAGAACCTCTGAGTTCCTCGAGGTGCTTTGCTGTCAGATTGTTCAGAAGAAGTAAGGCCTCAGAAAAGTTCTGGAAAGCAGCCAGCAGTCTTGGCATGTTCTCTGCATCCCGCAGCATGCTCAGGCACTCCAAAAGCCGGTTGGCAGCCTGAACTATCCTTCTCACCCCGGCAGCGTCTTCGATCTGAAGGATCTAACCAGCACAGCAGAAAAAATGGTCAGAGTGGCTAAGGCTCACACGTCACTGTTCTTACCTTTGCACAGCCACGAAAATGACACTGCAGCCACCGCAGGGAAGAGCAGAGGTGTTTTGCCCAGCAGACCTGTCCTAGTGAGAGCATAAGGTGAAGAAACAACCGTGGCTCCAACTAGAGCTTCCCCAGCCCCTGCCCTATGGAGGGGAGATCTTGTTCCTCCTGCAGCCTTCCCACTGCTGTGTCCTAGCCCAGCCTCCCCCACTGCTCACTTCAGCACCGTCCCCATCATGTGCTACCTTCACGGCCTCTGTGAAGACCCTCTTTGCAGACGCAGCCAGCCCCTCCCTGTGGCTAGGGATGTCTGGATGTGCGCAGAGCTTGCGGGCTGCCAGCAGCACGTGTCTCCCCGCCAGGACAAGGGACTCGGCCACAGGACGCGTCTCCTCCTTGTATGCCTCATCGCTGGCCTCCTCAGCCAACCTGGAGGAGAAGCCATGGGGCTCAGCTCGTCCCTGTCCCGTGAGTAGTGCCTGCACCGGGTTTCCTCTGCCCACCATTCCTTCCTCCTCACTGTTTACCGCCTGGCCACCTCCCACCTCTCCAGCAGGATGCAGGCAGAGAGCACAGGAGAGTCAGGCGCTGTGCTCTGTGAATGCCCCCAGCTCACAGTTTCTTTGCTGTCCCTTTCTCCTCCTTCCCAGCCCCCAAATCTGGCTGGGAGACACCCAGCAAAATTACCTTCTTGCAACAGAAGCGAGTTCTTCAGTGGCTTTGGCAAATTTTTCTGCGTTCTCCTCTAAATTGGGAAAGGTCTGATGCATCCCATCTTCCCATTCCAGGGCGAGGATTAGATGACAGAGCTGCGCAGCCATGGGGCAAAGGATCTTTTGAATAGCTTTGTTTTCTGTTAGTATCCCAAGGTCATAGAGACAAAAAGGCTCCATTGTGTCCTGCCCAGAGAAGTGAAACAACACCTGGGATTGTTCAAATCCTTTGTGGTGCATAACAGTGATCAGTTTTAATAGCAACCTTGGTTTTGGCTGGCAGTTATGGCTTTGAATCCCAAGGGGATATTGGAAATGCTACTGGATTTAATTTCTCCCAGTCTTGCAATGAGGTCAGCAACCTGCATTTACCCCAGCTGGGGACTTCTGCCCCAGCTTTCCCAGTGTGGACCCCCCATTCTGTTAATTGTTCAATATTGATCTATTAATTATTCAACGTTTCTATTTAAATAGAAATAATTAACAGCATCTCCTGTATTCGCTGTGCAATCACACTGTCAGCCAGCATGGTGAACATCCCGCAGCAAACCTTAAAATGTGCCGCGAGGTGATCCCCTTCATGCCAGGGGAGGCCTGCTCACCCACACCAGGATCCCGGCAAGGCGCAGAAATTCGGTGTGCCCCTGCTGGAGGAAACGCTGCGGTAGGACCTCGCACCTCAGGGGCTGTGGAGAGTGGAGCACAGCATGAACTTGCCGGAGAGGAGGCTTTGTGTTGCTCTGCCGCCGCTCAGGCTGCCTGTGAAGTGTCCAGGGCATCTGTAAGTGGAGCTCCCCATGAACGCATCCCGCCGGCACCTGAGCTGCCCCGGTGCCGACAGCTCGGTCGCTTATCGGCTCCCATCGCGGCGGTGTTACATGAGTCCCAGGCACCAGAGTATTTCTTTACCCGGCTGCCAGTGAATCATGGAGGTGCAGGCAAGTGGCCGGGGCAGGACTGCGGGCTGTGGCCACACTGAGACCCTGTGGCAGTGACGTTCTCCCAGGGCTGGGGGGCACCAGGAGTGTTCACACTGGCCCCTTCCCAGCCAGCCCGGAAGGATGCCGTCAGCGTTGCATTGTGCACATGCAAATAGCTCCAAGGCCAGGGATACAAACCCACATAGGCGAATTAATTATATATTAATTAATTCCTGCTGCAGACGCTTTGAAAAACAGGTGGAAAAGAAACACATGCTGTCAGTACAGCGAAAGCCTCCTCCAGACGGCAGGTTTTTGGGGTTGCAGCCCCGTTTTGGATTTGCCAATCAAAATGGGGTGTATTTTTAACTGGGGAGTCAAAACCATGATTTTCTGGCTTTGCAGAAGCACCGCGATGTCATCTTTAACAGCACACAAGGCTGTATTTTGGGCAAGGAGGGGACAAGGCAAGGAAGCAATGTGATCCGAGTGTTTCCATGGAGAAGCAGTGACGGCACAGCGCCTGGCGAGGTGGCTGGCGCGGGGCTTGCCGGGCGCTGTAGTCCAGAGGCACAGAGTTCCCCGGGGGGATTCCCACTGTGGAGTGGCAGGCGGTGCTCCCCATCCTGTGGCGTTCTTGGCACTGGGCGAGGGAAGGTGGGATGAGGATGGCAGGAGCCAGTGCTGCACCAAGCAGCTGGTGCAGGGCTGCTGTGGATGGAGTGGGTCTGCCCTGAGGCATGTATTGTTCAGATTTCACCTTTTTAAGTGCTGTAACCACATGTCTGTGTGTGTACACAGCCTGTCAGAACTTCACAGAGCGCGTTTCAGCAGCAGCCCTGGGATCCAGCACACAGTGACGTGAGTGCCAGTACAGCGTGTTCCCAGCATGAGCCCTGTGCCAGGGCTCAGAGCAGCAGCGTGGCTCACCGGCAGAAGAGCAGCATGCAATGTCTCGGGGTAGCAAAGTTGAGCCCAAATCAGGAACCCTGCCGGGACCTGAGGTGAGTTGCTGACCCACGGCAGCACCAGCCGCCTTCTTTCATGGGGAAGAGGGAGCGGGATTAACACGGGACCTCAGTGAGGCTGGGAGGTGGAAGGATGGTGTTGGTTTTTGCTCCCAGACTGAGCCTGGATGAATTTGCCACTCGGCAGCTGTTTGGTCACCTTTGCAAAATTGGGCCTGAGTTAGGTTTCAGTAGCTTCATGTCACAAATTAATGCTATCTCAGCCCACTAAAACACCTGGAGCAGATGGGCCTGGAGAGAGAATTCTCCCTCCCAGATTCACCTGAGGGCCATGGTGGAGCAGCTGCCACATGGACTGACAGAGCCGTCCAGCTCCACCGTGGGCAGCCATGTAGCGAGGGCACTGGTGCTGAACCGAATCAGGAGGGACTCAGCTGTAGTTTGGGGGTGGGACACAAATGTGTGTGAGACAGAAAATGGGCACACTTCCTGCCTGTTCTTCTGGCTTTTTCTGGATCTCTTTGCTTGATGAAGAGTGGCCCCAGGAAAAGACCTTTCTGCCCAGAGCCTAACCTTCAGCTTTACCTCCTGTGTTAAAGCTTAAGTAATTCTGTGGAAACTAACAGAGGAATGTAAAAAGCAGAGTCAGATCTT
Source organism: Cygnus atratus (assembly GCF_013377495.2). NCBI lineage: Eukaryota > Metazoa > Chordata > Aves > Anseriformes > Anatidae > Cygnus > Cygnus atratus. The sequence goes on from NC_066364.1 coordinate 119,306,594, forward strand.
AAAAACAAACAAACAAACAAACAAACAAACAAAAAACAAAAAAAACACGAACCCTGAAGTTCAGGTTGGGATGAATCAACTTTTTTTCTTTCTGGCGTACTCAGAGTGTGCAGCTAACGTGGGAGGGGGTAAGTGCTTTGACTGCGGAGTGATAAGGGCTGATCCTGGTGAAGATGCAGCCATCAGCAATGTGCACTGTTAATGAACATCCATCTAAGAAAGTGATGGAGCTGGGTTTCTCTGCATTGTTGCCACTTCATCCCAGCGGTGGCTGATCATTCCTAACACCTACGCATGCTTTAAGCAGGCTGTGAATGAAACCACCCTTATAAATGGTGCCTGTGGGGTGATGCGTGCTGCCCCCTCTGCGAGCTCACCAACCCCTTGGCCACAGTGGGGCACAGGGGGGGCCTTTTTGGGTCTGGCCCAGAAGTGCTGGGGTGCAGGATGCTCCGGCAGGGTCCAGCTACCCTGAGCAGCCTGTCACCCTCTTGTTTTGCAGCTTTACCCGCTCCGTATCAGAGCGCTGCCTTTTTCCAGAACATTGTCTTCCTTAGTTCTTTTCCAGAGCTATATGCAAGACTGAAATCCCTTTCAAATACCCTTTTAACTATTCTGATTGTATTGTATTAACCCTTTTAACTATTCTGATTGTTTTTAACTCCTGCACAGTTCCCCCTTGTTGCAAAAGTGCAAAAGGTGATTGATTGCAGCTGCTAAGACAGGTGTCGGGATGCTTTTTTAGAAGCAGTTTTAAAGAATTTCTGCATGTTCTCACCATGTTACTGTAATGCACCAAGCGCATGTTGCAAGCACTCCCGAAATGCAGGAGGCAAAATCCCCGTGACCTGCCCCTTCCTTGTGTGTGAGGTGGGCATCGTGTCCCTACTGCAAGGGGTGGTGCAGGGTGGGGACGTGCAGCATGGAACATGCAGCGTGCATGGTGTGCAGTGCGCGTCCTGCAACAGGCGTCACATGCAGTGTGTCCCGTGCAACGTGCATCACGTGCATTGTGCACGCTGTGCAACGTGCATCCCGCACGGTGCAACAGGTGTCCCATGCAGTGTGTCCCATGCAACGTGCATCCTGCATGGTGCCACACACACCATGTGCTGCGTGCGTGCCGTGCAGCGTGCGTGGTGCAGTGCGCACCGTGCAGCACACGAAGCCTTCAAGGCGCCGCACGCCTCGCACACGCACTCAGCACCCTGCAGCGTGCAGCGCGCACCCTGCCCCGCCCCGTGCACGCGCCCGCCGGGGCCGCGCCTCCGGAGGAGGAGGAGGAGGAGGAGGAGGAGGAGGCGGTGCCTGGCCTGGCCTGGCCTGGCCGTGAGCTGCGCCGCGATGGACAGCACGGGCAAGGAGCGGGAGGCCGTGCAGCTGATGGCCGAGGCCGAGAAGCGGGTGAAGGGCTCGCACTCCTTCCTGCGGGGGCTCTTTGGGTAAGCGGTGAGGGGGCCGGGGGGGGGCGGCGTCATCCGGGGGGCTCGCAGGCCGAGCTTGTAAAAAGTGGGGAGGGGTGTGTGTGTGCAGAAAGCAAAGGGGGTGCACGGCGTGCAAACGGGTAGGTTGAAAAAAAAAGGGGGGGGGTGCGTGCAAAACTAGGGGTTCAAAGCGGGTACGCGAGTACCCCCCATAGCGGGGGGGCAAGCTGGTGGGTGGGGGTCCCCAGGAGGGATCCCCAGAGCGCACCCCGTGCTGCAGCCGGGGGTGTGATGAGCTGCTCAGCCTCTGCAGCACCGCCAGCCCCCGCGGCGGGTCCCCAGGCGAGCACGGCGGGGGCTTGCTGCTGGTTGTCCCTAATGGCCGTGGCCCTCACCAGAATTTGCCCAGGAGAAGGGCCGTTTCTCCCCAGAAAACATCCCCGCGCCATAGGCAGCCTGTGGGGTGCAGTGGTGTGCCCCCCGGAAAGAGGGATGAGCTCCTTTGCAGCATCGCTGCTGCATCGGTGCTGCCGAGCAGGCGTGTGCACCGCCCGTGCGGGTGTGCAGACGCACAGCGTGTGCAGGGCTGGCAGCGCATCCCCTGCTCGGATTGACGTGCCCGGCGTTGCGCCCAACTCCTCTGAAGTGCTGGAGCCCCCTTCGCTGGCGTCGCGCTGGCAGCTTGGCTGTTCCGCATCCCAGAGCCAGCTGGATTTTGCTGAATAATTCCCCGTCCCTGTGCGACAGCGAGGGGCAGAGTCCTCGGCCCTAGGAGCTGCAGCACTCGCTGGAGGGGCTTTCAGGAACAGTGTTACTGCATCAAACCGACTGGGAGAGGGGCTGCAGCTCGAGGGACCCCCAGATGGCATGATACAGGGGGTTTTCGACAGCTTCCAAAGGGATCCCTCAGTCTGGAGGAACTCCAGTTTGTGGAATCGCCTGACGATGTCATGTTTTCAAGGAAACAAGTGCTGAAATCCTGCTTTCAAGACAAAAGTCTCTGAATTACGACTCGGCTTAAACTTTGCTCAGGGATGATACTGGCACAAAAAGACGGGGGAAAATCGCAAAGCTTTCTTTTTGCTGCACCCAGCCTGGCTCTTCCTTTAGAATAGGTATTTGTGGGGGTGTGAGAGCTGTGTCTGGAAGGGCTTTGAAAAACTAGTAGTTCTGTCTCCCTCGAGCTTTATTCTGTGTGCCATTTTAAAAATAGTTACTTAAAGAAAAGAGCATTTCTGGTGATGCTGCCACGGAGGCTTTGATGTTTTTAAACCACAGCCTGGAAAAATGGAGTGCCCCCAGCCCAAGAGCAGAAGTTTTAAAAATAAATTCCTCGCGGTCCTGAGGCAGATGCACCAGGCGGGGCGCGCTCCAGGCATAATCCTGGCGGGCAGCTGCCCTAAAACCCTCGGTGTGATCCAGCAGATTCAAGAGGCAAATTTCTAATTTTCTTTGGCTAAAAATAGATGCAAGAGCAATTCCTAAACAAGCTTTGGACAGAAGAAAAATGGGCAAACGCTCTCCTGGCATTGTCCCCTCATGTCTGCGCTGCAGGGAGGGAATCGCTGCCCTTGGAGCTTGTTGGCAGGGCAGCGCGGCGTTGTCTCATCGTGCAGTTGGATTCACCAGGGTTTCTCCTTTAGGCTTTGCTTTTAAAATATGAGAGGTTCTGCTTGGGCTCTTCTGTCCCGGCACTCGTGGTTGCTTGGGGTTGTTCTGCGTGTTGGCCACTGCCTGCATTTCACTTTGGGTTTAATTCCTGGTGAAACGGGCAGTGCTTGCAGTGGTGGCGGGGCGGGTTGGCCTCCCAGTGGGAGCGAGGGCACCTGGTGTCCAGCCAGAGCCCTTATCAACAGCCAGGCTTTTTCCTGAGGAGCTTCCTTAGCTTGCAGAAGTGCTTTCTGCTTTTTCCTTTGTTCTGAGACTAGAAACTGGCCCATTTTGGATGTTTCGTGGGGTTTCCCATTACCTCGCGCCTCTTCTGGATTTATTTTGTGCAAAATGCCTCTTGCAAGGGCAGGAAAAGCAGGCCTAATAAACTGGCTGTGCTTAGAAATGAAATGTGATTGGCTGTCAGGAGGAGGAGGAAAAAGAGACAAAACCACGTGTTTTCCCCCCCCGGCTTCGCACCAGCCAGGCTGGCTTGTCCAGGGTGTCAGGAGGACTCCGTGTTAAAGAAGGCAGCAGCGAGTGTGCGGGAGTAAGTCCATGAAGAAACCTGTGTTTAATTAACAAAAACTCTCTCTGGAGATGAACTGAATTCTTGTTAATCGTCCTGGTCAGGAGGCTGGGTTATGGTGCTAAAACCTATCAGTTAGACTTGTACGGACTGCTCCTTTCCCTTGCGCTCCTAGCCAGAAAACAGTTGAAAGCAGGTGGCTGTGTTGGTGTTAGCTCCCATTAGCTTCAGGTGCTCATCCCTAACGAACGGCTGTTCGTTCCGCAGGCAGTCGGACAGACAGTAAGTTTTTAATTTTTGGTTTGCTGTAGGTTACCTAAATAATGCCCAGTTTGTCATGTGCAAGGCTTTGTTTCTGCAAGTGTTTTCACCAGGTGTGTCTCCTGAGACTCGTATGAGCTGGCTCCACTTGTGCTCACAGATGAGTCAAAGAGCAGATTGAGCTCAAGGCTCCAAATTCTTCAGGAGCCTGCAAAAACCGTAAGTTGCTGTTTCAGGACTGGGCTCCTGTTGGCTTTTCTGTCCCTGCTTAATGCAGTGAAGATGATCTGTCTCCCCTTGTAGCATCACCCGGCTGCTGCCTGCTCCGTGCTGCAGCAGAAGTGGGGAGTGGCGGTAGGGAGGACTGGAACTGCTCCTGTGCCCGGGTGCTGGCATGAAGCGTTGTCTCTCCCTGCCCCAAAACACTGCTCGGTGTTGCAGGAGAAGGTAGAGGCAAGCCCCAAGCGTGGCACAGCTGGGCAGCCATTCGCAGCCTAATGCCCAGCAGGCCAGGTCACCGCAGTGAGCCCTGTTTGAACTTGTGGCCCTGTTTCAGTGCCGTGTTTCACTCCAGCACACAGTGATGGGCTCTCGCTCTGTTCCAGGGGCAACACCCGCATCGAGGAAGCCTGTGAAATGTACACCAGGGCTGCAAACATGTTCAAGATCGCCAAAAACTGGAGCGGTGAGTACAGCCCACGCTGGTCATTGCAGCCTGCCTGCGGGCCCAGCTGCCCCTGGCAGAGGGAGCCAGAAACTCCATGGTGTAACATCTCACCCTGCTCATTGTGGTCGGGAGAGCCCGCTTGGGGTGTCTGTCCTGGCTGCGAAAGGGACGCGGGGGAAACATTTCAGCCCTGGCTGAATGCCTGGGGAGATGCTGGGGGAGGTTCATAGCGAGGTGACCCGCGCGTACCCAAGCATTTTCCTGCAAATTCTCTTGGTGGAGCTGTGCATCCCAGGCTGTCTTCGTGGGGATTATCTCTGTGGTGATGTGATTTCTAAGCTCTGCCCAGTGATTTAAAATACCGGGAGGGTGGGCAAAGAGGGGTGACCTGAATGTTTATGTTAAATTACCCATCTGGGTGTAGTTTATCATTTTCAAACTGAAGCTGGTAGCTTGCAGGGAAGCCTGCTAAAGGCACTGCCCTGGGCTTGCTCCTTCTCGCTCCTCTCGCGGTGGGACTGGATGCTGATTTCATGGGAAGAGGTTGGCATGAAGCAGAGCATTGCTGTGCCGAACCGGGTTGAAAATACCTTTGGGGTGGTTGCACCTCCAAAACTTGCCAGGTCCTGGGGAGCGACAGGTTTTGTCATTTTGCTGCAGTTCTGCTTGCTGTGTGGGACCGCAGGGGTGCAGCGGGTTGGTGTGTGCTTCTGTCCCAGCTGCAGGAAATGCGTTCTGTCAGGCGGCCAAACTGCACATGCAGCTGCAGAGCAAGCACGATTCGGCCACCAGTTTTGTGGACGCTGGGAACGCCTACAAAAAAGCAGACCCACAAGGTAAGAGGGACAAAATCCGGGATTGTTTTGTGCAAATCTTCTTAGTTGCGTAGGAGCTGGTGCGCCGAGGCTTTCGTAGTCAGCTGGTCTGTGTGCCTTCAGATCCTCAGTGCAGGCTGCTGTAAAGCCTTAATATCGCCTGGGCTTCTCCTTCTTAAAAGCAGTCAGGAAAGATAATTACTAAAATTTAACGTTACTTGCAGAACTTGGCTCTGCAGCTCTGCCACTGGGATGGCGGTTGTGGAAAGGAGAGAAGTCAGGAGACATCCTCAGGGGAAAAAGGGATATGAGAGCCTGGGGAAGGGATGCTCTGTGCCGCTCCTACGCAAGGAGATGGCACTGCATAATGAAGCAGGAGTTTTGGGACTATTTTGGATGATGGGGCCTAGTCAGCATTCCCTCGGTGTGCTGCCTGGACCAGCACGTGCTGAGCTGTCCTCTTCTCTAGCTGCTCTCACGCTGTCTCTGATGCTGTCCTTGATAAGCTTTGGAGAGACCCTGGGCAGAAGCGTGATGAGGGATGCGCCGGTGCAGTTTGCTTCCTGGTTTAGCTTGGTTTTGGAGAAACATTCACACGTCCAAGGAGGGTCTCGGTTCCGGGCGGCAGTGGGAGGTGCTGGAGGTCCCAGCACCACCTCAGGTGCCACCACATGGCAGAGGGGAGGCAGGAGGGAAACAGATGGACCTCTGCTGGGATCGGGATAAAAGGATAAATGGTCTGGCTTACTTCAGTCTGGCTGTGAAGAGCAGGGTTGTGGTTTTCTGGGAGCCCGGTATCCTGGCTGAGTGTGCGCAGACAAACCGGCCCAGGAGCATTACTGATGCTTTCCCATGCCAGAGAGCTGTTGCAGAGCTCTGAAGAAACCACTCAGGGCTGATGTAATTGTTCTGTAATTGTGGGAGAAAAAAAAAATCCTAGAAAATGGCAGCCCCTGTGTGTTTACGAGTCTGGTGTTGTGAGTTTTGCTGTGTTTGGGGATGCAGCCTGGTGATTGAGGGCCATGAGTTGTTTGTATTTTGCCCATCCTAATCACCTGTTAGCACTTGGTGTCAGGGCTTCTGCTGCGGCTACGCAGCACACAGGTGTTTGGGGTGGGTGAATTGGGATGAGGTTTGCAGAAAGGTGGGGAACATAACGTCCTCAATCCCTGGTGAATGTGATGTCAGTCATTCCACGTGCACACATGTACACGTGTAAGCAGGTATTGATTTAAGAAGCTGTGCTGTGATCTGGTGAAGAGAAACGTTACTGAGATCTGGTTTTGGAAGGGGGAGGTGCTGAAGTGGGGACTCTGATGCGCTGGCTGACTTTGTGTTGTTTTTCCTGAACACTCATGCTGCAGAGGCCATCAACTGCTTAAATGCAGCTATTGATATCTACACCGACATGGTAAGAAGCTGCACTGGCTGCTCGCGGGTGGATGTGTATTACGTGTGTGGTTGAAAGAGGCGCAGCTTGCTGTGGCACTGCCGCTTTGTTGTGGCGTGTGTGCGGGGCATGGAGGGAGCCCCCCTCTCACGTGCAACCTGTATCTTCCCCAGGGGCGGTTCACCATCGCTGCCAAGCATCACATCACCATTGCGGAGATCTACGAGGCTGAGCTGGTAGACATTGAAAAGGTGAGGATGGCAAGCCCTGCTGGCACTGCTGTGCAGGTGCTGCAGGCGCGGCTGCATTTCCCTGCCCGGCCAGAGTAGTGCCGGGGCCAGCACGGATGCCAAAACTCGTCTCCCATCAGACACGAGGCTTCTCTGGGTACGTGCAGGTCACCCGTAGTTTGAAGTTAGTTGAAGTTAGTTCCCGTAACGGAGATCCTACAGCAGGAAGCCTGCACCTGGATTTCTGATCAGGATCACATCAAACATTCCGCAGCTTGACCAGCTGCAAACCTTTCTCTGCTTGAAGTTTGCAGAACAAAAATTTACAGTCTTTAGGTACTGTTTTATAGAAAACCATTTGCCTCTTCAGCTCCACTTCACTGGGTCCTGTCCACCTATCTTAATGATTTCAGCATTCACTGTCCACGTGCAGCACCACTTTAAGTGAGCACTGCTGCGTCAGGGCAGTTCTGCTAAAATATTTACCGTATCCTGGCAAAACTGGCAGCAGCCTTGCTGCACTGTGGTTTTAAATGCCTGTAGTCAATACCTCTACAGTAGTGTCACCTTTATTAAACGTGCTGCGGAGCTTGGAACCATTAACAAGTACGCAGTCAAATTTTCAAGGGCAGCCTCATGTTTTGAGTTTGCTGGATGCCTCGCTTCACCAGAAGTCCTGCAGCGTGCTGTCATCTCGCTCCTTTCATCTGCAGAGTGGAAAAGCTTTTGTGAATGTGGTCACTGTACACTGATCTAACCAAAAACTGTAATTTAGAAGTGGTATTCAAGTGTAACGTGTCTGTCCCCAGGCGATTGCACACTATGAGCAGGCTGCAGACTATTACAAAGGAGAAGAGTCCAACAGGTAAATGGTCTTTGTGAAATGGTCACTTAGAGGACGGAGGGGTCAGAAATGGGGATTTGTCCTAGATTGCACACTTGCTTACACGCCTCACCCAACAGGCTCTTCTAAAATGTCCTTTGATAAGATGCCCAAATTCTACGTAAATATTTCCAGCTTTGATACCTTGGGGTGCCCATGCCTTCATGCTAGCTGTTTCTAAAGAATTTCAGTGTTCTCACCCCAAGATAAGACTTGTTTGGCTTGGGATGCCCATTTTGGGTGCACAGAAAGCATGGAGGGGTTGAACAGTGTCTGAAATGTGGTCTATGCTGAACTGAAGGTCTTCATCCTTTTCCACGTGTATTAATTTCAGCCATAAAAAAAATCTCCTAAGTTGCAGCTTCTGGGTCCCACTGTTCTATATGCTAAGTAACAGAGATAGTGCTGGGAGATAGCAGGGCACGGATGCTCTCCCACAGGAGAGCACTTAGTAGGTGATGGTATTGATTGCAGTTCCGCCAACAAGTGTCTGCTGAAGGTCGCAGCCTATGCCGCGCAGCTGGAGCAGTACCAGAAGGCGATAGAAATCTACGAGCAGGTGAGTGCGCGTTGTCCGACGGGCAGCCTCACGGCTCTCCGTGTCTGCAGCTCCTGGCCCTTGCACTGGCACCCGGACTGGAGTTGGAGTGGTCCTGCCTTGCTCCAGTTACAGAAATCTCAGAGTTTTACACTATAAAACAGAGTTGTGCCTGTTACCCACAGATAAATTGTTAGGGACTCTTCCACACCTAGGGCACTTCAGGTTTGCTCAAGGGCTGAAAGGCTTTCTTGTTTAAATGATGCCACAGATCAGGTGAGAGAGAAATTGGAGAAAGCGCAGAGCAAAAAATTACTTGAAAATGAAAAGCTGATCAGTGCATCAGTCTTACAATATTATTGTGACCTGGAAGCTTCTGCTCTTGCTTATTTTGGAGCTGATCGTGCCGTGTTGACACAGATTGCTCCTTGGCTTTTACGAGTTGGTCTAGCTTCTTTTTTTTTCTTTTTCTTTTCTTTCTTTGCCTCCTGAATCCATCTTTTTCTAGAGAAAGGCCAGGAAGGCAGGGGGGAGGAAGTCTATAGGTACACTTCTGATGGCATTCAGAAATACATTTTGTCACAGAATTTCCCCCCAAATCCATCAACTTGATTGCTCTGCCTTTGTGTCCAATATTGACTTGGGAATACTGGCAGTGGTGCTTTTGTGTTTCTGGGGGGCTAATAGCAGAGCAGGCTTTCACGGAGCGGACTTTGCTTTCTGCGTTCTGCCTCAGACAGGCAGCCCCGAGGTTCCAGGGTGGAACCCTGAACCCGGGGCAGCACAGGCAGTGGGCCCTGGGCTGCTTGTGGGTCTCAAACTGCTCTTTGGGGCACTTGAACTCGTGTCTGGCTGCCCAATAGCTTTCTGCAGCCACTGACGTTTTGCAGACAGTTGTGTGATGCTGTGTCTAATTTTCATCAGCTGTCATGTTTTTAATTCAGTTCTTAATGATGCAGTTTTCTTTCCTGACTCTAATAATGTCTTTTTACACATAGGTTGGAACAAACACAATGGATAACCCTTTGCTCAAGTACAGCGCGAAAGAGTATTTCTTCAAGGCCGCTCTGTGCCACTTCATTGTGGATGAGCTGAACGCCAAGGTCAGTGGGCTTGGACCGTTGCCACCCGGCCCGTGGTTTTGCAGATGCAGGGGTTTGCATGGCTCTTGCACAGGCTGCAGCATCAATTCCCGTGCACTTGTTCTGTTCTGGAAGAACAGCAGGGAACAACTGCGCAGAGCAGAGGGGGGCTGGTAGCCAGCATGTTGCTGATGCTCTCACCTGATGTTTGCTGGGCTGAAATGGCCAAAACACCAAAAAACAACACTGTGACCAGAATTAAGGGTGAGCCCCAGCTCTTCTGGAGTGGAAGGTGCAGAGGTAAATTGGGGCACATGTTGCAGATCCTCCTTATAAGCACCTGGCTCTGAAAGCTGCTGTGTTGCATGCAGGGAGTTTTCCTTATTTCTGCTCTGCCTTTGGTCTGTCTGTGTTCCTGCTTTGTTCATTCCTGAGTGATATCTCAAGCCACAGCTGCCTCTGGTCAGATTGAGGCCAAATTCTGAGCTTGCCTCTTCATTTCCCTGCACTCTTGGATTTGCTGTGAATACTTCTCGAGCTCCGTGTGTGGTTTTAGGACTAGAAGGTGAAAACTGAAATAAAATGCAAGGAACTTTGTGTGAAAAGAGCTTAAGGGTGTGCTTCTCTCTTTCAGCTTGCTCTTGAGAAATATGAAGAAATGTTCCCAGCGTTCACAGATTCACGGGAATGCAAGCTATTGAAAGTAAGTAAAGCCAATGTTAAAATAACACTCTTGTGTTTGGAAATGCATACTGCCCTTTACTTTGTGCTTTTTCACCTTGCCATGTATTTGGTCTTTTACTGAAACATTTTAGAGGACATTAGACTTACTTTGCATGGGATTTACACCAAACTTGTGGGAGTAGCAACAGCAGAAAGATGATTACTCTAGTTAACTTTAAAAAAAAAAAATCTGGGTTGGCATTTTAATGGGTTACAAAGGTGCTGCTGCTGGACATGTGGGTCTGGGGAGGCGGTGTCCTGCAGTCCCCTTTCCTGGGTTCAAGAAGCAGCTCGTGCACCAGCTGCGTGGAGCACGCAGTAGCATTTTCTAAGTTTCTTATGGTGTTTTCCTAGAAACTGCTGGAAGCCCACGAGGAGCAAAACTGCGAGGCATACACTGAGGCTGTAAGTACTCGTGTTTGTGTGTTGTGTGGCTGGCTGTTTCTGGGGCTCTTTGATGTGGCCTCCCCTTTTGTCTTGGTTTTGGTGTGCTATGTTTGGTAACTGGAGGCCTGAGCTCTGAGCACAGCGACCTTGCTGGGTGCTGAGTCCAGGGGGGCAAAACAGCGGGCAGGCTTCACCATCCTGCCACGAAACGTCCAGGGGGAGGAGGTAGAAATTAGCAAAGCTGCTTCCAGCATGTGCTCTAGCAAGTCCCAAACATAGTACTTTAACTCGGAGTGAGAGACAAATCATTTTAATAAAGATACCGCCAGTTGTTCATGGGGTTTGTGCCAACCCCTTCCTGTGCCTGACAATGGCTTGTAGTTCTTTGTGTATATATTTATTTGTTTTACCTTGGAAAGAGTAGAAGGTTTAAAAGAACACGCTTTGAGAAATGCAGAATGCTCCTTTTGCAGCAGTATTGTGTATGTGCTTTCTAATATGTTAGCTTCAACTGTTCCTTTCTTTTTCTTTAATAGGTGAAAGAATTCGATTCAATATCGCGGTTGGATCAGTGGCTTACAACCATGTTGCTTCGCATCAAAAAGTCAATTCAAGGAGAAGGGGATGGGGACCTAAAGTGAATTGTTCGTGGTACTTGTGGCATGCAGCCTAAGTAATCTGTTCTTGTGTTACAGCCAAGGACCACTATGGGATACGTGATAAAACTATCTAGCTTAATTTTGTTGCTTATATGACAAATGACTTACGTGTTTCTTTAGTATCCTGCTCTTTGTTGTGATAACATGGGTAGATGAGAAAGGTTGCTCTGGGTATCGCTGGCAGATCTTTCTAGGGTGAAAGAAACACTGCTGGCAGAAATCTTTGTTTTTTGTTAGCTGATGAGCCCAAAGTTTGCACTTGAACTTTTTCCCCCTGCTGTTCTGTCTTAAGGTTCAGTACCACTGAGTTGAGCATGTAAATATTTTGTCCATGCCCGTACAGTACAAATAATAGCTTCAGATCTGTTGCTGTGTTGTTACTGTTTCCTATTTTTAAATGGACCTCTGCCAGATACCCTTGGATCTTGTTTTTTTTTAATGATTGAGCTTTTTTAACGGTGCTAGTGAAAGGCTTTGTGACTCTTAGGTACAGTGTGCATGTGTGTGTATACATCCTATACAGATACATGTGTGCATGTATAAATACAGAATATGTAACAACCTAGTGCTAAACGCATTACACGTCGAGGACAGGACTGCTTAGATTGGTGTCAGCCCTCCGAACAGTCGTCAGGAGTAGAGCTAGTTAATTGTGTATTTTGTATCTAAGATCTAAATATGAAATGTAAGGCTCTTCTATATTTTCTTGGATCTATTTTTCCACTTATTTATTTTGTGGTGCACCCCATCCCTCCTACCCCAAGATGACTAGACCCAAGTAATATATTTTTCTAACTTCTCATCTACATAAACTCTTCCTGCTGTCTCTACTACCAGTCTTTTGTGTGTGCCAGGCAGTACCCGTTAGTTTCTGACCCTTTTGCTGTTGGCTGTGCTGCCTTGTCGTGACGTGCAAAAGTGTTGAAGGAGACTTGGTATTAAACAGGAACCTTGTCTTCGTTGTGTGGGTGACAGAGGAATCGAGCGTGCTTTGAAAAGACGGAGACACTTTAAAAATTCTTGTAGTAATTTTGGAAACATGTTTTAAAATGTCTACAACCACGGCTCTTCTGTGCAATGCTTTGTTTAACTAGTGGTGGTTAAGCTACCTACTTCAGGCGTGTATGTTGAGGGACTTGTGATCCTATGCAATTTGTCAGTGGGAGTTGTCACTTAGTATTTCTCTGTAATGAAGTGTGTTTCGGTCGCACTGGTGCTGCACTAACAGTGAAAAATTAGCTGCTTGGTTTGGCACAAATGCTGTTTAAGTGGGCCCTCTTCCATGGCCAGCACAGGACCGACCTGGTAGCCCCATGCACAGCTTTGGTGGGCACTGCTGCCCTGTTGGGACTCTTCTCCTTTTTTGTCCTGATAAAACAATTGTGTCTGCTTGCACTGCGGCAGCCAGAATGCTGGCTTTCACACTTCTCTTCAATTTGTTTTGTATCTAGAAACTTATTGGAGTACAACATTTGACTGACTTGTTGACCTAAAACGCTTTTAGTGTTATTGAAGTGGTACTGTTATCTACTGCTTGCTCATGCAAAAGAAAACCAAAAATTCTCCTGGTACATGCCTTTTTTTTTTTTCCTGACTGATCTCACCAGTCACAAATTTTCTCATAGACTGTTCTGTGCATTAGAAAGTGAAGACAAGACCCACGAACTGTGCAAAACTGGCAAGGTGAGTTCATTAAATAGCTGGGAAGATGCTGAGTCTTCCAAGCAGCTTCATTTTGCTAACTTCTCAGATGCGTTTTTACACAACCAACCTCTGCCTGCACCAAAATTCTCTCTTCAATTTGAAACAAGGTGGTCTATGTACATCTATTCCACAGACTTGGCAGAGAAATATTTTGAATTCCATTTAGGTTGTGGTCCTGGTCTGTCTTCACCTGAGATGCTTAGCTTATCAGAAGGAAGAACTAACTGTCGTTTTCCCAGCACGTCCCATGGCTGTACCAGTCTGTCATGTTTGTGCCACAAAACACTTGGCTTAGGACACAGCTAGCGTGGTAGGTAGATACTCATAGCAAAAGTTGGATTATTTGCATATATGGTCTGATTTTGTACAAGAGGGCCCAAAGCTGTAACTTATGTGTAGTAGGACAGGATTGGAACCCTTCTTGTTTAATCTGCTTCTTTCCTTCGTAAGCAAAGACCCCTTGTATAGTGAGGTTTGTCTTGACTTGGCTCTAACATTGTAGGAGCCCCAGTGAGGGCATGCAGTGGTTGTGAGGTTTCACTTTTGCTAATATGTCACGCAGAACCGAGACAAGCATTTTATGACTCCTTTTTTTCTTCATTTTTCCAATTGTCAGTATTGTGCACAGCTGTGGTAAGATGCTGGTGGATCAGAAGACCGTACCCATGGGGTTATGTGGTCTGTTACTGTGCTCTGGAGTAAATATCATTAGAATACAATTGTTACTTCTGTATGTTACTTCAGCATGTCCTCCAGTATAGCAGTGGTAAATTGTGACAGTTTTAAAATGACGATCTGCCAATCTCCTGTATTCCCCCCCCCCCCCCCCCGGTACACAACTCTCTACTATGAACACTTATTAATGAAATGGCCTTAGCAAGAATATAACGTTTTGTGTGAATCTGTACGTTAATAAAGTGAAAATCATGAACAGAAGTAGCGATAAATGTCCTTTACTGGAAAATGCAAAAGGCAAGCTATGAAGCTAGAGCCTGAGGTAACACGGTAGGGTGTGATAATAAAAGCCCATGTGTGCAGCGCTGCCCTTTGTTTTGTTTGATGACCTTTTAAGGCACTCTGCTAAGGGTGGATGCTCACAGGCAAGTGTGTGAGCTTGTTACACCACTTAGTCACTTGTGGTACATCACTTGCAGCATATAGGAAATGTCCCAAAGCGTCACACTTACTATTTTTTCAGGATCCAGTCCTAAGGCTTAGCTCAAGTTAAGGGCCAGGACACGCAGCCCGAGGCACGGAGAGGTAAGGTGTAGCCCCTCAGGTGCTGCTCTGAAGCAGCGGGGCATCTCTTGCAGGGTGCCGGGCTGGAGGAAGAAGAGTAGCACCCAGCACCTGCAGCAGAGCCAGGTTATGACTTACCCCATCACTGGTATGGCAGACAGCCGTGCAACGCTTACAGCAGCAGAGATTTACACCTTATGTGCAAGGTATAGAAACATTTCATACAGTAACCAAGTCAGTGGAAGGTCAGTGTTAAGATTTCAAATATTTTAATAAGAACAATTCATATGAGTAACTCACTTTTGTACATTCATGGAGTACAAAAGTTTCCCCGGCTACAGAGACTAATGCTCAGACTTTAAATATATCTACAAACTTTTACATTGGTCACTGGGAATACTGAGCTTCAACAGGACATCGTGCTTGAATAAATATTTCAAATATAACCTCTTGGAAATGTTCTCTTAAAAAAAAAAATCCCTTTCTATAGATTAAGTTAGGATTCTATGGAAACATCAGACATCCCTTTAAGGTTCAAAAATAGCTCTCTGCCACAGTTCGGATATCTTTATTGCTTTGCCAACCCCTAAGCCTTAATATGAGCCCTAATAAGGCTTGATTGTGCTTACCTTTACACTAATGTAATCTTTCAGAAAGTTTTTCTCACAGCTTCAGATGAGAAAGCGTCTGTGGAAATACTATATTGATATTAAAATAAAGAGAAACAGGATAGCAAACCAGAAAAATGAATTAGGAGAGCTCCAGATTTTTAACATGGGGGCACTGGGAATCTGGTTCTGAGTTGGAAGAGTTAACCATACCAGCAAATTGCCTTTGATTCACAGCTTCTTCCAAAAATCAGAATCATCCCAGTGAAATGGTTCTTTGTCAGTGCCAGCTGTTTTCAAGTTTCCATCCCTGCACATGGAAAATATCCCCCCCACTCTTCCAGAGCACTCCAGTGAGGTTAATCTGAGGTCAGACAAATTAACTTTAATTTCAGTTCAGCTTCTGTGTTGGCACAGACATCCAAGCATCTGGAAACACAGAACATGCTTACCCTGGACAGAAACTCTCAGTTTTTCCCAGCTATTGGACATGATGGGAGAGAGCCCAGGGCTGTACTCCTTGGGGAAGAGGAGGAGATACTTAAAGAAAGATCTTGCTGTCTTGGTAAGACATGCCCAAATTGAAGCACGATTCTCATAGTGACTGGTGGCGGTGGAATCCAAACGCAGCGGGTGTTGGAGCAGGCTGTGGGAAGTAGAGGTTTTAAGCATGCGGGCTGAACAGAAAGCATATTTGTGACCCTCAGTCCCTGTGCTCACTGTGTCACGTTCCTTATTAGGCACCTTGTCACGACTCTAGAAATTGCTGCTACATTTTAATAATTAGGAAAAGCCCTTTGAGCTGCAACTTTATTTATCACCCATGTTTTTAATGTCTGCCCCTTAAGAGCTAACTTCGGACAAGTTAAACAAATATCAGCCTAAAACTGCCCTTCAGATTCCAACATAAGCTTACAAACAAGGTATTTGGAATCTGGGAAATCAAGGCCTAATTGCCTTGAACATAGTTCACTTATTCGCATGTGTTAATGCCATTTGTCATAGGAACGCTGGCTCCCTCCCATTTGCAACTGAATTTACCTCAGGAGACTTGTACTAGTGGAATTAGCTGTAGCAACTTGTCAGCAAACAGTAATGAACTTTTCCCACCAGAATTTTACTTAATTTACAAGGAGGTCTGCAGTTCTGCACAACAGCAATGCTTAAGTGATGGTGGAGAAAAGAGCATTGCTGACGTAACTGGACCAGCAGCAAAGAGCTTAGGTACAATTCAACAGGAAAAAGCCAGTAAGCTGTCTTTCTACAAGGGGCTTCGTTACGCTGGCTTTTCCAGTAGAGCTCAAGTACCATTTTTCATAAACATTTTTACAAAAGAGAATTTGTTCTCTCAATAGCCAAGTTTTCTGTAAACTGGAGCAGCTGGAAGATAAAGACTGTCTGGCTGAATACTAGTGTCAAACTGCACCAAGTTTCACTGTAAAGTAAAAATAATACCACCACCTGTACAGACACAGCACTGGGCTTCCACTTGCCTATTTTGCAACTAGAGAATCGCGACTTCTGGAACTCCAGATCTTTCCAAAGCTTGCTCCCACTCACAGTCCTGAGGAGCGAGCTGGCTTACTGCTTGGCTCTTTGGAGAAAGCAAAGAGAAACCAACATTTCCTGAAATGCAATTTAGCAAAACTTAATCTATGTAAGTATTTCCACTAGGGAAAAGGCAGCTTATATCGCTTAGCTACCAGGCTGAGAAACACCACATCATTTCTCTTGATTGTACACATGTAATCAAACCAGCTGCAAATCAAACTTGCACCTTCCTTATAGCCTATCTGAATGTAGGTATCTTCACTGCAGGGCAGCTAACGCTGAACTGCACCTACCTCCAGCCTTCGTTTAGCTGCAGAGAACAAACTTAATCCAGTTGATGAAACCAAACTGGATTTGGTGTTACTCTACCCTACCTGCAGGGGATGGAGCTGTACGCATTGGAAGTGAATAATTTTTTTTAAAGGAAATTCTGGTAATCCAGCATATGCCATTCATTTTTAGCCCTGCTTCCTTTTTGTAGCTTCTCCTAGTTCCCTCAGCAGGTTATTGGCAAAGTCAAAGGACTATACAAAGCGCGCAGCTTGAACTGGATTTGTAATGCCAACTTACTCCATATTCACCAGAGCATGAAGCTGTGGCTGAATAGAGTCTGTCTGTGTATGCAGTACTGTCAGCTCACTTAGGGTGGTAGCTATAAGGGCTTCCTGGGGTCCGGGAGTCCCATCTGACTTACAGTCTGTCCCTGGTGCAGACCCGCTGTCATGCAGTGCAGTCACGCTCCCTGGGACAGCAGCCAAGCTTTGATAGTGGCCATTTTCCGAGAAAGACAGCAGCTTCTCTGGCATTTTAGGTGACACGTCATAGTCTTCATCTGGGAGTTCTGTTTTGTGACCTTCATCGTTCTTAGATGCTCCTTCAACAATGACGAGGAAGGACTTCCATGGTGTGTTTTTATCGTGTATCTGAAAACGAACAGCAGAAGGTTGAACACATGACGAGTGGCAGGCAAAAGCCTGAACCCAGCTCTGGTAGAAAAGGTCTCCCTTTCCATCCCCCAGAACTGTCCCCAGGCTAGATCAGTGTACATCAAGGCACCAAGCCGTGTCCCTGGTGAGTTCCCCTGGTTTTGTAAAGCATCTAACTGGCCCAGCAAAAAGCCTGGCCCTGAAAATGAATTCTCCTATCACTTCCCAGCTGCATGGGGAACACGCTCAGAGGACACAGACCAAATCTGCCACCGAACAGGCTATGGGTGTGACCTACATGGGCCATGCCCCAATGATCAAGAATGGCTTCCTTGCAGACTGCAACCACTGGAGTATTTTTAATGCCCTGTCAGAGAGGACGATGTGCTAAAACCAACAAAAACTGTGCAGGAATCCCCCCCTCCAGGCCTGGCAGAGTATAGGCCTGGCAGAATATAGACCCATCAGTGTGGTTGTGAAAGAAGGCTCGAGGGCAGAAGGCAGGGGGAAGACAGGGCCTTACCGACGTGTGCCGCCGGAGGGTGGACTTGTCCGTGAAGGTTCGCCCGCACGCATTGCACATGAACGGCTTCTCCCCAGTGTGTATGCGGTGGTGCCGCTGCAGCGCGTTGAGCTGGGTGAACTGCTTCCCGCACTGGTCACAGCAGTAGGGCCGCTCGCCTGGAAGCAGAGCACAGCAGCGAGGGTGACACAGGGATGGTGAGTGCTGCTCCCCGGTAACCTCACTTAGCCCCTGCCTCCATCAGCACTAAGGAGAGCACCTTTGGGAAACACCAAGGTGCTTCCAGGATTCTCACAATAGGTTCGGTTTTGACACATCTGAAGTAAGCAGATACTTGCAGTTTAAGGGCTAAACCCACAGCCAGCGTAGATCTGTGCAGCCACGGAAACCTCCACAACTTTTGACCTATCTATTCCACTAGCAACTAAACGTCCTGTCCCAGAATTAAATTTTGCCTATTTACAAGGTAATTTGTGCGAGCATCAATATTAGAGCTTCTCATAACCAGTAGCTTCACTCCAAATATGTCATAAACTGTCCCATTACACTCACTGTATTAAATGCTTTTTGAAACAACCACAGGGTAACAGAGTCTCCTGTTTCCTACTTTCCTGGCTAAGGGAAAAATGAGGATACCAAAAACATTTGAAACAGATGCAAGTGGTGTCACAGAAAAAAGAGATGCCGTTCCAGAACATGATGATGTTCCTGTTAGCATTAATTATTTACTGGTAATGTCCCCTGCTCCCCCTACAGTAATGCCACACAATAAGGAAAGAGCAAGGCACAGCAGCCAAACAAGAATTTTGTTAGCGTGGAGAACGCGGGCAAGGATGCTGCCTATAGGGTGGGGCTGGATAAGAAAGCACAGTACTTACTACACAATCAAAATAACACAAACAGTTGCAACCCGCGTTATTGCTCAGTGATGTGGAGTTTGAGAGGGCAGAAATGCTTTTCTCTTTTCTTGTCTGATTCCCCAGCAGGGATGAAACTCAGAGCCAGCAGGAGGCAGAAAACAGTTCTGCCCTCTGAGAGGCAGGGTAACAGAGACTGTAAAACAGACAGAAACGCTAAGACTGCAAAGAGTGAAAGTGACTGTTCACTCCCCCTTTCAGCACTGAAACAAATCCTACACACTTGAAAGTTAGTGGTGTGCCGATGATCACTGCTTTCCACTCAAAAAAACAGAGCAGCAGGTAGGAACACAAGAGAGACTGAAGAGAAAATCCAAGCAGGAAAGACCACAAACATGATAAGTGGGCAAGCAGACAAGAAAGGGATCAACCCTCTGCAACACTTTGCTCAGAGCTAAAATGGGCATACTGCTTTGGCCACTAGTAACCCTTCAGTTCCTCCTAACAGAGCTGCACTAGCAGTATCTGCGTAGGTCTTGGGAATGTTTTAGAGATTTGCTCTAAGAGCCTGGAAAAAGCACAGGGAGGTACTAGCAGAAGCAAAGTGAGTGAAAGAATATCCTGCATCAAGAATCAAACCTTCCCCTTACTTGAGTCCTTGCTGGGCAGGAATTCAAGTAGTGGGAAATCCTAATTGAGAAATCCCTTATCTGATTTATGCAGCTGGGAGAGTCTTTACATCGTGGTGGTTTGTTTCAAACAAAAATAAAGAGCACCTCCTACCTGTGTGAACCTTTATATGCTGGTAAAGCGAGTTCCTCTGTGCAAATGTTCTGAAGCAGACTTCACATTTAAACGGTTTGGATCCAGTATGGATTCTGTTATGGTGCTTCAAGTACTCCTTGGAGGCAAAGCTCTTCCCACACGTTTCGCACATAAAAGGCCTTTCTCCTGCAGCAAGGGTGAGGAGGAGAGTTAAACCAAGGTAGCATTTGTGAATGGTACATCGCATGCAAAAACTGAAAGCTCCTGGACACAAACGAACCACGTGCCAACCTCACAAAGCATCTGCACGCACCACGGTGACAACAGCGATCTTTGTACAAAGCTCAGAGCTTTCTTCCGAGAAGCCTGCACAAAGCAGGCCAAGTGCAAGAGGAACCACGCCTCTCTAGATGAAAGGCCCCCACCTGTAAGCAGCTATTCACTTCTGGAAAAGCATTCTTGTAAATACATTTCTTTGTCATTTAGTGTCTTCTGCCAGCCACGTTCAGTTACTAGTTAACCAGCAGAAAGCAGACTGGTTTAAGAGGATTCAATTAGAGATGCACACATGCCACACACAGCTCAGCGGCAGGACAGAGCATCAATTCCAAACACCAATTTAGGCTCCAAAGGCTACCCAAGAGAAGGACATGTGCTTTTAACAAGATTGCTTTGCAGACCAGCACGTGCCAAGACTAGTTTTACATCCCTTGGGCAACTGTTCCAAGGCTTACAGAGAAATCCTTTTTCTCTTAAGAATCCAACCAGACCTGTTACGGATGCTAGATCTTTATAGATACTGATGAACACCCAAAGTGGTCCCAGTCCACTCTTAGGTGCCAGATCCCAGCTGGCCGGGAGCTTCCTTTCTCTTTAATAAGCTGCTTTTACTCTTTCCACTGTCTACTCATCCACTTGTAAGAACATTTCTCAGAAAAACTGTGCCTAGGGATGAGGAAGTCTAGTTTTATATCAAAACCAAAAAGACATGTAGCTCTGGAATGAAAATAAGACCTTCTGGTTTCACAGCAGGCTGCCTCCAATACACAGTACGCTGTCAAAGAAAGCCTTACCTGTGTGACATCGTTTGTGATATATTAGCATGTGATTCTGAGTGAACCTGGCACCACACTCATCACAGACAAAAGGTTTTTCACCAGTATGGATTCTGAAACGAGAAAGCAACGTTAAAAGACCAATGTCTATTTCTCTCCTTTGCAGCACAGCACAAGTTGTCTTTACTTTGTGAAGAATTCGCTGCGTGCCTGCACAAGGCTTTACTGTCCTTTGGAAATACCTTTGGCCGGGCCCAGTTCTGTGCTTCCTGCAGGGCTGCTTTGATGGCATTGGGCTGCGTGAGCAAGGCCCAGATCCAGATTTTTTTTTTTTTTTAAAGTAAAAACAAATTGTTAAGGTTAGAAATTGAGTAAGGTTTAGAAAAGCTTATATTCAAATTGAGAGACTGCAAGAAAAATGTCATCATCTTGTGACCTGAAGAGCAGATCTTGTGCTGCTGGCAGTACCGGTACACTATTCCATGCAGCACAGGACTGATGCTCCCGCAGGGCCGTCATTAGAAGATGAGTGTGTGGCCACAGCTTGAAGGAGCGGCACGGCACGTAGGGTGAGGAGTCGCACGGCGCCACTGCTGTGCAGGCAGCCTCCTTCCCGACACCCCCGCCTCGCAGCCTGACCCCCGGGAAGCTGGGTACAGGAGGAACAGCACACAGAACTGTCACCTGTGCCAGTCTCCAGGTCCCTCTAGCTTAGATTTTCACCCCATGGTGAAAATCAGAGATCCTTTGAATAGTGCTGCAGGATCTCAGCCCTAGATGTAAAAATTTCTATGAGAAGATGAAAAACTCCCACTACAGACCGTCACAACACGCACATTAGGGCGGCCCGCGGTTTCCCGTGCTCAGCAGGCTTACTGAATGCTCACGGTAGCGCTAGCTGGAGGAGGAGCTCAGCTGTGCCAACCACTTGTTTGCGAGCAGCACAAAGCCATGACCGGTGGTTAGAGAAGGACACGCGATGAACATGAGATCCCACACAGCTGCGCCAGCAGCAACGCCACAGGGCAGCCCAGCACAAGGCTGCTCCCGAGGTGCTTCCTACCCCAGTGCTTGGGGATCTTGCTTCTACACCTCCCTCCTTCCACCCTCACTCCCTGGCTACATCTCAGTATCGGTCTCAGATCACTGCTTTGGGACACTGCTAAAAGCAGGACACAGCCCTTAGAAACCCAGAAGTAACGCCTCACTAAAGAGCCTCTCCCAGGAAGTCCCGAGACTGTGTGTTTGTGCTACACCTGACCCCACCGGTTCTGCTCTGGGTGCCTTCAGTGCTTCGCTCGCCTCCAGGCAGCGCCGCACTGGCCTCTTCCCAGTCCAATTTCAGTCGTTTTCTAGGCTTAGCACCCAAATCTGGTGCTCTTCCTTTTAATACAGTATTTTTGTACTTACTGCATAGCATTTTGCTACTGAACATAAAGAGGCATCAACATAGCTGAAATAATTATAGCCCTGATCACACAAATGATTCAGCACAGGGTTGCTTTTCTCATGGGAAGCGTCCCACTGATTCTAGATAGGTGCACTCCCACAAGAAAACTTAGCTGCGCAGCAGCAGGCCTCAGCCTGTGCACCTCTACTTGGCTGAAAGAGAATTACAGCAACTCCCTTAACCTGAAAAGCAGGAGAAAAGCCATGAAAAAGGAAAAACTGAAGCTTTCCAGTCAGTCCCGTTTCACATTCCCACTTCGCTGGAAGGTTCAAGGTGTGATCCAGGGGATTCTGCTTCTCCCCCCAGAATCTAGCAAGGCCAGGTAAGTCTGTTCATACCTCATGTGTGTTTTAAGTGCTGAAGGCTGAGAAAATTTAGCCTCACACTCTGTGCACCCATAAGGCTTGTCGCCTGTATGCGTCCTTTCATGGAGCCTCAAGGCAGTTTTGGAGCTCAACCCCTTTCCACACTGCTGGCACTGATGACGCTCCCCACCACCCTCATGAACCTGGAGAATGTGCCTCTTGACGTCCTTCTTCCTCTTGAACTTCTTACCGCAGAGCTCACAAGGGAAGTGGCGCTCGCTGCTGTGGACATGGCGCTGATGGCTTTTTAGGTTGCACCGGTTGGCAAAGGTCTGACTGCAGGTGTCACACCGATAAATAATTTCGGCTGCGATGCCGTGGCTGTGTTTGATGTGCTTGAGGAAACTCTTCTCGTACAGGAATTCCTTCTCACACGTGCTGCACTTGAAGTTACTGCCTCGTTTCTTTTTATCCTCTTCGGATTTGTTCAGGTTTTCCTCCGATTCGAAGTTACCATCGCATTCTTCACTTTCAGGTTTGATGGTGTTCTGCGCCTGCTCCTCCTCCTCCTTCTCCCTGTCGCACACCTCCGGGTCTTGTGGGTAGCTGTCCTCTTCTGCAGCACCCTCAGCGTTCTTCTGCTGCTCCCTCAGCCGCCTCGTGTACTTCTTCTTCGGGATTTCCACAAATACTTTCCTCCCAGCCAGCCTCCCGCTCGCCCTCCTGATTTTGGCATAAGGAGGTTTCATCGTTTCTTTCTTTTTGTCCATTTTCTCTTTTGATTTGGCAGCCGGCACCTCAGGGGGCACTCCGTTTCTGGGCTTGTCTGCTGGGGAATCCGGAGGATCCAGAGGATGGTCTGCCCGGTCAGCTTCTGCCACAGCAGCTGCTTTGGACTCGTGCAAAACGCTCACCTGGGCTGCACTCTCTTCCTCAGAGTTCTGTGATTCGGAGAAGTTTTGCAGCTCCAAAAGCACCGACTCAAGCATCTGCTTCTTCAGTTGAAAGCAGGTTTCTGATAGGTCCAAGCACTTTAGCTTTTCGGCTATCTCAAGCATCCGCTGCACTCTGTCCTCTTCCACCTCTACCTTAGCAGTATAGACAAACTCCAGAAACGAAGCAAAGTCAGCAACCTGGACCTCATTCAAGAAGACATTGGTTCTCGGGCCGTCCACGCTCTTCTCGTTAAGGAACACTTCCTTGAAGAACTTACTGGTTGCTGCCAGCACAGCCTTGTGAGCCACGAACTCTGCCCTGACGCCCTGGTACTCCACGCTGACCGTCACGTCACAGAGGTGGCCCAGGAGGCGCAGCTGATGCATCTCATTCAGCAGGTTGATGGGAGAAGACTTGGACTCAAGGAGAACCGCATTGCTTTCCATCTTGCTGCTCTCTGCAAAAGGCTGTTAACAACACTGCGTGTTAGCTGTTTGCAGGAAGCTGATAAAACCCAGAGACTTGAGCAGCCACAAGTCCCGTCCAGACTTCTGAGTGCGCTTCACGACAGATTCAAGCACTTCAGGTGCTTGAGCGTAAGTGACCAGGCTGTCAAAGGAGCACTGTCAGAAGTCTGGCTGGAAGCACTGACAGGTCTCCCAAAGCGCCCCCCTAAGCGGTAACATCTAAGAATGCTCTGCCAGTCACACACAGATTTCTTGGAAGTTAATTTGATTTTAAGTCTCAACCATAATTTTACCTGAAACACCAGAGAGTATTAGAAAGCATAACAGGGACAAAGCAAACAGAGAAAAATCAAAAGAAACGTTTTCATTTAGTTCTGCATGCCTCAGAAACTGTTCTCCGTCCTAATCAGGCAGTAGGAGAAAGGTGAGTCTAAGTGACCTGCAATCCTAATTAAGTACTTCCTTAAACAGCCTTTTCCAATAAGACTTTTAAGCAAGATTTGGATAAACTTCTGAAAGCCTGACTGACTGAGGCAAAGGAAACTGCATAAATATATTGTCAGATTGTAAACCTAAGGAACCACAAACCTTCCCAAAGCGGTGTCTTTTGTAAAGCAATCCCTCACTCAGATTTACAGCCTCCACTTTTTGAATGCCCATTTGCAGTCCTACCAGGGCTTCGCCACTTCCAAAACCACTTGGTTTGTATCTTTTTTCCAGCCAATGTTTTAAGTTGCTCCAAAGTTCTCAAGGGAACTGAAGTGTTTTTTTCTGTTTCAAAGAAACAAACAATGTTTCTGTGATCTTTGAAGATGGCTGCAGCAAACCCTCGCCGGGCAACACACTGACTTTCACTGTGTAACTACGGATGCCCACATTTTGCATCTGAAAAAATTCTTTCCACTTTCCAACAGTAAAGTTTCTTTTCTCTGTCCAACCTCAGGTACAGCAATTTGCAGCGTTTAATACGTGGGACACTAGAAATCTTGCTCAGAAGAACAGACCCAAGTTTTCAAGTGGAGCACAATTTATATTAACTGTAATGAAGTTATATTACATGATAAAGAGACAGGAAAACAGTATTTGGAGAAGAGCGAACACAACCCACCAATCCACCTCAGGTGCCCAAACCTCCATCCTAGATTCTATAGGAAAAGATCATCCCCGAATCAAAGCCTCCTTATTTCCTAATCTGTAAATCTTTCTTTAACTCTGTAAATTTAATATCAAGTTTTGAGATAGCTACATTGACACTGTTATAACAAATACCTAAAAAACTCTGTTACTGCATTAGGCTTGCTACACCTCAACAGAAGACAAAGACGACAGAGAACGCGCTCTTTTGCTCCACCAGCTCAGAGCACGGTGAACATCTCAGAACGTTGCCCACTTTTACAACCCAATGCTACGCTTCTGTTTTGACAGACTTTTTTTAAAATGAATGACATGATTTGCCTCCTGGCTGAAAGGATAACACATTAATAACCAGAGAAGAACGTTTTTAAACTTAATTTCCCCTCTCTGTACCTATCCAGGCCTTTCCTTCTCTTGGTTATGTGATACATTGGCACGCATTGAGTGCTTTACCTGAAATAACCAACGGTGGTGGAACTTAACGTTTTTCCCCTAATACGATTATTTTTTAACTACTTATCGTCTTATTTTGCAGCTGCCTATCCACTTTCCATTTGCCATCACGTGTAGACTGCAGTGGTGCGCTGCAGGGAGGGAGAACCCAAGGCCCAAACTTCTCCCCCTGCGGTGAGCGAGCTCCTGACCGTGCTCGGGAGCCGTTTGTTCCAGAAGCCGGCTGCAGGTGCCCGCGTCGGCAGACACGTAACGCCGACGTTTGTTTATTAACGCCGCGCAGCGAGAGCCCCCTGCAGCACTTACAGCACGGCGGAGGCCGCCCCTCGGTGCCAGCGCCGCCCGGCCCAGCGCACCCCGGCCGCCCCTTCCCGGCGGGACGCCGAGCTGCGGCCCACCCCCCCCAGGGGGCCAGGCCGGTGCCGCGGCACGCAGCCGCAGGGCGGGACCCACCTCGGCGGCGGGGCGGGCGGAGCCGTTCCGGTCCGGTCCGGTCCGATCCGATCCGTTCCGGGCCGGGCCGCTCCTCAGGCGCGGGCGGCGGCCGGAAGCGCAGCGGCGGGAGCCCCGCCCCCTCCCGGCGACGGCGGAAGCGGCGTCACAGGCGGCGCGCCGGGCGTCGCTAGGCAACGCGGGCGGCGCCGGCGCGCGCCGTCACTTGCGGGCGGGCTCGTGCAGCGGGCGGATGCGGGACCAGTTGTGCGCGCGGCGCGCGGGCGGCCCCGCCAGGAAGCTCCGCCACGGGGCCGCGCCGCCGTGCACCTGCGGGGGGGAAGGCGGCCGGCTGCTCAGCGCGGGCACCCCGGGCGACCGGGCGGTGCTCGCGCATCGAAACACGCGGTGACCGAGCACGTGAACCACGCGCCGCGCCTCCTCCTCCCACCAGGCCCCCCGGCACGGCCCGGCCCGGCCCGGCCCCGACCGGCTGCAGACGCGGTGGTGGCTCTGCAGCAGCAGGTGGCTTCGCAGTGGACAACCCCCGACCTTGCGCATTCAGAAGGGGCTGTGCGGGCACGGCAGTGGCGCAGCAGCGGGGAGTGCGTTAAGCAGATAAGGGGAAGGTCCCGCTGCCCCCAAACAAGGAGGATAGCTGAGAAAAACAGGACAAGCAGTGCAGGAGTAGTAAAAACAAAAATCACGGGCCCTCTCGTCACGAGAGAAAAAGGAAAAAAAAAAGGAAAAGGAGAAGTTAATGGTCAAATAAAGCTGTACATAGAGGGTATAGAAGGGTGGCGAGTAGGTTGAGAACCTGTAGTACTCAGCCAAGGAGGAAACGGGGGAAGAATCAGGTGTCGGGTAATGGGGAATAATATAAGGTTATGATCTGCTTTTGCTGTGCACTCCTGCTTGCAGGATGCCCACCATTGCAATCACAAATAAAACAGCTTCACAGAATACCCTGTCTGAAAAAAATATTGAGATGGTTCTCACGGGTTCCATCCCCCAGCCCCAGGCTTCGTTCCTCTACTTCTTTTTTCAATAAACACCAGCACAGCCCGACCACACTCAGGGCGCAGCATACCGCCACGTGTCTCCGCAGCGTGGACATGTCCGTGAAGGCTCTCTCGCATGCCCGGCACTTGTACGGCTTCTCCCCGGTGTGGATGCGCTCGTGGCGCCGCAGGGCGCCCTGCTGGGTGAACGTTTTCCCGCACTGCTCACAGAAGTACGGACGGGTTTCTGAAAAACAAGGAAACTGGAATCAGAGACCTGGAAGGCTGGTTCTTTTGGTCTTGATTTCAGCGCAAAAAACGCGTACCGAAGTCTGAAAAGATGAATGCTGGGATAAAGTTGTGTAGCTAGGGCCCCAGGCACGTTTCTCCTGGCTTCTAAGGCCACCTGATAAATGTTTCTAAGCCTCCCCTGGCTGCGATGCAAAGCCTACGAACAGCTCTTGCAAGGGGAATGCAGCAACTACAGTCACTACAAAGTGAACTACAGTCACATTCTCCAGCAGCACAAAGTTGTCTCTGTCTTCTGTGCAAGCACCATTTGATAGTCATATCGAATAGTTAAAAAAAAAAGTGCAGCACCTTGCACTTTTTAACAAGTCAGGATCGTGAGGAGTCCTGCTTCTCCTCAACACCTAACTCAAGGAGCTTACAAAAGTGTTTCTGGAATAAAAAGTCACCATCCCAACTGTAAAGTACTTCAGACTCAAAATTCTATGCCGTTCATTTTCCCAGCCCCGACGGTTTCATTACCTGCATGGACGTTGCTGTGCTGAGCTAGCGAGGCTCGCAAGCCGAACGTCTTCCCACAAACCTCACACTTGTATGGCTTCGCACCCATGTGGCATCGTTTATGGCATTTTAGGTATTCATTGGTGGCAAAGTGTTTTCCGCATACATCGCATTTAAAGAGGCGCTCTCCTGAGAAAAAGGGAAAAGGCACTCTGAATTCTGGCAGCAGTCTGCACCCGAAACTCCCTCCTGGCTCTGAGCTGTACAAGGTTCCCTTCTGCATGTTTAACTCCCTGATGCTTTTCACTCATTCAAATATTTTTCTCCCCAGAATTACTTATTTCACAATTTTAAGCTTTTGTTTATTTGAGTTCCTTGTGGCTTTGTTTATCCTTTGATTCTGTCCTTGGCCCTCTGCATAGGAAGTCCCTTGGGACCTCGCTCACTCACTCAACCCTTAACTACGCTTTCAGCGCAGAAGACTCCAGCCCCACTCCGCCACCCCCAATTCTCTACTTCAAAGTTAGTTTTTGTATGCCTTTCTACCCCTGTTAGTTCCTTCCCGGTACTTGAAGTTTCTTCTCTGAGTTAGTGAGCAAAAAATCGTGCGCCTTCAAATCCCTACTCGTTCTTTTCAGGCAGCAGCAGGAAGCAATGGAAGGAACAGAAGTCTTTAATGCTTACCTGTATGTGTCCTTTTGTGGCCAGTGAGTTTCCCTTTATCGGCAAAGCAAGCCCCGCAGTCTTCACAAATGTATGGCTTTTCCCCTGTATGGGACCTAAATGAAGCAAAACACAAATGCCTATTAATAAAATAGCTCCCCCAGGGTGCTTTTAAAGACTTGCTGCTTGAAGTTACGTTCTACACGTTACAGGAAGCACACTTCATTGTGTCAGATGAAGGTAACTGGGAAAACGCACGTTCTGCTCAGTCAGGAGAGAGAACGTTTACCAGTACTGGTGCTACGTAAAGCTTTCCCGTTTAAGGATTTACCTTTTTCCTCACTCTACGGCCCTCGAAAAATCCACCTTTCTCTCACAGGTTGCAGTTTGCAGTGTAAGCACTGGAAGGGAGACAACGGGGAAGATGACAGGCTGCTGCCGTGCTACCGTCTGAACACATCCCGACCGCCCCCAGCACACTGCCAGCAGCAGATCTCTCCAGACCCTGCGGGTGGCGTACTTGCCCTCCGTAATCCCTCACAGCCCCACGCCTCTGGATAGCAGGCTTCAAAATGGAATACCCTGCCCAGTTTAAGTCAAAAGGCACAAAAGTCAAGCAAACAGTTTTTCCAAGCACATGCTGGATGCCTGATTTTAAACCAGCTCATACCAAAGAAAGGCTGAGCCAGAGGTCCTGACTTTTGATATTAACATTGTGCTGACTTTCCTTACTGCAACCCATGCAGTATGATTTGCCAAATCACGCCTGATTTTGAGTTGTTGGGCAGAATGCTGCAGATATGACACAGGCAGTTACCCAACACAAATCCCGTGAGTCACTGTTTTGTTGCAGTTGGTCCCAATTTCAGGCCTCGTCTTACCCTGTGACAGCACAGCCCTGCTGCCTTTCAGCTGACATAGCCACGCAGTTTATTGCTCTGCAATCAGCACACTTCACAATTTTTAGATCATTGTAAGAATGCTTAGGAGACAGAAAAACATTACTGCCCCCATCGCATGGGCCCAGTCTCAAACGATGGCATTTCTCTCACCCAGTTTAGCCCTCCCACAGTTCACCTCCCGTTACAAGCTACACGCTAGACTCTCTGGAGAAAGATGGGAAATTCCATGGGATGATTCATCCGCTCCTGGGAGAGGAAACATCTAACACAGATCCCACCAGAGAGCAATTCACCCGATCTAGTTACACTGACTACAGAGGGAGCCCAGATGAGAAGTCCAGCTCTTGTATCACACAGAAGAAATGAAATCCCATACCAAAAGGCTTGCTCACTGACACAGAAAGAGCAGGGCTCTCCACCCGGGTCTCCAAGTCCTTGGCTCATTTTTCAGCTCACTTCTCATCAGTGAGGGCCATCATCTGATTTTGAAACCTGTTTCAAGTGACTGGCTTTTGCTTACAAGTTTGGATAGAGCATCTGTTTCCAAATCCCTGCCAAAATTGATGCAACGACCAGATGCAGACAAAGCCTTTACATAAAACAATTAATCACAGATATTACAGATCACATCCTATCCCAACACTCCTGTTGTAAGGACACGGAGGAAGAATGACTCAGAACTGGGAGACAGAGGAGCAAAAAAAAGTGCTGAAGTGCACTGGGCATGCAGGAAGTGGTAATGGGAGAAGCAGGACCGGAGGCTGACCTGGTATGGATCTTAAGTTGTGATGGCTGAGCAAACTTTGAATGACAAATGCCACATTCGTACGGCTTTTCTCCTGTGTGCGTCCGCATATGAAACACCAGCGCTGTTCGGGAGCTGAGGATCTTCCCACAGACGGAGCAGAGAGGGCGTTTGACTCTGCCTTCATGCTTCCGCATATAATGCGTCCTCACATCTCTCTTTCTTTTAAAAGTGGCATTGCAAAGGGTGCAGGCAAACTGCCTTTCTTCACTGTGGACACAAGCTCGATGCTCCTTCCAGCTGTTGTAGCTAGCAAATGACTTGCTGCAGACATCACACTGATAGACTTTGCCAGGCAAGCACTGATGGACATCCCTGCAGTGATCCACATATTTTTTCCGGGAAACGAACTGCTCATTACACTTATCACATGTTATTACATAGGCAGATTTCTTATTCGCCCCACTTTTATTTACCTTCTTCATTTTAAAGTCTTTGTCTGATTCACGTTCTTCAGCATCCTTCTCATTAGAGCGTTCTTCATCCTCATCGCCCTCAGCACAGGCAACCTCATTATCATCTTCAACTTCTGAATACCCTGCTTCGTAATCTACCTCCTCCTCTCCCTTCACACTCATTTCACCTTCAACTTCATTCCCTTCTTCACTCGGTTTTTCCCTTCTTGCTTCAGCTTCCTTATACTTCTGCTTCTGTTCTTGCTCACTGCTACTGTCTGCCTTGGGAGCAGGTTCCTCCTCATGGCTTGCAGCCTCTTTGAGCACAGCACACTTCTGTAGTTCAGCCTCTGAGGCCCCATCCCACGTCTCCCTCTCAGGGTCTTTGCTGCCGCCAGCTGCACTTGGTCTGCGTGCAGGCGGAACTTCCATCCAGTAGACCGGCAAAAGTTTCCTCTCTTGCCCAGATTCATGGATTTTTCTGTTGAAACAAACAAACAACAGAACACAACTTTAATAGGTTTAATAGTTTCATTTCAGGCATGTTTGTCTTGGAGGAGGGGTTGTTTCCTTATAATCACTCCTCACATCCTTCAGAGGATTAACAGCACAGTGGGAGAGCCAAATGGAAATTTTGCAAGGAGTTGGACCTTGCAATTAAACAAAACTGAAATGTCTCAGAGTTCATCAAGGTTGGAGTCTCTCAAGTATACTTAGTTGTCATCTGAACAGCAACCTAGGATGGACTGTAAATTTTCCTCCAAGACCATGGTGGGCAGTATAAGACATTAACGACTTAAAACAAGGGAAATCTAGATTAACCACCCACATGAAAAACCAGAACAGAGCCCCTCATAAGCCACCAGTCGAGGCAGTTAACTCTACTCACCACTAGTCAGGACATGGACCATGAACTGCCAAGGTTCTCAAAGCAGGTCAGACATGAGTCTGCCAGAAATCACGTCAGGACAGCAGACAGAGCCTTACAGTACACGGATGCGCTGGAGAGCCTCTTACGCCCCCTACAAATTTAGTCTCCAAACATGGAATAAACAAGTACTTTTTTTAAAAAAATCAAATACAGTTTGAGGTCCTCTTGGTGGACCTTTGATTATTAAAATCAATAAATAACAAGACCAGATACTAGCAGCTCTCTTGCCTTGGAGAAGAGCAGTCCCTATGGCTCGTTTACCTGAAACTGGGATTTGGCATGAGTTAGAGAGCAGAAAGCATGCCCTCAATTGAAGGCCGAGCCTACGCTAGAAAGGCTAACAGGTACAGGTTTAAAATCATTTGTCTCAGGGACTATGGCACACAACCTGTGTTACCTTCAGCACTACAGATAATCCAAACTGTAAAGCACAGTCCCATCTTGGATTTACTCTGGAAAGCACAGAGCAGAAGTGCAGAAGAACAATATGGAACAACTTCTAACACTTTATGACTCTAGGAGTTACCTGGTCTTGTAACTCCTTTTATCCCCACTTTCTCCATTTCACCAGATTTTCAATTGATCCGATGGTATTTTCAAATAATTTAGCTCCTTTAATCTTTATTTTGGAATTCATCCTGGAGTGAATTACTAGTATTACCATTTATTATATATATTATTAAGAATCAAGAAAGCACTGGCATTAGAGAAAGAGGAAAGACATTTTTTGTGCATTTTAAACAGGTGCTGGTCCTTTCCAGGCTCCTATTTAAAAACCGAACTCTGAGGCTTCCAAAATCACTTAGGAGACCCAGTTGCACAAGATCTCTTTGATTCAACAGGAAACGCTTGCCTGAATTCCCAGTTTGGAAACCTCAATACAGTAACCCAGACTGAGAGCCCAGTGAAGTAACCCCCCAAAAATCTACGCCGATTTCAACACCCTTCTGATCAGTTCCAAGGAATTCTGGAAGTGAAGCGTTCAGGAATGCTTTTATCCTGCTGCCCAGAAACAGCATGCATTTTCCTGTGCACACAGACACACACGCACGCACCCAGAATGCTGTACCTGACGTGGGTGTTGTAAGTAGACCTCTGAGCAAAGCTGGCAGGGCAGTGCTCACATTTGTACGGTTTCTCCCCTGTGTGCGTTCGTATGTGGACCGTCAGGCCACACTTGGAGCTGATGACCTTGTCACAGTACGGGCACGCCTGCGGGTCCCGCTTCTTCTCGTGTACCCTCCGGACATGGTCATTTATGTCCTTCTGGCGCTTAAACCTCTTGTCAC
The DNA here is from genome assembly GCF_013377495.2 of Cygnus atratus. Taxonomy (NCBI): domain Eukaryota; kingdom Metazoa; phylum Chordata; class Aves; order Anseriformes; family Anatidae; genus Cygnus; species Cygnus atratus. The sequence goes on from NC_066364.1 coordinate 119,338,973, forward strand.
ATAAGAGGCAGGAAAAGCCCCGCTCCTCACTGTGAGTGGTGAGGTGATGCTGCCTGAGGTTTTGGTGGCTGGAGAAGAGCTGCTGGCACACGCTGCAGCTGTACTTGACAGCAAGATGCACATCGTGCTTGAGCTCCATGTGTGACTGGTAGTGCTCGGTAACGCGGAACGATGCGTTGCACTTCTCGCATGCCATCTGCGGCAAGACTTTGGCCACATGCCGCGGCGATTTCCTACGTTCTGTTTTACTGCTAAGTTTGGAAGTTAAACCATTTTCATCTTCCCACTGCTCAGGCAGCGTACTGCTAATCACTACACAGGCTTCCTTTGACTCGGTCTGAGTTACAGGAGAATGACTATTGTGCTCCGGAATAATGACACCCGTGCCAAGGCTGCTGTTGGTGTCTGTCTTGTTACGTTTTGGTGGCTTTGCTGTCCTGGATTTTGGTTCTGGAAAGGCAGTGCCCTGCTGCTCCAGACTTGCTGGCTGGCCTTCAACAAGCTCATAACCAGCCAGCAGCTTTTTATGTTTTGGCCTGTCCCAAAGTTTCCCCTGCATGGGTACTGCCATCACTTGGGAAGAGCTGCTCCCTCTGTGGTCCTCTTCTTGCTGGATGCGAGGCCACTGTGCTCCACCATTTTCGCATGGCTGAGGGAGGCTCAAATCTAAGCCCTTCTTGCCCTCTGCTCTCACTTCTTCACAAACGTCAAGCAAATCCTTGCACTCAAGTCTTTCGGCTATTTCCTTCATTCGCTGCAGTTTTTCCGCTTCAATCTCTACTTCTGCGGTGTATACGAACTCCAGAAAAGAGGCGAACTCTTCCATGCAAGTGTCTTGTAGAGTCACCGTGTAATTCTTGGTGTCCAGCATCTCATCATGCAGGAAAAGTCCTTTGAAATAATTGCTGGAAGCTGCCAAGACAGCTTTGTGAACCAGAAACTCCTCCTGAGTTCCTAGATACTGCGTGTGAACTGTCACATCGCAGAGATGACCCAACTCGTACAGGGAATGCAGGGCCCTCAGGAGGTTAGGAGCAGCAACCTTGGATTTCATCAGAATTTTCTTCTTATCCATCCTGCCAGAAAAACAGATAAATGTTTGAATGCTTGCTCTCCCTCTTCCATAAGTTTTCTTTTCACTCCTATAAAACAGTCACTTATATAAAAAAGCTCAGTGTGGCGCTGTGTCCCAATTCCCCATTTAAAAGACGTAGCGGAGACCTCAAGATTACTTTTGTCAATGTAAATGTCATCAGCAAACACGCTTTTAAAATGCAGATAATTTACAGGGACAAGTTACATATCTAGAAACAATATATAAAAATATTTTTTGGACAAGGTAGTAGTATTTTATTTGAAAAATATTTCAAAACTGCTTGCTCCTTCTCAGTCACCAAAGAGAGGGGTCAGAAGTTTTTTTTTCACATTTTGACAATTCGACAAAGAACAATTTGCACTTTCCCAGCAGCTCAGGAACAGAGGCTGCATGTCCTTACAAAAAAGCACGTCTGAGAGCTCTGTGGCTTTCTCGTCTCAACCCCCATGCATGTGACACTGATAGCTCTGGAGCAATAAATCTCACAATGGACGATGCCAGCACCCTTACTGTGGTCTTTAGATGCTCCCATAATGCAAGCTGTTCCGATCTGATACTGTAAGCTGATATTCCTGACGCAGCAGTTTCTGAACGCCTGTTATTTAGCACATGTTTGCAACAGATCTGTAACCTAGGGAGGAATACTAGGCCAAAATAAATAGACCAAGTAGCCTGCTATTGCTTAAAGGCTCTGCTTAGGCTTGGCTTGCTGTGCTTGCTTTCACTTCTCATCTGAATTATGTTTGACATTATATTAAATACATTCCTGGCAGATATAAAGCGTCTGATTAAGAAGACAAATGCATCTTCAACATACAGCACCAGGAAGTTGAACACAATACGTAGCCTAGAGTGAATAGGTTTGAATAGCAGGCTTAAGAGATAGCCTTGAGAAACTCTTCCTATTACAAGCTGCTGCAGCAAGCACCACAGAGGATAATCATCTTCTAATCTGCCAGCAGTAGGTAATTCATAGCTTGTGACATCCCAAATAATGACATCCCAAATAACGCTTTAAGAACTGCATTTAAAGGTTTAAACTGGTTTTCTAAAAACCCCTCTAAGTGTCACAGGAACGCGTACTACCACGTTCATGGGGAAACAGGCATGATTTCTACTCGACCTTAAGTGCCTGCACACCTGAGTTATGCAAAACCTCAATATTTGTACTCAGCTCGGGTTTGATCCTGAGTGCTCTCCTCCGTGAGCTCCCGTGAAAAGTCTCACCCAAAGCAGGGGTCTGGTTGGGATGCCAGCCTTCTCATCTCGCTAGCACGCAACCTTCTGTCTCCCCTGCTCCTCAAAGGTGTTTACTCAGAAAAAAGAAAACAAAAATGTTATTAAAGGAGAAAGACCTCAGGAAAGTAGCTAAAAGGAAGAGTGAAGACAAATAAAGCAGGTGCTGAAATAGACCACAGGAGCTGGAAATGGGGGGATGTGCAAAACAACACTGACTGCATTCTATCAGAAAGGGACTGCTCAGATCCAGATCCCTGCAAGCGTCCAATAATTAACACAGTCTCTGCCTTAGGAATTCTGGACAGCAAAGAATCTTGTCAATAAATGCGCAGCGCTGTTGTTTTGCACCTCATTTTGGCTGAGATTTTTGCAACCTGCCGCAAGCCCTACCTACTACTTTGCATCTACCCTGTAGAAACAGCAGGGGCCAGCAGATCCCAGCCTCTAGGTGACCACCCAGTCCCAGAAGACCCCAAGCAGGCACCTTCAAAACCCTGCCAACTCTTCCCTACCCGCATTCACCAGCTCTGCCCTGGCATTGTGTGTATCAGCGGCTCCCGTGGCACACTTGCAGGCTGCGGGAACAAATGCAGACCAGAGGCTAATACCTATACCCAGCCCACAAATTCACAAAAGCTGCCACTCCATCTGTGCCCTGGCTTGCCCTTCCTAATGTTTTCCAACGCGATATCCTTCCTCCTGCCTGAGAGCTGACCCCAGGGCTGAGCAGCTCACTGATCAGTAGCGCTTAAGGAAATCAATGAGCATTTTCTCCTCCTCCTTTTTGAGATCCCTGTCTGCGATAAATTCTCAGTACACACTCATGTGAACTCAGCTACACTGATATCTGACACTGAGCCAAGCAGAGGTATGTTCCAGCACGATCTCTTTAGCTCAGCTGGTTCTAGATTAAATCAACGCAGAAACGGTCTACTGAAATAGCTTTCTAATGAAAACCACCACAAATCGATCAATTCTCGCCAGTTTTTTTCTCCAGAAAAAGATGTGACTACTTTTTGTTACTGCTTGGAGAGAACATTTAACTTGACTTTTCTGAAGTACTGCTGACTAGCTGGTTTTCTTGTTTTCGTTTCATGAGGTTAAGATTGGCACACAAGGTTCCAGTGGTATCAGAACAGCATCTAAGGGTTGGGGGTTTTTGTTTGTTTGTTCTTCCTGAAAAGTTCAGTCAATAGAAGGTTTCTAAGTATTTTGCTTTCCTTTGAGGCGTATGGGAGCAGCTGCTTCTCCAGTGGATTAGGAAAGCAGTTTCCTCCTTACTTTTTACACTTCATTAAAACTTAATGACAAGAGAACATTTTCGAGCAATTCCACCCCCCCCCAAAAAAAAAAAAAGCAGCAAAACCAAGGATAACAGATGTAGTAAATCATTCCCTTATTGAATCAAAGAGAAGCACACATTTTACTGTAAGGACTACAAGTTAACATCGGCTTGAAATTACAACCAGTAATTGAACAGAAGAAATGATGCCAGCACCATTATTAGTATCAGGCTTAACTCGGTCACTCCATTTACGTGAACAAGACACCCTGGTCTTCACAATCCTGTCTCTCGACTGCATCTATCAAGCGAGCATTCCCGGAGCTTCACCCTGTCTCCTGCTTGAGTCGGCCCAAAACTCAAAACAACCAGCACTTCTCTTTCCTGCTGGACTTGAAACGCACCACCCTAGCCCCACGGCGCGGCAGAACAAGACCCCAAGTGGCGACGCGCGATCATCAGCAGGGCAGAAGAAGCGCAGCGCAGCACAATGAGCGCTCTCTGTCACTCCACAGCTGTCTCCTGTTTTCTCACACTCTGCAAGACCCTCTCCGAGCTCTGCTTGAGGGGCACAGGGCTCACACCCCACCATCAGAGGCATCCCGACCACTGCGGGTCGTTGTGAACCAGTCATGACTGACGGAACCAGAAGCAGAAAAGAGCTGGCAAGAGGCTAACAGCCCTAATAAATACCATTCTGCTGTACCCTGAAGCTACTTCTGCAATAAGGCAGCAAGCTGCTGGCCTGAGACACTGACTTCGGGGAAGATTTAAATGGGAACAACATTTTTTTCCACAGATTGCAATTTAAGGGTTTGTTTTCAACTTTTCAACTGAACTTCTTTCAACTTTTTGCCTGATAATAAAAGAAGAAACACTTTAAAGAGTTTGTAAGTATGCAACATTTCCAGAAAACATAATTAGCCTGAAAGAACCACTGCAAAAGCCATGTCTATCCAATTCCAGTATTCTATTCAAAACCACTGGAATAAGTCCAGTTGCTTTCAAAAATAAAGCCTAACAGCAGCTTCCAATCCCAAGAAAGGATTTACATTTGTTCTGTGCCACACCGCTTTTGTATAACACAATGACACACTCAATAGCTCTGCTCTAATTAGAGATAATTAACAAAGTAAATGAAACAGGAAACCTGTGTTTGTAAGAGGGACAGTAAGTATTTCTAAAACAGTGCTGTTTCTTGACTTTCACAGTTCACGCTTAAGTAGAAACTTCTATGGCCCAGAGCCTTAAATACTGTGACATGGCACAGCCCTTCTGAAAGGAAGACAGCGAAGGTACGCCCGTGTATCTGGGGGAAAACAACAACAACGTGATAGGTCACAGAACAGAATTTTTGAGAAGCATCCAATTCAATTTATTTCATATAAATATGCTCTGTTTTTTGCAAAGTACGCATTATCTTTGGTTGCTCAATTCTCCCTAAGCCTTGTCAATTAAATCTTAAGGTTCCCTTCAGAGAAGTGCTGAGAACTTCTTCCCTAGCAGATCTTCCCAGGAAGGGATCCTCTAAGCCCTTGACAGCCGTGCACACACACAACGAAGGGCCCTGGCAGCCACGGCAATAGGAAGCGCTGAACTAAATCAGTGGTGTGAGAAGAAAATGAGTCCTGGCACGCTCTCGTTTGATCACCTTGATCCCCTGCAGAAACTGCCCAAAGACCTCTTTGAAATGCTGGCGTGGCGTAAGAGAGCGTAATTGCTCTTTTAGATGACTGGGTTGAAACTTTGCAAAGTATGATAAACATGGGTAGATGATGGCAGCAGTGTAACTCCCCAGATCCTGGCCAATAACGTGAATCACTGTGGAGATCAGATTAAGCACTGAGGGCCACAGTACAACAGGCAGCACTCAGTAGCACACAGATGGCAGTAAGTCACTGCTGCAGACCCCTACCACCTTGTTTCAGTTCTCAAACAAGCCAAAGACTACCTGTGATGCCTTCTGTGATGTGATGTCATTTTCGCCTTTTTTCTCCCCTGTAAAATCAGACAGTATTTGCCTGTATTGAAGTGGGACTGTGATGATAAAATACTTTAACTAGACAGTGGGATAATTAACTGCCAAAGGTGAAAAGGAGTATTAAAAGGGCGTAAGTAACAGCTGGAGTCACTCACCTGCACTAATCACCTGGAAAATGTCGTTTATTGACACGGGTTCCTGCACAAGGCAGACGTGTTTAGTTAGGTCTGTCCGACGGCCCAGGAGCAGGGCACGCAGCCACAGCTCTGCTGCCTCAGCCCCGGCCCGGCGGTGCTCTGTGGGACACCCTGGGCAGCCCGGCCCAGCGCCCAGCTCGTCCTGCTGGGCACGGAGAGGGCTCCATCACAGAATCCTGATTCTTCTGAAAACGTGTGAAACTTCTCACCCTGCCTCGCGGGCAGCAAAGGCACCGAGACACGGCCAGCAACGCCCGAGGTTCCCTCACGGCGCTCCTCACGCCAGGGAGCCGAGGCCGGCCCGGCTCCGCCGGCCGCACCTGAGGGCACGGCCCGCCGCCATGACGCCTCACGAGGCAACGAGGCCCAGCCCGCGCCGCAGGGGCGGTGGCTCCCGGGGCCCTGGGACACCCTCACGGCGGGCCCCGGTGGGGGTCCCCGCGCCCCCGCCGCCCCCCCAGGCCCCGGCGGGCCTCCCCGCCGCCCTTACCCTGCCGCCGGGGCCCCGCTCCTCGGCCCCCCCGCCTGGGTCGCGGCACCCGCGCTCCAGCCGGCCGCGCACCGCCCCCGGGAGGAACCACCTTCCCCCCCCGCCGCCTCGGCGCGATGGTACGGTCCGCCTGCCCGAAAGCAACATGGCCGCCCTCGGCTTCGTCACCTCGGCCTGCTGGTCTTGCCGCCATGTTGAGTGAGGGGAGCAGCATGTCAGGAGCCGGCAGCCATCTTGGGCGCGGGTCTTTTGCCCTCTCCCAGTCGTTTTTACAGCGCTCTTTCGTGTCTGGGAGGATGAGCCGTGCTGGGCAAGGAGAGGGTGTCTTCAGCCAGTAGCTGAATAACAAACAAGCAAAAACACAACCCAAACCAACCGACCAGCAACACAAACCACCTGCTGGGCAGGGACCAGGGACAACATGCCCCAGGCTCACCTGCCTGCTGAGACCTGCCCTCCCGCAGGCCCAGTGCGCATCCCATCCCCAGAAGTGCCTGCCTGGAGCAGCACCCCAGTGGCACTAATTTGAGAGGGACTTTATTCATCTTTAGCCAGGGTAATCAGGGAGGCCTCTCACAGCTCAGTTCAACACTGAGTGTTACACGCTCTGTCTACTTCCCGAGCATGAAGCGCCGAATTCCTCAGAATGGCAGGTGGGGGTCAGTTTTAGCCATTCCTTAGACTACTTCTGCTGTTAAAATATTTCTGCACAAGAAAGTGCCGAATCTCACCCCACAAACAGCACCACAATCAGGGCTATCAGAGTAAGAGGCAACCCCTGCTTGTACATATTTATACAGACCAACCTACAGATTTATTTTGCAGAGAGTACCCCAGGCAAAAGCGGGATTTTGAGGACCAGAGCTTACTTATTTCTGGGCTGTTTTTTCAGGAAACCACCGATGTCTCCTTTACTGCTGTTCTAGTTTTCCTCATATGAGAGAGATTCACAGGTGGCCCTGGTACCATCCTGCTCAGGGAAGACAAGAGATGGGAGATTTCTCTTGCTAGGGGTAGACAACAGGGAAATGAGGAAATATATGGCTTTAAAATGTTTTCTGACACTCAAAAAGAAAATCTCAAATCTCAGGGCAGCGTGTTCGTGCAAGTTGTGTGAAAGCATTTTGTTCCCGTGAGAAAGCAAGCCAGCTTTGTTGAAATCTTCCAGAAGATCAGGTTTCAGGGCCCCAGTTCTGAAAATGGTTTCAAGCTGGCTGCCAGGACTTCGTTCACTTGCATTTGGCACTTTACTGTCTCTCTACATTGCCAGGCTGGACAACAGTGAAATGAACAGTTTCTGTGGGGACTTTGTTTTTCCAGTGATTCATATATATCTTCACTAGCAAGGGCTGGTTGAAAAAAATACATGAATTTACATAGCTTTTGTTCAATTCTTTCCACAACACTGAAAAAAAAAATACAATTGAATCAAAAACAATTTGTTTTCACGTTTTCAAAATGAACTGTTTCACTGTTCTTGCCCAAACACATCCCAAAGACTGCATCTGCCATTGAAGGCTATTAGTGCTAAAACCATTAAACAGAGAAACCACCAGAAACTGAAAACCAGCACCTCAGCGAATGTTTTTCGTGACTGGATTTGAAATAGCCCATGACCTTGCAAAGGGCACTGACCTGTCTGGAGCTGTCTGGCCACTGACAGGCAGGTAGTTCTGCCTGGAGGCCCTGTCAATGCATCTCTTGCTACATTGCAGAAGACACAGCCCTGTCATGAGTTACCTCTGGAGGAGGCCAGGAAAAGGTGTCTTTGTCAAGGGGCTCTGGGCCCTAAGGGTCTCTGTTTTCACCCAGAAACTCAAGTAGGATCTGGTTAAAGTGCTCACATTGCCAACGGTTCCTCATGTTGTTCCTCAGAATCAGTAAATGCCTTCACTCATCTTACAGCCCAGCTTGCTTTGCCAGTGAGATCCAGCCCTTCCACACCTCCCAGTATGAATAGCCACTGATTATTTCCAGTGATTAGAGTTTATAATGACTGTGCATCTAACTTAAGTGCTTAAGCTTTGGTGGGGTAAATCTGGGCTTAGCAGAAGTACAGAGAGAGGCTTGCATCTCACACAACCACTGCTCCTGCAGGGCAAGCCACTGTTTTTCGTCCATAACCCAGAGTTATGGTCATCTCGACAGGCGCTAGCACGGCAAGCTGTCCTTAATCACGTGAAATGATTTTAAACAGCCAATGGACATGACAAGTCACTCTGTGGGCTGCCAAGTACTAAAACACACAAATCTTGTCTCCAAGACAAATCACAGATAAAGTCCTTCTGGAAACCTTTTTTTTTTTTCTTTTTTTTTTTTTTTTTAACGAAGTGGAGGTTTTAATCTTTACATTTTAATGTCTTGTAAGAATGTTGGATGATGATTGTAATTCCTCGAGGTAACATAAAATAAATTCCTCAATTAAAAATCTCACTAAGATGCCAACATCACTGGAACTTATCATGCTGTTTACCTTTCTTTTCTATACTTCTATCACACAAATTTGAACCTGGATCCTATAATTATCAGGCTACTGGCCAGATATTAGAAAATATTCACACAGTTATGTGGAAACAAGACTACTGTAGGAAAGAAAGAATAAAAATATTTAGAATAAAAATAACTAACGGAAATTCAACTTGCTCAGGCCCATATAGGCCAAGAGGCAAATCTCGCCTGACAGATATTTCCCACTGAGGAGTGCATGCTTCCACCATGAATTTGGTTTTCAACACTGATTATTTTGTTTGTACTGGGAGAATGTTTCTATTGTCAAGATACAGCTCTAGGAGCAGAAAGAATGAGCAGCAATATGAGTGATCCATGCTAAAATGTCAGGATAATATTCCTGTATCTTAGCACAAGGGAATGGTGTTTGCTTTTACTTTATCTGAAACCTGGTCTGCTCAACAGTTCTCACCCAGAGGAGTTGGGAGAGAAGATGAAGTACAGACTCCTGTCCAATTTAGTCTTGCTTTCGTAAGGATTGAGTGAATTGCTGCAAAAAGTTGGCAGCGCTGTTGCTCAGGGTTGTACTGCGTGTCAATCTTTGTGGGCCCACTTTGGAGGAATTCTGTGAAGGCTGCTTTCACACGCTGGGGTCCCCCAGGGAGCAGGGCAGGCTGGATTTCATGCTGCCAGTGGTTTGTTTCTGAGGTCAGAGGAGAAGACCTTGACCCTCCACATGTCCTGGGTGCTGTGCTGCACTTTGGGGTTGCTCATGCATGTTTCCCCATGGCTTCTTAGAGCAGAAGATCAAGCCCTATTCCTGTTGAGCATCCTAATTGCTGGGGAGAGAGAGAGAGGGCAGGTGACTTATTCGCCCTCTCTGAATCACAAACTCTTCTATGCAGTGTTTCAACAGGAGGGATGAAACAGCTGGGAGGTGGGAGAGAGGCTTCTGGATCCTCTCGGCTTGAGGAAAACGCGGAACTCAAGTGCCCTGTGTGTGGGATGAGAGATCTCGACACAGGGCTGCTGCAATAAAGCAGGACACAGACATCCATTTTGTCCTTTTAAGCCTAAACACTGCAAAGTCCAGGAAAGAATCACAGCCTGGGAACCCAGATTTTATCTACCTCCTTTGCCTGGGAGTGAATGCTGTGGGCTTTGATTGTGGTGACTAAGAGCAGGAAGAAGGGAGATGTTTGGAGCCAGGTTACTCCCCTGTGAACACTGGTCCTGCCCCTCGGGCACCAGGAGGTTTGCAGACCTCCTAGATGCCCGAGGTCATCTCTAAGCGAAGGAAGGAATGGCAGCGCAGTCCCCCCAGTGCCAGGCTAATTGCTGGGCTGCCTCTTCCTCTCCAAAGCCCACAGGGAACCTCCTGCACCAAAGGGCAAGCACATGGAGGGAACTGGACTCCGGACGCTGACACACCGAGAGGTGCCGGACTGGCCACGAGAAGCGATTCCTAAAATCTGGGGCGTTCATGAAGCCCCCCACAGAAGACTTGTTCTTAAAGCTCTTCCAAAGGTCGCGTTGCAGACCAGTGGCACTGGGGCACGTTTCAAGAGGCCCCAAATTGTCCTGGCAATGCGAGACAAAATCTCATCACGCCTCTCCCCTGGGCAGCAACCCTTTCCTTGCAGCTCCGCCAGAGGATGCTGCAGCCTTCAGAAATAGTCCTGCAGCCCTGCTCATCATTCCCAGGGTCCAAAAGTCCACAACCGGTCGCTCACTGACATAATCCCAGCCTCCTGGCACGGAAGATGAAATGACTGTGGTGCCCAGGCCATTTGAAGCTAGCCCTGCGGCTCTGCTGGGGCTCACCACCAGTTCCCTCTGGTCTTTGCCCACTGGCGGTGGGCTTAGTCCCTCTCGGGTGCACTGATAGTGCTGCCGGATTTGCAGGCAGGGAGTGGGGATGGAGCAGGTCCCTGAAGGGTGTCCTGAAGGGACGAGCTCTGCGCAGGAGCACAGTCAGTGCTGGGCTGCCCCTTTGCCACGGGGAGAGGAAAAAGATGAGTTAAATGGTGAAGGAGCCAAGAGTGAGAATATACTGGGAAGGACAAAAAAAGGTCAATTTGAATAGCTTCCTCGGGGGACAGATTGATCCCCCGTGCTGTTCAACTGACCGTGACATCGGGAGGAATCCAACCACGTGTCTGCTAGAGCCTTTGAGGAGAAGAAGGCTTCGAAATGAATTTTTCCCAAGTTTGGAGCTGATGAAACTGAAGCTGTCCTGAATGGGAGCCAAGCCACCACTCAGCAAACCTTAGTGCTGTCCCCAAAACAGAGACGGAGCTTTCAGCACAGTCTAAAAATGCAAATTCCAGACAAAATCTTAATGAGAAACAAACAGCAGACTCTCGGTCTGTATGTTAGTGGTATGTACTGGTTAACCTCGAATGCAATTCTGCATAATACATTCTGGCATGTGATTTTGCTACAAATCAAAGATACCATATATTCTCCCTCTTACACTGCTTATATGTTAAATTGTGAGGAGCTGGAGTTATGCATATTCTGGCAAAAAAATCCAAGATCTTGGTGCCACTTGATAAGCACATGAATTGATAAAAATTCATCTGCTTTTTTTTTTTTTTTTCCTCAAAAAGAAGATACTACTGTACTAAATAGAAGCAAACTGTGGTTCTCGGCAAGGCACGGTTAGTTTTGCCAGGGAGGCTGGAGCACAGCAAAGGAGACAGGGGCTCCTTCACCTCCAGCTGATCCCTAGCACCCTTCACCAGGGCAGCTCAAGGCAGCCACGAGAGCTACGCTCAGGATTGGGGTAACACTGCAGGGGTGGTGATAGACAGGAGACCAGACTAGATGGCCTGACAGCCCCTTCTGGCTCGAGAAGTCTGAATTATGGAGAGCAGTGCTTTTTCCATCTACTTTTTCTTTCTGGCTCACCCCTGTGCTCAGGCGCTTGTGACACGATATATTCCCACAGCGCTGGAGGGGCTGCTTTTGGGTTAATTCACTACAAAGCTGACACCACGCTCTTGACAAGTGATGTGCTAGGTGGATGGAAAACAAGATGTAAGAGGTGGGTCTGTGGATGGTTTGCTTTGTTACCAAATAAATCCCCTGCACAGCTCATCCGTTAGGTGCCCTTGTTTATTACATATATTTAAGCCATTGGCACATTGTAACCTTCTGCTTCTCCCTGTACCTTTGAAAGAAGCAAAATATTTTAACCCGTAATAAACTACAGGCATCAACACCAGCAATTGCCTTTGCGAGCCTGTGATTTCCTATCCTGCTCTAGGAAACACTGAAGGTCTGATGCAGCTCTGGAGACCTCAGCCAAGTTTTCCCTCTGTGTGCAAGCCTTTTTTTTTTTTTTTAACTCCATAACTCTTCCTGTTTCCAGTCAAGCCTATATTTAAATAGTTTGCTGAGTCTGGGGCTTGGTGAAAGGATATAAAGATCCTGTGTCTCTGTCAAGAGTCTAGAAAGCAGGTGGATGATGTTTAGTCTCTGGCCAGCAGACACTGCTGATAGCTGCAGGATGCTAGCACTTTCCCCTCTTGGAAACAAACTGCCTCCTGTTTAGTTACAGGCTCTTAAATATTAACAAAAAAATGTAATCAGCAGAGGGGAAAATATATATATATATATTTTTCTCCCTTTTCTCTCCTACATAAAGTCAAATGGATTTTAGAGTAAATTAATATCAGCACCTTGCTCCCAGCCAAAAGAAATAAAGCAGAAAATCAAAGTTATTCTTAACGCCAGCAAAACTGCAATTTCTCGCCAAATTTACAGTCCCAGCCTCGCGCTGCTAACGTTATCCTTTATTTTGACCAAGACATCTGTTAAAATAGCTGCCGATTTGAAGAAGTTGGTGCCAGACAAACTCCACCTGATCCAAGCTGTCGACTGATGGGAATTGTTAAGAAAAAAACAGCAACAACAAAAAACCAGAATCACTGAAATCAGTGCAAAAATGCTGCTGTGAAGGCCAGGCAAACAGCAAGGCATCCCTGGTGCCTGTAGGCTGCATCTGGCATCGAAATCCCTGTTCTGCACCGATGCGGTTCTCCAGAAATTGTGCTACTGACTGTAATTCAGGTGGGAAGACACGTCCAGAAGAGCAGACTGCAGGAAGGGGCTGCCCCCTCTGCATCATCATAGCTGAGCCCCTTGACTTCTAAACATCTGAAGTAGCCCATGCCTTTTTTTTGTTTGTTTGTTTTTTGATATAAACATTTCCTGGCTTCACGGTGATATACTGTTGTTTTTTCCTTAATGATGGGCCCTCATCGTGAACTGGGAATCCAAATTCTTTGGCAAAAGTTGAGAATTTAGGTTTGCATCGGGTCGCTCTCTCTGGAGGGCTGGAAGTAGTGTCCTGGACCTGAGCGTCTTCAAGGAGCTGAACTTTTTGCCTTGGGCGTACTCATACCTCCAGCAGCAATCGCTTCCTCCCTGCGGGGGCTGAGAAAATGCCCTTTCGATCACTAGATCGGGTGTGGAGGCTTCGTGCAATGAGTAAACATGCAAATGTAGCTGCCTGGAGAAACAAACACCTGGCAAAATATTTTTGGAGACTCGGCGATTAGTCATTGCCTGTGTGCTTTGCGAAGGCCGTACCCCAGCTGCACAACGCGTGTCACGGGCAGCCTTCCCGGCCCCATCCCAGTGGATGCGCTCCTGCTTCCACCACCAGTGGGCTCTATGCGCCGCTGTGCCCCTGGTTTTCCAGCACGGGTGCTGCCTGTCTCGTATCACTGCAGTAGCTCTGGGGGACAAACCATCGCATGAAACACCTTGATAGAGCTGGGGGATTGTTGGTCGGAGCACATATATGTGACTTTACATTCGATTGAACGTTGAATCCCATAATGAGGTGAGGATGGGCTCTGAAAGGTGCAGATACCCGAAAACACATCTGCAGGGCGTCTTGCAGCCTGAGAACAAAGCACGTGCTTGTGGACGTGCCAGTGCACGCCAGGTATGATCTCTGTCACCAGAGGGTTGCTCTGGGTTTCCAGCAGCTCCCCTGAAAATGGTGGCCAGCCTCCTGTGGCGGGTGTCTGCCGTACAGCCAGACAATCTCTGCTCATAGCCACCGCAGCACTGGTTTCTTCCTGCAGCAGGATCTTTCCTCTGGCCAGAAATCTGGGTTAACATCAGCACAAGGAGCCACATGTGGAGCTCTGGGATTTCATCCAAGAAAGCTGATACGCATGCTTTGAAATACAGATAAACAAGCAAAACCACTGCAGGAAGGGAAGGAAGAGAGAATGCTGGGGGGGTGCGCAACAGGAGAAAGAGGTGCTAGGGCAGAGAAGTAAAGCTGCAGGCAGGCCTTTTCAGCTGTTGTGCTGGTGGGAATAGGTGACAGCAGCCACAGAGGGTGACGAGAGCCCCTGCAGCTTGGGCTTAAGGGATCAACTCCATATTTGTACCCCAGCATCACCTCTGCATGCGCTTTCCCCCCAGTTTTTAGTGATGTGAGACATGGCTGGATCAGATAAACCAGCTCTCATCTGGCAGTGGCAACTGGAGATCAGCAGCATTTGCTCTCAGGCTTGGGGAATGCTCTTCCCAGGTGTAAAGCTCCATATAAACAGGTTCTCACCTTGTTTCTCACTTTAGAGAGACGATTTTGCAGCAAATTACAGCGGCAGCACAGGGAAGGGTGCGGGAATGCTCGGCAGCAAGTTGCTGCTTCCTGCAGCAGCTGCTGGTGGAGCACATCGTGCGTACCAGCGCCCGATGGGGAGTGAAGCCTGCCTCCTAACTGCGTGATTCACACAGATACCAAACAGCAGCACCTTCCTAGCCTCTCTTTTTGTTTTCTACAATTTATCAAGTTATCTGCTGAGTCTAACAGAAGTTCTGTATTTTGCAAGATCTCCTCTGATACTGTCAAGAACTCTCCTAATTATCTACCAGCTGTCAGAAAAAAGAACAAGAGACATGAAAACATCTTTAGACTACTTAAATAATACCGGCTTTATGCTTCCCTTCAGGTTATGAGATAGCAGACTAATATAAAGGGAGGCATCTGACGCATCTGGTCTAGCTGCAATACCTCACTGACGCGGACACCTGAGTTGGGTTTCCGGGGTGCAGAAGGAGCCCGAGGTAGTTTTCTCATCTGCCTTTACCTGTCATCCCATCGTCCGGAGCTCCCTGCTGCTGGATCTCGGAGGATGGCCACACCACCTGAGAAGGGGGCTGATAGCCACTGAGGGGACATCATGATCTCTGCACGGTCTGCAGCGAGCATCAGTCTCTGCAAATGGAATGTTTGAGCTCATTAAAAACACAATTAATCCCTTTTCATCCATCCGTATTTGTTCCCGGCATGGTTATTAAACACGGAAACGGAGGAGGGAAGTTTTGCACTGGCAGCTAACTCACTCATTATTTTTGGAATCCCACCAAGGAGTTCTTCTTTTCCATTGAGCCCCCCCTTGCCCTCTCCCAGTCCTGAAGGCTCTGGGAAACAAGGACTTATTTAGCTGAAAGAATCACAGTGAAGAGGAGCAAAGGAAATGACCGGGAGCGTCGCTCTGCTCTTGGTCTGGGGCTGCGGTGCCCTGCCCTGTGCCTCGCCGGCACCCAGTGGCGCTGCTGCCTTAGGAGGCTCCAGGCCTGGGTGCACAGGGATGGGTGCATGCAGGGACCCACAGGGCTCAGAAGCATCGCCCAGGGGCCTTCGTGCATGAGGGAGAAAAGAGGAGAAGTGGGATGGGGCTTCTGGAATAGGGAGAGCGGACAGGGGTAATGTGGGGAAGGAAAAATATGCTCGTGTGCATGTGGGGGCAGCATGGTGAGACAGGGACATATTTTTACAGCCTGCATGTATGTATAATTAGAAAAAGGGAGGGCTGATCTGTATAAGAAGATTAACAAGGGGTCAGTGAAATGAAGTGTAGTCTGCACGGCAGCTGGTGGGCTGAGCAGGGAGAACGACAGTCTGAACTGAAGCCTGCTTTTTGCATCCGTTTTTGCTTGCTTTTCATGGCTTGCTTTGTAGATAGGGAAAGTCAAAATTAATCCATGTCCATTCAAAATTAAGTCAAAATTAATTCATGTTTCACTAGCTCCAGCTGAGGGAAGAGGAGAAGGGCTGTAAGGGTGTTTGCCAAGGTCACAACTTGCCAGCTCTGTGCTCGTTTCCAATAACTGTGTGGCACTAAGTCTCAGAGCCAGCTCTCCTTGCTGGCAGCACCAAGCAGGACTTGCTGCTCATCACATGGGCAAGCGATATAGGTAGAAGTGTCACCAGACAAATGCCTGATATATTTTTTTTTTAAGAATGTGTTTCCCCAACTACCATTATAAGGGGATAAAAAAGTGTTCCTAAACAGTGGGAGAGCAACCAAGAAGCCGCACACCTCTGGGTACAGCAGCGGTGACTTCTGCTTGGGCCATGAGCTTGTTAAAAGCATCTGCTCTTACTTTGGGATATTGGAGGATTGCAGAACACCAGAAATATGCAAATTCAAGAGCTGTAGAAGTGCCAGAGTGGAGAAAGCAAAACATTCCCTCAGGGGCATTTGAGTGTACAGAGTTTTACTTCACTTTAATTTGAATCCCAGAACATCATCCACCGAAGGGCTTTTTCATTGGTACTTTATTATTTTGTATAACGTTATAAGTGTGTGTGTTCCTTTCTTGACCCCGCAAAGCAATGCAGAGAAGTAAATTCGACGTAGATCGTGCTGGCTGGGTAACAAGCCCATGTCACAAGCCCATGGACACCACATCCCATGAGGGGGTGAGCAATGCTGCAACGCACAGGAGACAGCACCGACGGTGCAGGTTTTCAGGCAAAATCTCAAAATGCACAGAGAGCCAGTTTTACTTGAATTCCCTCGTGACGAGGACCCTTTGGTACATCACCCATGTCCATCTGTCTGTGGCCTGGTATTTCACACAGCACAAAGCAGCAGTACCTGCAAGTCCCCAAAGTGCCTTACGTGCACCCTGGCCCTGCTGCAGCCACTGCTCGGGAATACCTGCCTTTTCCACTGGTTCAAGAAAAACACAGATAAATCACAGTGCTGGTGGGGCTAAACTGGCTTATATCCTGCTAAGGCTTCTGGTTCAGTTTTCTTTTGGGGGTATTTTTTTCTTTTTTGTCAATGTGCATTGCCCTCTAGCACCAAAATTTCTTCATTTCTCTGTTATTGCTTTTGTAAGAAAACAATGATGGTGCCAATGATGACAACAAGCTGCAGGCCCCCCGTGCTTCCCCAGCATGACTGCACCCCTTGGCTTCATCTCAGCAAATGCACACAAACATCTCAGACCTTGGCATCATCTCTCCTGGGTTCGATTTACTTCCAAGTGCTGTGGTTTTAGAGAAAAATCTTTGAGAGCAGAGCGGCAGGCTTTGTAGGCAATTGGAGAAGTGCACTGCAGCCTCCTAACATGGAGGAAAATCCGTGGTGATGGAAAACCACCCGGAATTCTCAGGCATTGTCGCTGTCGGAGCCTTTAATTTATGCAGGCGTTATGTCTGCAGATGGCAGTAAAGAATGCCTTTCATTCCTGGGAAATCGGGCAAAAGTGGGTTTCCAGCTGAGGGCAAAGAGTACCCCTGGTGCCAGTCCCGCAGCACGGGGACTGAGCAATGGTTGGTGCCCACTGCTGCCCCTTGCCTCTTCAGCAAGGTGAAACAAATAACACAACCCGGGGTGCAACTTCCTTGCCTTCAATCCATCCGGACCTCTCCTGGTGGTCCTGAGCAGACCTTCCCCACGGATGCTTTATGCATTTGCTCATTGCCCCACAGGGCTGGCTGGCTGTGGGCTTTAGCTGCTTGCTGCCAGCAGTAATCCCCTTGCCTCGCCACAACACTCCCCCTGCAGCTCCTGCTCTCCTGCCCCAAAATGTCACCACGGTGGCACGGGCTACTCAGGACCCACAGAGAGAGCAGAGACCTTTGGGAGCAGAGGAGCTGCCTTGGGAGCATGCCAGGTGTTGGCCCTGCTCTGTTAAAGCTTCGTGGCCTTGGTAAAATCACTTCATCTCCCCGCACCTCAGCCTTTTGTTTCTGAGAAGCCCGTCCTGGCTGGGTGCGTAGATGGGTGATTTTTGGCTTTGTCTTCCCCTGAGTTCTCATTTTCCCTCTTCTGGCCCAAATTCTTCCCTGCCTCCCCAGGGGGACATGCTGAGGGGTGGCTGTCCATGACCATGTGAGCAGCAAGTCTCATCTTCCCTCCTCTGTCCCCAAGATGCCGCAGACGCGAACCTTGACATTTAAAACATCCCGGGGGAATTGGACACTCACGGGCAGGGGTTTGGGAGAAGCTGGTGTTGTGGTTTAGCCCGGCCGGCAGTCAAACACCACACAGCCGTTCGCTCACCCTCCCCCCTCCCTCTCCGGGATGGGGGAGAGAAACGGGAAAGTGAAGTCTGTGAGTTGAGATAAAGACAGTTTATTAAGACAGGGAAAAGAATAACAACAATAATAATAATAATAATAGTATTAGTAGTAATAATGTGTACGAAATAAGTGATGCACAATGCAATTGCTCACCACCCGTTGACCGATGCCCAGCCTATCCCCGAGCAGCTGGCACCCCCCACCCCGGCTAGCCACCCCTATGTATTGTTTAGTGTGGTGCCAGATGGTATGGAATACCCCTTTGGCCAGTTTGGGTCAGCTGTCCTGGGTCTGTCCCCTCCCAGCTCCTGCTGCATCCCTAGCCTGCCCGCTAGCAGGACAGAGAGAGGCTGAAAAGTCCTTGGCTTGGTGTAAGCACTGCTCTACAACAATTAAAACATCAGCATGTTATCAGCGCTCTTCTCATTCTAATCCAAAACATAGCACCCTGCCAGCTACTAGGAGGAAAATTAACTCTGTCCTAACTGAAACCAGGACAGCTGGCATCCAGGTCTGTGTGAGCACAGCTCCACAAATAGCATCTGCACGCACACCTAGAGGTCCCTAAATGCCAGCCATCATGTGTCACGTAGGTCTCCTGCCTTCTCGGGTGCACAGGGGCCCGTGACAGATCAGCAGGAGGAGGTGCAAGGTCGCGCAGCTCCGGCCACTGGGTGGGCGGCCAGCAGCACCAGGGCGGGGGTTTTATTCCCCTGGAAAATGTGAGAGTGTCGGAAGGATTGGCCCAGCTTTTCTTCTGCACGGAGCAGAACAGAGCAGCGCCCGCGGCGTGCTGCAGGACGGGGCGCAGCACCTGCAGCGGGACGGGGAAGAGCCATGTCGGGACCAAGCAGGGGCCGGTGGCTCAGCACACACAGCTGACCTCACCTGAACTTTCTCAGTGGGGCTGAAAATGATTAGGTGGCTTTGCTGGGCAATGTAGAGAGGAGTGATAGCAGCAAGAGGCTGGCAGGTCTCCCCCCCACCCCTTGCCAGAAGCCTCCCTGATGGCCTCGCACCCCTGGAAAGAGCCAAGCCACCGGTGCTCCCCACAGTAAGAAAATATCAACTAGCTCACGACATTTCCTTGCACTTGCTTATGGAATGTTCCCAGCGCTTTCCAGGGCAGCACTCTGCACAGCTACTGGGCAGAGGGGTGCTGGGGACATGACCCAGCTCCTCCACCCAGTGCCAGGGGCTGATGCACTCCCCCAGCGCTCCCCCAAGAGATATTTGCCATTGCAATACCCTTTAAGGAGTCCTGGAGCACGTCCTAATTTCATGTTTTTTTCCATCCGGTTTGCCAGCTTAAAGCCATTTTCACACATAGCCAAAAATAACTTCATTTTTCTCACATGAGCTTTGGAAGCTGGGACTTGTGTTGGCAAAAGGACCGGAGCAGTGGGAACATTGAGCACCCATGGGAGCAGCTCGAGATGCAGAGGGTACCTCCGGCCAGGGGGCGGGGGACACGCTGGGACAGCCAAAGCAGCTCAGCAGCCTTGGGAATGCTGGTGGCATGGCTCAGGCATCCCAGAATAAGTCCTGTGCTATCCCCTCACCTGCTGCGTCCTGCAAGGCAACCCCTCCCCAAGGCCCAGAGGTGCCCGAGAGCAGCCCCACTGAGTTACCCTGATGGGTTTCCCACTTGGACCGGGAGGGCCCGGACAGGGTGTCCCTTCCTCCAGCCCGGGATTCAGGTCCCCGCCTGCCTTTGTCTCCGAGCCGCTTTGTGAGGGCAGCTCCCAGCACAAGGCCCCATGCAGCACAGCTCTGTTGGCCGTCCCGTGGATGTGCAGCTCGCACCGGCCCTGCCCGCAGCACCGTGAGGGACGAGGCGAGGTGCTGGGGAAGGCAGGCGAGGTGCCGTGAAGGCAGGCGGGCTGCACATGGTGACCCCGCTGCTGATGTCAGACCGGAGCTCTGCACTTGGTTTCCATGGCAATGGAGCGAGGACCACAACACGCGTTTTCTGGCGTGATGTCAGTGGCTCCTGGCGCATCCCGGGGAGCATGTTCTCACGGGACCGGAGGCTTTGCCGTCTCCGTGGAGGCTGCTCACTTGCAGCATGCTCAGCCAGCACCCTGCTGCAAAGGCCCTGCACCAATGGAGAAATTCCCAGGCAGCTGGGTCAGGACCCACTCTGCCCTCATGTGGGGCTGGGGGCAGAGGAGCAGCGGCATAAGGGGATCGGTGCCAGCACAGCCCTTTCTGCCTCCCCTGAAGGCTCGCGGGCTGCTCGCACCCCCGCGGCTGCACGCAGGAGACGATGGTACAACCGATTGCGACTGGCATTGGAAACAGCACCAGCGTTCCTCTCTGCCAGGTTTATAGCCGCAATAAATGTATAGGATGATTTATACCAAGTAGGAAGCCGCATAGTCCATCAGCCTTTGGCCAAGCCTCATGAGCCGGGAGAAGAGCCAGAGGTTTAAGCGAGCACACGTGCTATCGATCAGCGGGGCGTTCTTTCGGGAGGCTGAGCCACAGGCGGCTCACCCGGCTCGCACTGCATCCATCACTCGCAGCCAGCCCCAGGGCCAGTCCTGTTGGGTTCGGCACCATTTTTGCCCGTGAGCATCAGGACTTGTGTGCAGCTCCTCTTCTCCCACCTCACCAGGGAGTGCCTGTAGCTGGCGCAAACTGCAGGGAAGGTTTGTGCCTTGAGAAATGGGTTTGCTGCCAGAAAACCTGCCTGTTGTAAACCTCAGAGCAATCTGGAAGGAACATCACAGGAGAAACATTTTAGTTCTTATCTTGGTAACACTGCAGTCCTGTTCATAGGTTCCTTCCCAAACATCACCTCGCCATTACCTCCTGGTAACACAAACCAGTGTTTGCTTTCAGCCCCGGATGCTGTGCACGAGTAAAACTTAAGCCAGCAGTTAGAAGTGATGGCACACATGGCAGGAGCTGACAAACAGGCTGAGAGGGAGAAAGCACCACGGATGTGCAGAGGAAAGCAGGGAAACACTGAGAAATACCATGGCCCTGTGCCCACGCATAGCTTTTTTATGGCCTCATTGCAGTGCAGGGTCTAGCTTGGATTTGGTTTTTTGGAAGGAGTTTCTCCAGATCTCCCCAGTTCCCCTCTAGATGAGCTCTACACACAAGTTGCAACCTCTTGGCTTGGCTGAGGCCACGCTGTGCTCACCACAGCAAACCCACCCGCACTTCCCTTCCTCCCTTCTCCGCTGCGTTTGAGCAGCTGCCGAGGAGCTTTGTGCCAGCAGAGAAAGGCTCGGGCAGGGCTTGGGCTGCCATGCAGCACTGGACGTCCCTGGAGGATGTGTGCTGGTGCTGGCAGCAAAGCGCTGCGGCCGGAGCAAATGTCGGGATGATGCGCGCAGACCACTGGTGCGGGACGAGGAGGTTGGTGCCAGCACTGTGCACTCCTGCAAATATCAGCTGCACCATGGGGAGGTGCATTGCCACCCGTGCCACTTATAGTCTGGTGTTTTACATCCTGCCAATGCAGAACTGCAATAAGCAGCTCTTTGGTTGCACAATGGGAATCCTGTTCTCTTTATTCTCTGCGATGCCCCATGCAGGGCTCACGCTGCGTGTGGCACGAGCCGCTTCCCACCTACATGGGCACAGCTCTGCAGGAGCAAGCCGAGGGTTCAGGTTTGTGCCAGCTGCCGTGATGCAGCCCTGCTGCTCCCCCACGCATGAGAGTGGAGCCTCCCAATGAGCTTTTCCAGCACGGTAATTTTCTGAAAATGACAACAAACCACCCAGGAGATGTTTACCAGAGATGAAGCAGCTGGGTCGGGATGGGCGAAGGGGAACTCCAGCCTTGGAAGCCCTTTCACTCGGTGCAAAGGGCAGCCTCAGGGGGCAAACAGAATGTGAAGCATGGGGCAGCTGGTCGCCAGGCATCCCACAGCCACCGCCAAGCTTTTGGGTGCAGGCTCCACACATTTTGTGACAGCCCAGGGCAGGAATTTTTCCTTCAGTCCTTCTGTGTATCCAATCCTTAATTCTGCACTCCTTTCCTTCCTGCAAAAACAGGGGGAGGGAATATTTGGGGAGTGAGGTCAGTGGAAAAGCTGCACTTGCCTCCAGCTGGGCTTGGATGAGGCCAGGGCACGCAGGTGGCTGTGGGGACGGCCTGTGGGATGTGGCCGCGAGCTTTCCCTTCGCACCCGTTGGTGAGCAGCCCGGCCAGGGCTGGGGGCTTGCAGTTGTGGTGAAAGCAGGCTGTGAGAATCACCACTCCTGTGCTTCAAACCAAGTGGCAAAATCATCGGTCACGTTCAGGGAAAGATCACTGTAGGCTTGGAAAAAGTCTGCAAAGTTTTTTCCTTGTTTTGAAGGAAAATATTTATATGGCTGTGCTGATTGTAGCTCACTTAGCAGTGAAGCTCCTGGCGCTGTTGGCTTCAGAGGAGCAGGAGCACAAGAAACACCACAGAGGAGCAAAGCAGGGTGCAGGGGAGGTTTTCTTCTCAAACAACTTCTAGCATGATCATTTTATTTTGCATTAACCCAATGTTCATACCTGGATTGTTAGCAACACCAGCAACCGTTTGGTGTGGTTTGGTCTCCTGGTTGGCACTCCTCATGAAGCTAATGGCAAACCCTTGCATCCTGTACAAGCCCTGTTCCCCTTTCCGCTCCCCTCAAGCCCTCGAGCACATACAGGCTGTGGTTTCATGACTGAGTGGGGCTGCCTGCTCAGGGAAAAAAGATAACTTGCAGCTGGAGGTTTTACTTTGTGCAAGTACAATGGAAGGGAAAAGCAATATTATCCAGCAGTGAGAAAGCTTGTGCGATTGCTGAGAGCGGAGCTGGAATTTTTCTCCCCCCGAGAGACAAACAAATGTGCAAAATCTGCTCCCGGGCTGTCCCATGGCCCCTCGCTGCCCTGGCTGCTGGGGGGGACCATCTTTCACTCCCCACCTTTCTCCTCCCGTTGCTCCTTTTCGGATAACAATGGCAGGATCCAGATGCTTATCTGCCGAGATTATTTCATGGGAGGCACTGCAGCAAAACGGCGCAAGGACTTTGTGTGTGAATGGTGGCAATGCAATCCCACACCAGCTGCCGCCCTGGTGAGGTGCGCACGTGCGTTTCTCACCTGTTGGCAAATCACCAAAGCGCAGGAAAAAATTAAACTTTGCCAAGGGGCGGCGGCAGCCCGCGGCACAACTCCAGAGCAGACACCTTCATCACCAGGGTAGCATGTACCCCTCGCAGCCCCGGGGCTGCTCCCCAGCCCTCCCAGTGCCAGCAAACCCAGCAGTGGGTGCCTGCGATGTGCAGAGAAGGGGAAAATGTGCCTTTTAGGTCCCCTGGCCAGTGCTTCCTTGGCTGTTTGCTGCAGTTTGCTACAGAGCAGAAGCAAAGATAGCTGGAGCTCAGTCTAGGGGCACCTGAAACGTGCTGTGGAGCCGGGCGCTGCTCTGTACAACTGCAGAGCAACACCAGACAAGCAGGTATTTACTACTCAGAAAAAAAAAAAAATTAAAAAAACTGATGGAGCTGAAACTTTTTCTCTGCATTTCCTTTCCCCATAGCCCAGGCCCTGAGGACTGGCATTTCCAACACCCACATATTGTGAGGATGCACGCATTGAGGACAGTTTATTTCCCCCCCAAGATAACCAGAAAGCACACAATAAACAACCCCATATTTAACTGGCAGCCACAACAGCCCTGAGGATCTCTACCAAAGGAACCAAACAAATTTTTGGAAGCAGATTTTCAGAACAGCACAGCCCCAGAGCAGTGCGTGGGGACAAACCCTGCTCACATAACACAGTGACGAGGCATAGAAAGCCAGATGTGGTGGAAATAGGCTGCACAGGTTACGTGCTGTGCTGCCTTCTGAGTCACGGCTCTTAGCATAAGGTTGCATCACTACATAAATAGATTTATGGCAGATTTTGCTGGAAGAATGCCTGTATTTTGATTGTTCTTGGTCTCAGACTGATGCTCAGCAGGGAGGTTTTGGAGCCGTGGTGATGGCTGGGAGGAGGGCTGGTGCACTGGGCATCTTTCCCACGGTGATGGGAGGAGCGAGACAGGTTTTCCATGCCAGCATCCTCCTCCTCCGAGTCCTGGTTGCTTTCCAGAGAGGGGATTTGTGTTTGCTCTTTATTTTTATTTATTCTACCTTCATACACAGGCCATGCTTGGGCTCAGGCAGCCCCTGGCCCCAGCGGGGTGATGTGGAGGCTCACACTGGATGTGGTGGCAGAGCTGGCTGAGGCTGCCCCAAGGGCGCGACGGCCGTAGAAAACTGCTGATGCTTTCCTGTATTGTGGGGTGCCTCCCTGCAGGAAATAATGCATTGTGGCGTGGGGCGCTTTGGTTTCCTGCACAGCCCCAGCAGCAGGCACCGCTTCGCTGGGAAAATGGGTTTTGTGCCCCCACCGAATGGGAAAGACAGCATAACATCCCAAAAAGCTCTGGAGGGGTTCAACAGACAGCCCCCCTAAACAAAGACAACTTAAAGGACACGATCCCCAAATGCTGTCAATTCACATGTCATTCTGCTCTAAGATTGAACCATTACATGCTACAGCAGCAGAGGCACAGCTAATTACTAATCGCTTTACTATTTGGCAATTAATACCACAAACACAAGGCTGAGAAACTGGGGAGGAGGAAGGGGGCTTTGGGAACTGGAGTGATACAGCTGGGGGAGGGGACCCTGCTGCCACAGCGACCTTCGGATGGGATCCGTTCCTCTCCATGAATGTCTGCGTTGAGGTTTTTCTGTGCCACGTCCTGCCAGGGACCACGATGCTCCGCTCTGAGCGTATTTCCCAGGACAAGTCCTGCAGGGCTGAAACAGTAATGCTGGAGCAGAGAAAATGCCCTGCAAACCTGAGTGCTGCCTGCACGTGTGCTTTTTTTAATGCACAGCACGGCACGCCTTTGAATTCAGCCATGGGCGGCTGCCGAACAATGCTGAACATCATTTCCAGGATAGGCTGGCTTTGGTAACGCCTTAATAAACTTTTCCCTTTGTTTGAAATCTTGGTTTCCTTTTTCTGGGTCGTTAAGCTGCTTCCTCCTGTTCTCTTGGGTTCTTCAGATCGAGGTGGAGACCCATTCTGGATAAAACCACGTTGTCGTCTTGGCAGGGAGGTGCTGGGCGAATGCCTTCACCGACCCCATGTGCATGCATTATCTATGTACGCACACGTACCTATCTGTGTGCAGTTACGCATACATTTATATGCACATCCATGCATGCACTTGAATATGCACACGTACACCAAGTGAGGAACAAGCAGCGATTGCCCCATGTGCTCTGGAAGGGCACGGAACAGCCACAGGGGCTCCCAAAGTGTCTCCCAGAGGCTCCAGGAGCCTGCAAAGGTCTTGGTGGGGCTGCATGTGCTGTCCCTCTGCCAGCCTCAAGGCTCTGCCACCAGGGGCACAGGGACTCCAGCCCAAGGGCCACTGCATCTCAATGGGCCCAGCCCCCACCTGTGCCTGCAGGTAGCTTTTTATTTAAAAACAACAAACAAAACAACAACAACAAAAACCACTGTTTTATTTGCTTTAGTTTAAGCGCAAAGGTTGGGCAGATCTCCAGGGATTTCTCTGCAACGGGACTAGAAGCTTTTTCACAAAATAAAATCTGAAGCATCACGTAACTCCAGGGACTGAGACATGAAAGAATACATCTAAACCCACATGTATATATATATATATATCTCCACACATACACACACGTATATTTTGGCATGGGTGAGAGTGGATATTTCCCACTTCGCAAATCCTTCGCAGTTTGCTCTCTGACCACAGCTCCTGCTGCACTGCCCCAAGCTCTGAGCAAGCAAAATGCTTCGCACAGCAGGTGAAGGGCTCATTAATGGGGGAGTACAAACAGTTATTCTGGTGCATTTACCGGACATGGGATCAAAACTTCCAGCACTCAGCCCCGGTGTCCAGGCTCATGGGGACGAAGCGCCGGCCACTTCTTGCTGCCTCCCCGCTGAGCTACGTGCAAGGAAACCCGGCCAAAAGAAGGGGCCATATTGCATGGACAGTGCTCAAAATTTGGCTGCCTTGACTTTCTGTTTATATGAGGTTAGGTTACAAGGCTTCCATGAAATAATGCTAGCTAAAGATAACCTGCTTGTTTATGCTGGGCGCAGCCAGCTTTGATGATACCAGAAATGACGCTTCAGCAGCGCTCAGCAGCTGGCTCCTGCCAGCTCCTTCTCTTGAGAGCCGCACAAGGAGTAGGCGCGGATGCTTGCACAGGGACTCTCAGCAGCAAAGCACAACCCCAGCAGCTCATTCTGGCTTTGTGAAGAAACACAAAATCCCTTTCCCCTGCAAGCAGATCCACTGGCTGGGCCAACATCTGGCCCAACCTGGGGTCAAGCTACCTTGCAAATATTTCAGGTCCACGTGGGTTTTCAGACAGAGCCTCCGCACCTTGAGGCCTCTCTGTTAGAGCACTCAGGGAAGGCTGCAGGGCGATATCTTGCTGTTGTGCGGTGCAGGAGGATGAGCGCAACCCATCGGGGGCACCCAGGCGTGGGGCCGGGCGGGAGGGATGTGTCCCCTTGGAGGATTTCCACCTCCACTTCCTGCCGGGCAGCCACCACCCAGCCCTCGGCTCCGTTCCCGACCCCGCCTGTTCCTCGGGGCCCCCAGCCTGTCTCCAGCACGTGGTCAGAGCTGGTGGCTGGAGGGACACACAGGGTGCCACCCTGAGCCCAATTTAAGCTGTTTTTGGCCACCTTCATCCCCCCTCTCTCCCCTGATTCATGCATTTCCCACTGCCTACTCAGAGCTCCCAGGCAGCAAACCTCAGCCAGGAAATTTGGGGAAAGACCTCAAACATACAAACCCGCACAGGAGGCTGAGCGAAAGCAGGCAGGAAATTGTGCGCTGAGAGTAAACATTCCATAAGAGGAGGAAATTCATATTTAATACAAACCCCACCACTCATGTGGCTCTGCTCCAGAAAGGAAGCCACAGAAATTCGGAGGCACCTTCACTTGTGCACGTGTGTGGATGTCCTGGGTGTAAATGAGGGATTCCTGAAGTAAAGGCGACCTGAAGGCCTCACCCCCAGGTCCTGCTGACTTTACTGACTTGTGCTGTCCCCAGGGCTGGGACCACGAGTGATGGAGGCTGGACCTGCAGGTGCAAGAAATGATGGCACCTCCTTTGGGATCGCTCTTCTGGCACCAAAAGGAGAGGGCACAGTGTGGGTGCCCCCCTGCAGCCAGCAGGAGCCCAAGCACAGCTCTAGCTCAGAGCTTCCAACAACCTGACGTTCCCACCTAATGAGGACCAGTTACCCGTGGGAAAGAAACCTTCTGAACCATGAGCACCGAGGGGAACAAGCCCTCACCTATCGCCTGAAATGGTGCAATTGCCTCTGACCGTGCCAGTGCAGCGTTCTCACGCAGGCAGCAACTCGAGCAATTAAAGATAACAAAAGCTGCGTTGCCTCATCTGCGCTGCACCTGGAGGAGCCGCTCCTGTCCCCGGCAGGAACAGGGCTTCGCTCCTCTCCAGCTGCCACGCAATGTGCCCTCCGGCAGCCCTTCTGCAGCCTGCTTTTGGGATCCAAAACACAGCCCTTCCCGCGGCACTTCGGTGTCCTGGTCCCGGTGCTGCAGGGGGCGCTGGTAACAGACTGAGTGCTGTCTCGCTGCCTGCAGCCCACCAAAAAGAAAGAGAAAGAAGGGAAGAAATGGGGTGTTTGCTGGCTGTGGCACTGGGGCCCAGCCGAGCCATTCACGACCCACATGCAGACCTGTGGGATGGATGTGCACCAGCGCCCTGCAGTGCTCATGGGTGACTTTTTTGCTCACAGTCCATTGCAGAAGGCAGGTCAGCAGCTGAAAAGGTCTCCAAGGTTTTGGAGCTGGGCTGAGCACCTTCACCTGCTGGTGAAGAATGAGTGGCTGAAGAACTGGGTGAATGTTTGCGGGATGCATTGTCCTGGGCAATTGGTGATGTCCTCCCTCAGCACAGCAGGAGTGCTAAAACCTGCACTGGAGAAAAGTGAAGGTCCCACGCTGTGCCTGCCATGTGGGGAAGCCAGGGGTGCTCAGTGAGCTCATGTACAGTGCTTGTGAGGCTGCAGCCCTGAGCTGCTCAGGTGTGCCCTGCTTCGTTCTTCTCCTCCCGTGCTTGTACAGGATCTTCCTCATGGCACTGAGGATAAGTGCTTTGGAAGGAGAGTCGGTTTACTTAGGAAAACCTCAGCTTTGAGGCTGTGAGTTTTGCTTAAGTTTTCGAGTTTCAAAGGGAATACAACAGGAGCAAAAGCTTCAGAGAAAAACATCAGTGAAACCATTTCTCCCTGCACCTGGATCCAAGATGAAAGCAAGCACATGGGCATTCAATATTTTGTAAGCAAAGGTTCACCTCATTTCAAAGCACAACATGAAACACTGCAACATCACTGCTGTCACACAGCATCACTTGGTGCCACTGCATGACTGCGGTCCCTCACCAAGCACCCAGAGGTGAGCCTTCTGACACCTGCTATTAATGGGGGAAAATCTCAAGCTACACCAACTAAAGAAAAAAGGCATTAAAGCATACTAAAGATGTTTTCTCACACATTTTTCACCCTCGCAGCCAGTTTCCCACAAAGAACAAGCACACCACTCTGGGAAAAATTGAGCAAAAATTCCCTGTGCCCTTGGAAAGCACAATTATCTTCTACCATTTTGTGTGTCAAGGCCAGTAGTTACAGGAGCAGATGAAAGGACATGATTTTCTTTCATGTAGGCAATGCCTGCCTGGAAAAGCAGATTGCAATTCCCTCTGGCTGTATTGCCACAGCTGCCCAGCGCCTGGCTGTTGTTCAGCACATCCTCGCCACGGCCACCTCACCCACACCACTATTGGGGGCAGGAGCAAAGGCACGTCCCTGCAGCAGCAGCCAGCCCGTCCAGCGAGGCATGCGAACAGCAAGGTTATTACAAGACTTGGAAATAGCAGCGCTAACCTCCCACTGCCATTAAAAGGAAGGTTTTGGTTTGTCCTCCTCTTCTCCCCAGTGCAGCCTTTGCCCTGCGGCATCATCTGCTCACAAGCCCCAGGGGACAGCACCCAACTTCATCCTCCTGCTCTCCTCAAAGCACCCCCCACACCCCATTACTTTTTATTTATTTATTATTTTTAATTATTTCTTTCCACCTATTGTCACTGCTGTTGCATGACAGGATTTATTGGTTGGCCTGAGGTTACCAGGGACCCTAAAGGGTCCTGCAGCTGCTTGTTTGTGGGATTGAGGGAAGAACAGCCCAGAGACCCAGGCTGCCAGGCAAAGGCAGATCCCCATCCCCCTCCTCCTCCTCCTCCAAAAGCAATAAAAGGGAGGAAGGGAGGCACGCAGTGCCAATGCTCAGAAGTGATGCGATACTCGGGTGGGAACACACCACTCATTTCCTTTCATCCAGATAAGTATTCACTTACTCTACCAAAAAACATAAGCTGCCTCTGCCGTACAGTTACACTGGGATTTCGCAAGGGTTTTCCTAGAAAAGGGTGAAAGTGCCAAAGGACAGAGCTCCCCGTATGAGCCGTTTCAGATGGTGTGACAAAGGGAGAGCAAGGCAGTGAACAGACACAGCCTGCTCTGAGAAGCCACCCCAGCACCTCCCTGTCCCCAAGCCTCCCCACTGCTCTTGCCGCTCCAAATTACGTTTTTTTCCTTCTATTTTTTTCCCCTCCTCCTTTTTCCTCCCCCAGCGCTGACTGAGAGCCGAGGAAGCGGCGTATCTGCCGGGAGGGGAGGGAAGGGCCGGGGCTCAGCGCAGCACATGAGGCACGAGGCGAGCTGCTGCCGCTCGCCAGCCTCCCCCTGCTCGCTCCTGGGCTGCCTGATTTTTAAACCATGAGGTTTTTGAAAAAATAAATGTCATGCTGCTACAGCTATAGCGATGTCAAAGCCGTGTGTAGGAAGAGGAAATTGTCACATCTTTTCGCAGTTAAATCACAGGCAAGCATTGGGTAAGTGCTCTGACCTGCGCCTTGCCAACAGGTTGCACAAACATGCTGAAGTGTGATGCAAACGTGACACTGACATCTCTGTACAGCTAGGACCCCCTCAAGGTGCAAATCTGGAGCCCCATTTCCCCCGGGTTTTTCCCCAAACAGCACACTCTTCAAGAGAGTGACCCCAAATAAGAATATTTTTTTAAAATTGCACCTCCACTTAAAGGCCACAGGACATCCTGGGCAGGAAGGGTTGGTTCCAAGGCTACAAGAAGCAAATTCACACAAGAGATGTCAGCAGTGACCCCGCAGGGTGATTAATATGTTCCTGGACATGAAGTCACCCCTCAGGGAGCAGCACTCACCATGTGCAGGGTTCAGAGTGATGCATGACACAGAGAAGGTCCTTGTGGCCCAAGCTCCCTAGAGAAACATGCCACAGGAGCAACCAGGTAAAATAGCCTCAGCTGAGGGAGCCTGAAGCTCATCAAGCCCTAATGAGCACAGCTTTGGAGCTGCTCAGGGGGCTGAGGGCTCTGGGAGTGCAGGCCGAGAGCAAACAGCTAGGTGTCACCTGGCCACGCATGCTGGGAGAGGAAAAAATTCTCCTCCGGTGTGAGAACAGCAGCTGCAGCCCAAGGGGCTGCCTGCCATGGGAGAGCAGCAAAAGAAGTGCTGTCAGGCCAGAGGGGAGGAAGCGAGGAAGCAGCCCCACCAAAAGCTCTCCTCTCCGAGCAGCACTGGGATGGGGTTGGGAGCTCCACGCTCTGCCTGCTGTGGCCCCACTGCTTCGCACCCCTGCTGCCTGGCTTGCTGCACCAGGAGGTATCCCAAGGGCACGGCTGGGGGCTGTGGTGCAGGGGCATGATGATGAGGAGGAAGAGGAGGAGGAAGATGCTCAATGACAGCAACCGCTCTCAGACCCTCAGGGGATTCATGCTGCAGAGTGGCAGCATATTGTGGCAAGAAGAAGGGTGAGAGGGAGATGGTGGGCTGTGATAGTTCAGTGCACTAAATGGGAATTAGGAGAAAATATTTATCTGCGGAGTATGGGGCCTGGGGAGATGCAGATATGCAGCTCCATTGCGCTGCAGAGCACCATACCAACAGAGCAGCTGGACTTTTACACCCTTCTTCAATTGCCCCCTTCCTGCTAAATTAATTGGAGAACAAGCAGAAGCCTTCACATAGCAAATGTCTGTCCAGAGAGAACAATTACATCCATCTCCTCTAATGATGTCCGTGCTTTCCAGCAGCAGTGCAGCCACGGGGCTTGCGGGTGGTCTTGCTGGTGGGACGACTTCCGAACACAGTGCAGATTAAACTTTCCAAAAACCAGCTGCACGATGCTGTGCAAAAACAGGACAGAAACATTTCTGCATTCATTGTATGTGTGGTTTTTCTTTTTTTTTTCTCTTTCCCAGTGGACCCCCTACTGCCAAAGAGTTAATTGATTTTTTTTCTGGGCAAAGAGGTCAGGATTAGCACTATGGGCCTCAGTGTCTACGCCCTGCCCTGCTGTATTGAAGAAGCCCATCTGTTTTCTCAGGGAACCATCTCCCCGAGGACACCAGTGCGGTCGCAGGCATCAGATGGATGATGCCTGCAGGCTGATGGATGCAGCCAGTTCTGGCCCGTTGCCAACATCCATTCTCCAATGTTACCTGGGCTGTAGGCTCTGGAACAGAGGGACTTGCTGTGATGTATCGTGGGGTGGTGAAACACCCTGGGTCAGCAAGGTATAGCAAGCTCTGGCCCACAGGGGATGCGGGTGGGATACTTAAACCTGACGCAGGTATGGCCACGTGCTGCACCTCAACTTCTCCCCCCAGCAATCTGCATTTTACACTGTGGGCCTAAAAAGGAACTTGCCATGGGCCCATCAGTGCCTTGGGCTGGCTGCAGGGCAGCCGAGGGCAGTCTGGCCCTCAGTGCTTGGAGTGCACAGGGTTAGGGACCCAGCAGCGCTGGCACAGACCTGTGGTCCCCCCACGGGTTACAGCATGCTGTCCGTGTTTGTGCACAAAAAACCTGATTTTCTGCCAATAAAATGATGGAGAGGAGTGATTCCAGCCCACTGCATTATGGCAGGCATTGAAAGGAGGGGATAGATGGGATGCTGAACCCAAAGGGTGCCACAGCAGGACCGGTGTGTGCTGCCCTCCTCCTCGCATGCATCCCGCTGTGCCAGGTCTTCCTCCCCAGCACTGCGTTGGAGCGGGGAAATGTTTTCCTTCTCCTCCGTTAATCCCAAACACATGGAGGGGAGCGTGCGAGCACTAAGCGTGCATTGCGAACAGATGTGGAGAGCTAACCTTTGCTTGATGAGTTAGCGCCAAGGCATCCCCCCAGCATCTCGGTGCCTTTTTAAACACGGAGCAGTAAGAGGAGAGAGAGCCTCTCAGGCAGGTTAAAAACTCCTCACAATGAACACAGGAAAGTGCACGATGTCATTGTTGGTTACTGCTTACAGAATGCGTGATGTGGGAACACAAAGAGGGAGACTCAGATCCTGGGAGGTAACAGAGAGCGGCCCCCCCAGCAATAATCCGCATGTAGGAAACAGCTCAGTGCGGCTGATGCTGCGGCTTGGCTCACTGCTTCGCTGCCAGGGCAGGTCAACAGCACTTTTGCACTTTTGGACCCTGTCCTCTTGGGTTCATCTGGCATCTGTCGGTCAAGCTATCACATTTTTCATCTATTTTCAGACATCTGGGGTGCTACACCAGAGCTACTGGGGTGCCACGAACACGATTTCTGCAGAGGCTTTAACAACATCCCCCAACAGATATTTTACAACCAAAAGCACTTTTTTTTTTTTTTTTTTTTTTGGTGGATGCAGCTTTGCAGGGGCTGCAAGCACCCTTGTCCCCCCACCACACACCAGCTGTGTTCCTGCGCAGGCTCGGCGGCATGCTGCAATGGTTCCCCGATGGGAACTTTTAGTTCAAAACCTCTCCAAGCATTTAGCTCAACCCTCCTGCCAGTGGCGTCGGGCAAGGACATTCATCTCGCATTGCTTCACCCCCTGACTGTAAACGGGGAGCCTTCCACTGAATTTAACTCTTTTCTTCAGAAAAAAACTGTGTACATTACAAATATTTCTAAGGGATTTTTTTCCTTGTTCATCCCACAGCAAAACATCCTTGCTTGCTGCCAAGAATATATGTATAGGTTTTCCATGGTCACCGGGGTCACTCCGACACGCGGCAGAGGGGATGGAGCTTAAGAAACCCATAGGAGCAATTTGCCCCCTGAATGGCCTGCTCAACTGGGGAACAAACTCCACGAAAATGACGTTTCAGAGCAATTCCCCAGCCCCCAATAAAGACAGATACACAGTTTACATAGGAAACATACCCAGGAAAACAAATGAACGCAATAAAAACAAGTGAAAAGGGGACAGTTTATGAGTTTGGATCCGCACTGTCTCTTCCTCCCATCGTGTCCTCTCCACATGTGTTTTAATTTTCCTCCCACTCCCATCCTCACTGCGCTCTTACTCACAGGGAGGCAGCACATAGCTCTCCTGGCTCGAGTTGCCAGCGGGAGGAGTACAAATGCATGCATCCTGACCCTGCTTCGGCTGCGTTCCCCCGCCGTGTCCCCCTCTCTGCCACTCCAATGTGCTACACAGGCACAAAGCCCTTGCGAATGAACTGCAGCAGAGCAAAGCAGAGATCGGCAGTAGGGTGTCAAAGAACCTGATAGCATTTTGTGATCTTCTCCCCTTCTGGGCATAGAGCACATGCATGGGACGTTGTCACACGAGGTCACCACTGTCTAATGGTAGCCCTGAATACACAGCGCTCAAAGCAGCGATGCAGAGAGCTCAGTGATTTTCTGCTTGAAAAGGCTGGGGGTTTCTTGAGCTGTTAGCAAAAGGGATGTGATTCCCCCTGTTCTCAGAACAGGAGGGCATGCCCAGTCACTCCGTGCAGGTATCACCAGTTAGTAGTAAGCCACAAGTCAGCCACAAGAGGGAAAACCCACAAAACTCACCACTTTGGAAAGCAAATACTAAAATCAGCAGCCTCATCTGCAGCTCACACAGCACACACCTTGCCTGAACAAGCATAGTACCTCTCCTAAATGGTGATGACAGTGGGGTTCAGAGAGAAGAAAGCCAGAGAGGAAGGCGCAGCAGCACGCTGGCCACCATGCTGCAGCAGAGAACTGCAAGGTCTTGGCATCCTCCCACTCTCTCTCCAAAGCAAACCCCGCTCTCTTTTCCCTAAGACCACCAACATGCTCATAGCTGTAACCCAAACACCCTCTGTCTCATAAATCAACAGCACAGCACTTTGGTGAATTTTTTTTTTTTTGTCTGAATCTCCAAAGGTTTGTTAGAGCCGCAGCTGAACGAAGTAAGACTATTTGTACAAGTGCTTATGTGGTGTGAGTGTTATCTGGGTGTGGGATTTGTGTTTTGGGCAGTTTTGCAGAAGGCAGAGTTTAGATCTGTAACCCATGTCATTAAAATATAGGAGAGAGGAGAGTGTTGTGAGGCCTGGCACCTTTGGACCGATCACTACTCGGGAGGTTTTCATTGCTGCTTGACCCAAAAAAGCAGAAAAACCAACAAACAGAGGTGCTGGGACTTTTATCGTCCTTGACCTTGTGAGGTACTTTCTGGGAAGACCGTGGCATGAGGACAGGGTCCTGGAGGTGCCACAGGCAGAGGAGCTGTTTGCTCTTTGGCACAGCAATTCTCAGCCAGGGAAGAGGCTCCCTGGTGCCTCCCTCTTGTGCATAAACAACTGATCTTCATTATTATGACACAGCAGTGTGTCTGGGCCAGCTTGCATAATTGCAGCAACATTTCAAAGTCAGTGTCATCTACAACATGATTTCAATTTGCTCTGGCAAAGGCGGCCACTTTCTGCAGTGAACTTTGCAAATGCTTTCCTCCGGAGAAGGGGAAGAACACATTCCTGGACACGAAAACCCACCTGTGAAGGCAGCACGTGCTGCAGCTCTTCCTTTCCACAAGGGTGGCACAGGTGGAAGGTGGCCACATTGTCCCTTACTCCACGGCTACCTCCTGCCTTTGCCCATGAACAGCTCCATGCCCAAGCTAGCAGAGACTGAAAAACCCACCGCATTTGCAGGACGCAGGAGCTGGCCCCACGCTTTCCATCAGCTGAAATGCTGCCAAACTGCTTTCCTTCTGAAACCCCTGGTTAGGTTTCGAGTGTCCATACCCTAACACGAACACTCTCTGACTCAGCGTTGGAGCTCTGATGGAAGGCATTGTCTGTAGCACAAAGGCAAATGGAGGACAAATAAATAGGAGTGCACATCACAACGCCCAGCTTCGCACCACGCACTGTTTCTTTCCGGCCAGGGGGGCAGATGGAGGCACTGAGAGGTTTGTGGGATCGGGAAGCGCTCTCCTCATGGGGCTGCCTTTCATGTGGGCTGCTGATAGCAGCTTCTCTGCAACACTCGCAGCTCAGAAGCATGCTGATCCCTGCAACTGTTGTTTGCACAGCCAGATGTGGTCCCTTCAATGTCCCTGGGCGTGGGCAGCAGCTGCACCCCAGGACAAAGGGGCTGCAGCTCATGCCTGGTGCCAGCTGCCTGCTCAGCCTCCTCCTCCTGCCATCAGCATCAACTTTTTGCAGCATCTCTGCTGGCACAGTGGGGAACACCCGCAGCGTTACCACTTCCCAAGCCTTCCTGGCTGGCTTGATGACTGAAAGCAAGGTGGAAGCGCATCCTTTCCTCTCATGCTGAGGCCATTTCTTTGCTACAGTCACTTAACAAGCTAACAGCACTAAAAGAAGGGCTTAGAAAAATAATTCTGAACGATTACCACCAAAGAATGTGAAATCTTTGCATTGTTTTTTCTTATAAACTTTGTTAGGTTTATTCACAGGGAGCACTTTTCTTCCTCTGTGCAAAGGCCCACGCATAAATCCTGGGAGGATCTGCAGAGCGCAATGTGATATTCCCCAGTGTGATTAGGGTAACTTCCCGCACCATGAAGAGAATCCTAATACACTTGCTGATAAAAATATGTAAAATAATGTTTATAAATGTGTATATAAATAGGCATGTGTTTGTGTGTGCAATACCATAATGGGTGTGTCAATAGCTGATAACTTCAGAGGGTATAGGTTTCCCGTGAAAACAAGTATTGCAACGGCGGGTACGTGCTGGCACCAAGCCCCACTGCGACCACACTCTCCTCCCCCAAAACCAATGCTGGGTGACTTCCTCTAGGGCTTGTGATGAGAGGTGCAAGGACGAGGCAGCCTTCTGCCAGGGTGATGCCTCGTTTGCTCACAGCCTGGCGGTGTGGATGTTCCCTGCTAGCAGCACTGGTGCTCGCTGCTGTTTGCAAAGCCTTTCTGGAGGGAGTCACTGATCCGTTGTCCCATTACGCTCCAGGTTTTGGAACTGTTTTTTCTTTTCATGTTGTTGTTTCCCCCTTGTATTCAATGTTGTTTGCTTTTCTACTTCCTTCCAGGCATTTTTAAATAACTCCAGGGTCTCTGTGGGTTTGGCCAAAGCACCATGCTGTGCACGCCAGCTCCCGGTGCTGGTGTCCCAGCAGGAGCTGGGAGCAGGGGGAGGGCAGCCTGGGTGTAAGGTGCCTGGCACACGGGGCAGAGCAGGACGGAGCGGGGAACCCCCCCGTGCCTCACAACGCTCACCTGCCTCCTGAAGCTAGGTGGTCTTGGCTCAGAAACAGCTGGGTTTGGGTTGCTGAACAAAGAACAGAGTAACACCTCGTGGCTTCCTAATGCGCAGCTGTAAGAATTCACGTTTTGAGAGTCTGGGTTCCCCCCACGTAACTGAGAAGTGACCTTCCAGATCAAGTACAAAGCTGACCCTCTATTTCATATTCAAAAATAGGAAGGGAAGGAAACCAGGGAAATCATCTGTCTGTAACAAACAGCCCAGCCTTTTGCAAGGCAGGACGGGAGGGAGCTACTGCTATTTTTTCCCTGAGAGATGCTAAAATTTCAGCAGAAAGACAATGTACATCTGGACAGACCAAGCCAGCCAGTCAGCCATAGGAACAATCAGAAGACACTATTTTTGGAGCCCATCCATTATGCGGGAACCCATCCATTATACGAGAACCTTACCAAAAATCACTATTCTTTTTTACCTGACTGCCAGGCATACAAGCCGATGTACCTATTGTTACCATTAATGTAATCCAGATGATAGCTAGAAACTAAATACAGCAACCTCTTTTTCCTGGTAGTTTTTGTTTTTGCTGCAGCCTTGCTAATTCCTGCTTATTAGCAAGGGACTACCATCACCAGCCACTAAGCATCATCCCCGGAAAATGTTCAGCTGGAAAGTGTTCCAGGCAGTAAGATTTTCTTACTTTAAAAGTAGATGATACAGATCTTAATTGGATATTCATATCCTCATTTCATGTTAATCCAATAAGGCGTTACTGCAAGCCCCTGAAACCTGCATGCACCTCTCCAGGGGCCGGCACTGCTTGCTGCATGCTGCTCTGCAGCAATGTCCTTGAGGGCGTCCCCAGAGGAAGCCCAGTTCCTCCTATTCTTCTCAGGCTGCTACTGGTGCAGGTGTCCCCCTGCCCCCAGGGCCATTGTTCCTTGTCCTAGCCTTGAGCTGCTTGCACAAACACTTGGTGCTGATATCAATCAGATGGTATACATTTCCTTCTTTGGCCACTGAGAAACGTCTTTTAACCAGATCCTCCAGCAGGCTGATGTATTTTTACATGCAGCATGCCGTCGGGCAGGATTTCTGCTCTTAAAAAGATAATTTGGTTTTGATTAGTAGCCCAGATGGAGGTTTATAGACTTATTCAGCTGAGGGGGTTGAGAAACCAAACCCTTTTTTAATTTAGAACGAGGTCTTTTCTTGCTTTTCAGATGGGAACATCAGCCCAACTGAGAAGAAAATTTAATAAATATGGTGTATTTAATAAACTCAATAGAAGCATGATGTGTTTTTAAGTTACCAATTCTACTCTCCTGCCAAATCTGTGGGTAAAAATATTAACATAAGCTTTGCAGATGAAGATCTCACTTAAAAGTGCCGGGGAGTGGAGGGGGGGAGCTTCCTGTTCATGAAATTGCAACCAGCCCGTAAACAGCTCTATCAGGAGCAGTCAAACATTTATTGAAAAACAAAAAGCCAGTGGAAAAAAAAATATTACCTGTATTCTTGCAAATTAAAGGAAAGGATCTGACGCCACAGATTTGATCTCATCCATCACACAGGGACCCTGACTTCCACATCGTATCCCTGATTGCACCACATGCCCAGCATAACAAAAACATCACCAGCGATTGATCAGTCTGCTGGGATGACCCCTGAAACATAATCCCTTGTGGGATGTCTAAGTACTTCTGGTTTCGTCCATAACCCCAGCTGGAAAGCGTTCAGAGGAGCTGGAGTGACAACTGGACATTTTTTGTCCATGGATCTTGACAAAAATTGCTGGGTTGTATAGGCTGACTAAAATAAATTGTAGATTGAGCACTCAGTCTGACTGTGTCAGCTGGGGAGAGAAAACACTAGGCGTGTTTTCATAAAAGCAAAGATATGTTCTGGTGAAACAGAAAGGAAATGCTTTTGTGTTGAGCACTGTTATTTTGTATAATTTGAAAGAGAATTTCTCCCATTTCTTCCAGTAGGAAATTTTGAATAAAAACAATTCTAGATGGCATCAAAGTATTTTCTCCTCCCAAGCCAGTGCTGGGGTTTGGCCGCTGAACCAAAAGGCTCCATAGCTTGCAAGTGCTAGCTGCGAATCGGATCGCTGGGAAGTGGCAAAGAGCCTGGGTCGAATTTCCTCTCGTCTTGGCCTGCCGCCCTTTCCTGTCAGTCTGTCCTGTCCTGTCTGTCCTGCACTTCCTCGCCTCATTCCCGCTGGTTTTAACACTTTATCTGACAACCTGCCCGAGGCAGAGAACCCCAGCTCAGAGCACTGAGTGGCTCTTCTTTCACATCTCCCTCCCCGTGGTCTCCAGGACCTGGCTTGGCCAAAGTGAGGAGAAAAATGGGCAGATAAGGGCCCGCTGCCAGCAGCCAGGTGCTTCTTCTCCAGCAGGAAGCCACCAACCACATTAACACCAGATATAAACTCATTTTTCTCTGTGCGCTCCTCTTTCCCCTCTCCTCTGCATCTTATTTGGCCAGAAGAGTCAGGAGGAACACCTCCTTTATCTACATGACACTTTTCCCTTTGCTCAGTGAAGTCAGTTAACGCCATCCAGTGCTGGCCCAGCCGTAGGTGTCATGAGATCTTGGTGAAGGGACCTCTCCTTTGGACTGAAAGTCTTGGCAAACTTCAAGGTCTGAAAGTCAGCACAAGTACTCCAGCACCCATGTGTCCTTCAGGGATGTTGTTCATGGGCAACAAGAATAGAAATCTGTAGTCTTTAGGTTTTTGGAAACTTTCATATTTAAGGTATGAAAGGGGGAAGTGAAAAATGAGCTTTCTTGGTTTTGTTCCTCAGTTTGATTGCTGTATCTCACTACTGGGTAACTTTGCTATTTCAGCACATAAAAAAATTAACAAATAACAAGAGTGCTGGAAAGAACATGGAAATAATGATAATTACGGATGCCCACTAAGCAAGAAAAGATGAGACAGATTCGCAGGCCTAGAGGTTAAGATCTGCATCAGCAGCTGAGAGAAGAAAGCTCACAGAGAGGAGTGTAGGAATGCAGACGGGTGGGTGGCTGTCGAGGGGACCAGCCATCCTGGAGACAACTGCTCTTCAGCCCTGACCAAGGCCTGTGAGGGTGCCCCTGACTCCCCGTGAGGGGTGGCAGGCATGAGGACATCCCCGATTGCAGCTGTTTCTCATTCCACCTCTGCTTAACACACTGCTTTTCCTTGCCTCCGGTGGCAGCTTCTTCATGTGCCAAGACACTCTGCTCCTCATTAGAGCTTTGCTCTTTTGTTATTCCACCCTCTGGTGTACCATACGTTTGATGATTGTGCAAATAAACTGTCCCATGTTGCTCGATGCATACGAACCCTCTATCAGCTGTCATCGAGCCTCCTCAGCCTGTTCATCTTCATCCAGGGATCTCCAAACACTGAAGGGAAAGTGAAAGGAGCCCTGTGTCTGGAGAGGCTCTTGTGCAGCTCTTCTTCGGGACGGGCCATTACTCAT
Organism: Cygnus atratus; assembly: GCF_013377495.2. Taxonomy (NCBI): domain Eukaryota; kingdom Metazoa; phylum Chordata; class Aves; order Anseriformes; family Anatidae; genus Cygnus; species Cygnus atratus. Next base: position 119,379,130 of record NC_066364.1, read on the forward strand.
CTCCACTGCCTGTAATGCTGTCACCATCTTGACCTCGGCGCAGACACTGCTCTAACTGAAATGCAGCAGGCAGGAATCAGCTTTAAAAGGACAGTTTGCAGCAAAAATAAAAAAAATAAAAAATATAATAATAATAATTTTAAAAGTGATGTGTCTGTTTAAACATTACAGCACACTACATTAACATCTTTGTCCTGTAATTGACAGCCTTCTGCAGAGCTGCTGACACCAACAAAACCCAGCTGATTTTCTGCCCTGCACTGGGTTCGAGGTCAAGTGAGGAGTTATTAAGGTGGAGCGCGGCAGCAGCGATGCTCACCCAGAGCCTGAGGCCACTGCAGTGCTTCCTCGGCTTGGGAACGGGTTCAGTGCAGGCGAGCGGCTTGGCTCCCTCCTGGCAGCCTGGATATTCTCATGACCCAGCTCCTAATCCAGGGCTCGTCCAGCTATTTAAAGCGCACCAAGAGGGGAAAAACACATTGGAAATTTAGTCTGCTCATGAGACATCGCGCCAAATATTCAGTCTCTTTCATAGGCAGACAGCGAGAGATCCCACGGCTTGTTTTTTTTTCCCGCTTTCAGCAAATGCATGGTTGAAAACTACAAGGCCCTATTAGGGATTAGAAAAATTATCTACTGGGTGAGTGAGTAGAGTAAGCCCTCCAAAACCAAAAAAAGCAGGATGTAGGCTACTTTCTCATACAGAAAAGCAGCACCGGCCAAAATAAAGAAAGCCCCTTCGCAGTCATACGTCTGAAATGGGAACGAGCAGCCTGCATCGCTGGAGGAGAAGAGAAGAAACGGAGGCAAACATCCCAGCTGTGTCCAACAAGCAGTGAGCGGCGCAGCCACGCTACAGGAAGCAGTAGCCTCCGGTGATAAATAGGAGCCCCGGCAGCACAGGATGCGTGCGGGGTGAGCTTGGCGAGCTGAGGGGATGTGAGGCAGTGTCCGTCCGTCCGTCCAACCGGCGGGATGGCTGCGGCTCTGCTGCTGCTGCTGCCGCTGCTGCCGGTGGCGTGGAGCGAGAACGTCGAGGTGCTCTGCGCCGGCACCGCCTGCTACACGCTGCACCGGGATGAGCTGGGCTGGAACGGCGCCCAGGAGCGCTGCCAACACAACGGCGGTAACCTGGCTCCGGCAGGCAGCGCGGCCGAGGCCGAGCGGCTGGGGCAGCTGATGGCAGCCAGCGCGGCCGGCGCAGCCTGGATCGGGCTGCGGCTGGAGCGTGGCCACTGCATGCAGCCCCAGGAGCCGCTGCGGGGCTTCACCTGGGTGGCCGGTGGGGAGCCCGGCAACTACTCGGCCTGGCTGGCCGAGCCCCAGGTCACCTGCCTCAGCACCCGCTGTGTCACCCTGCAGCCCGCAGGCCCCGACAGGACCCTGGGCTGGGTCGACCGCTCCTGCCGTGCCACGCTGCCTGCCTTCCTCTGCAAGTTCAGCTTCCAGGGGATGTGCGGGCCCCTGTGGCTGGGGGGCCCTGGCCGGGTCAGCTATGTGACACCCTTTGGGGTGCGCAGCCCCCGGCTGGTGGCAGCCCCCTTTGGCACGCTGGTGGAGGCAGTGTGCGAGGGGGCCAAGGACCCAGCCTTCACCCTCTGCAAGGGGCCGCTGGAGGGGGGCGGCTTCGCCTGGCACCCCCCCGGGCCCCTCTGCCCTGCCGGCTGTGCCCACAGCAATGGGGGCTGCCAACAGCTGTGCCTGGAAGAGCCGGGGCAGCCCCTGCGATGCGCTTGCCAGCCCGGCTACGTCTTGGGCCCCGACATGGCCTCCTGCCTGCTGGAGGACGCCTGCCACTCCAACCCCTGCCAGGGGTCCTGCCAGCCCCGGCCTGGAGGCTTCGAGTGCATCTGTGAGACCGGCTACGTCCTGGCACCCGACGGCCGCCGCTGCCTGGACGTGGATGAGTGCCTGGAGGGGCCCTGCCAGCACGAGTGCCACAACACAGCCGGCAGCTTCACCTGCACCTGCCAGCCGGGCTACCGGCTGACAGGACCTGGTGGCCGCCACTGCCACGATGAGGATGAGTGCGCCCAGCCTGGCACCTGCCCCCAGCTCTGCCTCAACCTCCCCGGCTCCTTCCAGTGTGCCTGCCGACCTGGCTACCAGCCTGGTGGCGACGCCTGCCTGGATGTGGACGAGTGCCTGCGGAACCCCTGCCCTGGGCCCTGCCGCAACCTGCCTGGGAGCTTTGAGTGCCTCTGCCCACCCGGCTTCCTCCCACAGGAGGATAGACATGGCTGCCGCGCCACCCCCACCGCCAGAGAGGAGCCTGCAGGCACCCCAGAGACCACCAGCATCCTCCAAACAGCAGGCGCCTCGTGGACCACAAGCACTCGCAGCCCTTCTGCCACTCCTAGCAGGATGATGCTGCCAGCCCCCACAGCACTGGGGTCGGATCACAGCCCCGAGCACGGCGCCGACGGCCCCCGGCTGCTCCTCTACTACATCCTGGGCAGCCTGGTGGCCATCCTGGTGCTGCTGGCCTTAGCCCTGGTCATGCTGGCCTGCAGGAAGAGGGCAGCCAAGCGGGAGAAGCAGCCAGCCAAAAGTGCAGCGGACAACTACTGCTGGGTGCCCGAGCAGCCGGAGAGCCATGGCGGGGCAGGCGGCGAGCGCAGGTAACAGCGCCCGCGCCTCCAGGGGAGCAGGGATGTGGAGCTGCAAGTGCCAAGGAGTGTGTTTTGCAAAGGGGGAAAAAAAAGGGGGGAAAGGAGAGGGGTAATGCTATCTGTCCAAGATGATTTTGCATGCCTTCACATCTGAAAGCCAGTCTTGGGGCTTCAGAGAAGGCAGGACCTGATTCTCTTTCAGAAAAGGCAGGTCTGGGAGTCAGATGCACAGATATGAAGGCAGCCAAAATCATTCCTTACGGCAAAAGGTCTGGAACATTAGCTGATTTATAAACCTCTGCTCCTTGAAGTAAAGGGTTAATAGGGAATAGACAGGTTTAGATGGGATGGGGTTGCAATTACCTGCCCAGGTTGCTCTTCAGCTCTGCAAAACCCAACTGGGCTTAAAAATATCAAATGTGAAACGCTGATTTGGCTTCCAAAGGAAAAGCAATTAATTTCCTGTGTCATTTGGTCTCCCCTGCTTATACTTAAAATGCAGGCATGCAAAAGCAGCAGTTTCCCTGCTGCCCTCCCAATCTTTTGTCATTCCAAAAAAAAAAATGCTAGTGTACCCCCCCACCTTCTCTACACAGCAACAGAAATCTGCTGTTCAACCCCCATCTTCCCCTTGTTCTCATTGAAACGGGTTTCAAATTCTTAAGTGTTTTACTAAGGCAAGAATCGGTAACTGCAGCCACAAGCAGTTAGTTTTTGTTGATGTTTTTTTCCTTTTCTTTTTTCATTCTAAAACGTAATTACAGAAGTAATCAAGTAATTGAATTAACCTTTTTAGAACTCCAGCAGCAGAAACCTCCTCCAGCAGAGCAGGGACTGTAAGGGCAGTGGAGCTCTTCAGCCCCACACTGCTCCCCAGAGCCGTACACACACCTGCGTGGTTGCACCGCGTTCGGAGGAGTGAGATAGTGATGCTCCCTCCCAAAGCATCAGACCCCCTAAGGATGGGAGCTTAACCACCTTGCTGAGCTTGAGAGGTGCAAGCCTGCAGGAAAGCTGCAGAATCAGGCCTTTCGGACAAGGGGCCAAGACAGAGAGCATAAGATAAAAAGGTAGGAGAAACTATATTTAGGAAGAACCATTCACCCATTTGCAGTGTATTCTAAGTAAACATACTTGCAAAATACACAAAACAATGCTCTCCTTCAAACACAGCCAGACAAAAGACCAGACTTTTCCTGTTGTATCATATTTTTTGGGCAGGATTCGTTCCTGATTGCTTGGGCTAAGCTTGTGTGGGGCCCAGCCTGAATGTTTTTTCCATCCTTCTCCCTGTAAACAATGCACTGGATGTTGTATGTTTGCTAACTAATGTATAAAGCTTCTAATTCCCCTTCAAAGCAAATGCTCTCTCAGGGTAAAGCTGCTCCCCAGTCTGTTTCAGTGCTGCAAGGCAGAGGGAAGGTGCATCTCCCTTTGGGTTTGCATTCCCTGTGAAGCAGCAAGGGCAGAAGGAGCTGCTGGCCTCGCTGCCAGCTCACAGGGAAATGCAGGCACCCGCTGCAGCACCACAAAGACCTGACTGCTGTGCTTTGGGGAGCAGTCCTCTTCATTTCCGTGGGACTTGATGCAAGCAAGCACCTTTCACCTGAGCAGGAGGGAGGCATCACACAGCCTGCACCAATGGTACAGCCTCCAGACAGGACAGGAAGATTTTTCCTGGCTTGCTCCATGCTTTACTAGAGATCAAACTGTAGGCTTGCTCCCTTGGAGGAAAGGGAATTGTGTAGGTTTGAAAACAGTCTCAAGTGAGCACCGGCATCACTACAAAACACTGCCTTGGTTCAACAGCAGTACATCTCCCAGGGCAAGCATGGCTAGATAGTTTCCTTACTATCCTTACTGCAGCAACCCAGCGCTCTACAAGGCAAAAAGGTGCTAAAGAATAAGCATGTGATTTGAAGGGTACATAAGTTTCCTGAAGATTTCGCTGTTTTTATTGTATACTTGAGACTTAATTGCAACAGAAATGGGAACTGAACACAAAGGATTTTGCTGTGGGCAGCGACCTGCATCCTGTTCTTCCGTGTGTGGAAGAAACCCCTTTCCTGCTGTTTTTAATTCTTCATTTCTCCATTGTAAAATAAAAAAACAGGAAAATGTAGCTCTTAGTTGATAGAAATGTTTTTTTAATGTTCTGCTCATGCTTCCTTTTCTCTGCACAGTGGTTCAGAGAAGTAGTGAACACAGCAGTGGCATTCTTGGAAGTCCTGCAAAAAATTCATACCATGTCTTTGTTGTGACAACAAGCCAGCAGAGCATTTGGAATACATGAATAAATTAAGCAAATGAATAATCCTACTGAAATCAGTTGGACAACCTACATACATAAAATTAAGCCTGCACGGTCAGGCGATGCTAACTCAGGGTCTGCATAGGGAAGAGGCAGTCACAGCGATGCACCCCACAGTTTGGGGACTGCTTGGCTTGCTTGATCAAAAGCTGAGGTGTTCGCAAAACCTTAATAGCCTTGGGAGTTTTTCTGCCATATTTTTCAATTACAGTATCCATTAATTGTTGTAGGTAGCACACTGATTCCACCCTGAAAAAGGGAAGAGGAAGCATGAGTAGAGACTCGGAGCTGGTAAAAATCTGAGAGTTATTTATTCCAGAACCCCCTCAGTAAAACCTATAATCCTGATTCCTGCTACAGACTTTTGTATTCTGATGTGTGTACTGTATTACCAATGGAGTGTTGTAGTGGGTCCAGCAGAGGGAAAACACTAATTTGTGCCTAGGTTTAGGTCAGGTTCTCTCAGGTGAGATTATTTCCTGATGTAGCTTCCTCCCCCACGTGCCATTACACCTGGGTAACCTCCCATCTACCTGCTTTCCTCTGTGAAAGCAGCAGGAATGTTTCGGTCCTCATCAGGGAGTTATCCAGGGCCTGGTGAAAACCACGGGCTAAAGCAAATAGAAATGGGATCAGACAGTTTGGTACCCCCAGCATAGAGTCAGAAGAGAGGGGATGTTCAGCATCATCATTCCATCTGTATAAATGAGGTTTAATGGTCAGCAAGACCTGTAACTGTCTTGCCATCAAGATGGCAGGACTGGCTAGCCAACATGTCCAAAATGCTTTGAATTCATCAAATGGTTTGTAAGTGTTAATTGTTATATTTTTACAGTCCAGAATTAAGGTGTGCCTCTTCTTTCATGAGAATTGCCTATCAGTACTGACTTTGTCATCCACACAGAAATGGTGCAGCACTAAAGCCATACAGTTGCCTTCAACTAAAAGAAAAATGTTATCTCATATATTGAATAACACTGAGACTTTGCTGATGAAACACCAAATAAAGTCTGAACAGAATGTGTCTTCAATTATTTTTGATACATATATGATAAAAACCTAGTCACTTGGTACATGTAATTAATTTCTTACAGCACAGGGCAGTGCTAACAAATCATCTCACTGTCGGCACTCATCAGGCACACAGCCATGCCAGCGGGATCTCAGCCTTTTGTGGGTATCTCCTCCACTTTGGGGTGGCTGGGCCCCGAGCAGCATCCAGCACTGCTGCCCTGAGCAGGGCCCATCTGCTTCACATCCAACAAGGCCCCAGGATGATCTCTGCCCCCACGCGAAGCTGCTGCTTTCAGCTTGTTCTATAGGAGGGCAGAAATCTGCTCTTCTGCATTGCCAAGGAAAGGCCAGCCTTGAAAGTGTAAAGGTTAACACTCAAAAGACAGGGGAAAAACCTCAACAGCACAGGAAACCACTAATATCACCCATGCTTGCAGTGACATTCATGTGGCCCTTGACCAGTCACTGGCATTTTCCTTAAACAGTGTTTAAAAATAAACAAGAAAAGGACACTACATGTTGTGGTGGATGTTCAGTGCCTCCACACTCCATAAAGAAGCACGTCCAGCCTTGCTCCAGCTGCCCCAGAATTGCCCCATGAGGATAAGGCATGGTCCTATTAATGCGATTTATTTTGCATGGCTGAGGAGCAGCTGAGGTCAGTGCATGTTGTGTGGAAGCAGAGGACACAGGGTTCCTCCTACGAGGGCTTCACACCTGAGCCAAAGGAAAGGAGCACAGTGCAGTAATTCAGCCACCCCCAGTACATTTTTTTTTTCCATTTCATGAGGAAATGTGCTGCAAGAAAACAGCCTCCACCAGAGGAATTCAGAGAAAAGGTATTGAGTAACATTAATATAATCTACAAAAATACCATGTGCCTTGCTTCAAGTCGCATAGAGTCAGACACTACAAAAACAAATGTTTTAAATGTCTGCTCATTTCCTTGTTTTATTATTTTGTTTTTTGTAAATACTTCTTGGCATTTGGCTCCTTGAAGCCCCTCTGAGGCCAGTAAGCAAGACTGGTTCCTTGCCAAGGAGATCTGAGTGCTATTGGTGACAATGTGGGGAAGGAACGAGAGGACTTTCCTGAAGAAAGACCTGGTGCGCTCCTCGGGTGGCTCCAGCTGCTGTGCAAGCACTTGGGATGAAGCAAGTTTCAACAGAAAGCTCACTGTGGAGGTTCAGAGTGTCATGTAGTCACATAAACAAAACTCTCAGTGTTTCCCCAGTCCTAGGACCTCAAACTTTGTCCAGCTGAGCACAGAGGAGCTCAAAAGCCTCTGTCCTCTGTACATTGAGCTGCCTGGGAGCCATCATTTAAGAAAGACACCAATTAATTCCCCTGTACTGGCTTAGGGCAGGGAGACATTAAAATAAAAGAAATTCAGGAGCCTCGGGTCTTAGCCTAGGGGAGAGAAGCACTGGTCCTCTCCCAGGGGAGCAGGAGCTGGGCACACACAGCGGCAAGTGGCACTGCTGCTGAGCTCACCTGGCCCCTCTGAGCGCTTCCTGGCTCTTCACAGCCCCTGTCCCCCTGCAAAGTGGGCACAGGGCAGGCTTTGGGGCTCTCCCCAGAACCAGCAGGCAGGATTTCCTAAAGCCTTGCTAGAGGATAAAAATCCAGCATTCCTAAGTGTGCCCCCTGCACCTGCACTGAAAATACGGCTGCAACAGGCAATGGAGACACAGGCTGAAAAAAGTTATTATCTTCCCTATTAAAAACAAACAAACAAAAAAACCTTCACTCACCAAGTGATGTGACCTCCCCAACCCTGCCTTCTCCAACACCATTACAAGGAAAGCAGCCCAAGCAGAAAACCACCTTAAGTAGTTCTCTTAATTGATCTGCAGCCAATTAAATGCCCTGGGTGCAGCTGTGCTCTGTGCCCTGCCGGCTGTGGGATGGCTGGGCTGGGTGCAATCAGGGTCAGCCACATGTCCTGTCAGGGCAAAAAATACTTTAGTTTTTTTTTTTTCCAAAATCTGAAATCCCTGTTTCTGAGGCTGAGCCCCCAGTTGAGGCAGGCTAGCAGGGTAAAAATATTGTCATAATATCCTCTCATTTTTGCAGTCAGATTTATGGCTTTGCACCCCTGACGCCGTGCTGCACCTCTCTCTGCAAGACACGCAAAATCTGCTTGGCAAAACTGGAGAAGGAGCTGCGTTTCCCAAATCCAACAAGCAAGCCAACAAGATCCACATCACATACCCCGTAACCACAGGTCAGCCACCCTGGACATACCCGCTGTCAACATCCCCCTGGCAGAGGGGTGACAGTGACATTTCAGATGACTCAGGCTGGAGTAATGCAAAAGGTCTCCTTTCTGTTATCACAACGGACAGCCGGCAATAGTCTTGCAATAACTTTAAATGGCAGAGCAGCATGATTAATAAAGGAAAAGTGGGATGTCATCAGGAAAGGCATTTCTCTGTCCGTGACTCAGCCTGTCGGGGCCACATGAGCAAACGCTTGTGGTGGTTGGAGGCACCGGAGGGAAACGACCATTGGGATAGAAAAGTGTTATCAAAGCGTGGTTGCCCTCATGTCTCCTGCCCCGGGGACGTGTCCCTGCTCCAGGCAGGCCTGCGGCTGGCTGCGGGAAGGGACGCGGGCACGCCCCCCGTGGCTCGGGGGAGCACTGCCTGGGCACTGCTGTAGCTCCTGCTGGAACGCTTCAAAGCACTCTTCATCACGCGGGCTTGAAGTGACACTTATGTTTGTATAATATCTTAAAAAACAACAACACAGAAATCTTTTCTTTTTTTTCACTGATTACATTTTGTCTTTTTGCTTTTTCCTTGTTTTCCCTGACCCTTCCCCATTATTTTGCTGTGTTGCTTCTGAAAACAAAACAAATAGAACAAGAAGGGAGAAGAGTTTAGGCACAAGAAGTGAAAAAAAAAAAAAAAAAAGACACAAAATGAAAACAGGGGAAAAGCTCTTATTAAAGCAAAGGAAAGTCAGCATATAGGAAAGTCAGTGACAATTCCCCCTCCAGGACAGCTCTGGGAAAGGGGGGATTGCTCCTTCTGCAGAGGTGAGGAGCAGCACAGCTGCTGTCGGAGGAGTGATTTCACCCAGGGAGCGGCAGGTGCTGGACAGAACTCCTTTTTGAGGTCCCACAGACGGATTTGTCCTGCTCTGAAGCACTGGACTGTCCCACGAAATCAGGGCAAGGGAGTCACCCTGGGACAGGGAGGGAGCCGATTACAGTTATTAGGGTTATTAATGACAGCTATTACGCCTTTCCCCCATCTTTCCCTTTTTCTCCACCTGGAGTTGCTGCCGCCAGCCCCCCGGGAACAAAGAGGATGTCTGGGGAGCCGAGCCGTGATGGTAAATGAAATAAATGAAGTAACCTCCCTGCGGGGAGCGGGGCGAGGCGGCACGGCCCTGGGGCTCTGCACGGGTCCCCAGGGCTGACTGCTGTGGCTGAGCCTTCCAGGAAAGACACCGCTATTTAAACTGGGGAAAAAAAAGGTCGGACGCCCTTTTCCTTGAGTGGTGAAGCTTTAGATGTTTGCTTTTCAGTTTTATTTTGCTCTTGGCCATGTTCCGATCATAGAGGCGGATCCTGCGAGGATAAGAACCTGGAAGGGGCCAAGCTGTTGCAGAGCCCGGAGCCACGGCTCTCCCTGTACTGCTTGGACGTGGTCCTGGCTGTCTGTCCCTGCCACCTGTCTGGCTCTCTGTCCCCACGCTGCTTGTCTGTCCATCCCCACAGGGCTAGAAGGTGAGCAGGGCTCGCAGGGCCTCACTCTGCTCCCTGGGTGCTGCTGGGCCTCCACTGCCCCCCTCCCAGCTTGGCCTTGCTGTGCCGGGGGCTCCTTGGCAGCTCATGGCTGCCCTGTGCTGCTCCTTCTCCTTCGCCCCTTGGGTCTCTTTTCTCCTTATGCGCTCTTCTTTTTAAAAATTATTTGCTGTCTTTTCTGTTCTCTTCTTTTTCTTTTTTCTTTTTTCTTTTCATTTTCTCTCTTTTCTTTCCTTGTTTTGCTTTTTTTGTTTTCTATCTTTTTCTTTTCTCTTTTTCTCTTTTCTTTTCTTTTCTTTTCTTTTCTATTTTTCTTTTCTTTTTTCATCTTCTCTTCTCTTCTCTTCTCTTCTCTTCTCTTCTCTTCTCTTCTCTTCTCTTCTCTTCTCTTCTCTTCTCTTCTCTTCTCTTCTCTTCTCTTCTCTTCTCTTCTCTTCTCTTCTTTCTTTTTGTTTTTTTTTTCTCTTTTCCTTCCCTCCCCCGCCCACCCCCGCGGCACCCAGCCCTGCCGCCCTCCCCCCGAGGGGGCGCACACCGCCCCCTTCCCCCCCATCCTCATCCCCATCCCGCGGGAACGCCCGGGCGGGCCCTGCCCGGAGCCTTGCGGCGCGGGGGGGCCGGGCGGGGCCGGGGGGCGGCGGGGATTTACTCAGAGCCGGGGCCGCCCCCGCCGCAATCCCTGGGCGCAGTGGCGGCGGCGGCGGCGGGGCCCGTCCCCGGAGGCGCTTCCTTCCTGCGGCGGGCGGCCGGGCGGGCCGGGGCGCCTATAAAGCGGCGGGCGGCGGCGGGGCCATGCCAGAGATTTGCCGTGCCGGCCGGCCGCCATGCGGCGGCTCCCGCTGCTGCTGCTGCCGCTGCTGGCCGGACTGCGGCCGGCGCCGGGCGAGCCGGAGCCGGCGGAGGCCGCCCCGTCGGGGGCGCAGTGCCTGGAGCACGACTGCTTCGCCGTCTTCTGGGCGCCGCTGCCCTTCGCCGCCGCCAGCGCCGCCTGCGAGCGGCACGGCGGGCACCTGATGACCGTGCGCTCCACCGTGGCCGAGGACGCCATCGCGCTGCTGCTGCAGAACCGCGGCGGGCGGCTGTGGCTGGGGCTGCGGCTGGCCACCCCCTGCACCGAGCCGGCGCAGCGGCTGCGCGGCTTCCAGTGGGTGACGGGCGACAGCCGCACCGACTACGCCAACTGGCAGCCGTCGGGGCGCAGCTGCGGCAGCCGCTGCGCCACCGTGTCGCGGGAGCTGCGCTGGGAGGAGCGCGGCTGCGAGGAGCCGGCCGACGGCTTCCTCTGCGAGTACAACTATCCCGACAGCTGCCCGCGCCTGCCGCCCGCAGACGGGCTGCCCGCCGCCTACCGCACGCCCTTCGGCGTCCGCGGCGGGGACTTCCTGGCGCTGCCCCCCGGCAGCACGGCGCTCATCCCGGCGCTGGGGCTGGAGCTGCGCTGCGCGGCCGCGAGCGGCGGCGGGGGGCTGCGCTGGGGCCGCGCCGAGCCCGGCGCCTGGCCCTGCCGCCTGGCCGGCGGCGGCTGCGAGGGGAGCTGCGCCGAGCCTGGGGGGCGGCCGAGCTGCTCCTGCCCCGCCGGCAAGGCGCTGGGCCCCGACGGCCGCGGCTGCGCCTCGCCCTGCGCCGGGGCACCCTGCCAGCACCACTGCGTGCCCAACGGCGACACCTTCCTCTGCATGTGCGAGGCCGGCTACCAGCTGGCCCCCGACAGGAGCAGCTGCGAGGACGTGGACGACTGCGCCGTGTCGCCGGGGCTGTGCGAGCAGGCCTGCCTCAACACCGAGGGCGGCTTTGAGTGCCGCTGCCACCACGGCTACGAGATGGTGGAGGGGCGCTGCCAGCCCGTCTCCAGCTGCTACGCGGCGCCCTGCGAGCACCGCTGCGAGGATGTGCCTGGCGGCTACCGCTGCAGCTGCATGCCTGGCTATGCAGTCCACCCACAGGAGCCCGCCCGCTGTGTGCTGTACTGCGACCGCAGCCAGTGCCCAGCCGAGTGCAACTCGAACACCCACTCCTGCTACTGCCCCGAGGGCTTTGTGCTGGACGAGGCCTCCAGCAACGACACAGTCTTCTGCGTCGACATCGATGAGTGCGAGATGGACTTCTGTGACCACAACTGCACCAACCAGCCCGGCAGCTACGCCTGCCACTGCACCGACGGCTATGTGCTCGTCGACAGGAACCACTGCCAGGAAACCCAGACGGAGGACGGCGGGGGCTCCTCAGGAGACTTCGAGCTCTGGACGCCCGTCCCCAGCCGCGGCCCACCAAAAATGGAGCACCTGCACCCCGGTGCGCTGGTGGGCATTGCCATGGGCGTCCTGTGTGCGGCCCTGGTGCTGCTGGCCGTTGGGTACCATCTGGCCAAGAAGCGCTGCCGGCCGCCCACCTCCATGGATTACAAGTGTGGCAGCCCCCACGAGAAGGAGATGGGACTTCAGCAGGTGACCACGGGCTGTGCTGCCTCTGGCCAGAAACTGTAGGGAGACCGGGTGGGACGGAGTGAGAGGGAGGTGAACTGGAACTGGGTAAAGTTTATTTTCAACTCCCCTTCCCCCCCCGGTTTTGTAATGATAAAGAGAATTCAGGAGAAGCTGTGATCACCCCCTCCACCAGAAAATATGTGCTGCTTTTCAGCCAGCTCTCGTGAACGTGTGCCACAGTGAGCGGGGAGGGCTCAGGGTGCGCTGCCGCGCGGTTCCCGTTTCTGCTCCCTTTCCTGAGCCCGCGGGCAGGGAGGCTCCAGAGGGGAGCTCTGCTGGAGGAGCAGCCCCGCTTGGACCTGAGTTGAGCTCGATACGCCTTGCCACGGGGTGAGAGCACGCGCCCAGCAACTGCCTTGAGGACCTTGGGCTGTGGGAGGTCGTCTCGCCTGAATTTTTCCTCTTCTCGGCCAGAGAGCGCTGCAGGCTGGGGATGAAGGCTTGTCCAGGGTGAAGAGGAGCTGGGATGCTCCAGCTTTTGTCTAGATTTGGTTTAGTGTTTTAAAACTGATAAATGGTGGGAGAAGGAGCATGGGTCTTTTGGTCAGTACTTTGCCTGCCCTCTGTGCCTCCGTCATCCTCATCGGCAGAAATTTTATTGCTTTTTTTCTCTTCCCCATTTTTTGCGTATGTATCTCTGCGCAGCTGAGCACTTTTCTAGTAAAATCACTAGGGGCAGCAGGCACCCTGCTGGGTGTCATCGTGGGGCAGGGGGGGAACGCTAATTTCTCTTCCCTTTTACCATTTTGGGGCTTTTGGGGGGTGCAGAGGTTAAAAGGGGATACTGAGAATGCCAGGGTAATTTTTTCCATGCTAGGGAGGGTCGTTTTCAGTGCCATGAGACCGTGCCTTGTGTTCTCCGCACGTCTTCCGTCGTTTTCTGCCGCTGCTGGATTAAACTGCTTGTTACAGAGCAACTTAACCCACCCCTCCCGTCCGCAAGCTTTTTTCCTGATTTTTTTTTTTCCCCCCCCCTTAGTTTTAGTCCAGGGCTGAATCTAATTCATGTCGAAGTTCAACGGCAAAACTTCCTTGTGGCGTTTGCAGGAGCAGGATCCGACATGGAGCTGGAGGAAGATCCAGGGGAAGTGCTCTGTGGGGTTTTCCTGGGGGGTGAGATCAGGGGCCGTGCCGCTGGGGCTGGCGGTGCGGGTCCAGGAGCTGGGCTGGGGTGAGCGATGGAGCCGGTGCTGAGGGCTTTGGGCCCCGTTTTGGGGCTGGGAGTTTGGGGTCAGGGCTGGAGGGGCTGTGCCCCCCAGGGATGGAGCTCCATCACTGAGACAAACACCAGCTGCGCGCTGCGTGAACTGTTGCTTTCCTCGTGTAAATGGTTGACCCCGCTATTTTATAGACCCAGCACGTGTGTAAATATTTATTTATTGGAAATGTACCCTACGCAATGCACAATCACGTTGTGATATTGTGTGTAGACCAATAAAGCTTTTACCGTCTCGTTTATAGAAATCTGGGAATGAGCTGTTCTTTCTCCCCTTCCCCAGCCTTCCCCGCCTGGCAGTCGACATCTCGCAGCTTTTCCAGGGGCCACAGGCTCCAACAAAGCAAAAAAGGAGCTGCGGGCTCTTAGCAGAGACTCGGGCTGAAAGCACGCCCTCCTGGTTGTTTCACCAGCAGGATTAAAATAGAAGGAATGAGCCATAAATAGTGGAGAACAAGAATAACGTTAAAAGGACAAAGTTAAAACCAAACAAGCTGGAAATGGCTAATTTAATGCTACCTCGGTGCAGCCCGGTCGGTGCAGCTCCAGCACCGGTCTTCAGTTCCTATGGCTATGTGCTCAAGATGCCCTTGAGGGCGATGCTTGTCTGCAGCAAATGGAGCAAGCAGGGCTCTGGTCTCTCAGGCTTTCTTGTGGAAAGTGCCATTTGGGTCCTGCTTTACCAAAGTCCTTTTCCTGCGGAATTTTTAAGGGGGCAGGATTTTCTGTTTATGGGACCTGAAGTTTATCCTTATAGATGAAGGTAAGCTCAGGGCTCCTTGGCAACTGCTAAAGCTTCTGCTGAAGCTGCTGTTAAATTTGGCAGGTGCCTTTTTTTGCCATGACCTCCGCTCCTCCAGCCCACTTTCTGCCCTGTGAGGAATAGCAGCCCTGCAGCAGCTTGCCAGCTTGGTCCCGTGTGGCAATGGTGGGCCCAGGCATGTGGGACGGGGTGCATCCTTGCCTCGACAGCAGCCTTGTGTCCCCCATGGGCAGCAAGTGTCCCCGCAGCCTGGGCATGGGGCTCATGCCTAACTTTGCCCTCCCGCAGCCTCCCCAAGGCAGGACCTGGCAATTAGCTCAATTACTTGCCTGGTGTCAAGGGGCCACAGCGGAGGCTCCTCGGTGGCAAGGGCGATGGCAATGATGACTCAGCCAAGGCTGTTAGCTGTATGATGGGCCAACGTTATGGCTTTTTATTTCATTGGGCTGCACAGCACTACTGGAGAGCGCAGAGAACTGGGGGGATGCCCCAGCCCAACGCCTCGAAAAGCAGGGGTGGGAGCAAAGTCATCAGCAAAGTCGTTCTGCAGAGCAGCCCCCGCTTTTCCCCAGGGGGAGGCGGCCTGGCTGTGCACATCCTCGCCCCGCGGCTGACCCACTGCCTGCGAGGGGATGGGAAGAGCTCAGGGTCTCTCCTCTGTGTTTCACAGAGGGCCACGTCTTCTCCCCAGACCAGTGGGAGAACTCAAAGCGTTGTCCCCCATCGCAGAGTTCGGATGCAGTGTTTCCAGTGGCCCCTGCTCACCGCATCCCCACAGGGGCAGGGAGCTACAGCGCAGCAGGGATGGAGAGGCCACGCGTGTCCCAGGGGAGGTGCTGGCATCCGGGCTGCAGAACCGGTGCCACTGCCGGCACAAACCCTGCGCAGCAAAGCCAAGCACCAGCTGCCCTCCGGTGTCCTCCCGCCCAGGTACGCAGCCATGGGGGCAGTGCTGCAGGGGTTTCCCCCTCTCCGTCCAGGATCCCCTTTGCCAGGGTGATGGAGGCTGGGTGCAAGGCACCCTAGAAGGTGGTGGTCTTGGCCAGGAGGGTGCCAGGCTTGCAGCAGGGCTCAGGGTGTGCGGGCTCCTGCTGGCAGGGCAGCGGTGGGCACATGCAGCCCTTGCCCTTGTCGTTACCCCGGGGCACGGCGCAGTAGTCGAGGGGCTCTTCCTCCTCCTCCTCCTCCTCGGCGACCCCCGCCTTGGTGTGACAGCAGCAGAGGCTGGCATCGAGGCAGCGGCGCAGCACGCCATGGAAGGAGTGCCGGAAGTTTTCTGAGAGGAAGCCGTAGAGGATGGGGTTGGCACAGCTGTTGGAGTAGCTGAGGATGAGGGAGGCATTGTTGACCGTGGCATCCAGGCGGCCAGGCAGCAGCAGGTTCACCAGCTGCACCACATAGAAAGGCATCCAGCAGACCACAAACATGGCCACCACCGTCAGCACCAGGCGTGTCAGCTTGCCCTCGGAGCGCCGCCGCTGCTGCCAGCCCACCCGCTGTGCTACCGCCCGCATCTTGCCCACGATCAGCAGGTAGCACAGCCCCATGGCCAGCACCGGCAGCAGGAAGCCCAGCAGGGTGGTGTAGACCACGAAAGCAGCTGACCAGGCCGGGCTTGGCCACAGGAGGTTGCAGGCCACCGCCTGGCCGTCGCGGGTGGTCGCTGTGCCTGCGAAGATGGGGATGGGCGAGGCCACCAGCAAGGAGAGGAGCCACACGCCCCCGTTGACCATCTTGGCCACCCGTGGGCGGCGGTAGGTGGCCGCCCGCAACGGGTGCACCACGGCGATGTAGCGGTCCAGGCTGAGCACTGTCAGGCAGAAGACGCTGGTGAACATGTTGAGCCCGTCCACACCCAGCACGGTGCGGCACAGCACCCGGCCAAAGGGCCAATGGTGCAGGGCGGCCGAGGTGGCCACGAAGGGGATGCTGAGCATGAAGAGCTCATCAGCAATGGCCAGGTTGAGCAGGTAGATGTTGGTGGCCGTCTTCATCTTGGCGTAACGCAGGATGACGAAGATCACCAGCGAGTTGCCCAGCAGCCCCAGCAGGCACACCAGGGCGTAGATGCACTGGATCACCACCATGCCGGCGATCTCGCCTGCCCTGCCACCCCACGCCGACAGCCCCTGCAGCCGGCCAGCCTCTGCCGAGGCTGCGCTGGTGTTGGGGGGCACCTCGGAGGCAGCCCAGAGGGGCAGCTGCTCAGCGTCGACACTCATTCCGGGGGGTGGCCCATGGGGGTGGGACACCAGCGGGACAGGTGCCAGCCTGCAGGCAGGGTGCAGGGCAGAGAGAAGGAGATGGGAGCTGCGGCGTGCGGTGGACGTGGGGCTCACTCCCCTGCCAACCCCTCAGATCGTGGCCGAGAGTCCCCATGCCCCCCCAGCCTGTCTGTCCCCTCCCTGCGTGCTCCTCAGGGCAGCATTGTTGTACCCTGGGCCACCCTCCACCTTAAGGAACCTATACAGATCCTAATGGTTTCATTAAACCCCGCCGGGGGAAGCAAGCAGAACGTGAAAGCAATCTGGAGATATTTTACCTCTCAATCCTCCAGGGATTGAAAGACCCCCCCAGCCCCCTGCTGAGGGGCAGCGGCGGGTGCTGCAAGCCGCACTGGTGAGGAGCTCCAGGGGCTGCTGGCGAGGTAAAGTCCTGCTTGACCTGGATCAGATGACTGGCAGGATCCGAACCTTTTAAAGTGAAAGACAGACCACGCTCTCCGGTTTTGAATGCAGGCGAGTCTTACTCGCCCGCATCACCTGTGCCATGTAAATAAGCTTTCCCATATGAATAAATAAATACGTATATATATAAAAGCCAATTTCTGATTGATGCTCTCCACTTGCCAATCCAAAACAAAGCACCCGACATACCCTTCTCCTTTCTCTTTCAGGTTCGCGGCGTTCCTCTTGCTCCGGCCGTGGCCGAGGGAAGTGCGCTCCCGCCCGCTGCCGTCCCCAGCCCGCTGCGGAGGCGGGGATGCTGCAGTCCAGCACCGCGGCAGGGAGGGCCTCATGCCCCCTGCACCGAGCGGGGGCTGTGGGGGTCCCCCACGGGTGGGAGGCGATGGAGGCCGGTTGCCCTGGCGACGGGAGGGAGGCAGCGCGCCCCCCGCGCTCGCTCCCGCATCCTGCCGCGCATCCCTCATCCTGCTGCGCATCCCGCATCTTGCCACACATCCCTGTGTGGTGGCTGCCACGGCTCCTGCCCAGGTCTGTGCCCCCAAATCCGGCCTCGGGCAAAGAGCTGGTGGAGGAGGGTGCAGAGAGCGGTGACGCACCCAAAGCTTCATCTGAAATCAGAGCCTGGATGGCATTCATGGTGCAAAGGGCGAAAGGGGGCCGTGAATAAAAGGGGCTCAGAGGGCTGCAAAGCCTGTCCCGGCTAGGCTGAGTGCTCAGTGTGACACACAAGGTGTTTTCTCCCCAGCTTTGGGTAAAAATCAATATATTTTTTAATAAAAGTGCTCCCACTGGGACCTGGCAAAACATCAGTGCTGCTTGTGGCCACCACCCGCAGGGACTGTCCTCCCGGGGTGGTGAGCTGCAGGACAGGGAGGGAGGCAGCCCCCAAAAGCAGCACAGAGCCCCGCAGCACATGTGTGCGTCGCTGTGACTTTCTGATTTATCTGAACGAAGGTAACCCACACGCTGTCACTCCCTCCTGCACTGGTACATCACTGGAGCAAAGGAATTTTTTCTCACTTGCCTGCATTTCGTGCTCCCGGGTCCCTGCATCAGGCAACCTCCTGTGGGAGATTCTGGGAAGTCGGGATGGAGCGGAAAGCTGACAGACAGCTGAGTAAGCGAGCACATTTGTTTGTGGAAGGGATTTTGGCCACAGGGACAGGGATATTGATAAATGCTTATATTATATTACTGAGAACAGGCTCAATGTGCATGGGAACGCAGGTGCGTGTTTCTTCTTGGTGCTTAAATATACGACCATAGTTAATTGTGCAGCTGGCAAAAATTTTGGCGAGGACATCCTGGCTTAAATTTCACAGAGGTGGAGAAGCACAGCAGGGGCTGGTGCCCACAGCTGCAAGCTGTGTAGCAAGGGGTGCTGGAGGGGGGAGAGCAGTGGCAGGTCTCCTGTGCCCACACAGGGGCTGCCTGGCTGCGCGCAGAGGCCTGGGGGGGACACGGTGCTCCAGGGGTTCCTGTTGCAGACGGCGACCAGAAAGTGTGTAATAAAACAATGAAACCGCCTGCGGGTTGCATCGAGCCCCTCCACCTCTCAGGAGGAACAGGAAACTTTTAAATGCTCTTTACTGTAACAGAGGAAGCTCCTTAGCGGCGAGTGGGACTTTTGCTCATATCGGGCTGCTGGTACCAGTCCTTCTGTGGAAAAGGTTTGGGTGGGGAAGGGCAAAACTGCTGCAGGGATGGTTAATTCTTAAAATAAAGCGCACCCCATTTCCCCCAAGGTAGCATGAAGAGGTATTTTGATAGGGAAAGAAAACCAACCCCAACTCAAAACCCACGGCCTGCAGTAATAAAAGCTGTCAAAGCCCGTGCTCTCCCCAGGAGCTTCACTGCAGCCATCAGCACCATGGGGGCAGTGGTGACATCCCCTGAGGCACCGGGTCCCAGCAGGGCACACAGATCTGATGCCTCTCTGCTGTAGGGACACCAGCTCCAAGCCAGATCCCAGCCGGGCTGCACGCAGCTTTGCCCAGGGAGCATGGAAATGAAGGGGAGCTTGCATGCTGATGGTGGGTGGGGAAGGCAGGCACCCCCAGTTTGCACATGGGGACAATTTTTTGGATGCTGAGCATTCACCCAGCTGAGTTTGCAACCCACTGACTTAAAGCCCTGTAAAAGCAAAGCCGTGCACTTTTTTGGGCATGCCCGATGCTGGGGGCAAACGCTGCAGAATGCTGGCTGCATGTGTTTGCGCCGGCATTTTCCCCTCCAAAGGCAGTGTACAATCACCGCTAGCTAAATATTTGTAAAGCCCAGCCTCCCCTGCCAGGTCTCCCAACAAAAGGCAGTCTGTGCCTTCTTTTTAGTGGCTGCAATGAAAAATCCACCTTGAAATACAGCCAAAAGAGGTAAAAACAGCCAAGCCTGGCCCGAACGCCTGGCCCACTGTCACAGGCGAGGAGGGAGCAAGCAGTACATTGCTGTCCCCATCGGTGGTGGCACTGGGATGCTTTGCCACCCGTGGGGTGCAGAAGAACCGGGGTCAGGTCTCCTGCGATGCTTGCAGGGCGCATCTTGCCCTGCAGCTCCAGCACCCCTCTGCATCCCAAACCACCACAGAACAGCAGCTTGTTGTTGCAGGGCCTGGCTACCTCTGCGAGCTTGGCCAGACCCATCCATCGGAGGAGCAGCCAAGGCACACAAATAAAGCAAAATAAAGTAATCCTTTTGGGCTGGCCCAAAGAGAACAAGTCTTGCTCTTCTCTGGCCCACAGGAGAACCCAGTGAAATGTAGTGCTAGCTAGAACAGGCCTTGTTTCCTTTCCTTTTAGGAAGTTTTTGTGTTTTATTTATTTATTGGTAATCTTTCCTACGAAAAGGGAAATGTGGTTTCAAAGTGGAACAGGTGAAATATTCCAAATTGAAAATGCCTGACACGTGTTTTAGAGTAGCCCCAGGCTATCGCCCCGTGCTGCAGGGAGGGTTCCCATCCATGTGGCTGGCAGAGCTTGCAGCGGGCCTGGAGGTGCTGCCTCTCGCCGTGACAGCACACGGCTGCACCCAGCAGGAACATCCACACGGCCGACATGTGCTTGCCTCAAATTAGGCCAATTTCCATGCCTCACTGTTGATGCAGACGCTCCTCATAAGGCATGTATCATTTCCTTCAGTTAACGGTCCCCGTGGCTGATTACCTCATTATTACCAGCTTACGGCTGGCTTCTAATCAGATTTTCTTTCCAGTTTCATTTCCAGCTGCTGGGTAATGGCTGGAGGTGGAAGGATTCCGGGTGCCCCTAGGATCGAACATCCCTTTTAGCACGTAGGGTCATCCCTTTAGTGTGTAGGGACATCACTGTTCAGCACATAGGTACCCCTGGGCTGGGCTCATGGTCCCACTCCTTGCTGCCGCTCTCCATGTGCCTATGCCTCCAAGGCAAAGCCCCCGGCAAGGTGCTTGAGCTGAGGCAAGGAACCGTCAGCAGCTGACAGCGGGAGGATGCCTGCAGCAGTGCCCAGCACTGCGATCCTGGGGGGAATGCAGGGCTCCCCCATGGACTAGAAGCAATGCTTCCATCTCTTCTCACTGTAGCACAGATGTGAGATTGGAGCATGCAGAGCCTTTTCCTTCTGCAGAAGCACAGACATCCAGACGGCACTCATGTTGTCTGGCAGGGCCTGGAGCTGGCCTGCCAACAGCAGATTCATTCGGTTCTCATTTAACCCCATGCCCCTTGGTTTTGTTGCTGGACCACTCTCCTGTGGCTAACGGGCAGCCAGGGGTGCTCACTGGGTGCCTGGGCCTGGGGGAGCCTCTGACCATGTGCAGCCTGCACCCTGCATTGCCCAAATCCCCCCAGGCGTGCAGCGCCCTGCTGCAGCTCGGCAGGCGGCGTCCGGCCCGCAGGCTGTGAGCTCTGGGGCTCTGCGTCCCAACTGCAAACTGCAGCTGCTTTGTCAGCATCCAGTAGCTGCTTTCTTTGCTAAAAATAGGCTAATCCCTGCAATAAGATCTGAATTAATATAAAAGTGACATTGCCAAACACACATTTTCTCAATTCTTAGCCTTTCTAGCTTGAGCATAAAACCCAAGCTCCTTTGCTTTGCAGCCTTTAAACATATTTCCCTCTGGTTTTACTTAGGCAGAAGCCAAAAACCTGCACATACTGAGCCGTGCGGCTCTGGCCGGGACAGAGGAAGCAGAGCTGGAGCAGAGCAGACGGCTGTGGGGCTGTGGTGGGGCTGGTGCTGGGGAAGAGGCAGCACAGATGGCTCGCCCTGACAAAGCAGCGGCTAAGGACAGCTCGCCCTGAGCCCGGGGCGTGGGGGGCTGCAGGGAAGGAGGAAACTTGCTGAAGGGTAAATATGGGCTGGAGGTGGTGCTGAGGTTTGGCTGGAAGTTGCTTTGTCTCTGCCTGCAACAGCTGGCTTCATAAGTAATAATAATATAATGATCACCATATTGCACATGTATCGTAAAGTTATATTAATATAATAATAATAATTCACAAGTTAGCAGGAACTTGGGGCAGCATCCCTGGGAAGAGGGATGGCCAAGGCTGCCCAGTGTGCCCAAAGGAGCACAAAGGCAGGTTTCTGCACATAGTTTTACTACAGCGTGGGCCAGCCAGGATTTTGTCTGAATTGCTATAACATGCTGCCTGGGGAGGCACGAGCCGTCACCAACCGGGTCCTTGCAAGCCAATCCATGCACAGAGCTACAATTTCAATTATAAAAAATAAATAAATCACAAAATCGGGTAATGTCATTACCACTGGAGCAGAATAGTCAAGCACAGAAGGAAAAGAGATTTAAAATATATTAAATCATATTATAGGGAGGTTGTTTTTTGCTGCTTCCAGTTTCTTGTGGGAGCAGCCATTGCACTGCATATCCCACCCTTTCCCCCGGGCAAATCTGTGTTTTCTTCAATTATTGTTTTCCAAAAGAGCTGGCAGAAAGCCAGTGGAAACCTATGACATTCAGACATAAGCTCTAGCCTCCTGACTGCACAACAGTGCAGCCTCAGAGGTGGAGGCTCCTAAAGCCCTCCACTGGTGACCGCTCAAAGACGTGGGGGTGTGCATGGCCGTGTTGAGAGGTTCAGAGCTTGAAGCAATGGACAGCAGCAGAAAACTCCTGTTTTTTCCCCAGTCTCAAGGCGGCTGTGCTTGGAGCTCCATCCACTTCCCTTTGAAGGCAGGAGGAAGGCCCCATCCCCGCTGATGCACTCAAAACCTGGCATTGCAAGCAGTATTATTTTCACATTTTCCCCTGAAAGCTCCCCCTTGCAATTTGCTAAATGAAAAGCATGTTGCTAATCTTGGATAGAAGCACTCCATAAAGCCAAGTATGTCTTTAGTCCTCCCTCTCTCTAGACTCCTCCCAGGCCTTTGGGATTCAGAGTTGGCTTTTGGGGTGGCAGCAGCAGGAATGTGGATTTTGCTGCACCTGGAACCTGGACCCTCCGTGGCCGAGTGCTGCATCCTGCCGAAGCATTAGCCTCAGAAAGGGGAAGCAGCCACCAGGAGTGGTGCTCGGCACGCACGGCGCCGTGCAGCGTTTGGACATCTCCCATGTTTCGTGCCTCATTTTCAGGGAAAAAAGCAAACAGCAAGGACTGAGGTTCCAGCTTTGGCGCTTCTGAACCAAAGGCTGTCAGAAATGGGAAAACCAGAGTGGTTTATTAGGGAAATCTTGCAGTGATGCATTTCCTTGATTTTATTTTATTTTATTTTGCCCATGCTTCCCTCTAACAAAGTAAAAGCAATGAAAAAATAAGTTTGCATCAGGCTCTGTCCTGAAGGCCGTTTGGTTGTCACACTCCAAAAATGCTCACTGAAAACCTCTGCCAAGCTCTGTTGCCAGAGGATAGGACGTTATCACTCATTATTCCATTCTCGTGCAGCACACAGCTATTTCTACAAATCGCCTTTGTCAAAAAAAAAAAAAAACAAAACACATTTAACATAAAAGTGACAATAGAGTTCATGGAGATGTAAACCATTTCTCCAGGGTTTAGGATTTCCTGGCAGAGCACACATATCCTTTGTTTCTGAAAACAAGGATCAGCAGAGAGCACCACACCTTCGGGCGGTGCAATGAACTTTACCGGCAGCAAGAGCAGTATGTGCTGGGCTGCAGCTCCCGCTCCGCTCCGCGCACGGTGCCTCTGGCTGGGCCTCCATCCTGCCTCCTCCTTCGCAATTCAGACCAAAGCCAATATTTTGCATTTTTCACTGTTTTTGGGCAAACACGCGCTCCTCCTGTGACCAGCAGCGGGGCACAGACTGCAAAGCAAAGCACTCGGTAATATGCTGGTGACCTTGGTTTGGGCAGAGCAGAAGCAAAAGCTGAGCTATTGGCCCTGCAGCTGCTGCACCAGCACTGTACCACTTCACACACCTATTAAATATAATATATATAATGGTATATAAGTTGTTTTTACATCCACCTGCGCCAGCTGCCAGTACTGGCTGGCAGCCTCAGCTCAGGGTTCGTGGATGCAGCAGCCCCATCTGGCTGCAGGCTGGCTCCGAAAATAGGGGCGAGGGGAGGGAGGGGAGCAGGAGCCAGCAGCACCCAGCACTAGGGTGTCCCCTGGAGTCCTGCTGCCACCAGGACACACCTGTGGGGAAGCCAGCCCAGCCCTCGATTAATTGTTTGGGCAGCATCAAAGGGCGCTTTCATCCTCCCAGTGCAAGGAGCCTCTCCCTGGGCTGGCATCTCCTTGGCGGATTGTGGGGCCGGGAGATGCTATCGGAACTGCTCGGGGTGGTGAAGAGCGGGGAGCGCCCAGGAGGGTCCCCCGGCCCAGGGCTGTGGGATGACAGATGGCACATCCTGCCTTTGTTTGCTGTGGGCGGAGGGCTGGGGAGGCGCTGATAGCATCGTGCTGAGCTCGCTGCTGGCTGGAAGGGCCTGACTCTCTGCAGCAAGAAAATAATGTCCTTTTTCCTTTTTTTCTTTTTTTTCTTTTTTTCCTGGGTTATCTCCGGAAATCGGCCTGCGGACACACGTCGGAGGTTTATCTTGAGCACAGAAGAGAAGGCTTTACCCTGGCAGACATCCCTGCCTCGGAGCCCAGCCTGTCCCCTTTGCCAGGGGACATTGCTTTAAATGTTCCCCATTTACAAATTGCAATTTTTATTTTAGAGGGGCTCAGAGGTAGAGTCACTTGGGAGTTCTGCTGGTTGCATGGCCAGGTTTGCTCGGAGCACTAAACCTGGGCCGCTCTCTGGTTTTCCTTCTCCCACCCCAGTGGCAGTGGCTGTTGCAGTGACGCTCTTTCTGAAATGCCAGTGCTCTTCCTTCCAACTGCAAAGCCATCAAGCCAAAATGCAGTTCATTAGGTTTTCAAATTTCACATATTGTATATTTTTCATGGATTTTCCGCAGGGGTAATAGTTAAAAGCTATGAAAACTTATCTTTGTCATAGATTCTCTCTGGTTTCAGCAAAGGGTGGGTGTATTAAATAGTCAGCATGAAAATCACTCTGGACTTTTTTTTTTGTTCTTCAAAACATCATTATATTACAACTTTCCTACCATATCTACAAATCCTCATTCCTTTGCATCCTCATCAGCATTTACGACTTCCCTTTATATATATTTACTTTAGCTCAAGCGGAGCAAGGTAGCGCTGCTGTGAGTGTTTTGCAGAGCCAGGCAGAGGTGCAGCCCCTGTCCTTTCGGAGACATCAGCCTCCAGACTGGTTTTCTCCTCAGGCCGCAGAGGAGAGGCAAAGCCACTGCTGGTGGTGCCAGAGGTGCTGAGCACCTTTGCTTGGCAGTGCCAAGCAAAACCACTGGCATGCAGAAGTGTGGGATACCGGGACAGCTGGGTGGCAGTCAGGAACGGGTCATTTAAACCACAAACACTAAAATGTGGGCCAATAGCAGGTGCTGAAAGTCTCTAATGGTTTTGAGGGTTATGTTCGGCCATGTAGGTGACCAAAAATTTAACAGCTGCAAATCAGCTGGAGATCAGGAGGTGATGGGAGAAGCAGCAAAAACTCTGAGCATCACCATTAGTGGTGGGGACAGCTCGGCTCTGATTATCCCATCACACTGTTCGGCAGTCGAGAGTTGCTTTGGATGGGGTCCATCCATACGCCAAATACTGGGGAATGGGAGGAAAAGGCTTGAAAACTTGCCCAGCATGGCCAGGGTGCCACGAAGCGAGCCCCACAGGGCTGCTGGTGCCATTGTGAGATAGGGTCAGTGCTCGCTGCTGGGAGCAGAGAGAAAGTGGTGGTGTTGTGCCCCAGAGCAGGGGCAGCGAGTCCCTGGCAGAGGATGTTATTTTATTCCAGGGACCAGAGCGAGCCTCCATTGGCTTTTTAGGAAAAAAAAAAAAAAAAGAAAGAAAAAGAAAACCTGATTTTCCTGATATTGTTCTGCACCTTTAAAGGAAATTCCAGGACCGGGAGCCTTCAGTGGAACAATGAAGCAAGCCAGGGAGTGATGAGGGCTGACAGAGCAGGTCCCTGTGCCCCCGCCTGAATGCCATTTCAGAAAGGAGAGGGCTGGGGGGGGTCCGGGGACAGGGCTGGCCGGGCTCACCCACACGGCTCACATGAGAAACACGGGGGAGAAGCAGCAGTGCCCCTTTGGATACCCTGCTGGGTCAGCACCCTGCCGCACAGGCCATCGCAGTTGGCAGAAGTCTGAGCGCTCCATTTGCAGCAATTGCAATAGCTCGGTGAGGGGCCAGTGAGCCATAAGGCGTGGCGCAAACACCTTCTCCACCACGGTGGGGTTGGGTGGGAGCTGCCGGTAGAGTCAGGTCTGTCGGCACCTTGGTGATACCCAACGTGCTCCCTCTGCAGCAGGCGTCCAACAGATGTGCTGTGAAGCAAGTGCTGAATGCCCAGCTGAGCGAAAGGGTCTGGTGTCAAGTGATTCATTTCAGGATTTTGTGAGGAGCCTGTTCATTTACAAATCTCCAGCTGGAAATTATTAGGCCCTAAAACCAAAATAGATTAGGACAAAATTGTGTCTCCCTGCAGTTGGTCTGCTATTAATTTGCACTGAACGCTAGAGCCGGCCAAGCGCCAGCATGCTGTCTCGCTCCTTCTCCTTTGGCATCTTCCTGCACTGGTGCCAGCTCTGCACAAAGGAGATGGCCCCGCAAACTCTTTAGGAAATGGCACCGAGATGCAGGTGCCGTTTGGGTGGAAAATGGGGTTTGGGGCTGCCCATTGGTGCTGGTCTGTGGCCACATGGCACGGCGAGGGGCTGATGTGCCCACTGCCCACCACCACCCCTGCCCCTAACTCAGTGGTGTTGTGCGGATTTGTGAAGGGGCGAGGGCTTGCTGGTGGGCTGACAGGAAAAACGTGCATGAGAACATGGGAAAATGTAACGTGAGCTAAATATGCTTCAACATTTTTCAACTATGCTCTATCTTCAGCGTTTGAAGAGGCTGGTTTGCTCCGCAGAGCTGCAGCACGTTGGCCCCAGCTTGTACC
Organism: Cygnus atratus; assembly: GCF_013377495.2. Taxonomy (NCBI): domain Eukaryota; kingdom Metazoa; phylum Chordata; class Aves; order Anseriformes; family Anatidae; genus Cygnus; species Cygnus atratus. The sequence goes on from NC_066364.1 coordinate 119,405,411, forward strand.
CCAGCAGCCCAAACTATTGCAATCACCAGCATCCAGTGAGCGCCGACAGCACTGTGGCACGGGGAATTTCTTTCAGCTGACAGCAGCAGTGCCATCTGGTGACACAAAATAACAGCAGATCGGGTGCATTGTGTCAGAAATACAAAACTGTGTTTTGCCTGCAGCCCTAATGGCAGCAAAGCCCGTGCCTGGGGACGTGCGGGCTTTGCACAAGCAATGCGGTTGTGCTCAAGCAATGCGTTATGCACAAGTGATGCACTGTGCACAAACTATGTGTGCCTGTGCTTTGGACCCTATGCAGTGGAGATGGATGAAAACCAGTGCAAATGAGGGGAGCATTTCCTCACTCAAGTCAGCCAAGGCCAGTGTCACGTGCTGTAATTCATATTTCAAGCAATAAATCCTTAATCCCAGACTTGCAGGAGCTCATGAGGAGCCGCAGGGACAACTGAGACCTCTTATTAAATAGATGTTCTGCAATCATCTCCCCCTTGTGCCTCACTGTTCCTGAACCCCGCTGGAGAATGCTTCACCAGGGAGCATCCCAGCACCCCAGCATCTGAGCAGCTCAGCATCCCAGCTGTGGTCCTCAACACCCCTTGTGCCCAGCGAGGGGCCAGGAGCTGCGTCCTCCCCCTGGCCACAGGCTGCAGCTCTGCTCTGTGCTCGCAGCATGGTGCTGAGGTGCAAGCCTGGCTTGCACTGCATCACAGATCCAAGAGGCACGACCGAGTTTCACTCATCGCTTACTGCTGGCCAACACACACATTTCTAAGTGAGCAAACTGTTTGCAGAAGTATTTCTTAGAGCTTCCCCAGTTCTGCCAGTGTCAGACACATCCACCTCATCCTTCCCACATCTTCCTTAGCAGCAGATCAAGTTTCTTTCTTTTCATACTCAGTTTGCTCTGAATTAAAAGGAAATAAATATGCTGCAGAGATTTCTATGGCCTGATTCTGAATCACTAATTCAGATGGACAGTTTCAGTGCACGTTAGCGTCCCTTCAACTCACAAGAATGAACTGAATGTGTCTTTCTTTGTAATGCCTGCCCACCTCTACCAGCAAAATCCCACTCGTAACCCAAAAGGGGCTCTTAGGGGGCTCCCTGCCAGCCCAGGCAGGGTACCCCCCACACGAGTCCCGTCCTGTCCCCCAGAACAGTCCCCTTCCCAGCCAGCCCCACAGGCATGTTTTCAGGAGGAGGGTTTGAACCTCAGGAAGCAGCATGAATTACTGTGTGTCAAAAAAAGAAGAAAAAACCCTGCTTGAACTGAGGGCATCTGACAGCATGTACTCAGCCCCAGCCAAACTGGAAAAAAAAACAAAGCCAGGGTTCAATGACTCAAAAAGTGCTTGCTTTGCTAAACACATTGAAGTACCTTCCTCTCACTCAAGGGAAAGCGAGAGGAACTGGCTGGGACCCAGGCAGCCCTCCCTCCCTCCCAAATATTTTGAGTTATCAAAAAGCCTGAACAATTTCAGCTGAATCAGAACAGTTCCTGGCAGTTAGTAAGACATTGCTCATAAGCGAAGCATCCTGGTGCGGACACGTCCCACCAGCTCTGCTGGCAGCAGGGCTCACAATGCTGCTACACGAACCCCAGTGTGTCCTCTTTTCCTCCTCCTCACCCAGTCCAGGGAATGGGCTCCTGCAGGAAGGGGGCTGCTCAGCTTGTGCAAGAGCTGTTCCCGTTGTGCTGACAGCATGCTGGACATGTGCTCTATTCCTTACCATGGCAGCCAGTGCACCCCCAAACTAATTATCTCCTGCCCCAAAATCACAGCCGAGGGATTGGTGCCAGGTAGCAGAAGAAGCAGAAGAGCCTATGGATGCTGAGGGAAAGGTAAAGAGATAGGGAGCAGGCAGGTCTCTGTATTAGCAGCTGAGTAGTTAAATTAATGGATAAATGGGGGCTCATCAGGTAGGCATCTAGGCCGATTGCTGCATTCCCATGTAAGTGCTGCAGAAGGTGCTAGTCCTCCTGTGGGAGGTTGGGCAGTGGGGTGCTTCTCCCTGCTGCGGGTGCTCTGCAGGGTGAGCAAAGCAGAGGGCTGCATGTGCTTTGTGCAGCTCTAAATCAAATCTGGCTGGGATCTACATGCACCGCAGGAGTAGCTCCGACAAATGAGGGTCAGCACATCACTGCCTGGCATCCTACCACAGCTGGTCTCAGAAAAGGGATGACAGTGGAGACTTGTCACTTGCATGGGGCACACATAGAGTGCCCCCGGCTTTGGCAAACCCCCAGGCAGCCACTGCCTGGCTTTGGCAAACCCCTGGGCAGCCTTTTCTTTGGTGAAAAGAAGAACCATCTACATGGTAACATGTGCCCCTTGGCTTCGGCTACAGCAAAATTTGGGCTTCTTGCCCTCGGAAACAGCAGAGCTTTGGTGAACCCTGGGTGCCTCTGCCCCGCCTTTGGCAAACCCCATTTTCCTTTTCCTTGCTAATCAGAAGAAGAATGATCTATGTCACAATGCAGGCCTCTTGGCCTTGGCTACAGTAAAATGCGGGCCACTTGGCAAAGCTTTGGGAAACCTTGGGTGACTCTGCCCCAGATTTGGCAAACAACCAAGTCCTTATCTTTGACAAAAAGAATGATCTACAGCATGATGTGGGCCACTTGGCCCTTGGCTATGGCAAGATGTGGGCCTCATGGCCTGAGCAATGGCAAAGCTTTGGCAAACCGTGAGTGCCTCTACCCCGGCTTTGCCAAAGCCTGGTGTGCTTTTCTTTGATGAAAAGAAGAAAGATGTGTGGTAAAACGTGGGCCTCTTGGCCTCATCTATAGCAGAGCGTTGGCAAACCCTGGGCACATCTGCCCTGGCTTTGATCAAAATGGCTTCATTTTCATGGTTGAACAGGAAAAGAATGATCTAGGGAAGATGCAGGCCTCTTGGCCTCGGCTATGGCAAGATTCAGGCCTCTTGGCCTAGACTACAGTAGAGCTTTGGCAAACCCTGGGCACCTCTGCCCTGGCTTTGGAAAACCCCAGTGTACTTTTCTTTGATGAAAAGAAGAAGGATCTATGGCATGATGCAGGCCTCTTGGCCTCAGCTATGGCATGATGCAGGCCACTTGGCTTTGTCTACAGCAGAGCTGTGGCAAACCCTGGGTGCCTCTGCCCTGGCTTTGGAAAACCCCAGTGTACTTTTGTTTGATGAAAAGAAGAAGGATCTATGGCATGATGCAGGCCTCTTGGCCTCGGCTACAGCAAAACTTTGGCAAACCCTGGGCGACTCTGTCCCGGCTTTCCCTAACTGTGGTGTGCTTTTCTTTGATGATAAGAAGTAAGATCTACGGCAAAACATGGGCCTCTTGGCCTCACCTACAACAGACCTTTGGCAAACCCTGGGTGCCTCTGCCCTGGCTTTAGCAAACCCCAACATCCTTTTCTTTGCTAAACAGAAGAAGAAATATCTACGTCAAAATGCGAGGCTCTTGGCATTTGCTACAACAAAATGTGTGCCAATTGGCCTCTACTACTGCAAAGTGTTATCAAACCCTGGGTGTCTCTGCCGCGGCTTTGGCGAACACTGATGTCCTTTTCTTTGATGAAAAGAAAAAGAACCATCTACGCAAGATTCGGGCCTCTTGGCCTCAGCTACGGCAGAGCTTTGGAAAACCCTGGGCATCTCTGCCCTGGCTTTGCCAAACCCCAGTGTGCTTTTCTTTCTTGAACAAAAGAAGAACAATGTACAGCAAGATGCAGGCCTCTTGGCCTTGGCCATGGCAAAACTTCGCAAGCCCTGTGCTACTCTGCCCCAGCTTTGGCAAACCCCAGTGTGCTTTTTTTTTTGATGAAAAGAAGAAGAACAATCTACAGCTACATGCGGGCCTCTTGGCTTCAGCTACAGCCATGCTTTGGCGAACTCCGGGTACATCTGCCCCGGCTTTGCCAACCCACCTTGTCCTTTTCTTTTCTAAACAGAAGAAGAAATATCTACATCAAAATGCAGGCCACTTTGCCTCTACTACTGCAAAGCTTTGGCAAACCTTGGGCGACTCTGCCCTGGATTTGGCAAACCCTGATGTCCTTTTCTTTGGTGAAAAAAAGAAAGATCTATGGCAAGATGCGGGCCTCTTGGCCTCGTGCACAGCAAAACTTTGCAAACCCTGGGTGGCGCTGCCCTTACTTTGGGCAACACCAAAGTGGTTTTCTTTGCTGAAAAGCAGAAAAAAAATATACGTGGCAAGATGGAGGCCTCTTGGCCTTGGCTATGGCAAAACTTTGCAAACCGTGTATGGCCCTGCCCTGGCTTTGACATACCCCAGCCTCATTTTATTTGTTGAACAGGAGAAGAATGAACTAGGGCAAAATGCAGGCCTCTTGGTCTTGGCTATGGCAAAACTTTGGCAAACCCCATGCTCGTCTGCCACAGCTTTGGCAAACCCCAGTGCTATTTTGTTTGTTGAAAAGCACAAGAAAGATGTGTAGCAAAAATTGGGCCTTTTGGCCTCTGCCCTGAATGTGGTGAAACACAGTGGTGTCATTTTCTTTGAAGAAAGGCAAAAGACTGATCTATGGTAAAACCTGGGCCTCCTCTCCTTGGCTACAGTATGCATCTTTAGCAAATGCCCAAGTGGCTCTTCCCAGGCCTGGGCTTCTCTGTTTGGTCTTTTTTTTTTTTTTTTTTCCAGAAGGCAGTACATTTATCTTTGGTAAAACCCATGTTTGTTTAATTTGACTTATGTTAAACCCCAATATCAGTTTCTTTGCCAAAATGTAGGTGATGCATCTATGGCAATTCCTGGGCAGCTCGACCCTGGTTATGGCAATTCCCAGGTGTCTTGGCCCTGGTTTCCTTAAAATGCAGGATCTTTTTATTTTCCAGAAAGCAGGAAATGTATCTTGGGCAAAACCAAAGGGGTGCTTGGCCCAGGACTCAGCAAAGCCCAGGATCATCAGCTTTGCCAAAAGACAAGAGTTTCATCTTCAGTTAAACCCAGGCTTCAGTTAACTTCTGGTGAAACCTAGAGGTCTTTACCTCAGCCTCAGTGAAACCCAGGCTCATTTTCTTTGCCAAAAGGCAAGAGCTGCATCTTTGGCAACCACCAGCTGGCTCATCCCCAGTTTTGGCAAACACCAGGATCATTTTCTTTGCCAAAGGGCAGGGGATTTGGATTTGAAAAAAAACATGTGAATCTGTTTTTGCTTCATCAAACCTCAGGCTTCTTTTCTTTGCTGGAAGGCAGGAGATTCAGCTTTGGCAAGACCCAGGCAACTTTCAATCACTAAATGCAGTTGTCTGACACCAGGACAGACCCTTTTTCCTGGTCATTGTTAGGAATTTTCAAGCCTGTTGCATTGGGTTGGTTTTGGAATTGTGGTGTTTACTGGCTCTCGGGGCTTGTTCTTCTCTGACTCCTGCATGCTTGTAACATATATAAATCTTTGCTGCCCTCTCCTGTTAGTTCTGCTTTAAATTCCAAATTTCCTCCACTCTGCCTTGCAAGCAAAACAGGGAAAAACAACTAGCTGGAATCCTACTGATATTTTTAAAGGATTTCCTCTGTATCTTTAATCTCAACTATGTGGGGCTGCACTTAGAGCATCATCATTCCCTTCTTGTGCTGTTCTGCAGGGCTGGAGCTCGCAAGATCTTGAGACTGTTGGCTTGTCTTGAGGGACTTGGTAAAACTGGGCTGCTGGTTAGGAAGCTCCATCTGTCCAGAATATTATCAACTGGTGATGTTGGGCCAGCTCGGGTAAGGCCCGGTACTTTGGGAGGGTCTCTTCCAATGCAGCTATGGCTGTTTTGTTTTCCAGAGAACTGTTGTTTGAACTATCACACCTCTTTTAAGTTTTCATTTTCAGGTGCTTCATGGGAGGAAAAACTGTTTTCAGGAAAGCAACCATTTTTGGCAAATGAAAGAATTTAAAATATATTTCACAGCTTTTTTTTTTTTGGGGGGGGGGGGGCATGTGTGGGTGGGTGGTGTGGAAGGCCAGCCGTGCTCCTACCCATGCCGAGATTCCCACTTCTTCCAACATGCTGTGCCTCCCCCTGGGGTCCTGCACAGGGCGAGGGATGAACTGAGCTGCCTGCTCTGCTCTGCTGATGCTCCTTAGGACTTTTAGCTGCTGATTTTTCACTAAAACACCTGGATCCTCCAAACCTGATTTTCTTTCTGTGCAGCATCACCTCTATTTGCAGAAAGCAGTGAGGCTATGATGTGAGCATCCCTTGGCCTTTATGTGGGAAAGCTCAGGTCGGTGCTGGATACATTTTAGGCAGCAAGCTGGAGTGAGCAGGTATTTATTTACTCGGTCTGGGGCATCACAGTGGTGTTACTTATTCCTACCCTGGCTGGTGTCCCAGGAGCGCCTGGGCGCTGGCAGCCCCTCGGTGCTGGGCAGACACTGCTGCGTTTCAGAGCCCTGCTCAATGCTGCCATTTGTGCTCCTCCGAACGCTCATGCCTGGGGACGGGGCAGCTGCCAGCACAGGGTGCATGGGGCTTGGGGGCAGCCACGGGGCCATGGGGGAAAAAACCTCCTTGTGTCCATCCCTGACCACCCCGGCCAGCTATTGCAGAGGGATCTGCACTGCAGTGGGGGGGATGCAGCACACATCCAGCCGCTGAGTTGCTCTGGGGTGCTGGCCAATGTACACAAGACACGTCTCAGGAGCCAGGGTCGGCCTGTGGCGCCCTGTCTGACCCATCCACGCTGCCTTGTCCCCAGCAGGCTGGGCAGACGTGGCACTGTGGGGCTGCAAGGGGGCTCCTGGGTACGGACACCCATGGGGTGTCCTGTCTGCCTCTGATTTCTGCCTTCCCAAAAGCCTGCTTCATGAAGGGTTTGGCCCTTGCGCTTTCCTGTTAATAAGTTATTTTTGTTTGAGCAGAGCAAAGTACAGTTTTTTGTGTACCTGGGCAGTGGCCTAGATTTGTGGCACTGATCTCCATTGCTGAGAAATGCTGGCTGCCTTGGGGTGAGATAGGGCAAGTTTCTCCCCCCTCCAGCTCAGTTCCAATCAGATTCCTTCTGCATTCTCAAATCTTGCCTTTATTGCCATAAATATTCAGGTTTTGTCAAGAAATGCTCAATAAAGCTCACAGAAAAACTAAGCTGATGAAGCGGGGAAGGGGCACAAGCTGACATTGAGCAGGTGGGGATGGTTATTCCCCTTGAACCCTGTGGATTTACAGAGCTCATGCCAACAGGTATATTTAACAACCTGAAATCAAGAGGAGAAAACTGGCAGGCAACTGGGTTTGCCAGGCTCCTCAGTTCATCTTCAAGAGCCCTGCTTGGCTCTCGATGAGCCTGGGCTATGGAAAGGCAACCAGGCTGTGTCTTAGCCCTGTGCCTGTCTGGCACCACTGCCTGTTTACCATGAACCTGCTCAAAAAATGTCTCTCAGATTTGGAGGGATGAAAGCTGTTTGAGAGGATATGCAGAATGCACTAGCTGAGAAATCTTAATTAATATTTAAATAGCACAGTGGAATTTGTCTAAATCCTGCTAGATTAAATGCAGGCATGATAATAGATGAGCTTGAATTGCTGATGGAAATTGCAGCAAGTCATGCTGTACACAAATACAAGGGCCAAATTAGTGTTTGGAGGCTTTAGTATCTGGTCCATATGCTGTTATGCAACAGCCACGGTGCTTTTCTTCTTGATGGGAATCATAGTTTATTCTTTTCTTTATAGAGAGAAAAAATAGCAAGGAGGAAAGCACTAAGAACAGGTTAAACTCAAACAGAGCTTGCAATCACTAAATCTTATGATTTTCCTAAGTTCCTCACTGGAGATGATTGGGCCATTTCTTGAAGCCCATGGTTAGTGTGAGGATTTCTCTTGGGGGGGGGGAAAGGTTGGATCTCTGTGGTTGCAGGGGAAAAAGAAAACAACTCTGAAGATTGACTAGTGAAACCTTTCACCAGCAGAAAGTAAATAAGACCAAACGCAAACAATTTTTGAACCACTCTTTTGGGGCTACTGATATTCTTAGTTATTATGACTGTTACTTGTGTACTTGGAAAGCTTGAGCCTTGCTGTTTATCAGCTATCCTGGACACGGTCAAGCACCTCTGGGCAATTACTTCCCACTCAGCAGCTGTCGGTGTTGATGCTGCTACCTGTCATGCTGCTGTGGCCAGGGCTGGGCTCTGGGACCCGCTATGCACTGGTTGAGTGAGCACCCTGGATAGGGTCATGCTGCTCACCTCTGTCAAGAGCCAACTTGAGCTCAGATTCCAGCTCTTTCATGTCTTCTACACATTATTTGCAGCTCTCAGCAAGGCCAAGACAGGTGCATAGCAGTGTCCCTTTGCACTTGCGGGGTCAGCCCCTGAGCCACTGTGGTGCCATGCAGCAATATAAGGGGGATGCTGGCAGCAGGGAACAACGTGTGGGCTCCAGGCCTGAAAACTAAAGCATTTACTTCCAATCTGGCCAGTTCTGGGCAGAGAGGAACACAGCCAGTACAGAGATGCATTTATCCCCTGATGCTGCTTGCTGTAAGGCTAATGTGACATCACTTCTCCAGTCACACCATATTAATTTAGCTGCACCTTATTTTGGAGAGCTAGAGCCTGAGGCTTTGCCATTTCCTATGGTCTACTAAAGTCGGCTGAGGTTTCCTGGCTGCAAAGACAGAGAAGCAGGCAACTTTCATGGCAGGGCACCGCCGAAACCGAACGGTGGATGAATAGAGCCCGTAAATAGAAAAGCTGGAGCAGCTCCCTTCACAGAGCACCTCTGCCCAAGCGCGCACACGCTGGCTGGAGAGGGCCGGGACTCCAGGGAGCACCTCAACCCTCAAGGGATGGTGGCTGCTAGCCACAGGAATGAGGTCCAGCACCCAGAAGCATCCCCAGCTGGCCTGCATCTCCTGGCTTCAGTGCTGTGCCTTCGCTGGAGGTGCGGGGTGCTGTGGTCCAGCTGGTCCCGCAGCCACGCACGGTGCTGCCAGGAGCACCGCGTCCTGCTCTGCTGCCCTCCCTTTACTCCGAGCTTCTGTTTAGCTGTTTATGCAGTGTCAGAATGAGTGAATCTCCCCTTTCCCAGCAAATCTCCCCTTTCCCAGCCCTGCCGACAGCCGGTGCAGCTCCAGTCACCTGCTGTGTGCTGCGGCGGCACATCTTGCTGTTTGCACTGCGCGGAGCCGCCAGGCAAGGAAACACCCCTCTACTTTCTCAAGTCTCTGGCACTCATGGAGGAAGGCCGCTACCACCTCAAAACCATTTGCAAATAGCTTCTGTTTGCTCAGACAAATACTGGAAAAAAAATATATTTTTTTTTCTTGGCGGCAGCATGTTTATTGCCCGCTGTGCGTTAGCACAGATTTAGCCCTCTAGTGCTGGTGAACACCCTTTCTCATGGTCTGCTTTCAACGTGGCCACATTCTCAACAGTTTTTAGTTGGTGATTTTTACCAAGTGCTGCAAATGTTGGCTTTAACCCTGACTGCAGCTGGAATCCCCTGGCTTTACCGGAGGTGCACAGGGCAGGTGCTGAGTGCTCCCTGCCCAGGTTGTGTGCTGGGGACGCTCTGAAACCCACCCCGGCCTCGGCTTAGTGAGCTCAGCACTCACCACCTCATGGACTTTGCTGCTTGTATGCACAGCTGGCGGAAAATAACTACCTGGGGCATTAGCCGTGTGATTGAACTACCCGAGGAAATGTTTTTTTCCTGACTGCAGGCCGGAGCATGGTCTGGCATCTGGGAGAGCAGAAAGAGACTTTAAGGCTGGGCTGCTGTTGGCTCGAGCAAACAGCTGCCTGCTGGAGATGTTACCGGTGCTGCTCCCTTTTTCCCATTGCTTCTCGGCATCCCCATGCCCAGCAGGGATGCCGGGACCTGCCTTCTCCTCCATTTTATAGTCATTACATTCAGCCCAGCCTGGAAACTTCATTTTTGGGGAAGGGCATTTCAAAATTCCGTCTTTTTTCACACATCAGTCACTTGTCCTCTGGGCCCCTGCCTTTTTCTAAAGCAGCCAGGCTGTTTGCTAGCTGCCTCCAGGAACAACCAAGCTGCAGTAACAGCACAGCACATCCACAGGCAGCCTCTGAGTGCTGCAGGAGCTGCCCTGCCACCGCAGCTGCCTTGCTCAGGACACAAATCCTCTCCCATTTCCCCTCCTGCTGGAGAAAAACACTCAGATCCTAAAAGAAAACACAGGATTTTACTGTGTTAGGTTGGGGAATTCAAGTGAGCTCGAATTTGCCCAAATCCTGTAAAATTTTAGTGGGACTTGGATAATAAACCTCTTGAAAATCCTAGCAAAAGGGGTTTCCACAACAGCAGTGGCTTTTCTTCTGCCCCCTCTCTTTTATCTAGCAGGTGAACAAATAAAAACAACCAAGCAAGTAAGGGGGAGGATGATGCAAGGGGCAGGAGGCTGGTATCTAAGCTATGTTATTACAGAGAAAATGACCTGGCACTGAAAGAATTAAAATAATGTCATTCCTGTTTGCTCTGGCTCATTTTTAATACGCCAGTCACCTTGACATTTCTAAAAGAATTTTTCAAGTATGTAAGTTCAAAAATTATGCAACTTGACAAAAGGAAGGGGGATGTGTCAGGCTGGAGGAATAAATTCGGAGGCAGTGGCAGTACGTGACCGGGGGCAGCTGGGCTGGATGGGGCCAGCTCCTGCACCCGGGACAGGGGATGGCCTGGGGATGTTCCGTGTGCTGGTGGTGGGCAAAGTGGGTCTGTTTGCCACTGTCACCTCCTTGGGTGACACCACCATGGATGCAATCCTAGCCTGACTTTTCTAAGATTCTTTGGACATTAATTGCTGTTATAATTCAAAAATACTGCGAGAAGCAAAGCGGAGCAGCTAGTGGCCTCGCTCCAGCATCCCTGCTGCCTTCAGCCTCTCTTCCTCGGGTGCCTGAGCTGGGACAGGCAGTTTTGAGGGGCCTGATCTCCAGCCCCATGGTCCAAGATGAAGCTGTGCGATTGCTCATGCACCAACTATGGAAGAGATCATTTGCCTGTGTAATTGTATGCTTTGCTGTTAAGCGTATTGATTCTGAAAAGTTAATCAGACAATTTGGAGGTGCTATATCTAAAAACATAAAATCCCATTAAACTGATTAAATTAAAACTGAATCCATCTTAAATAACCACATGCAACTTAAAATTGTTGAAATAGCATATTGTATTCAAATAAAATTATTTCAGTCAAACAAGGAGCCCGTGGCCGTGGATACCTGCTGCCTCTCAGATCGCACCCATGCTGGAGCCGACGGCAGCATCCTTATCGCGGCGCCTCGGCTGCATTTTGGGACCATGATGATGATGAGGAAGGGCGGTCTGTGATAAACCCCTGGGCGGTGACACTAGGGTGTGACTGACGGGCAGTTGGGACTTCTCATTGCAGCTTGGAGAAAATGCAGTGCTTGACAGCGGTCTGTCCTCAGAGACACCAGGTCGAGTGACCGAGTGACTGCATCTGAGCCAGGGTACACTTTACAGCACATCATGCTTAATGCTGAGACCCATCTGCTTGGGGACAGCTGCTTAGAAGTGATGTTCTTTGAAGTAACTGCTTGTCCTGGGTGCCTAACTCAAGGTGGTGTCTGAGGCCAGTTTGGAAGTGAAAAGGCCTTTGGGGAGGCTGTAAGGTGCATTTCACATGCCTGCATTTCACATGCAGCAGCCGGGCATGGTGTGAGCAGCAGTGCAGTGTGAGCAGGCGCTGATTTCTGCAGCCCCCTGGCTCTGCCCGCTGTCCCCGCTGTCCCCACTGTCCCCACTGTCCCCACACCCCTGGGGTCAGCCCCACACCAGCTTTTTGACATGAACTGTTTCAGGTGGGCACCAGGCTTTGGGGAACTGGCTCTGTCGCAACACCAGCGCAGAGGAGTATCAGGCAGACACGGCTGTGGTAGCTGATTTCAGCTGTCTGAGGGACAAGAAAAGCTTTTTTATCTGCCAGGAGCCGGGTTCAGGATTGTTCCTGATTGCATCACTCAGCTAAAGCAGTGCGGAGAGCTGGGTGCCTTATATTGCCTCCGCGATGTTATCATCTGGCACCAGCAAAGCAGGACTTGTGACTCAGAGATAAGTGGAGGATTGCTCAGTTAGTTTGCTTCCAAATTTGTTTATTTTCCCCTTTCTGAGACTACCATCTCTCCTTCTTGATAAGTTCAGATTGCGAGCCAACCTCTATTTATTTTTAAAGACAGCACTTCTTTTCACCTTTGCAGCGGAGCAACTGTAACAATAATCACATCCCTGTGAGGGAAAATGCCCATGGGAACGCTTTGCATGTGCTTAGCCCTGGGGTGCCGGCACGGAGGAGGGCAGGGGATGAGCTGCTGCTCAAGGCCAGCAATGGGTGCATCCCATGGCAGGGCCTTGTTCAGCTCCATAGAATAACCACATAGTGCCCACAGGCAGGATTTCACCCCAGGTGGGTTTAGTGGGAGTTTTAAGGCAAGTTCTGTACAACCCCACTGATTCCTGCCTGACTGCGCTGACCCGGGACTGGGAGGATTGAGAGCACTGGGCCAGAAGGACTAAGGACACTCTGTGTAGACAGATGCTCAGAACCCAGCCGGCCTTTGTGAAGCCAGGGTGCTAAATGCAAGATGCTTTTTTGTCAACAGGGGCTCAAAGGCAAAGCCTAGTCCATAGTGGCTGTAAAATTCGGTGGGTACAAGCCTCATTTCCTAGTGTGGGAGGCACACACCCCAATGCCTGTTGGGGCACAAATCCATTGGTTCCCTGGGACCCTCCTGCAGCCCAGGGCAGCAGGTCCGTCCCTGTGCTGAGGGCTCCCCAAGCACCCAGATCCATCTGCCCTGTGGTTTGCTGTGAAGGCAATTCCTGCAGACTGACCGCTGTCTCTGCCAGCCTGCAGGACTGGCTTCCCAAACGTGCCAAGCTCAGGGGGCTGGCACCAGAGCACAAAGGTCACTGCTGGTGGAAGTGAGGGGAAGCAAGCAAGCAGAGGAATCCGGGCCCGCTCTCTGGCACATGGCTTTCCTTATGCATGTGTCCACCAGAAGCTGGGACCAAAAGCACTGCCTTTCCCTAGGCTTTACCAAAGTAAACTGCATCTTGTCACCAGTATGACCTCTACAAAGACCAAAGGCCACTGCAGCTTGCTCAGGACCATGACATATCTGGGAGTCACGGGGGTTTGAGGGCACAGAGGGCTTTAATCCCAGTAGGGAGAGGAGAGGAGAAGGCAGCAGCAGTGCACAGGGAGGGCTGCGGGCTCATTCCTCTGCTCTCTGGGCCCCAGCTGATGCTTCTGCCTGCGCAGAAAGCATGCAGCTCCTGAACCTTCCTGGCAGCATCTGTTTGCCTTTGCTGGCCCCAAGGAGCGGGCAGGGAAGGTAGCAGCATGCTAAATTTCCAGCCCTGACCTCTGCGGCACTGACACACTGCTTTATCTCCTCCGCAGTGGCGGGGGTGCTTTTGGCAGCATCCTGAACAAAGGACGCGCCGGTGGCTGCCGTTTTTCACAGCGTCGTTCATGGCTGCAAGCTGCCACCGGAGGATAAATCCCAGCCCCCCACCACCGGCAGTGGGGAGCCTTCCTCCCAAGGCCACCAGGTGCTCTGAGCCCAAGTGGGAAAGCCTTCAGCGTGGGGAGAAGAGGGGAAGCATCCTTGTTGCAGCGGGTGCCGCTCATGGGAATAATGAATCGCCCATTGGCCGAGGGGTGCCATTAGCATGTGTATGCTGGGGGGCTCGGGGAGCAGCGGGGTGCGCGGGTGCTTCCTGAATACACATCCGTGCCTCCTCGCCCGCCCAGGTGCTGTTTGCCCACCCGAGATGCTGGCGCGGGAGGAAGAGGAGGCAGCTGCGGCCGGGGGCAGGAAACGTCCTCCTCCCGCTGCCACCCCAGGGGCCCTGCATCACAAGGCCCGGGGCATTTCCTCGGCGGGCAGGCTGTGTTTGCCGGGGCCCCCGGGGAGCTGATGAGGTGCTAATGTGAGGGCTGCCAGCAGCTTTTCAGCCTGGAAGCCACCGGCAAACACGGATGGGAGGCAGCGAGGGGCTTACGCCCACTGCTGCTCTTCTTCTGGGTCCTGCTGCTTACTTGCAACCAGCACAGATCGCAGCGGCGCTAGCAAAGCTGCCTCCAGCTGGTGGGCGACAGAGCGGGGGGAGAAGGCAGAGTTTTGTGGGAAAGTCTCAAAAAGCCTAGTGGTGAGGGCTGCCAGAGTACCGGATGGCAGCGAGGAGCTCGGGACGGACAGCGATGCTCGCGACAGGGCTGGGTGCTGCTGGAGGGGAAATGGGCAGTGGGGGGCAAGGGCTCGCTCCCTTCCTCCCCCCCATGGGCACCCCAGCAGGAGAGATGCCAGGTGCAATGGCCAGGGAAAAACCCAGCCTCTCTCTTTGCTTTTTGCCTGTTTCAGTTTTTTGGTCTTTTCCCAGGTTGTTGTCGCTTGCTCGTCACTGCGCCGCCTGACCTTTCTTCCCTGATTAAAGAGCCGCTCTCTGGGGCGTCTTTGGGTATTAAAATAAATGCGTGACGCTGGGAGACACGTTCCTACTGCTTCACTATATGCAAACATACACAAAATATGAAGCTGGATATAAAAACCGTAACCCATGTACTTCATTTAGTAAGTGCTGATGGACACGGATGTCCACCCAGCACACCTGTAGATCCATATCTGCAGGGAGATAAGGGCGAGCAGTGCCGCTGCTTACAGAGCCGGGGCTGATGAGGTGCGAGGTGGTCCTGCCTCCCTGACAGAGTGGATGGAGCGGTGACGGGTCCATGGGGAGCTCCGACTGAATCACGGGGGTGATGTCCTGGTGGGACAAGGACTGGTGGCCCCAGCTGCCTGCCCACCCTGGTGAATGGCTCTCCTTGCCCAGCGAGGGCAGGGAAGGCAGCAGCCGTGCCATGCACAGCTCCTGAGCAAAGCTGACCCCAATGAGAGGGGCGATGTGGTAACCTGCACTCAGGCCTGCAGCCTTGGGTCTGCAGCAAGTATCAGAGGGAAATATCGCCAAATCCCCCAGAGGTCATCTTTTTTCCTGAGAGCCCTTTTTCCAGCCTAATGACTCATTTGGTTATTCATGGGAAGGAAAAAAAAAAGGGGTGGTGGTGTAAAAAACTGTCTTCAATCACCTCTCTCTCAGGTGGGAAAGTTGCAGATTGTTTGGTTGGGTTTTGGCGAAAATATCCAGACCCTACCTGGCAGCTCTGCATGGTGCCCTCTGCAGAGGCTCTGAGATCTGTCCCAGGTGGGCTGCTCAGGGGGGGTCCCAGGGGTGCTCAGGCCCAGCCTTGGGGACCTGGCCCCCAGACGCCATTTGTTGGGAGCAACCCTGGCATTATGGGTCCCACAAGGATCGAGGTGGCATTGCGGCTCTCTGGGGGCCTGTCCAGCCCTGCCACATGCTGCCACGTTCCCTGGCAGGGGGCATGGGGGTGTCCTGGGGCTGGGACAGCGCCGCCGCCACCACCCCACCGCGCCTCTCCCCACCGCGCGCGACAGATGGAAATAGCAGCAGCTCTGTTGATTTACAGCCACGGCCCTGACTTTAATGGGTTGTTTTTGCTCCCCAACAGCTACGGATTGGGTCTTCTTTTTTTAACAAGCCTCTCTGTTTCCCTGCACACAGCCCGCTCGTGCCTTGAAACAAGGGCATGCGGGGAGGCGACGCTTTGCCCTGCCTTCTGCCGGCACGCGCCAGCCGCCCTTGTCTCACCGTAGAGAAAACAAACCCAAATCCTGGGAGCATAAAAGGGCTTTGTCGGCATCGCTGCTCCGCACTGCACACCCTGGGGACGTCAAAGCGGGTGCCCCCGCCGCGGCCACGCTGCCTCCCCAGGCAGCCCACGCAGGAATGCTCGCTGCCGCCGCAGCCTGCGGGTAGGAAATAGTTTCCAGGCAAAAGGCCTCCCAGTGTATTCCACACTGACGGCTTCCAGCAGCCCTCTGTAGCCGTCTTGTTCTGCCGCCGCCGGGACACCTACCCGGAGGAAGAGCGGACACGAAGGTGGGAGAGCTTTAAAAAGCTCTGGTTAATTTTGTTCCAGCCCGGAGCAGCCCCACGCCTGGCTGGAGGGCTTCAGGGACTGCAAAGCGCTCGGAGGATGCTTGGGCTAGAGCCTGCGGCCAGGCTGGCTTTTTCAGGCAGAGCCTGTATAATGCAGGGGAGTAAACCCCGTGCAAAAAGGTGGGAAAATACCAGGGGCTCGGGAGACAGCCGGCCCCTCCACAGGCTGGGCTACAAATGTAGGTCAAAGCCCTCTCCTCACTCAAATCCGGTGACGACGAGGGTGTTGCAGGTTGGGCTGAAATATGTACCTCCAGCTCTTTACTCTGGCACTGAAACAAAACCTACTCAGAAAACTGTGAAAAATAAACCCAGCTTGTGAATGCAGCTGATTGGAAGTTTTTCCAGCAGAAAGTGCCGTCCTACCCATGTAAAATCACTCCTCGGGCATGTGTTGATCTGGGCAATGTTTCCTCTGAGAGAAAAAAAAAAAAAAAAAGATCATAGCAAGGGGGGAGAAATGTTTGGAGAAAGCCAGAGCCACCTCCTCCAGCCTGCCGGAGGGGAGCTTTTCCATCGGCTGGAGCCGGGCTTTATTTAGCAGCCCGCCACCTCGTACGTGCTGCCGTCGCAGGGGGCGAGAGGAGTGCACTGGTCCCAGGTGGGGATGCTGCTGGTTTGCTCCCCCCAGACACCCAGGGATGCCGATGGTGCTGGAGGGAAAGGCGGCGTTATTTTTAGGGGGAGAGGTCCCCAGGGGAGGGCGGGCGCTTCCAGGCAGAGCACCGCCCCGAGCAGGTGCCCAGCGCTGCTCTCCAGCTCTGCTTTCTCTCTCTTTGAGGAGGAAAAAAAAAAAAAAAAGGATTACTGAGTCAGATAAAGATTTGTTTGGCCAAAGTTAAGCCAATCTTACAGCCAGAGCTCTTCCAGCTTGCAACAGGGCAGGCTGGGATGAAGTTTTCCACCTGGCAGTGCCAGGGGCGGGATCCATGGGGCATGGGGCAGCAGCTGCAGGGATGTCTGTGACCGGTCCCCCTGTCACTCCCTGTCCCATGCAGGGTGCCCCTCTGAGACCACGAAGTCCCTGTAACCCCACTGTGCTGGCTGAGGGCTCTCGCAGCGCTGGTGCCACATTGGGCAGGGTCCGACCCGTGCTGGCATGAGCCCCTTGCGCCAGGACAAGCTTTGTGCCACGCTCACTAATTAAACAGAAACGCGCTTGTGTGCCCGTGCCTGACCCAAGCCAGATTTATGGGGTGATCCTGCAGGGCACAGGGCTGCTATTAGTGGTCACGAAACCGCAGGCTCGCAGACAGGCTTCCAGCCCCAGGCAGCTTGTGTTTTTCGGAGCAGAAATCTCCGCTCTGGCTGTTTTGCCAGTGGCCCTGCCAGGGACACCTCGTTCCCGCGAGCCGCCGGCTCTCGTTCCCGTGGGGATGGGGCCCTGGGAGCACCCACCCCCCCGGGGGGTCCCTCAGCACCGGGGGGGACAGGGAAGTGCCAGGGGGGGCAGCCGGGCTTTGGGCAATGTGTGCTGCCTCACTCCCTGTGCTCGGCGGAGCCGTCGCGCTCAGCGAGCGGTTCGCCCTGCTATTTATACCCGCAGTCTTTCGGTATAAATGAAGCTATTTTAAAGGTCTTGGCCAGGTATAACTGGTTTAAACAAGGCTGGTAATGACTCAGAGGGCTATAAATGTCCATCAGAGTCCTCCGCAAAGCTCTCAGCCTGCTGAGGGGTTTGATCGCCTCAGCAAACAGACTCTCGTCACGATAAGAAATCCCATCGGGTTCAGGCAGCGTGTGCGCCCGAGCATCCGGCATCACCTGTCCTGGCACTGCCTGTCTCCGGTGCCACCAGCAGGGACATCTGGAGCCAGGTGAGGGGACCTGGCTCAGGTCTGGAGATGTCTGCACCATGGTGCAGCTTTGGAACAGCGCATCTCCGCTGCAATGTGCTTTGCTCCCCATCTATTACCTGGCCCCACAGGTGGGCACCCACAACTGTAAGGTTAATTGTGCTGTTCTTTGAAATATCTGGGGCTTGGTAGAAAGTGCAGATACATCTGTGCCTCTGCAGGAGCTTGTGCTTCTGAGGCTCTGTGGCGACATGGGCTTGGCTTCCCCATTTCCCACCCTGGTCCTGCTGGGAAGTGTCCTCTTGCTCTACCACCGCCTGTGGGCTCGTGCTGCAATGCTGCTAGGGGGGAACAAACCAGCCCTGTCTGATGGATGGAGGTGACCCCCAAGGCTGTAGGGACATGGCTGGGGCTGCTTTGCCCCCACTGGGTGATGGAAGCTGCTGTCTTCTCCTCCTGTGCCTTCAGACACCTCCGGGCTGGCTGGCCTCCAGCAGAAAGGGGTTTTGTTGGAAAATAACAGGGAGGTTTTGAAGCAGGGGCTTTTGGGAGGAGTATCCACATGCAATTTGTCTGTTTGTTTTCTTATTGTAAAACCAAAGACATTTCAGTTTTCAGAAACTGATAATTAAACATAAAAAAATATTTCCCTTACCAGAAGCCGCGGCCTGAACGCTTTGGTCAGCCAGGTAAAACCTCCCCCGGGCTGCCTGCGCTGGCTGGGGCTGAGCTCATGAAACCAGCCCTGGCGGGGCTTTCCCGCGGGTGAGGATACCCTTTTTCTCTTCATTTCTGCCCAGGTCTGCAGAGCGTGAAGATCGGCATCATCGGGCTTCCTCCCCAGCACCCTCTTCTTCCTCTGCTCTCTGAAACGAGGGCTGCTGGCACCCTGGCTGTCCCTGGGAGGCCCCAGGCGCTGGGCTGAACGTGTTAACTTTGGCTTTTTACCACCACCCCTTTCCCCCCGCCATCACTCCAGATGCCTGCGCATCTTGTTTACCCAGCAAAATGTGCCAGTGGAGAAAATCAACGGGGGCGCTGTCACGTGGGCCATGGTAAACAGCCAGCAGATGCATTATGTTGATTTTGTTCCGGAGCCCTTCCAGAAGGCAACATCCTGCTGACGGGCTGCGCGTGGGCACCACATCCCCCTGCCCGTCCTGCCCAAGCAGCATCCTTGGGTGCCATTCAGCACTGAGCACCCCGGTGATGCCAGCGAGCCATCCTGCTCTCCTGTGCCCCGTCCCCCAGGGACCCAGGTGGCTTTGTTTCCCTCAGGTGCACTCTTTGGGCATTTCCAGTGTTTTATTTTACCCTGCCGTGCTGGCCACTGATTGTAGCAACTCAGTACCTTCTGTGGCACATTGAATAATTATGGAGTGGGGAGAAACATTAAAATAGCACCTGAGCTACTAAACACGGCAAAAATAGCCACGCCAGCCATGTGCGGAGCGGCCGCTGCAGGTACGTGTGCAGATGAGGCACAGCACAGCTGCACTAAAAGGGGAGGCTCCCTGTAAATGGCTTTTTGTTTGGATCCCAGGGAAAAAGAGTGCAGGAGTCTGTGCATGTGAAGCACCCCTCAAAAGCTTCAGGTGGGGAGCAGGTGGGCTTGGCTTGGCTGATTTTAATTCTGACGGTGGCCTGCTGGGAGCACAGAGACTCTCCCACAGGAGCTGCATGGAAAAGCTCTTCCCGAAGTTTTTCCCTCTGCTTTCAGGGCCGTGTCAGGACCATGGGGAATTTGGGAGAAGGCACATGGCCAGCACTCTGCGGTGCCTGTACAGCCTGGCATCAGGGGATGTCTTTCCAGGATTACAGACATTGGGTGTCTATCCTTGGGCTCTTGATAAGGTATTACAATCACTAAATTTTTGCATACTCCTGACTCGTCCTTTGTTGGACTTGTTAAAGCCTTGGAAAATATTTTCATGAATTAAGAAGCCCCATTAAATCTTGAATCTAATTAGGAGAGACTTGGTGGTGGAGTTCTTCAAATAGTTAAGTCAATATTGCACAGTGTAATTGTAGTAATTCCCCGGCGGTGCCGCAGCTGACGGCCTGTGTTATTGTGTAGGTAACTCCGCGGAGAGGGGAAAATCTCCCCCACCGCAGAATGTCACTTATTTAAATGGTTCCCATCTGAGTCCTTGAGTGATCAAAGAATATTGGTTCCTGGCAGGCCCAGCAGAAATTACAGCGCATCCCAGGGACCCTGCAAGCATCCCCAGCAGCGGCATCCCGAAATGCGGCACTGAAACAATGCTGACCTTGTGAGCGGGCTGCCTGTGCTCTGCCTGCTTTCCAGCCTTGCTGCAGAAGTGCCCAGAGGGCTTTGGCAAGGGGGCTCAGCCTCTCCCCAGAGTGTTTCCCCCCTGCGGAAACGTGGATGACAATGAGGAGCAGTTGTCTGGTCTGCCTGGTGGGGCGAGAGCTGCCCAGAGTGCTCCCAGCCCAGCAGAGCCCCCTTGGCCTTACAGAGGGCAACTCCCAGGGATCCCGTAGGGAAAAACTGGGAATAAACCAGTGAGGGTGGGAGCTGCAGACCCCATTCCTCGGCCACAGCTCCCCTGTCCCCTTCCCTCCGACCCACTGCCTCCCGCAGCTCCCTTGCGCACCTCAGCACATCCACCCGCCTCGTCAGGGGAAGACCTCGTTAAATCCCGGCGATAATTGTGGCCGCCTGCTCAGCTTTTGTCTCTGCCGCGATCTGCCGCATGCTCTTCTTCTTCTTCTTGTTATTAAAATGCCTCTCTTCTGTAGGGCAGCGACAGTTTCTGTCTCGCAGGAGAGCCAGTTCCTCAATTAAAGAGAAAAAAAAGCCACCGCATTTATTGTGAAACAGCGGTGCAATTGGGAGAGTTCATTATATTGGATTAATTATGATAATTATCAGTAGAAGGGAGATAATTACCCTGTTTGTTGTCAAGAATAAGGTAAGGGGGGTTATTTATTTATTTATTTATTTATTATTTTCTGTCACACAGATCAGACTGGCAATGCGGTGCTGCCGGCAAAATGCCTTCACCCAGCGCCCATGTGGCTGTGCCAGGAGAAGGAGCGGGGACGTGCTCAGCACCACTGGCCTCGCCGCGACCAGCGCGTGATGGAGGTGGCTGAGACCGTGGCAGCTGCTGGCCAGGCTTGGCTCTGGCCGCTGGCCTCCTGCCTCCAGAAAGGGAGCGATGGCTCCTCCAGCCATGGCTTCTAATGCAAATAAAAATGTAATTTAAAAATTAAATTTAAAATAAATATTACTCAAATATTAAAGAGAAGAAGTCATTTTTTAAATGGTCGATATGTTTCTTGGGAACCCAAGCAGACATGTTTAAATAAGACACTGCTGAATTTTTTCAATTTTTATCATCTTAGGTATTTTAAAAAATGTCTCTTATAAGGGAATAATATATACCTTACTGCCTCTTTTCCTACTCTGTTAAGAGAGATTAATTTTAATGGGCAGCCCCAGGACAGTGGCATGGGAGGCTGCCCTTGTGAAAGGAGGGAAAGGGAGACGGAGGCTGCAGGGCCCCGGGGGGCCACTGCTGGTGTCAGCCTCCCCCTGCTGCCTTGGGGCTGTCCCACACGGCCCCGATGGCCACGGAAGGTCCATCTTGTGGCTCCCAGCCTGTGCGCAGGAGGGTGACCAGAGGTAGAAACCCTCCTCCTCCGTGGCAGCAGCATTCCAAGTCCTGCCAACCATAAGGGGAAGCTGCCCCTTGTAACGAGCAGCAGCGAGAGCCCTGGCTGTGCATCCTGCCACCCTCAGTGCCGAGGTGCCAGACTCGCTCGCAGAGTGCTAACATCTGTGCTGCTGTGTGGGTTGAGGCCCAGTGGGGGCTGCATTTGTTGGCACGGGGACACCCTCCTTACAGCCGTGCTCCTCCTCCCATGGCGTTCACTGCAGAAAACACATCCATGCGTCCTGTGCTTGGTGGCCAGGAGGAAAAAGTGATGCCAAGGTTGAGCACAGAATGCCCCTACCACCCCAAGTTAGCGGCAAGGGGAGAGCTCAGCGCACAGGATCTCAGGAGCAATGCAGTCGGCCGTGGCCAGTACCCACTTGGCCAAATTTCCTGATTTCTCATGTGACCCCAGAGGAACAAAAAGCTCTGTGGCATCGTCTGGCCATTTCAAACAAGACCCAGGAGATACACAGCTGCTTTCGGGCCCCGCTGGCCCCATGTCGAGGGGGCTGGGGCACAGCACGGAGCCGGCCCGCAGGCTGCAGGCAGGAAGATGCCACCCCGGGGTCGCGCTGGGACCCCCGGCCCCTGGCAGCCGCTGCCGTCGGGGGGACCCCCGGGGGCGGGCGGGGTGTCCCCCCACCCCCGGCCCTCCAGAATCGGGGACAGCAGGCGACAGGGGGCGCCCCGTCACCGCTTTTAGCCCGCGGGACAGCGGAACGGGCCCTTCCCGGCGGGGGGGCTCCGCCGCTTGCCCCCCTTTTGGGGGCAAAGCCCCCTTTTCCTGGCGCGTCCCCGCATGTGCCCGCCCTGGGGGCAGCCCCATCGGGTCGCACCCTTCGTTTTCAGCCGCCCCCCAGATCCCCGAACACGGGCAGGCGGCGGGAGGAGGCGGGCTGCCCCTATCGCCGCGGCTATCGCGGTAGGAAGGTGCCCTCCCGGGGCCGTTTTCGTTTGGAGCTGACTCCGAAGGGTGCCGGGGCACGGGGAAAAGTTCCCCGGGCCCCTCTTTAGGCGCCCCCGGTGCCTGTTGGGTCTGTGTTAATGTTTAAAAACTAGCGCCGGCTTCCGCCGGTCGATGCTTGGTTTTAATCCCGGGAGCAAAACTAAACAAATAAATAAAGGGAAAGGTCGGCGCTGCCCGCTTTGCTTTGCAGGCAGGTAGGTACGGCTGGGGGACGTGAGAGCGAGCCCACTGCGGGCCCACATCCCCGAGGGCAGGAAGGAGGTGGCGGCAGCCCCCTGCCCTCGGGGCGGGCAGAGCCGCGCTCGGCGGGGCAGCCGCAGGATGCTGCCGGGGGAGGCAGCGCCCCGCGGATGGGAGGCGTTTGGCCAGCAGACGGTGGAGGGGAGCGCTCCGCTTCCTCTGGCTGGGAGGGAGGGCAGGAGAGAAGGAGGGAGGGAGGGCAGGACGGAGGGAGGGAGCCGCTCCGCCGCTCCCCGACGGCCGCATTCAGGCAGCCTCCGCCGGCGGGAGCGAGCGCTCCCGGCAGCGCGGCGATGGCGGGGCCGAGGGGCTTCCGAGGGGCCTGATTCCGCCCGTGCGTCCGGGGGTCCGTCCGTCCGTCCGGGCAACGGGGCGCTTCGGCGCCGCCCCGACGGCGCCCACCGGGACCCCGCAACCGGCGCCGCGGGGAGGGCAGCGAGGTCCCCGGGCCCCCCGACGGCTCCGATCCCGCTCCGCCACCCGCCGCGCCCCCTCGGCTGCCCTCGCTGTTTGTTTTAGTTACGAAATAGCTGTAGGAACTCGGGCAGAGCCGCGGGAGGGGCCGCGCGGCCGAGCCGGAGCCGGAGCCGGAGCCGAGCGGCAGCTCCCGGAGCCCGGACCGATGGGGCAGCGCCGGGGCGCGGCCGGGCGGGCGGCGGCCTGAGCCTGGGCTCCGCCGAACAGCCGCGGGGAGAGAAGGTGCGTGCGTCCGGGGGGCGGCTGCCCCCACCGGGGGGCCGGGGAACCCGCGCCCGTCGGGGGTGCGGGGCGCGGGGGGAGCGGCGCCCGTCGGGGGCGCGGGGCGGGGGGCGTCGGGTCCCCTGGGGAAGGGGGGGATCGGCTCCCGCAGGGCCCCCCCCGGGAAAGGGAGGCGGGGGGCGCTGGGAGCAGTGCCGGGGTGCCGCCGGGGTGCGGAAGGTGCACGGGGGGCCGCGGAGGAGCCGCTCCCGCCTAGGTGTGAGCTGATTATTCAAATGGGCAGCCGAGGACCTGGGGATTGGAGGCTCGCCCGGCCGCTCCGTGCTATATCACTCGAGCACCCACGTCACTGCAGCACTTGTCCTCCTCTTCCTCCTCCTCCTCTTCTTCCTCCCTCCTCCCTCCTCCTCCTCCTCCGGCTCCTCCGTCGCCTCCGGGCGACTCTTCGCCACGAAGCGCTGCGAAAACCCACCCGAGGAGCAGCCGCGAAAATACCCCCGGCCCCAGCGCCACTCCGTGCCCCCTCCCTTCCTCCCTCCCTTCTCTTCCTCCTCCTCCGGAGGCTCCGACGGAGGGAGCACGGCAGAGGGGAGGGAGGGCTGGCGACTTTTTTTTTTTTTTTTTTTTGGGTTGCTCTCTGTCGTCGTTTGTTGTGGCTGTTAAATTTTAAACTGCCATGCACTCCACTTCCAGTATGCTGGGAGCGGTGAAAATGGAAGGCCATGAGCACACGGACTGGAGCAACTACTACGGGGAGCCCGAGGTAAGGAGGGAGCCAGGGCTCCGCCACCCCCCGGCCCGGCCTGGCCACCCCCCGCCACCGGGAGCACCCCAATTTTGTCACTAAATGTCGGGCAGGGCGGGGGGGGGGGGGGCGGCGGGGCTGGCCCCCCCCGGGGCCGAGCGGGGCACGAGGCTGCCCGGGTGGCGTTTCGCGATTTTTCCTCCTCCCCCCCCCCCACCCCCCCAGGTATTTTTCTCACTTCGTGCAGGGATGTCCTTTCCCCTCCCTCCAGCTCCCCAGCATGGACCCGGTGGGCTTGCTGTGGCCCCGTCTTTTTTAATATCTGTATTTTTGGTTTTCATTTCAACAGCCCCCCCTTACACCCACCCTCCCAAGATTTAACCCTTTCCAGCCTGCTCCAGGGCTGCAGAGGCTCCCTGGCAGGCGGCGACCCGGGCTGGGGTGGGGGTGCCCCCGCACTGCTCCCCATTTGGGCAGCTGCCCTTGTCCCTGGTGGGGCTGCGCACCTGCCCCCTTCCGTCCCCCCCCAAACCTCCCTCCTCTCTCTCGCTTGCCCCCACAGAGCTACTCCTCGGTGAGCAACATGAACGCGGGGCTGGGCATGAACAGCATGAACACGTACATGACCATGTCGGCCATGAGCACCACAGCCAACATGACGGCTGCCACCTCCATGAACATGTCCTACGCCAACACAGGCATGAGCCCCTCGCTCACCGGCATGTCCCCGGGTGCGGGGGCCATGCCCGGCATGGGCTCGGCAGGCGTGGCAGGGATGGGCGCCCACCTGAGCCCCAGCATGAGCCCAATGGGGGGCCAAGCAGGCTCCATGAACGCCCTGGCCCCTTACACCAACATGAACTCCATGAGCCCCATCTACGGGCAGTCCAATCTCAACCGCTCGCGGGACCCCAAGACCTACCGGCGGAGCTACACGCACGCCAAACCGCCCTACTCCTACATCTCCCTCATCACCATGGCCATCCAGCAATCGCCCAACAAGATGCTGACGCTGAGCGAGATCTACCAGTGGATCATGGACCTCTTCCCCTTCTACCGCCAGAACCAGCAGCGCTGGCAGAACAGTATCCGCCACTCACTCTCCTTCAATGACTGCTTCCTCAAGGTGCCCCGCTCCCCAGACAAGCCAGGCAAAGGCTCGTTCTGGACTCTGCACCCCGACTCGGGCAACATGTTTGAGAACGGCTGCTACCTGCGCCGCCAGAAGCGCTTCAAGTGTGAGAAGCAGCTGGCCGCCAAGGACAGCGGCGGGGCGGGTAGCGGGGCAGGTGGCGGGGGCAAGAAGGGGCCCGGGCAGCCGCCGAGCCAGCCCCTGGGGGAAGGCAGCTCCTCGGGTGGCTCTGAGGGCTCAGCCGGCGCTGAGTCCCCGGCCAGCGCCTCACCGTGCCAGGACCACAAGCGCGCCCTGGCCGACCTGAAGGGCACGGCAGGGCTGAGCCCTGGGGAGCCAGCGGCATCACCGGCACAACACCTCCTGGCCCCCCCGCACGCAGGCCTGCCCCACGACGCCCACCTCAAGCCTGAGCACCACTACGCCTTCAACCACCCCTTCTCCATCAACAACCTGATGTCCTCCTCCGAGCAGCAGCACCACCACCCGCACCACCACCACCACCACCACCACAAAATGGACCTCAAGGCCTATGAGCAGGTGATGCACTACTCGGGCTACGCCTCGCCCATGCCTGGCAGCCTGGCCATGGGGCCCGTAACGAACAAAAATGGCTTAGAGTCCTCCCCTTTATCTGGAGAGACTTCTTACTACCAAGGTGTGTATTCCCGGCCCATCATGAACTCCTCCTAAAGGGCCGAGGGGAAAGCTCCCCTGGTGAGGGGGGAAAGACCCCACACCCCCGCGCAGTCCCCTAGCAGAGCGATGGACTCTGAACGCTGTCGAGCACGGTACATATACATATATCTATCTATCTATTTTTATTTTGTTTCATTGGCTCCAGATGTCTGCATCCATTCGGGAAACAGCAGGCACGTCTTGCAAGCACCTCGGCCCGTGCTGAGGGCAGGAGCGCTGGTCCTCCCCCCCAGCCCAAAGCCACCCATGCCTGGGGGGCTGCGATTCCCATGTTTTGCATTGTGGGGTGGTTTGTTTCAGTGGGGGGGGGGGCGGGTTGTGGGTGCGGGGAGGGGAGAGGGGGGTTTCTGTTGGGGCTTTTTTTTTTTTTCGTTGTTGTCGTTGCAAGGAGGTATAAATATATCTATTTTTTTGTGTGGAAGTGACGGAAAAAAATACCAAACAGACAAACAACAAAACAAAACCCTCCTTCAGTGTGAAACCCATGCTAGTTTTGAATCCAAGGACCGAAAGTCTTGTAACGTTGTAAAAAGGGGGAAAAAAGGGAGGGAAAAAAAAAGAGAAAAAAATATGAAAAACATTAAAAAAAAGACAGGATAGATCGTTGTAATTGAAACAAACGCTTGATGTTACCGGGAGAGTAAACTACTTGGATCTGATTAATTTATCGTTTCTGTATGCTTTATTTATGGCTTATAAATGTGTATTCTGGTAGCGACTAGCCAGATTTTCACAGAACTATATTAAAGTGTTACTGGCGGTTTTTTTTCCCCTGCATCTCTGTTCCACCGGGACTCGCCCGTCTCCCCCAGCCGCCGCGGAGCTGCGGCCCGACGGGGCACCCGCTGCCCCGGCCGAGCGGCCCCGACGGCGCGGCGTTGCCGCCCGCTTCCTCTCTTCCCCGGCGACCTCGGAGGGGCTCGGCCGACGCGGGGACAGCCCGGGGGGGCGAGGGGGGGAGCGGGGGAAAGCAGCGGGGCACGGCACGGCACGGCACGGGACGGGACGGCACGGCACGGGATGGCACGGGACGGCACGGGACCCTAATGGCGGCCACCGGGGGCACCCGGCCGGCGCTCGGTGCTGCCCTCGGGGGGCAAAACCGACAGCGGGGTGTGTGTGTGGGAAATGGCAAAGAAATGGTAACCGGGGGGACGGGGCGAGAAAGGAGTCGCAGGGGCGGAAAGCGGGAAAGCGGCGGAACGAGCGGAGCGCTGCCGGGGGGGTGACTCGGCTTCGGGGAGCGCGGCCGTGGAGCGGGGAGCTCCCCCCGCTCCCCCCCAGCGCCCCCGGCTGCCCGAAGCCTGCCCGGACCCTCGGCCGGCGGCACCCGTCGGGGGCCGTTTTACTTTATTTCCCCGCTCCCTGCCCGTTTTCCCAACCACTTGTTGTTTTTCCCACGCGTTTACGGCGCTCATAGATGTTGCTTTCCGAAATAACATTCAAATCCTTCTTAAAATTCCGCATTGTCCGCGGGAAGAGAAAAGGGGACGACGAGTCGGGGGGATGGGGGGGGGGGAGGGAAGGGTAAAAAAAAAAAAAAAAGCCTCCCCAAAACAAAACAGGGATCCAGCCAGAAATCTGTCCGTCTCTATACGGGAAGGACACACACGTTGTGAAGCAGGCATGCAATGTGTTTCATTAGCACATAAAAGGCTCCCGCGGGGAAGGAGCACGGGCACGGGGGTGACGCCGCTTTGGGGACGCGGCGCTGCCGCTGCCGCCCGGCCCCAAAGCGGGCACCGAACCGGGCACCCGCTGCCCGCCCCAGAAGCACGCCCTTTCGTTGGGTTTGCTTTGGGTTGCTTTGGTTTGGTGTCGTGGTTTTTTTTGTTGTTGTTGTTGGTGGTGGTGGTGGTGTTTTTCAAACTCTCATCCTTTTTATTTTTGTTTTGTTTTGTTTTCCTTTTTAAATTTCCCTTCCTCCGGCTGAAATGCAAGGATGGGAGGCTCGAGGGAGAGGAAGCAAAAGGAAAAAAACGGGACGGCTATACATTATTTCTTTTTCTTTACACCCGCTTGCTCTTTTTCTCCCCCCTTTCCCGCCCCCCCTCCGCACGACTCGCCCGCCCCCAGTCTTCCTGCAAGTGCATTCTGCTCCTGCCGGTTTAAGCAACCGTGATCTGTGAATAAACAAAGTCAGTAAACAAAAAAAAAAAAAAAAAAAAAAAAGGGGGGGGGGGAAATCTAGATCCAAATTCCAGGAGGGTAAACTTTCAACACCACGTCATACTTCAGCAAATTTACACAGATATTATATTGCGTCCCTTTCCTTCCCCCCCTCTCCTTTTGAGCCATTGTGCTTAACTGAATTTTATAAAGCTGATCGATATCTTGGTAAAATATTCATTTTTAAACTAGCGGGCAGCGAAATCTTTGCTTTGTGCTAAAGTCAATAGTAGCACAGTTTCAGCTCAAATAAATGCAGGGATGCTTCCAGCTCCCGCAGAGCCGGGTGCGGCGCAGCGTCTCGTCCTGCGGCCGGGGCGCAGGTAGGTGACAGCCGCCGCTCTTTCTCCTTCTCCTCCTTCCCCTGCGCCCCGGCTCCGCTCCGCTTCTGACCCTCCCTGCGCCGCCCGAGGCCGCCGGGCGAGCGGGGCCGGGGCCGGGGCCGCTGTCGGTGCGCGGTGTCTCTGCCCCGAGCTCAGGAGCGGGGCAAGGCCGGGGCCGGGGGGGGCTCGGCGGGGCCGAGGGGCCCGGGGCGCTGGGGCTCCGTCGGGGGAGGCTGGAGGGGGCCGGGGATGCTCCGGACGCGGCTCCCAGCGCCTCGCCGCTCTCCCGCGGGCCGCGCGCTTTCGTATTTTCTCTGTTTTTTTTTTTTTTTTTTTTTTTTTTTTTTTTTTTTCCCTTGCCCCCCACTCCTTTTTTTTTTGGCTCGTTTTCCCGTTGTCCTCCCCGGCCCCGTGGCACTCCTTTGTTCCCCGCGGCCGGGCATTTCGCCCGTGGCCGTGGCACGGGGAAGCGCCGCTGCCGGTGCCGCAGCGACCCCGGCTCGGCTGCCCGCAGCCGCGTGGGCAAACACGGGGGGACTCCCCCTTCCCTGCCCACCCCCCGTCCCTCGGTGTGGACGCAGGGGGAAGGCGGAACGGGCGTTCAAGCGGGGCCGGCGGCCCTGCCCTGCGCGCCCCGCGGGCACGGTTGGCATTGCCCACGCGGGGGCTCGGGGAGGGGACCTTGTCCCGGGCCGGGCCCGGGCGAGTGGGAGCGGTGTGTACGCGGCATGTGCGCTCCCGTGTCCCGCAGCAGCACGGCGGCTAATGGGCTCTCAATAATTCATGGCAGCGCGGCCAGCTCGTAATGCCGCGCCGCGCGCTTGCCAATTACTTGTCATTAACCGTGTCCCCGCGCGGGGAGGGCGCCGCGCGTGGGAAGGGCCCGGCCGGGCCCCGTCGAATCCCCGCACACTCGGCCCGCGGCGGCTCCCGGCGCCCCGGTACCGGCTCTGGGGCTTGCCCCCGCCCTGGTGCCCGCTGCCTCTCTGGCCGCCGCCCACGGCTACTTTTTATTTTTGTAGCTTTGATTTTATTTTTATTTTTTATTTTTATTTTTTGCCTGTTGCTGCCCCCGAGCATCCCCAGCATCCCCGGCTGGCGTTTCCCCGGCTGACAGCCCCTCGGCAGGGGCACAGCGTTAGAGCCCGCTCCCGCGCTTCATTCCCCTCGCACCGATTTTATTATTATCACCATCATCATCCTCATTACTCGGGGAGACCGGGCGGCGGCCGGCCACGTTGGGGGGGGGACGGAGAGCCCCGGTAGCAGGAGGAAGCGCGGAGGGGAACTTCCCCGGGTAGGGTCTGCGCCGGGGAGGGGGCTCCGGGGGGGCTGCGGGTCCCGCCGCCGCCCGAACCGGGGCCGAACCGAGCGGCGAGCGGGCGGAGCGCTGGGCTCACCCCGTGCCCGCCGGCGGGGGAAGCCGGGCGAGTTTGGCCGCCCAGAGCCGCGACCCCGGGCCAAAAAGCAGCCCCCGGCCGGCCGGCCGCGCTGGGTAAGGCATTTGTTTTTTCCTGACTTCCCCTGCGGTGTGGGGGGGAAAGGCACTTCTTTAATTGTTCGGGCCCCTAATGACATGCAGAGATGGCTCAAAAGACAGCGGACATCAAAGCACAAAGAAGATGATGGCACATCCAGGCTCGGGCAGGGCAGGGCAGCCACGCTTCCACCCGGGGAAGGACGACGGCTGCTGCCCAAACTCCCATCGCTTCTCCTCCCGCCGGGGAAGCGGCGCGGGCACACCGGGCTGTAGTCCCAAAGCCGCCGGCAGGATTGTATGCAAAACGCGTTTATTGACCGTCCTAAAAAAAAAACGGACAACTCGGGGGTGAGATGAGTCTAATTATTGCCGGTTCTAAAAAGAGCTGGAACACCCAAGTAGGGCTTAACTCGTCTCCTGGGAAACTGATGGAGACCTATTTTACAAGCTGTAATTCTGCTTTAGACTATTGCAGGCTAAAGGCAGTTCACACTATCCTCTTTCTTCTAGAAATAGTCCTAATCCTGTATTTCGGCAGGGTAAAGTCCGCTTCTGCTCCGCACTAGATTAATCCAGAAACCACATAAAACCAGGTAGGGAAGAGGATGGAAAAGGGGAGGAGAAAAATCGTTCAAAGTTTGTTACCTCTGCCCTGCCTAACCTTCAAAAGAGTAAATATTAAAGGATGATGCAGAGTCTGCCGGCTCCTTATTTACGGGACAGCTTCGCCGCCAATAGAGCTAAAAACGGGGCTTTGGGGCTGGCGGGTGTCGGGAGGAGAGCATTTTGGTTTTATTTTTTGCTCTCTCGCTGTGGTCGTTTTTCAGGTCGGGCTCCCTGGGCGGCGAGCGAAATATTTTTCCTCTCCTCTCCCGACGGAGCCGGGGGGAGGAGGGTGTCCGGGGAGGGCGCGATGAATTTGTTAGTTATTTATTTTTACTGGGGTACGAAAACAACGACGACGACAAGGGAACAGCCCGGGCTGTGCCGAGTCCGAGCGCAGCCCCGGCCGGGCGCTGCAACGGTGATTTTTGTCCCAGCTGCAATTCGGGGGGCTCCTTGCCCCGGGGGCCGCACGACCCCAGCCCCAATTTGCTGCTGAGGCGCTTGGCAACGGGCTCAGCGGCGGCTCTGCCGCGGGGAGGGCGAGGGACAGAGAGTGGCAAGCCGCAGGCCCCCCGGGGAGCCGGGGCTCAGCCCCTAACACGGAGGGGAGGTTTCTGCCCGCCGGGGGGGAGAGACCCCCGTGTCCTGCCCTGCCGGCCCCGGGGCTTCAGGGGCACCGGGCTGCAGAACCCCTGCTTTAGGGGACCGGGAGGAAAGGCCGGGGCGTTTGGGGGGGGGACAGAGTCCAGCGGGGCACAAAAAGTGCCGGGGCAGAAGAGTGCGCATCCGGTCCGCTCCGCCCGTGGGAAGGTGAAGCACCGCACCGAGCGTGGGGCGCGGGTTTGGGAGCTCTGGGTGAAGCGATGCGGAGAGGTGGAGGGGCGAAGGGAGGGAGGGGTGTGGGGAAGGCTGGCAGGACGGACGGACGGACGGACGGACGGACAGAGGCTTGTTCAGCGGCCCCGGCGGGGCAAACGAAAGTGGCTCCCGGGACAGCCGGAGGGACCGGGGGGGCAGCCCCGCCGGGCCGCTATGTTTGCAGGTGCAGCCGAGCGTGAAAATGAATGTAAAAAAAGAAAAGGAAAAAAAAAAAAAGAAGTTTTTAAAAGCTCAAATGAGTCGGGGACGGCCGGGCAGCCGGGTCCCGCAGCGCATGAGCCCGGCTCGTCGCTTGCCCACGCGTGATCGTGGGGATGTGGCACGGGGCAGGGGAGCAGGCAGGGGGCTGCCACCCGCGACTGCCACCCGCGTGGGACCGGCTGCGGCCAGCGCTCACTGCAAGCCGAGGGGCAGCGCCTCTGCCCTGCGGTCCGCCGCCGGCTCCTTTCTTTCCCTTTCTTTTTCGCACTGTCCTTTCCTTTCTCTTTCTCTCCTTTCATTTTCTTTTCCTTTCTTTCTCTTTCTTCCCCCTTTTCCAGTTTCTTTTTTTTTCTTTTCCTCTCTTTCATTTTCTTTTCCTTTATTTCTCCTTTTTTCCATTTCCTTTCTTTACTTTCCCTTTCTTTTCCTCTCATTCATTTTTTTTCCTCCCTTCTTTGCCTTCCTTACCGCCTTTTCTCTTTTTTTCCCCCTTTTCCCCTTTTTCTCCTTTTTCATTTTTTTCCCCTTTTGCCCCATTTTCCCCCTTTCCTACTTTTTTTCTTTTCCAGCTGCTGCCCTGCTCCTCGCAGTCCACCTCGAGTGCAGGCAGGGGACAGGCGTGGGGCAGCTGGCCGAGCCCCACTGCCACGGGGATGGGCGCCGGACAGGGACCCTACCGCTGCCCCCTCCTGCCAGGGGCCGGGCCTTAAGCCCTTCTGCTATTCCCCAGGTGGCCCCTGCTCCTTATAGACCAGGGGGGCAGGAAAGCCTTCGATGTACTTTTTATTCGCTGCAGGCAGCGCAGATTTCTGCAGCCAGAGCCTCGCTGCTGCCAGATCGCTGCCAGCGCCGACAATCCGTGGCCGGAGCAAGGTGCTCACCCCCGGCTGGGGATGGGCCAGCTCTCTGCAGGTCTCCGACCCCACAGTCGCACAAGCAGTACAAAGAACGAGCCTCCTCCCTCCATGGCTGGACAGCAGCTAGCCAAGTGCCCCGCAGCACTGAGGAGTGCAAGTGCAGGGATTTCACTTCCATCCTGGTACTGACGGCGGCAATGCTGAAGGAGTTGGGGACCTCGAGATGCTCAGGCTGTCTTCTGCAGGCAAAAGAAGCAGCCGCTCGGTGCGCTCCATTATGTGCGTGCACTTACCCTCAACTTCCCTCTCCTTTGTTTATTTTAATAATGGCACAGGGAGTCAGTTTCAGGGGTAGATGGGGCAAACTTCTGGGCTTCACAGGGTGTGTTGTGACTGTGTATGCATCTCCTATTAAATCCACAGATTCCCATCTCTGATTGCCTCTTTGTGTCTGTCCTTGTGCGTGATACTTGTGTTATTGTTCAACAGCTCCTGACGGGAATGGGGAGAAGTTATCTTTGCCTTGAGGACAGTTAGGAAGATGCTTTTCCAGGATGGATCCTTTTAGGAACCAAGGAAGTGAAAAAAAAATTGTAACTGCACCTTGAGAAAGTTGAAGAATGAATTAATTTGTGGAGCTTTTTGAGGGATGCTCATTGGTGCTGTCCTAAGAGTGAACACGAGTTCCCCAGGCTGCCTCTGCACCACATAATGGATTGTCCACGGCATGGATATCTCTATCCCCCCCCCCCAAAGGTAACGGGTGTCCCACGGGAAGGGACAGACGTGCAAACCCATTTTCAGTGCAAGAGGTTTGCCCCAGCACAGCTGCCTTCCTGCAGCCCCTCGAGGGATACCCAAAGCAGGAGGCAGTTATGGGGCCCGTGGGCATTGCCCCACCTTCACTGCATTCATCCCCTGCCCTCACCTCATGCCCAGCACCAAGCCCTGGTGCCATGCTCCATCCCCCTGCATCCCTCCCTCTGCTGCTGCCCTGCACGGCACATGTTTCGCTGGCGCACGAACGGCCTGGGGGGGGACAAAGCCAGTGACCCAAGGGCAGGCAGGCAGCGGGGTGGGGGCAGAAGGCGAGGCTCACATCAGAGGAGTTGCCAGGACTTTCTGTCACCCCTGGGTCCAATCCGAGACATCATTAGCAGACTAATAAACCGGCTGCAGATGTTGAGCCGACGGCAGGGCATGTTTCTCGGAAGCAGTGTGTAGCAGCCTGACAAAGTCTTGGGCTGGGAAAGCTGTCAGCGCACCCCATTTTTTCTTCTTTGTCTTGCGTCCTTTGCCACCCTCCCCCCTCATCACTTCCCTCCTGCCTGGATTTTTGGGGGGAAGGGAAGGAAAAAGTCTGGATCTGGACTGTGCAGCTCTCTCCTCACACACCAGGATGCTGCTGGGAGGAGAAATGCATCAAGCAGGGTGACAGGCTCTGCTGCTGCAGACACCGGGCTTGTTTTTCATCAGAAATAAGAATCCCCCCTGCCCAGGAGGGGGCCATACCTGCTGAAGTGCCTCTTAACCTTTTCTATATCCTGTTGCTAAAGGAGAAAGCACACGAGGGTTCCTGCCTCAGGAAGAGAGAAAGCTCCTGCCCAGCTGCCCATGTCACTGGGCTCCCTGAGGCCAAAAGCAATGTGTTGCATCCCCAGCAAATCCTCCCCTGGGGAGGGAGAGGGGCCGCGCAGAGGGAGAAGGTGCCCGGGGGGTGATGGCAGGGCAACATGTTTGCCCCTGGCTGCAGTTAGCTGCCGCTAACATAGCAACTGTTGTTTGCCCTGGGGCTGCCCGAGCGAAGTGTTTTTCCCTTGTTCTCTCCCCGGGGTGCCGTTCTGGGAGGGGGGCAGGACCCCTGCATGCAGCCCACTCTCTGCAGCACAACCCAGGGCAGGGGATGAGCAGCTGGGGTGTGCAGCCGGACTCTGCCCCGTGCCCAGCAGCAGCCAGGGCCCAGGGCCGGGTCCCTGCCGCGGCACAGGGCGAGAAGAACAGTCGCGTATTTTTCCCGAGTTACTTATTAACCACTGTTCGTTTGACAGGATCAATATTTCAAGCGAGGGAGTAAACACTTAAGAACCAACACTCTGCTTTGCTCTCTTTTCCTGTGCGAAATGATTTATTTTATAAAATGCATCTGCCTGGAAGGGAGGCAGAGGCTGGAGCCCTGTGGCTTTTATCTGCGGGATATGCAAAGCACATTTATTTCGTCTTTTATCTCTCATATTGCATGTTGATCCCATACATATAGATTGATTTTGTTCAGGTAGATAATGAAAAGTCAAGTGGAAAATTTACACAAAGGCACTCAGGATCTCGACTTTCTATTGGTATATAAATTGGTTTATTACTTCATTCCCTTAAACAGGGACTTTCACACTGGGGAACACTTTAAAATATATCATGTTTAAACACAAAACCATTTACCTTTCACGTGCTTTTTTCCATCAGTAATTTCCTTGCCACTTTTGCTAATTACCAAAGATATTTGTGTTTAAACAAGGGCTCACTCCTTCACAGTCCCGCCAGCAATTCATTTTCCTCCTCCCGCTCCCGTAGCCAAAACGTCCCGATGCAAAATTTCCGCCACAGCGGCTGTGCCCGCCCCGGTGAAGGGGCTGATGATGCCTCGCAAGCAGGCATTAATTCCCTATAAGCAGCTTTCATTTAGCCACCCTAACCCGGAGCCTGGTGTGCTGCTCAGGCGCTGAATAGAGGGCACTGTATGGGAGAGCAGAGCTTGGAACAAAACCGGGAGGAAACATTATTAATAAACATCTTCTGGACATTTGGTGGCTCGTATAGGCTGCTCCAGCTTAAAGCAATTAATTCAGGATACTGACATAAACTCTCCAGCTCTTTGACAGCTTGGAGCTGAAATAAAAATGCTAGTTCTCAAGGGAAAAGGAGAGGATAGTTGGCTCTTTTCTGGACTGTTTGCTTATAGGCCCAGAGAGCAATCTTCCTTGCAGAATGAAATGCAAGGACACAAACAATGTACCGGAGAGAGAATAGAAGATGGGAATGAACAGTTTGAACTATTTGCTCAGCAGAAGGGCAGCCACAATGCTCAACCAATGGCTTTCCCATGCATCAACCGGGCTTCTTAGGCCCTTTTGTTGTTCATCCTCTTCCTCCCACCAGATAAGAGCACAGCTGCAGAGCTGCGGCTAAGTCCGGCCGTCGACTTATCCACGCAAATCTGCTGTCATGTTTACAGTATCTCCCTGCTGGGCAGCCCCCAGGGGCAGCTGGGTGCCGTGCCACCCGCAGCACGGCATGGGGCTCCTGGCCATACACCTGGTGGTCACACCCGCAGCTGGGGCGAGCGGTTCTGGCTGCAGGAGGCAGACAGACTTCCTGTGAGGGCACAGGGGCGCAGGGCTGCCCTGCCAGGTGGCCCTTGGCATGTCTGGGGGGCAAAGCCCCTCCAGAGAGCAGTGCAGGGCAGGCAGGAACCTCCCGCCAGCCAGTGCTGATCCTGACCGGGGGCTTCGCGGTGCTGGCTCTTTGTCCCAGCCCAGGCTGCCGGCTCCGGGAGCCGGGTGGCAGCGCGCGGTGCTGTTGTAATAAGGTTTATTTAGCTTGAAAAGGTTTTACAAGGTGAAAAGGCAAAACACTGAGGACTAAAGAAAATGCCTGCCTCGCTGAGATCACATGAAACATTTGTAGTCAAAGAGCACACCTGCAGGAAACACCAAGTTTAAACACTGCTTCTGTCACAAGAATCTGAGCAACCTCTGGCCACTTTTTTCTTTCTTTCCTTTTTTTTTTTTTTTTTTTTTTTTTGTGTGTGTGTGTTTCTTTTCACCCTTCTTCCCTACTGGGTGGTCAGGAGGAAGGGTTGAAAGGCAGGAGGGCTCCTATTGTCTGCGCTGCCTGCAGAGCTGACCCCACGTGTCCCTGCAGTGCCAGCACCTGACCGAGCCCACACTGTGGCTGGGGCTGCTTGCCCAAAAAGGCCCAAACCTATCCCAAATCGAGCCCCCAGGTCCATCCCCACTGGAGAGATGCCTAGTGCCGGCCCCCTGCCAACAAGAGGGTGAGAAAAGACACCCGGCAGCTCGGCTGGAGCCAGCACCAGGGGCAGGGGCAGCATGGTGCCAGCAGCTCTCACCCCAGCATGGCCAGCAACGCTGCCCCACCGGCAGGGCAGAGCACGCCGAAGCCGATGCCGATGCTGGGCACCCACCGTGCCGACAGGTTGGTTAATGAGACTCTAAAGAGGCTGAGCGATGCTTGCCACCGCTCACTTACAGCGCTAATTTCCAAAACACTCGGCCATAGACAAAGAGAAAGTGCAGTTAGTGCAAAGTAATTTGTGCTGTGCTCCTGGCGAATGAATTTAGGGGAGCAAATATAGTTATGCAGGATTTAAATTAAAGTTGACACTAATGTAAATACAGCAATGCAACTGCATGTTTAAGAAATATGATGAGGCTACGGTTTTAATCAGGTCCTTTTAACTCAGGTGGCATTTTAAATCCTCGCCATTTAAATTGGATAACACCCATGAGCTGCGTGAAGAGGTGTCAGACAAAAATGCTTTCTGCCGCTGGCAGCCTCCAGTCCAGGCACTGCCGAGCCCTTGCTCTTCTGCCACCCTCCAGAGCCTCTGTGGTGGCCCCAGGAGTCATCCCAACATGAGACACAGCTGGGGGCCAGGGGCTGCTCCAGAGCCACTTGTTTCACCTGCAGGAGATGGAGCCAGAAATGCAGAAGGTGACCACAGGGGCTCAGTCCCAAAGGCTGTCCTGGGTGTGGGACATGTATGGGGCTCCAGGGGAGAGCTGTGCAACTGCTCGGCTGGGAGATCACCACAAGCTGGCAAACAGACAACCCCGTACCCAGCCCAGGGCGCCTCCTGACTTGGGGGCAGGCAGGCAGCCTGTGGAGTGAGCATCCCCTGCGCTTGCTGCTCCAGGTGTGATGGGCTTCCCATGGCCCCTCTTGGAGAGGTTGCTGCCCTAACCTCCCCTGGCCTGCCACACTGCATTGCACTGATGCTCTGTGGCAGCAGACACCACCTACTTGCCTTCAGGTCACCCAACACACAGGACAAAGCCAGCACACAGCAGCTGGAGCATCCCTGGCCAAAGGCAGCATGGTTTGTCCACCCTGTGTGCCTGCCAGCAGCCCCGGCTGCCTGCTGACACACAGGACTCTGCTGCAAGAGGAAGGCACTGCTTTCCAGAAGGATGCCCGACCCTTCTAGCTTCAACAGCTCCCAGTGTGTAATAAATTCTTCTGGGGTCAGTCAACGCCTGTCAGATTTCCCCCACTGCTCTTGAACAACCTGCTTCCAGCCTAAATCATAGACTTATGGCATTGGGGAGGAAAGAAAAAAAAAAAGAAAAGAAAAAAAGAAAAGAGGAAAGAGCTGAGACTGCCTCACCTACTTCAAAGCCTGAAAGAGAGCAGAGGTGTTTCACAATAACAATAGCATTAACTGCAGCACTGGAGGAACTCCATAACAGGAGCTTTGTAACCTGGCAAGACCCAGAGTCATTTCTGTTACGGTTACCGGAACAATATATTTGGCAATTGCTTTCCCCTCTATTTTTTCAAAGCAAATGTAACGCCGCTGGCAAGGACACGCTGCCAGCATGGCGCTGCGGCGGGTTTCTCTGCCACCAGATAAGAGCTCACCCAGCGCCTGCGCAAGGCTCCGTCCCCACAGGGCCACCGCTGTGTCCTGTCTCTCACCCCCCAGGACATGGGGGGGCACATCCAGGCTGCAGCTGTGCCCCGGGGCTGGGCACAGACAAAATTGTGCCCACCCAGGCCAGCAACTGGCTTCCCAAGACCACACAGACCAGTGAACCCAAGGTGGTGTCCACACCAAGAGGTCTGCTCCCATACCACAATAACCATGATAATAATGATGAAGATGATGATGATGATGATGATGATGATGATAATATCAGCAACAGCTTTTGGGAAAAAAAAAAATCCCTCCCCTGGGATTTTTGGACCGCCCATGTTTCATTGCTGGCTGCCTCCAGGCACTTAGGGTACCAAAGCCAGAGGCAGCACTGAGTCTGTGTGATGCTCAGGCAGCCTAGATCTGGCCTGAGGTGCAGGGGGTGCAGATAAAATATGCAGGTCAATCAGATGGGTTGCACGCATCCTCTGTGCAGCATGGGAGACCTCTGCCAACGTGTGTGATGGGCCCCGTGTTAAGACGGGCAAGCCCTGCCTCCCTGAGATGCCTCTTGCAAGGCTCCTCCAGCTCCTGGCCCAACTCCATGCCTCCAAGCCTGCAAAACCCAGCAAAACCCTGCAAAACCCTGCCTGCCTGCTGCCTCGGCAGAGCCTGCTGGCCTGTCCCTGCAAGGGACTGCATATTCCTGTAGCTGTCCTAATCCCCCCGTGTGACTCAGCATTGTTAAGATGCCTCGGAGAATAATAAAATATGCTATAACGCCACTGGTCGTTCGCTGGAGATGTCCCAGCTGCCCGAGGAGGACAGCAGGTGGGCGCTGGGTGAGCTGCCCGGGGATGTGCTGGCCATGGGCGAGGGGGTCCCACTGCCAGCCGCCAAGTTGGAGCCCAGTGCTCACCATGAGAGGAAAGAGGATTTTTCTGTGGGTTTTATGCCGCTGGGGATCCCAGGTGGGGTGATTTTACCCGCAGCCACCCCCAGCCCCTGGCCTTTGCGCAGATGCCTATGTCCACAAACCCCCCTAAGCACTTAATGAGCTTCGAGACAGCTATTGTCTTGACAAAGTTGATTGAAACCGGCCACGGAGTTCAAGGGTTAGGAGGGGAGGGAGGCGCAGAGGCAGACAGGGTGACACCAGAAACCCTGTCTGGTCAGCAATCAAAATAGATGGTGCTAGCGCACGGGTGCGCGGCAGGCACGGGCAGTGGCCTTAATTGATGCCAAGGAGCAGCAGAGTGTCCTGACGCGCCGTGCGGCCATGCCTAATTCCTGATGGGCAGCACAGGGAGGGAAGGAGCAGATGAGTTGAGGGCAGAGGGTTGGCAGAGGTTGGACTAGATGATCTTGGAGGTCTCTTCCAACCTAGACGATTCTGTGATTCTGTGATTCCGAGCTGATCCCACGTACCCTGCTTTTGACTCCTTGGGCAAAGCCAGCGTGCATTTTTGCATGCAGATAAACAGGGAAACAAGTCGTACAGCCAGGACGCTGTTTGTGAAGCCAGAAGACAGTGCAGGCTTTGCTCTGGCTCCAGGGAGCATGGCTTCCCTGGCCGCTGGCGGAGCACACAGCAGTTATCTGGGGAGAGAGGCCTCCAGCAAGAGCCCAGGGCAAAGTCCAGGTTGCTCAAGGCGTTTTGGGCACTCCTTGAACCTTGCCTAGCATGCAGCCTCCTGGAGGGGGAACGAGCCAGCACCTGAACATGGCGGGGCTCTGCCCAAAGGGCAGCGAGGGATGCTTGCTCTTCCACAGGGAAGATCTCCTCTTTCCACGGAAAAGAGCTGTGCAACTGCGGCATTCACCAAAGGGGAAAGAATTAGCAGTTGTTCCATGGGATACGGGTAACAAAACCTATAGCTGGAGCTGAAGTGTTGGTGGTTAGTTCCTACTGAATCCCTCATCCAGGCTGATTTCTCTAATAAGTCCTCAGTTCAGTGACAGCTGCCTGCCACCTAAAGCACTGTGCCCCTGTGCGTGGGGAGCCATGGGAGGCAGGACACCCCCACCAAGGGCAGCAGAGCAGGTAGGGGGGGCTCCTGCTGCCTGGAGTGGTCCTGGGCCCAGCCCTGTGTCAGCAGACCTCCTTTTGCTCCTCTCCGATCATTGACAGTGTGTGTTTTTTTACTTCTTGAGACTGTCAGGAATGTTTTTCATGCAAGAGTGTAGTGCATTCAAAATACTGAAACCACCTTAATCTCAGCAAGACCAACAAAGATAAGAAATAGCGTTTAAGTTGGCTGAAATTAGCAAATGCATCTGCCACACAATGCCCCTGTTACCATTAGCTGTGACCGGTGAATGGCACTAGCAAAGTATGCTGGCAATGTTTAACAAACCATCCGTCTTTTACCTGTTCCTACTCAACAGAAACCTTTGTTTGAACCACGGGCCTATTCAGTCCTGCTGCTGTCTGCTTATCGGGAAGATTAATCTCCTAGGTATCACTATATTAATTTTAAAACCAGCCTTTATTATCAAGAGTCCTCTTCTGGGGCAGTGGGAAGGAGAAGAGGCATTTCTGCCCCCAGCGGGCGAGCCGGGCTCCGTGTCTGCCAAGCCTTGTGCTGCCGCTGTGACTCACCCGTTCTGCGGGCATCCCTGCCAAAACCCAAATGCAGCACGGACAGACGCTCACGCTCTCCTCGGCTTTTTGGGAGGCCACATGTCTGATGTCTGGCATGCCCCACACCACCAACCATGGCAGCTCGTGGCAGCGATGCCCTTCACATCCCTGTGCATCCCTGCGGTGGCATCCCTGCGGTGCCGGTCCCATGGCATGGAGGGGCGTGGGGAGGAAACCTGGCCAAGTTTGCCAGCGGGACAGCGGCCGCAGCCAGCACTGGCCCCAAATTCCTGGCTGAGTGCTGTGCACACAGTGCTTATCTTGCCTGGCTGTGTTTGTGCAACGGGGAGCCAGCTCACGCCGTGGGGTGGGGGATACGGCCAAGCACCCACAGGGGAGCACAGGGCAGTCCTGGGGATCAAATCGCTCCCGTTCCTGAGCACTGGGGGGGGTGGGAGGGGGGGTCTTTAGGTTATTTTTTGTGCTGCCATGATTTTTTTAATGTTTCCTCTGCATTGTTCTGCTGGGCTTCCAGTCCCTGCCTATCCAGAGCTCCCGGGTTGACCAGGGAGAAGGGGCTGGGGCGGGGCTCCTCCTGCTCTCCTACTAAAGATGAGTTCCTCTCATGCTGCAGGGACAATTGTTTGGGGCAGTGTGTGGTTGGCCTCGCAGTGCCGCCAGCCTTAACCTGCAATGTGTTCCTATATCCCACTGTTTCACTGCCCCTGGCAGTCCTGCTCTCTGTGGGTTGACTTTTTTGCTCACTCACACCTCTGGCTACATCAGTGTCCTGTGGCACTGAGCTCCACCCAAACAAAAAAAGAAATAGAAAAAAATAAAATTCTATTGAGCGAAAAAAAAATCATCTTGTGTTTATAGAAAAATCATTTGGGGGTAGGGAGGAGCAAGGGATCAGCATGGGATGTCATGAGATGGAGAGTGCAGCTGTGTGACTCCTGTGGCACCGTGTCCCCCAGCAGGTCCCCTCCTCTCTGGGCTTTTCCCTCTGGCCATAGTGGTCCCTCTGGGAGTGGGCACATGGCCTCAGCTGGTGCAGGCCGGTCTCAGCAAGAGGTCGCCAAGAAGGTCACCAACAGTGGTAGGAAGAGCTCCAATTCATCCCCCTGCTTGGCATCGTTTTGGCACAGAGGGACTGATCCTGAGCATGCTGCAGATTCATCCCTTTGGCATCCTTCTCCTTGCACCCCACTTCTGTCCTGCCTGTTGTCCCTGCCCCATGCCCTGGAAAAGCCAGAGGCCAGGGCTGGATGGAGCCCGCTCCTGAACACATCCCAGCCCTCCCCACCTGCCTGCCCAAGCAGAGAAGCATGGCGTGGGCTCTCCTGGGGCAAAACACGAGGGAGCTACAGGCGTTTTCCCCACCCCTGTTCACGTCAGGTATTTTACCCCCAGGAATGATCAGCAATGCACAGACCCCAGCTTTAAACTTCCCCAGGAGCCTCAGAGCTTGACAGCCCAGTGATTTTAGATTCAGTGCAAAGGAGAGGGCTTCCCAGCGTGGGAGAAGCGGCCCCTTCCCCTTCCTCTGCCTAAGCTAACTCTTCTGCTATGTCAAATAACAGGCAGTCGGAAACCCTGCCTACACTGGCAGTGGACAGAGGCTTCCCTGTTTGGATTCAGGATGGGGATTTCTGTGGCTGAAAGTACCTTTGTTATTTTTCCAGGAAAGCTTCCTTTTTGGCTGGCTTCACCTCTGCATAGGATGCACACAGCAAATTGACTGCAGTGATGAAGAAGGAAAAATATTTAAACAAGCAATTATGAATGAGCTTTGGTTGCTAACTCGGAGAGCAGTTTCCTACGTCTATGAAGAAATGTGAGTGATTTACCCTCCGAGTCCAATTGCAGCCTCAGGAGTTCATTAAGAACGTCTCTTAGATTAGAGCTTTGTGGCGAGAGAGGGCCACAATTAGTCCGCTGTGCTCATTAATCACTCTTGCTGGTAGGAAGCTGCACTCCGCTGCCAGTCTGGGCACACCTGGGAGCAGAGCGAGTCGCAGCACCTCCACAGCAGGGGGAAGCACAAGCCTCATGGCAAAAGCCACAGGCAGGGTGCCAGGGGAGCTCCGCGCTTGCTGAGCAATCTCCAGAAGCCTCTTCCTATCTTCATGATGTCCTTTTACTCTTCCTAGATGTCTGTTTCTTGCTGCAGAGAGGCTGAATGTGGATTATTTGTACCTCTGGTCTGGCCAGGTGGGGTGATGCCTATGCCCCCTCTCTTCCCTCACCTCTGAACTTGGTGCACCCAACACAAAAGCAGCCTGCAGGGTTAGA
Source organism: Cygnus atratus (assembly GCF_013377495.2). NCBI lineage: Eukaryota > Metazoa > Chordata > Aves > Anseriformes > Anatidae > Cygnus > Cygnus atratus. The sequence goes on from NC_066364.1 coordinate 119,448,426, forward strand.
GGTGGAGCACTTCTGCTCTCCTGTTTCTGCTTTTACCTCTCCTCTTGGTGTCGGTGTTACATGGCAGGAGGTGTTTCCTCACCTGAATGTTAGAGCTCTGGGCCAGCGGTGGGGTGACTGCGGTGAGTTCTCCAGATGTGGCTCAGTCCCATGGTACCAAGGTTCCAGGCTCCTTCAACGTCCTTGAGAACCTTATCTCAGTGAGTCACCATTAACTGACTTCTAAAATCTGTGACATTTAAGGGAGTTACCTCTTTGATCTCAAAAGGCCTGACACACAGAGCCAGCAGCCTGGCCCCGCATTCCTCCTGCACGCAAAGCTCCGGCTTCCTTGGGGTGCCCTGAGGCTGGGGGCAGAGAGGTGGCCCCAAAGGGCTTGTGAGAAAATTTTTGGCTGCCTTGGATCTCCTGCTTGTGATTCTCCTGCTGGGTGTGTGGTCTGGAGAGAGGCTCTCAGCCAGCTTGTGCTCAAGCAGGAGGCTGTGCTCTGGGTGGTGGTGGCCCTGGGGGGGAGGGACAGGGACCTGTACTCATGCGTACGGGCCATGTGGCTCCTGGTCAACCCTTATAGTGTCCCCTGGGGTGCTGGGCTGTGGGCATCTCCCCAGAGAAGCCCCAGTGCTGGGCAGAGCAAGCAGGGCACAGGATAGTCTGTAAGAGCAGGAGGGACTTGGTCTTGTCTCGGCAACCAGGGGCTGAAAAACTTGGTGACCCTTTCATTGCTCATTAAATTCACCTCTGCATCCACTTCCCACCTGCAGGGATGCTGCGGAAAGCTCAGGTGTGCACAGTCCTCAGTGGTGCTTGAGCCTGGAAGTCACCGCAGTGGGGATGGGGCCACTCGCCGTGTCCCTTCTGTGCCCAGGCTTCTCCGACCTGTCCTTGGGCAAGGTGGCAGCAGGGTCTATGTCCCTCAGTGCTGGCAGCTGGCAGCAGGGGCAGTCCCTGCCCCATTTCCCCCCCTGGGCTCTGTGGGTACAGGGCCAAGGAGCCAAGGAAGCCCCTGGTGTGCTCCTCAGTGAGCTTCTGGTGCCTCCGTGGAGGATGAGCGAAGCAAGCTGTCAGGATCTGCCTGAGTCAAGGGAAAGGTTCAAGCACCTTGGAGTTTGACTGTGCTTCTCGTTTAAGCCAGCACAAATCATCTTCGCACAGCAGCTTTACGGGGCCCTGCAGACCTGCCTGGCCTTTACGCTGGGATGGGTTTTTCCGCTCACCACAAACAGCCGCATTTTATTTGCCATGGTAGAGACAGCAGAGCCTGCTGCTGTGCCTTACTGCTCTCAGGAAGGATGGCCTTCCACCTTCCTCTTTCTGGCCATGTCCTCAGGAGCTGGCTGAACAAATGGCCCTAAAGAAGTGCCCTCCTGCCCCTGCACCCTGGGCGAACAATCTGGGGGAAAAAAAGCAGTGTGGAAAGCACGCACAGCCCTTGCTGGCCACTGGGGCGGGGGGACGAGGAGAGGCAGCCTGCATTCCTCCCCGTACATACATTATTCGTGAGGGATTATTTGCTCAAGCCCAAAGCGCAGGCACAAATTGACAGCTGCTGACAAATACAAAGCGCTGCATTCAGATGACCAACACGGAGCGGAGGAGCCACCCGCCCAGGCCGGCTGATGCCCGAGGTGCAGGAGCCCCGCGTTTCATCTCAAAGGCAGGAGGAGAGCGCCTGAGCCCAGAGCAGAGGAGCCACGCACCCACTGGGTGCTCCTGGGCAGGGGATTTGCCCCGCACCCTTGGGTGCTGCTCTGGACAGGGGTGATGTACACGTGCAGGGCTGTATGTGCATGCGCACAGAGTTGAGGGCAGGTGAAACGAAATCTGCAGGCGGGCAATGAAATGGGGAGGCATGAGCCAGGGTGCTCATTAGTACCTGGGTATGGCTGCTGCTGACCTGATGGCAAATATGAAATATCAAAGCGCTTGTCAGCACTCCTGAATGGGACAAAGAAAAGGAGCATTAATGATTAACTCTGCTAAAAGCTCAGGCTTTTTTATTCCCATGGCGCTTGGACTATCTCGCTGCCATGTGACATGCTTGGGCCATTTTCTAGCAGATTGGGGAAAGCTAGTGAGCAAACACAGGTGCTTTAGCCTCAGCAGTGCTGTCAGGGACAACCACAAACAACACCAGCTATGCCTGCCTAAATTAGCTCCTGTGTTTGCCTCCATTTTTGCTTCCTGGAGATTTTACTTTCTAAGTCCTGTGTCTTTCGCTCCTGTCTTCAACTATTCACATGCAGGGTTAAAGGAGAGAGAAAGAAAAGAGAAGAAAAGCGAAAACACACAGAAAGGCTCCTCTTTGAACCAGCAAACTGTGTGGGGACCAAATGCAAAAGACCCGAGTAAACTAATTAAAACTACTCAGGTCTTTAACTGCAAAAACAAAACACATTTATTGTGCTCAAGTGGAATTATTTTAGTGATCCTCGGCAAACACCAAGCCCTGCAAACATGCGCGGGGTGCTGCGATCGCTCCTGTGCGCAGCATTTCCTGATGAGCCTGCGCCAGCCAGCCAGCGGGGAGGAGGCTGGGGGAGGCTGACCGGGGTGCTGGGAGGGCCTCCTGGCCTCCGGGCCTCCCTGGCCTCCCACGGGATGCTTTGGGTCGTGTTCGGTGCCGCTTGCTGGAAGCTGCAGCCCGGGCTGCACAGCCGTGTGGCGTGTGACCTCTCCGGTGCCGTGGTTCAGAGTGAAGGTCCCTCTAGTGGTATTATTTGTTTTAATTTATTCCTTCCATAGCACAAATCAGACAGACTTTCTTTTCCTGTTCAAATATTTATATATGTGTATTATTGCACTATGCTTAAACTCCTTGCAATCACACTGGGGCAATAAAGAACAGACTATCAGCGTGCGATGATAAAGGTAGTTTGAGTAAACAGCAGAAAATGAAATAAAGTTATAAAAAAAGAAGGCCTGGGATGGTATAAATGTCTACAAATAATCACTATATCAGCCTGCCTGATGCTCGAGCAATTAAGGACAACAGGAGTGAAATCATGCCCAAGCTGTCCGCATTTGAACACCGCCTGCCCTCCAGCCCCCCCAGCCCTGCAGGTGTGGGCTGGCCTGGCCCCCACCATGCCCCCCTGCTGTGGGGGTCAGGGCTAGGGGCCGTCAGGGGCATCAGGGCTGGTGGTGTGGGGCAGGAGCATCCGCGGACCTGGGCAGGTCCATGGCAAGTGTGGGGTGCCTCGGTGGTGGCCACCCCCAGACCAAGGGATCGTGGTGCAAAGGGGATTCAAACTGGGAAGCAAGAAGTTACAGTTGGAATTAGATGATCTCCAAGGTCCTTCAATCCAAACCCTTCTATGATCCTGTAGAATCTATTCTATAGATTCTATTCTAATCTTCAATAGACTCTATTCAATGGCATGGGGCGGGGAGACAGTCTGGTCACAAAGTGGGCTTCTGCAAGCAGTGAGAAGTGCCGGAGTTTGAGATCAGCATCCATGTCTTGAACCAAGGACAACGATCGCAGATGCGGCGTAGTTCACTTAGGGGGGAAATTAAAATCTGTGTATTTAGCGAGATTATGCTTGAACTGGTACCAATTTATTTTGCCAAATTGAGCTGCAGCCAATTTCTCTCCCATGTGATGATGGATAAATATCATTAAATAGGAAAAGATGAAGGCGATTGATGCCCTTGTATTAGCAGGAACTAACATCGTGTGCTTGAGAATGAAAGGACAAAATTGGAGAGATTTGGATGCAAATCATCCAAATGAGGCGGATTAAGCATGAGGGGACGAGAGAGAACGGGGTCCACAAAGCAAAATGCTGAAAAAAGCAGGGAACTGCTTGGCGGTGTTGGCTGACAGAGCTGGAAGTGGAGGAGCTTCCAGCGAAGCTCTGCTGGAAATGCCCCACACGTTGGGGTCTGGGAAAGGCAGGGTGGGGTTCCTTGGGGATGCTGGGGAGACCAGCACCTGAGCCCACTGTCCTTGTCATCCTGTCCCTGAGGTGGAATTAGTCCGAGCTCCATAACGTGCGGCTGGGATGGAAGGAAAAGGAAGGAAACAATATAAGGAGTTAGGGAAATAGGTGTTGGGCTTTCTTCTAAATTTGTGCCAGCCTGAGATCGCCTTCTGCACTGAAGGGCAGGTGTTTGTAGTGGTCTAGCTGGCAAGCAGTGCCTTTCCTTGGGAGGCTCTGAGCAACACTACCACGCAGGAGGGGGCTGCCAGCCGGGGGGCAAGCCCGAGCTTCTCGTAGGGGGCACCCCGGCCCCATCTTCTGCCGTGGAAACTCCCTGCCCTCCGCGAGAACAAGGGTGCCTCTCCGCCAGTGATCTGTGACAGCTTCAGGCTTTGGAGGTCTTAGCAGAGTTGGGAAGAGATGAACATTTTTTTGTTTGGGATTTGTTTCTTTATTTCTAATGCCGCTGTGGATGCTTTCTCGCTGAGACCACTTTCTGCTATTTTATGAATTGTAATAAGTATTGGAGTTGATAATTAATTCATAGAAGTGAATTTTACTAGTAGCACCATGGGATAAAACCCCAAACAGCTCCTTTTGTCAATTACAGAGTGTTTCTATCCAGTCAGTGAATTTCTCTCTGTATTCAGAGGGGCTGAAGGTGAAGACCCAGCCTGCCATCTGTAGCACACAGGTGGGGCTTAACCCTCCTCTGTCCCCTGAGTGAAGCAGGTACAGTCTCTTGTTTTTCTAGTCGGAAATTTTCCTGTGCATTTTGGTCCTGTTTTCTCCAGCAGCACTTCACATGGTTTCAGTGACTACCTACCGAGTGCAGGCTTTTCCCCAGGTTTCCCCTGCCATACCTTCCTTCCCTTGTACGAAATGCAGAAAGAGTTTGTAGAAAGGGGTCTGCAGAGTTCAAATGCGTTCTTCTACTTTGATTTGTTACATACAGATCTCCTGTGAGGTTGTAACTGCTTCTGCAGCTCCTCCACCTTTCCTAGCGTGGCACAGCACACCAAGTATGCTGCTGCAGACCTCATCTCACCGCTGCATATGCCAGTGGCTGCCACACACACATCCTGCCAGCACTGAACTTAACAACAATGCATTTTTAATCTTCCATCACACTGAACTGTGCCCATCCATTCGCGGCCTTCATCTTCTGCCAGGCTCTCTCTAGTCCGTGACACTGTTCTGCTGCAGTGAGACCTAATTTGTGTGCACTCTGACAGGTGGGTGCTGGGTTCTCTCCTCTGCGAATCCTTTGGTTATCAGACGGATTCTGAAAGTTTGCTGGACACCTTTCCCTTTGACCCATTACTTTTGGTTACAGGGAGGATATATTCTCCCTGTGGAGAAAAGCTTGGTTTTGGGCAGTGTTGGGCTGCTCTAGCACAGGGTTATCACTTGGATCTTTTATTAAACCTTGTTAATGAAAGCTGGCAGGTCAATATTTCCCAGCATTATGCAAGGATGAAGAAGATCTAATTTTTCCTCCTTGTAAAATGGTGACTGATATACTTTCAAATGTCACCACTTTCTTCTTGGCTGCAGAGCCCCCGGGGGGCTCCCACAGCCTTCTCTCCCGTGGCAGCATTTCGGTGAGGCGACAGCTGGGAGAGCATCAGACGCAGCGGTGTGAGCCACCACTGGGTGCTGGCCATGGCAGATGGGAAATGAAAAAACTGATGTGCAATTAAACTGAAGCAAGGAGGGACCCGATGCATTTTTCAGGGTTATGCAAAGCCCTTTGATTTTTGCTTTGTGCCCGGGGTTTTGCTGGGCGAGGCTGTGCTCCAGGTGCAGCAGCGGGGCCACAAGCAGCAGAGGAGCTCCCTCTGCAAGGCTCCCACTGCTGCCGTGCATGCAGCATGCACCAGCCTTCCTGCTTTTCCCCCTTTTCCCCCAGTCACAGAAGGCTGCAGGAACACCCGTGCTGCAACGTGCATGGGGTTTTGGTGTGTGTGAAGGACAGGGTCTGCACCCAGGGAAAGGCACCCTGGGTGTTGCAACGCGGCGTCCCGCCCACCCCAGCGGCGACAGCAGCCTTTTGTTCATGGCCCCATCCCAAGCGCTGCTCCAGAGCGGCACAGGGCCGGTGGGTGTGCTTGCAGATGCACCAGTTGGCTGTTTGCTGCTCTATAAAAGAGGAGGGAAAAAAAAAAAAAAAAAAAAAAAGGAAGTGATATTGTTGCAATCAGCCTAGTGTGTGATAAAGATTTATTGCAGGTAGAAACCAAATAAAGGTATGGTAGGAACTTCTTTATTACCCATATCATGATTGCTTATGTGATCGGTGACCTGGAACACATTCAAATTCATGTTAAATAAAAGCCTAATAGAATTTTTTTCCCCTGCATTATGGTGACATGTGGTCAGTAGGAAGAGCAGCCAATTGCTGTGTTTACCCGCTTCCTGCTTTTCTGGAAAGTCAACAGTTTTTAAAGGCTTGGGCTGGCTCTGAATTAAGAAACTTGCGCCGGTTTAACTAAGGTCAGTGCTGGACAAATGGGATGCAATGGTGGTTTTTTTTATTATTATATGTATTTTTTAAATTTTTTTTATGGCATTTCTGTGCCAGGTTTGCCCACGTCCAGCCTCAGCAGAGGGTTGATGCATGCTCTGAACCCAGGGAGCAGCTGGGGCACCCTTGTCATCGGCACTGAAACGGGGCAGCCCCAGCCCGGCTGGCTTTGGGGACGGCACAAGCCAGGGGCATGCTGCCACGCACAGCTGCTCCCGCTGGTGGCACCTTGAGGAGGCTCCGAGGGGCTGGGATGAGGCCCAGGAGGTCTTATCTGCTCACGGCTTGCAGACCTTTCTTCTGCTGCTGGCTCATCCATCACTAGTTAACGGGGTACCCCTGCAAGGCCGCCTTTCTTTGTGTGATATCTTTAACCTCCTGCGAGTAAATACCCTTTGTACACATGTATCTCGTTCCCTGATAATGTATTGTATTCCTTCCACCACCGAAAGCACTGGTGGCAGAGGGAGAAACAGTCTGCTTAGATAAAAAGCAATTAGCACCTCTCTGGCCAGCCCAGCGTATATTGTTAAAGAAAATGGGCCTCGCGGGAGGCTGGCAAAATTCCTCCTGGCTGGCGAGGGGAGAAGAGGCCCAAGTTAATTTGAAATGTGTTAATTTGCAGATGTGACCTGGGACGTGCTGCTGAGGAGCCCTGCCTGGGCATGGGACAGGCTGGCAATGGGAGCCAGGAGCTGTTCCAGGGCGGCTGCGTGGGGGTTTGGGGAAGGGGAGCACCACTCGACCTCTGCCTGGCTCCCCATCCGCTCACCCCCTTGATTTGCAGGCTGGGACACACCAAGTGGCACCCGACACCAGCCACTAGCCCCGCTTGCTGCTGTCATCCTAAATAAATAGGTATGGAGTTGTCTCCCAAGCCCCCTGGGGTTTTTGTCCCTGCTCCTGCATGCTAGAAAGGGAATTTTGGAGCCCCTGTCAGCTGTATCATGGTACGTGTTAGGCGTCAACACCACTGCCTCTACCGCCACACAAGCCAGTTTCTGCAGGTCTCCAGGAAGAGCCATGTATCTTCATTTCTATGTTAATCTGCATTAAATAAATGTCACCATAAACAAATTGCATCTCGGGAGAAGGTGGAAAACATATGGGTGTTTGCCAGCCAGGGGTTATTAATTTTACACTTTCCATCTGGAGTCTATAAAGGGTCTATTCTGAGAAACAACACAGACCCAAGGTCGCGGCAGCATGGGGGCAGGCTGCGGGGCGCCAGGGTCATGCTGACTCTGTTCCGCCCAGCGGGGACATGCCCGTGGGCCGCGGCCCCTCACCAGCCTGCCCATGTGCCGAAGCATGTCCTCCCTTTATTGCAAGCCATTCTGCCCCATAAACAGTGAGGCAAATCAGCCCAAACACAGCCTGGGAGGTGGGGTGGGACACACTGCTGGAGGCTGGCCAGGGAGGAAACCCGGAGCAGGACTGAGAGTGGGCAAAGCCGTCCTGGGGCTGAACCAGAGGAGACGGGAAGGATTTTGGGGCAGGCAGCGAGGCTCCCTGGTGGGCTGGGGGCGAGGAGAGTGAGATGAGCAGCCCCCCGAGTGGAGCGAGATGTCTCACACCGTGGTGCCAGGGGGCGGGAGGAGTGAAAACCCTGTCACCTGCAGGACACGGGGTGTGGGAAGTCGTGAGGTTGTTGTTTCATGCAAAAAGTGCTGGGATCACCCCAAAAAATCTTCCCCCTTTCCTGCATGCGGTGCATTCATACGTGCCAAGGAGTGGCCAGCAATGATGAGAGCCTCGGCAGACACGTTGGCATGCGGTGGCTGCTGCTGCCCAGAGGCTATGCCACACCAGCAACCCCTCGCCCACCTCTGCTCCTCCTCACCTGCCTCCCTGCTGTCCCTGTGCCCCCACCGCCCCTCGCTCTCCCCCTCAGCGCAGCCCTTGTTTGCTTTTCTCACCGCCTGCCCCTCGCCCCACTCTCCCCCCTGTGCTCATTGCATCTTTCTTTCTTTCCTTTCAGCACCTGCTTGCACCCTCTCCCCTAAGCAGGAAATGTTGGCAGTGGCATCAGGGTCTCCTGGTTCTAATTCCCACCCCCCTGTGTGTCCTCGGGACTTAAGCACACCCAGAGCCCAGCACCCAGGGCCCACAGATCTGCTGGCACCAAGTCTTGTGGGCAATTGAGGGGCGAATTGTGGCCGCCTTGAGGTGGCTGGTGATGCTGGGACCCTGATGTGGCCTTCATAGCCCAGCAGGGCCAGCAACCCCTACAGCGGCCAAAAGTGCATCACCAATGAGTTTGTTGGCCCTAAAGACAGGGGGCTGGTTTCTAATCAGGCCAGTTCTCTGAGTACCACGGTCGATTCTGTCACTGAAAATGTGAAAAAGTCAGGGGCAGGTATTTCTTTCTGAAGGCTGTGCTTGAAATCAAGGAGAGATTGCATCCAGGGATTCTTGCAGGCGGCCTTATGCAGGAATGGGGGCTTGATAAATGTGGTGGTTGCTGCTATAATTAGCTCACGCCCTTCTGGTGAGGCGTGAGCGACAGAGATGTTTCATTCTGGCTGAATTGACCAAAAAGACTCTCTGTGGTCCATCGAGCTGGGCAGGAGCTCATACAAACTCTTGCCTCTGTTGTTGTTGGCTTTAATCCGCTTGAGGCTGAGCATCCCCAGCACCAGCAGAGCCCAGTGCCTGTGCCCCTGTGCACTCCCACAGCAGTGCAAACTGTGAAAAGAGAGCGAGGGCCCAGCTCTTTAAAGAGCGTCTCAAGCTCTTGGGGGGCTTGCAGAAGTGACAGAACACTATGGAAATGCTCCATGGACACTGGGTATCTTGACACTTAATAATATATTTGAAAATTGGTTCCCTAGGAGCCTTAAAGGTGCACAGGGCTTGTGCTCCTAAGCCACTCGTGCAAGCTGAAAAAGTCAGCCTAGAACTCCAGCTAGAGCTCCACTGGCTTGATATGTATTTTATTTTATTTTGTTGATTGAAAACTGAATTGCTTGCCATGTGGGCAAGGGAAAATTAATTCAGTGTTGTTTTGAAGAACATTTTGGGGGGAAGAGTTGCTGTGTGGTTATTTCTTAATCAGGCTGCTTCAGAAGTGTCCCCCTACACTTCTCGTCTGGCCTTCCCAAAGCCTGTAAAGGGGGAAAAGGGTGCAGATAATGATTTTTCTTCTGGAACTGAACCAAACACAGACCCTAGATGTATGGAACAAGAGGGTATGGAGCACAGCGTTCACCAGCTCTCAGTTTTCAGGCTGACGCCCTTGCTCTCCCCAGGCATCATGTCCCGTCTGTACCTCCCCAGCTGCCCTGATAAAAACCTTGCCAGGGGAGTTGGTGCCACCTGGCTGCCTGCAAGCCGTCAGCGTGGCCCCGGTGAACGAGGGTGCATGGAAGCCCCCAGTTCCCAGCCACAGCTGCCGCTCAGCCCTGCGCCGCTCCCTCCGCCAGTCGGCCTCTGGCAGGGCATTTCCATATCGCACCGCTCCCCGTTCCCAGTCCGAGCTGTCCCGCAACAAATCTATTCAGGGAGGCCTCTGAAAAGGGAGAAAGAAATGCCATCCATTCAGCAGCTCCTGCTCCTTCTGACACCCTCTGTCTCCCCATCCAGTTCATAAAGGACTTTCTGTTGGTTCGCCGCAACCAGGGAGCAGGAATGCCGCCGGCCAAGCATGGTTTATGCCGTCTACAAAACGCGAACAGTATGGGGATCAGATGACCCTGGACATGTTTATTGTAGTAGGGGAAATTAGCAATAAATAAAGGCAAGTGGGCAGAAGAGAACGGGGACCCTCTGGGACTCTTGTGTCTATAGGGTCAGAATCAAAAGAAGGCTTGATTTGCTCCTATAATTTAACCCAGCCCCTGGAAGCCTTTATCAGAGCAAGGACAAGGACATGCTAATCTGAGTGCCCATAATTTAACGGAGATATACTGTACTTACACTGTGCATTTATAGTCTAGTGGACAGCCCCCAGGGCCCCATCCCAGCAGGTGCTGAGCCCCCACTCCCTGCCTGGTGCTGCCTGTGGCATCTCTGCCCCCCCACCAGAAACCTGCACGTTTTGGTGCTTCGTTGCTCTGCAGCCAGGCTGCTCCCTGCCCAGCAAATGTCTGTGGGGGACTCTGGCCAGCTTTTCCCTGAGCACCCAGTGTGCAGTGCTTCAGGGTGTGCTTTTCACCAGGGTGCTGCTTTCTCCTATCCCTGCACAGTGAGGATAGAGCCTGGCATGCCCATCGACCTGGGCTCGGGGACCTTTTCCCACCACGCTGCAGGGTTGAGCCGTGCCATGTAGGCATCTCGCACCCCTCCCACCCCTTGTTTGGGTCATGCAGGGTGGAGGTTAACGGGACTACCCATCGGCTAACACAGCTAAAAGCAGCCCTGGGTGTGGTTCTGAAGGTCTGGTGCCGTGGGACAGCCTGGGAAGGCACCCCTCTGCCACATGCCACCACCCGTCCTGCTCCTGGGGCTGCCGGCGGCTCCCTGCCCACCACGGTGACCTGAGTTTTGCTGTGTTCCTTTGCACTGGGAGAGGCACTTGCCCTCCCTTCAAAACTGCCCACTAGGCTCGTTCCTAAGATACTTGCCCCTTCACCGAGGATTGTTCTTCCCATGGAAAAGAAACGCTGAGGTTTTCAATAATCAGGGAGGCAGCACAAGCCAATAAATTCTCTGCTTGAAAGATGAAAGGCTACAGTTAAAGAAGAAAAAAACCCCACGGCCCCGGGCATTCCCCTCTTCCCTCACCCCGCGCTGCAGCACAGGTGCCGGTGCTGCCTAACCAAGCACGGCACTGCCTAGGAAAGACGAGCACCCACAAAGCTGAGGCTTTGCTCTGTGAAACTTGCCTGCAGTCACCACCAAACCCCAGCCTGTTGCACGGGTGTGTGTGCAGATGCTTCTCTCTGTTCCTGCCCTGTAGCCCTGCGTGATCGGATGCAGGGCACCCGTGTTTGGCGGCAGGTGTGTGGCTGGCAGGCGCACGGGCAGAGGGGCTGCAAGGATGGCCAGGGCAAGCGGGGACCCCGCTGGAGGAAAAGCCCAGTTATGTAAAATAAAACGTTAAAGTGGGCAATAATGGGGGAAATTAATAATGCCCAGGAGACTTTAAAGGTAAATATAATAGTAATGTAAACACAATGGCTTTAAATATTGGCTTTTATGTGACAGCTGCTCTCTAAGCACCTGCTTTAGGCTCTTGTTCACAGCAGTCATCTACAGGCAGCAGCTTTTGTTGCTGTGCACAAAAAAATCATATCCCTGGAAAGCCACTGCCCTGATGTTTTTCACTTGCTCTCCCAGGTGTGGGAGGCATTATTGTGGGTGCTTCTTCCCCAGCCTGGTGGGACGCCACGAGGACCTGACACAGGGGGCATTGGGGGGGCCCACAGGCAGAAAGCCCCTGGTGCAGCACGGAGCATGCTGGGTCTGCCTCCTCCGGCTGCGTGCCCCATTTTGCACTACACATCTTTTTTCCCTGAGACCAAGTAAGGGTCAAACCTGGCCATGTTTTTTCTTTTGTGCCACACTGATGTCCACTGTACATCTCAGTGATGTGCAGTGCAAAACTTGATGGTGCTCCTGTGGCCATGGGAGTAACTGTGGCACAGAGTCTGTTACAGCTCCTGGCTTACTTTCAAATGATGGTTTCTGGAGATGTGATTCTGTGAGGAGGCTCTCCTGTTCACCTGAACAAAAGCAAGCTTTCATCCTTTTGTATTTTTGGTCTCCAAAGCCAAGAGAAAAAATTACACCCATACAGGATTTTATTTTATTGTTTTTTTAATTATGTCCTTTAAAAGGTCACTGCATTACTGGCTGTTTAGTGGAGTCCTTTCTGGGTGCTGGCTGTTAGCAGTACAGCATTTCCAAAGGAAATTTAAATCTTATGAATGGGATGGGTGGTGGGTGCCCAAGAGATAGGTACTCCTGCGCCTTGGTGCCTTTTCCATGCCAATTAAAAGCTTTGCCTGCTTATGGGGCTGTGTTTTCTAGCCCCGCCAAAGCACTGAAAAGCCAGGAGCAGGGCTTGGAGGGCTGGAATATTCCCACATGTGGAAAGATACAGCATGAAACGGTAAACTTACCTTAAAAGAGCTGTGGAAATGGATAAGAGACGTGTCCGAGCTGCATGTTTACTTTGAGATTAGGGAGGAATTGGCTGGAACAGCACGTTTTCTGTCGGCTGGGGGAGCGAGGGCAGCGCTGGTGCTGCTGGCCCCGGGGCGAGCCCGGTGCCTCAGTGGGTTGTGTGGCCCAAAGGCAAGGTGTCCTGGCACTGCCCATGCCCTCTCAGGAGCTGTGGGGTGCTGTGGGGTGGTGAAGGGCACAGCAGGACCTTAGGGTGCTGAGGGGGAGAAGCCGCGGGGCTGCTTCGCTGCTTGCTGCTCCAGGACGGTTTAAGAGGTAGTTGACGTACAAACGCGGGAGGGAAGGAGTGCGTGCTGGTGGCGTGGCTTGGGATCATGATAGAAAATTCAAACAATATTAGACTCAAAAAGTCAACATTAGACACACTTCTACTAAGGACCTACAAACAAACAGAGTTCCTCTGTACACACATTAACAAACACAACTCGGATGATGATGGCTGCTTTCACCTTTTCACAGCCTCACTTTTCTGCACCAGCTTTGTAGTGGTTGTTGTTTGTCTCCAGGCACCGGCAAAGCTTGTGGGCAGAGGGCTCGCGCTTTTTGTACATCTTTAGCCAGGAACCTCTTGCCTACCTCGCAAGGCTGCTGGGGAATTGTGGCCCTGGATGTGGCTCAGGGAAGCTGGGAGGAGTTTGGGCTGCGGTCGCAGTGCTAGCAGTGCTCGCAGGGATGTTGCTGCGGGGCAGGAAGTGGCACAGCTGGGTGGGTCACAGGGCAGATGGGCACGGTGACATATAGGGGCTAAACCCCCACGGACAGACAGACAGATGGCCCCCTTGTACTCTGGTTTTACCTGCACTATATTTTGGCAAAAGCTGCAATGGCTACTGACAGGCTCCAGCACAGCAAGCTTCATGGACCAGAAAAATGCCATCTCCCCCTCCTGCAAACATGCTGAAACACACCACGTTTCACCCCGAAGATCTGGGGAAGTGAAGGGAAAGCCTCTCTCATAAAGAGCATCCTAATTGTTATTGGCCCCGTGCCTCTTAGCGAGACAGTCGATAGCGCCAAACAGTCAAAGCCAGGACGGCTGCCGCTCCTCATAGTCCCTGGTAATGCAATGCTCTTCCCCGGGATCAAGGTATTAAGGTTTAGGTTATTTGTATTGATTTTATGTGCTGCCATGCTGTGTCAGTCATGCTCATATTTGTGGTTCACAAATTCCTCCTTTAAATGTCACAGCCGTTTCATCTCCCTCTGCCATCGATAGCAGCAGGCACGGGGGCTCTTTATTAACCCCAGTGCCGGTGCCGCGGGGTGTGGATCACTGAGTGCACCTGGATTTTACACCCCTTTTTATTAACCAGAGGGAAAAACAGCCTGGCAGAGTTGCGCATTTTGCTCTGTACAATTTTTGGGCCCTCTAGTGGCTAATTAGGATTTTGGATGAAATTTCTGAGTTTCACCGGTACTGCAAGCGCGGCATGGCGTGCAGCACGGCAGCCCTGGCTTCCTTCTCGAAGGGCCAGGATGTTGCTCAGGTAATTTGTTTGCAGGCCGACAGAGAAGCATGGAGAGTAGCAGCAGGAGCAGGGCTGGTGCCCCAATCCACCTGGAAAACTGGGAGCAGGCCTGGGCACTGCAGGGCTAGCGGCCTGCAGGGAATCACTGCCCTCGCTGTTGAGGAGGTGGGAAGCCCCCCAGATGCCTACGGACATGTGAGAACAACTGTATTTATTAGTCGGTGTCCTGTTTTATTTGTGATCCTTTAACAAACAGGCAGCAGAAATAAAAACAGCAAACATGTTTTCCCCTATTCCTCCGCGAGCGCTTACTTAAGCTTTTATTATATTTGGCCATGGGACATTTGGTAAACTTACTGATGATATCAGAGAATGATTTTACAAACAGTAAAAGTTACACTATTGACACCTCCAAATTCTGGAGTATTTACATTGTGTTAGGTGCACACTTGCTCAGCGAGATTAACAAACATTACTAGAAAGGCTATAGCCAAATCCACCGTGGTTGTTTATAAAACCTTTACAACTCATCAGCTTCCACTAACACACTGGCACTGTTCAATTACCATCACTTTTAGAGAGCCTTAGCAAAACACCCAGTGCCCATGTAAATAGACAAATCTGAAAACTAGCTGGTCTGTTGGCTTACATACTGTAGGTAATGTTTTCTTTTGCTCAAATTTGTTCTAGAAACTAATCACGCTCTGATAAAGCCATCTGCAAATATGAGAAAGATTGACATCCACATGTCAAAGTTTACACAGCCTGACCAAGTGTACATATAGTGTGGGCGCCGCGCGGCCCCGCTGCGCTGAGCTGCCCGGCCTGTGCTGGCGCGGGAGTGCGGCCGGGGGAGAGCCCGGCGCCCTGTGGGGCCGCAGAGCCGCCCAGAGCCAGGGGCTCCCAAGGCCAGCAGAAGAGCTCGGTGGTGGCCAGGTGGGGAGGGTGAGATGCTGCTGCAGCCCCACGGTGTAAGCCGGGCAGCACTGCCTGCAGCATCCTTCTGCTGCTGGGATGCAGGATTCACTGCCTTCGTGCCTGCGTCTCCTCCTGCCCCACAAAGTGCTCCGATTTTGGACTGTTTCATTTCAGAGAGACCTCTACCCTCCTCTCCAGCTCCCTGGGCAAAGTTGCATCCCCAGCCAGGAATGCTGCCACGGGGCAAGGGGTGAGGCAATGCCCTTTTGCCATGGGCTTTGGTCTTCTGCACTGCTTCTTACACTGTGATGACAAACAGAAGCTGGAAAAAGCTTCAAGGTGAAGCTTGGCAGAGTGTTGCAGCACAAGACTTTTTGTCCTGCTGGTGAGAGATTGTTAGTCCGTCCAAAGTGCAGAGTTTTGTTTGGCTCTGGGTCTATAAACAAGGCTTTGTTGACTCCTAAACAAGTCCAGTGCCCGAGATTTGGAGCTGGCTGCGGCGGCTGGCACCCAGGTCCTGAAAATCCAAATAGAGAAGGAGAAAATAAATCACTAACGTTTCACTTAATCGTATCTCTAACAAAAGGATTTACACAGAATTTAATGAACTTCCCATCTTTCTCTTAACCACATCAAAGTCCCCCCCTGCACTGGACGTTTGCCTTGCCAGCATGGCGAGGCAGCCAACTTGGACAGGGAGCAGGGGCTGCTGGAGCCGGGCAAAAGCTGGCTGCCGTGGCCCCAGGGCGCCGGGCCGGGCCCTGCCCGGGTCCTTGTGCTGGGGCCCGCTGGGATCTGTCCCTCTGCTTTGTATTGTCAGCTCTCTTCTTTGCTCTTCATAATGGTCCTCTGTCAAAGCCCTGGTGGTGCAGTCGGGACGCCCGTCCTGAATCTGCAAAGGGTGGCTTGTGACTGTCCTCTGGCAGCTGCAGCCCAGCCTGACTCAGTATCCCGGCTATAACGCTAGGCAAGAACAGAGGAGGCAGGTGGGACTCTCCAGCACGTCTATCTCTCTCCTGCACTGGCTAGTGCTGGCCGCAGTGGGAGATGGGTTCTGCTCTTGCTTGTTTTTTTACCACCATTTACAGCCTACTGCTTCCCCGGCCTCTCGGGTAAGTCTGATGGAGGTTAAAACAAAATTCACAGCCCCTGCTCCTGGCCCTGGCTGGCCCTGCAGCATAGACCCTGCTCCAAACTGCACCGGGACAGGTGGCAAAGGGACCATGTCCAGACAAAAAGAGGGGCTCTGGAGCTGGCTTTAATGAAACAAGTGGTGACGGGCATAAACCCAAGCTCGGGTCTACTAGAGGCTGGAGCGCAGGTCCATACGTGCCAGCACTAGGTGTTTAAGGATACTTGTTTGAAAGCACATCAGCATCAATCATTGTCTGCTGCTACTTGAAAAACAAGGCCGATAGACTAGCAGCTAGCAAAGCTTTCTGCCTGCCTCTGCAGCATGCTGCAATTCAATTAGTCATGGTCAGAGGGTGGCATTATTATTCATACATTACTGATTGTTCCCAAAGTAAACAGCGCTAGGATGGGGTCTGTGATCCTCTCTGTGCCCTCAGCCAGGACACAAAGGGAAATACGATGCAGACCCTGGGGTGGGACATTGTTTGCAAACTTCACAGTCAGATCTCACTGTTTTTCATAGCCCTCACAGATAAGTGTCAGTTTATGCATACAAAAAAGCCCAGAGATATTTTACCCCAGTCAATTCCATGATCGTTTCTTTTAGCACTGATAACTTTTTTTTTTTTTTAAAGCCACATGCTAATTTTAGATAGGATGGATAGCTTAAACTATGCAAATACAAACTCTGTCACTGCAGAATATAATAATGATCGACAGCCTAGCAATTAGCAGTAAATAACCACACTGTGCAACACAGCAATATCATTTGCATGCTTGCAAAATAGTAACCCAGAGCCGTAATGGACTATGAAGCCATCTGTTTATCAGCACTACAGCGGCAAAAGCCAAAATACACACGGCACAAAAACTGACCAAAGCGCTCAGGACTAACTTCTCCCCTTGGTGGCTCTCGGCACTGCCACAGGCCTGTGGCGTGAGTCCCTTTGGGAAGGAAGGGAAAGCGGCCAGGCTGCTGCTGCTCCTGCCACCTCCAGCCCCCAGCTGTGGGCTCTGCTCTGGGGCCGCCTTTGCCTGGCAGAGGGCTAGCAAGGAGGGCTCGTGGCAAGGCAGCTAATTGCTGCAGCCGGTGTGGGATAACCCACTGCACAAGGCACGCAGCAAGCTGCGTGAGGTGCAGATTGATGCCCTGCTCTTGCACTGTGGCCGTGTGTTGTGCTTGAGCGTACAATGATGGGATGAAGGTGAGCGCCCTCCGAGTGAAACTGCATCACAGAGAATAGAAGAAAAGTAAATAACATCTCAGTTTATGCAAATACCACCTATGCAGGCACTTTTATATCTACCAGAAAGTCTATTTCCAAACGCTCAAGCCTAGCTCAGGCCTGGCTGTGGTCTCCCAGCATTGAGAAGAGTGGCACTGCCCACATTATGAGAATGCAGGCACGTGTTATGTGCCATCATGTAGTTAAATACTTCACGCTCCAGAAGCATCAATGAAATATTCTGTCCAAGCAGTCTATTCTTTTGAGCCGGGGGGGCTTAAAGTGCAGGTGGCATTTCTTTTTGCTGCATCAAAAAATTAATGCAGATTATGAAAATGGACAGCAAATGGGTGATCTCCCTGGAAATAGCTCCCAGCTCCTCCTGCAGCTGGGATATTGGTGCCAGCTTGCTCCAGCATCTCTGCTCACCCGGCATGGAGCATGGAGCGCGACGCCAGCCATGCCTCCCTCCTGCTGCTGCTAATGTATTTGCACAAAACTTGAAGGAGTACAATCGACATGAGAGCCCTACTGCCTCCAAAGTTATTACAGTGACTGATGGACAGGCACGGTACGAATCAGCATATTTGCTCCATTTCCTTGGGGAAACGGGCTAGCTACAATAAAAATGTGCTCTTTCATAACTGCTGCCCCACTCACTTGGCTAAATTTGAGCACGCGGGAGGAAGATTGCTTTGGGAAGGAGGAGGGCAAAGATGAGATTTCTACCGCGGCTGTTGAAGGAGCACAAATTGAGTTAAGAAGTTGTGGTGGTTGTAGGTAAATATCTTCAACAGCAGCATTATTGATGTGGCTGCACCGTTTCTGAAAGGAGATGCAGCGCATAGCTTACACACAGCACACCCCACCTCACCGAAAATAACCACCTGATACTCTACCCAACTACAGTTTTTCCTTGTTTTTTACAAGAGAGGTCATCTTTGCTGTCTCATTGGTATTCTTCCCCTGCCCTGTTCCTCGTCCAGAGGACCAACCCTGACATAGTGAGGGAACAACCGAAAACCTCGCGAAATGACAAATGCCATGTTGCGTGTCAGTCACCGGAGGCATTCTGCATGGTGTTCCTATTCTGGCCCATTGACGGCTTGATTTAGCACCACAGCCGCTTGTTGCGTTGACATGACAACTGCGGGATATGTCGTAAATATCCCAGGAGCAGACAGGAATTGGGTGGCAGGGTGGCACAGGCAGCTTTGTGTGGCATGTGCTGAGCTCGCCGCCACCCCAGCTGGCAATGTCGAGCGGGCTTTTCTCCCATTTGGTCTAGAAAAGAAAGAAGAAGAAAGGAAGGCCACAACAACAGGAAAGGCTTATTTTTGGTTGGTCTTGTAAGTCTTTGCAGCAGCAGCAGGGTCCCAGTTGGCTGGGAATCATCACCCAGCCAGTGGCTGGCTGGAGGGCTCGGCGGTGTTTATGCCCCACGAGGGTCAGCCAAGGCTTTCTGCTGAGCAGGAGACCTGGAGCAGAGGGCAGGCTGCTAAACCCTGACTGGCAGGCCAGTGGGGACAAGCACTATGGGGACAAAGTCCTGGCCAAACTCCAGCCAAAGCCAAACAGGCTCTCACTGAGCACCCACCAGTTTCCTACTACTGCAAGGGGGGCTTTGGGGTGTTCCCCAACAATCCTAGTGATGAAGGACGTTTCATCACCTTACTCTTCCCAGCTGCTCAGCTGGAAAAGTGCCAGGTGAGGTTTTGCCCTACCTCTGCCCAGGCGCACGGCATGGGAATGGCTTGGCAGCACCTGCAGTGCCAGGCACACCGTGAGTGAGCCGGCAGCATTGCTCCTTCTCCGGAACACAGCTTTCCTGAGAGCTGGGAGTTGTGCCACAGCAGCAGGGCTTCCTTTCTTCCTGGAGCTCTGACACCACTCTGGGGAGAGCAGAGCTGCCGTGGTTGGACAAATGCCTCCATCAACGTTTTCAAAACCATATACTCAGATTAAGCCAGTTTAGCCATTTAAAGCCCTTTTCTGCGTCTAGCATCCCTGTGGGGTGATGCTTTCATCCTGTCATTTTCTATCAGTTTATAAAGAAGCACAAACGCATGTTTAGTTTTGTTTCAAATTGAAATGAGACATTACTGAAACAAAGGAAAAGTTTCCTCCCATCTCCCCCCATTGTCCACTTGTCATTGTTTTCTGCTATTATATGCAGTAAGACAAATGATGGGGGAAAGCTCCTTCCCATTTTCTCCTTTTCTTTTTTTTTTTCCCCTTTTGTAATCTTGAAAAAGCCTCCAACTTGAAAGGAAGATGAGCCAGAGCAGCAAGAGAACAAAACCCATCAGCAACTCCATCACTGGGATTTTAAAATGTTTAAATGGACCAGGGTTACAAGAGAACAATCTCTGTCACCTCCAAAGGTTTCTTCAGTTGGAGCAACTGGAAAAAGGAAGAGAGGCAAAGAAAAGAAAAAAAAGGGGGGGGGGGAATAATAAAAATGCCTAAAAACAAAGCATCAGACGCAAAAAAAAAAAAAAAAGGAAAAGGAAAAGTAACCAACTTTAGTCTCAGACGTTAGATTCTTGTCTAGCACATTCCTCCTGCGAGGAGGCTGCGTGTTACCTTCACCTCTGCAGCTGCCCCCCAGAGACGAGGCGATGCTCAGCCCTGTCACAGGACATAGGGGCCCCGCGTCCCCCAGCCTGGGCTGCCGTTATCCATGGTCTTGACCCAGCACAGAGCTTGCCTGTTGGGCAGCCTTGGCCAAATCTGATATGGGCACAAATCGACTGGGAGCCTCACAAGGATTTAATTGCCACCCCTACCTTTGCTATCAATGGCCCCAGAAAGGCTCTAGGCCTCCTACACACCCGGCCACCCAAAATCGCCCCACAGCAGCTCCCTCCCCTTGGACGAGCATCTGATCCTGCCACCAGCTAGGCCAGAAAGTGTCGTCGCCTCTTTGCATGGGATGCTCATCGAGAGGTGAGCATGTGAGAAATCCCAGACAGGACCCACAGGTCTCCAGCATCAGCCAGAGTGGCTGCCTCCATCCTACTGCCTGGCAGGCAGTACTTTAAAGCAAAAATCATAAATAAAGCAGTAGTAGTCCTTCCTTGTCTCTCTGTATGCTGGGAGAAATGTCTTGATTAGCTCTTGTTTGCTTGTTTGCTTGGGCTTGTTTGTTTGTTGACGTGCACTGGGTGTTTGTGGGCGGGTGTTGGCTTTATTGACTGAGCGCTAAGTTGAAGCATAAGTGGGGTTGTGCAGAGGCACCACGGAGGAGAGCGAGGCTGATGGATTGATGGATATGGCATTTACGTTCCCCACTCAATCTGCATCGGGGAGGAGGGTCACTGCAATATGAGTTTTGACTGAGACATACCTTGTGAAAGCAGAGGACTAGTGGAGGGAAACCCTTCAGCCAAGCCCCCAAAACACTTCAGCCTCCCCCAGGCCCCCAAACCTTTGCCAGGACCTCTGTGCACTGGTCATAGGTGGGCTGTGTGTCACTGTCCCCGCACTGTTCCTGGGGTGGTTGGGGCAGGAAGGCCGGACAAGGCAGAGGGCAAAGAGTGGGTTTTGTCTGGCACCTGCTGCCTCACCCTGTGCCCCAGTTGAGGGCTGCACACCCAAACCGCTGTGGGGCTAGGGAAGTGCCCCACTTTCCTCCTGGGCAGAGCCTCCCGTGCTCCTCTGCCTGCAGTATTCAATAGCAAGCTCTGCAGGCACAATTTGCAATCGGCCGCTTCCACCTGGGGCTGTTTTAACCTGAGGCTGACACCAGGGTCTGGCTCACAAAGAACCCTGAGTGCGCTCAGGAGAACCAGCTTCACAGTGGTGCCAGCACCACAAACCACCAGTGGCACTCAGTGCCGTGAGCCTAAAACAGAGCCCCAAACCCAGAGATACAAGCAGGATGAGTCAGAGTGTCTCAATAGAAATTCATCCCGCTCGCGCCGGCTGCCTCCCGATTTGCATCGGCTAAGCGCTTGATCAACAAATATGAAATATCCTTTGTGTACAAATATCTGCTGCGGGGTGCCTCTGTGGGCGAGCGTGGGGCTGGGACCCGGCACAACCTTCGCGCAAACTGGCAACATCTGCAGCTGCCTCCAGACAGACAGACTGACAGTCCGGCGTGAATTATTTAACACAAAGTGCCGTGACCTCTATTAACAAAGGGAGATGCTTCCAGACCTGCGGGCAGCACCATGGGAAGCAGCTGGATCCAAATCAATCTAATTGAAGACGGGCCTGAATTTATTATACGAGCCCATGGAAAGCTCCTGTTGAGGATGCTGAGGGAGTAAACATACCAGTACAGTGTTCTCCTTTTAACTCAGCTAGAAAGATCACAGCTGTAAATTGTGCTTAAGCGAAAAATCAGGGGCTGAGCGTGTTCCCCCGCACAGTGACACACACACATGCACTGGAAGGAGGGATTTCTTAGAGCTGGGGCACTTTCAGAAAATAAAATTATCTTGAAATTTCCTGAGTTTTTCTTTTTTTTCCCTTCCCCTTCCTCTACAATCAAAAGAAAGAACTGAAAGAAACGTGCACTTCAAGGCTTTAAATCTGAAACTTCCTAATCCCCTGAAGTCCACACTAGACTTCTTGCCTCCATGGAAACCCCAAAGCATTCATCCAAGTGATTGGCCTCCAATGAATTTTAGATAAGACAGAATGGAACGGAATTGATGGGATTTTAATGCAGAAGAAAGCGGTGGAAGGGAGGTCCACTTGGTTCATATTTGAATAAAGCAAACATGACAGACAAAAGGCTGACAGCTGTAAATGACATTGTCAGTACAAAAATTATCAGCCAGTTTACAATCTGTTTGCTTATGTTGAACAAACAGAATGTGTGTGGCATCCCTTGGCTTCATGAATGGCAGAAATACTTGCAGGCTCCAGAGAGAGGCAGATATCTGTTCCCTCCCAGCCCTCCCACTATAAGATATCCATTTGACAGCCACACTGAAAAGGAAAATTCTCTCCTCTCTTTTTTTTTCCCCTCTCCTCCAGCTTTTTCTACTTATTTATTTTTAGCCTTCCCTCTTTTTCTCTCTTTCTTCCTTTCCCTAATTTTTTGTTTTGGTGTTGTTTTAGCGAGACCAGGGCTGGGACCAGTGCCGCGGTGCTGCGGGATGAAGCCGTTTCGCCTTGTCCCACATTCCCGGCACCAAACCTACTGTTACCTAGCCACAGCCCCGGACAAACACTTTGGGTTTCTTTCTCTCTCTCTCTCTCTCATTTTCTCTTTCTTTCTTTCTTCCTTTCTTCCTTTCTTTCCTTCCTTCCTTCCTTCCTTCCTTCCTTCCTTCCTTCCTTCCTTCTCTCTTTCTCTCTCTCTTTCTCTCTCACTCTTTCTCTTTCTTTCCTTCTTTCCTTCTTTCTTTCCTTCTTTCTTTCCTTCTTTCCTTCCTTCTTTCCTTCTTTCCTTCTTTCTTTTTCCTTCCTTCCTTCCTTCCTTCCTTCCTTCCTTCCTTCCTTCTCTCTCTCTCTCTTTTTCTCTCTTTCTCTTTCTCTCTTTCTCTCTCTCTTTCTCTCTTTCCCTCTTTCCCTCTTTCCCTCTATCTCTCCTCTCTCTTTCTCTCTCTTTCTCTTTCTTTCTCTCTCTTTCTCTTTTTCTTTCTATTCTTTCTATTCTTTCTCTCTTTCTATTCCTTATTTCTATCGTTCTCTATTTTTCTCACTTATCTCTTTTTCTATTCTTTCTTTTTCCTTTCTTTCTTGCTTTCTTGCTTTCTCTCTCATTTCTCTCTTTCTCTTTCTTTCCTTCTTTCCTTCTTTATTGATTTCTTGCTTTCCTGCTTTCTTTCATCCATTTCCCACAGGAAGCGGACTCTGGCAGCACTCAGAGATGGCACTTTTGCTGCATTGGCCAGGCTGCCTCAGCACGGGCAGTCACTTTAAACTAATTTGCTGCTTAACTGAAGAAGAAGCCATCCCTTGGCACCCCCAAAATGTTAGCTTTGTGAAAAAGCTTTGTTTTTTGGGTCCAGACTTCACAAAACTGTTATCTCCCTCTCTGAAGCCGTGGTCCACAGCACATGTGAAATGAGTTGTGGGATCTCAGCTCAGCACCCTTTGCTCTGCTGCAGCGTGGCATTCAAGGCACGCAGACCTCAGGCAGCAGCTCAGGTCTTCCCTTTTTGATTTTAGGGGGAGGATTTTCATTGCCACCCTGTGTCCTTGTTGTGTTTTCTCGCTGTTTGTGTGCAGTCAGACTTTGCAGAACTTCCCAAGGGCGTCCAGCCTGCGCCCCGTGCCTGTCCCTGTGGTGCAAGTCTGGATTTGCATCGTGCTTATAATGCTTGGGAATAATTCATGGCAATCCTTCTTTAAAAAGCAAACCGAACCTGCAAGCCCACCTTTGCATTTCCTATTTCTACTTTCATGCCCGACCACTTTATTCTGTCATGACCTGAGTGTTAAAGATATAAGAAAAAGTGATCATTTGTTGCTGTGAATCAAGTCCCCTTCTTTTATGTAAATTTAAAGGAAAAAAAAAACACACGGAATTTATTTAGTGGCACTTGACTTGTTTGATCAGAAAGAAAAAATAATGACAGGTGAGTACGGTCTGTTTGTAGCAGATAAAGGGAGAATAATAAAAGCAGAAGAATATGGCAATTGCCTTCCAGGCAGCCAAGCATCAAAACACATTCACTTGTATGAAAAGTTTATCCAATTATTGCCGACCGGATGACGCTTGTTATGTTGTGTTACTCTTTTCATTTTAATCTAAATTGCTGCTTCTTTCTCTCTGATATGGCAATCGGTCATAAAGAGTTGACCACCATTAAAGCTGTTTGATTTGGAACCCTGTAGTGTTTGACTAAGAGGGTAAATGCAAATTTGATGAAAGAATAAGTATAAATTTACATATCAGCTTCGGCTCACATGGAGAGAGTAAACATTCTGTTTATCTCAAGTGTCACTTTATGATTTCAGTAGAATATAAAACTGACCTTGGTCCAGACATTGCAAAAGACCTGAATGAAATATATTGTTGTCTAAATACAATTTACTCAAGTAGAAGTTGTCAGCAAACCCGGCGTAACTCAGCAAACAGGGTTAGACAGCAGGGTCGCTGGACAAAATTGTCCTGATCAACTCCAAAATGAAAACCTCCACTGCTTAGTAGCTGGCAAGTGTGTGTGAAAGAGACGGCACTTCCCTTGCGGGGACCGCTTCCTAAATCACCGTGGGCGGCAGCGAGAATAGGAATAGGGACAAGCTCGGCACCACGGCACACGGGGGCGAATCCTGCAGGGAGGGCAAATCTGTTCTTACACAATCATGTCAAAATGCTGCATTCTGGAAGTTGACTTTTTCAGCAAAAGATTTTGAGTCTTCTGGCTGTGATTCTTCCACGCTGCTTAAGTTTATGCCGGTTCTTTACTCAGCATCATCTACAAATAATGGTACTTCAGGATAAACACATAATCTCTCAGTGCTTTTTATCCTTTTCTGCTACTCCAGGATTTGTAGTTGTGGGGAAAAAAGATGAAACTTAATGAGAATTCTTCTTTTTCATAAAAATACTTCCAGGCTATTTGAACTATACCGAGTATTTTTTTCCTGCTCCGACAAATCATTGAAAAGGAAAATAAATGTAGAAAAGAATTATGGTTTTCTCCTAATGAAAGCTAAGTGATGCCTAATGAAGGGTCAGAATACGTGGCGTGGTGCTTAATGAATGACTTTGGTTATTTAACAAGGAGACAGAATGAAAATGACCGAACAAATAAATAAGAGAGTAATCAGAATGGGTGCCCCGAGTTGTGACCAGCAGAAGTGGGAGGAAGCACAAGCGATAATCTATTTTTCCAGGCAAATAAATAAAGCAGCTATTGCTGTGATCCTGTGGGCTCTCCCCTGAAATGAAGAGCTGAGTGTGAGGCACAGGAGCGATGTAAAATAAACAAGCACCGAGCGGGGCTGCATTGTGAGCAGGCAGTTCAGTGCTGAGTCCCCACACGAAGGCAAGCCCTGGTGCCTGTGGGGCAGGGTTGTCCCGTTTTGTGGACATCAGGGACATAGGGGCACAGCCCATGCAGCTCCCTGCGCAGAGCCACCCCGGGGAACTGGGGACTGGCGGAGACAAAGGCTGGACCTGGAGACAAAAGGCAAAGAGATGGGAAGCGACTCGCACAGGGTGATCTGCTGCCGGTGGGGCTGTGTGTGGTGTGGGCTATTTGCTTCTGAAAATGTGTGTGGTTTTGAGCTTGTTGTGACTTCTAGAAATTGCATTTCCAGGGGCCGGGCTGCAATAATTCTTCTCCCATCAGCACTGCTCCATGGGTGCAAGCTTCTGTCTCAGGTGGCATAAACACGGATAAAATGTACCAAACATAGGCGACGCACCGCTTTCACCCGATTCTGGAGTTCACGCTGTGTATTTTGGGCAGATTCATGCTTTAGCTGTAACAGTAACATTTTGCAATCCCCGTTTACCTGGGCCCAGATTAATTTAGGATCCTTTTTCAGTGCAGCAGCATTCATTTAATTTAATCTGTCGAGAACCTTGCGAGCCAACAAGCCATGCTTTGGGTGGCTTAGAGATGAGCATGGAGCCAGAACCCCAGTGCACAACTTACCTCGGAGCTGCCCGCAGAAGGCAGCCTCTGGCAGAAGGCAGCCAAAAAAAAAGGCAGAAAAATAAAGCAAAACATAAAAAAGCATGTTGAGGCAGATCTTCCCAGGGACAGATTCCCACCAAGGAATCAGCAACGTGATCTCCAGGGCGGTATCAGGAGAGTTCCTGCCACAACCACTTGATCTCTTTCCCCATTAATAGAGATTATTTGCACTTCTAAAAGCCTCAACAAGGCTGCAGCTCCTGGGGGCCGGGAGCAGGCTGGGAGAACAAGGGATTTGGGCTGACCCTAAGAAATTCCCCGCTGGTGCTTTGTTTCAGAGTGGCCCAGAATCAGCCAAGGAGAGAAGTTAGCATTTCGGGGGAGGGAGGGGACGGGCCCTTCTTAGCGCATAGGAGCTGGGTAAGATCACACTCTTCCTCCACACTGCTGCCCATTCTGCACCCCAGCTGGTCCACACTGCTCATCCTTACCTTGCTTTGATTTTTGAGAGTCTGAATGCAGACTTTTTGGCCGTGGGCGGTGGGCACCCCATGCACTGCTACCTTCAAGCCTTGCCCTGCATCGCTCACAGGGGCCAACATGGCATAGGGGCAGAGGAAACAGTTGCGGGGTGGATGTGGGGGCACAGCAGGGTGCGGGGGGTCAGAGATGCCATCTGGGGAGCACATCATGCTTGGGCACAGGCTCCGAAGGCTGCTCTGCATTATCTACACCAAGCAGGGTGTGAGGGTTGGGGCATGAGGGGGACATGGTGGTGGGGACATCTCAGGCAGGGTGGCAGACGGCTGTCCCTTATGCTGTTGGTGGTGAAGGATGAATTTGGTGGCTACTTGATCAGAGGGACCCTGCTCTCCTGCTTCTCCTGGTACTTGCCCAGCCTCTGCCTCTGAGCAAGGCATCCCTGCCGTCAGCAGGCACAGCTCACCAAACCCCTGGCACTGGGGATCCACTGGCTTGGAAGGGGCCCTGCACATCCCAGGGGCTTTCACACACCACACCAACCTGCAGAAAGCAGGAGCAGTCCAGAAGTCCCTTTCTGAAACACCATCCTCCGCTAGCCGCGCAGTGATGCTGGTGCAGCCAAGGGACTTGTCTTCCTGGGGGCTTTCAGCAGCCCTGGCTTGAGCCTTCCCCACAGTGCGAGCCCAGCTGCTAATGGAGTTGCTGACACCTCCTCAATTACAGCAGCACTGCCAGCCACCACGTAATGAAGGAATTTTCCTCTTTTTGCACTGTGAATACTAATTGGCACAGGCTCCGGCGCAGCACCAGCGCAGGAGGATGGTGCCATCTAAAGGAACCGAAAGCACAGGAGAGCAGCAGAAAAAGGAGCATCTGGGTTATCTGGGCTGCTCCTCCACTGCCTTTTGGCTGCTCACCCTGTGTCCCTCTGCCTGGGTGTGACAGGAGGGATTAACAGGAGCAAGTCCCTGGGGGGGGGGGTGCCGTGGGGTAGCACCAACATCTTTCTGTTTTTGCCAAAATGCAGTGAGGTAGCTCAGAAGCAGCACCCTGTCTCAGCAGAGACTTCCAGGGGAAGTTTCTGATGGGCTTGGTATGTTTTCATCCCACTTTAGAGAAAATAGGGCCCTTGACTTGTACAGGATTTGTATTTTCCCTGCAAATCTGACATTTTCCTTCCTGTTTCCGTCATCTTTCCTACATGCAGGTGTTGCCATGGAAGCTGAGGGCACAACGACATCCAACCAGCTGGGATGCCCGGTCAGAGTGAAGCAGGCAGGGCACCCCAAACACTGGTTGTCGCTCCCCCAGGGCACCCTGCGAGGCTCTGCGGGATCAGGTTTCAGAGGTGCCCGTACCCAGCGTGTGCAAGCTCTGTCCTGTCCCAGTAGCCTTGCCACAGCAGCAGGGATGGTTACAGCAGAGCCGTGAGCTGGGAGCTGTGAACCCCACCGAAAACCCCTGCTGTGATCCAGCACGAGTCAACTCGTGGGCACATCTGCTGGCACCCTGACCCAGCTTCAGCTCCCGCTGATGAACTCCCTTTGTCAAAAGGGCTGCAGTCATCCAAAAAATTCTCTTGGCATATGCAGCCAACAAGCCCGAACCAACCCCAGCATTCCTATTTTATTTTTTTGACTCACTGCACGCTATGAAAGGGACATCAGTCATGATTTACAGAGCCACCGCAAGAATCCGGCAAGATGGGGCTGCCTGCTGAATTCCAGGTACAGGAGGCAGGCTGACACTTTTGTTTCGGCAATTAATTAATTTTCACCAGGCTTTCACTTTTACAGCCTCTTTTCCACTTCCCAGGTTGCTCAACTCGAAATCAATAGGACCACCCCGTGATAAAGACGTCATGCTGAATGTATATGTCATTAATCACTTGAGTTACCTTTCAACCCAGAGCGTTTCCTTTGTTGGAGTCTTCCCTCGTGGTACTGGAAAAACAAACAGACACATTTATAACAACCCCTTAGGGCTAAGTCAACAGCTGAATTCACCTCCTTAATCAACATCTTGGGCTTAACCGAGATCATCTCTAAAACTCCTCAAAGAGCAACAAAGCAGTAACTGTATTTTCCCAGTAGAGATAATTGGGATTTTACATGGTATGATGATAGACTTTTTGAAAAGTTATCCTAGCATTACTGCTTGGTGCAGGGAGTCCTAAAGTTGTTGCCCAAGCCAAAGTGAGCGCTCAGATACCTGATGGCATCATTAAGGCACGCCGGGGCTTGTTTCCGAAACCATTAATGTTTGGCTTTGGTGCAATGGAAGATGAAAGGCCGGGAGTCCTGTGCTTTCAACCACACAAACCCCGTATTACACCAACCTGTAAAACAGGCCCTGCCATGCCTTGGTCCTATTTTTAAGTGCAGAATCATCTCCCGTAAAAGAGTGATCCGAAGGTCACCAAGTCAGAGCGGGAACACCTGGGACCATCAGCATAGCGGCCATCTGTAGCAGCTTGCTTCAGCCTTCTCACGCATGTGGCTCCCAGTACACCCTGCCTGCAGGATTTGGCACTGCCTGGCACTTTCTTGGCCATGGAGCAGGCTGTGCTGGCAGCGGGAAGAAGCGAGGTGGTGAGATGCCCAGTTGTGTGTGGTCTGGTCTTGCGCAGCCACCTCAACTTTTGGTGAACCAGTGGGCCCAGCTACCCAAAGGCTTCTTAGTCCCCTGGTGCATCCCTGCTCCTCATCCACATGTCTTTTGCTGTGACCCCAGGCAGGCATTGTGGAAGGGGACCATGGTTGCTGAGGGATGGAGACCTCTGGCACACTGGACACACTCACGCCGTAGAGGAGCTCGCAGCTCAGCCTCCGCCAGCCACTAGGGCGACACATCTTCTCCTTCCCCTCGTGCCCCCCACACACCCGCAGCCAGCATGTTCCCTGCCAGCCGCTGGCTTACCTGAACTGCCCACTCCTTTAATCTTCGGGTGCAAAGACCCTTACCCCCTTGCTCCAGCCTGGTACCAGGTTGAAGCACAGCTTCGGGGCACTGCTGGGACTCAGAGCCATGCACCATCCCTTGCACTGCCACAGCGCCACCTGCCCAAAAACTCACCTGCGGCCGCGGGCTGAGCCAGGCCCTCCCGCTGGAGCTCCCCACAGCCCCAGGGACTGGCAGACCCAATGCTGAAGTATTCCAAATATTTTTGAATGAAAGTGTCAGTTTAAGATCCTCAGCATAAAACATACCTAACAAAGCCTATTTGCAAAGTAAATTTACTCTGGATTTCCGATACCTTGGAAAGTTTTTTTCTATTATATTTATTTAAAATTACAACAGTTTACATTAGAAACAAGCTCAAACAATTAAGGTAAAAGATAAATAACTGCATACAGTTTAATTTTTACAGAATGCAAACATACATCTTTCATTGTTCCATTATCCGAGTATTAAATGCAATATAATTGTCTGATGCATTTTCGCTGACTTAAACGCTCTGAAATTAAACAGGCCTGACTTTTATGAAGTCATCTTTATTTTCCTTCACCGTGCCAGCAGTGGCCCAAGGTAGCTCGGGGTTTCAGGGGACACCTGCCAGGGGGACGTGCCTGCAGCAGCTTTTCTGCAGCAGGGAGTGTGGGGGGCTCCAGCTGCCCCAGCCCCAGCAGCTGTGCCACGTCCCCAGAGTGGAGCTGGGAATCACGAGGCTCCTCCGTACTTCAGATGTCACAAAATATCCCCTGACCGAAGCGCAGGCCCTGGGAGCAGGAGCGAGAGGACCCCTTGGGAAGCTTCTGTGAGAAGAGGGCTCCTGACAGGCAGCAGAGCTCGCAGGAGAGGCTGCAGCATGCTCCCTGCTCCACAATCAGCTCTCGTGCAGCATTGCCCTGCTTTGGTTGTTCCCCTCGCTAAACACCCCTGGGGGATGTGCTGTTTATCTGGGTTGCAATTGTAAAAATTGGCTTTGAAGTAATCCTTTTAGAAGGATAAAAAAAAAATAACAGGAGGCTTATGTGCTTATGTGGTAAGGTTGGTACTGTATGTATCACAGCGTCTAGTAAAGGCGGCACTGTATCAACAGCAGAGTGTCCCAAGGTCTTAGAAACAGCGGGCTGGGCTTTTGAGGAACACACCGAGTCTGGAGGAAGATTTGGTGTGCTGGCAGAGGGAGAATTAAAGCTGATGTTATCTGTACCAGGGACAGACACTCCCAGGTATAGAATCATAGAACCATATATTAAAGAGCCTGAAAACTACCGTGGTGTTTAATTTAGGCAAGACATGCGAGAGGAGGGATGGGGCAACATGACAGTGGCCGCCGGGCCTGCAGCAGGCAGGCAGGGACGCGGGTCCCGTGGAGCCAGCAGGGGCAGGGAGCAAGGAGCGAGGGTGCTGCCCCCGGCATCCCCATCTGCCACAGCATTTTCCTCACGAGATTTTCCCCAGTAAGCTCCCAAGCTGCTTTACTCCTCCTGGTCTTCCTTGTAGCCATGCTCCCTGCCTGTTTTTGGATTGAGGAGGGGATGCAGCCCCCGAGACGCACCACTGCTGCCCAGGCAGCATCTTGCTGCCCCCTGAGTTATAAAGCCTTCATCCGTCTTGTGAACAGGCACATTCCTCTTGTGCAGGGCTCCTCCAGGCTGGATGTGAATTACCTCAGCACTCTGAGACTGGCCGCATAACTCCTGTCCGCAGGGCACAGGTGCCAGGAACCTTTTTCCATGGCAAATTGAGAGTTTCAGTAAGGGCAGCCTGACGTGAAGCTGCTGGTCATGGATTAGTGTGGGGATGGGGAGAGGCCCAGGGGGCTGTAGGGCAGCTGGTGCAGTGGGGTAGCTCAGCACAGCCCCACTGATGGCACCGAGACCCCCAGCACACCCCAGCTGGAACCCACTCTGCGGGACAAAGACTTCATCTGGGCTTTGGGCAGCCACAGGGATGCCACGTGAGCAGCACTGCTGAAGAACTGAAAGGCAATGTGCTTCTTCCTTTTTTTTTCTTCCAATAATCTTTTAATTCTTTCCCATACAGCTGCGTTATCCCCTGCACAATGCAGGGCTGCTGAAGGGGGCAGCAGCATGATAACTCGATACTCAGCCAGTCACGATGCCCCATGCCAAAAGACCATGTGCCAACGCCCCTGGCACAACGCATTGTCACCAGCGGGGCCAGAAGTTGTTTGTGCAAGATGGTGTGCTTGCACTATGAGTATGTAGCGGGCTGGGACAAAACTTTAGAGGTTGTTTTGTCTGCTTTTTCTCCATCCTCCTGCCTGCACCCACCCTGAGAGCCTTATCTGTGCACAAAGCGCAGGGCTGCAGCAGGGAGCAGTGAAGAGGGGCCACAGGCACCCAGCCCCACACCGCCATCACCTGGGTTTGGGGTTAAAGCAGCGTTGCCGGCAGGTTCCCACCCCAGTGCTGCCCTCGTGCAGAAAGCCGGTGCTCACGCAGCAGCATGTGCAGCTGAGGAGGCAATTTGGGTGATCTGCATGCAAACACATGGACTTGAGAGGGGAAAAAAAAAAAAAAAAAAAAAAAAAAAAGGTTGAGCCAGGCACGAGCAGACAATGGTGTCTCTGTGGAGACAGGAAGGGGGAGAGTGGGGGAACACACCTGCGAGAAGCATGGCTCAGGCACCGAGCTGCTGGACATCTTGTGTCGCCACTGCCCTGCACGGCAAGAAGCAGCAGAAGCTCACCGCCACACCAGAGGGGCTGCAGAGACACACCGGGGCATCAGGAACGCTCTGCCCCCTCCCTGATGGATTCTTTCCTCTCTGTACCAAGGATAGCTGTGCAGGAAACAACATAAAGTTCCCAAGAATGAGGGATTATGCTGGAATGGTCAGCAAAGGAATCAGAAATGGGGGAAAACCCCTCTGTCTCTCTAGAAATGGTGTTCATTTTACAAAATACAATTTAAAAAAGCAGTTCAAAGTATTACCTAACAAACATCACCTTTTCCCCCAGATCAGATTCATGAATTGTTGTCTTTTTTAAGAGCCTTGCCAATCTTTTTTAAGAGCCTTGCCTTCATTTTGCAGAGGACAAACAGCAGAGAAAGTGAGTGACAGGAGCAAGGTACTGCCCGCTCCAGAAGCTCAAGCCACCTCACAGCAATGCATGGAAGGAAAGGAGGAAAATGAGGGAAATCTGTCCTGCTCTCTGACTTTCTTCCATGGCCCCTGCAACAAGCAGGACCTGACAGCATGTAGACAGAGATGCACTTGGTGGACATCCCTACGCCTTGTGCCTCTGCTTGCTGGGTGCTTCCAGATGTCTGGTGCTGGGCAGAAGGCACGCAGGAGCTTGGTGAGCCCAGTCCTAACCCAGTATCCCAAATTCATGAAGTTTGTGGGCTTTCTGCTGCTTACAGGCCCAGGGAGGAGGGGGAAAAAAGTGAGAACCGTTCCACAGAGTTACAAGGTGTGGAAAGAAAGGGAAGAGTGGAGAAAAGTGGGAAAGGCACTGCAAAACCCACTGACGCAGCACTCACCAGTTGTACCCTGGGGAGGGCAGCAGGGCTGGGTGCCCTGCAGAGGGGGACACCCCCGTGGGAAGCCAGGCCCCAGGAATGCGACCACCCCTTCCCACCAGCTCATCCCTGGAGGGCATGCAGGGGTCCTCGCTTTCCCTCTCCCTGCAGTTTCCCGGGACAAAACGTAAATACCTCCAGCCAAGTGCACTCAGCATATACATGTTTGCCAAGCCATTATTTCCTCCTGGGTTATGAGAAAGCATTTGTGTTTCAACGGGAATCCAATCAATAAATTCCACAGTCTTTCACCCTCTCTTCTCAGCAAACATATCCATCCCGCCCTACTACACTAGGTTTTCTCCCTTTGCTGGAGTTAAATATTTGTGGGGCCTCTTGTTAAAACACTGGGAGCACCAGGCTACAAGAGAGGACTCCGAGCATTTCTCACAAGGAAAACCTCTCCTCTCCTGGGAGGAGGCAACTCTTTTGCCATCCTCCCCACCCTGACTGGTGCTTTTGGCCACACAAAAGGCAAACCAAAGGGAAAACCTGCTGGCATCATCTCTCCTGAAGATGGGAACTGTGTGCCCCAGCAGGGCTCAGCACTAACGGTGAACTTTTTTAGAAGTCCCCAGCCTCCTGGGCTACCTGCAGAAGTGGCTGCCTTTAATAACCACCCCTGCCTCTGCTCCCAGGCTTCCCCCTCAGCCTTTCTGTCTGGGGCAATGGAGTCTGCCCAAGTATGTTTCCAATTAAGATTATCAACTGCGTTATTAAATGAATTTCAATGAGCACTAAGATCTGGAAGTTTTTTCCATGCCAGATAGGTACCAGACATGCTATGCAGCCACTCCTGTGTCTTCCTGACATATGGCCCCACTTGGTGTATGGGTGATGTGCAGCTCCAGCACCGCGCTCAGAGCCCAGCCGCCCCCTCAGGTTGGGATGTGTTAGACCGGTCAGCGGGAAGGCTCCTACTGGTGCCAGCAGGAGACAGAGCAGGACGTGCCAGTGGGCCAGCGCTGCCCAGGACTCTTGCTCAGCCTCTGTGATCCTTGCTCCCCATGGCCCTGGGGAGAGGCACGGTGTACCCGCTCCTGTGATTGCATCCTGCAGTGCCCTGGCTGCGCCCATGCTTTCTGAATCCCCCCCCATGGTGCAGCCTGGGCGGAGCTATTTTGTTCTGAAGCAGAAGACCTTTGTGAGAGCCACAGCTGTGAGCAGGTTTGGAGGAAACTTTAGATGCTGGGCTTTCAAACTTTCTTATGTCTACCTGTCTGTGCTTCCCACAGGGTGCTGGAGAGCACAGCACACATGTGCACCCTTGGAGATGGATGCTGAAAGTCCAGGAAAAACAGCTATATTTGCAGGGGGAATGACCCTGATCAGCCTGTTTAGCTGTTAGAGGCTAGTACAGCTTCTCAGCTGGAGCCGGTGGATCCGGGACTTTTGTGCCAGCTGAGAAACTCAGCTGCTTCCTTTAGAGGAGACGTCTGCTCTCTGCATCAGAAATACCTTGTGGAAAACAAAACAAGCCACCGGAGCAACGGGGAATTTCTGACAAAAGTAATGGGAGCTGAAAGGCTGTGCTGCAAAACCTCTCAGTCAGCGGGCAGCACCACACAGCTGGGCTGTGATAGGGAGGGCGATGCTTGCAGCAGGAACTGTCAGCGGGGCTGGAGCTGCATGCAGCGGGAGCATCCTCTGCCGGGACATCCCACAGAGCCCTGGGACATGGACATGCTGGCTGGGCTTGTCTTGGAGAATCGTGTGGGCTTGGTGCAGCAGGATCAGTTCTGTGCTTACAGGATCCCAAAAAGTGCTGGAACTACATGGTTGGAGCTCGGCTGGGATGCAAGCAGGCAGAGGAGGAGCCGGAGTGGGGAGGCATCCCGCTGCTCCGTAACCAAACAGTGTGCTAAGTGCATCATGTGCGGAGGCGAAGTTGTCCCCAGAGGTGAGGAAAGAATGGCTGTGCACACTCAGACACAGCCGAGGGAGCCATCAGCAGAGCAAATCCAGGCTGTGGGCTGTGACCGCATCCCCCGGGGGCTACAGAGCTGGGCGGGAGCCCCTTTCCACCCAGCGGGCACGGCAGAGCTCCAGGCAAACTGCTTGCAGTCCAAAAACAGCAACTTGTGAACGCTTTCTTCTGCAAGCAGAGGCATGGCTGTGTACCCCCAGGAGAGAGCTGAGGCACAGCCCACCTCCCCAGCTGATGGCCCGCAGAGGTTTTGGCCAGGTCTCTTTCCACCTCACACCCCAAGGGGATCCTGCAAGCAGCAGGCACCTCCTGAGTTGCAGGGGCTGTGGGAGAAAAGGCATGGCATGGAGCAGAGGCTCTGTCCAGCAACTCCCAAGCTGGTCAAAGTGCTCCCTGCAACTTCAGTCACTGTTGTCCCAGAGAAAATATCCCATGGCACCAGGGCCGCTGCCAGCCCCACAGGGCTGCCCTGGGATGGAGCATGTTACACAGCCTTGCTTCCCCCAGGAGAACTGCCCGGAGGGAAACACTGCCAGGGAATGGGGACATTGTGGCGGCCCTCACGTGTACCCAATAGAATAAAATAAAATCAGGCTGCACTGCAACAACTGTATTATATCAGGGTAATATTTAATTAGGGCTATTTGGAGGATAGTCCTCCATTCATTGAAGTAAAGGGGAAATATCTTTAAGCCTTAACCATTTTAATCATCCCCGCATGACATGCCAGAGCTTGTGAATAGGAGCCTTTTGTTCCTCCAAAAAAAATCTAGCAGACAATTGCATGTGAAAGCATCATCTATATTTAATAGACAACCTGTCAAGAACCAGGCAGCTTGTTACCCTCAAACCACATGCCAAGATAAAGGAGAGCATATAAGGCTGACTTTCAAAGGCAAGTGTGCTTACAAAGGCAGATTAAAGGCCTCAGGAGCTGTGTTTACTCAGCACCTCTGGAAATGGTGTCCTGGTGGCCATGATCCAGGTGCTATTGACAGCACTGGAAGGGCTCCACCGGGCTGCAGTGGGTGCTGGATCAGGCCCCATGGAAACAGCAGCGTCCCGAGGGAAAAGAGACTGGGGGAAACATAAATAAATAGCACTCCCTCAGACACGCTCTCACACCAGCGTGTTTAAACTGTAAACGAACTATTTGGGACTTCATGCTTATTCATGAGTCAGGCAACGGTGCGCAGGCTAGCAGCGAAACTATGCTGGTAAACCACAAATCCTCTGAATCAATATTGTTCGTTTGCCCTACTAATAATGGCAAGTGGTGCCAAGTGGTGCCGTACGCAGCGGTGGCACGAGGGCGCTGGAGCAAGTTGGGTTTTTGTGCCCTTCGCAAGCCCATGGTCACAGCAGGTGTAGAGCACATGGTAAAAGCCCAGCAGGGCCACGTGAGTGTCCCAGGGCTGCACCCCAAACCTAACAGGGACTGCAGTAGCCAGGACAGGGAGAGCTGCTGGCCACCAGTCCTGCGCCTCACACACAACACCTGAAAGAAAGGGACCCAGGTCCATGGTGAAGCCGCTCCTTTGCAGGTGAGGGTTATGGTTAGGACTAGGGTTAGGGCTAGCATCCAGTCACACACCCAATGCACGCCGCAGGCAGAAAGCAGCTGAGCAGCTAAGGGGCTGGTTGTGGAAGCCATGTAAGTACCTAGAGTGATGGGCAAATACTGGGTAAGATGTGAAGAAACAGCGGGTTTTGCAGCCCAGGCACCTGTGGGAGGACCCATGCAGCACACCCAGGGCCAGCCCCTCTACCAACAGGGGTTTGTTCCTTCTCTGGGCTTCTGAGGGCCCCCAGGGACATGGCAGCAGAGGTGGGGACCAGCACACGTATTGCCTCACCACCAGATAGAGCTGAAGGTGTGCTAATGCATGGCTCACCAAAAGTGTTTGGAAAATACTAAAATGATTCAAGTTCCATGGCATAGGACTGGGTGTCTTCTGTAGCTCCCCCAGTGTCTCAGGGATTTAATTTATACCTGTGTATATATATATAGAACATTTATTTAAAAATCAAGGTGGCCGTGATGAGTTATGAACAACATTAAGGGGAAGCTCCATGAGGTGCCTAGAGTTTCCCCCCGACCTTTCCCTTAGGAAAACAGTTTCCTGTAGGAAAAGCTCTTCAGAAGGAATCAGAGCCCAGAATTAAACAAACGTCCTTTTTTTTCTTTCTTTTTTTTTTTTTTTTTTCCCTTCCCTTGCTCAGCGCCGGGCGGCTCCTGCTGCCCGCCTGCTCCCCCCGGCGGACGCAGAGCCTCAGAGCAGCGGCACCCGCATCCACACCCGCATCAGCGCCTGCATCCTCACCTGCATCCACACCCACACCTGCATACACACCCGCACCCGCATCAGCACCTGCATCCTCACCTGCATCCATACCCACACCTGCATACACACCCGCACCCACACCCGCTGCAGCCCCCGGCAGCCAGGATGCCTGCAGTTCCAGCCTAGCAGCATCCCACAGCTGAGCCCAGCCAAGGCAGCATCCTGCAGCATCCTGCCTGCGGGGCACTCACTGTTCGGTTCAGGATGTGGCACCCAGCAGCCAGGCTGGCCACGGCACCCCGCGCCCTGAGCAAGGCCAGGTTGCATTGGGGACCCTAGCCAGGTTTGCTGCAGCCCCTGCAGGGTCTCCAGTGCCTGCCAGCTTGTCTCACAGGGAAACTGCAGCACTATCTCGTCAGACACCCAATTTACAAGCACACACACGTCACCACCACTCACAAGCATGGTGCTGCTGGTGGAAGTCTCCAACCACCCATTTCTCCTCTGTTTGCTCTGGTAGGTTTCAGGGGGCCTTCCTGGGGTCACCCACCCTCCTGACTGCCTTCAAAAGCCTCAGCCAGCTCCTTCCCTGTCTAAAAAAAAAAAAAAAGCATCACAAGGTGATTCCTCTTTGGAGAGCCAGTATTTCATTTAAAGAAAGAAACAAGCAAACAAACCAACCCTGGCTGCAGCCTTCATATTGCCACAAAATCACCTTAATGCCATGTTCCTTCTACCTGGGCCGTAACTAACTTTTCAACACTCACAGCTGCAAAATTTAAACCTTTGGTTAATGAACAATGGCAAAACTATTGTTTGGCAGTTTTAGAGACTAGTCAGAAAGAATGCACGCCGTCAACGTGTCTCTCAGTGCTGGGGGAACAAATTAAGAGCACAGTGACCCATAAGCTGCCATCCAAAGCCAGCTTTCCTGTTAAAACAACATGTGCGCCCCAAGTGATACTCTTACACTTCTGGGTTGTTCAGGTTTGTAATTAACAGCGCACTCAGGGCTTGAAATTTGCCTTGCTGGGAGGTCATGGCATGGTCCGCAGAGCTGCACAGGCACCCGAGGAGGCTGAATATGACCCAGCCAGGACTCTCCCCAAACTGAGGTGCACTGCTGAGCTGGGGAAGGGCACCTTGCCCTGAGCTACCTATACATTTATTTAGCCGTGACTTTATCTGATACCCTAAACCCTCGATGCATTTGGCCACCTCAGTATCCACCAGCAGCAGCTTTCCTAATTTCTCATTGATGTTGCATGATTATTTCTTCAGTGCCCCAAATCCAGGGTGGTTGAGAAAGGCTCCTTGCTCTGGGCCGCTCTGCCCATGTGGCTGGATGTCAGCGCACAGGAAGGTGTAATCGCAGGATACAGCCTGTGTCATTACTGCTGGCATCTCATCTCTGCTGGAACAATAGAGCTCCCTCTGCTAAAACAAGCACCTACAGCATTAGTTAAATCAAAGCCCTTTCAAACTGACCAATTCCCCCTAAGAAAATGCAGTTTTCCTATTAAGCCTGAAAGCAATTATCTCAGATTAGCATCGGATCAAAGGGATTACTTCCAGTATTGTTTTCCAGCCCCCCGGGGCTGCCAGAATTATGACACGTACATACAGCCGGCAGCGCTGTGCGGGACTGTGGGAGGAGAGGGACGTGGCACCCGGGGGTGCCGGGGCTTCGTGTCCCTGAGGCGATGGGAGACCCCTGGCATGGCTCTGGTTTGTGCCCGGTTCTGGGTGCCAGAGCTTCGAGCCCTCTGGAAGGCGGCTCTGTGCTCTTATCTTCTGGGCTCTGCGATGGAGGGCAGGGGCTGCCCAGGCACCAGCCAGGGGTGCTGCTCTCCGTTCGAGCATCATGGTGTAAAGTTCTGCCCTGGGGAGCACAGAGCTGCACCTCCTTCCATCTTCTGTCGGACAGCCGGGCTCATCGTGTGCCCCTCCCTGCCTCAGTTTACCCACCTGTGAAAGGCTCGGAGGCTGTCACAGCCAGCTCCAAGAAGCCCTTTGGGAACTAAGGATGAAATGTGCAGTGTAAAGCTATGGGATTTCACCTGCCGTGCTGCAGAAGCCTGACTGAAACACCGGTATGCCAAGCAAGGCTTCAGAGAGCAAAGCGACCAAGGACTCCATAGCATGCACATTTCTCCTTAATCCCACCTGTAGCTCCCGATGGCTGCTTAGGACAAAATGCTGCAAAAAGGAAGACGGTGCTCTGTGGCATGATTTAGGGGTTAGGTCCCGGCAGCAGCTGGAGCAGTAGATCTGGAGCCCTCTGTGTAGCCCAAAGGATGCTGGCACAGCTAACATTTCATCCTCCTCCCCTGCTGGAGCAGTGGCAGGGCTGGGTGGTGACAGGAGTGTGACCTGTAAGCAGCTCTGCAGCGTCCCTCCAGCCATAAAGCAAAGGGCGCTGCAGTGGCCAGGCACACGGGGTCATGCTTAAACCAGCAGGGCCATGCTCCCTGTGAGGCTCTGCAGCCTGGAGCCATGCAGCCTCCAGGCGGGGAGCTTCAGGTCTTCCATCACACAGCTCCCGAGGCAGGCTTTGGCATGTCCCCATCACCATCCCTGAGTC
Organism: Cygnus atratus; assembly: GCF_013377495.2. Lineage (NCBI taxonomy): Eukaryota > Metazoa > Chordata > Aves > Anseriformes > Anatidae > Cygnus > Cygnus atratus. The sequence goes on from NC_066364.1 coordinate 119,488,083, forward strand.
CCCATCAGGCCAACAGCAGGGCACAGCAAAAAGCTTCGCCACCTCCCCTTGAAATCTCCCCCATGCTTCAGGGCTTTTGGGTGGAAAACTGGGAACACCGCCCTCCCCAGCATCATCTGGGGTCGGCTACCCAGCTGGTGGCAGGATGCAAACAGGGAGCACCACCAAAATACCTGCATTAATCACAGGGGCGATGGAAGTGGTGGGAATGAGTCATGCTTCCAGGGAGATTTTTTTATTCCCTCTCATAATCATTTTCTTATTATTTGGCCAGTTTTATTTCTGGAGTTTGTCCTTCCTTCCCAATGTGAAGAAACTCCCAGCAACCACACAAATAAAGCCTGCATTTTAAAGCTTTCAGCAATGCCACATTTGAAAACAGTTATTTTAGGAGCTTCCTATGAGTGCTGTGCAATTCAGCATTTCTGAGGAAGTGTTTAGTCTTGTCTTTATTAAACTCCTGGAAGCCAACAGAGTATTATTAACTGCTGAGGCAAAGCTCCTCCTACACAGGCGAGCTGAAAGGACCAAGAAATGAGAAACCCCATGATGGCAATAACCTGAGGGAGCCCCGCTTTGGACAAAAGCTGTCTCTTAGAGTGATCCTGGGCTAGAGGGCAAGATTTCACCTTTCTGTGAAACAGGGATTCGACCAGGGTGCTTTCACACTGTAGGTTACTTCCCTGATAACTAGCATGAACATCATTCTGAATTCAAGCTGCTAACTTCAGGAGGAAAAGCAGGGCATGCCATGCACCTCAGCACTGGAACATGCCCTTTGCGTGGGGCAGGGACAGTGGGGTAAAGGCATGTTAGGTCGGGCAAAGAGCTTGGTGCAGCCCCCTGGGAGGACACCCCTCAGCAGCTGGGGTCCACTTCTCCCTGACGGCTTGCACCTGCGGCTCGTGTGTGGATAATGGGTCAGCCTGGGGAGGCGGCTTCTCTGCCACAGCCCAGCATTTGGAGCAGCTCGGCACAGCCAAGGTGAATTCAAGGCAAGGACTAAGATGGGGAAATATCCTAGGGGGGAGGTATCAGGGACTTCCCGCTCCATCTCTCCTGTTGCTCAGCAGGTCTGGATTTCCCCTGGTTCTGAGAGGAGTGTTTCTCAGGCAAACAAGCAAAAAAAACAAAAACAACTACCCACTGAGGCTCAGTGCAGAGGGATTGCCAGGCCCAGGACATGTGGGACAGGAGAACGAGGCTTGTGGGGAAAACAACAGCCCCCTGCACTTTGGCCAGCTGCTGGCCAGCCCCCGTGGAGCCCCCATCCCGAATCGTCCTTTGCATCGTCCCCATCCCAAAGCATTCCTGTTCCCTGGTTATCCCTCTGACAAATGGGCGTACGGCGCACTTAGCGATCTCTTATTTTTCTTCTTTCTCTGGAAACGAATGATTCTTCTTTACCCAGCATCAGCAAGGTAATGAAAGTCAGTCTAATTTTTATTTTAGAAAAAGCAATTTTCATAAATGGTGTTCCACTAATGGCTCATGATCACATATAAACCCCACAGCAAATTACTCTTAATCCAGTTTGTCTGTGTTATGTTACCTGAGGGAAATAATATCAATCCTTTCTCTTTGCTAGCAAACTGTTCGCCAGGACTTCTCCAATATATATTAATCCCATCATTTATCTTTGTCAACTGAGAACAAAAATAATTTGTGGGAGAGTAAACAGAGGAGCATACAAGACAGGAGCTCAGCATTATTAAACAGAGGAAAGCAGGTGTTCACAAAACCAAGCTTATTTTTATTGCAAAAACTTGAGTAATTCTCCTTCTGCATCCATGCATAGTAAACAAGAGTTTAGGGAGATTCTAATATTTTAGAGGAAACTGAAATTTCATTGCTCAAGGAACAATGTACAAATAACCGAGTACTTCATGCAGCATTTTTATTTGATGCGAAATCCATCCAGAACTCTCTCATGTGCCAGATCCTCTTCTTGAGCATATTTGGGTGTTGCTTTTGGGGCAAGAGGCTCGACCCAAAGGCTGGAGGCAGCACAAGATGCGTGGCGCAACTTCGCGGGAGGCTGGGACCGGGCACACCCAGGGGCCCTGTTGGGGCTTTGCCTCGGTTTCTCCTGTTGCGGTTTTCCTTGGCACGGTGTTGCTGGATGCCTGACTTTGGAGATAACTCTCTGGGGTTGGTGTTTCTGCGTTTTTTTGGGTGAGGCAGCCCCGCGTCAGCAGCACACCTCTAATTGAGGCCGCTGACCCACCCCGCACCGCCTGCTGCAGAAAGAGCTATTTTTTGTCTGGCTTAAATGGGGCTTTAAATAGAGCTTCATAATGAGCCTCATTACAGCAGGTACTCCCGTGTAGCGGGGATTAAATTACCCGCGGCAGCCGCTGACCTGTGGGCCAGGTATTCCCCCCGGCCACCCCGTGCGTGCCCGCGCACACCCTTGTGGCTGGCGGCCCCCGGCGGCCCATAAAGCAGGGGCCAGGAATGCGCCATCCCACACGGCTGTCACCAGGGCGTAAGCCAGCCGACGGGCAGCCGCGGGTGCTGTCAGGGCGCGGGAGTTATGGGGTGCCAGGTCACACACCCCTCATTCATGGCTGGGGGCATGCGCCCCCTCCCCGAATAAATAAATTAAAAAACACTCCCCGCTGACAACCCTCCCGGGGCCTTCGAGCTGAGCAAGTGAGCGGTTAGAGCAGCAGGAGGGGTGTCCCTGCACTCTTCTGGGCATAAAGACAGCTTTATGAAATGGCAGAGACTGTCAGCACCTTTGATGAATGGCACTGGGGAGAGGGACGGAGCCTGTACGCTGCCAGCCCCGTCCTTGGCTGGGCACATCGTCACCATGCTGTTGGCCTGGGTCACAGCAGGCACCTTATGCAAGGGAAAAAATGGTGGGAAAATGCTGTGGCACAGTGATGCTGCCGTGCTTTGTGCGTTCGGTTGCTGTTTCTTACCAGCAGTCCTATTCTGAACAGCTCTGTGCAGCCCTCCTGAACATGGAGCAAGCCTGCTGTGTTTTCTACACAGCCTCCCTCAGGGCTTCAGGTCCTCCTCTCCCTCCTTTCCCAATTGCTTTCCAGTACCGAGCTGCAAAAAATGGAGCTCCAAAAAGCAGTGAGGACAAAACACACCCCAGCCCTGCAGCTGTCTGAATAGCTGACTGAAGTTGGCTTGAGAGCAACCCTTCAGATGCTTCTTCCTTTTTTTTCACCCCAGATTAATTCACCCAAAGTCTTGTAAAAGAAATCATAGCGCAAAATTCAGGCAACTGCTTTGGTACCTAGCAAGCCATTCTGTGCAGCTGGAGGTGTGCTGCTTGACACTGCATATTTCAAGACTCTTAAAAAGCAAAGTGGAGAGAGATTTCTAAATGAAAACTCCTTGCCAGACCTTCATTATCAAATTTTTGCCAAAAGACACTTTCTCCAGCCACCTTTTCCCACGCCTTGTGAGCCTGTGTGTGATGGCTGGGAGCAGGGCGTCGAGGCTGGGGAGGGGAACCACCTCCGGGCAGCATCGCCCACTGAGCACCACTGCCGCAAATGATTTTGCCAGCCAGGTATATTTGTACTCTGATTAGGATGACGCATTAGGGACACTCTGGAGGGTTTTCCATTAATTTGGTGTTTTTTCTGCTGTGCTCCAGCTGCACAACGTTTTTGTGGGTCACTCCCTAACTGACAATGAAAAGCCTGCAGGATACTCATCAATGCGGCTCACTGTGTGCAGAGGGTGAAGGTCTTGAGGGGGACCAGGAGGCCACCAGTGCTGGCCCCAGCATCCCGAGCTGGCTCCGGAGCACAGGCTCAGTGGGCGGCCGAGGTCTCGGAGCGGGAACCTCGCATCCGACCTGTCTGCAGTGGTCCCCTGGAGAGAGCAGGTCCTTCGTCTTCAGAGTCACTAGGTGGCAACCTAAGGCATCCTTTGTGTTTGGGAGAGCTCTGCAGAAGGTGGAAACGCATCTGCTTCTGCCTCGGGTTGCTCCCCCTCCTTTTTTTTTTTTTTTTTTTTTTTTAATTCTGAATTACTGACAGACACTGTAAAAACATCTCTTTCCCCATGTTCTTCAGCGGCTGAGGGTGGAGGACACCTCTGGATCTGCTTTATCCCAAGATTGCACCAAATAACGAGGTGAATGCAAGCAGGTGACCACATGCTGTGCAAAGCTGAGGAAGAAATGAGATGTTTCCAAGCGGAAAAAGTGATTGAGAGGGAGAAGAGTCCTCCGCTGATCTTGCTGGCTATTGGGTTATTGAGATAACAAGCAGTGAAAATCCCAAATTTGGGTCATGTTCGAGATGTCTGTGGCTAGCTTAATAGGAATTACTGGTTGGGTGCATGTTTTGAGTGTGGTTTTGCCTTCATTCTCTGACTACATTTTGTGGGTTCTTTTTCTGGACCTTTTAACAGAAAAATCTGAAAATATTGATTTTATATATATTTTTTTTTCTTCTAAAAGAGGACAGATTCAAATGTTCTGCCTAGGAACACAGAATTCATCACACTGTTGCAGCCTACAGAACATAACCAGTGTCAGCAGGGGAATGTTTTCTTCCCATGAGCTCTGGCTTAATCAGGGGCCGGGGCTCCCTTATCCCGGCTGGGTGACACCTTGTAGCTGAGTGTGGGTACGGACAAGGCCAGAGCAGTCCCCCCCATCTCACCTAGACACCAGCTCTCTCGGTCCACCCTTGCCACCAGCCATGTCTCCAGAAGGGGAAAGTTGCAGCTCTGTCACTCAATAACCATTTGTTTATCCCATGACCTGTCACTTCTTAATCCATCTGCTCTCATGACTTTCTTTTCCCCTGCCTTGCTCTATTTGGAGCTTCAAATTTGTCCTGCTATTGCCTCGCATGAGGAAAATACACAGAGCTAATCCTCAGTGCTGCGAAAGGCACACGCGCCTGCAACGCCAGGCAAACACTCCTGGCTTAATGCACTTCTGGTGCCCTTCTATGAACTTCCTCTAAGTGCGGAGTTCCTTTTCCCGAAATGCAGCATCCGTGCAGCTGCAGCACAGCTCCCAGACCCGCCAGCCCCAATGGTCCCAGCAGCCCTGGGACGCAGCAATGCAGTGGAGCTGCAGTGAGTACGGCAAGGTGCCAGCAGCGGTTCAAAAGGTGCTGCGTGAATATTTGCTGCTGATGTTTACATCCAAGCAGCGCCCCAGGTGCCTCCCTGTGGCCATGCTGGAGGGGAGGCAGAGATACAGATAGATGGGAGGCAGAGCATCCTCCTTGGGAGCCCAGCTGCTCCATCGCTGGGAACGCGTCCCCTGGCTCCACTGCCTCTCCACCCAGAGCAAGGAATCCATTTACACCTTCCTCCCATTTAATTTGGCTCCCAGCAGGCCTGTTTTATAGGGCTGTCTACTCTGGGAACAGGGATTTTTCAGAGTATTTATTCTCTCCAGATGTTCTGACCGTCTTTGGTAACCCTCTGGTGCGAGCATTAGACAGTGCCTTCTGTCTTTGCAGGGCATGATTGAGTAGGACAGCTCGCTCCTGGCTACACACGCTAATGGCAAAAAAAAAAAATGGAGTCATGATTCAGAGCAAAAGCCAGGCACAAAGTTTTATGAGACCTCAAACACTTCCCCTGTCCTCTGAACTGGGCTAAAGAGACAAAATCTTAAAGGAAAAAGTTGGAGGGCACCGAGTTCCCTTTTCAGTAGCTGCTCAACATTGCTCAATCCTTTCCTTCAGTGCAATAAAAAATTGGGAGACTTTTGGCTGGTTCGTTTCTGACTCCCTCCCCATACCGGTATTTATGTGAGCACAGCTGGTATCAGTTATTTCCTTAGTCAGCTAATAACTGATAATCAGGTCACTTATCCTATCGAAGAGTAGTGATCGGGAAGAAAAAAAAAAAAGTAATAATTTTGTCTTTAATTTTTTTTAATTACTTTTTTTCTGAGTTCTTGCAAAGTAAGTGGAAGGTAAAGGGGGATTACAACCCACACGGGATACCCAGACGGGTGTGCTCTGTGCAGTACGAGAAGCAAATTCCCTGCCCATGCCAGCAGGCACCCTCATGCCCTGCTTTGCTCTTGGCAGCGCTCTTCTGGAGCTGTCGGCCCCACAGACCGCAGTGCAGGATCGCAGTGCTGGGGATGACACCCAGCATCGCCCTGGTCCTGCTGCCTTTTGTTGCCGCAGCCATCCAGGTACCATTTGTCCCACCACCCCGGTTAAAGCCAATTTCTCGCTGATGCCCCAGATGGATGCTGCGGTGGCTGGTGCTCATAGCCAAAACTGAGCCCCGGCGCAGACGGGACGAGGCACGACCGGAGCTATGTGCTCTGGCCAGAGAAAACAGCCTCTGCTGGAGCACGGAGAAAGAATGGCCGTTTATGGTTTGCAGGCTACAGAAACATGATCTTCTGCTGGGTTTCTAATGTGGAAATAGCCCAAGAAGACTGGATCTCTCAGTCTCAGGAAAATGACCGGGCAGTTGGCTTTCGGACAAAGAGCCCCACACATCATTATTTTGGCTTTGCTTTCTCCCCTGGTACAAAGGGCTGCTTTCTTAGCCCAAATCATTGTCCAGGATGGCCACCCCAGTGTGCTGGCCACTTGCAGCTTCTCGCAGTACTGAAGTGGCAAGAATGGAGTGGTTTGGTCTGTTACCAGCCAAATGCCTCTCACGCCTTGTACTGTAGTGGCTTAATTAATGCTCAAACACAACAGGTAAAGTACCCCTGGGTTGCTTCTACTTCAGCCTGAGCCTTCTGTCATGCCCCGCTGGGGCTTCTAAGTCTTGTAGGCTTCACCCCTGAGTCTCAGCTTCTTTCATGGAGACCAGGTTAGGAGAAAATCTGAATGACCATGGCCAGGTCTTCACCGGCCAGGGTGGGCAGAGTCCCCGCTCAGACGGAGGTAACTTGGATGCTGGCACACAGGTGCAGGGATGGGTTGATGCTCAGAGCTGCCCACCAGCGGGTTTGTTCCTCAGCCATGAGCTGCTCCCTGCTCTGATGCCTACAAGCATGGACAATGGTCCCAAAGGTCCTTGTGCTCTCCTGACTGATTTCTGCTACAAGGCTTCACGACGGGCATGGACCCTCCGTCCCATTCGGAGAGCGTGCAGGAGGACCATGAGCTCTAGGAGAAGAAAGCTGGCAGAAAACAGGATTCCTTTGTGGAAATGGAGATGAATTTGACTGGTTTGGGATCAGCTCATGCATTAACAAATTGGAGCTTGTTTCTGGTGATGCCGTATGCTCGCTCGTTCAGTGTCACCCAGTCTTTCTCCTCTTGCTACGGCATGACCATTTTCGTTTGCCTTCCCTGTACAGACCTGGCTCCATACCTCAAAGAGCTGTTTATTTTGTAGGGGATTTCCAGACAGATCATTGGGAAATATTCCGGAGCGGTTGTCTCAGCCTGTGACCACCAGTCCCAGGCAGAAGCACAGAAAGCAGCTGTGGGACCACGTGAATAATGTGCCAGAGCCCGAGCACATCAGGCGAAGCCCAGGACGAGCCATCCTCGGGGTGACATGATGCCCGATTCCCTGGGTGGGTTTATTGATCTCAGTGGAGGAACCCCAAAATCTGCAAATGAAAATCTCATTTGTACCAGCTCTGCGCTTGGAAGGCTGGCTTCATTTCTTTCAGCAGCAACATTAACAGGACTCGTCTGTCAGGATGCAAATAGAAAGATGTATCATGTTCTGAGGACACTATTTTCCAATGGAAACATATCATGGGACAGGCTTTTTGAAGAAAGGCTTCACGTAGTCACCTTTTGCTTTGGAAAGAGTTAAAAAAAAATGCAATTTGTAGCCAGAATTAATAAAGAGCTGGACAAGATCTAAAAACTATTCAGTTTTGCTTTATGTACTCATATTTATCCAACCTCAAAATAGTGGCACATATATATATTGCATCACTAATTGTCAAATAGTGATGTTTACACAACTGCCTAATCCTGGAGCCCTTCTCCTCCTGATGTACTGCTTCCACTTGGATTTAGGCTTGATGGGCTTCAAACAAAGGCATGTACAGGAATCCTCATCTATGCAAACCAGCATCATGTTCTTTTATGTCCCTCCGAAAGCTGACCAGCTGCTGGGGCTGCCAACAAGAGCCTTTGCTGAGGCTTTCCAACAGGATAATGTCAGATTTGGAAGCCGGCAGCTGCAGGTTGAGTGTTTTGAAGCGCAGTCCTTCAGCACAACTACGCGGGGGAAACTTTCAAACATGAAGGCGGCAGCTGCATTAGCAGGCAGCGGTGTGATGGGACAGGTCTGCAGCACAAAACGCTGCATGCCAAGAGCCTTGCCTCCGTGTGATTTGGTCTTTGGCAGTTTCATTGCAGCCTGTTAACCTGAATGAGGAGCCCAGGAGAAAGCAGAGAGCAGGCGAGCCTGGTGCAGCAGCCTGCACTCGCCAGGCACCTCGGTGCTCAGGCTTCATATGAGCTTTATGAGCTTCATCCAACTTTTATTTCCTTTTGAATTTAGCAGACAGAATAAAATGTGATAAGCAGAATACAGGAAACCCTTGCGGCAGGAGGAAAAACTCTGGGAAGAAGTTGAATTCAGGGTAATGAAACAGCTATCGGGCGTTAGCACCATCCCCAAACCAAAACCAGCCCCTCCTGCAGGGCCGGGAACGTGCAGTGGGTTTCGAGCATGGCTGCTCTCCAGATCGCTTCCACCTGTGGGAAGGGGATGCTCGGTGGGGCGTGGGGCTGGGGGGCGCCCACCTTTCCGTGGCAATGCTGGCCACCCGCCAAGGTCCCAGCCTGCCCATACGGACAGCGACATGGCATCTCCACCGCCATGCCCTTGCCCTGAGGAGAATGCAGGTGTGCGTGAAGCCACCCGTGGGTGCTTTCCAGTCGGTTATCGGGGCAGAGGTATTCTCATGGTTCAGGAGTCATTTGGGGCAGGGGATTGCAGGCAGGCAGCACGACTACACAAACCGTGCTTCCTTTGGGGACCCAGCAGACAAATCTCGAGATGATGAACTCGAGGTTTCTCTGTACTTGCAAGTGTGTAGGCATGTGTGCTCTGGGCCTGAATCATATTCCTGGACACAAAAGCAAAAAAGATGTGTCCTATCTTTGGCCAAAGAGAAAATGAAAAAAAAAAAAAAAAAAAAAAAGAAAGAAAGAAAAGAGTGGGTGATGTGCCAGAACTTTTACTTTTTATTAAAAACTTAAGTGCAGATGACGAGAAACCCACCTGTTTTTGATTTTTTTAATAAAAAGTCAAATAATCCCCACAAACAATTCCTTTGCAATGGTTTCAATATCGGAACCGTAAAGATGAACTTTAAAGGCGCTTGTAAAAGAAAGAATATTACAATAATTTCAGTGCAAAACTCCAATATCATATTTTCTTTTATTTGAAAGAAAAAGGGAATGTGGAGAAGATTTTTTTTTCCTTCCTCAGGATGCAGCAGTTTTAGATAATCTCCTCACTCCCCGAAGGGCAGGGAGAGGAGGAGGAGGACAGGGAAGGCCTGAAGACCCACAGCACTGTGCAGGATGCACCTGGGGACACTTGGTGTGGCACTCGACCTCCTCCTACAGTCTTCCCCTGGCCAAAATTGGGAACCATGCCCCTGGCTTGGCTACAACTGCGGCGTGAGAGCAGGGAGCAGCCTGTGGAGATACGGGAGCCTTCATGGTGACATGGGGGTTTCCTTCTCCCGCAGCAGGCAAGGAGAAAATGGACAACAGTCCTTGGGGCAGGATGCGGCCCTGTCACCCTCCTCACCACGGCGAGTTCCTTAAACTCAAGTGAACCAAAGCATAACCCAGCTCCCAGAAAGAAATTAATAATGATAAATAAAGATAAATAAGAAAATAAGAAAATAAGCAACCTTGCCTTAATATGACCTTCCCCCCCCCAAGAAAAGCCATGCAATTTCTTCAGGACTGTTGTACCCAGGGTGTGCAGGCCCCAGATGTGGTGGGACACAGCTGCCCTGGCAGTGATGGGGCTGGGAAATGCCAGGCGTGTCTGGCTGGGGCCAGCAGGAGCCAGGGGCAAGCAGGAAGGGGCAACGTGCTCCTTTCCCCAGCAGCATCAAGGGTGAGGACACAGAATGCGCTTCCTTTTGGGGAAATAAATTAAATTAAACTAAATGCATGGCAGTCACTCATCTGCAGGCACTGCCAGGTGTCTCGGCCCCGAGCAGGGGCATGGCGCTCTGGGGGCGGAGCAACGTTCTTTTTTTTGGACCACGGGCCTGCCATACCCCCGCACCAACGCTGCGATTTTCTGTGAAAAAGGAGAAGCCAGGGGAAAATATCCATGAGAATTAAACTCTTATTTTTCTCTGAAAATCCTTCTTTCAGCCGACTTCTTGGTCGCTCTTGCTCCAACACCAGAATTTTAAAACGCTTGGGAAGTGGATAAGGTGAATTTTAATCTCTTTTTAAAACGTACTTCAGGCAGGGGAATTAAAGCTGGTGAGGATCAGGCAGCGGTTGAAGAGCACATTTCAAAACCACCGTCAATCCACAGCTTTATGAGATATCAGCAAACAGAAGCAGAGCCTGGCAAGAGCTCGCAGCCCAGGGGTGCAGCTCACACTGCCCCAAAGACACAGCTGCAGGACGGGTGTCACCTGGATGTGGCTCTGCCAGCTGCAACAAGAGGCTCGAAGGCAGAGGTGGGCACACGGGCTGGCCTGACCGGGGCTGAAAGTCAAGTGGGCGGAAGAATTCAGGAGCAGAAAATAAGCCTGAAATGAGCAAAGCAAGCAGCTCCAGGCTGTGAGGGGAAATGCGAGGCTGGCCAGTAAAAGGTTTTTTTTTGCCAGTGGCGGTGGAAGGTTTCTCTTTGTTTCACTCCCCGGCTTTCTAATTTTTTTCTCTGTCCAAAATCGGTTTACCAGCTCTGATTTCCTGTTTCCATTTTGGAAAAAGAAACAATCAGACAAAAATTCCCCCGCCAGGAGTCATGCTCAAAGCATCTTCAGGCTTAGACTTGTTAAACTCTCTGCTGGGGTGAGCTGGCAGCCTTGCAGGAGCAGCCTTTTTCATCTCATTTGGAGCCTGCAAAGCCGAACAAATGATGGTTTATAGACACGTAAACTTATGGCAATCAGTCCATGGGCTCTTTTTCTCTTCGAGAACTCGCTGTTCCTGAGTACCTCTGCGCAGCGGGTCAGGGAGGCAGCAGCGCAGCATGGTGATGGGCAGACCTCCTGTCCCTGCTGAGGGGCCTCTCCACAGCATTGCTCCCGAGGGGGCATTTTCCCTGTCTGCGCCCCTCACCTTTGCCACCCTTGGCTTTGGGACCTGCTCGGATGTAGTGGTGGCCACTTGAACCTCGGCGCCCAACCGTGCTGCAGCCAAGGCTCACGGGGGGGGAGGAGGGGGCTGCTGGGTGCTGCAGGGTCCAGGCAGGGGGAGCTGGTGGACACCTGCCAACGGGGACCCTTTGCAGGCCCTTGTGCTTGGTGCCTTCCTTGGTGCCCTTCTAAAGGCAAAACAATTGTTTTTTGGTGGCTTCAGGGCTGTTCTCGTGCCGTCCGGACTCCTCCTGAATTTCCCGCTGCCACAGCCAAGGGACACTGTGTGAATTCCTGCCTTTAGACATTCTGATATTTCTAGCCCTGTGGGTTGGACAGGAAGTTCTGGAAATAATTGAGGATGACAAGTACAAATTTAGCCAACGTGATTTATGCGGATATTTTTCTGAATCCTCCCAATCCTCAGCCCTCCCTTGCGATGCGTTTCGCTGCCCCAACAGCCACAGTGGGGACGAAGCCCAGCAGCAAGGCCACCATCCCATGCAGCCCAGCTGGCTACAAGGTACAGCGACGTGCGGGGGACCTCAGGATGACCTGGTGACACCAAACAGCTCCTGCACCTTCTCCTTTCGAGCCAAGGCACCTATGCTGTCGCCAACGCAATCCCACCAAAACCACTCAATTAAGGCAAGAGATGTGCGAGGCTGTGGGGACTGTGCCCCTCTGCCCGGCACTTCCACCCGCCAGCGCTGCTTGTCACTTGTCCAAACAGCCGTAAATCACCACCGATTCCCAGCTCTCGCTGGGGAGCTCGGTGCTTCAAAGGCAGCGAGCGCGACCCTCTGGTGAGTCACATGAGGACCCCCCCAGGCCCCCCCATCACGGGGCTGCCGCCAGCCACCCCAGCAATGCGTACCCATGGGCGCACAAAGCAGACACTTGCACCACTTCCTAGCTCGCTCCTCTGCCAAATGTCAGCACTCGCTCACCCCACCAGCATTTTTTGTTTGTTTTTGTGTTTTTCCTATTGTAAGTTCTTCCCAAGTATTAGAAGGAGAGTAAAAAGGGCACCAGAGATATTGCAATCCGCTTGTCTGGAGCTCAGAAGCAATCCCTGGTCTGCACCCCCAATAACCCACACAAAATGGCAAAGCGAGAGTGCTGGAAATCAGCATTTCTTGGCACTGCCTCACTGGGCAGGCTACGGCCCCAGAAAAAAAAAAAAAAAAAAAAAGTATCTTTGCATTTACTGATGTATTTACATTTGTTTCATCCAGGTTAGTGGAGAACTGTCCAGTGGCACCAAGCTGCTGTCCATTCCTTCTTCACACTTAGCTTTCCTCCTTGTCATTTTATTTTATTTTATTTTATTTTATTTTATTTTATTTTATTTTATTTTATTTTATGAGGCTTTTTAACACTGCAGGGGAAGCAGAGGTTATAGCAGGCGTTTTACATGTAAGGGGGCGACACAGCATATTCAGCTGGGAATGTCATTCCCTTCAAGTGTGACCCGAGCATCAGATGTTTGCCTTCCCAGGAATCAAGGTGAAGAGGAGTAAACACATGCTCAGACCAGGAAAATAATGAAAGGCAGGGGCCGAGCTGTACGGGCACAGAGGCAGAGCCTGCTGGCTGCCCACAAGCTGATGGCATGTGGAAAACTCATCAGTGGGCAGCCTGCCAGAGCCAAACTGTGCCTATGGGTGGTCACCAACAAAGAGTAGAAAAAGAGGAAGAAAAAGAAAGAAAAGCCTGCGAGCAGATGATTTTCCATGATGGGTGCTGTCTGTACTGAGCAGCCCAAGCAGTGTAACCATCGCCCTCCCGCTGAAAGACAAAATGGTAGTGGAGGAAGGGGCGGAGTGCCCACGGTGCCCAGAGGCTTTGGGGCAGCAGTGTGGCCACACGTGGTGGCACCTCAGGTGGCTGCGTCGCTAGGGCTGCCCCTGCCTGCAGCAGCCCCTGCCCCAGCCACCCCATGCCTTCACCTGTGCATGTAATGTCCCAGAAACGTGTTCCTCATATCCCCACACCTGCTGTGAGCCCACCCGCTCGGGGACCCCAAAATAACACCAGTGGGCTTGAGGAAACCGAGAAGGGAAACTTCAACAGGGCAACGCTGTGTTTCCAAAAACGTGTTCAACGTTTCAAACGTGATCTCTGCTCCCTGCCTGCATGCTCACAGTGAAGGGAGGCCCTGACCCCATCCCCCTACAAGTGCTCCATAGGCACACAGCTGCCTCTGATTGCACCAGCACGGCAGGGCAAGAGCAGTGAATGGGCACCCTCAGGCTGTGCCAGGGGAGCTCTATCCCAGCTGGGGCCGGCCCAGCAGCCCCCTGCCCCCAGGCACCTGCACTTAGGCAGGGGCCAGGCAGCCTCGGGGTGCTGATGCCCTGCTCCTGTGCCACATCAGCACCTCCCCGCCCTGCTGCTCGGGCCTATTTAAGCCCTCCCCAGGAAAGCAATGTTGGTTGGCTCTCTGGGGGTTTGGCTGGGCTCCCATGTGTTGTCCATTCTCCCTGTAGGGCCTAGCCCAGCTCTGCTGCAATGGGGTGTGGGGAGGGTGTAAAGCTCCCAGGCAGCAAGTTTTCGTGTCATTGCAGCAGGGAAGATCTTGGAGAAGAGGATGGGGCGGAGCCTGAGCAAAGGTAAGGTGATATGATATGGGAAAAGGGAGAAAGATGTGGAAGGGCTGTGAAGGGGCTGATGACCAGGCTGCAATGTGCAGCCAGGTTGGTTATGAAGGGCTCTGGGGGGCTTTTTTAGTGAAGCAATAGCTGCTGCAGGCTGGGAGGAGCAGAGTGGCTGTGCTTTGCCTCCAATAAACATGTTACAAACTGCCAGCTTGATAGCTCGGGGGTTACAGCTCCTCTGTGTAGGCACAGAGTTCTTAGTTACGTAGAAGTTATTGATGCCTGTGCTGTGCTACGTTGGTAGCAGCTGGATGGCTGGGCTCTGCAGCTTGCAGTCTCAACGAGCAAGAGACTGTGCTGGGGTTATTTGTAAGGGTGTGTGTGCTGCTGCTTCACTGGGACGTGTCCTGAACATCCAGCGGGTGCCAGGAGGGAGCTTACCTTCCCTCTTAGCAGAGATGTTAATAATAGAGGCTCTTTTCTCTGGGCATCTGCTGGTTTTCATTTTATCCCCCCTAATTTGTTGAGCTCTAATTCTTTTCCCTGTTTGGCCAGGCTGAGCAGCAGACTGAAAAGCGATGGGAAGAGACTTTGGGTTTGGTGGAGGGATGTGTACTTGAGAGATTACACAAACTCCACTTCTTCAGGAAGCCAGGCTGAAAACCCACAATGCTTATTTTCTAAGAAAATAAACCGTTCCAATACATCAACTGTCTGCACATAGGCGGGACAATCACTGCTTAGCGAAATTACTATAATTTTCCCTCTTCTGTCCTTCCAAAACGACTCCTCTAGGCTTGGACCTCAGGCAGCCTATAAAATGTGGCTACTGAAAAATTTGAGCGTGCGGATGCTGTTTATTACATTACTGCTGAGTGCTTCTGTGTTGCAGGGCTCCGAGCTGGGGGAATCAGGCAGTCAGGATTTCTATTCCAGATGTGTTTTGCGAGTGCTCTGGAGGCTCTGCAAGTGAGGAGAGCTGCCCGCAGGGTGCAGCATCCCGCTGCAGGGTGCTGTGGGTGTGCATCACACACTGGGTGCCCCTGCTGCCTGTGTGCCCTGATGGTGCTCAGGTGCATTTCCCCAGGAGGAAGGAGGGGTTTGAGCTAGGAGACATGGATGGTGGGGACTTGTCTGGGCTCCCTGCACACTGGGATTTCCTTGCTTTTAGGGCTGCTCAGCTCCCCCATCCCATCCTGCCTGGCTCCAGCCAAGGTAAGGTGCCTTTTGCTGCCCTGCTAGCTGCTGTGTCTGCAATTAGGTATTCCTGGCCTCGCTATGGGAGCCATTAGCTAGGGAATGGCTCAGGGGCCTCTGTAAGAACTAATTCAATCTACCCCGAGTGTGGCCATACCCGTACCAGTTTCCCATGATGTATTTGTTGGGCTAGACATTAAGAAGATAATGCAAGCTTTATTGAACAATATTGTTGGCTAGAATGCAGCTGGGGGCCACACCTTCAGGTACTTCACTGGAGGCGTCTTCCTAATTTTTCCCTAGAAAAAGGGTGATTTTGTTTTGTTCGTCAGCTCTGCCCTGTGAGGCCCAGCATAGCAGAACAATGGGGTGGTGCCCTGAAGCTGCTGTTGTTGTTAGTCACTGGCTCTGGATCATTTCTCACCTGGGTGGTGGTGAGAATGGCTGGTCTTGGGTCAGAGACCCCAATGGGAGCAAGGAGTGTGGAGAGGGTCCTGCTGAGCCCCCCAGTACCCGGAGAATTAATTGTGGTGAAAATTCTGTTTTGGGATCTAGCCCCCAAAGCCCCTGTGTGCCCAAGGAATTTATTGGACCTAGCCCCAGATCAGGGAGGTTAAATGGGGTCCCACACACATGCTCCTTGAGCTTTATGTGCTTGTAATATTCTAGGTTGTTTTCTGGTCCCTGATGACTTAATTCATTGTGTTTTGTATTTGTTTTATAACTGGCAGGCAGTTAATGTTATTGGCAAAAGAGTAAATAAAAGATAAATGGTGCCTGTGTTCTAAAAAATAAAAGCCATATTGTTCAAAAACACGCAGGCACCCCAAAACCCATGTTCACTGAAGCTTTGCATGGCCTGCTGTTTCTGAGCTGTCTTGCACCTCTCACCTGGTTCAGGGGCTGCTCGTGGGTGGGTGAGGGCACACTGCACCTCTGGGGCTGGGCTAGTGTGAGCGGCTCTGGGTGCTCGCCCCTCGTTGGTGAGGGTGGCTGCTGCCCAGACAGCTGAGGGACCTGAGAGGCTGCAGCATGAGGAAAAAATAAAAAATAAAATACAAGGAGGGGTTGGGGCCTAAGAAAGTGCGAGTCTGGCAAGAGATTTGAATCTGAGGCAAATAAAAGTAAACGTTGCTAAAGCTGCCTATTAAAATTTCCATTCACCAGCTTTCCTCCTTCATTAGGGCTAATGAACAGAGCAGTCTTGGCCTTTCTTTGCTCCCCTGCTCGTGCCTCCAGGCTTTGTCATCAGCCCCCTGTGGCACCAAACCCTATGTTTTCCCTGTGCTGCCCTCCCTTTGTGCCTGGGGTGAAACCTTGGCCCACTGACATCAGTGGCTGATTTGGGGAAAGCTGAGATCTCACCCAGAAAAATATTCTGATATAAAAAAATGTTTACTAGCTGGCATCAGTGTATCGAGGCTCAATCTTTCTGAGACCTCATTAGTACACATATGATTTTTTTTTAACCTCTGAAGTCCCCTGTCCCAGTTTCTAGAACTATTGAAGCAAATGAAAGCACCAGTTGCTCCCAGTCCCTGGTGGGTAGACTCACAGGCTTGAGGACAGTGCTCCGTCACTGAGCCTCCTGCTGCAGCAGGAGCAGACCAGCACTGCCTGGTGTGATTACAGTTACAGTAACTAAAGGGCTCTCTTTTTCCCTGTGAAAAAAGATAAGCTGACCAGGTTTCTGCACTGTTGTGGAGACTCAGCCTGGTGGATGTTGTCCCTATTCAGCCCCAGATGGAGCAGCCAAGCAGTGTGTTTTGCAGCGTGTCCCCAGCCCTGAGCTGTGCCCTCAGCTTCTGCCTGTTTGGGTGCTGGGAGGAGCAGGCAGTGTGAGCATGGCTTCAGGAAGCCAGTCACAGCTGGGTTGTGAAACGAGAACTGCATCCTAGCCTAATGCTTTAACCACAAACCCTCTCTCCAATGTACACTTTTTTCCTTGTATCCAAAACCCATTCAAGTGTCTGGAGCAGTTGAACATCTGGTATTAACTGCTCATCCCAGTTCTGAGTTTCAGAAAATGAATCTGAACCACTGGATTAGTCGCATCCCCAGCAGATGAGTTTACCCCTGCAACTGACTGTCTCATTCCAGCTCTTCCTGGAGTTTTGACTCCTTTGCCACCTGTTCCCTTCTAGGCCCACGTTCTTCTGAGTGACCGGGGCTCTGTGCTGGGCCAGGGTGCTGGAGGACCCCTGCTGGAGGAGCGGTCAGCGCAGAGGTAAGGGAAGGGACTCTGTCTCTCTTGGTTTTGCTGCTGCGCCTTGGTGTGTGGAACGGGGGAAATTAGCATTGCTGTCTGAGCTGGGCCTGTCCTGCATGGGGAAAATGAGCAGTGAGCAGGTGTGACCAGCACTGAGGGCTTGCTCTGTGCACAGAGATGAACAATGGCTTAATGGAAGTGCTGGGACTTCACCATGCAGCCAGATGTGTTATTTCCTCCCAGTGGAAATGTTGGGCACTTACTTGGTGGAGTTAGAAGCTGAGGATTATCTATGCTGCAGGAAAGTCACTGCTTTCTAAACAAAACATTTTGGAATATTCAAGCCTAAAACACTTGGACTGTGACATTTCTAAGTGAAGTCTTTCATTTAGCAGTATCTCCTCGTAAAGTAAACATTGTTGAAGTAAGGTTTTTCGCACAGATGTTGAGTTTGATGGACCTGCTTGTTCTGATGAAAAAGACTTCATTCCCCACTTGTGTGGGTGCTCTGCTTCAGCTTTAAATTGCACCATATCCTGTGTTCAAGTGTTCTTATGCCAGGCCCCCTGAATATGTATTGCTGTGATGAGCTGGAAGGGGTGCTGCATGGAGCTGTAGCTTAGCCAGGTATTTTGGGGCTGGAGCTGTGCCTGGTGTGTCTGTTAGATGAACGAATGTCCACATTGCAGCTGATGTTACCGGGGGTGCACAAGGGTGGCATGGATTTACAAACGGATGGTGGAAGACCTCTGAAAGGCACAGTAAGGAACACCTCCCAGTGTGGATGCTTAATCTGCTGGGAGGACGGGTGGGTGTGAGGTGTTTTCAGTTCTAAATAAAAAAATATTACATAGATCGGGGCAGAGACTGTGGTTTAGAGAAGGAAGAGTGATCTGGGAATCAGGATTCACCAGTGCCTCTCCTGGAAAAGAGTTTTTATTTAACTTGAAAAACATGCCAATAACAGAAAGCATAACTCATCTTGTGAAAGTTATGGTTGGCTGTAAAATAGAATACAGAAAACTTTCCTACTCAAGCTGAAATGTTTTTCTTTTAATTCCTTGGTATTCTCTCTGCAGCATTATAAACTCTAATTCATGTCTTGGCCTGGGCTTCAAGATCTAGCTGTGCTTAGCAGAATGTAGTCCACTTTCAAAACTTTCAAGATTTTGTCACACACCTTCCCTAGCATTAAAAAATACCACATGTCAGTAGGTCTTTTTGCATTTATGGGACCTATGGCTTAGGGGAAAGGCAGAGAGGAGGATTGGAAGGTAAATAACTAACTAAATGGGTTTTAACTGCTGCATGTTGTTTTAAATATCCTTTAAAAAAACTAATATTGTAAACTGAGATGGGTTCCAAGTTCAGGGGATTGCATATGTCATTTATTTTCTTTCCAGGTAGTTCTTAGACCATACAGTTCCGGCCGTGATTTAATGTTGAGAGTTTAAATGGAACCGTATGTAATTAGACATTGGGCAATATAACAATGAGGATTTCTGATGTCCTGTGTGTTTTGCTGGGACATGGCTTCCTGTGAGAGTTGTAGGCATTTTTAGAGCCATGGAAAATGCTTGAGCCTTGCTTCCACACCCAGACCGCTGTGATATGACTGATGCAACCCTGTGGATGTGCCTGTGTGCGTGGGGTGCTGCTGGGCTGGTGCAGGAGAGGGCAGCTTGAGGTTGTCTGAGCCTGACTTATGCTCAGAGCCCCCATCTTGCTCCACCATGCTTTCCAAGTAAAGAAGCAAGGGAACAGCTGCCTTGCTAGAGCGGAACAGCATTTGGGCTTTTGACTGGAGACATCATCTCAGACGTTGTTTTCATTTTGAAATAGTGTAAAACAAATGCTTTGGAAATTTCCAAGGAAGAAAATGAAAATAAACCCTGGTTATGTTTTCACTTTGTCCTGAAACTCACAACAATGCTTTTTTAGACTGTTGCTTTACCCAAACTGTCGTGTATCCAGACATCACTCCCACTGGAGCATCTGCTCTGTTCCACGAGGGCTTGAATTGCATGAAAACTGTCTCATCTCCTGCAGACCAGCTCTGATCCATGCTTCCAGTCCACTCCCCAGGGCAGTGCATAAAGTGTGTGCTGCTGTACTGAGCACAGCTCCAATGCCCTTAGCCAATTAAGACTGCATTAATTGTGGCTTGCCCTCAGGTGCATGCATGCCTGCATGGCCAGGATGTGTCTGCCCCTTGCGGCAGATGTGCTGTCCCATCCCATTTGGCATCTAAAGCTCAGGGCGAGGCCATGGAGCAGTGCCCATGGACCTGGCCAGCTTTTTGGGGTGCATCTCACCCTGTGGCTGAGATGCCATTAACGGGACTTACTCCTCAGACTTGTCATAAATCTTTATCACCATGTATGGCTGAGTTATAAATCTCATCTGCAAAGAGCAGTAAAACACCACCCAGTGTACAGGAAGGTGTCTTCATGGCTTTAAGTGTTTGATGCTATTTTTAAGTGTTCAGTGTTTTGGAGATGTTATGTCCCTTTTAATCAGTGTTGTATGTCAGAAGGGGGATTTTATTAAATCTGGTGAAATAGTAGCATTGAAAAACTGCCCAAAGAAACAGTACAACTCTTAAACTGAAGGATTTTGTTTTGAAGTCTTATGTGAAAAGCTCTCTTTAATATTTCTAGTCTGAAAAGTGTGAAGGCAGGAACCTTAACTTGCTGACCAACAAGCTAGAAAGCTGCGGAGCCCTGCCCGGTGGGTGGCTTTGTGCAGCCAGCAGCCTGTTGCTGCTGTAAGCTCCTGTCCCAGGTTCCCCCTGCAAGAGCAGCTTGTGAGTTTTGTGCTCTGCTTGTGGATGAGGGGACAGGAGCACACACAGATGTGAGAATAAGTGCTTGGGGATGTTTAAGCAAGTAAGGAAAAAAAGAATAAAATACTTATTGATTTACTTGAAGAAACTGACTTTCAGGCTTCATCCTTTTGGGACGGGTACCCCTGAGCATGTTCTGCACCCAGTAGGACAAGCAGGGGTCTGGGGGCAGAGCGCACCCACCTTGGTGTGCAGCCAGCAGCATGGCAGCATGATGGGGCCAGCAAAGATAAGAGGTACATCAGGGGAATGGATCTGTCATGCAGGGGATGCTGCCCTCTTTCCCCTACCCCACGCAGGTGGCACAAGACCTATCTGTAAAGCATGGCATCGTAATTTCAGTGGTGTGACTGTAAGATGCTGGTGTTCAATGCCCGAGCCATTTGCTGGTGTAAAACTAAGGTGTCCATGTTTTTGTTTTTTTGTGTGGCTAGAAAAGTTCTGCTCACTGTACTCACAGGTGCTCTTGTGGGCCTCTTCTCTCCAGGATGGCCATTGTGCTGTTTCTCCAGCGGCAGCTCATAGTTAATTATAATGAAATGAGTGCAACAAAAGTCTCCTATGAGGGGAAAAAAAGAAACAGTGCAAGCGAGTGCTAGACAGGCTAGACAGCTATTCGTCTGATGTTCATAACTCACAAAATATCAGTCATTTGCAAAGTAAATGATTTATCATAGAAAAATAAAGCGTGGTTTCCTACAGGCTCCTTTCTAGAAACCTTGCATTTATTTACCTTCACAGTGTGGCTGTTTGGAAAAGGTATTTCTTATGAAATATTAAATGTGCTTTTTACTTTGGAAGAGTTCTCAGTGTTTGGGGGAAGTAAAAATAAAGCTAACTAGAAGACTGCAAACCTGCAAGTGAGAAGAAAAGCTGCTGCTTTTGTCTATCCTTTTGGAGGGGCAAACTGCGAGTGTCAGTAAAATGTTTTTTCAGTGGTGCTCCCTGACCAGCCACAATTTAAAAGATTGAAATGTGTTTGTGCAAGATGGCTTCCTTGAAGTCTAATATTAGTACCTTATGCTGGAATAATATAGCAACAAATTCACGGTTTTTTCTCCTGATCCGGACAGTGGGTCCACAGGGCAGCTAGGAATGTGCTGCAGGAGGATTTATGGCATGTGCTGTCTGCCAGCATTTAGATGAGAGCAGCTCTTATTTTAAATGATAGCTGGATATATTTTATCCAAAGTATTACGATATAAATATCATGTACAGTTCTATTTTTTTCACAATGGCACTAATCAGGATTCTTAAAAGGAGGAAGAAAGCTTTGTTTCAGTGAGTTAGGTACTTGCTTTCAGGTGAACAAAATGCCTTTTTTTGTGGATTTTTCTTGCCTTTTCTTTTTCAAAGAAGTGGCTTCTTTTTCTTGTAGTTATTTAAAAAACTGTTGAAGTGCAGTTATTTAATTGCTGAGAGAACCAGTGCTGCAAGTAAAATGTGGACAAACAGCTATCTGGTTTATTCTGTTTTCCTGCAGATACTGTCCCACACATGCTAAGCTGAACTTGTGCAGTATCACATAACTAAATGAGAAGCTGTAAGGAGCTCAGCAGTGTGAAATAGGTAGCGCACGCTGTTCATGCTTGCCTCTGTGTATGATCAGAAATATCTCTTTGGGTGCATTAGACACAACCTCCTAGCTCCCTGTCCTTAATAAACATGCATGCCTTCTCCTGTCTTTTTCCCTTCCCCAGTGGAAAGAGATCTTCCACTCCCTGCTCCAGGTGCTGGAGCTGGGTTTGGGGTAGTACACGATGGGTTCTCACAGTCCTGCGGGTAAATGAAAACAGTATCCAATTGCCAAAAGCCTATGGAAATCTGCATTTAAACAAGGTCTGGGTCAGGCAGTGCAATGATCAGCTGGTACATCAGTTTTCAGACATCTAATTAGCTCCTTTTTTTTACCCCATTACATTTAGTGGTGTTAATTGGTGCTAGTGTATCTCTGTTCTGCTGATTGCAGGCTCTTGGTGATAGCTGGCTTCAGGATTTTTTGAAGACTTTGACAACTGACTGAGATCAGAATTGCACACAGCAGTATTTTCAGAGGTATTTGCCAGAGGGTCAGCGTGCCTGCTTTATGTATTTTTTTTGTGAGCATTGTAAATTTATTTTAAGACCTCTGGTACTGGACTCATATTTTTTTTTGAAAATTTTCCTTTCACTTAATGGCAATGTTCTAGTAATTTTCACTAATGAAAATCCCCAAACTCGACAGTCAAAAGATGAAAATATAATAAGGCAAGTAAGGAGAACTTGATGTTTATTTGCTCTCAGAGGAGCATTTCTCCAAATTACCCTGGACTAAAGGATGTCTCTTTTGTGCAGGCTGGTGGTGGCAGTGCCACAGGTTTCTGGGGGGGCTCAGGCAAGCTGAGCTGCCTCTATATGGAGCTCTGCTGAACCCTGCTGGGGGGGATGTGTGTGCTGGCTGGGCTGCAGCTGCAATCCCAGGTCAAGATGCTGAAATAAGTCTATAACTTCCCAGGAAATGTTCCCCCAATAGCCCAGGGATCCCTTATGCTCTGTCATGTTGTTCTCTGGAATACAGCCCAAAAGACTGATGTCATGCTATGCCGTAATTAGTGCTGCCAATTTATTCCCAGCTGTAGTTCTGTTTCTTTCTGAGACTAAGGCAGGAGAATTTGCACTCCAAGTTGTGTTGCTCTGTGATGAGGAAGAAGAGGGGCTGCTAATCCAGTCACAAGGGACTGGATATTTTTGTTGATATTTCTGTTGATATTTTTTTCCTATGGTAATCTCACGTCTGGCTTTGCACAGCTTAAAATCCAGAACAGGCAGGGGAAAGACCAAAAGGAAAACCAGGTTGGTGAAAAGATTTCCCCCAAGGATCTGCCCCATCCCTCAGCACCTCAGTTGTGCCATTTTCTCAGTGGGAGCATGACTCCTGTCCAGCTCCTCCGCACGTCGGGCTGGTTCAGAGCTGCTGTCGTTTATGGCCAGTGCATTAAAGTAAACTGGCCCTGATTCCAGTTTATTTTAAAACTCCAGGCTGTAAACCAAAGCAGTTAAAACTTAATCTACTGGCGCGTGTGAATCAACACCCCACGAGGCTGGGTTTGCATGGGGGCAGCTGAGCCATGGTCACACTGTCCTTCCTGACACAGCTCCCCTGTGAGTCACTGAGAGCAGTGGAAATGAAATGAGTGAGGGAAAGCCCTGAGCATTTCCAGAACTGGGGTGCTTGGTGAGGAGGTGCAGTGCTCCTGTTGCTGAGGCATTTCAGCACAGCTGAGGTGCAAACAGTGGCATTGCCCTGCTGCTCTTTAGAGGCTGCTGGTTCAGCCGGAGTAGGATCCCCACCTTTTCTTTCCAGGAGGTCCCACAGAGGCATCCACATGTGTAAAAAGTAAAATGGGTAGAAAATACCTTATAAGCATGGTGTGCATCTGAGAGCTGTGTGTCATGCTGGTGAGAGGCTTTTGGGAGCTGCTTGGCTACAGGATGTTCCCAAAGAGGCGGTGTGGTGTGGTGCCTGGCTGCAGGTGGTGCCGTTGCCCTCCAGCTGGGCTCCAGAAACCTGGCTTCTCTCCCTGTGCCTGAATTATGGGGAGGCATGGGGTTTGTGCTGAGCAAGACACCCAGACCCCTGGATCCTGGGCCAGGCCATGCAGGCACCCCTGTGCCATGCTCTTGTGGCTCACAGTGACATTATGGAGCTGTTCAGCACCCGTGCTGTTAGGAATCTGCAGTAAAGTCATCTCCTTCCTTCTGGCCAGGATGACTCTTGCACAGTCCCTTGGTGTTACTTCTGCTTTTCCAACTGCACCAAGATCAGGTTAATGTCATTTTGCCAGCAGTACTGAAAGAAATCCACTTCACCAGGGCAGTGTAACAGATCACAAAGCGTTGCTGACACTTAAAACTTCAGCATGTTTTCTCTGGGTCTATTTGGAATTCCAGTACTAAATGCATGCACCTGGCCCTTCAATGTGTGGATGGCTCTATATTTGCAGTCTATTATTTACAGACATTGAAATGCATATCTTTCTACCTAAATAAACTGATTTGTAACAAGAAAAAGCAGTGTCATGTACTCAGCCTCAGAGAAATTCTCATGTGCTGTATTCGAAAGGATTTAAATTGGATGAGCTCAGAGGTGCCTTCTGTGCACCTTGCAGCCTCTAGCTGGTTAAAAATTGAATGTTATATTACTGGTAGTAACAATGAAAAGGTATCCTCCCCTGCCTCCTACCAAGTAAACATAAGCATTCAGTTTGGAGGATTTCAAATTCATGTGTGTTTCCGTCACCCTTATTTCATTCGTCAGGCGAAGGCATGAAAAGTATTTTACAGTTGAGCTATGCCTGGAAAAAGACATTGCTCAACATTCATTAAAATATGTAAAGCACAGGAGATGACACATCCGTATAAATCTGGTTACTTTGTATGACTGTGGAGATAAGCATCAAACCACTAAAACCCGTCCGTGGCTGATTTGGATGAGACTTCCCCCAAGCTCAGTTTCCATGAGGAGGGCCGCTCAACGAAGCCAGGGTGAGTTTTTAGTGCTGATGTCCATTACACGGATGTGTCTGCAGTTTCATGTTCGCACTTGAAAAAACAACATGAACAAAGGCTTCAGAAATGTGACTTTGCAGTTGCTTGCTCCTGCAGCAAGAAGTGAGCTGTGCTTTTTGCAATCTGGGAGCCTGCGCTAATGAAGATCTCTCTGAGAGAGACTTCCAGGCATATGGATTCCATTTGTAACCAGTGGTGAGAATATACAGGTCAGCCTGCGCTTTGGTGTCTGTCTATCCATCTGTTTTCACATTACTTGCAAATTATAGAATCCTCCAGACCCAAATGATCGTAAATCTCCACTATGAGCATGTACACTTTTTCCCATCTGTCATAAAACAATGAATTAAATTCATGCCTGTCAAAATATGTGGCTGCGAGTCCGCCTTGTCCTGTAGCAGGAGGAATACAAAGCACCATCTCATTGCTGTAATTTATGGCCTCCTTGGGAGATTTGGGTGATTAGGGCTTGGCCCACCAACACGCAGAAAAACAGTAGGAACTCCAATAACTCCAAATGGAAATCTTGGGTCAAATTTATCAAACAAATCAGAGAGAAATCTATTTCTGTTTGGAGAAGAAGGAGATATATTACATGTTTAGTATACGAGTACTGCTCTGGAACATTTGGCTATTCGGTATTTGTGAGTTTTGGAATTTCTAGCTTAAATAGTATCACCAGAGGACATGTGATGTATTAGACATGAGCACATTTTTAGCCAAATAAAATATACAACTGCAAGCAAAGAGGTTTTTCAATGTTAACAACAACATATTTGTGCAAATGATGTAACTGAAAATTTTCTAGGTAGGACTTAAAAAAGCAAGATTTTTTTTTTAGTTTGGGAAAAATACATGGGGAAGAAAATAAAATATGTTAGAAGTGGATGACAGCACAACCAGTGCTGGGGGGAGAAGGTGATAAGGTGCCGTTATTCCACTTACAGAGATTTATACTGCTGGTTAATCGTTGGTTTCTAGAGAAAATCTTTTTTAGATCAATCTTTTTTTTTTTCCCCCTGAACAAGATCATTAATATGAAACACACACTGGCCTTGCTACTTCCTACCAAAAAAACCGTTTGCTGTTAGAGATGTGCTGAATAATAAACACAGATAAGTGAGGGTGTGCGATGAAAGGCACACATGCTCCAAATTGGTGGGGGTGCCTTGGTACGCACTCATGGGAGTGGGGGCTCATCTCCTGCTGCCCTGGGATGTTCTTGGCACGTGGGGTCCCTGCTGATGGCTGGGCAGTGCCGCTGTGGCTGGTGCTGGGGTTGATGCTGCTGCAGATGACAAGGCAGAGTGATGCTGCTGTGGCTGATGATGAGGTGGTCAATGCTGCTGCACCACAGCCCCGCTTCC
This sequence comes from Cygnus atratus, assembly GCF_013377495.2. Taxonomy (NCBI): domain Eukaryota; kingdom Metazoa; phylum Chordata; class Aves; order Anseriformes; family Anatidae; genus Cygnus; species Cygnus atratus. The sequence goes on from NC_066364.1 coordinate 119,514,082, forward strand.
ACACCAGACAGGATGCAATTTGTGCATGCCGAGAGAAAAATGCTGGCTGCCCATCTGTAAAGACTTGGAGCAGTGGTTTAATCCCTAGAGCAGCCTACTATGAGACGCTCAGAAGATGAGTGGGGTATTATTTTAGCTCTGATACCCAAACAAGCTGTGAGGATGCTCACATCACTCAAGAAATAAAAAATTAAAAAATTACAAGAGTTTGGGAAGATGTTTGTTATGATTTATTGCTCTCCTTTGCCTCTGGGCACAAGGCAGGTCAGAGCCAGTCAGGGTTGATGGGGTGGCTTTGCCTGCGGAAGAGTTTTTCAGTAGGGCAGAGATGAGCTGGAGTATGGTACTGACCCTGGGGGTCAGGGACGGGCAGGTCCTCTCCCTTGGTCTGCAAGTCGTTAGCTTTACTCTCGGTGTTAGTTTTACTTGTAGAAGATGAGGGGCATACGTGACAGCAGACCATGGCATGTGCCTACAGTGGTTTCTCTGTCAGCCTGATCATAAGCTGTTAAAAATACCCCTCTGCGTTTTCTCTTTGGCATCAAAGGGCTTTGCTGCTTCTGTGTACCTCCAACCACCCCCACACTGGGGTCACTGGAACATTGCCTCAGCAGCGGGCGGCAGAGCTTGTCCAGCATCTGCCAGTATCGCCAATGCGTTAAAACAACATTTGAGGACTGGGGGAAAGTCTCTAACCTAATTGCACTCCATTAGCCTCTGTAGGAGAAGTAACTTGTGTAATCTAAAGGCATTGGTTTATTGGTTCGCACTTCATAAAATAAGTTGCTGTTGGTTTTACTGCAGCCTTGGTTTTTCTGTTTAATGGGGGAAAAGGTAGTTCTTTACAGTAGAGCCCCTAGTACCTGCCTAGGCACAGCCTAGTCCGTGCTGCAGACTGCTCTGCATCTACAAGGCTTTATTAAACAGGAACACGTCTGGAAGGTGAAAGGCTGGTTTTGCTATTTTTGCAGGATTTGGTGGTTTGGTTTTGCAGGGTCCTAGGTTTGAGAGAGAGCAGGGAAAAAGGCTGGCTAGGCAGCGAAACATTGTGCTGCTGCAGGGCAGGGGATGTGCTGCCGCTGCTCAGCGCCAGGGCTCAGCCCTTCGGAGATCCAGGTGGCTTATTCACCTTGCATTTTTGCAAGGCAGGAAATGCATTTGCCGCTGGAGAAATAATATTTGAAAACTGAAACGTGTCCCAACTGTCCCAAACTGGGATTAAAGGTTGATTTTGAAATCACTTGCACATGCTAAAATGGGGGAGCGTAATGGTTCTGGGTCATTCAAACTGGCTCGTTTAGAATGCTTTCCTGTGCCCATTGTGCATTACTGTCTTCCTAACTTGTGCAATTATGAAAATCACTGGAAATCCAAAGATGGTTTTGAATGTGAAGAAGCAAATTGATAAGATCAACATTTTTTTATTCAGAAATTGTTTGCAGTAGGAAAAAGTGTTGATACTAATCCTTTACCCTGAAAAACATCGATTTCAACGAATTGCACATTCCTTTTAAAATTAGTGCCTTGCTCTTTGTGTGTCCTCATTGAAGAAGATGCAAGCCTTCTGGCCCAGAATATCTGCCCCAAGTCAGATGCTGAAGTGAGCGGTGAAACATGATTGATGAGGCTGAGGAGATGCCACCAGGGGCCTGTATGAATTCCCGAAAACCTCCCCCAGGCCCGTCCGATGGGCGAAGAGCCTCCTTGGTGAAGTGGTGGGTGCTAACACAGGGACCTCTGCAGCGGCGCCCAGCAGCATGTGGCCAAAAACCTGTGAACCGCACCACGCCAGGCAGGTTATTGATGGTGGCCATCCCTGAAAATGAAGGAAGGGTCCCACGCCTGGCAGTAATTTTAGGGTTTCGGAAATAGTTGCGTGGCGGCTGCCTGCAATCAAAGCTGCCACAAATCATTTCCAGCCACCAGCAGCAGCGGTCAACACCGACACCTCCGCAGAGGTGTCCCTAGCACTGCACCGCTGGGTCTGTGGGTGGCAGCGGGGCCATGCTCCTTGCGGTCACTTTCAGGAGGAAAGGGTGCGATCTGAGTGCCTCTCCTCACTTTTTCGGGTCAAGTTCGAGACGGTAGGAATTGTGGAAGGTAAAGTTTTGGAATTGTGCAAGATGCAGTGTGTTCCTTCTGTCCACAGGGTTGCTTGATGTGACCATCTCTTATTGCTTGCAACAGATGGTATGAGGGCACCAAAAAGCCCTTTTTAAAAAAAAGTACAGATTTTCTGGTGACATTTAAATTAATCCTTTAATGGTTTGGGGAAGGAAATGACTAAGGAAAAAGTGGCTCAGCCCGTGAAAACATTGGGGCAGGTCTGAGCTCCAGCACACCACCCTGCTTTGTGGTTTTGTTGTTTTGTTTTGTTTTTGTTTTAATGACAGCTTACAGCATTTTAGTGATTTTGCTTTGCACTAAAGAGCATGTGGTGCAAAAGATGCGTGTCTTCTCTCAGCTGTCATCGTCTGGAATCTTGATGATGTCTGGTCTGCTGACTGTACATGCTGGGGTGCTTCATCTTCCTTCACATCAGCTTCTGGAGGCGTCCTTGGTGCTTCCCGGCTCCTCCTGGGAGCCTTGGGTACCAGAGCTCCAGGAAAGACCTAGCAGAGAAATGTCAGTATCAGCATGGGGCTCGTTTCCATACCTAACAGAGCCTGTAGCCAGAGGGGCACTGGCCAACACCTCACCCAGACCTCGGGGCCTCTTTGCGTTCATATTTGTTTAGATGAGTGTATGCTTTTCGGTAACAATGTGATTTTTAGTATGTTAGCAACACTAAAAGTTGGTAATTATCCCCTCATAGACTAAGGAAGCCATGGGAGTAAATGGTTTTCTGAGCCTGCCTCCCACGGGATTTACAGAGAGGCTTACTTGGTCAGCTGGGAGAAAGAGCTTTGCATGATTTCCATTTGTCTTTTTCTGTAAATTCAAATGAATATATTTGAAGCCTCCCTTGCCAACAGACTACGCCTGTGCCTTCTGGACCTTCCCTGCCCGCGTACACAGCGTAGATGGTTGGGAGTATTTAAGAAGCTCCATGTCCACAGTGAAGCCCTCTGAAGCTAAGAGAGATAAAAACACGGGAGCAAGGCTGCCAGAGTTCATTCCACCCATTATTTTTAAAAATAGCTCTTTTATATTTACCTTTCGTACGTTAAACCACAGCAGAGAACACTTGTAACTCAGTGTAAGACACTTACACTGTTCAGCTTCAGTCATGCAGCTCAGGCATACAAACGAGCTCCAGGTTTTATATGCAGTTCATTCTTCATATTGCCTCTCTTGGCTTGTTTATGTTAGCTTAGCTTCCATCAAAATGATGTCTTAATTAAATCTGAAAAATGGACATTTGACTTTATTTTAAGTGATGATTTCATTCTGCCATGGGTATAAATTTAAGTTATACATAACAGACATGTACTCTGCACAGCTCATTCCTGCATTATATATATTATTTAAACGATAACATTTTTTTCTCTCCATATTTTTCAACCATTTTTCTTTTTTTTTCTTTTTTTTTTTCTTTTTAAAAAAAAGGCAAAGCAACCACTGAGCTAGGGGAAATTCGGATTTCTGTCTTGTGCCCGTCAACCTCAGTGGGTGGCTGGGGGGAGGCATGCATGGCACAGTTCTGTCCCAAAGCGCCCCTTGGGAAGGTGCCTTGCCGCCCCAGGTTTTGTGTGAAGGTCGTGTCCTTTCCAACCAAGTGCCTTGTGAAAGGTTTTGCTTTACCGTTGGCAGAATTTGTGCGTTCATGAGAAAGCAAATGACCCCAGTGCCAAGCTCCCTGTCTTTGCCCTGCATCTATCCAGGTCCTGCTCGTGGGCATCCTGGGTTTCGGGCTTCCAGCGGCTGCGTGTGCCGTGCCTTTGGAAAGAGCCCTCCTCCACCAAATAGAGAACAGAGGCCTTTAAAATGTGGAAAATTAAGAAAATGCAGAACACATCATTAAATCATATACTCAGGAAGCTGTGGCAATCTTTCCTTCCACTCACAGAAGGTCCACTATAAATGAAATCTATATTTTAATGATTTCCAGTTCGGATGCCCCCAATGTGCAATAGAGAACCTCAACTGCTTGTCGTAGAATAAAAGGGAGAATTGGGTGGTAAAAAGAAGAATGCTGCAGTTAATGTGGAACAGTTGCACGTTTATATTCCACATTGCCCTGAGCAAAACTCTTCCTTTTATTTTGGAGAAAAAGCAATTGATTTCCTCCTTCGGTGCAGCGTCTGTACTCACGTTATGTTTACTCATGAGCTCTGACAGGTTTACCCGTAGCAGCTTTCTGAACCAGCTGCTCTCCCAGTAACCGCTGGGGCTGTAATTCTTTTAAGTCGCAGGGCAAAAATATAATGATCTGCTGGCCTTTCAAGATGCTAGGCAGGCAGAGGGAACTGTTGACATATTTTATTTTTTGCATAGCATTTCCAATTATAGAGAGCTGGAATAGCTCTGAACTCGTCGGCTTCACCAAGCAGACAAAAACCATAGTGCTGTGCGGGTTTGGATGGTTTTGAGGAGGAAAAGAGAGATTTTGGAGGTGCGGCTCCGATCACCTGTGGGGATGCTGCGGGCAGCTGGGCAGTGTGTGGTGTGCAGAGCGCTGGCCCCAGGCAGTTAAACCAACCTGGATTTGCCTCTAACAGCTTCAGGTTTGAGTCAGGTTCGTAGCCTCCCCTTTCTGTGTTTTTGTTCCCCTCCCCACCTGGGAGAAAGAAAAGGGGGAGCAGGAAACAGAGAGAAAAGTGAAGATAACTCAGAAAAAAAATCCTCTTCTTTTTTCTCTTCTTTTTTCTCTTCTTTTTTCTCTTCTTTTTTCTCTTCTTTTTTCTCTTCTTTTTTCTCTTCTTTTTTCTCTTCTTTTTTCTCTTCTTTTTTCTCTTCTGGCACTTTTCACACCTTGTATTCAGGTTGAGAGGTGGTGTATCACTAATGTGTTTAGTCTTCAAGTACAGAGGGTCTGTAGTGTGGGCTTATTGCTGTCAATGCTCCTTTCTTTTAGTTGGCTAATGGAGTATTTGATTTTTTCTAATTTTTTTTTTCTGGTAATATTAGATCTCACTAAAGATTTCCCTTAGAAAATTAAGGACATAATACCCTAAATATTTTTCTGATGTTAGACAAAACACTTCGTTAGTCACAAATGCTTACCTATGTGTTTATGTATGTATGCATATACATATAAACACATACATATATATTCTTCCTTTTCACAAACAAGTGAACTCAGAAATATACATTCCTTATCACCTGTAAAATATCAGATGTACCAGCGCTGCCTCTGGCAAGTGCTGGCTGTCACACTTGGCATGTGCTATGAAATGAGTGAAGGCTGTCAGGAAGAAAATGTAAATTGCAAAATTAGACATTAAGTGCTCTTTTATTCAGTTCTAACATGAAAGTGTATTTCGTACAAACAGTAAAAAGCAGATTGTGGCTATAGAAGCACAGTTTACTATATTTTTTTCACTGTCTCAGTGCAGAGTGGTTATCAGTTTGGTAAAATGGCATTTCTGTGATTTGAGATCCAGCATCCCCTGCATGCAGAGGGAATTTTTAATCCTAAAGCTCAGAGTAAATGTCAAAGCAGCTCACTTACTGCCACACGAGCTGAGGCTGCCCCCAGCAGTGCCTGAGCATGCTGCCCTGTGTTTTTTTTTTCCTTATATTAATGTGGGTTTATATATTCTTCCACTGGAGCAGAGGCTACAGCCTCTTCTGCAGTTAGGTGCAAGCTCTTCCGCTAAGGGTGTTTGTGATTTACAATGTTTTAAAAAAAATTCTTTGCGTGTTAGAGTTGCTCCATCTCGAAAGCAATGACCTTGCAGCATTGTCAGAATATCATGTCTCCTACCACTTCGAATGCCTGTTTCTTTCTCTTTGCAGTGATTTTGGCTTGGAGGGCTGGTTGGTCAGTCCCTTTGCTCTTTGCCAGCATCTGTTCTGGGAGGATGCATAATGGGACTCGCTTTGAAGCTCTGATGGAGATTGCACGGGCTGCATCGCCAAACGCAGCTCCAGCGCACACTTCACGATATGCGGTGTCATCCTTCAGAAGTGGGCACTTGGCATCCCACTGCTGTGTGCGCCCTAGGCTTTTAAAGTGTTTTTCTGACTCTGGTTGCAGGGGAGAATAGTTAGGAGAGCTGAGCCTGAAAAAGAGGGTGGCTGAAAGTCCGCTTCAAAGAGAATCTAGTCTTTTCATATCTTTGAGAGCTTGTGGCTGAAGGTCGAAGGTATTCATGATTTTTAAGAGCTAGGGCTCATAAGAAATTGTCGTTCTCTTTTCACATGGAAAATGTGGTCTGCATGGAGTTCAGAGGGAATTTTCTTCTTAAATAAGGGAGAAAAACACCTAAGAAAACACCAGAATTTCATGTTCTTAGGCCTTGGTCTCCAGACATCCTTTCCATGCCTGCTATATTGGCATGAAGCTATTCCTGGGTGGAAGGGAGCAGGGGGTTGGCATGTTGCAGCCTGGTGCAATATTTACCATCGCTGGTAGTCCCTGGCACACCATAATGCACCGGTGACCGTGCCAGGAGCACCACAGTAATGCTGTGCTCTCACTTACAGCTGTAGCATCGCTGTGCTCATCCCACCATGGTTATTTCCAGCACAAATCAGTGCAAATGCTGTTGCTGTACGCCATACATGGGTTTGTCGCAGGCGTGTGGACATGTTCCTGGCATCCCTCTGCAGCCCTGGGCTGGGCTAGGAGCACAGCAGAGCAGGGAAGATGTTCTGTGGCTTCTCCCTGCTGTCCATTCCTGCATGCAACAACCAGTGTGTGCTGCTGCCATCCCTGGGGGGCTGGCAGGAGCAGGGAGGTTGTTCACCATGTTTATTGCCCTGTGGTAATGCCTCGAAGCCTCTCCCATGGCACACTGGCCTTGGTCGTTCATTCCAGGCAGCTTGGCTACTGGAAAAATAAGGAAAAAAAAAAAAAAACGAACAGAAGGCAAACTGCTTAGCGGCCAGATTGTCACGCCAAACGCTGGCTTGATGGGGAGCAGCAGCGTGGGGCTGGTCTTCCCTTTGCCGGCTCTGCCCAGGGGAAACAGGTTGGGCTCTGGGGTGAGGAGCGATGAAAGGGAAGGGAGGAGCATGGATCTCTTCTTGATTCAGGGTTTGGATTTCTTTTTTATAACATTTCTGCTAAAAACTTGTCAAGAAATCCAAGTTCTGTCTCACTGTTAAAAGCTCGGTGGTTTTTCGTTCTGTTTTCGGGTCAATTGAGTTCTTTCTTGTTGAGTCCCTAACCTTTCTCGAAAGCCCAGGCTGAACAAAGACTCTGTCTTCTGTCCAGGGGAAAATTACACAAAACCCAGAAAATTGATTTTTTGGGGCTTGTGCGGCTCTGTGCAAGAGCCAGACCGCTCTCATTTAGCCTGTCTCTCTGCAGCCGGAGCTTTGTCCTGAACGAGGCGACTCAACGATGATGGCTTGGCGGTGCCTCTGCCTCACCGGCCAGCGGCTCAGTGGGGCTGTGCCGTGCCCACCAACCACTGATTTTTAGATTGAGATTAAAAGCAGAGCTTGTCCTAACCCAGGGACAGTCAGCTGGATTAGGCTTGATTTTTGGTATTGGGTTTCTGTGTTCGTTTACGCACAGGAGTATACCTGGCAATGCTGTCTTCTTTCCAAGATGCTGCATTTTGTTCTGTATGATGTCTATAAGAGTCACTGTAGGGTACAATAGATAACATTTTGACTAAGGCAGGGCATCTTGGTGTTTTCTTTTCATCACTCGCTACTTCCAACCAGGAGCATCCGTGTCTTCATCAGAAAAAACTTTCTGCTGCTGCTTGGTCAGGGAAGACACTGGTCAGCTTGATGTGCTTGCGGCTGCCTTGTAGGGCATTAAACCTTTCTACTGGCAAAAATAGTATTTTGGAGAAAGCCAAGATGGTGGTGATGTGAACCAGCACGACAAGGTGGTCCCTCTCGCTGACCTTCCTCAGGGGGAGGGAACAAGCCTTCCCTCACGAGCCCCAGATTGCAAGTGGCTGGAAATCCAGAGGGGAGCACTGAAAGTAACACTCCAGCCCGGAGCGGCCTCGTGCCAGGAGAGAGCAACAGGAAACCATTTCTGCTGATGAGCTCAAACAGGCTTTGCCCTGAAAGTTCCTTCCAAAGAGTCATGGCTCTGGGGAAGAAACACTGAGATCTTGTCCTGGAAGTGATGATTTTTTTAAAAAACATGTTTTTTGGGAAGAATTTAAAAAGTGTAAAGACAAAATTATATCAGTGATTTAAAAAAGAAAGAGGTTTGAGTTGCTAGATTTATCTGTGATTACTGGAAAATTTTGGATTTGAATACAAAGTCTGCTTAGCTGAGCAGTATTTCTTCTGCCTTGTGATCAGAAAGGGAACTGCTTAAAGGCAAGAGACGAAGAAAAAATGATGTAGCTGCTGTCTGTAAGAATACAGATCTGTCTCCTTACTTTAAAATGTTATGGGTGTTTTTGTAGCTTAAGAAAACCTTGGACTAAGCTGAGGTCAAGAAACGTTTGCATTCGTTTTGGTGCCCAGTTGTCTTTTCTGTGTCTATTCACAGGTGAATCTCCTTAACTGAAAACACAGCAACTAGACAATAATGGAGAACAGAGCCAGAAATTACCCAATGACAAAATATTTAGGAACAGATAAAAAAGAAACAAGGAGCAGCTCAAAGGAGAGCCTCATCTTAAACTTATTTTGGTCCAAATGTCATCTGCTTCACAGTCTTTCATGTTGCAGCTGTTCTCTCCTGCCACTCCTCCTGACATATGTAAGAATTTCTCCATTCTAACTCTAACGTGTCATCTAGCTGGCAGACACTGTCCGCGGTCTCTGATGTGCCTGCTTCTTGCCTTGTTCTACAGTAATGGCAGCTACAGAAGCCTCTCTGGAACGATGCAGACTTTGTGTGCCAGATTTTGTGCTTTCTCTTGTAAACACATTTCCTCCCGTGGTCCCACATGGCTCCCTGCCTGCTGATGGCTGAGACCAGGGGAAGCTTGGCCTTTGGTCTCTGCTCCTCTTGGGGGCTTCCTTAGGCCCTAGACAGAGCTGCTTGCTGGGCAAGCTGCTGCCCTGCATGGGGTTAAAAAGCAGCCAGCACAAATGCTTGTCCTCGGAAGGAGATGGGTGGCTGAAAGTTTGCACAGCCAGAAGGGCAAAGTGCTTGTGGGAATTAAGAGGGAAAAACAAACCTTTATAGCTTGCTTGAATTTTGTGGCACCACTGGGATCCGTTCCTGACTTGGTCACAGTTCTGATGCGGAAAAAGTCATAAGACATGAGAAGTCCTTGTTGCAGCTGCCTGCTGGCTGCAGGGGCTTGCCCCTGCTCCTGTAGGGCAGAGGTGGGCAGTGGGGCTGGTCCAGAGGGGCTGAGCTGCCCCAGCCTGCCCAGCATTAAAGCAGAGCTGGCTGCCCACCTGTGGGGAGCATTCTGGAGAGCTTCCTACAGCAGACTTTACTCACGGGGAAGTGCTGTGGGTGTTTAATTAAGAGGAAGCCATCCCTGCAGCTATGTCCCCACTTTTTGCTAAGAACTAATCTGGGAGGACATGGGCCTCTTAGTTAAGGACTCTGCAGGGAGGACACAGGGCAAGCAGCCACTGGAGCTTTTGCCCCCCTGCATTTTGCTTCCCAAAGTTCTGCCATCTTCTGCAACCCTGCTGCCTCTCCAAGTCGTTAAGGATCTTTTAACAGCATTAAGCCTGAGCTGGAAAGATCCAATCAAGTCCAACAGCAGTGCAGTCAGATGGAACCTGGGTGGAGAGCCGCCTCTGTGGGAACGCAGCTGCAGGATGCGAGTGCCAAACGGTACAGGAGGCTTCCACTGGCAGCCAGGCTCTGCGTTGATGAATATCTGCTCCAAAACGTTGTCAGGAAGGCACATGCCAAGATGTCTGTATGTTGCAGGGAAGCAGGTGCTGTCAGGAGCTCGCTCAGAGGAGAGGTGAAGCTTCGGAGCCAAGAGTGACAGCGGAGGCAGGGAGGAGGCTGTCCCCGCGGGACCAGGCGTGGCGGTGACACTGGTGGCCGGGTGTCCCAGCACCGAGTTGTGCCAGACCCAGACGCAAAAGGGGAAGCGATGCCAAAGCGCTGCATAACAGAAGACGCTCGCAGGGCAATAACTCATGTTCACATTCCTTCCGCCTTATTTGTTCGCGCCGCATTGACCAAGAGGCACGTGATGTGCCGTGACGCGTGCTTTGGAGGGTCAGGTTTCCGTCTGGGGCTGCAGGTGTGGAAGCCACGGCGCTGGAGGGAGTGAAGAGCCTTGTCCTGGGGCAAGCCAGGAGGCAAGAGCTCAACATCGTCCCCTGCCCCACACACCAGTGCAGGGACACGAGGAGCACTGCTGCCTGGAGACACCAGCCACAGCCTGGGTGCCTGCAGTAGCATCCTCACATGGGAGGCGTCTGTCCTGCTGCACTGCATGGCTGAGCCTGGAGGGGCTGTCACATCTGCCTGCTGCCTGTGCATGCCCACCTGCTCAGCACACCCACCTGTGCTGGTGGCAAAAGGAGGTTTTTCACTGCCTTGAGGAAACCGTGCTGAGTATCTTCTTCCTTCAGGAAACACTTGCTGGCAAAAGTGGGTCATCTCTCCAAACCCCAGCCTGGCCCCCAGAGCAACAGAAGCCTCCAAGGGCCTCAGGCTTAGTACAAGATTCGGGTGCTGTGTGGGGCATGTGGGCTTAACCAAACATCGCAAATCACTGCGCTAACCCTGTAAAAAGGACCCATGCATACATACCTGCACAAGTAATTCCCCTGCCTAAGCACGATTAGGAATGCTGCATTCTGAATTTATTTAGCAAGTGTCTTGACAGCTTTGGGTGTATTTTTTAAAGCACTGGCTTTTGAGTCATGTTATTACATATAACTGTGTTCTTAACAAATGGACGCCTCTAGGCTTCATAGCTGTAGAGGAAATCTTGAAAAGATCCTGAGTCAAAAATGGGAAGGAAAAAGAAAAGAATCCAGGATTTATTACATTTCTTATTATTGTTTTCCTGGTTTCTGACCCTGTCTTCTATTTTCTTTGGAGCTAGCTGATGACTTTTGAACTCCTGGGGTCTGACAGTACTAGAACTGGGCTCCAGATAAAGTGCCTGACTGCTGCATTTCTGCTCAAGCAGCCTGTAAGCAGGACAAACCAAACAAAACATATATATCTATATCTCTATATGTTTTTTTTTTACTAGAGGCTGTGCAAGGGCATTCCTTTGTTTCCTCAGGGTTTTTTCCTGTTTGTAACACCCAACTTCTGCCCCTCTGCCTCCACACGAGAAATCCTGCAGACCTCTCATTCCACTGTGGCTGAAGCGAGTAAATCCCTTTAAAGCTCTGGAGATGCTTCATCCTGTGAGATGCTGAATGTGAGCGGATGATGCCTCCAGAGCTGAAAATTGAACTGCCACCCTCCAAAGCAAGCCAGCAAGGTGTCTCCGCAGGCTGCCACCAGAGCAGGGAGGGGGCTGCAGCCTGAAGCCCTTCCCGTGGAGTGCCCAGGCACCCGCCAGTGCTGGTGTGACCCAGGACAAGGTCCCATGGCATGAATTGGCCAGCGGGTCTCCTGGCAGAGCTCTTCACCAGCCAGGGACCTGGCTCGCTCCTCTGTGCTTGCCCATCTACACACAGATCCCCCTTGAGATGAACCTCTCTTTTCCTACATTTAAGCGTTGTGAGTCTGGATGCAAGCCCAAAAGTACATGATGTTACAAAATCTGCCAGTAACGCAGGGGAGAAGTAAGCAAATCGACTACTTTCCTCTGTTATTTTTGTTATGAATCATGGATTCATAACAGCTCACTGGAAAGCTTCAGGCCTTTTTTTTTTTTTTTGGCTGGTTTGTGGCTTTGACAAACATCAGTGTCTTCTCCGTGACCCTCCCAAAGCTTGCTTCTGTCCCCGGAGCTGGAGGAGATGAGACCTGAAGGAGAGCTGCTGGTGAAGCTGATGAAAGGCGGGTTTGTTGCCTCTGTGGCTATCCAAAGGTCACCTCCTGGCCAGCTAGGGAAGGGACGTGTTGGCTCCTGGGGGCTGGATCATGGCACCTGGGCACGATGGGGCTCGGTGGGTCTGGGGACGCTTCTGCAAACACAGGACTGGAGCTGTCACGAGGACACCCCTGGATGGTTTGAGGTGCTCTGCGGGATGGCTTTGTGCTGGTGGTTGCCGTGCCCCGTCTCGTGTGCTCAGCATGCGATGCAGGAGGCATTGTGGTGGGAGAAGCAGTCTGCAGAGGAACGCCTTCGCCTTAAGTCCCGTGGAGCAGCATGGTTTTCAGAGCAATATTTGGTTTGGCAGCTTCTAGATCTGTGTGATCTCCAGGATCCCTTTCCAAAACCATTTCAACTGACTTCTGGGCCGCGAGGGGCTGACCCAGCTGGAAGGATCTTTCTTTTTCGTGGCAACCAGTCTTTGAGCAGCAACGCCAATCTCTACCTCAACCTTGTATTATTTTCTTTGTGTGCCGCTGTGACATCTGGCATTTCTGTGGGAGGAAAGCACCCAAGTGAAGACCATGACTAAAGGAGAAGTTCATTGATTTTCACTTAAATTCTCCAAGAAAAGCCTGGAGCTACAGGAACGCTCTGGAGCGTCGTGTCAGAATTTCCCCTGCCTTTTTCACTGCCTCCAGGTCCTAGGTACATACTTAGCCCAGAAAGTCATATTAATGTAATGAAGGAGTTGTGCCTCTATGACAGGCCACTGGAGGGACAGGAGAAGACTTGTCCAAGGGCAGATGTATGGGGAGGCGCAGACGTGCAGTTTTTCATGGTTAGTTTATGCTGCATGGATGTGTTTCACGGTTCCTGAAGAAGGCAGGAGGCATTTCAGAGGCTTTCAGAATCAAGAAGGAATTATAATTGTCCTTTTCTTAGGAAATTAAGAAGACAACTACACTTAAATGTAAGTTGCTAATAAGACAACCAATGAACGTGTAAGCAGAGATGAGCAGAGCCATTTAGATGCCCATGGGTAAACTGGCAACAGCAAGAAACGGCACCCGCCCATACAGCTTGCAGCCCACCCCTCCCTGTGCTCACTTTTTGGATGTGTTGGGTTAATTGAGGCATCGCAGCTGACAGTGGCACATATGGAATCGGTTTACACAGAGATTAAAATCAATTATTGCATGTTTTTGCAGCTCTGAAAAGGGCTCCTCTGGATCGTCTCCGTGGGTTTGGTCTGCACTAATCATTTTTATTGTCACAGCAAGAGGCGGGGGGAGAAAAATGATTCCTCTACTACTGGTGGGGATTTCTTAAAATATTAAGTTAATGCAAAAATGCCAAGCATCACAGCAGTAAAAATATGAGGCACTAATAAAATAGAGTTAATGTTTCACAGTGCATACGCTTCTCAGAGTTTCCTGCTGATTTCAAGTGACTTTGCTTTGGCCCATAAATCTAGCATTAAAGCAACAGTCAGCAATTGTGTTTAATTGTGATTAAGGTCTGAGACTCTGACAACAAGCAAACTTTCCCTTAGTCATATAACTGTGATATTGGTTGTTATTGATTATTTTATTTATCAATGTCAGGAGCTTTGCCAAGTACGCCAAGCCCTTTGTAGAAGCCCCTGATCCCATGATGGTTTTGGTTCACTGCACGTGTTGTGATTAGCCCCAGGGAAATCTGCAGGCACTGGCACAGGATGGGTCCACTTGCAACAAGTAGAAGCAAGCTGATGATGGGACAAGGAAGTGCAGAAGAAATAAGAGATATGTTTATGTTAGTCATACGGGTACCTTAATCTGTCCCCATTTTGGCATATTTTCGCATTTGGACTTCTCTTTGAGTGCATGAAGTGTGTTCTCATGACAGGTCTTGGGGTGAATAGTTACCTTCAACATCTATTTTTGCTTCCATTACTGTGATCTTTATCCATCATTTAATTTGCAGTAGGCTGAAACTTGGCAGTCCAGATGTATTTCTTTTAATCAGGCAGAAAGTTTCTTAAACAACAGTCTGAAGCGTGCCTCCTCAGACTCCTGGCTTCTAACACGCTTCTTTCGAGGATTTAAAAACAAAACAAGAAACAACAACAGCAAAACCTCTTGTTCGTTTTTCCTGCAGCAACTGCCTAATTTAATACACTCAATCCTCCCTCGGGAGGGTCATAATTCTGTATTAATTTTAAGCAGGTGCTCTGTGTGCTGCAGCCCTTTGTAACAGACATGCTAGACGATGTGCGTGGACACTGCTGCGTGCAGCCCCAGTGTGGAGCCCCCGCTCAGGCTGACGGCCCCAGACCTGTGTGCCCCTCTGGAGCCCTGGGCCCGCAGATCCTGCTCCAACGGGTGCTGCCCCATCGTGTGTCCTGGCTCGCTCACACTGTGCTTCGAGGCTCCGGGTGAAGCTGGTACATGGCCCTAAGCTACCCGAGTATGGTGGGGAGGAGCAGGGGGAATGCTGGAGCTGGTGGGGAACACCACTGTCTTTGTTTCTTTCTTTTTTTTTTTCTTGTTCTTGTTCGGGACAAGAAGCCGTTTGCCAAACGGAAAATCTCCTCCTCCCTAAAAAGAATTAATTTCGGAAAGACTGAAACGTTTTGCTTTGCTGTTTCGAATCACTGTAAAATGCTCCAACGCTTCCCCTCAGGAGAGGTTTTCCCTTGGATTTTTCCCTGATGCACTTGGGTGGAATTTTCCACCCAATTCCACAGGAAAAAAGTCGAATTCGGCAAAAACCAAGGCTAGCCCCGGGAGCAGCAAGGCAGGGATGGAGCTGCCCTGTGGGGACTGGAGGACCTCAGCACCCTGTGGACCCCCAGCCCAGGAAGCTGTGAGAGCTCCCCCCCCCCTTTGCAGGCATCCCTATGGGGATGTGCCTCCGTCAAGGGAAAGTGTGGGGCTGTTCAGTGGTATAACAGCATTTTCTGCGTTGTTCTTTCCTAACAGTGTCTGCCATTCCATTTTGATGTTGTTTTTGTAGATGACTGAATGTGGGGCTGATGTTTTCGTGCAGCTACCTACCTTTCAGTACACATTTTCAAGTGATGAAAAAGTATTTTTCAAGCCTTGTGACTCTCTGGTTATTGCCAGCTCCCCTTCCCCTTGGTAGTTCTGTGGGATACAATGTGATGGGATCCTTAGGTGGTATAGCCTGACATAACCTTGTTGAATATTTGCAATTTCTCCAAGCACATCTTTTCCAGTCATTTTGTAAATAACTACACGTGCATCTGAAAATTACTTCATTAAAACCTTTATTAGCCTGACTCATTTGTCTGAACATAGGAACTTGTGCTTCATTTACAAAGGTAAAATTGCAGAGTTCTCAAAAGAGCTTATTTAATTTTTTTAAAGAATGTATTCAGCAAAGATCTTCCTGTAATAAGTTTGTTTCTTTTTTTCCCCGGTAAGTTTGTATTTCATTTTGTTTCATGATAAAATGGTTTAGGAATCTCAATCAGGCCGTTTCACAGCCCTTTCCGCATCCTTCAGCTGCCCTCGCATATTAATGAATTTAGAGGAAATTGCTAAAGCCTGAGCTTTGTGCGCTATTGCTCTAAATTGGTTATGTTTTTGTTCTATTTGCTACCAGTGGAAGAAATAGAAATACCAAATCCTGAGTAGGCTGCAGTTTTGAAGCATACCAGCAAGGTGGGAAAGTGTTTAGCTTTCCAGTGCAATGCCAAACTCCGTTCCTTTCCCTTCCATTGCATTTGCAGAGGGTGAAACTGGGGTGCTTTAAAGCAGCAAGAGATAAAACGTGGTGAATGTCTTTGGAAAAATTCCTGTGTGTCTTGTTTTGGTCACAGATGCTCTGTTAGCTGCATCCAAACAGGAGACCTGGGGAAACATGCACCAAGCTGTGGCTGCGTTGGACACTTACCATGGTCCAAAGAGGAAGCAGAATTCAGTGGAATTCCCCAGGGGATACTCCCTGGGGTGCGGGTGGGAGCATCCCTGGCCTGCCCCTACGGGGATGAGCTTGTCCCGGGGAAGAGTCCAGCTAGGGGAGAAGGGAGGGGTGTCCCCTGCTCGATGAAGCACAAGGCAGCCAGAAAATATGGGGGAAAATTCTCATTAGGATGCGGAAGGAATGAAAAGAAGTGTTCTGAGCACACAGCAACTTTATCTGGGGAGCCTTTTGTGTGAAGTCTCAGCTCGTGCTGGAATGGGGGTTGCAGACCTGGACAGGGCTCAGAGAAGAGAGTTGAAAATGATCAGAGAGCTCAAAAAACGTTCATCTGCAGAGGGCATGAAAGGCTTGGCTTCACTGGCTGGTAAAGGGAGAGGGACTGTAAGGTGAAAGCAGAATGGAAACGACTGGTCAGGAGGAAGCATTTTTCAAATACTCGCCTCTCTGATAGGGGAAGGGCAAACGGGCCATCCAGGGAAACCGAAGTGTGGGGGATTCCCACAGAATGAAGCAAACTGTTAGAAATGTGTGATTTAGCATAAGGGTTTATGGCCAGGCTGGTGCTGGGCGTGTAACAGGGAAGGTGATGGTACCCAGATCCTCGGTATTGGAGCAAAGACCTTGCCGTTCCTGGAAGGGATATTAATTACACCTCCTGCTCAAACCTTAGGCATTGTTTGAAGTACTGGAGGTCAGGGTGAGCCCCTTGATGGGCTGGGTCTACTCTTTTTCCAGCATACCTGTGTTTCTTGCAAAGTATCAAAGTATCATAGGGCATTCCTCAGTGGATACCATTCCTTAGTGTTAGGTCTCTTCTCTTCTCTTCTCTTCTCTTCTCTTCTCTTCTCTTCTCTTCTCTTCTCTTCTCTTCTCTTCTCTTCTCTTCTCTTCTCTTCTCTTCTCTCTCTTTTTCATTTAAAACTATGCTATTTTCACTATTCTAGGTACGTTATGATAGCAGTACTTTCCATCTGCTATGTGAGGGTTTCCATCAAATGCACAGAGACGCTGAGGAATACACATGTGCTCCCAGCATCAGATCCATCTGCATGGTGCTGTTTGCTTTATCAGCAGCATCCTTTCACCTCTGTCATTGCAGCCTTGCCCCCCATCCCTACCCCACTTCTTGCTGCGTGGAACACAAATATGTTGGCTGCAAAGCAGGAAGGAATGAAGCCCATGAGTGAGTGCCCTTGCTTTCTCTAGGTTTAGCAGAAATGGGCTATTTCCAGATAAAAGCATTGTTTTGGCACTTGTATTACTATATAAAAGATCAAGCACTCTGGTGAGAATCAGAAAAGTCTATCAGGGCTGGATTTAAATGAGCTGAGAATCTCATTTTGCCCCTTTCCATCCCCAAATCACACACTCGTGTTCTCCTGGCTCTGCTGCTCTAGCTGCAAAAATTCTAATTATATGGGGATTGCCGAGCAAATCTAATCCACTAACCTCAAGAGCTGAAGTCACGTCCCAGTTGTCTGCAGCATGGTTTGTCGGCTTTAGCAACACTTGCAGGCACGCACGGTGCCGTTTTGTTATCCCTCCTGGCATCTCACTTGTTTGCTTTTCTTCGTGGGCCAGAGGCAGCCAAGTCTGCCTGGGTCGCTGCCCCCGGGGCGCGGGGAAAGCACTCGGAGCCCCGGGGTGCAGAGTCCAGCGCCTCTGCTCTCACACGTCCACTCGTGCTGTGGTCCAGCTTCATCCAAAAGCTGAACTGCCCAGAGAGGTTTGGGTTTTTGTTTTGAATTTTTTTTTCTCTTGCAAAACATATCTTAAGTGTGCTGTGAGACTTTTAGGTGCAATCCTGGCTATGTGCTCTTTGGAGCCACAGGAAAAGCCTGCACTTCTGGTGTGATCTGTCCTGAGTGGAGGACCGAGGTCTGGCTCTGTGCATGGCAATTGCTCTTCCATTCTTTGGAAATGCCCAGCCAGGCCTCACCTCCCAGCCCATGGAACTAGATGAGAAACACAGTCTTGGTTTCAGCAGAATTTGGATCAGCCCCCAAAACAGCACATTTCTTGTTTGCATTTCACTTCCTCGTTTAAGATTAATCGATATAGTTCCCTACTCGACGCAGGAATGAGGGTGGAAAGGAGAACTCAACTCCGCTTAACCCCCAGTGTTGAAATCCGTGCAAGGAATGCTTAGTTTTATTTTCCTAGCCTTTCTTATCCTGCTTTGCTCCTCATGGGAGCTGTTTGCATGAGTGTTTTGGTGTCGTTCTATTTTTGCTAGGCTTTTCCTAATCCACCCAGCTCTGTGGGGTATATGAACATTTAACATAGTTTCGTGTCATTTCCATGTTGGTCTTGCACACTGGAATTTTATTTTAATGAATTACACGTATATTTTATTCATGAAAGTGGGGAAAACACAGCTTAAAAGAGGAAAAAAATCTACCAAAAGCCTCTGGATAGGCGATATTGCTATAGGTAGCGCGGGTCCTCCAGAACGCTTTCAAATGCACCACCATTGCCATCTATGCTTTATCAGTTGTGTTGTGGCTGCAGCTAAAGGCATGGGTCGAAATCAGCCTCTGAACATGTTTAAGATGCAATTCCTGTACTGCAGAAAAGAAAAATATGGGGAGAGTTTATTTGCAGAATGGTACGCTCTGCAGAGTGAGACTGGGGCTGTGCGTTCATCTTCTCCTTCCTTCACTAGAGGAAAGAATGGCAGGCTCCCGATGGGCTGTTTTCCCCCTGCCACTGACCTCAGCTGTGCGAGGCAGGCCCTGGGCTTGTGCAGGTGATGGGCTTGGCAAGAAAAGCAGCCCGGAGGAAGGCATTCACCGTGTTCACGCCGCACCGGGGTGTGCTGCCAGGGACCAGCCAGACACGAGTAGACCTGAATGCTGCTTTGCTGCCGGGCAGGCTGCGGGGGGGCGTAAATAAGTAACTCAAGACGAAGGCAGCAGCAAAGAGGTGAATTTTCTGTGCTGTCAGCACACTTTGAGCAGCCGAAATCTCTTGCCACGTGAGCCCTTGCACAAGGGGGTCTGCGCAGGCTCGTTGCACAGCCGTCCCATGTGACTGTTGAGTGGTGCTGCCGGTGTTGCAGGCTGAGGTGCAGGATGCTTTTCTGCAGTACTTTTTCAGCCTCCCACTGTTTTCCCCTCAGTGACTTTGCGAGCGTGACGTGATTTCTGTGTTTGGTAGCTTGTAGCGGCTTCCTTGGGGGCTGTGCCCTGTCCCCCTGAGCACCCTTCCCCTGCTCCCCAGGTGGAGACTCTCCCTCCCGCTACCAGCACAGGGTGAGTAGCATGGGTAGCACTGGCTCTCTGAGTAGGCTTTGCTGACAGCTCTTAAGAGAAACCCAGGTGTCAGGACCTGCACGGAGCCCTCCCCAGCCTGGTGCCTCAGCCGCAAGAGACTCCAAGCCCCGGTGCTGCTTGAAGCAGAGATGGCAGCGCTGGTGCAGTGATCTGTGCTAATGCTCAGTTAATGAGAAAAATCTCCTGTCAGAGCTGTGCACATCCTGTTGTGAAAATCCATTCAAGAAGATCACTTAAAGATTTTTTCAAGCTTGATTGGGGCTTGTCATTCTGCATTCATGCCTCATTTCCCAATAAAAGTTGCTGTAAAGACAATTTTCAGGAACCTGTATGTAGTCTGAGTGAATAAACATGACTGCCATGAGCAGAATGGGAAAGCAAAATGCAAATCCAGCAGTGATGGATGCAGATGGAAGAAAGACCATTGTTCTGTCTGCTGGAGAGGCAAAAGAACCAGGAGATTAATTAGGAGTGAGGAATATTTTTCATGAAGTGTTTGATCCTCCCTTGCTTCCCCTTCTCTCTATTCTGGGGTTTTAGCAGCCTTTCCTACTGAAACCTGCAGCACGGCAGTGGTGCCCAGCTGCTGGATGGTGTCTGCCATGTGCCCTGGGTCCTCTCTGGCATCAGCCCCGTGTCTGTGCGCTCCTGTTGACGGACATCCCCTGGGCTCTGCCTCCTACAGGCTCCGGGAGAGAAGTGCTCGCTCGCAGGTGCAACGCTCCACCTGTGGACCCCTTTCTGCTCCATGTGTCCCATAAGCCAGCTGGCCAGGCTTATCCTGGCTTCTGTCCTCGGGCCCCTTCCTGGCCCTGGAACTCTCCATGCTCCCTGCTTGACCTCCTTGGCAGCACTGAGATGCTCACGTTTGTCCTTTGCTGCCCTCTTTTGCTTTCCAATAACCTGATGCTCCAACAGACATGTTTGACACAACTCCTGCTGCATGCTCTTCTGACAGGCTCACAAACAGCATTGAAAAGAAAGCAATTAGGACTCTAGCAACATCCAGCGGCACCAGTACCAGTGAGAAGGGGTGCACCAAGCAAACACCAGGCTGTTTCCCTGGCAGAAAACAGCAGGAGAGGCATTTCCTGGGCACTGAGGCCATGGCTCACCAGCCCCACATCTGGCACAGGGCCTGCGGTACTGGGGGTGCTGCCAGCCCTCGTTCCACCTCTGCCGGTTTGCTGGTGCTGGCTGGTGTTTGCTGGTTAGGCGGGTTTAGGACGTGGTCAGACGCGCTGCCATGTCCTTGAAGCTCCGGAGAATTGCTTCCTGATGCAGCAGCTCTTTGTGGGGGTGATGCACTGGAAAATACGGCATTTGTGGTTTTAATTCACAGCACACAAATTACCTTAATTGAGCTGCCTGGGATGCTTGCATTATGTTAATGCCTGGAATAACAGCATCTTCATTTAGAAATCTGATGAAACCAATTTAATGCATTGGTGATGCCAGTACCAAGGTACTGCAACTCCTGGAGGCATGCTGCGTCTGTCCGCCCTCAGTTGCCAGCCCTGGCTGCGGGTACTGAGGGTGCACACCAGGGTCCCTTGCTGCAAGCACACGCCATGTGGATCAGGGGTTTGGCCGTTTTGCTGGGGAAGCTTGGGAAAGCATCGGTGGTATGGTTATTTTTTTGGAAAACATGATTTCCAAAAGCAATGTCAGATTTTCTTGGAATTTGCCTGCAGCTGGGGGAGTTTTGGATGAGGTCTTACCCAGCAGAAGTAGGATTGCTAATGTGGCTCTGTGTCAAACAGGGAACTTCTGAATCGTCTCAATGTGGTTTGTTCAGTTTTACCTTTTAAACAGATTTGGTACTTGTACTTCCATTGCTTTGCTCTCAGAAATGATGTGTCCCCTGACTGAACTGTAAAAAAAGCACAAAGCAATCTCAAGAGAAACATCAACAACCCCAGCAAGGAGAGCTGGGGTTAAAAACCAAGGCATGGAGTGAAAGGTTTGGCTGGGATGTAGCTGTTTCTCCTGCCTTCTGGTGCCAGCCCAACTGCTCAGCAGCTGGGGGTGGCAGAGCCACTGCTGCCATCAGCACGGCCTTTTGAGTGCTTCTCCCACAGTTAGAGATGCCGCCAGCAATTCATCTGCCTTACTCTGGGGCTTAAGCTCTGAATAACTTAAAAATCACTATGTGAGGTGAAAATACTCTTTTGGCACTCAGCTGGGAAAGATGTCCCTTAACAAGTCTGCAAGTCGCTGCTGTGCTGGCTGGTCCCTGTTTCACAGGCAGGATGAAGACATTTGGTACCTGTTGGTGTAATTTTCTGTCGCGGTGTTTGTTTTGGGTTCAGGCTGAGTTGACCCATGAAAGGCTGCAGCTCTCTTGGGGCAGTGTAGCAATAAAGCAAAACCCTTCCTAAACCTTTTTTCTTTTTTTTTTTCTTTCTTTTTTTTTTTTTTTTCCCAGTCTCCAGTTATTTCTCACCATCCAGCACCATGAGCTGTTAGAGAAGCCAGCCATCTCTCCCGTGTTGGTAGACTATTTCTTTTCCTCCTTTTTTTTTTTCCCCTCATCTTTTCCCATTTGCCAGATGAGACGCTTCTTCCCCAGGTTTCCCTGACTTTCGCTGGTATTTCCTGTCCTCCTCAGGCTGTGCTTTCTCCCCACAATATTAAGGGGGCTCCCCTCAAGGAGAGGTTGGGGCTGCTAAGGGATGCCTGCAGGAGACGAGCAGCAGAGCCTGGTACGGAGGGTGAGGACAGAGCTGGGGCTTCCCTCCAGCTCTGGAGCTTCCTCAGTGTGTGGCTAATTCCCCCTCTGCAGCATGTGCTAGCAGCCCTCACCACAGCTACAACATCTTTCCTGTGCCTTGGCTGGGAAGCTTCTTAGTGGGATGCATCTTTGGTGGCTCCCCTGAGAGCCTTCCTACTTCACACTGGGTGCAAAGACCCTGAAAATCTGCTTGGTGATGCTCAGTGAAGGGTTTGGGCGGGTCTCTTTGCCCTGCACCTGTGCTAAGCATTAGTACCTGCTTACCTTTGTGAGCGTGGGTGCAAGCCTGTTTGCCATGAGGTTGTGGAGAAGCCAGTGTGTGCATTCTTGCAGCTGTGGGAGAAGCCTGCATTGCCTCCCGTTCATTTCCAGATGCCCCCCCAAGAGCCCATCCTGAATGTGGAAATCCACTGAAGGGTTGTGAGCCAGGAGAGGAAAGAAAGCCTGCAGCAGGAGACTGCTATTTTCCGTATCTGGGACTGTAGAGGGTGCCATACCATAGACTATACCCAGACTTCCCTCAGGTGCCAGCGGGTCTGGCGAGAGGCTGGCTCCTGGTGATGGCCTTTGCTCATCAGCAGCTCTTCCTGTTGGAAAAAATGCTTAAAAAATTAAACACAATAATAATAATAACCCAGCATTTGCCATCCTGGTGGAAAATAAATAAGCTTTATGAAGAGTCATTTTTAACCTTGGTCTTCTCCACACTGTGGCCCCAGGAGCTTCAGAAATAATCAGGGAAGACTGGTGAATCCATGGAGGCAGGTGCAAGGAGCATTGTCCATTGCTTTGAGCTAGGAGCTAAGGCACTTCCCAGGTGCTGGAAGCAATTTTAGCCATGAGATTGTGCCAGTAATCATGGACGGGGTCCGAGCCTGGCTGCAAAGGCACACACTTGAGCTCTGCCCGTAGGACAGGGAGAGATGCTCCTGTTCGGGAAGCAGCACCCGAGGTGCAGTCTGTCCCCTGGTGCTCCAGGGAGAGGGGCTTCGGTGAGAGATACCGAGCAGGGGCCAAGCACTGCATTTTTCCCTATTTCCATGCAGCAGCAGCAGTGGTGGTTGCTCTGCAGCAGGAGGCCTGCCTGCCTTTGGCCTTGCAGCATCTTCTCGTCATGGGGCAGGCTGGGGTCTGTTCTGACGGATCGGATCAGCCAGGCTGCTCGGACGAAGCCACTGCCGTTGCAACAGTGGTAGAAAATTGCGCACCACCCTGCATCCTGAGCAGGCTGGGAATAAACTGCTTTTCTGTTCGCTGGACAAATCAAGGCCTTCTGCATACCGGCGCTGTACTTGCACACACTGCAAGGCATGTTTTATCAGTGTTTAAAGGCTCATGAGTAGCAAAGAGTGGAGCAAGTTTTGAGGTCATCGAGCAACGCTGAAAGCCTTGCAACAGGAGCTAACTGTAACATCTTTCAAAGGGTTCTCCTGGGGTCCATATGTGTAGACTGGTAAAGCTGTTAACGTTCCCAATTAGGTTTTAATTTATCTTAGTTTCCTCAGTATTGCCATTAAAAGTCACACCATACAACCATTAAACCTTAACATTACAATCTCAGAGTTTTGTCAGGTGCTGGCCACCAAACCTAACTATATACAAGCTGCAGAAACTGGACTTTAATTCCAGCTTTAAAAAAAAAATGTTTAAATGGGTCAAGAGAATTTACCCTGGACATCTGTTTGACGTATAACGTGAGGATATTTAAAAGTCTTTTAACAAAAACAAATAAAGGCTTCCACATTCCCAAGGACAGAAACCATTTAATCTACTTGTACAGTCCTTTCAAGAATTTACCATTTTGGCAGGAGATATATGTCATTAAAGAAACAACCAATAAGATTTATTATGGCTAATTTATGTCTGTAACAGCTAAGACATGTTTTTGGGCAGTAGAGCTCACCACGGGCAGTGTTTTCCTTCCTGCACATTCTTATTGTTTTAGTTTATTACAGCAGCACGTCTTGTGAGATCATTTATTGCTTAGCATGATGGTACGAAGAACCCATTTATTACTGGGAGACATCAACACATTGAGTGAGATCACTCCCTTTCCTTTGGGTCAGCGTACTGTAGGTGATGAAATCATGTATTTATCTACAACTTATTAGATGTGTTTGATTGACTGGGGATCAATTTTTGTTTAACCAACTGTGCTGATGAGGAAGTTTCTCAGTGTACCACCGCAATGTTTCAAAACAGCCGTTAAAATAATTATCATAACGCAGGACCGTGGAGCAGTCCTGTAACACATGTTTGCAGCGAGAAGAGGACAGTTCTAGCAACTAAAAATATAAGCCATATGGAAAACTCATCTGGCTCCGAGGGGAAAAAGGCTCAACCTGTTGTAGTTTTTTTATAAATTGGGAATGGTACAGTAAATGTTTGGGATAACCCAAGTCACCAGTAGGTCTTTCCTGCCATTGCTGAACTTCTGACCTCATTTCCTTGGAGGGCTGTTAAAATGAAGTCAGAGGGCACGCAGAGTTATTTGCCAGCACCATTTTGACTTGTGTGGTCTAGAAAGTTAACAGATTTCCCCCCCTTCCAAGAGACAGACGTGGCGATGAGGGGAGAAGATGAGATAGCTTAATTAGCCTCCCAGGCCGCCCAGTGGGGATGAGCCTTGCGCAGCCTCCGGCGGGGTGCCAGCTTCTCCACCATAGGGGATGTGGCGGGGTGGCATACCACCAGTGTGGAAAAGGTGGAAAATGCGGATGCTCGGCGTCACCCCGGCCTTGGTGGTGGCTGGGGACCACATTTGGCGGCATCCCGTAGTCAGGGCTTGCCAGTGGGTGGTGTGACATGGAATAGTGGCAGCGGGAGAAGCTTGTGCTTCTGGTGCTTTGAAGGGAGAAGTCTGGTGGGGAGAGCGTTAACTCCTGCAGTGTGAACCGGCTGGTGGGATGGTGGGCATCCCCAGCAGGAGGAGAGCATCACTGCAGAGGGGTTCTTGTCGTGCCGTGAGGCTGGAGCTGGCAGTGTTTTTGATGGCTCAGCTTTGAAGCTTAGTGTGATGGTTTACTTGGTAGCTGGACAACCGGTCAAAATAAAGCAAAACTGGGCAAATAAGGAGCTGGAGGATATCTCAGCGTGATGTCAGAGCTCATCTGAGGACAAGGCCCTGTGCCTGGAGCTGGCCCGCAGGCTGCAGCGGGCGCGAATAATGGTCAGCGCTGTCATCCTCTTGACCATGGTCTGCAGCATCCCCTGAAGACTCCTTCCTGTTGCAGTCTTTATGTGATCCTGGCCTCTCTGGGACCTTGACAAGCCTCTGAGCATCTCCTGTGTGCCCTGTTCTGGGGCCATCTTGGGCTTCTGTGGCAGCTGGGGGAACCTGCTGGAAATCTGAGCTGCAGCTGGCTCAGGCTCACCCACGCCTTGTCTCCCTTAGCTTCTGGCACAGCAGGCTTCCCCGATACCTCTCCCGCCACCTAAGGGATCACCATTAGCACCTCTCTTAGCCGGGCATCCTGCAGTTGCACGCACCTCTCTGTTTAAGCCCTTGCTGACGGCAAGGGCTTGCTTTTCCTTTTTAAGGCAGTTTCCCCCCAAATCCAAAGGCAATTAACGAATCCACATGTGCATACTGCTCCGCTGGACGATTCATGAGCAGCTACGTCTGTTGTTTCCTACCACTATTGAAGCTCACTGTCGTCTTTCTGCTGCTCCCAGCCTTGCTCGCAGCTTGTTCCCAGGGCTGAAGTCACCATGCCAGCATCACCCATCCCCTCCACCTGCACAAGGTGAATGCGCTGCTCACCTGCACCTGAACGCACGTGATGGTGATGAATTAGCGTGAAAAGCAGTGGCAGCAGGCAATCTGCAACACTCCGACAGTGAGCTGGGAAGTAAATAGCAGGCAGCATGTTTCATTTTATCACTGCGCTCCAGCAAACACCAGACATATGTTCCCTGGCATGATACAAGTCCACAGCCTAAGGTAGATCATACAAAACGCCAACTACTTTCAGCTGTGCCGGTGCGATGAAATGTTTCAGACATATGGTCCCAGGACTAATCTCCGCGTAGACGTTGCCTGGAAATGCGTAGAAAGCATTTGGGAAGGAGTGGTGCGTGTAGGTGGGTTCCCAAAGTCTGAGGCTCAGGGGAGGCTCTGGCTATTGGACAGGGAAAGCCCTGAACTCAGCCATCTGGGGTCGGAGGCAAGTTTGAATCAAGTATTTGCCAGCCCCAGGCCCTGATCCTACCTACCCTCAGCCACTGTCTCTGCTGTTGTCCTGATGGAACTCTCCTGCAGTTACTCTCATTAACACTCAGTTACTCTCATTAGCAGTCCCAGTTCTGATGCTGCATTACACCTTCCTCATACACATCATTTCCTAAAGGGTTGGGGGAAATCTTGGACGATCAGCGACCCGGAGTATAAAAGAGAAGGCCTTTCTGAGGGTTTGCAGAACTAGAAGGCAAAGTTCTCTCTTCCCGTCCATCACAGCTTGCCTTTGGGTGGCTTGATGCTGCAGGGACATGAAGCAGAGCCAAGGAGCTGGTCTGTAGCGCAAGCCAGCGGGCTCTTAGCAGAACAAGTCAGGAGCCCCAGGGTTCAAGCCAAAGCTGTTTTCCACGCTCCATCCTCATGTACCCTCCTTGGTTTTAATGTGTGCTGTCCCTCACGATTGTGTGGCTCCTGCCCAGCCCCGTTCTCAAGGAAGCTCTAGGTTTCCATGGGTGGTGGCAAGGACCAGCAGGAGCAGCCTCCAATAAGGAAGGCCTGGGGGCAAGCGTGAAAACTGAGCGAGTGGGGAGGATTTTTCTCCCAAGTGTTTTTCCAGCCTCTAGTTAATATGCCAGGGTATGTGCAGTCTGCCAGCTGCATTAAACAGAAGGCCCTACTGTAATGCTCTAATGATCCTTTATGACCTTAGAAATCGTTCAAATTACGTGGGTTGGGGCGGGTAGTTACCAATTTGTCTGTGCACAGTCCGCTCCTCATAGCTTTGCAAATCCAAGTTTTGTGGCTTGGGGAAGGTCTCAGTGCTTTGATGAATCCAATTTCTCAACCAGGCACAGTGATACTCACCGGTCTGAAGGCAAGTTCATAAATCAGGACAGCCGAATATTCCTGGGGCACACTTCAATCAGCTTTAAGTGACTTAATTCAACTCAGGCTGATTCCTTATCGATTTAAATGACTCATTTAATCTAAACTTTAATGTCAATCAATCTTTCTACCTTGCTGCTCTCATCTTCCGAGGCAGGAGAAATGGGATCCAGCTGTTTGTGTTTAGGTCTGTGAATTGCTGCCAAGGCGGAGAAATGTTTTTTTTCGGCATGCAGTTATCCAAACATTCCAGAAAGTTAGCTTCCCAGGCAAGGGGAGGCATGCCATGGCACCCCTGAGAAACAGGGCTGGAAGGGGTCGTCTCATCCATCCCCGCCATGGGGTGGGCTCAGTCCCACCAAGCCCCCCCGGCAGTTGCATCTGGGCTCTCCTATCTGCCGAAGTGCAGAGACCTCTGCTTTGCTGGGCCAGCTCTCACTAAGCTCCTCTAACCATTCCAGAAGGTCAAGGAGCATCTTGTCCATATCCCCTTGCTGCAGCTTCAAGCCATGGCTTCTCATCTTGCCCACAGCGACCAGAAGAAGCTTCATCCTTTCTTCTCTGTAGTAACCATTATTGATGCTTTATCTCAGCCTTCTCTATGCTAAACAATCCCATTTGCTCATTTCTGCCTGGAGGCCCACGTTTTCCAGACTTACGATCATCCTTGGTGCTCTTTGCCAGTTCTCCATAATGGGCCCACATCTTTTCTGAAGACCTCTGCAAAATGTACAGTACATGCAACAGAGTAAGGCCAAAATCAACATTCTAACATTCTGCCCAGAAACTCTTCCTGTGCAGGTATAGCAGGTGCATGATTCTTTACCTCCAGAGCTTCGATGCCCAATGCTGGGCACCCACATCTTGAACATTTTGTATAGATGGAAGCCAGTGGAGTCAGTGATCAGCATAGCAGACTGCACTGCTTTCTTGCAGCCAAAAACTATGGGACAGATAGCCACTGATTAACTGCAGCATAACCAGTAGGGAGCTAGTCAAGTATTGTAACTGGCGTCATGAATAGTAATACCCACTGGCAGAAGTGGAAACTGATGGAGAATATCAAGAACCATTCAGGGAAACATCTGAGAACAACACCCCAAAATGGAGAGTCATGCATTTCAAATTCTGGGGAAAACAGGAAATGAGGAAATTAATTCCTTAACTGGTGTAAAGAGTTAGCAACAAGTGGCCACAGGTATTGGAGCCCAGGAAAAAAAATATTAAAAAAAAAGCAAAAACAAGCAGGAGGTGACTTCAGCTCTGGCCTCACCGTGGGCTGGCCCATGTGCCCCCAGCCCTGCATGCCTATGCACCTCCAGTCACAAGGGCCCCTTCCCCTTCCAGCATCACCAGTCTGGGCTGGCACTGAGGGCCCCCCAGGCAGCGTGCTGCGTCAGTGCAGTGTCGGCTATGGTCGCAGAGGGAAGTGCACTTGAGTTACAGCGCCGTGCCAGCCTGGCTCAGATGCTTCCAATATGGCACTTCTGTGCGAAATCTTGAATTCCAGTACTTCTCTCCAGCATCCAAAAATTCTTTCAGAGCTGAAAATTTGCACATATGGGCTTGGCCGGGGAGAACGTTTTTCCACCAAATTTGAAAGGAAAAAAAATAGGTTCAGCCGTTTTTAATTTAGGAAATTGGTGGAGGGGGGTGTATGTGGGTATTGAAATGTTTGAAATCTCTCGCTGACACACACCCCATTTTGTTTGTTTGTTTGTTTGTTTTGCTCCGAGCCATTGGAACACAAAATATTCCCTGGTTGAGTCTGAGAAAAGAGCACGGTGAGGTGAATCCGCACCATCTCAGTGCGCTGTCACTTTGGGGCAGTGCAAATCCTCCCGCTGCCCCTACGGCAGCGTTGCTGAAGCATTCCTGTGTATTATTTTGTCTTTATTCAGGCAAGGACATACAACACTCCTTAATGGTTCAAGAGCATGTGTCTGTTACTATTGGCTGATTACGTATTTCTCGGGACAAAGGACTGAATTTAGGTTTCTTGTCCCCTGTTTTCTTAGTTTCTGTGTGCTTGGCTGTGGCATCAGCCTCTGCCCTTTTCTCAGGTCTTGTGGCCTCTTGGAAGTTTAATTATGGCTAAGCATCGTGCTGTGGGAGATTCATCAAAACTGTGAACCTGGTTGGTCGGGGCACTGGCACAGGATAAGCAACTCAGGGGTTTAGGACTTTGGGTTAAAACAGCCACATTCTGGGGGAATGCTCGAGGCACCATTTCAAGGAATCAGGGCCCTAAGGAGACAGCCCGTGGGGTGCAGTGGGGTCATAGCCCATTCTCCCTGCAGGCTCAATTCCTCATGGCTGTTCCCAGCAGCCTGCTGCTCTCCCCATCCCATCCCCTTCTCAGTTATGCTGCAGGCTCACCCCTTCCCCAGCCCATCTCTTCCAGTGCTTCTCCATCCTCAGCCTGTGTCTTTTCCAGCATTTGCCATCCTATCAGCCGTGGACCTAAAACCAGAAAGTTGCCTTCCTGTTTCCATCTGCTGTTCACAGCCCTGAAGCTTTATTACCATGCTCATGCTTGGGCTGCTCTAAAGCAAGCCCTGGTTTCCTATCTCGGGCTGCTCCTCTTCCCACTGGTCCCTCCACAATTAGTCCTCACCTTTCCCACGTTGCTGGCCCAGAGCCAAATGCCGTGCTCCCAGCAATGTACACAGGCTTCGTTTGATGGCTTTGTCTGGTTTTAGCTGGTAGCAGCATATATTGCAGCTAGGATCTGTCAGCCCTTGGGTCTGGTTCTTCTGCAGACCTGCTGCTCTGCCAGATGCTTCCCCTCCCAAATTTCTGCAAATGATCTTGAAAAACTGGAGTAATGGCCTTAAAAAATCAGGCCCCGATGCGAGGAGATGGATCAGAAGGCCCACGCTTGGTCGGCCCTTTGGCTGCTGCGTAATGATGTGCTGCGTGAGCCCGCCAGCACCAGGGCTTTGGCCAGGCTGCAGCGGAACCAACCCAGATGAGCCTTGGCAGTTTTATTTTTGGCACAGGCAATTAAATAGCCCATGTAATTCTCATCGATCTGCGAGCTATATGGTATTTTTTTGTGAGCTCTTAAAAATTTAGAATCTTTTGTCTCCGGTCCATGTGAAAAGTGGACAGTGCTTTATTTTTAAGTATAATTATGTGGATTTGAAAGTTTCCTTTTCATTCTTTTTACTGTTGGAGTCTTAAATGCGGCATGGGCTATAATCAGCTGCAAAATGCATCCATGTGCAATGCACATGGCAAAAACATTTCTAGCTGTATCTCTGCACTAACAGCATCGCTGGGCTCTGAAGCAGCCGGAACTTGGATTTCCGCTCCAGAAGAAATTCTTACATTTCACATGTTGCTTTCATGCTCGGTCAGAAAACAACAGATTCTTTCCCCCCACCAAGTGACATTGTAAAAATTATCTAGGATCAGTCAGAGTTGTTTAGACAAAACGCAAATCTTTTACTTTTTCACATTGGGTTTGTTTTTGTTTAGCTATTTCAAAATGGTTTCAACAGAGACCATCACGGCATCCCGCCCCAATACGTGCTCTTTGTTTCAATGTTTTACAACCAACTTTTCAAAGTCAGGCTGTTCTACTAGAATGTTTCATTTTTTAACGAAATGGCAGTCACTAATGGAAAACATTCCATCAAAATAATCTTGACAAACTTCAGATATATTCTCCACAATTGCTGCTTCTGGTTTTAGATTACTGTTGGTATCATAACCGGTACTTATTTAATATAGTGCTGTGTTTCTGAATATCTAATGGAAGAAAATATCCATTCAGGAGAAGAGCACATGAAAAGAAGAGGAATTATTTGCTTTAAAAAAAAAAAATAAAAAAAAGGAAATGGTGCAAATTGTGGGTATGTTGATTGGGGAATCCTTGTGCTTCAGACACATGTATGTCTCCCTTGAAAAGAAGGAAGTTCCCAAACTATTTAAAACCTTCCCAACAGACCTCCCACAAATGATAACTTCTTGAAAGCCCAAATGTCTCCAAAGATGTACGTGGCATCAAAAGGGAATCCCCTCAAATGATTAGAACCGTACAGAGTCCCATCTGGATTCGAGCTCCAATAATAAGGGTCAGGACCTTGTCCATACGTAGTAAAAAAAATACTGTAAGAAAGCACTTTTTTAGTATTTCCAGATGTAGAGAGAACATTTTTCTTTTTGAAATACAATGAGAAAGCTTTGTCAAGCTTTTTTGGAAACAAATATATAGGCAAGCACAGCTAAGAAAAACATTTTGCCAAGTAGTAAAGACACGTTAGGGCAGGTGAGTTTAGGAGTTGGCAGCATGACGAGTTAGAAAAGGCCAGAATATTTTTGAACTGTGCTGTAAATGGGATTTATTTAAATCAAACGGGGAATCACATTTTAAGTAGATTCATAGGCTTTTTGGCCAGAAGGGATCATTAAATTTTCTAGGCTTTTCTCCAGTATAACCTAGCCCATTGAATTCCCCCGTCAGTTACTCCTGTAAAATAAATAAACAAACGAATAAGTAACTTGCATTTGGATGTCATTTTGGAAGACCTGCTTTAATCGGACTCTGTATCAAAGGTTCAAACGCCTCAAAGGCCACCGTTTCTCTCAGCCACTCATTCCAATAGCCTGCTGTGGCACCGCCAGCTTTGCTTCACCTGTGGGCTCGCCTAGCTGTAGCCTTCGGACGGTACTTCTTTTTATCCCATTTCCCTCATGATATATATACAAAAAATAATAATAACCTTTAAAGCACATGGTATTTTTTTGCTGCAGAGGTATTTATGTACTGTAATCAAATCAGTTTTTGATCTTCCTTCTGATAAGTGAAACAGCTTGTGCTCCCTGAATCTCTCTCTATTTTTCGCTCAAGCCCTGGAATAGTTCATCTGGCTGTCTCCTCAACTGTATCATTCAGGCGGGATCTAAAACTCGGATGTGACTTCCTTCCAAAATGTGCCGTGAGGAACGGAATTAAATGAAAAGGGCACTTTGCTGAAAAAAAAAGAAAGGTATCTGCAGACAAGATAGCATTGCATGCATTTGCCAGTTTCAAACATAGATAACTGGATGCACATGGGAAATAATTCAATTTCCTTGAAAAATAAAATAAGCAAAATATTTTTCAACACATTTGGAATTTGTTCTTGATATTTTGTTAAATCAACTGAAATAGAAGCATTTTCTCTTAGCTTAATTTTTGGGGACTTCATATTTCGTTATATACCAAATGTCTTGCTCGGGGTTTTTTTTTGGTTTATGGGCTTCTCTTCTGCTTGTTCCCCCTTCTCCCTCATTCCCATTTGAAAAATAGGAAAAGCATAGGAAAATGAAAGATTTTGTGCATATTTCAGGGGAAGGAAAAGAACTAATAATCCTCACACAAGTTCCTTTAAAAGCACGTGCTCTGCAGGCAGACTTAGCACCATTTGCTCAGCTTAGCGTTCCCCTGCTTGGGTTCCACAGCTGCAGTGAGCTGCTGTGGGGCAGCTCCTGCATGGCCGCCAGTGCCACCCCCTTCCCAGGCACCTCGTGTGGTGCTCGGGACAAAACCCATCTTTCTTCTCCGCTTGTGGCATGAACTGGCCTATGTCTGACTCTGCGGGAGCTGGCCACAGATGCTGCTGCCCTCAGGAACAGAGGGGTGGCCAGAGCTGGTCTGCAGGCAGCGGACACCTCCCTGGTCGACACCACAGGTTTGGGGAGGGTGCTGGCCCTGCTGCAGGCTCACGCTGTGCCAGCCACGACCAAAGCCCCATCGGTGCCATGACCATCTGGCGGAGTAATAGTGATGCTGACTCTTATGTCGGCATTTTAACATCATTGTACAATACGTGCTGGGGCCGTTGCGGTGGTTGGAGGTGAAAGACCACGTTGTGACGGCGAGTGGCATGCAGCCCTGAACGTGCAACACCAGGCGGTTTTGTTGTGACTGTGGCTGGACAGGTCAGAAGCGCACGTTTAGCTGTGATCCAGCCTCTTTCTGTTTGTGAGGCAAGAGTGACGGGAGCAAAAGGGCCTGCAAGGTCATGGCATGTTTGTGAAAGCTCAATTTCCTGGAAGCATGGGACCTTATGAGACTTTTGGTTTTCATTTTTAAAAACACTGTGTTTCTAGCCCTTGTGACTGCAGAGAAAAACTCAAAAACATAATCTCCGTGGACTGGTGAGGCTCAAAAAAGCACTGGGGAGTGAAAAAGAACCTTTCACGTATCTGGACTCAGAAGTCAGCTCCGTGAATGCCTGGAGCCTGACTCACCGAGCTGAGCGTTTCGGACTTGGCAGCACCTCGGGTAAACTCCTTGTGTGATCCGGTTCTTCCAGAGAGGGTCTAGAGGTTACCGGTGCTTTGCTTGGTTTTGGATTTTTGGTTGAATTTCTTTGCCTTTAATTTTATTTAAATAATTGCCGGAGATTTCATGCTGTTACCAGCCAAATGCTGTGCTGGTTACTGATAAGAA
Source organism: Cygnus atratus (assembly GCF_013377495.2). Classification (NCBI taxonomy): domain Eukaryota; kingdom Metazoa; phylum Chordata; class Aves; order Anseriformes; family Anatidae; genus Cygnus; species Cygnus atratus. The sequence goes on from NC_066364.1 coordinate 119,547,488, forward strand.
CTAGTGCAATATCCAAAGGAACAACAAAACAGATGGGCATGTAGAATTAGCAGTAATAGGATGGTGGTGGTGGTCTGGGAGTTCATCACAAATGGTTCATCCACGTCTTGACTTTTTCATGTTGAATTTATCCTGGTGAAAAAAAAAATTAGTAGTGTATAGCTATTTGCATTTAACAGAAACATGCCTGAAAAGTGAATGTGCCATTTAAAGGTACAGCTTCCCTGCCTGAGATCTTCCACTGGTCCCGGGCTGAGAGAGATGTATAAATTAATCCCGTGCTGTTAATTGATGGCCGGCACAGATTCTGTGGCCCCTCCGCTGTCCCGCACGTCTCTGGCAGGAAGCAGGGGGAAGAGGGACGTAGTGAGAGGGAGTTGAGCGGTGCTGCGAGCAACATGTGGAGTCCAGCTCCATCCATCATGTTATCTGTGCAGTTGCTAAGTAAAAGCACATTGCGGGAACCCGATACTCCCCGCCGCTAAGAGGGTGCTGCAGCGCGCCGTATGCTCGCAGGAGCAGTGCAGCCACTTGCTAGGGAAGGGTATTTTGCCCAAATAGGACAAAAACTGTAAAACTTCCCGGCCTTTTTGTTTGTCACAGCCTTGCCGGTTTGGGTATAACACGAATGCTAGCTCGCTTGGTTTTGCTGTACGTTCTGAGTTATTTGGAACAATTCTGTGCTGATAGTTATCACTTGTGTACTTTTTTTTTTTTTTGATTGTGAGGATTTTAGCCTTTGTGTAACTTTCCCATTACCTTGAAGAAGAGGAGTTCTGAACTGCCAGTTCTGTAAACATTCTCAAATTTATACACACGCATTGTCTCTGGTCTAAGGCCATATAGTCTTTAAAATCTGTGCCTTGCCCCGGCTCTTAAATTCGGTTTCAGTGAACTTCCTGAAGGAAGCAAGCAAGAGCACGCTAACACCACGCTGGTTCGTAGTGCAGCCTGCTGCATGGCAGGCACGCACACATGCTCACAGCACAGCAAGCACGCCTGCAGTTCGCCCTCCTTGCCGTCCGGGCAGTGAGGCCCCCACCCGGGCTGTCCCCACTGCGGCACCCCACGGGAAGCTCCTGCTCTGGGTGACCTCCCGCAGATTCCTGTGTCCTGCAGGTGCCTGAGACGGCTGCCCTCCAGCTCCTGGCTGTCCTCCAGCCCCTGTATTTCTGATTTGCGGGGCTTCTAAAACACACCCTTTTCATACCCCGAAAACAGCAGGCAGGTAGCTGCCAGCTCCCCCCAAGCTCCATGGCTGAGCAGGCATCTGCTCCAAAGAGCAATCCCAAAAAGCAGAGCTGAGTTCCACTTGAAACCCCAATTTAGATGTCCAATATCTTCGCCCTTTCAAACCACAGCGGGCTGAAATTCAAATGTGGAAAATATCAGCCACAGTACAGATTGCTGGATTCTCGATAGACATGATCTTTAAAAAAGCAACCACTAATAAGTATGTATTTTTCATCAATGCTTTCTGTTTTACATTTTTAAAATGCAGTTAGAGCTAGTCTCAGATGCACCTTTATTGCTTTTTATGTTGTTGAAGGAGAGGAAAAAAAAAAAGACAACAAAGACCTAGCTGTGTAGATTTTCATCTCGCTTGCAGTGGGTCTTTAGAGCTGGGAATTTGGCCTGCTGAGTCCAAAAGGTTAAACACTGCACGGAAATAGTTTTTAGCCAAGTCGGTGCATTTAATATTTCATTATAGAGTAGTTTTGTTTGCTAAAAGTTCAAACTGTGCATCAGACAGGACAAGGAGGCTCAGAACTGGGAAGCTGAGCTGTCTAGCAGTAAAAGCACTGAGCAGGTGGCAGTCGTGGTGGGGAGAGGAGACCAGTGCCATGACCCCCAGGCTGCACTTGGGTCTGGCACCACAGCTGCCGCGAGCCCTGCCGGAGCTACAGCGATGGATGGCAGCGCAGCCGCTCTGCATTAGCCAGGAGGAGCTACGGTGGCGGGTCTTGGAAGGCAGCAGCCAGGTGAGCCTCACCTTGGCATTGACAGAGCCAACATGCAATACGAAAACCTAACTTGGCACCCCATCGCCAGCAAGTGCTCTCCAGACTAGGCTAATTTAGTTTGAACTCCTTGTCTCACCAAGGTAGCCAAAAGAGTAGAGGTATATTAGCAGAGCCATTCCCTATGGATGCTCCATCATCTTCTTTGCCTGTAGCCTCCCAAGCCCACGTGAATCAGCATCTTTGCAGTGCAGAGGGCGAATAATTGCAAAGCAACTGTATTTTTCTGAAAACATGTGTTGCTCTTTTGCGTGCATTGAGCTGAGGTTTATAGTGAGCGGTGGAGATGCAGTTGTTTCATTAACAATGAGTAGCATGATCCTGCTAGAGTTAAAAGAGCCATGAAGAAATACCCAGATTTTCTGCATTCCACTTCTTCAACCTGATTTTAGTCTGTCTGGTTGCCTAGTCATGGATGAATTTCAAACTTTTGATTGAAATATGGACAGTATGTGATTTAATCAGTACTTGTTTTATCTGCAATGCTCTGTTTGAACTCTTTGTAGCATGCTGTATCTTGGCATGTTAAGACATGCTTCGAATTTGCCATCTGGTTTTGGAATGGAGTACCTGTTTCTTTTATGGTCGCACTCCGTATCCCTTGGGGGGCCTGTTTGTTTGTTCTACCATTTCTTGATTCAGGATTCCGCTAAGGACAGAGCCCTTCTCTATCACACCCTGGGAAGCAGCACAAGGGCGGCAAAGAGCTGTATACAGACCAATGTGCTAACCTAAAAACCTTTTGAAGTTTGGTTCGGATCTGTGTCCAAAAGTTGGGATGCTTTTCTGAAACTCATCCAAACATATCTGAGACTCTTTGGGCTGGGAATTGGGTTAAAACCCATGAGAATAGTCACATTTTATTTCTCAATCCTGTCTCCAAAGTTTCTGTGCTTACTGTTTTTTGCAAAGCCTGGACTCCAGTGAAAATCATAATTCATGGGGGAACTCAGTAATTCTCTTTCTGCTCTCGGAAGAGCTTAAGATGACCAGATGTGCACAGTCACTGCAGATGGGCACACAGGTTGAAGTTAGCCTGGCCTTCCTGACGAGGGCTGCCCACGCCACAGGGCCAGGTTGGCTTAGCACTGCAAAACCTCCTTTTCCCCATTAGCTAGCCTGGGGGATGAGAAGACTCATAGGGGCCCTAAATCCTGAGGGGGCCTGCGTATCCTCCAGCCTGCCAGTCCTTTGCTTTCCCCCAGCCCCAGAGTGTCTTGCACCAGGCACTGCTGACACGTGAGGCTGCGGGACGGGAGCATCGTCCCCATGGGCGTGAATTGGGGCCATGGTGCCACAGCTCGCAGGGCGCTGCTGGTTGATGCTGCCCGAGGCAGGACCAAGATAACAGCCATATCTCCATACAGCCTGTAAATTGCCGTGCACGCTTTGATACCATGGCAAAAGCCTGCCAGCGGAGGAGGAGGATTGGGATTCAGACTGACAGAATGGGGCCTCGCTGGGACTCTACCCCTTCAGCCTCAGCTCATCAAAAAGCCAGTGAAAGCCACTGTGAGCACCGCCTGCCTGCTCCTTGTTCCCTTCCTAATGAATGTGGAAATATCTACGGCAAGAGGAATTTATGGATGGAGGAATTCCAGCTACCGTCATTTCATCTGTGCTGCAATAAGGTGGTCTGCAGCTGACAGCCTTGTAAAATACTGCCGGGGTGCGAAGTCGTGGAAGAGCTCCTGAGAAGCAGCCGTCCGAGCCTCCTGCCCGCCAGCCGCTCACCCGGCTGGGAGCAGGCAGCCCCTTAAGGGCCAGAAGATGTTTATAACATACTGTAGCTCCCATTTCTTTATGGGCCTCTTCTCTAAGCCAAATGAAGGCAAAACGAGTACTTTATTGAGTGGGCTCTGATGACCTTCGCTTATTTATTTTTTTTTAAATGAGCAGATCTCTTTAAGGAAAAAAAAAAAGTATATGAAAAACCCAAACTAACTTCAGATGGCGAGTTTAACCTCTAGTGGTCTCATAGATTAAAAAAGCATTAAATCTTTTTATCTAAATTCTAATAAAAATCGTCTCCCATGGTTTTAGTGACTGCTTCCAACTACACTTTAAAGCTTATTATTTTCAGGTCAGGTTGTGCACTGCACAGTATTTCATTTTTTTTTCTTTATATTTTAAATCGTTAAGTTAAGGTTCACGCTTACTATGAAACAGTACTTTAAGTATCCTTGCCTGTCACAATTTCACCTGGGAAAAGCTTCACATTTAAAATGAAGCTATGTTTTTAAGTTAGCTAACAGACGAGAGAATTTTAATGGCTTATCAAGTTCGTTGCACATTTACTTTATGGCATTTACCTTCTTTTGTATGGTGTTATAAATATCCCATATTTTGATGTATTAGCTGAGAGAAATATGTTTTTAAAAAATCTTCTAAAACTAATAAAGGATGGAAGGGATCAAGGCAGCTTGGCTGGAAAAGGCTCATCTTCAGGCAGAAGCGTCCCCAGGCGCAATGCTGCGCTGTTGATTTCACTGTCTGGAAAACTGACCAAACCGTCTGGATCCAAACACAAACATTCCCAATAAAGGGAAGTTCTGAAGGCTTTAAGGGAAATCACTTCAGCTCCTGGCCCACTGAGATGGGCACAACTTGCTGGATGAGAAGGCTGTTTGTTGAGAAAATGAAAGTTTCAGGAGACCACAACTATTCATTAATTAATTTGGGTTGGATTCAGCAAAGCTTGCTGGCAAGGAGGGGAAAATGAGGAAGGCAATTTCAAATTATTAGCTTTTTTTTGTGTGTATGTGTGTTGTTTTTTTTGGAGGGGGTGTTATTTTTTGAAATATGTTTTGCAATACATATTGGTATCTTGAGTTCTCATCCCCAAAATGATGGTTTGAGTGGAAATGTAGTTCAAGGGAATGTTTTTGTTTGCTCGCTTGCTTGTTTGCTTTCAGAATGCAAAACGGGGAAAAACAAGCTCCAAGACAAAATAATCTTATTTCATTCTGGGTGAAACAAGGCATTTAATTCAATCCAAATTTGAGCATTGCTCCTCCCTGCCCCCCCCCTTAAAAAAATAATAAGAAAAAAAAGGGAGGAAGGGAGGGAGGAAGGGAGGAAGGAAACCACCAAAGCTGAGTGTTTCACTTCTGGTTGATTCAGAATAATTTGGGATGTGCCTGAGGTTTCATTTGTTGTTGTTGTTCTGGTTTGCCCACTCAGCTGAAAATCTGATTATTCCCATGGTTTTCTGGGGAAAAAAGTCAGCGCTCGTGGCTAGAGCTGCTTTTTGGGCAGCACCTTTCGAAGCTTCCCTTCACCCTCCTGTTTGCTGTTGTTTGCCATGCTTCTCCCCACCTCGCATTCTTATTGACAGTTTTGTCACTCACCCGAACAGACCAGCCCAGTTGCTGGAATTAGGTTTGCTCTCAACCTTCTTAACTCAATGTCTTTTTCATGGCCTTAGCCCCACTGGACTGGGAATTTCCCTTGTAGCCTTCTGCTTCATGGATCAATTTTGTAGTTCTGAGATTTCCCTTGAGCGCTACTTACATCTACTGCATCCTTTTTTGTGTTAGCTAAAATCAGAATGAGGTGAGGGATGGGATGGCAGGGGACTGTGCAGTGCACCAAGCTGTGTTGGGCTCCCACTAGGAAGTGCATGATTGCAGAGCATTTTATATTTGAAAATATACCATCAGATCCATACTGCTGTTGAGCACCATATATTCACCTGGCAAACCTGAAGACATCCTCACACCCCCAAGAACATGCAGTGTTGTCAGCAGAAAAGTGCGCCTCAAGACCAGGGGTTGGTGACTCTCAGGGGACGTCCCGAGGGAGATGTCTGTCTGGCCGCACGTCCGTGCTCCCCTCGCCTTGGCACCAAGGGGACCAGCAGGTCTTGGCTTTGGTGAGAGCACGGCATGGCATCCCCAGGCCTTCTGCAATGCTCTCAGCAGCAGCAAACCCATAAACCAGGCACTGATCTAGGCAGTTTGCTGTCTGCCTTTACTAGCAAGGGAGCTTGGCCTGACACAAAAAGTTAGTGGGAATCATGAAAATCTTAAATAATGGGATAAAACAACCGGCTGAAGTGTAGGCGCTCTCTCCAGCAGAGCTGCTGGCCATTTTGGACACCAGTATTTCCCTCTGTAACGCTGCTGTTCAAGCAAATGAACAACTTTTGCACTTGATAGAAGCATTTTGCTGCCAGAAAAAAAACAGGGGAAGGTTCTGGCTCCCCATCCGTAAGAGCAGTTAAACAACACTTTACATCAAAGCCCTTTCATTCCTCAGCAGAAGGAGTTATAAATGGGCTTCGGTGCAAGTGGCATGGCTCCTGCATGAGGACCGAGTGTTAGAAGTACCTCATGCTTTCATATGCCACAACATTAATATCAACCATCCTGGAAGTTAAAAGAATATTTATACACGTACACATCACATTAATAATGCATCGATTGACTGCTCTTATATTTAGAAACTAATATATTAAAACAAATTACCAAGTGACAAAACTTTCTTGACAGGAGATGAAATATATTGCTCTGCTTTATTGTATGTTATATTTATTATTAGAAATCAAGTAAATTCTTCCCATACTACGACTTTTTAAAATAAAGTCTCCATGTCTGATTCTCATTTGCGCTCCAGGCTATGTATGCTTCCCTGCTTGTGTGAAGTGGCAATAGGGCAGATAAGAATGAAGTCTTTCAGAGCTGAAGACTTTAAATCTCCCTGTTTGGGATGTACTTGATTGGAGAAAATAACCTTCCACCCTGCATGTAGCTATGCCGAGGGTGGACGTATCAAACACAGATTTCAGGGCCCCGATACTAAAATTCTGGAAGGTCTTTAGAGTAATCCTTTAATCTGTTTACTGTTAGATACAAGAGAAAATGCTTATTTACAAGAGTAAATATCTACCTCCATTTCAAATGGGAGCTTAATCTGTTTAGGGAAAGGCTTGGGAGTAAATAATTCAAACTACTTTAAAGATTAAGGTTATCATTTTTTTTCCTTCAAAGGAGGTTGCAGGCAACCTTCAGAGGAAGCTGTGTTCATTAAAGTTGGTCCAAAAGTGTTTTAAATGCTCAATTATTTGGCCTCATAGCAGCAAACCTAGATGCAAGGTCAGGCCAACTTTTGCCCGTTTTGCAGTGACTTCAAGGCGGGCTGTGCAGATGCAGCCATGCATCGGGTGCATTTTCCATTCTGCAAATGTGCGCACTGCCCCAGTGGCTCAGTTAGGTCTTGTGTGGCTCTAACACAGCCTTGTTTTCAGGAGTCTGCGTGATTATGATATTATATTCCATTCTTGCTCCTGTATTTCAGTAATTAGCATGTTCTGCAGCAAATATTAGTGATACTTTGAAAAGGCTCAGAGCTTAAATGCTTGGTTTTCTTTTAAGTTTTTATTCAAATACACTTCTGATTAAAACCATCCGCCCGACCAGACGGCCCTTCCAGGCGCAGAGCATCGGCTGACTTCTGCGCAACACCTTCTCACAAGGACAGGATAAATGGACTCCCGTTTACTGTAAATCTGCTCACCCCGCTGAAAGCCAGAGAAGCCAGAGCGGATGCAGAGCTCCCAGCAGCTCCATGGGGGACCAGGATGGACAAGATGGAGCTGCTGGCTTTAACTTTGCAGCTTTCCGTGCCTGCCTGCTTGAAGGAGGCCAAGTGAACGATCGGCCAGCTCTGGAGATTTCACACCAGAACTGGTCTTACCAGATGCACCAGCACCTCCTGCCCTTGAGCCGCTGGAGCACTTCAACACGTGCTTAATGCTCGACTTCAGCAGGGCTGCTTGCATGCCCATGGCCAACTGCGTGCTTTCACCAACTTTGCAAGACCAAATCCTTGCAGAGCAAAGCTCAGGGTTGCTGCATTCTCTTCTTCATCCTCACCAAAGCGAATTTTGACTTGTACATTAAGGTCCCCCAGAAATGACCCTTTCGGGCATATGGGGCATTATCCCATAGGCAGCAGGGCTGGAGAGGTGGGCAAGGGCCACCCTCTGCATCTGAAGGGCTTCTCACCATGCTGGGTGGCATCTGAAGTCTTTGGATGCTTTGTGCTTAGAAACTCCAGAGTCCTGGAGCAGGGTATTGGCTTGGTTTAGTTTAATCAGGTGTTGTTTTAAGATTTCTAGCTTTTGTGAGTGTGGAGTGTAGCTTAAAACTCTACTAGTAGACATCCCGAAGGCCTCTCCTCTTTCTGATAATTACCTATTTTCATTGACCTGGCTTTAAAGTGAAAATGAGCTGGGAGAGGCCAGGCTCAGGTTCACAGTGACAAGACCCCATAGCTCTACGGGACTAAAATGCAAACCTTTAAAAAAAAAAAAAACAGCTTAAAACTAAAACTCTTCCCCCAAACCCCACCTCAGTAACCCAAAACACCAGCAGTGGGATGATGTCACCATCACCCACAAGCAAGTGCCATAAAATTTCATCTTTCCCAGAGAACGACTGGCATAGCAGAAGAGGCCACACTATGGTCTCGCAGACTTTCCTTCGATGAAAGCAGTCACATCCCTCTGTTATGGCTGAATTTGTCCCCGGATATGTAATCCCAGGTCTGGAAGCAGTGCTTCCCTGTCTCTTGCTAGCTCCTGCTCTCCTGGCTTCAGAGAGGTGCCCCGTCCCACAGCAGACCTCACAGCACTTCAGGGGGGAAATCGCCTCCCCTCGGTCACAACCTTGCAGGCTGTATATGCGGGCAGGGAGCGGGGTGCTGGTGCACCCCAGGGATGTCCACTGCATCCCAGCTCACTCCTCTTGCGGCCCCAGGTTTCAGGGCGGCCTCCCCGGGATCCCTAGTTGTGCGGGTCTGCTGTGCACAGCTCAGGCAGGCAGACCCATGCAGTGCAGTGGTTTTCGGGTCTGGGGAGGCTGATGAACACCTGCGTTCTTCCGGGCAACTGGAAACCAAAAAGAACCCAAATCAATCTCCACTCCTAAAAAAGTGATTTGCTTTTCTTCCTTCTGCAGGGGAGGTAAGATAGGCATGGGGGGGCACCAGGGAGATTATTTAATAAAACATTCGATAAAGAATGTTTTGATTTGTTGCATTGTTTTTTTTTTATGGGCATGGCCAGTACCAGCTTTGTTTTATGAGGAGTGTGAAATGTTGTTTGGCTCCTGCTCCGAATGGGCTGCTCCTCTCCTCCCCAGGAGGAAGACCATGGAGCTGGAGAAAGACTGAGGACTGCCTCGGGACTGATCCCCAGACCCCACCTGTCCACAAGGCTGCACTGTGCCTAGGGCCAGCTCCCGGCGTGCTTACTTTCCCATGAAATTCAGACCCAGTAATCCTGTGGTTTTCATTATTCCATTCCCGTTGTAGTTACAGTACACTTGTAATGAGAGCCAGCAACAGGAAACCCAGAGGAGCAGCAGTGAGTCCTGATCGGGGTTGGGGGGTTTATCTGCAGCCATCCCAGAGCAGCCAACACAACCAACCTGTGCTGTCCGTGCACAAAAATAGGAACAGAGCTCACACAAAGCTTGACGTTAGTTTTACGAGATTCACAATAACGATATCAATAGCGGTATAACTGTAAAAGCTTTTTGAATCACTTTGAATCATGGGGGTTCAAAGCATTGAGCTTTGTCCCCCACAGCCAGGAGGACTAGAAGTTTATGCTGCTAAAGCAAACAGAAAAGCCCAGGGCTGGTTTCCATGAAACCATCTCCCTGACTGCAGGCTCGGCGTAGAATAAAAGTGCAGCAGCGCTGCAAGCCCTGTGCAACCCGCGTGGCTGGGAACCCGCCCTTGCAGCTTCCCCTGCCCCAGCCACCCACATTCCCTGCGTGGCTGGTGCAAAACGGCAAAAAACAGCCCTCAATTTCAGCCTTCCCTTTCGGTGGAGATGTCAGCAATCCATGTACATCTCGAGTGAGTGCAGCCTTTACTTCCCAGCTTTGAAGAGTTCCCCTGGTGAAGTGTAATCAAGCTCCTCAAGAGCAACTGATGTAGTCAGCAAGGTGAAAGTTAATTTCTTTGTGACTAGGGTTTAATTTAAAATAATTATTGCTGTGTTAAAGAAGCATTGTCCTCCATTATTTATTTACAATTTGCGCATTAAAATGCTTGACTGGATCTCAACCCTATTAAACCAATCTGCACCCTCAGCATATTATTTAGTAAGTTTTGCAGCTCTACAGTCAGCCTCCTCAGAGAGGCTGAAACGATCCTCCTTATATTTTTTAAATGCAGACCCCAAAGTCACACAGATGTCAGTAACGGATTTCTTACAAGGCAGAGAGTGAAGCCATTATTCACACTTTTATCTGGGCCGAAAATCAGAGCAGAGCAACAATGCACTTTTAAAATGTGCAAATATGGAATATTCACATGTAAGCAAGTAAAGTGGTGAACGTGTGCCAAGTTTCATTTTGGTTTTGGAGTGCAATAGCAGCAATTACAGGGTGCGAGGTGTCGTGGAACCCATCCAGGCTTTTTTAAGAGGGACCGTGGGTGCTTTTTTAAGATGCGCCCCTGCCCTGTGACATGAGCGGCTTGTTTCACCACCCCTCCGTGAAGCAAAATGCTGTGTCTCTGAATGGAGCACATGCCAGAGCAGGTACCAAAAAGCTCCCCAAGGCGCTGCAGGGAAGGCGGCTCTGGCCTCTGCTCCCCACGTCAGAAAAACGAGAGACAGGTCTTCATAAGACTGCGAAATACGGTGATATTCTGTGTGACCACTGTATGTGCAGCTGGTCCTGCATCTGCCCCTGACCGAGCTCACACCATTCAAAAAGTGTGCCAGGCTGTGTCCTGGCATTTAGCTTAACCTCTTCACTCCACACATCGGGGTTGCTTCTGGGCACGGGTCTCCAGCATTGCAGCGAAGCCCCAAGCAGCGGGGGTGCGCGTTCCTTGCCTACCTGGAGAAGCGGTGAGCAGGTTTTGTCAGCCTTGCCCACCTTTTCCAGAAGCTTAATCAGTAAGCAAGACAAAACACGAGGCTGTGCTCTGCTGAAGAGTTTTTTCAGTGAGCGTGAGCCGGTGGCTGGTGGCCACCATGAGGGACAGGTGATTTGGCAGGCAGTGAGAGGGGATGGGGCAGGTTTAGGCATGGCAGGGCACCGGGCACGGCATCCTACAGCTTGTCCTGGTGGTGGGTAAAGCCTGCTAGCAGCAGTGCAGAGCAGCATGGGAGGGAGATGGGACTCTTCCACCTACACATGGTTGTTCACCCATAGCAGGGGATTGCTGATCCTTCTCTGCAGTCTGGGGACGGACCTGCCGTCTCTCAGCCCTGTGTGGTGCGGCCGCTTGCCTCCCGTGTCTGGTCAACGTGGGCAGTGTGCTGGAGCTCAAGTTGGGCAGGTGGCATCACCTGGCTCCACACATGGACGGGTTTCTGAGGAAGCGCGGGTTCTGCAGAGAGGCCACCTGCCGTAACAGAGGCCAGGCGATCTGTAAAATAGCCGGGTTAAGGACGAGGAGGTAATTCCCCGCTGCCCGGAGACCTCAGCTCATGCTGCCTGGTTCCACAGCTGCCTGCTCACTGAGGGCTAAGCCAGAGGCTCAGAACTCTCTGTCTCAAAAGTGTTTATTCAGTGTGGGCTGGAGCACAGGAAACCTGTGCTTGGTCCGCCTGGGCTTTTCCCAAAAGTTTGACAAAGTGCGTTTGTGGCCATGTGTTAGTGGCAGAATTAATCACGCCTGACAGGCCAAGTGCAGCCCCGGCGTGAAAGGGCAGAGCTCCAGCACGGCCAGCGGCTCCTGCTAGCTCTGCCCCGTGCATCTGAAGCCATTCTCCTCAAACACTGATTTATTTTCTAGGCAGAGGGGGGACTCGCCTTGGGTGCGTCCCCTTGGCAGGTTTTCATTTTTTAGTGTGACTGGCAGGGTCAAGTGACAGAAATGCTTTTCTTTGGCGACAGACAGTGGAGAAAGGAAGCCTTTGTCAGCATGGAGCTGCCACTCCTTTTGGGTGACACCTTTCTTCCAGGGCTGCCAGCAAGGGTGGAAAAGGCAGTGATTTGTATGGTAACTCCTTACGGACGTGCCTTTACTTCCTAGGCAGGCCTGATTATAACCTGAGTTTATAACCCCAGGTTAGCCCCCAGCTGTACATAGCCTGGTTCATTATGCTGGGCAGAAATGTCCTAATTGCAGCAAGCAACATTAAATTTTCTTTTTTGATTTTTTTTAAACTATCTGAGCAAACGTCACTGTTTCTCTTGCAACTGGGATGGCGTTTTGTGAGCACGCAGCCCTGCAGAGGGAGAGGAGCGCAGTGGGAGCAAGTCCTGGAGGGCATGGCCCAGGCTATCAGAAAGCCTGCCTCAGAGACAAGAAAACCCCTCTCACCTTCTGTGCAGCAGGGAGAATGACTTTGTGCTTGCATCAGACATCCATAGAAACAAGAGATCCTAGGGAAAAAAGTCACCGAGCCCTCTCTTTTTAAATGTCCTCCCTTTAAACATGCCTTCCCTTCTTAAACGTCTGTTAAACCCACCTCCTTGCTTTTTTTTTTTTTCATCATGCTCCCAGTCCCTTCCTTCTCCAGAAATAAATCTGAATGTCTCTTGAACTCATTTATACTGCTCGGTTGCCTTCCCCGGACTAACTCATTCCATATGGCTGTTGCGCTTTGCATGGAGCAGTTCTGCCTGGGTTCCCTTATTTACTTCCAAGATTCTTAATTTTATGAACAATTTCCTAACAATCAGATCAATTAGAATGTGGAAAAGTCCTCCAAGGGAAGTGGTGGGATCCCTGTCACTGGTATAATGCAAATCTAGGCCAGACAAAGCAATTCCGACCATCCTCTGTGGAACAATCCATTTCTGGCAGCACTGATAGGCCGGCTGATCTAATAAAGCAGATATTTTCCATCTTTGCATTCCTTGGGCCCAATCCTCTGCCTGGTGACACCAGCGGCGTCATTTTCCTCAGCTTGCTGGGGAAGAGACCGGTCCCCTCCTGCCAGTGCTGCAGAAGTGGGCGCTTTTTTTTCCAGCATGAGGGCCGCAGGACACAAAATTATGCCGGGTGAAGCAGGCTCACTTCAACAATTATAGCGGCTGCTTCTTTTCTGTTCTCTACTTTTTATTATTCTGAGTAATGCCTGACACATGCTTATTTCATGCTTCATACCAATATATTTCAACGAAAGGCAAACATAAAAAATGAAACCAATACAGTTTTAATGGATCAAATACCATTCTACTAAAAACCACAATTTTCGAATCAACGTATTTATTGAAACAGACTTTCATTCAGAGCAAAGCATCCTACTGAAACCCAACATTTTTGCAAACTCGTGTCCAACAGTCGCTTTTATTTTCCCATCTCAAACAGGTAATTTTCCAATCAGACCTAATATACCAAATCAATTTACATTTACCAAAAATATATAATTACAAGAATTAGCCCAAACCAACGTATTTTTTAATCCTTCGCCTGTTAATGCTAACCACATATATCTGCAAGTAGGAATTCTTCTGGAGACCCATGGAAATGTATTCCAAACAATGCATTCTTATTCAAATTCTTATCCGTTTTAATCAAAAAAATATTGTGTTATCTGCAACCAATATCTTCTAAGTCAGCCTGTTTTATTTTGTTGAAGTCAGACCACTTTTACTAACCCACTCATTTATATGAAACTAATATAGTGCACGAATCGAACGCGGTGCCTGATGACTTTGATACAACAACACAGGCGAGCCCCATTTTTGGCGTGCGTGTAGCAAATGGCTCTCTTGCTGCCCTCATCTGGACCAGGGCAAGTTTTTAGGCGAGCAGGGGTTTTGACTCAAGGAGTGGTGCAGGCTACAGCTCATATGGGAAACTTGTCTCAGACCGTCTCCAGAACCTGCTCCCATCTGCAGAACCCCACAGCCCGGAGCCCCCCCTGTGTGCCCAGCTCCCCTCCAGCCAGGGAGGTGCTCGAGACAAGGGTACATCTCGCAGCTCTCCACAGCTCGGCTGAAAGGCAGCCTCCCCTTTCTGAGCCAGGGTGTCTCTGAGCTCCTCTCTGCTCTGCTGCACCCGAGCTCGTTTGCTATTAAAGAAAGCCTTCCGGAAAGGGGTCCCAGTGCCAGCACATCACGCTAACACCAAAGCTGTCCTAGTGCCACCGGTCCCTGTCTCCGTCCCCATCCCTGTCACTGTGTTCTGCAGGGGCTGCCGAGAGGGCAGAGACAGGGCCGGTGCTTCAGGCCATGCCTGGCAGCAGGGAGGCTGGCTGCCTTCCTCTGCTCCTTTATTTATGGAGGGGCCGGGCAGGCTTGGCAGCGTCGTGGTATTTCGGCAAAATGAGATATTAATTTTCTCCTAAATGCTCTATAATTTTATTTTATTAAAACTTTTACAAGGAGAGAGAGAGAGGTTTTTTGCACCATCACAAATGGATGCCAATAAAATCTTTATACCCTACCGCAGGCTCAGGTACTCCGCTTTTGCAATGAAAAATACATTATGCAGAGAAATTATTTTTTTAAATAATACAGTAGAGAAAGGACATAAAACTTTATTGGCGCTATATTTCCGACCCGCTGCTTCAGAAAGCCGACTTCTCAAGTGTTATGTGCCGAGCGCACAGGCCTGAAAGGCAGGAGGGAGGGAAACGCGGCGTTAGTCGGAGGCAAGTTGTGCCGTGATAGCAGTGCCTGAGAGTGGTTCCGCAGCTGGGCTTCCTCGGCCAGAGCTCCCAGGGCTGCCCAGGACATGCTGCTCCTCCACCCCTGACGCTTCCAGGCCGCCAGGCTCTGGGACAAGGGGGCTGACCTGCCGCCGGAATAAACCGGGGGAGCTCTGCCAAAGCCAGATGAGCGCTGCTGTTTGAAAGCAGCCGAGAATGCAGTCCGTCCTTCTAGTTTTTATTGGGAAAATTTGTTTACGGCTCTATAAGGGGCAAAGAATGATTGCGCAGTGGATTCCATTCTACAGCGCTTATTCACACACGCTTTAATATTTGATAATGTTATTTAATAAAATCTGTTACAAGGTTCTTAAATAACTCTTTATGACCCTTTTATGATTTATGTCATGACACATAACCTCGGGTGTATATATTTTATGTTATTACAGATGTGTAAACTGATATTAATTGTACACATTTTCCCCTGAAGTATAAGAACTTATTTTTTTCTCTTTTTCCCTTGGCTATATAGCTAGACATATAATAATTTCTACAGAAGGTAAAACCAGTGCATATAGTAAAAAATGGATGAAAAATGTTTGTGCAGCTCTGCCTTTCATTTTAAATGAATATAAATGTTCGTATATGTCATAAATTTAAGCTGCAAGTAAATTACTGCCAAGTTCTGAGCCCATCTCATGTTAGAATCCTGGAGTAAAATAGAAAACATTTGTTGAATCAGTCTGCTGAAAGCAGCAAGGAAATGATGTAATGTTTATGAAATATGCAGTTTTGATAAAATCCAATTAGCACTCTCGCAGGCGCTCAGGGCCCTTCCTACGCAGGGTGCCCAGGAAGCACCCCGTATCCTGCGATGTCCCTTCTCCCGCAGCGCCTACGGGCTGCCGGCCAGGACTCACTACCCAAGACTTCCTGGTGGGTCAGCAAAGCAGGCAAGCTTTGGGTGAGAAGCTCACCCCGCAGATCTGCATTTCTAAGCAAAAAAGATGGTTTTCTGAGTGTGAAGGATTTCCCTCCCCGAAACCCAGCTCTGCAAATGATAACCCCAGCTGAGGAATCTCAGCATCAAAAAGAAGGGAAGTAAACCAAGATATCTTTCTCTTCAAATGTGATTTACAAAACATTTCAGCATCTGGAACAAGGGACATCAGTTTTGATTATTTCCTTATGATATTTATTCAATTTGTTATACTTAAAACTATTATTGTTTTCTCTTCTCTCTCTCCCTCACTCTGTTCTTCTCTTTCATCCCCATATTTCTGTTCATTTGTCAAGCACAGCTAAAGAAAAAAAAAAACAGCAGCAGGAAAAAAAAATCGAAATATGTCATCAATGTGGCCTTTTTTGTTTTATGACATTAAATGAACTGCCTGCCCAGGCAGAAAAAATAAAGCAAGTATTTGAAGTTTGACATTATAATGACCAAAAGTGAAGCATGAAAGCGAGCTAGTAATCAAATACGTGGGTAGCATATTTACCCAAACCTCTGCTAATGACAGCGTAATGCCACTGATGAATGCATGCGCGCGGCTGCTGAGTTGTGAGCTGTGAGCTGCAGTTAAATTAACTTTAGCTCACATTAAACATTATATTAAAAGTAACCGTGCTTGGAGGGCAGAGGCACAAGCCGCACTTGAAGCTTTATAAACTGGTCGAAGCTGCAGGAATCGGCACTGAGGTGCTGGCAGATGTTTTCAGCAGTTGGGTCTCCTTGTTCTCCTCCTGGTTGGAGGACAGCTTAGCTGAGATGTCCAGGGTTGCTTGCCCGACCCTGGGGACATCGAGTCCAAATTTGCCTCGTAAGGTCCCAGGTTTTTCCCTCCTGGACTGCCAGGTTCATGCCCGAGAGCCCAAGAGGGCTCCTCTTGCACTTCAGGATGCTCACCATGAGGGAGCAGCAGCAGACACCTCTCACCACCAGGGAGTTCCTCATCACCCTGGAACGATAGTGGATTTTTTTGGCTCTGTGGCCAAAAAATAAAAAAATAAATCAGCACGTGTTGAATCCTAACTTTGGGGGGAAAATATAAAAACCAAGACGTGTCATGTTGGGTCAACCTGAAACATCTTTGATTCAAATCTGAAGCACTTTGTTTTGCTTTGCTGAGTTGTTTAACTCTTTTGCTCTAACTTTTGTCTTTTAATTTAGGTCAATTTAGAAATAAACAAATGCTGTTTGGAAACAAAAGACTTAAAGGTTTTGCTTGGAAAATGTCAAATGTTTTAGCAAGTCTAAAGTGAAATGTTTTGACATTTTCAGGAAAAAAAGAGGAAAAATCCATGCTTTCTTCTGGCTGAAATCAATAGCTGAATTTGACCTGAATGTGTGAATAGTTTCTCATTTCTTCTGAAACTCCATTTTTAAATGAAATTACTTTCAGTTGCAAGAAATATGCCTGAGTGTGGTTCTTTTTGGCCCTTGCCCGGAGAGCCTGTAGGGACCCTTTCTTCTCCCACCCCGCCGGGCTTTGCTGGCACAGACGCCTGGGCTGCATGCTTCCCGCATGACACTCGGAAGCCGGGCGCTCCGTGGCTAATCCTTTCCCAACTATCCATCGTCCTGGTGTAGGAGAAATGCCTCTGTCAATACCCACCTGGGAGGTGGCTCTTCTTTATGGAGTAAGGACCTGGCCAGTAGGGAGTGCATCAGCTGCAAGTCACTTCAAATCTCTGCGTGTTGTGTGTGCCCCCCTTAAGCCCTCCTCTTTTTAGATGGATTTTGTCCATGCAGTAGTCAACATCTACATGGTCAGTGCTGATTTTGGTGGTGTTTGCTGCTTAAATGCATTTGTGGCTCTGGTTCCCTCTTGCTGTTTTCTCCTCTTCAATGTCAGTGCTTATTACAAGTGTAGAAGTTGGCCCGTTACCCACCCGGAGCATGCAGAGTTTATTTAAGCCAGTTTACAGTGGCATGGGATGCAGCTGGGTGTTACAGCACACACTTAATAAACTACCAGCTGGAAAGAAATGTGTTTGGACAATGGGAAGAGAGAACAGCAGAGATGAAAAAGAGTACAAGACATGCCTGCTTGCAGGGGAGCAAACGCGATGCTGCCACCAGCAATCCCATGCAGAAGGCACTCACCTTCCCCACATTTCTGGGAGGTGCTGTTCCCCAGCTCCTGGCCCTTGGGGAAGTTTACTGAGGAAACTGATACCTTCCTAAAAACCCCCTTCGTGCCGGTGTCACTTCAGGCATAGCTGGGTAAAAGGATCACCTGCTGCAGCCAGCAGCGCGCATTGTCTTCCCAGGCACGAATGAATGGAGTAACTTAACCCCGGTGAGATAACAAAATGCGGTGTCTGCACTACTGTTTGTTGGTAGCATTTCCCATGAAGCTGCTGGCTCTTGGCTTAAAGGGTCTTTTAGCAAACTGTCAGGATATCTGGCTCCTTCCAGGTGCCGAGTGCCTGTACTGCTTGGGTGCTCTCTGCTCCTCAGCTAACAACAGGCAAAAAAAAACTTAATTACCCCCTGGATCTCTTGGCCAGCATTGCCAGGCAGCGCAGGGCTGCCAGCGCTGTCCCCTCATAATAATTGACACAGGCATTAATTACATGCTGGTAGAAAACATAAAGCATGGCCAGTGCCTCCGCATCGCCCACTGATGGGTGTTGGCTGCTGTAACCTGCACTCCAAATTTCTCAGTTTTTCTCCTTATGTTCCTATATTTTCATTTCAGTGTGGGAGGTAAACAAGTAGTAATCGTACCAGCTTAGGGTAACACTGATAATGATTACTGCAATCTATGCCAAAAATGATGATAAATGCACCAGCCTAAAATAATATCAGTTAGTTTGTTTGGAAATCGGTGCTACCATGTCTCACCATTTATGCTGTTTACTATGCGTAGTTAGTTTGTTGGGTTTTGTATAGCTTCCGGGGCTTGTTGGGAATGACACCTGCACTGTAGGGGAGGCTGGCTTTGTCGCCCCTCGCCTGGGCTGGGTTGTGATCCAGCTCACACTGGTTTGGCTCGTCACACTGCAGGTAGTACACCCAGGGCAAGCCGGAGTCAGCAGCCACTGTGTTCTCTGCATCCAGCTGTCCCTCCTAAAAAGCACGCTTCACAGTCTGGGAAGATGAGGCAAACTGCTGCTGTTTCCAGGCTTTCCTTGCATAATTTCAGTAACAGTAGTAGTAGAGCTTTAGGGATTTATCAGCAAAAGTGGGGTTTCTTAAGCCCCTTGCCTGAGTTCGGTGCCGCCTGCTGCTGTGGGGACTTCCTCCATGAGCAGCTGCGCACGCTAATCCAGGCTGCCAACAAATTCCCCAGCTGATAACAAGAAAGAGATGGACTTCCTTACTTCTACTCCTATTTCGCCTTATTTAACCAGGAACTATTTGGCTGGTCCTGCTCATTTTGGGCAGGTGGCGAGGCACAGCTCGAGCAGGCACAGCACAGCCTTTCTTTTTCGGGCTTCGGTGAAGGCAGTCATTTTCCTGTCATGGACGGCACTCCGTTGTGTAACCTCCCCAGAAATGACAGCCTCTCTTCTCCTCCCTTAAATGCTTTGTCATTTCTGCCTGTGCCCGAGAGGCTCTGGGGTGGGAGCAGTGCAGACACGAAGGGCAGCGTCACCTGGTAGCCAGCACCAAGCTTTGGAGCCTGAGCTTGCAGCCTCCCAGTGGTGGAGGATGGTGTGTCTCAGCACCTATCTGCACTAAAGCCTGCAGGGCTTAGATTGAAAATTTAAGTTGGTCTTGCATCAGGTTCTCCAGCAGATTACATGCATTCTTTTCTGAGAAGTCATCTACCACTGCAAATGCCTCGCACAGAATTGCATATCAGTTTTATTAAGCAGGATGCTAGGCAATTTAATAGTGTGGTTTAATTTGGGAGAATTCATCCAGCTTAAGTATTTTTCCATCTTCTACTCGACCCATTTTATGATTTATCAGTTACCTATTTCACATATATCATGGGTTTAACTTTTTCACTCTGTAAATCATATTCCTGGAGGAAGAAATGTGTGGGTTTTTTTTTTTCACAATTGAAAAAAAAATCGTTTCTCTATATAAGAAGCATTATACCTTCTGTGAAATATTCAAAAGATCATTTACAATAGATGGGATTCAGCAGTGAGTTAGAAGATTTGCAGGATGTTCAGGAGGTTATAGTGACCTTTTGAGGATGAACTGCATTAAGCATTAATCTTTCCTACAAATAAAACTGATTTCCATCAATAGACAGTATTTTTCCTGCTGAGCATCGCTTTTCAAAACCAGAGGTGTGCAGCCCCGCACAAGAGGATGTCGGTCCGTCCCTTCTGCTGCAGCCTCGGCACCAGTTCCAATCCTCCTGCAGCGAGCACCTCCCCGTAAAGCTGCGGGGGCTGTCGGTGACCATCAGGGAGCTGCCTGCCCATTCAAAGAGCAGCGCGGTTCGCGATCAGATGACTCCTCATTGACTATGGGAGGTTTGTGGGTGTCTCTCCCAGAGCCTTGTTTTGTAAGCACTTACTGAAACGCTGCCTGAAAAAACAAACATGAAGCTTAAATCCCTTGCCCAAATCCTGGGGGAATATTCCCATTCACTTCAGCAGGCACTAGCCCAGACTCTCGCTGTGCAGAGGCATGGCAACATAATTGCAGTAGGCCTCACAGAGGCATTGCCAAATAGAAATTAAAATTTTGTAATTCTTTTATTTTAATCGTCCTCTGCATCCAATCCTGACCAGCTCCTCCAGGCTTGAGAAATAATTCAGTGAAATTCTGGCTTCACCGAGGTCAACGGCAAGAGCTTCCACGGGCTTGGTGAGGCCACGGGTGTTCCCGATGCCTGTGATGATTTCATTTGTACTGTGGTTCGGTGAACGACTGCCTAGCACAGATGCACAAGCGCCTCCTAACGAGCTCAAGATCCCTTTGGTGGTTGGGGCTGTGCGAAAATACGATTGAGGGCCGTCTCTGCTCAGAGTCGGCGGGTCCAAGAGAAAAGCCGCAGAGCGAGGCGAGGGGCAACCACCACACTTTCGGCCCCGTGTCCCGCTGCCACCGTCAGAGCTCAGCGGGTGGCTGTAGGGTCAGGCTGGAGGACAGTGGCTGGTGAAATTGTGCTCGAGTCGAGGTTTTAACATGGAAAATAAGCCTTTCATAAAAACAGAATCGTCCGTTAAAGTTGATGATATCGTGAAAAACGTTCATCTTGTCCCCAGAAATGTACTTTCTTTCCTTGTTAAAGAAGTAGAACAGAAAACATTATAAAGAGCATTAGAGGACTTTTCTCTGCCAGAAACCAGTCAGTTGCAAGTGCTTTCAAATGAAAACAACTCAGAAATTTCAAAAATGTTTGCAAAAAGACATATTCACTTTTCAACCAACTCTGTTATTGATTTTCCAGGCTGAGTGAGGAATGCTTGTTGAATTTTATGGAAACTGATAGTGGGACTATATGAAACTGGCCATAAAAGATAACAGATTTTGTTTTAAAGTCAGATAAAAGTTATAGTCCCATGTTATTTGGCATATGAATTTCCTATGATACCAATAAAAATGTTAGTTATAAAGCATTTCCTGAGGAATGGTTGTAACCCCAAATGATCATGGTTATTTGCTGAGGAAAATAGATTTTATTCCGAACAATAAACCTATGCAGATTTATTAACCTGGGAAACACACAGCCATTTCATGTACCAATCCAGTTCAAGCTGATGGAATTAATAACACTGATATAATGAAAAATATCTTTTACACTCCAAAACCATTGCCTGCATAATGTCACACATAAAAGAGTTTACTTAACAGCCCTTTAGCTCTATTTTCCCATTCTTCGCAGAAGTCTTCATTCACAATGGATTGGTTCTATTTAAATTGTGATATTTGCTATGTATCATGTTACTGCAGTGCTATTCCCTGTAGATGAATGAAAGCCGAGCATGAACTAACAAGAAAAATACTCCAAAGATGAAAATTCGAAACAACCAAAAATGCCTTTCATGCTTTAAAGGTGATAGCCAGGGAAACCCATGGCTGCTCGCAGCCCCTTGAAGCCCTCTGCACTTCAGCTTGCGTTTGCTGCAGACCTCTCGCACACAAATAGCCTGCACTACCTGGAATTCAACCATAGAAAACAAATGGGAAGGATGTTAAATGGAGAGTTACACGGTGCTTGCTCCTCTGCCTTCTGAAGCCGCCTGGGAACCTGCCCGCTGACTCGACGGAGGTTTGGGTCGGGCTGGTAATGAATATTTCACGCTGCATTGAGGCTGAGCCCTGATGGTGGCTGTCATGACACGGAGCATCCTCAGCTGGCGGGCTTCTCTGGCTGAGAGTTGTATTTTTCCTCTCATCCCACTGTAAACTGCCCTTTGAGACCACAGCCGTAACTGCAGAGCATAACTCTATTACTAACACAGAACTGGAGATGCACAGCCATAAAAGCTTCAGCAAGCAGCTTCATCTCTTCTGCTAAGATGACGGCAGAGCTTTACAGCTCCTCTCCTCCTTGGGACAGGGCTCCCTGAGTTGTTTTCCACTTGTCAAGCCAATGTCATCTTCTGATGTTCTCCTGCAATTTTTTTTTTTATTTTTTTTTTTTAAGGAAGGAAGAGCTTTCATAGATTATTAACTGGGCAGGATATTAAAGGCTCTGCTCCTCACAGTGTGTGTCCACTTCTTCTGCCCTGGCTGCGCAGTGGGGCAGGGACCCTCAGCCCCCAGCACAGGGGCAGGAGGCTTCGGAGGGCAGAAGCTAAAGCCCGGGTGAGGAGCACCCTTTGGGAAAGGGCAACAGAAGCACATCCTGAAGAGAGCAGCTGAAGACACTTGCTCTAACTGGGTTCTTAAGCCAGTGACAAAATAAGATTAAGTTAGAAAAATAAGGCAAGCTTTGTGATTTTTTCCCTCTAACGTTGCTTCTTTTAATTTTTCTTTGTTTTACCCTGAAACTGGCTACCACTGTTTGATTCATTCCACATTTCCCAAGGTGGGAGATGTTTCTCCTGTGGATTCATTCTACATTTCCCAAGGTGGGGCTTTTCCAAGACCACCACCCCAAACGGCAGTGTGCTCCACAAATGTTATTTCTTTGAGGGTGCAGAACAATAAGTGTTTGATCCCGCCAGCTCCCTCTGCATCCTCGGGAAGGCTGGGAGCAACCCCAGCTGTGTCAGCAGGACAGCAGAGAGCTGTCGGAGCAGGAGGGCATCATCAGCCCCGGCCACTGCCTGTGAAGCAGAGGAAGAAAGGGGGTGAGGGCGTCCTCGGGAGGGTCTGGCCCCAGCGCTCCCAGTGTCAGGCCCAGGAGGTGCTGATGGGGCTGAAGAAGTGCTGGACACCTTCTCCACCGCTCTCTGTTGGAGCGGGATGGCCGAGTGCTGTGTTTCCCTCTGGGGGCTCTGGCTCTTCCATGCCCAACGTGTGCCCAGCAGCATGCTCCCCTCTTCAGGGCAATTCACTTTAAAAACTCCTCTGAAACCACCACTGAAAAATCAGGTGGGAAGCTCTATTTTACCTGGTTTTGGTACCTCCTTTCAGAAGGCATCAGTTCTATTGATAGCTGTGTTTATAGACCTCCATGTGCCTAGCTGGCCAGCCCCTAAGGCAGGGGTGCCCCGCTGCAGGCAGAGTTGACTTGCCAGAGCAGTTTGTCCTGCCCACCGTCCATCCGCGAGACCTCCTTCCCCAGGGACCTGCCCGGAAAGGATTTTTGTGGCATGGCAGAGCCCTCTGGAAGCCCACCGCTGCTGCCACAGGGCACATACACTGCAGTTACAATCACACCCCTGCGAGGATTGTCTTTGCTACCTTCATGTCCCTCTGGCACGCTCATACCACGAGGCCGGGAGGGGCAGAAGGTCCTGTGGGCCACTGCCATTGTCCCTGGGGCAGCAGATGTTGGAGCAGCCGAGGTTAGCCACCGGAAAGGCTTCAGCCTCCCCTCCCAAAATGTTATAGTCTCACCTGACATGCATCGCTCCTCAATGGGAAGGAGAGGGTTAACAGAGGAATAGGGGTTTTGTACAAATCAGCACATTCTGCTTTTATAAATGCACATATCTATATATAGGGAGAAGGGTGAGCATTCCGGCTGAATTTTGTGTTTTTATAAAGCAGAACCTCAGTCTACAGGCTGCGTATTAAGCCAAACAGCATGTTTTCAGGTAATTAGTGTTTATAATCAGTTTGTAAAGCTAAAGTGACTCCAGATCGCAATGCGCTCAAGAAAAAACATGTAGAAAAGATTTTTTTCTTTGCATATGCATGCAAATGCCAAATTAACATCTGCATACAATATATGCTCTGGTCAGACCCAAAATATTGTTGTGGTTATGGCCAATTCACTTAAAAGCCTATATGTTTAAAACCTCACATTAGTATGGATGAAATGTTTTCTTGTTTTCTGTTCCTTCAACTTTTTTTAGGGTAGTTTTTTTTTTTTTTTTAAAGTTAAAGTTTCACATTAATGGTACTTATAAACCACAGCTGTTTCACTGTACTACATAACAATAGTGTTTTGTATCTGAGCAAGTTTGGAAGTCTTCATGCTTACTCAGTTCTTCCAAAACCAAAAGCAACCCCACTTGTTCCTTGAAATGGAAGAGGTATCTGCAGTGTTTGCAAAACAATTAGATTCTTGACAACTTCTCATAAAGATGATGTTTTGTTATCGCTTTGGACATGAGATGAGGTCGGGTCTTGGAGCCAGATGGAATTTGACAGCGTTGGCTGCGGGGCCGCGTGTTGCTCCTGCTGTGGCGCAGGGCTGCTACCTGGTGCGCCCGCTGAGGCTTGTGGGAACAGGGCAAAGGCTGCTTTGGGTCTCCCCAGGCCCCTCCAGGAGCACAACTCAAGTCAAACAGGCGAGGTGCCCGGGGGTGGCCTGGTGGAGGAAAATAAGTTCTGCCCCTTCCCTTGCCCTGCTTCACTCTGGGACCAGCGGTCTTTTTGCCCGCTTTCCCTGCCACACCACGTCACCTGGCGCGGGTGGGAGCGTGTCCAAATTCGTAGCAAGGCTCCTTCCCACACAGCCGTCCCCAAGAGCATGGTTTCCTAACAAGGGCTCGCGAGAGCGCTTTGCCCTCCCAGGCTGCTTCCACGCAGCCGCCTGTGCTCTGCGCACCTCCCGGCGAAGGGCGTTCTGTGCTGGCTTCCAAGCAGATTATGAAGTAGTTTGTTGGTTGTTTTCTCCTTATTTTTTTTTCTTCTCAGCACATTTCATCTCTTTCTTCAAACCTCCAGTTTTCCGGGAGAGGTTTTGAAGTGGCCTCATTTGTAATCTGACCTCGCTTCTTGTCATATTTGCGTCATCAGCTCTGGGGGCCATGCTAGGATGCTGACAAGTATTTCTAACTTTAAAATATGACTCTTTGGCAACCCAAAGAAGAAAAAAAGAGTAAAATATCCCACTGGCTTTGGAGTGTTTCTGCAGAAAAGGGATGAGGGCTCGTGGCACAACACAACCATGACAGAGAGTGTCCGAAGGTGCCTGGCGCCTGCCCTGCTCCATTCCTGCTGGTTACTGCAAGCCCCATGCTGCTGCCCTTGGGCCAACCCCAGGAGAGGAGCCCAACCCCATGTGGCCCTGGCAGCCCCCTGCCTGCTCTGGGGGCTTCATGCAGGATCGGAGGAATAGGAGAGCAAGGGGTGGCCACCGCCCATGCTGGGAGGGCTCAGCGACGTCTCCCCATCTCCATCTTCCATGCAAAGGGGCTTCCTGATAGCGGATGCTGACCCCCGGCTCTCAAGGCTGTACGAAACGTTATGTGATAAATAATGCTTTTTTGCTATTTTCCCAAGACCTGGCCTTTACCAGCTGTGAGATAGGGCTTTGTCAGAAAGCACCTTGGCAGCAGTACCTGGCGTCAAGTCCTGCACTCAGGAAAAGAGGTGCATCCTCACTGGAGTAGGGGAGCTGCATAGCTTTCTGTAATCTCGACGTTTAAAAATATTGTAGGCCCATGTGGATTTAGAAGTAATCTCTATTAATTCCCCAATTCTTCAAGAGACTCTTCAAGAGTTTAGGGTTTTCCATGCGTGTAAGCATCTGCAAGGTTGAAACCAAAAGATGTTCCTTCCAGCCCTGAAATGAAAAACGTAAATATGAAATATTGGAAACAGATCTGCTCTAGAGAAGAACTTTGACATTGCCACAAATCTGAAGAAGAAAGGGAAAACTCTGGCATATAAATTCAGGATGACATCACTTTCTGAGAACCTGATGCCAAAACAGTGCTATCTCTGGGAGAGCTTCAGTGAAAGCTTTTGTCATCTTTGCCAGGTTAATATAACTTTGAGATAAAAAGTACTTTTTATTTATACTGCAGGACAGGGAGCGAGGCAGGGGGGTAGGTTTCCCCCAAGGGAAATAATACGTTCATTTATATAGTATCAAGTCAAGCAGCAGAAGACTTGCCATCTTGGAGCGAGTCATTGATCTTCGCTCCCCAGCTTGCTCCAAAATCCATTGACACACGATGCTTCTGAAGGAAGACTGGAAACCACAGTGCTCCTCGGTGGCCGAGTAACGCTACACTCAGGGCTCAGGAATTCTTTTTGCATCAATTTATCATCACCAGCTCTCTGCAAATTACCAAGAGGAGCCACTGCCAAAACCCCCTGACAGTACCACTCTTCTTTAGTTTTCTTCCTGCATCCATCAATTCAGCAGGGATTTCCAAAACCATATAATGAAATGCAAAATCATAAACTAACGCTTTCCTGGAAAGTACCTTCGTATCACATGCAGTCTTGGTAAGTCTCTCTGTGCAGGAGTCCCGTTCCAGCTCTGAGGCCGGTGCCCTGCAGCGCTCGTGGTCCTCAAGAGCAAGCAACCCTCACTCTGGCATGACTTGCTGACGGTGTTGCTGCGCTGGCAGAGCTGGGCAGCCCTTGGTCACCTTTATGAGCACTTCGCTGCAGCAGCAATGTCTGAGGTTTATATGTCTGAGCACTAAGGAAGAAAAGGGAGGTTCATATCTTTGCCCTGCAATCTGGGAGGAAATAAGCTTTCCCCTGTGGCTGCCTGCAGCATGCAGAGCTCGCTCGCCTGCCTTTGCTTCCCTTCCCGGCGGCAGGGCCGACAGATATCTCCTTTCCCTCTAAAGCTTCAGGTCATAAACGTCTCTCAGCACCTCCAGGAAATAAAAGCCTGTTCTCCAGCCTCGCACCGTTGGGGCAGACGTCTTGGATACCAAACAAGCAACATAAATATTATGGCCGTACAAGGTGCCGATGCTGGCGGGGGTTTGTACAAGTGGAATTACAACCATGCAGATTATCGCGGTCACCTCTGGGACTCTCCAGATAGCACATCTGGTCCCGCAGCACAGGGGTGCCAGGGCAGCACCGGGCCTCTGTCCTCGCCCAGAGGAGGCATGGGCCTCTGCACACAGCAGCGGAGGCCGCTTTGCAGTCCACGGCGCCCAGCACCTGCTTGCTGTGGGAATGCATGAACTTGCTGGAAGGGAGCAGCATGGCATGCACAGGCACACGCAGGAGGCAGGGTTTGCAGCCAGAGATGAACAGGAATCGGGCAGCATGAGGAAGAGGGACTGAGCCCAGGGCCAGCCCCCAGCCCAGCCCAGGCAGCCTGCGCCCGGACCCGGCTATCGGCGCTGTTGGCAGTGCCCATCCGAGACACGGCCAGGCTTCACCGCCCGCTGTGTCTGGGCTCCCTCCCTATCTGCTGTTAATTGTGGCAATTTGAATGAGGCTGTGTGGCTGTCAGAGCACACGCTGGGTATAGGAGACATCTCCTGTAGCCCTGTTCCTGCACAGTGAGATAAAGAAGTGAAAACCTGGCAAGTGCGAGGCCAGCAGGGCTTCGCCTGTTCTCTGCAGGCACCTGCCCGAGCTCATGACTTGGTGTGGGGAAGGGCTGCACCCAGCGGGGGAACAACCACCAGGGGGACAAAAAAATGGGCACAGTGTGTGAGGAAAATGCCTTTCATGCCTTTGGTCCAGGGCTCTTCTGGAGGACTCATTTGGTTTTGGGCCATTATTGGGCATCTCAGGCTCCGAAACAAGGATCTGAGCTCAGCCTCTCCTGCAGCCACAGCATGAGAGCTCCAGTCAGCAGTGAGCAGCACAGAAGGGCTATGGGGAAAGGCTGTGGGGCAGGGCTATGGGGCAGGTCCCTGTCCCTTTGGCTCCTGCTGTGGGTCAGCACTGCCGAAAAAGTGCTGGCATGCAAAACGCTGCCTTGGGCTCCGTCCAGCCCCCGACGGGCTGAGTGCCCAAAAGGCTATTTAGGAGGAAATGCTATGAAGTGCCTGAGCAATTTGGGAATCAATGTCCCATTTTCAAAAACGACTTATGCAATTGTGGGAAAGCTTATAAATTTGCAAATGATGGTTTGGTTTGTGACTTCTGCTGAAAGCCAGGGAGAGCAGGGCACGTATTCTTGTGCGTCCTCCTGCAAAAGCTCATGCAGGAGGACGAGGATCTAGTTACAAAGACCTCAAACATTTGAACCAGTCACAGTTTGAAAATTGTATATAGGCTGTTTTCAAACATAACTAACATTTACTGAAAACTGACCCCACGTGAGGGCCAGGTCTTTGGCCAGCCTAATCTCCAGTGACACCGCTCAAGCAGGTGTTTGTGGCCCTGCAGAATGAGTTACCAACAGGGCCATGCCTGCAGCACCCTAAAATCCAGGGGACAGTGCCTTAGCAGAGCCATGGTGCTGAGAGCAAGGTCAGAGCCTGGAAAACACCAGCCCTTGGGAGCACGTGGCCACACGGCGAGCAGCACGGTGGCATTGTGCAGGCGGGTGCGTGCGCAGCGCTCGCACCACTGCAGCTGGCGGCTGAAAGCACCGGGCAATGCGGGCAGACCTTGCGAGAGCAGCTGCGGTCTGTACTCGTGCCAAACATCTGCAAGCCCCACTCCCACAGCACGGCTTGTTTCCAGCCAGAGTGATGTTTTTAAATCTTTATGATTCTTAACATGCTAAAAAGAAAATAAATATGTGGTCCACCAGTGAGTCTCCAGTAACAAAGTGCAGGTCTTAGAACAAGGTCTGTAACGTTCTCCATGCTGCACCACACTTTCAAAAGAAACGGTGCTAAAGATATATGGGTCAGGTAGAGCTGATGGAAACAGTTTCAACCTAATTTTTTCCATCAGAAAATGCCATTTCATCAAAATTGACATGTTCTGAGGGATGGTATCGATTTTGACAAAATTGTCAGTGAAAAAGTGTCAAAACGGATTGTTTCCACCCTCTCGCTTTGTTCCAATAAATTCAGAAAGTTCCGCTCCGATCAAGTCCAATTTTCTCTCGATTGTGTCAGCCTGCCCACTGCAGAGAGGAATTTGCTGCGAGCCCGGGTAGCCAAGAATCAAAGCAGCACTGATGTAGCCCTGCTTGGGAGGTGTTTTTGCTGCCAATTTTACTTTGCAATTTGTCGGGGGCTTTTGCTCTCAGCATTTCTCTGCGATGGGGTGCTGAACTGCACAGGGTAAGCACTGAATTTGCCGGGGGTGCTCCACATGGCTGCTGGCCCCAAGGCCAGCAAAAAGCATCAAAAAGCAGAACAGCATCGTTCTGCAGACATTATCGCAACTTCTGTAGCTCTTTGTCCTTTTGCAGAAGGGAAGGGAATTCTGCACCAGCAATAACCCTGGGGAGGTTCAAAGGTGCGAGCTGTCCGCCTCTCAGCAGCTCCAGTCCCCGCGCCCCTCAGATCCCCACCCCAGCCTCCTTCCCACCACCCCTGCAGGTCCTGTCTCACAGCGGCTGCTTGAATCAGCCTGGCCTCCCCCTGGGCACGAGGAGGAGAGGCTGGGGCTGGGTGACAGTGGTGTTCCTTCCACCAGCTCCTCTGTGCAGACCAGGGACAGAACCCCAAACTCCCAGGACTTCCAACCCGAGGCTGTCGTGATGAATAAATATTCAGAGTGACAGTAATTGTTATCATTGACATTACCATCATAGGCAAAACAATCTATTTTTCCTTTTTTTTTCTCAGAACTCCGTGATCTACTCCAGCTCATTTTCCTCCCACTTCACACTACTTCTTTCTCTGCTGCTGTCAGCCTTAGGAAGGCACTTGCTGTGGCAAATTTCCCCACGGTGACATGCTGCCCATTACATTTCCAGCTGGAAATGTCTGCATTTCTTACTGGGAGTGCCGGCAGTTCCGTAGCACCTGCTGCTGCTGGGGCCATCAGCACTTGTGTCCTGCTGCTGGCCTGTGAGCTGGGGTGCCTGTTTTGCTCTAGAAAACAGGCTTTTTGTGGCTCCAAAAGCCCCGCTCAGTCCCATGCCCCCTCTCGTCTGAGTCAGGTGTCACCACCTGCAGACCCAGCAAGGCAGAGCCTCGTGGCAAGGCAGCGTGGGGCGCAATGAGGCTTGCTTCTGGGGGACACGCTGCTGCCATGGGGGTTCTCCCACCCAGCAAGGTTTCTCCTTGACCCCGCCCTGCAGGGAACACCAAGCCACGGTGTCCTTGACCTGCCCCAGCACGCGATGGTGGATCACTGCGGGGACAGCCCACCAGGTTTTGCTCTTTGGCTGCTCCATCTGCACCACGAATGGCACTGGACAAGGGCAGCAGGGAGCAGGCTTGGGGTGCCTGGGGGCAGGTGCCTGGTCCCGGTGTCAAGGTTCCTCTCTCACCCAGCAAAGCACAGGAAAAGTTCAGACAGCTACAAGCTTTCAGAGGCCTGAGTTAAACGCAAAGGCTGAAACAATGCCCAGGCAAACTTTTTTTTTTTTTTTAATGAGAAGTCCCTTCCATAGTCATGATTGTTAGAATTGATTCTTTAATAAAGGCTACCGACAGTCAAAGAGACAAGCACAAAACAGAAGGCAGGAGCCAGACAATGAAAGCCACTCTGCCACTGCGCGGCATGCTTTGCTCTGCTCCCTGGCTCTGCTCTGTGCCTGGCTGCAGGCATCATCCCGTGGCTTTGTGCTGCAGCTCTTTGTGACACCTTCTCCCGATACCTGTGGCAAGGCAGGTTTGGTGTGACTGGGCACATCCCCTGCGCGTCACTCTGTTCCCCAGCTGGGAAAGCGAACCCTTCCTT
Organism: Cygnus atratus; assembly: GCF_013377495.2. Taxonomy (NCBI): domain Eukaryota; kingdom Metazoa; phylum Chordata; class Aves; order Anseriformes; family Anatidae; genus Cygnus; species Cygnus atratus. The sequence continues at coordinate 119,578,086 of NC_066364.1, forward strand.
GCAGCTTGCAGCAGGCTCCTTTCACGTGTCTGCAGAACAATAGGGTCTCCCTCTGGTGGCAAATCCAGCCTGAAGTGTGCGGCCACTGCAGTGGGGCCTGCAGGGCAGGCAGCTGTCTGGGGTGATGGGGATCGGGGCTGGGGTGGGCACGAAGTGTTGCCGGGGGCTTCAGGAGGCTTCCTGAGAGCACTGGCTGCTCACACCCATCCCAACAGGATGCCAGTCCAATGCGCCGGCTGCCCAGCAGAAGACTTCTCAGCAGCCAGAGGGATGGGGACACAAGGCACTCAGTCTGTCCCCTCTGGGGATGTGACTCTGCCATGGGGCCACCAGGGGCTGTGGTGAGGTGGGGGGGCTGGCCTAAATGAGGAATGGGGCACCGAGCTGCTCCCAGGGGATGCCAGCAGGTCTGTCCCGCAGAGAGCTTGAGCCCAGGGCTGAGCTTGGCCAGAAGCACCCTGTTCATCCTGCTCAGGGGCAGGGTGAGCCAGGGACACCGCGGGGACACCCTGGGGGCAACCAGGTTCCCACATCCTAGAGGATGGCTGAGCTTCTTCAGGCCCTACGTGGCAAGGTTTAAGGGCTGGGGGTGCAAAGGGCTCCTTTGGCCTCCCAGACCAGCAGAGTCCCTACAGGGACAGTGCTCGGCCATCCTAATTTCTGCTCAGGTTTTCCTCTCTTCCCTGTGAGGGACTGCGCATCTCCTGCAGCAATCGGGAGACAGAGAGGCCCCGTGTGTGCATTTGCACTTTAAGGGTGTTTTTGTCACTCCTATTTTCTAGGGCTGGTCTCACCCATGCTCTAATGTAGCCTTATGTGGACAAGCCTAGACTTAGTGAGAGCTGTCAGCATCTCTCCCAGGTGACTCTTCCATCCTCGCGTCCTTTAAAATGTACCCTGTGGCAGTGCAGGAGGCAGGCCTGGCCCTGGGACAGCACTCTCGCCTGCTTACAATTCCCTCCTTTCCCTCCCGTGCTTTGTAGTCAGTTGCAAAGACCAGCTCTGGCTGGAGGCTTCTTAGCGACAGAGGCAAAACTGAATTTTGCCACCCTAAGGTTGAAGGCAAAATAATTTCCCGGGGTGGGATGTCGAATTTGGCATAATTCTGCCTCCCTCCCACAAAGACACGCTCTCTGCAGAAAGCCAGGCGTGTATTCTGCTGCCAGGATATTTCCTCCCTGCCCCACTGGAGGACCTTCCCCTTCTCCAGACAATGCAGGGACCAAAGCCAATGGCAGCGGCTGGTAGAGCCAGGGAATTCAAAAGCCCAGCAGAGCCCATTCTGGTTGCACCCGAGCCAGATAGACAGGAGGGGAGGCACGGACCCTGGTGTGTGGGCTGCAAGGGGGCAGCCCCAAAGCACCGCTCTGCATCCAGTGGGGGCATAGACCCCTGCCACAGGGCTGCCCTGGGCTGCAATGCACCTGCAATTCATGCTGCCTCACATTTGGCTCCACACTGGGGAAGGATGCCGGCAGCGCATGGTAGTCACTTTTTATTAAGGTTTGTTATTATAAAAATATATCATAAAAGTTGTGGCTTATTTGTACATTTACACTCTGGGGCAGAAGGCTTGCAAGGAGAGTGCTTCGGCACACTGTATGGCCGGCCGCAGGTTCCTCCCCGGAGGAGACGCGCTCCCGAGGCGGGGACAGAGCCCAGGATGCGCCGAGCAGAGGCTGGGGATGGAGGCCCCTGCTGCTCCGCGTCCGACAGTCTTCAGGGACAGCAGGGAGGAGAGAGAGAAAAAACTGAGAGCGAGGAGGGGAAAAAAAAAAAAAAAAAAAAAAGGCAAAATAAAGATGGAAGGCTGAGCCTCTTCTGTCACCCCTTTCTGATCCGATGGAGGTAACGTGTCCCTCTGGGTAGCATGAGTGTCCCGACCGTGTTCCCTGGAGTGGCGATTTGCCATGGGAGGCTGTAACCTCTCTCCAGCCTCACACCGGCCTCCTTGTCTCCGCAGGCACCTGCTGGAGGCAGTGGCACTTCAGGAACAGTTCGGTGGCACCTCAAACTGTTACAGTTCAGTTACAGTTTGTAGGCGCTTGATCCGAGGGTGACCATCCCTTGACTGCTGCTCCACGGCTCTAGGAAGAGGAGGCTGGGATCGAGAGTCCGTGGATAGTGTTCAGAGGGTCTGGAGATTTGCCCGCAGGGCTGGCAGGTTTTCTGTCTGTGGCTGCAAGAAGAATAGAGGGGAAAAGAAAGACAACAGCAGAGCAGTGGATTACCAGCCTCCAACTTTCCCAGGGAAACAGGGAGGGAAGGGGAGACGCATCTCCCAAGCAACAGGGACCGCAGTGGGGACAGACACCCCCTGCTTTCTGCCTGGGAGCTGACCTGGACCCGGCTCTTGTGCTTCCACAGCCTGCTGGAGAAAGGCACCGAGTCCTGCCCTGTCCCCGGGCTGCTCACCTCCCTGCCCACCTGCAGAGGTTTCCCTGATTTGCCATGGGGGTGGAGTCACGCCTTGTTGTCACCAGACCAGGGAGAGAGCTGTCCCCGCACTGCCTTTTTCTGGGGCTCCAGATCTTTGAGGGGCAGGGGGAGCATTTGGGGGCACAGGCTCTTTTTCTGCATGTTTTTCGGCGTGCATTAACAAACAGTCATATAGCGGGGTGCTGCTGCAGGCAGGGCAAGGGTCCGGATGTCAGGTTTGAGCCCTGTCTTGGATGCAGAGACAGGTCCTGTGCTGCACAGGGAGCGGCAGAGAGCGGCAGGGAGAAATTGGAGGGGAAAGGAGGGGAAGGGGAGAGGGGATGGGCCCGCCATCAGTGCCGGCTGGGCTTAAACTCCTTGTGAGCTCGGCACGGCCCCAGGACCGCCGCACCGCCCCTGTACGCGCCATCGGGGCAGGCAGGGGGTGCGAAAAGGCCCGGGGCTGCTGCGGGCGTGGGCACGGGGCAGGGGCTGAAAACAGACAATCGTAAACCTCTTTTTTCCTCCAAGGGGATCTTGCGGGAGAGCAACGGCAGTGAAATCAGAACAGGTCTGAGCCAGAGGGTGAAATATCCTGGCCGACCTCCCCTTTCTCCCTTCTCTGTTCTTTCCTTTGCTCCCTTCCCTGCCTGCCTGTTCCCCCCGCTCTGGGCCAGCAGAAGCGGGCGGCATGGGGCTGCCTCCCTGAGCGGAGCGCGGCCACTGCTGGCACAAAGCCCCCCGGACCCTCCTGGACAGCCCCAGATCCCCCTGGACCTCCCCGGCCCCCAGGCACCCTCGGGCCACTGCCCAGGTAACCCAGCTTTGCCTGGCCCCGGGTCCAACAGAGCCGAACCAGAAATTCGATCCAAAGGCAAGGGGAAAAAATGTATAAAAATTAAATTAAATTAAATTAAATTAAAGTCCGCGGGCTGGGACTGGGACAGCTTGAGGATCGCCAAGTCAGAAAATTCAGCCTCCGAGTCACTTAAAAAGTGAGAAAAGTACTGCAAAAAACGGACTAAATATGCACAGGGCATCTTTCCTCCATCATTTGTTTCCTTTTTCTTTCATTTTTTTTTCTTTCTCTCTCGTTCTTTCTACATTTTTTTTCTTTCTCTCTCTTCCTTTCGCTTTCTTTCACTTTCTTTCGCTTTATTTTTCTTCTTTCCTTTCTTTCCCCTTCTTTCTTTCGCTTTCTTCTTTCTTGCTCTCCTTTTCTTTCTCTTTTTCCTTTCCTTTTTTTTCTCTACTCACTCCATCCCTTTCTCACTTTGTTTCCTTTTTTTTAAACAAAAAAATAGGTTTACGATTGTCCATTTTCAGCCGTTGATACTCGCAATTATTCATCCCTGAGACGACTGATACAAGTCACAGCAGGTTCCCGTAGTTAGATAGAAACGGTAAAAGGTCGTATAAAAAAATAGAATAAAGAAATGAACTAATAAGTGGGAAATGAATTGCAAATGTGAAAAATATTAGAAAGTCCAATACCACGAAAAAGGAGAAAGATATTGACGGGGATTTTATATCCAGAACAGATGAGTTGGGATTTCTTAAACGAAACCACCTATCGAGGAAATAAAGCTTCGATAACCGAACCGAAATAATTAACAGGAGATAAAAGCAGTGTCCCAATTAGCAGCCGCTGGTAAAGGCGTTCAGAGCAAACGCGTGCTCCGCATACAGACTTTATCTGAGTGCTGCCTGCGGCGGGGAGTGGGGAAGATTTATTTATCACGCTGATAACTGCTGCCCTCTCCCCGGGCTGGCAGGGGAGCAGCAAGGCTGCCCTCGGCACGGCGCTCCGGGGGGCTGCGGGGGACCTCGCTGCTGGGCCGAGCGGCTGCAGCTCTGCCCGCATGGCGGTGCGGGCCCTCAAAGTCTGCGGGGTACGGGGATGGAAAGGCGAGGGCTCGCCCTGGGTCGCGCCGCTTCCTCGGCCGTTCCCAGCGCGGGCGGTGGCACACGGCGAGGAAAAAATGGTTTCCCGTCCCCCACCCCCCGGGATGCTCTGCCGCGATTTGGGGCCATCGAACACCCGGCCGGGGGGCTCTCCCCCCCCCCGCCGCCCCTTTCCGCTCCCGGCCCCCCGTGCCCCCCGGCCCCCGCTCACCTTCCCTGCCGGGCTGCTTGAACGCCATCGCGCTGGCCAGGTCGCCGCCGTGCACGGCCACGCCGGGGCCGTGGTGGCCCAAGGGGCTGCCCTGCGGCTGCCAGGGGTGGCCAGGGGGGATGTAGCCGCCGGGGCCGCCGTAGACGCCGTGCTGGTTGGAGGGGGGATAGGCGCAGGCCGGGAGGAAGCTGCCCACGGAGGAGAGCCCCGGGGCGGGCTGGGGACGGGCACAGACACGCGTCGGGCACGGGGCGGCGGCGTCCCGGCGGCGCCCCCGGCGCCCGCCGCCCCCCGCCCGATACCTGCGGGTACTTGATGTCCCCGTCCGCCGCAGCCTTGTCGATGCCGTTGACGGGCTGGGCCGGGGGGAAGGCCGTCCTGTTGACGCCGGGCCAGTCTTCCATTTTGGGGGGGTAGGTAGAGCCCTCCGTGCCGGCCAGCGCCCCTGGGCGGGACAGAGCCGCGGCGCCGTTAGCCTCGGCCCTCGCCCCCCGGCCGGGGGAGCTTCGCGGACAACCGCGGAGGGGCCCCGCTGCCGGCCCCGCTGCGCTACCCCCAGCTAGCCGAGGCGCGGCACCCCCGTCCGGCTCTGCCCGCCGCCCCGGCACTTTCTTGCTCTCCATAATTTAGGAGGCCCGACTCCTCTCTCTTGGCGAAGGAGATTTATAAAAGTGACATCGGAATTTTTAAAGATAAATGATTGCGCAGAGGGGAATGCATGCGGTTGATTTACCCGGGTTTGGGGAGGATAAAAGGACTCGCCCCCCACCCTATCCCGGAGCCGGTGGGGAAACCGGGCCGGGGCTCGGGGCTGCAGTGACATCCATTCGAAAAGACGCGCCTCCGCCCTTCTTCCTTCTCTAAAAAAACGGGCAGATTTCTCGGGGGATGCCCGCAGAGATCCGCCGTGCTGCCCAGCTCTCAGAAGCCATTTGCTTTCCCCTCTTTCCCTGCTTTTTTCCCTCCCCTGGCTTGTTTTCCCCCCCTTTTTACCCCCACCCCCTCCGTTTTTTTTTTCTTTGCAAGGGGAAATTCAGGGCTCCAAATCTGCGGTCGGCAATCTATCATCCTACGAAAATATTTTCCACATTTTTCATAAAAAGTTCAAGATGTCTGAGCCTCGCTGCATCTGGCCCCACCGCTCCGTACTGCCGGCGCGGGGTGCGGAGATCAAAAAAATAAAATGAAACAAAATAAAATAAAATAAAATAAAATAAAACAAATCCCCCAAAGCCCGGGCCAGGGAGAACTGCTCGCCGAGTGGGGAAGGGCCGATGCCTGCCGAGCCCAGCGCTCCCAGGGCAGCGCGGGGCAGGGCTGCGGCCCGACAGCGCGCCTGTCGCAGTACCCACCCGTCTGCTCCATGAAGGTCCGGATGCCCAGGATGTTGGTGACAGAGTGAGCTGACGGCCAGGAGCGGGGCAGGCTGACATGGGCCGCCGCAACGGGCGCGCCGGGGTGGCTGCCCATCTTGGCGGCCGGCGAGGCCATGGGGCTGGGGTAGGGATACTGGTAGATGTGGTTGTAGGGCAGCGCAGGCTGGGGGGGTGGCTGCTTGCTGCCATCGTAGGGGCCAGGCTGGGAGAGGCTCCCAATCTTGTTTCGCAGGATCCTGCTGATGGAGCTGACCGAGGGCACATTGTACTTGTCGCAGACGCCGTCCGCCAGCAGCCGGTCACGGATCTCCCAGGCGAAGATGCCGGGGTCGCCCTGCTTGTAGTCGCGGATGTGCTTGACCACGTTGGGGGTGGTGACCCGTGGCTTGCTGCCACCGATGGCCCCAGGCAGGATGGAGCCCGTCTCGTTGTAGCGGGCCAGGATCTTGCTGACGCAGCCGTGCGAGACGCGGAGCTGGCGGCTGATGTCGCAGGGCCGGATGCCGAGCTGCGCCAGCTCCACGATCCGAAGCCGGATGGCGTTGGGCAGCGGCCGCCCGTTGACGAACACGCCGCCCAGCTGGTTCACCTCCCCGTACGTGTGCTCTGCCGGGGCCGGGCCACGCCGGGCCAGGACACAGCGTTACCGGCGGCGGGCACCGGGAGCAGGGCAGGGGAGCAGGGGTAAGGGCACCAGTGGGAAGGGGCGGAGGGGGCGCAGAAACGAGTCTGCGAAAGCCGTGCCCCTTGGGCAGTCTGGCCAGCTCACATCTAAGGAGACTGGGACAGTGGGAAAGGAGAGGAGAGGAGACGAAGAAAAAATAGAAAAAAAAATAGAAAAAGAAAGGGAAAAAGAGTGAGAAGGGGGGAAGGAAGAAATGGAGAAACAAAGGGGAAAGCAAAAAGAGAAAGAGAAAGGGGAGCGAGAGAAAGAAGGAGCGAGAGAAGGAAAGGAAAGAAAGGAAAGAAAGGAAGAAAGAGAGAGAAAGAGAGAGAAAGAGAGAGAAAGAGAGAGAAAAGAGAGGAAAGAAATAAAAAGAAAAAGAAAGAAAGAAAGAAAGAAAGAAAAAGAAATAAAAAAGAGAAAGAGAGAGAGAGAAAGAGAGAAAAGAGAGAAAAGAGAGAAAAGAAAGAAAGAAAGAAAGAAAGAAAGAAAGAAAGAAAGAAAGAAAGAAAGAAAGAAAGAAAAAAATTAAAAGCAAGAAAAGAGCAGAACAGCAGAGAGAAGGGAGAAGGAAGGGGACCGAGAAGTCGGGCAGAGCCGAGCGCTCTCCCACGCCGGGATCAGCCGCCACGACGGCCCACAGAAGCCGATCCGCAGCCCGGCCTCTGCTCAGCGCGGCCGCGCAGTCCCGGTCCCTGTCCCCGTCCCGATCCCGGTCCCGGCCCTGGTCCCGGCGGCGGGCAGGGGTCGGTCCCGGCGCCCGCCGCCCCCCCGCGCCCCCCTGCCCGCAAAGCGAAACCGCGGCGGGTCGCGGCGCCGCCCGGCCCGGTCCCAGCCCTCCCCGCGGTCGCCCGCGCTTACCCATCGCCTGGTACCGGGGGAGCGCCGCGCCGCCCGGGGAGGGGGCGCCGCCGGCCCGCCGCTCCGCAGCCGCAGCCGCCGCCGCCGCCGGCCCGGCATAGAGGGCGCGGGACCGCGGAGGGGGGCGGCCCGGCCGGGCCGGCTGGGGGCGGCCGGCGGGGGGCGGCGGCCGCGGGGCTGTCCTGGCGGCGCCGAGCCGGTTCCCCGTTCGCGGGGAGCCCCCGCCGCTACTTGGGATCAATTTGACGTGGGAACCACGTCAATCCCGGCCGTCACGCTGGAGGCGCCCCGCGGCCGCCCATTGGCTCCCGCCCGCTCCTAAATGGCCGCGGCCCGGGGGGGGCCGGCTCCATCCGCCCGCCCCCTCGGGGCGAGCGCCCCGGCGCGGCCGCCGCTCCCCGCCCGGGGGCCGCCCGCGCCTCCCCCCGGTCCGCCTCCCCCCCGGGGCGCCCCCCGCCCGGTACTGGGCCGAGGGAAGGCGGAGCGGGGTCCCCCCACCCTCCGCCCGAGGCGGCGGGGACCCCCAGGACCCCTCCCGCGCCCGTTCCCACGCGGGACGGGGCCGGGACGCGCACCTGCGCCGCCTCTAGCCCGCAGCCCCGACGGCTGCCGCGGGACACGGACACGCAGGGGGGGCATCGACGGGGCAGCGGGAGGCCGGGCCGGGCCGGACACGTCTGGGGTTCCCCGAAGCCTGCCGCTGCTCGGCCCGCACTGAAATCCGCCCTGCTCTCGCACCGGCAGCCAACACAGGAGAGCAGCCTCGTGAAACGCGGGTGGGGCGAGCGCCGAGCGCTGAGGTTTGGTTGATTTTTGCGTGTCCCCCCCCGGAAAGACAGATCGAAAGATCGTGAGTGTTTGTATGCAGACGGCCGAAAGGCTGGAGGGAGAAGGGGGCAATCGCCTCGCAGGCAGCCGCGGGCATCGCCCGCCGCGACCCCGTTCCTGCGCTTCGGGATGCGGCAGGACGCGGGGCTGGGCCCGCCGGCCGCCCCGGATCCGGCCTCGCCGCCGACGGCCCGGGCAGGGCAGCCGCTGCCACCCCACCCCACCCCCCCCGAAGGGGCCTTTCCCTAACGAGCAGCTGGCGTTAATTGCGCCGGTACCGCCGCCGCGTGTAAACGGCCGGAGGGCGAACCCGGCTCGCGTGGGAGCGCAAACGGCGTCTGCGGCCCGCGGTGCGGAGGCCACTCGGGGACGGGCACGGCTACAAGTCCTCCCCGGGCCCCCTCTCCTCGCCCCCCCCAGGGGGGATTAAACCCCTGTGCGCACGGTGAGGCTGCAGCAGGCAGTGCCGCCTGAGAGCTGGGAATCCGTCTTCGGGAGAGTGGAGCGGATCGATTAAAAAGCAGTTAAGCATTGCGAAGGGGTGGGTGCTCCGCGTTTGCTTTCCCCCCTCTTAGCCCTCCCCGGCTGCAGGGCCCGGGAGCGCCGTGGCCAGGAGTTTCCCTTCCTCGGCCGCCCGAGCGGGACGGGAGCAGCTCCCTGCAGCGTGCGGGAAGGAGGCAATCGAAAGGCGGCCGAGAACGCGAGCTTTCTTTCTCCCTGCCCTGTCATTCCGACGGAACAATTTTTCCGGTGCGTCTCGGGGTCCCGGCCCCCCTCGCGGCTCAGCCTTTTCCCCCGGGCCGCCTCCAGCCCCCAGCGGGGCTCACCGCCGCTGCTCGCCCACGCCCTGCTCCGAGCCGGGCTGAGGCAGAGGCCTGCCCGGGGGCGGCCGAGCAGGCACCGCTCCTGCCCCCACGGACCCTCCCGAGCTCCTTGCTGGCTGGGAAACCCGGCGCAGCGGCGACCCCGAGCCCCAGACGGCGTGGCTGGGCGGGTGGCAGCGCTGCAGGGGCAGCAGCCCGCACCCACTGGGGCTCCCCGAGCCGGTCCGGCCCCAGCCCAACCACTGCCCCCCGGCCGGGCCAATCTCTTGTCTCCCTCTGTTGGAAAGTGCGGAGAAATCCGCCCCGGGCCGGGGGGGGGCTCTGGGCAGCCGCGGGTGGGATCCCGCCAGGGATGGGACTGGGGGGCTTTCCCTGGGCGGTTGAAGAAATAAATATGCCCCTCCCCGGGCACCTGCCGCGGGGCAGCATCGCACAGCCGGGCGGCCCGTGGCTCCGCCGGCTGCTAGCCAGGAGGAGCAGGAGAAGTTCGGCTGCCTTAGGGGTTCGGGGACGTGACTGCGGGCCTTATGTGAACGGGAAAGGGTCCTCTCGGCCCAGCCTGCTGCCAGCGGGCAAACAGCAGGCAGGGAAAGGGAGCAAAAGAGGAAGGACAGAGGAAAGCAAAGAAGAATGAAAAGAGGAAGAAAAAGAAGAAAACGAATAAAAATGAAAAGATGGAAATAAAACAAAGAACGAAAACAAGAAAAAGAAAATGAAGAATGACAAGAAGAATAAAAAGAAAATGAAAAAGGGGAAGAGAGGGAGAAGAAACAAAAGGGAGGAGAAAGGGGGAAATAAAAAAGGAAAATGTAAAAAGAAAGAACAAGGAAAGAAGGAACAAGAATAAGAAAAGAAAAATTAAAAATAGAAAAAATAGAAAAACAAATAAAAAAGGAAAAGAAAGAAAAATGAAAAGAGGAAGAAGAGAGGAAGAAGAAGAAGAAGAAGAAGAAGAAAGGAAGAACAAAGAAGAGAGGAAGAAGAAAGGAGAGGAAGAAAAGGAAGGAAGGACAGCGGCTGCAGTGAGTGGGGCTGAGTGGCCAGGATTCTGCGGGCAGCCCGGGGCAGAGCAGGGAGGGAGTCTCTCGGACACAAGGGTCCCTCCCGCCCCCTCTCAGAGGCCGCCCGACGGCAGCCGCTAGGGAAGGGAGCAGCGCCGGCCCGACACCGCTGGGAGCCCTGCGCCGCCCTCGGCAGCTGGTACCAGGGAGCGGGACCCAGCACCAGGCTCGTCGTCCCCAGGCCTGCCCCCCCCCCCGGGGCGGCTCCTCCCTGCCCCCCGCCCTGCCTCCGAGATGGTTTTAATTTGCTCAGGCTCCTTTTCCCCCTTCCACCCATTCTTTCCCCTCTCCTCTCTCAGCCCTCTTGGTTTATTGACGCTCCCGCCTGCCTCCGGTTTTGATTTAGCATCATGAGCTCACGGTCCAGCATGGAAAATATTAGGCTGGGGCGAAAGCAAGGGGAGGGCAGCCCCTGTACCCCCACCCCCAGTGAGGGACAGGCTGGGGAGCACCGTCCCCCTCTTCCTCTTCCTCATTTTCCCTTTTTCAAGCCCCAGAGCCCCCCATGCTGAGGTAATGGGTGGGTGTGGGGGCGTTTTTAGGGCGAGTGCTCCTGAGGCCAAGCTTCACATGGCTGCATCGCAGCACGGCTAGTTTGGCTGGAAAAATGTAGCAGCAGTGAAACAAGTAGCTATGTTTTTTTTAATTTTAGTTTAGTTTTATTTTTTGTGGTAGAAATACCAAGAACATTGCTCTACCATGGCAGCTGTCAATTAGTATAGTTAAAGGTAGGGGTTCCGCTGTGTTTCCCCATTATTTATTCCGTACCCATTAATGAGTCAGAATTGCTGCGGTTCTTAGAGGGAATATTTAGTTTAGTCATGGTTATGGAGTTCATTTTCTGTCACAATCAGTCAAAATTAGAAAATCCTATTTCAGGCTGTTCAAACTGAGCGCCTGCTCACAGCAGACACACTGCAAAGCATAATGTTTCTCTCTCGCAAAGTGGAGTGCAATATTATCTGAGTGCCTGTGCGTGTGCTTTTTGTGTCAGAAGGATCACAAAATTACTTCTGACAATTTTTTTCTTGAGCATTTTGACACTGGCTAAATATAGAGAGCTGAACTATCCTGCTGTGATGAAAAAAAAATGCTTTCTGTGTTCTAAAGAAAAGGCTTGGAGAGCTCAAAAATAAAATCATTCTTCAAAGCTTAATGTGCTGTCTGAGCCATTTTGTTTAATCATATATTTCAGTTTGGCCACAGTTTGGCCACAGGTTGAGTAATTAACAATAACTTGGTTTCATTTGTCAAAAGCAATTTAGCTGTAGAAAATACACCCTGCTGCAAGCCAGAAGGCTTCTCAATTCCACATAAGGGAAGAAAAAATAGATTTTTATGTTTGGATTATTGTTTTTTTTTAAGACTAAATGTTGATCTCTGTGCTAGTCAGATTCTTAAAGTGAAAATGATACCAGGACCCTGGATCCTTAATAAATTCTGTCCAGTTCTTGTGCAAAACACGTTGATCTGATACAAATCATTTTACATTATCACCATTGTTTAAATTAATAGTGATGGATGTATCCTATCTTCCTTTTTTTCTGACAGCATCACCATTTCCTCCTCCTTTTCTGCCTGCAAACCATTTAAAAAGACTTGAAAGTCACCGTTGGTGGATTTCAGATATCTTTTAATGTCCCGAGCAACATGTGGGCAGTAGGGGGGCTAGATGCAGCCCATGTGCACTGGTCTGCTGTCGGCGACAGGGGGGCACTGCTGTGGGCCCCCAGCTGGCCTGATTCGGCGACGCAATTTGACAACTGCAGGGCAGTTCAAGCGGTGACAGAGACATCTGCCTGACGTATGTGAGGGGACCAGTGAGCAGGAACAGTGGACTGAAGGCAGAAACCGAGCCCAGCTGCAGGGGGATGCAGCAGGATGGCTCCTCGCAGGGAGGCCAGCCTGCAGAGTGCCCTCTGGGGGGCTTCTGCCTGCACTCTACCTCTGGGTGCTGGGGGTGGCCAGGGCACCGGCAGAGGCTGTCTCCGCCAAGTGACATCCCTGTCTCGCAGCCTTGCAGTGCCTGGCCACCCCCTTTCTGCTCGGGGCAGGTGAAAACGTGTGTACACCCCCGGGTCTGGAGGCACGTGGTGTGTCACCGAGCTTTTGAGCTCCCCAGTTTGCTGAGGCCATTGCAGAAAAACTCCTTTCAGCTCCTGCGTTGTGCGCTTCCTTGCCGCCTGCTTTTTTTCCACCTCATGACAAGTGCTGCAGGCAGCGTCCCCACCAGATCCTCCTGCAGCCTTGCCCAGGGCGAGAGAAAGCCCCCATGCCACATGCCCCCTGCGAGCCCTTGCCCAGCCCCACATGGCGCTGGCGACCCCTGGGGCTCTGCTGGGAGCCAGAGGTGCCCGGGGCACTGCAGAGGTGGCCAGCACCTCTGTGGGCAAGAAGTCCTCCAGAGACTGGTGGCATCAATGCCACCCCTCCATTCCCTTTGGTGGGTATTGGTCCTGCAGTGTACTGAAAGAGAAACAAAAATAATACTAATAGTATTTTCCTTTAGATTAAGGTCTGGCTTACTATTAAGCCCATATGGAAGTCTTTGCCTGAGTGTAAATCTTTGCAAGATCAGGTTATTAGCTTGCACCAAACTTTGCAAACAAACGTTGCACGTGCTTGCAGACAGGAGGGATGAAGGGCTGCTAAATCTATTCCTTTGTTTTCGCACTGAAATGGATTTCTCATGACCATAATGAAGTGGGAAGGCTGTACACTTGGCAGAGGAGCGGACATTCAGTTGCGCTCATGGAAAAACACATCGAGGAGGCTGAAATAGCACCCGGCTGACTTGTTGCGTTTGGCACCCTGTGCACAAAGAATAGCGGCAGCAGATGCATCAGTGGGGGCTCGGAGATCTCTGCTTATGCAGGAGGCAGCTAGGCTTTGTGGCACGAAGCCCTGGGGCAGTGTCAGCACCCAGCAGGCTCAGGCAGGGGGACACACGTTCCTGGTGATGTGTCTGTGGGCTGTGCGCAGGATCTGCTCATCCCTGTGGCATCCTGGGGAGGGACAATGGGGGGAAAAAGAAGGGACATGCAGAAAGGTGATGAAGGACACAACAGGGTGCGTTTCACAGAGCGTGAGGTTCCTTCTGCAGCCCTTTGTGCCACGGCACAGCAAGCCACAGCTGCTGTGAGCAGGGCACTCTGTGAGGTGTGTGCACGGCTTGCTGCTCTAGGCGCCCATGAGCTGTGTTTCACATGGCTGTACCAAAGCATCCCATCGATGTCAGAGCCATTTAGTGGCAGGTAAACTCTTTTCAGGGATCATTTCACAGCAGAAACTTGTATCAATATGAAAATGCACTGAGGTGGCAAGGCAGGGGTGAGGTGAGCGGCAGAGAACATTATAACCATCATAAAGATGCTGAATAATCATCTCAAAATTGTGTTTATTCCTCCCTCTATGTGACACGGGGGATATAAAATGGGATTTACAGCACAGAAAGTGCTCGGCAGTGAAGAGCTGCCTTGTTGCTCATTCTAGCGGTTTCTGCAGCCCTGGAGCACCTCTTCCTGTGAACAGCACCAAGGCACAGCCTTTCCTCCTCCTCCTCCTCCTCCTCCTCCTCCTCCTCCTCCTCCTTCTCCTTCTCCTTCTCCTTCTCCTTCTCCTCCTTCTCTTTCTTCTCCTCCTGATGTTAAAATAGTTGTTTATGTCTCTATAAGTTGTTTTCATTGCAGTCTTTCTCCAGGGAAAAAAAAAAAGGAAAGGAAAAAAAAAGCCCTCTGAGCAAAAAGGGTCTTTTTTTAAATTTCTTTTCTTTTTTCCAGTGGTGTGGGATTTGAGTAGAAATGTTCTGAGATGCAAAAGATGGTTTTCCAACTGCGTTTTTCTGATGGTTGAGGTAGGAGACAATGACAAGTCCTGTATGGCTGGAAAAGTTTGATTTTCATTACAGGGAAAAGATTAAATATTTTGGGATCTCTCTGCTCTGAACCACACCTCACTGCTGGTGGTGCCCTGAAGCTCTCAGTCTCCTCCTGGCCCCCCTTCACCTCTGCCTCCTTTTTTGTCCATGCAGGCAGAACCCAAACCCCGATCCGCTCTGGCTGGTGCGTGGTGGGATGGGTATGGCACAGATGTTATTTTAACCAGGTGTTGTGTCCAACTCGATGCACCAGGGCAGGCACAAGGTGCCCCCTGAGACCGTACCTGAGCCCCTTTCTTGCTCTGTAGCCACCCATGCACCAACCAGACCAGAGGGTCTTGCTGGCTTTTTGCAGAACACACCCAAGGATTCAACCTGCATAACTTTGTCTAATCCTAATGGGCGGGGGTGGCTGGCTGGGATGTGGAGTAGCAGCAGCAGGCGGGATGGGGTCGGCATCCTTGGAGAGACAGCCCCTGCTTCCCAGGGAGCCCACTCTGCCAGAGCATCACCCCAAAGTCGGAGAAGCAAATGGAATGTGCTGCAAGTTATTTCAGCGCTCCCACTGATCTCTGGTAGCACTTCTGGAGGTTGGAGGAGCGGTGGGTGTTGAAACGGGAACATCTGATTTGCTGGCTGCCATCTCCGGGATGGGGACCACAAACCGCAAGCAGATCGCGGCTCCTTTCTGCCGCTCCTACTCCAAACCAAGCCATGATCCCGCAGGACGAGCACACAGGTTATCTGAGACCTCGTGAGCCGTGGGACACGTTCGATTCCCACACAAAAGGTGGCTGCTCTGAGCAGCTCCGCACGGGAGGCTCAGATCTATCTGCGCGCAGGTATGGCCCCTCATGGCACAAGCTCCTTCCCCCTGCACTCCCGCTGCTGCTGCCTGTCCCTCCTTTGCCAGACTGGAGCAGGGGGACATGCAGCACTCCAGCCTTGTCAGAACCTGCACCAAGGGCCGAATCCTGCCCTCTTGTCCCCAGGGGACAGCCCCAGGAAAGTCAACACTGCCACCACAGGGCGGGTTTCCCCATTAGCTGGGGGCTGCGGCCAGCCGGGCCAGCAGTTAGGGCAGAATGTGAATGAGACAATGTAAGAGGAAAATGTAAGCACAATTTGTAAAGGCTGCATGCAAACAATGCTTCCTGCTATTAATTCAACGGCATCAATAGCTAAGTGCTTTCAGGGCACAGTATCTATTCTGTTTTCCATTTATATGCTAGAATTGTGGTAGATGTCAGGAGAATTTAATACACATGATGTAGGCATATGAATAAGCTGGATCCTTTTCTGGGAACAAGTATTCATAAGTCTCCATGTGGTTCCACATCTACAAAGATGTGGGTATTTATTTCATGAGATCTGGACTCCATTTCAGGCAAGAAAAATCCCACTAAAGCCAATGGGGAATCTCTCTGTTCACGTCAACGGATCTCAGAGCCCCAATGCAGGAACGCACTTAAAACACATGCTTAACTTTAAAGCCAGGCTTAAGTCTCACCAAAGGCTGTTAGACGTAAGCATACACTTGTGCTGAAAGATGAGGAATTTAAACAAGCACTTATGTGCTTACCTGAATCAGAGCTTGGCTTGTGCTCACAGCAGAGCAAAGCTGAGGCTCGTAAAAGAAATACTACAGAAATAGAGCACATTTGAAGTTTTACTTTTCCAGGTTGTCAGTCTGAGTTGTCTGGCCAGTGCAGGGGAAGGGCTCTGCTGCAGATGAAGATATGTGGCCGCATTTGCTCCAATTTCCAAGGGCTGTGATTTGCAGTTTGCAAACAATATCATGCTCCCTGGTGCATTGGTACCAATATTGTGCTTCCTGGTGCGTCAGTAATGGTACTGCAGGGATGAGCATCGTAGGTAGGAGGGGACCGTGGGCTGGGTCCTGCCCCAACACATTGCATTTTGGGGCCTGGTGGTGTGTCAGTCAGAAAAGGGTGATTCATGGGAATGGGCACACCCGCCAGAGAACAGCAAGTTTTTGGGGGCTGAGGCCCTGTGGACACAAGAGTGGGCTCAGTGCAAGCCCCATCACCTGTCCCTGGGGCGGGGGGGCTGGGAAACAGGGATGGGAACTCCCCGGGGAGATGGGTGCCAGCGGCCCCTGCGCTATCCTGCATTTTCTCTGCCACAAGCCCTGACTCTCGCTTTTAGCAACCTGCAGTGAGTGAGTGACCTGCTCCGGCTCCAGGATTCAACATCTGCAGCAATTAATTTCCTCAGGATTAAATTCCTCTGATTTAAAACAACAGATAATGGCTAATAAGGGGAAACATCCCTATCATAAACACTGCTTTGGCATTTACCATTTGAAATAATTTATATTCTCTGGTCTAGTGGGTTTGTATCACCAGACTTAATGACTGTTTCTGTTTAATTTTCAGATGCTTAATTGCAGTAGAACACTTCAACACCATTAAATTAAAACAAGCTACCAGCTTTTCCTTGCCTATGCTCCTGGCTTGGCTCCAAGTGACATTTAAAGCGATCTCAGATGTTTTATTTCTGCCACACAGGCTGCTTGCTTATGAACAAAAAGTGTGTGTGTGTTGGGGCTGGGGGGCAGTGGAGTGCGCAGAGCCACCAACATGGGTGCATGAAAAGCAACTTCCAGGCAGCAGAGAAGCGGCAATGGCCACTGTGCCACCGCTGCTTTCCCTCCTCCAGCATGGTGACTGCCAGTGAAGCCAGCTGGGTGATGCACCATGGGGCAGTGCTGGTGTCTGACAAGGCCAAGGGCCTGGGGGCACAAAGGGACCCCTGCAGGGGGAGCAAACCCCAGCGGAGCACCCTTGGTCCCATACCACAGGACGCCCTCCTCCTCATCCCCCACATGCGCTTTGCTGGGGCTTCACTGGAAAAGATCCCCACTAAGGGGCTTTTCCATGGGCAATTTCAAATCTTGGAGCAAATTTTTAAATGTGGAAGTACTTTGGGTTTCAGGTACCTATTAAAAAGGAGTAAGAGGAAATGGAGTTCCTCTATAAGTTAATATTCTTTGGTAATGGATGTTTAGAGTTAGTATGTGTCTTTACAACATCATTCATAGGGGTATTGTTTGCTTCTGACAGTTTTTCTTTTAAGATTAATGTGCTTATGAAAACCTTGTGCACTGCTCTACGAGGCAAGCTCAAAATCCATCAGCAATACCATCGCCATGACACAATGCTGGAAGAGCAAAGCAAATGACAAACAGAATCTGGTTTTTCAGAGACCAGTGTGTGTTGAAGAGAAATGATCTGAAGCGAAATTTGGCCTCTCTCCAGCCACCCTTCCTGTTCTGCTGTTGGCACTACCAGAGAGGAGGGAGAGAGTAAAAATATATGTGAGGGAGTGAAAGAAAAACAAAATTAATTGGGGGGAAAAAATAACTCAAACCTGCTAGTGTTTGGTCTCTTTTTAGCAAACAAGCAAATGGAAAATTCATATAAAGTTTAAAACTATTACAGCCAAACATGCTTGTTATACATATAAATAATTTCATCAGAGATCAGCGGAAACAATGTAATTAGACGAGAGTTGCATTTAACATGTTGGGATTGCATCCAGTTGACATGCATCCTTGTGAAAATTCAAACATCATGAACCAGACCTTTCGCAGTTCTGAACTGCCAAGCTGTGTTGATTTTCTTTTATGTCCCTGATTATTTTCCTGTTTGTTCCCCCGACCCTGATTAGGTGAGACAAGGCTGCCGCAGGAAACAAGGCAGGGCACGGCACGAGCATGCTGGCTGAGGTCCTACATGCTGCACTCGCACCTGCGGGCAAGGCAGAAAGCCATCCCCGGGGCCAGCAGGCTATGGCTGGGGCCGTGCCCTGCCAGAAAATCGGGCACAAGTGAAATTTGGAGGGAAAATGGGAAAAAAAATTATATATATATATATATTTAAAATTAACTTCATTCTTCCGAGTTCTTCAGCAGAGCAGTGAGCAAAATGAGTAGGCGCGGACTTAGCAAAGCATGTAGCTCCTTCCAATGGATCTGCTCTCCCAGTGAAAACTTGTGAAATAAACTTGTGATTTAATAACGCCCCCAATAAACCTGGAAGTGACTCATTCCCCTCAGAAGTTACAATAAGAGATGCTGCTCTGGGGTGAAATCCGCTGGGGAGATGGGGGCAGGAGGCGGGACAGCCAACCTCTGGCCGCCAGCTCTGCTTGCTCGGCTGCCCACAGAGCTGCTCCCCATCACTCGTTCTGCAGCGATTTTTGGTGTCCTGACCATGGGTGCTAACCACAGCCCTACTGCGGAGGAGGCTCCGTGCCATAGAGCTTGTCCGGATCAGCAAAATGGGGAGAGGTGAGCAGAGAACCAGAAGCACAGAAAAGGTGAGTGAGTTCCCCAGGATCATTTATTAGGGGAAATGAACAAACAAACAAAAAAACCTGCAGAGAGAACGCAAGTGCCCTAATGGGGAAAACAGCCCATTTCATTCTTTCGTGGTCATCTGCTGTTGTCCGGCACAGTGTAAGCACCATTGGTCTGTCTTAGGGTGCTCGGGTACAATCTGGGGCAGCCACAATGCCTGCACTCCTGAGTGGCTGCACAGGGTGGACCAGGAGGACCACTTTGGGTTCTTCACCTTCTGCCCTGGGCAGGGTTCACAGCAGCAGCCTCAGCATCGATTTTGGCTATGATCAGCATCATCCCCTACAGAGTGGGGATCACAATGCTGGCCCCGCACAGGCACGGGGGGCACAGGGCACTCAAGCCAGCGCACCCCCAGCTTCTGCTGAAAAATACACGCGAATGGTTTCCTAGGAAAGGCACTTTTGAAGGGGATATCTTTCACCTCTTTGTGACTTCTTCCACAAACACATCATCCTTCGACACCTTCATGTTGACAAAAGCCTCTGTCAACAGAGCCTGGACTCTGCAGCGGGTGCAAGCCACGCACCACGCACGGCTGCACCGAAAGTGATGCCAAAAGGTCTGTGTGCGCGGCCAGGCAGCCTCCTGCTGCCCAGCACCGCCCCGCATGTCCTCGCATCATGGCTGGGCTGCCAGAGGGGAATGCTGCATTGCTCCAGGAGGGTGCTTCTGACATGAAATGCCTTTAAAATACGCCATTTCTTTGGCACAGCAGAGCACAGAAATAAGCTGATGGCTTTGAAAATCCCCACCTGACTGTCACAGAGGTGCTTGCAGGGCCCTGAGATGGATGCTCAACCCATCGATGGCACCTGTAGTGTTCATTTCTAAACCAGACCAAATGCAGATACAGCCCTGTGAAGGAGGAGCTGCCAGGAAGCTCAGCCAGCCTGCAGTACACCAAGCAAATGGCAGCGCACTGAAGAACAGGCTCCAACACACTGCTGGAGATCACTCCAGCACCAAAAGACCCAGCCTCTGCAGCAATTCCATTCGTTGGGCAAATCTGGGGACCTTCACTGGTGGCCACTCCTTGGAAACTTCTTACAGCCTTGGCCGAGCCAACTGGAACAGGATTGCTGGTCCCACCTTCTTTTCTTGGCTGAGCAGACAAACACCACTCCTGCATTCTATGCCAAACAGCGCAGTGGAAAGGCCATGGCTGAACATGGCAGCAAGTGCCGAGGGATGGGAGAAGTCCACATGAGGAGGAGAAAATGTTGCTGGGTTCTTTAAATCTTCATTCATAAAGTCACAGAAAAAAAAATATATATGTATGTATATATATATATATATACATACACACACACCTATATGTCTTTACACTGAAGCTGTTTTTTGTTTGTTTGTTTTTGGCAATGTTGCTGGATTCAAGAGGAAATGAAAAAGCAGAGATGCAAGAGGTAATTTATCTAATCAGCCATCATTTCTGAGACACAAAGGTCTGACATTTGAGAATGGAGATGAAGTTCAGCAGGCTTTGTTTGGCAAAAATTAGAAACATTTATGGATTGTCAGCACTCCCCTCCACACATGCCTTTTGGGCAAAACTTTCAATTTTTAAAATGTGGAAAAAAGGCAATTTTTCTCAAAATAATGATTTCTAAGATGAAATTATGCTTGGGGATGTTTTGTTTTGTATTTTTGGCATGGGGGGGTCACTGGGATGGTTACAAGCTCCGGAGTCAGGCCATTTCTCCACATACACCTCTGGAGCAGGCTGGGGCATGCCAAGCCGGCTGTCAGAATCAACAAGAAAGTTTTTTGAGCTGGGAAAAAAAAAGAAGAAGAAAGAAAAAAAAATAAAACAGGAGCAGATGCCAACACACGGCCTGCCCGCTGTGCTTGTGGTGCAGGGGCTGCGTGGCGGTGCAGGGGTCTGGGCATGCAGCTCCCTGCAGTGCTGGGTGCCAGGGATGCACAGCTTCTCTCCTGGCAGCCCCGGAGGCCAAGCACCTACTGCTGGGCTTCAGGAGGGGGTCTCTTGCTCTGGCCAGGTACGTTTGAGCATGGCTCAAGCCCTGCCATTGCTGCTGGTCAGGCCAGGCTGACAACTTCAGCCATGCAACACCAGGAGTGATAAACGCTGTGCATCTCGCCCGCAGGCTGCTTGTTCTCCTCACCTTTGAGCCCTGCCATTCATCAGCCACAAAATCATAGGAAATGACAGGCCCAAGCCCCAGTTTACATACCTTATTATATACCTGTGTATTTGCCAACACACACAGAAGTGCTATGTGTCAAATATTTGCCCAGGGAATCTGATTCATTTCATCTGCAGAGAGGCCCTGGAACAAAAACGAGAGGCTCACCTGCGCCACCGTCCCTGCGATCACCAAAAGGGATGCACGCCGCTCTGCTGACTGCCTCCTGAGCAGCCCCAAGCCACCTCCCCGCAGCAGACAATGCAGGCACTTTGCCCTGCTCCACGCACGGCCCCTCGGCTGGTGAACAGCCCCTCCAAGGAGCGGTCTCACAGCCCCTGGGGGGGCTGAAAGCAGAACGCAGAACGGCATGAGGGAGGAAACCCACGAGGGGGCACACATCAATCTTCCAGGGAGAAGCTGGCCTTAGAGCCGGGAAATGCCTCTGAAATGTTTTCAAGCTACTGGGGATTTTCTTTTTTTTTTCATTTTTTTTAATTTCTGTTTAAAGCAATAATGCGTATTTGCCCTGCGGCGCATTATCTGCCTCTATATTCTCAAATAAACTGTGGAAAATTAGAGTGTCTCTGTTATCTGTTTGCTATCTGCCGTAGGATTAGAGGCGTCATGAACTAAGCTTTGAATCAACAATGTTTTATTGGCTCATGTCACCGCAGGCTGGCTATGGCCACGCTAAATAAGACATCAAGCCGCCCCATGCCACATAGTGCAGCCGGTTGTGTTTCTAGAAGCAGGCTTAAAGAAACGCTTGCGTGTGTCCCTGTGCACACATATACAGATATGAGGTGATAAACAAACGGGTATGTGGTGGCCGTGTGCGTTGATACAAGTGTTTATACGTGTATGCATATATACATGTGTATTTCAGGTTATACATATGTTTACTCCAGAGTAATTGTAACTTCTGGGGCTTGAGACAAAAGTACTTCTAAAGCAAAGTAGCTGAAAAAGCCATGCCCAGGGAAATGCAGGGGGAAGCTGCAGGAAAACTCCATTAGCAGAGGCTGAGGGGCGTGGAGCTGCGCTGCTGCAGCAACCCCATGAGCAAGACTGCTGCTCGGACAGCAGCAAAGCAGCAGGACAAAGGGACTGGGTTCCCAGCCTCTGGAAAGCTCACTGATTGTCCGCAGGGAGCAGCACCAGCATGAGTGGGTCTGACAAACCCCAGGGCCACAGGGCAAGCCGTCTCCTCAGCCCACTCAATTCAGCTTCTGCTTTCTCTTACCAAGGTGGTGAAGGGGCTGTTCCTGCTGGGGTGCCAGCCCCAGCCCACAGCCAGGACAACTCCCTGATATGATGCTTTCCTCCGGGCAACCAAGTCACGGCTGGTTTAGAATGACCCGTTCTAAATGCCCAGAAACAGGGGAAAAATAGTCGGGAAATAAGCTCTTTGCCATAGATTTTCCATAAATACAAAACAAAGGTGCAAGTTTTTAAGAAAGAAGCCCCAGATTTGCCCCCCAGCTGCCCCAGCTGGACTGCCAGCCAATGCTGATTACTGTAAGGCTCTGAAAGGAATCTGATTTACGGCTCCAATGGACATAGCTCACCTTTGCAACCACGTT
The DNA here is from genome assembly GCF_013377495.2 of Cygnus atratus. Lineage (NCBI taxonomy): Eukaryota > Metazoa > Chordata > Aves > Anseriformes > Anatidae > Cygnus > Cygnus atratus. Next base: position 119,600,228 of record NC_066364.1, read on the forward strand.
AGAAAACCCTGTGATGTGTTTACCTTCATTTTTAGTTTTTAATTGTTCTTTCCCTTGCAGCTCCCAGAGATGATGGTTGCAGTGCAGCAAAACAGGAACAAGGACATTTGGAAAAGGAAAATGGAGGGATCAGGACAAAAAGAAGGGGAAAGGGGGAAAAGAAGAGTGAGGAAGGGGATTGCAAATATATGTGACATTTTTCCTATCTTGCTGAGGGGAAAGGGGATGCTTATTCCTGAGAACCTGGCCCCAAACCTGTTGGTGTAATTTTTCCTTCTGATACTGATGTGTATATGCTATTTAATTGCATAAACCCAGTCCCAGGACACAATAAGCCACCTGGAGTACAGAGTCAATTGAGCAGTGACAGTCATGCGCAAGAACTGCAGAATTTACATTTGGATGTTTGTGCTTGGTGTGTCGCATTAGAGAGAGTAGTGAGCTTTACTTCACATTAAATAATCTTTGGTTCTGTGCATATAAAAAATGCAGCCAGGCTGTTTCCTCAATAAGATGTCCTTACTTAGTTTTTCTATTACTGTTATCAGAGAGGATCAAAATAGACAGATGCATTTACTGTTTTCCATCAAAAGATAATAAAAAGAAACAGTTTATAAAATCAGATTATATGAAAAATTGCCTAATGATTATAATTTCCAAAACCATTGCTGAATAATGATGTATTCAAGAGTTGTCATCGAATGATGAAAGAAACCTAATATGAAAGATTTTCCCTGTGAAGAATGACTACAGATGAATTGCACAGAGATACAATCCTCTGATAAAGGACAATAAGAGCCTCTAGAACACTTAATAATAGACTACTCAGGATGAATTGAGTATTGCAATAAAGGCCCATAAATTAAAAAGTTTCAAAATGATTTCTGATAAAAGACATGCCAATATGAAATAAAAAAACACATTGAAATCAACAGATATACTGGCTGCAGCACGTTAGGTAATAGAAAATACACTCCGTAAACTCAAAATAATTGATTTTCAAGAGAATGCTCTCACATGCTATACACAGCAAGCTTTCACCTGGAAGATTTCATGTGTGAGGCAAACTTGGGGTGGAGGTATGTGAGCCCCGTGCTTGGCTGCTCCCGTGGGTGCGAGAGGAGCCTGGGGTTGCAGCTGCACCCGTGTGGTCACCTGGCCCCCATACAATGCCCATGGGAGCACCACCTGTGGGCATCAAGCATCCTTGGGGACCAAGGGGGAGCCAGGAGCCCCATGGAGGAACCAGGTCCTGAGACGTTCTTTGTGATTTTTCTTCCTTTTTACTGTGTCTCCCTTCTGGCCAGGCCCGGCTCTCTGCAGCCCACAAACGGTCTCAAAGGAGGAGAATGGTATCTAAGATGTTCCTTGTCCTTTGGCATCTGCTGCCAGCCCAATGGACCAGCCAGCACGGCGCGTCCAAGGCACCTGGCTTCAGCCAGGCATGTGCATCTATACAGGAGAAGGTAAAAGACGTTTCTGAGGTGTTAGAGGGGGTCTGTAATGCAGATGGCTGTGCTCAAAATAGCCATGTTTGCTCGCTGGGGCACAGAGAACCGAGATGATTTATTATAAGCAGTGCCAGCATATATTATTCATGTTGGAGGCAAGGAAAGGTCTTTGATATGTATCTGAAAAAGCTTCAAATCCATAAAAGAGATAAATTTGTATGAATAGTGTCGCCCGGAGTATAGATGAAACTCTCAGACACGTCTTCATATCGCATAGTGCAGCATAGCACTCCTATACATATACGATCTGTGCATTAATTTCACTTAAAAGAGAAATTCATTGCCATATGTCTACACAATGAGGGCTGACCCAGCCCTGGGTTTTTCAGGCACATCATTAAGCTTTTGTTTGCTTTTGATGCACACCACAGCCCCTGTTTGTTTGCATACTCTGGGAGCCTTGCTTTACAGACTTCCCTCTGGAGCCCACCATTTTTGGGTCAAAATGACATCAGCCCACCCCAAATCCCACATCATTTAGCCCGGGAGTGAGGGAATGACAGCATTTGCTAAGGACCCCTGGCTCCAGACCGAGCTGCTGCATCCCCACAGGTCTCCTGCCAGTGCTGGGATTAGACTGTGACTAATTATGGCTTTATTTCGTTTAATAAAGAGACACCCAAGTGTTCAGCACAATTGCATTAGAAAACAATAATCATAAAGCCCCCCACTAAAGGTCTGCAATTAGAGCATTCACTATTAATTGTGCTAATTAACCCCGCGCACAGAGCAGCTGGCAGCAGGGAGAGGCGGCCGTGTGGCGGTTGAGCAGCGGTGGCTCAGGAGCAGCCCAGGGCCCTGGACATTATGGCCCAATCCTGCCCAAACTGCACCCACAACAGTGCTGGGGGGGTTGTGTAGGGGGGCTGTGGGGCTTACTGTAGCCGAGAGGTGTTGCCATCACCAGTTACACGGGGAGAATGGGCACCCATCCCATGCCAATTGCTCCATTGAAAGCAATTATCTGTGAAAGCAAACACCTGAAAATGGACCGGAGCCCTGACAGAAACCAAGCTCCAGGGCAGGAAAGCAGGCCAGGGCATTCTTCCTGCACCCACCCACCATACGTCTTCAGCTCTCCCTTGCTAGCTTTGTCCTTCTTCCATTTTTCTGATCTCTCAAATTATTGCTATTTTTAACTTAATAAACTCCAGGAAAACCCTCCAACTTTCCTGTAGGCTCTCCAAATCTCACAGCTAATTCCCATCAAATACAACACAATAAAATAACGGCAACTGAAATAATGGCTGTGACACTAAACCTGAGTGCCACCAGGCTTCAAAGAGGAGAGCAGCTCCGCTTCCTCTGCAGCGAGGGGCTGAGTTAGGCCAAAGGAAGCAGCTCTCATTTTTCCTCCCCGTCTCTGGATGAATATTTCTTTAAGCCTGTTGCTCCTGCACCAAACCACTACCAAAATCCACCAAGCTGAGTGTCAGATAGACAGCAGTAAAATGGAGCATAAACGGGAAAGGAACACAGGTGCGTGCAGCATCCTTCCCTGAACTTCCTGCCTTTGCCTGCACCAGCTTGCATCCCACAGAGCTTGCTGGGGCAAAAGGGTGCCTTTCCCACACGCCCCCTTATGCCAGGGTGTTGGACACAGGGCACCCACACCCCTGGCCCCTGCACTCTGCAGTAGGGCTGGGTGCAGTTTGCACATCCCCACCCCGTGTCCTGTGCTTGGGGAGAGGCTGCCCCGGCATCGTGCTTCGGGCCACTGTCAGAGCCAGCTCTGCAAGAGGTTCAGGCCCTTTCTGCTTTGCTTTTTGAGGGGAAATATTCATATTTTCCCATCTGTGCTTTTAAAGCCCCTTCACTCCCCTCCTCCATTTTCAACAGCAAATGTGATGCTTTTGTTCCCTTTCTTTCTCTGGCTCTGATCCTCTGGAAAAAAAAAAAAATAAATGCTACAGCATCTGAAGTGGCTGCACAGTGGGTAAAGTCCTGGCTCCCTTGAAACCAAGAGTAAAACACCCATTCATTCCCCTTGTCGTGGCTCTCACCCCGTGACTTCAATGGGACAAACTCACAGGGCATAAAGTTGTTTGTTGTCCCATAAATGGCTCCATTGTCTATTGTTGGGGCTCTTTCCTGAGCTCTAAATCTTCCTTTAGCTCTGCTCTCCGCCTCTCCAGAGGGCCCGAAAAGCAGAGACACTGCTCAGACACAGCAAGTGTCTTTGCAGGGTCCTGCCGTTGCTGTGAGCACGGGGATGTTTGTTCCCCTAAATACACCTTCTGTGACAGCTACGTAAAGCTCTCCCTGCCTTCATTAACAGTTTTGTGCTAGTAATAACAAGTAGTAATAATGAGTAATGTCACGTCTTCCTGCAGGTAGGATAACGGCTCGATTTGGCAGCAGCACTGATGCTCCCTGCCTGCCCTGCTGCCTCCTGGCACTGGTGTTTTCCTGCAAACTGGGCTGGCTGCAGCAGGGCAGCCCTCCTGCAGGCAGAGGGTGCATCGGCCGCATGCTGCATCAGATTGGGGTTTTGTTTGCTGCTGCTCCTCTCTTAGTAGACACGATGACTCTCCCCAGCTACATAACATAACCAGGAGCCAGAGGTAACCTGGGTGCTTCAAGGAGGCTTCCAGAGGGTTCACCCAGACACCCAAAACCAGAGATGGACCCCACCTGGTGTGCTGGGTCCTTTTGGCAGGTGGAAATGCGGCACCAAAGAGAAAGCACCTCTGCTAAGGAGGCATGCAGCCTGCAGCTGCAACCACACTTCCTTCCTGAAGCCTCACGGCTGCCAAAATCAGGGCTGAGAGGTCCCTGGCCTCCAGCACCCTGCTTGCCACCGAGGGCACAGCACTTGGGATGGTGGCGAGGAAGGGGACACGGCAGCGTTTCGGGTGGGATGTGGAGATCCGAACAGGCCTCGCAGGGAAATCCCGCACCTGATCTCGCCCCTGGCAGCCCAGAGCCATGTGCCATGGTGCTGCGGGAGCGGAGATGCGGGGCCCGGCCACAAGATGTCAGCGGAGATCGCAGCATCGCCGCCCGCCTGCCCGCTCCGCTCCCCGCAGCCACCCGCCCGCTCTCGGCCCGGCGCCCCCGGTCCTCCCGGCCCGCCCCCCCGGCCCCCTTTGCCGGCGGGTTCTGCTGGCAGCCTCTGGGCGCCATGCACTGCCCTAGCATCCTGCCCTAGGATGGGAATTCCCAAGGTGGGAAGCGCAAGAGGCAGCATCAGGGCTGTGGCCAGCTGCCCCACACACCGGCATGATGCTGGTACTGGGCCTCCAGTCAAGCGCGGAGCCCCTTGGTTTCCCCCAGTCTCCCCTCCCTGCTTGCTCGCTATTCCTCCACCTCTGCACATCTTGTCCCACTGACTCGCCTGTGATGACATCTCCCCAGCATCGCTGGCCTCCCCTCCAAGCGACATAAGGGTGGCAAACAGGGACACAGCCCTTATGGCACCACACAGCCTGGCATGGCATGGCATGGTATGATACAGCACAGCACGGCACAGAATGGCATGGAACAGCACAGCATGGCACAGCACTGAGTGGTCTGGCACGGCACAGCATCACATGGCACGGCATGGTATGGCAGAGCATGGCACAGAACTGATTGGCACAGCATCGCACAGCAAGGCATGGCACAACATGGTATGGTACAGCATGGCATGGTATGGCACGTCTTGGCACAGCACAGAATGGCACGACATGCAATAGTATAGCATGGCATGGCACAGCACGGCATAGTATGGCACAGCTAGGAACAGAACAGCAGGGCATGGCACAGCACGGCATAGTATGGCACAGTATTGTATGGCACAGCAAGGCACAGCATGGCAGAGCACGGCATAGTATGGCACAGCACAGCATGGTATTGCACACCACAGCACGGTATGGAAAACCACAGCATGGTATGGCACGGTATGGCACAGCACGGCACGATATGGCACAGCACAGCACAATATGGCACAGTATGGCACACCACGGCATGGTGTGACACAGCACAGCATCGTATGGCATGGTTTGGCACAGCACAGCATAGTATGGTACAGCTTGGCACGGTATCGCACAGCATGGAACAGTGTGGCACAGCACAGCATGGTATGACACAGCACAGCACACCACGGCATGGCATGGCACAATATGGCATGGTAGAGCAAACCACAGCATGGTATGGCACAGCACAGTATGGCACAGCACGGCATGATGTGGCACAGTATGGCACGGCATGGCACAATATGGCACACTTTTACACAGCACAGCACCGTATGGCACGCCACGGCATGGTATGGCACAGCACGGCAAGGCATGGCATGGTTTGGCACTCCACGGCATGGTATGGCACAGCACAGTACAGTATGGCACACCACGGTATGGTATGGCACAACACGGCATGATATGGCACAGCATGGCACAATATGGCATGGTATGGCAAACCACAGCCCAGTATGGCACAACAGGGCATGGTATGACACACCACAGCACAGTATGACACAGCATAGTACAGTATGGCACAGCAAGGCATGGGATGGCAGAGCATGGCACAGCATGGCATGGTTTGACACATCACAGCACGGTATGGTACAGCATGGCATGGTATGGCACGCATCAGCATGCTATGGCACAGCACGGCACGATATGGCATGCTATGGCACAGCACGGCACGGTATGGCACAGCATGGCACAATATGGCACGGTATGGCAAACCACGGCATAGTATGGCACAGCATGACATGGTATGGCACAGTTTGGCACAGCATGACACAGTATGGCACAGCACGGCACATTATGGCATGGTACAGCACAGGACAGCATGCTATGGCACAGCACGGCACGGTATGGCACAGCATGGCACACCACAGCTTAGTATGGCACAGCACGGCAAGGCGTGGCATGTTTTGGCACAGCACAGCATGATATGGCACAGCACAGCACGCTGTGGCACGGTGTGGCAAACCACAGCATGGTATGGCACAGCACGGCACAATATGGCACGGTATGGCACACTACAGCACGGTATGGCACAACACACCATGGTATGGCATAACACAGCACAGTATGGCATGGTATGGCATCGCACTGCACAGCATGGGAAGGCACAGTATGGCGCAGCACAGCATGGTATGGCACAGCACGGTATGGCACGGCATGGTATGGAACAGCATGGTACATCCCGGCTTAGTATGGCATAGCATGGCATAGCATGACAGAGCATGGCACAATATGGCAGAACATGACACGGTATGGCATATCATGGCACAGCTTAGCACGGCATGGTATAGCTGTCCTGGTTTCAGCTAGAATAGAGTTAATTTTCCTCCTAGTAGCTGGTAGGGTGCTATGTTTTGGATTAGGATGAGAAGAGTGCTGATAACACTCTGATGTTTTAATTGTTGCAGAGCAGTGCTTACACTAAGCCAAGGACTTTTCAGCTTCTCGCTCTGTCCTGCCAGCGGGCAGCCTTGGGAGTGCAGCAGGAGCTGGGAGTGGACAGACCCAGGACAGCTGACCCAAACTGGCCAAAGGGGTATTCCATACCATCTGACATCACGCTAAACAATACATAGGGGTGGCTAGCTGGGGTGGGGGGTGCCGGCTGCTCGGGGATAGGCTGGGCATCGGTCAGTGGGTGGTGAGCAATTGCATTGTGCATCACTTGTTTGTACACATTAGTAGTACTATTATCATTATTATTATTATTTTCCTTTTCTTTTCTGTCCTAATAAACTGTCCTCTATCTCAACCCACAGGCTTCAGTTTCCTGATTCTCTCCCCCATCCCAGAGAGGGAGGGGGGAGGGTGAGTGAACGACTGCATGGTTCTTAGCTGCCAGCTGAGTTAAACCACAACAATGGCACAGCATGGCACATCACGGCATGGTATGGTACAGCATGGCATGGTATGGAACAGCACAACACAACACGGCATGGTATGGCACAGCACAGCACGTTCTGGCACAACACAGCACGGTATGGCACAGCACAGCATGCTGTTGCACAGAACGGTATGGTAGGACACAACACGGCACTGTACAGCATGGCATGGTAGGGCATGGTATGGCACAGCACGGCACATCCCAGCATGGTATGGGACAGCATGGCATGATATGGCACAGCACAGCACGGCACGGTATGGCACAGCACGGAACAGAATGGCATGGTATGGCACAGCACAGTATAGCATGGTCCAGCACAGCATGGTATTGATCTTATCAATATTTACAAATATCTTAAGTGTGGGAGACAGTGGGATTTGGCCAACCTCTTTCCAGTGGTTTGTGGGGATATGACAAGGGGCAATGGCAACAAAATGGAGAACAGGAAGTTCTGCACCAACATGCAAAAGAACTTCTTCACAGTGAGGGTGATGGAACAGGCTGCCCAGGAAGGTTGTGGAGTCTTTGGAGATATTCAAGGCCCGTCTGGACACCTACCTGGGCAACCTGCTCTAGGGAACCTGCTTTGGCAGGGGGGTTGGACCTCTGGAGGTCCCTTCCAACCCCTACAATTCTGTGATTCTGTATGGCACAGCACGGCACAGCACAGTGCAATTTGTTCTCTCACTGCACAGCTGTACATCTGTGCTCGTATTGTAATTCTTGGGTGCTTAACTTGTGAGCTGCCTGCTCAGTTAGGTACTGGGCCAAACAATTTTAGCAGCACTGCAGTGACGTGGTGTGTGCTATGAACGTAGCCCTGTAAATCATTACTGATTTACTCCAGGACTGGGCAGAAATAAGGCTCTGAGATACAACTTCCCAGCAATGATCCTAGCTAACCCCACTGACACACCATGAGAGGTGCTACCAAATGGACAGAAATTTTCAAGCAAAGTGCTGCTGTCACTCTCAAGCTTTTTTCTGGCACTGCTGAGGCAGCATTAAGAGGCCAACTGGTGCAGCAACACCTGTGTCTGCACAGGCAGCACTATGTGGCTGGCAGCGTGTGACCAGCAAAAGCACTGCCTCAAGGATGCCCACAGGACCTCTCTCCCAGCACCTACAGGAGCACAGGCAGGGCAACACCAGCATCATCAAAAATGATGGGCCAGTGATGGTCTGGAAAGTGGCTACCGCCTTCCCCACTCCTGTCCAAACAGGTAATAGAAAGCCCTGAAAAAATGTAAGAAGATCAGCTTCAAACATAGTGCTGCTTAAAAAATGCAGGAGATTTTTCTGCAGCCATCTTCAGGTGTCCCTGCCCTTTGAGCACACCTACTTCATTTTTTCCACTACAAGCAGTGGTGCTAGCAATTTTTCTCCCCCTTTAAACCAGGGCAGAGATCACACAAGAATGTAATTGCATGAATCCAGTAAAATGAGGCTCTAAAACTAGATGTGTATTCTGGGGTTCCCAATAAAAGGGATCGATAAGCCCCAAGTATGATTTTATGTCCTTCTGGAACATGAAACTGATCTAAATCCAGCTAGGGTGTCAGAGCAGGCATTTTGTGGACACGGACAGACTGTTACAAAGAACAATTGCAGGCATTAAGAAAATGCAGTCTCTCCCTTTGGCCAGAACCATCCCACTTCCAGCACAACGAGGTGCTGGGTTCCAGTTACCGACAGACACAAAACACGCCAGAACCAAGGCAGTGACAAATGGCGTTAAGGCAGAGGGCTCTGAGCTGCAGGCCAGTTACATGGCCCCTGGGGCACCGGCACCAAACCGTTCTCACCAACGGGAATGGGAGAGAGCTCCCCAGAGATGCACTCCCCAGAGACTGGAAGAAAAAAGGTCTGATTGTCTTTCCAGAACAAAGGACAGATATTTTCTGGGTAAACTAGTCTGCTTCAAAACAAAATACGTATATTTTTTGGTTGGAATGGGCTCTCCACACAAAATTTCCATGGGCTAAATTGGAGTTTTCATGTTGGGGCAGCCAAATAGTCAGGATGGTGTGAAGCACCACAAACCGAGACAAGTGGAAAACAGGGCTAAGCAAGGGCAGAATAATCTTTTTGTGCATCCACTGGGACTCTCTCCTCTCCAACACAAGCATAAACACACTTCACATAATGCTATTCTCAGTCAGAAGATTATCTGTGAACTCGCGCAGGCATAAAGAGGAGGTCTGCTCCACAATGAGACACCTTGAACAAACAACACACTGAACCCTCACCTCCGCCAGCACAGTGCGCCGAGGGCTCCAGAGCCGCAGGTCAGCAGCAGGCTTCCACTGCCACAGGCACTGCTTAAACACAAAAGTCACAACTCTGGCACATAATTAGTGAGCTGACCAGCAGGAAAGCCTTTACACTGGTAAGCGTGAAGACAAGCTGCAGCAGCACAAGGCAGGCTGGCACCAGTGTAATAAGAGTAACGTTATTACGGCCATTTCAGTCAAAAAAAAAGTGCTCGTCAAATCAAGTTTGTTATAGCACTACAAAAACAACATCCAGAACATATACCTGTTTATAGGGGGCAGGAATTAAATGGAAGTGTGCTGCCTTCACCATACAGAAAGCTGTTGAGATGCTAGAATTAAACCCAAACAATCTCCCAGACAGTAAAATAGTATCTTCAGTTATTAAGGAAGAATATGGCTTTATAAAGGATATATTGTACGACAGGGCACTGAGGACTGCAGAGAGCCAAAGCCGCTGGCAGGGGATCCATACCATCTTCATGGTCATGTACAGCTACTCAAAGAGCAGTTGCACAGGAATGGTGTCAAGCTGAGGCAGGGGGGGTTTAGGCTAGACATCAGGAAGAGGTTCTTCACTGAGAGGGTGGTCGCACACTGGAACAGGCTCCCCATGGAAGTAGTTGCTGCACCAAGCCTGTTGGAGTTTAAGAAGCATTTGGCCTGTGCACTTAGTCACATGGTCTAAAATTTTGGGTAGACCTGTGTGGTGCCAGGAGTTGGACTTGATGATCCTTATGGGTCCCTTCCAACTCGGAATATTCCATGTATGGGGGGTGGGGTGTTAAACACACAGCAATTAATAGACTGATTAACAGAAAGATTGATAAATAGATAAACAAGGATCATCTTCCACCCAAGTGGGAAAGGAGAGTGTCCTGACAGCATGTCACCCATCCTCTTCCTCCCAGCCACGGTCCGTGTCGGAGCCCCCACACCGTGCCCCCCTCCTTGCAGCAGCAGGGACTTACAGGAATGTGTCAAAGCCCATTTCAGAGTAATATGACTGGAGAGCTGCATTCAGATCGGCGTGCTGTAATGTGTCTGACAACATTATATTCTGATCCAGCTCTTCAAGTAACCTTCAATTTATTTCTAAGCCCCTGTGTTTATTTAACCGAATCTGCCTTCCGTCGTGTGGAGCAGTAGCACTCAACCTTTAAACAGCCCAAGAGCCACTTCAGCATCGAACAGATGCAGAGAGCTCCCGAGTCAGAGGCACAAAGGAGCCAGGCACATTGTGCGGTGGGCGCCACGCTGCACCTGGCCGGGTCACATCCAGCAGCAGGGGCTGTGAGAAGGCTTCTTCGCTCAGCGCCACGGCTGGGAGCAGGCGGTTCAAGGCCAGCTTCCCATGCCAGCCAAGCCAAACTGCCAGCAGGGGCTGGTTTGTGGGGAAAGTTAGCACCTTCCCCATCCACTGGCATTTTGAGCATGGACAGGCTGCACGTGACTTCTGCAGCTGGGGGGTTCAGGGTCTTGGCGCAGAGACTTGGTGCAGCCATGGAGAGCCAGCCCGCTGTGTTTTGGTGCTGCCTCCCTCCAACAGAGGAGGAGGTCACTGCGTGTCCAAGCACTCATGCCATCACTGCATCCTCATGGTGCCTTTGTCTCAGTGCTGGTCCCATTTCCCCTCACCACCCAACCCTCGCCAGCCTCCAGAGAAACCCAAGTCCCACCGGACAGGTCCTGGTGAGAGCAGCCGTGGTGCCAGGCCAGCTCCTGGCACCCACCACGTGCCCATCCCACCACAGCTGTGCCTCCAAAGCCAACAGCAGGACCAGGCCCACATCCTGCACCCAGTTACCTGCAGAGCACCTGGGCCAAATCTGCCAGGTTTGGGTCACTTGCTGCCATGTTCCCTAGCAGCACTGAGCCATCAAGCAGCCCCCAGGCTCTCCAGGCTCATGGGCTGGGGGGCACAAGCAAACCACAGTGGGCAGCTGTGGCAAACCCACCTGCCCACCTCTGCATGCCCGTCACCTGCAGAACAAAACGCCAATGGCTTCCTGTTGCTTTTCCTTTCACTTTGCTGGAGTTTTGTGTTGACTTTGAGTTCACCACGCACCGTTCAGAAACCTCACACAATTTATAGGAAAAAACCTTGGCTTGCTTTTCTGTTTACTGTTCCCAGGCATAATGAAAATGTTAAAATGCTAAGTCACTTGACATCTGCAACCCCAGTAATGCACTTGCTTTACTTTTTTTGTAGTTACAAGAGTTGGTGAATATATTTAAAGCTCTTCAATTCACTTAAGTCGAGAAAGACATGCTGCATATTCAATGAAATGCCACAGTTGTGACATGTTCCATATCCTCTGCTGTGTTAAGTCTCTTCATTTATTCTTTTACAGACAGTCACAGAATTTATTCTGTTATGAATAAAATTATCTCTGATGTCCTTCAGAAAATAATGTAGGGCTTTTGACTGAATGCTGGAAGTTCAAGGAAAACATTCCAGGTGCCCAGGACATGAAGAACAAGTCATTGAACCTCTTTCATTGAGCTGTCATCTGTTCCTCCTGCTTGCATGCTGCACCCCCTGCTCCAGACGGGCTTCTGCTTTGGTGAATAATGATTAACAACCAAAACCTTTAGTCTGCTGAATGCAAGCCCCATGCACCCAAGTGATGTGACCTGCCTCTTAGCAAAAAGAAATAACAACTGCTGGGTCCCAAACTCTCCTCTGGTGCCACTAAGGCAACTTGCCCCGGGAAGTCAGTGAAACCCCACAGATGGGTAATGGCAAAGAAACCGGCCCTGCTTCTTACCCTGCTGCTTGCCACAGCCGGCTTGCTGCATGATGGCCTGGCGTTGGAGTGGCTGGCTCCTTCTGAAGGGCTTAGGATCAATGAATTCATGCAGATCGTGTACTGGGGGAAAGAAAACCGTGGCACCCTGTGAGGCACCCAGCTGGGAGGGGTGGATGGGAAGCAAGGGCTCCCAGAGCAGGGCTGCAGCCCACCTGCGCTCTCTGCGGCCCACCCGTGCCCAGCCCTTTCCCTGTGAGCATCCCAAGCCTGTGCCAGTGCCTGGGGACATCTGGGGTGAGCAAGCCCTGGGACCAGCAGTTACCTCCCATAGGGTGCCCCCGCTGGGACACATGGGATGAAACAGTGCCTACGCACCTCCGAGTGCTTCCTGACGTTTAACAAGACTGACTCCTTCCAAAATTATCGCTGAGCAAAAGTCGATCATTGTATTCATTTGGGCACTGCATACACAGATGCTCCCTGAATGACAGAATAAAGATGGGGATATGGATTCATTTTTCTCTGCCTCACAAGGTAATTTTTTCCTCTATTGTCAGCATAATTGTTGATCCTGAAATTATAGTGTCTGAGGAGTTATTCAACGGGAGATGTTCGACATGAAAAGAGAGTCTCAGAAAATAACTGCAACAAGAACATTTAAATAAACCCAGAGATTACAGATACAAAATACAAAAATGACTCCAAGAAGCTCATTTGGTTTCATTCCACTACATTTGAGTGTTATCTGAGAGTGGGAGAAAGAAATCCAAAATTGGCTAGGTACTATGAGGAAAAAAAAACACACAGGCATCTCTCTACGCACATCACAGCCTATTAATTACTCTCAGATTATAATGTGGGTCAGGCATTCAGGATTCAGCTAAATCGCTAGTCAAAAATCTTTATCAGCTTGCCTGCATCTCTGCTCCATGGAAGAGCTCGCCTTCTGTGGAGGACTAGAGCAAGATTTCCCTTTTGTGTCTCAGGGATTTTTTTTTCCCTTTTAAGTTAATCTCCTCATTTTCAAGGCCTGCCTGCTGATTTTCGTGGCACACTTAGCAGTAGGGCACAATTCCTAATTCCTCCCCTCAGCCCCAAACAGCTCTGGTGAAGGGATTTGATCCCGGAGCCCAGTGTGTCTGGGCCAGCCCTCGAGGTGAGCCCTGCCTTGCCAGTGCTTGACGGGGATGCTCTGCCTGCTCCCACGGCTCCCCTCCAAGCACAAGTTTTAAAGCACCCAATTTTCTGAGGAACCCCTAAATCAGAGTCTCCACCCTGTCCAATTTCTACCCGACAGCAGTTGCTCCTCTCCGGCTCTCCTCTGCACCTTTCTTGAGTCAGGTCTTCCTGCGACTGAAGCAAACCCTGCAGTCTGCAGTGGGGGAGGAAATCAGACTGCTGCTATTTGTGTGAATAGTATTTTGTGATAAGTAAATCGTCTAGGTTTACTTCCAATTATTTTTTAAACATCAGGCTTTTATCTTAAAAAGAATCAACGTTTCTCTGTCTTTGAAGAGCAGAACCCTCCTGATATTCATTACTTGACTCAGCTGTTCACTCAGGTCTTTTTCTTTGATGAAAAACTCGGGTTTACAGAGAGTATTTAGCATCCTGATTAGTATATAATGTGACCTACTATTGGAATAAATGGGGTGTATAATGCTATCTCATAAGCAAAAGAGTTGACTTAGTTGTACTGAGATGAAAAAAAAAACAACCTTGAGAGTCATTATCTAACATAACTACTTACAAACAAACAAACAAACAAAAAATACTGAAACGGGCTTCAGAGAAGAGGAGGAGCACATCACAGCTTACCATCTGCCCGCGCCCTGCCAGCCAGTAGCTTGTCCTGCTTCCTCCATGGCTTCAAATCCCAGATACTTTAGTCTTAAGGAAAGAAAAAAAAATAGTAAGCCTCTACACCAAGGAGAAGTAATGATCAAAATTTCTTTTAGTTATTTCTGTGGCAACACCCATGAGTAGCAATAGCTATGGAAACACCATTACTCTCCGTGCATATACAAGCCATAACGGGGCGGCAGCTCAAGGCTGAGCATCTAGCAGCAGCAGCACAAGCTCGCCACGCCACTCGACGCCAGCAGCTCACCATCTGTAATTCCACCCCAAATGCGACCTTGTGAACCGGGCAGCAACAGCCACGGTGTCTCGGGCAACCCAGCCAAGTGCGCATGTGAAACACTGGTGTCTTGTCAGTCACGTTTTTGCAGGAAAATAGACTCATTGTGAGCTGGCTTTAGTTCACGAGCTTCCAGGGCTGTTTTATGCCCACAAGGAAACATCTAGGACCACTAGAAAAATATTTATCCGTAAAGATCAACACCATCAAATATCCTCCCCAGCACGCACACCCTGCCTACACAGCCCCAGCCCACACCTCCCGTCACCATCCTGACTACTGGGACATCCCTGGGGACAGGAGCGGGGAAGATCTGGGATTACACATTAGCCAGGCCAGCCGCACCAAGGTCCCTGGTAATAGGAAGGTTACAAGACAGCAGTCGGTCATGCTGTTAATGTGTAACGCTCGTGTCACCTTTACCTCGCTTTCCGCTCGCCTGCTTTGTGGTGTCAGCATCTGCCAGAAGCTGCAGGAAGCCCAAGGAGGGGCTTCTCAACCTGCTGAAGTTTATCCTTGCCAGCACCCTCAGAGACCCTTCACGGGCAGGTCCTGGTCTTGTGGCACCTGCTGGTGCTGGTGTAAACCTCAGGGCCCCCTCTTCCCCCTTGTTCCTGGTTGCAGACCCTCCCGCCCCTCTCCACCGGCCAGCATCCCACATATGTGTGCGTACCTGTTCTGTTTCCTCTGTTCTATTTCTGTCCTATTCCACTCCACGAAGCTTTGTAAATCCATTGACCGCTGGATTAGGCTGAGACCTCAAACACACACAGCCCTACCAGCTTTGTGAAAATGGGTGGACGGCCAGGGCTGAGCCACCAAAATCTGGTGGAAATATCTTTTTCTGGTGGTAAGGTCACGGCAGGGACTTGCTGCTGTGGCCAGCAGGGCCAGTGCTGGCGCTGGCGCTCAGCTTGAAGGTGCAGGGCTGCAGGGCCTGGCTTTGTCGGGCAGCGTCCCACCGGCGTGAGCTACGCTGCTTTACCAGGGACACAGCTCAGCCTGCCTTATCACTGGGTTTGCTTCTGGTTTCCATGGAAACTAAAGAAAACAGGCAGCAAGCCCCCTCCAAAAACAACTTTGAACAGCCCTTCCAGTATCATACTGTCACTTTGGATGTGTCACGTTTCTCCCAGGTAAGTCCTTGAAATACATTGCTCTTTTCACCTGCTCTGCCCGTGGTTTCTGCACTACACCAAGCGCAGAGCTTGAGGTGGAAATGCCTATAAGGGTTGGCAGTTGTTGCTTCCACTGTGGCTGTATATAGGAAAGCCCTGATAATATTGTCGTTGGTGATGGCAAGTTCATCTGGAAAGCATGCAACGTGATGGCAGGCCAAAAACACACTCGGCAAAGCTTCTACTCCAGCTTCCAGGTCTCCCAGAGCAGCCCCCTCTCCGTGCCAGCAGGTCCTGTCCCCATCAGTGTACCAGGGGTAGTGTTGGGTCCCAGGTTCAGTCTGGGTTGGAGCCAGGAGGCAGCAGCAGCCCCACCAGCATCCTTGCTGATCCTCACTAACAGTGATGCTGCAGTCGTGCTCCCACCTGCTCTGCCGGTGTCTGGGTGCCCGGAGATGGACGCGTGATTGATGGGATGCCCGCGATATGCTTCTTATCTGTGGCTTCCCAGTTGGCTCCCATGTCGCTCGTGGGGTTTACAACATCAATGTCAATGTCTTTCCCTGGGTTTTCTGTTTTTTTTTTTTTTTTTTTTTTTTTTAAGCCTGCTTTGGCTCTTTTCACACCTACTAACTCACACCAGTGACTCTGTTTCAGGATTAGTAAAATCGGACAAGCTATTTGGGGCATGACCTGTCTTTCCCAACTGTCCACAGAAAGTGTGTGCAAGTATGAACAGACTGGTACCTACTTGTCCTGGCAGGCCTGCCGAGAGCTGGATCCTTCTAAAGCATCTTCCACAGCAATTCTTAGCCAAACATCACAAGTGCAAATGGCATACAAAAACCTGGGTGCACACAGAAAACAAAAAAAGAGATGAGCTACAGAGAGAAGGAAATGGATGGATGGGCTGTTAAGAGGAGAGAAGAAACCAGTCCCAGTGGGAAATCACAAGTACAACTGGGAGATGCCTGCCCCTGCCCTTTTTGGGGGTGAAGTTGAGGGACCCACCACCCCCTGTGCCCATGGCTGGGGTCTGGGAACAGCTCCAGGCCAAATCCTGTGCAACACTGCAGCCTCCCCCACTGGAAAAGCGAAGGATTAGTGCCCTCTTCCAAATCAAATCTGACTGAAAGGAGCAAATCCCATCTCCTCCTCCATGGACTTCATCTTCTTCCTCCCCTCTTCCCACTAGCATGAACCAGAGCCAAGGAGCCATCCTAGGGAGCAGGCCAGATTGCGCTGTGTGTCCAAACCAGCAGTGACGACCCATGGCCATCTGTTCATCACAGGTGTGTACATGGCACAGGCTGCAGCGGAGGCACCCTCAGACACCCCAGTCACGGGCTGCAGAGTGTGTGGGGCTGCCGGGAGGGTGGGCACCAGACCTGGCTGATGTCCCACACCACTGGGGCCCACACATCCACGGCTCCTGTGCTGCAAAGCCCTGCCAGCCCTCTCAGGTGTTGTTTGCCCACCTGGTGTCCTCCAGACCTCATGGAAGCAGTCCCTGCTCACCACCGAAATGTGACATCTCTTGACATGTGGTGCCAAATAGGCCCCTTAGCCAGCTCTCCTCACCAGGGGAGGATTGCCTGCTGGTCACTCCCAATTCCTTCACGTCTGCAAAAAGGAGTGGGTGCATGTAGATGAAAAGTGGAAATACACCCCTGCAGGGAAACCCCAGCTATATTCACCCTACCCGATCAACACTGAGTTCCCCGGGTCCAGGGGCCAGCCCTTAACATTTCCCTTTGACCCACAAGATCTGTCCTGGGACGTGGGGACCCAGCCCCAGCAGCCAGCACGACTCTGGATCAGGACCAGGAGCACAGCCCCATCCTGCACGTCATGCTGGTGCTCTGCCCAACTGCTTCACCCCCCCCCCCCCCCAGACCTTGCTTCCCGAAGCACCGGGGATCACACACAGGAAACACAGGAAGGGGGTGTTAGCGGGGGCATGGTGGCCTGAACTGGTTCAAAGTAAACAGCAGCAGCCACAGGGCCCCTGCCTCTTTGGGACATGACCAGCATATCTGGGGGAGCAGGGCTTCCTGCCCTCACCTCCTCAAGATGGGCAGGGTATTGTATTGGGTGCAGGAGGGGAGGGCAAAGGCGGTGGATGGGGGCAGCAGCCATCTGCACCCTTTGTCTCCCTGCAGTTACACTGTGTCTGGGAGCTCTTCCCAATGCATCCACACAATTTGACAGCCCAACCTCCTCCAACAAAGCCATTGTGATTATTGGGGCTGTTTAAGGAAAAGGGAACAAGCCCACTCAGAGAGGTATCCTGACCTCCTCCCTTCCACCTTTTTGTTCCTGAAGCAACAATTCCTGGTGGCCCTACAAACAAATCAATATTCAAAAAGTCTCCCCACCTGTGAAACACACCACCCAATAAACCCCCCAGGCAGATTTTACTCACCAATAAAGACTCAAATCACATGGTTAAGTGCAAAGGACAGCAGTACCCACTGGGAACCCACGCCCCAGGAGCTGGGTGCAGCACAGATGACCACAGCTCTGGCTGATGCGAGGGGCCAGCCGGGATGCTCAGGACACTGGCTGGCAGCAGTTCTGGTGCAGTGCTCAGCCACATGATCAGGAACCAAAAAGCCTCCAAAAAGGTTTGCTTGTACTAATGAACAAAAGCATAAATTTATTAATAAAAAAGTAACTGCATGTTTTGCAATACAATCTGAGACACAGCTTGGTTGTGTCACTGTCAGAGGGGACATCTGCATCTCTGTGGTCCATCACTCCTTGCTTTCCCTCTGGACCACCGGCACCATGGCAGGTCCCGTGCCAGCCAGCATCAAGCTGGGACTGAGACACCTGCTTTTCCAGAGGCCTGGCAGCAAAGGGATGGGAAGGGGCAGCCTCCCGAAGGCACTAGCCTCCCAAAGGCACAGCTTGCCACTCGCATCACTGGCCACCCTTCTGCCTTCCTCACCCTTGTTCCCCTCCCGCAGGTCCCAGCTTGCTCCCCTCGAGCCCTCCTTCACCAACCTCAAATCCTGCTGCTGCAGCCCAGTGCTGCTCCCACACTCCCCTCCTCGCAGCACCATTCCCACAGCTCGGGCACAGCACACTCACACACGGAGCAGCTGGGGGGGATGTAGCAAGACATGCCCCAGACATCTGGACTGAATTTCTTGTTATAAAGGCTAAAGACTTTGCAAGTATGTGAATACACAGCTAACTATTAGCGTTTTATTATTATTTTTATTTTTTAGTTTTTCATCAACAGGATAGTTTTTCCCCAAAGTTCACTCTCTTGGTCAGCAATGTGGGCGCTTTTTTATCCAAGCAAAGCAAGTTTGGCAAAGTTATTAACTGCCTAGAACAAGATCTTTATTGATTACTCTGAGGATCAATCTCCTTATCTGCAGGCTGCTCTGTTAGAGCAGCCTGTGACCAGGGTATTTAGCTAAGCGATATGTGACCTGGGCCTTGGAGACTTTCACAGAGGAGTCCAAGGTCTCTCCAGTGTTTTTAAAAATACAGCAGCTGACAGAGAGAATCTAGGTGAGGTGAGATGGAGAAGCGTCCCCGTCACCTTCCCACCAGCCCTAGGAGCGACCAGTGACGCCCATTCAAGAGGACTTTGAGCTTGGCAGAGGTGGGGAGCTCTCCTGAGGATGCTGAAAGCATGCCTTGGGTCGTGGTGTTTGCAGACCCCTGGGTTTCAAATGGAGCAGCAAAATCCTTGGGTACATGGGGCCTGACACCCAAAGAGCTACCCTGGCTCTGGCCTGGGGCTGGCAGAGCGAGGGGTGGCCAGGGGTCCCACCTAACAGCAGGGCTGGATGCGCTTCCCGAGCTGCAGCATGAGAGGGACAAGAGCAGGGCCAGTCTGGGGGGCACAGGTTGTAGGGTGGGGTGCCAAGGAAGCCTCTCCTTGTTTGTCTGTGTTTGCAGGGGGCTGTACCTTTTGGAGGATCCTCTGTCAAACTGGTATCACTCTTTGTCCACAGCTTCAGGAAAGTCAGAAGGCACCACTGGCTCCACTGGCTTTTCTTCACCCATCCTATAAAAAAAAAAAAAAAAAAAAAAAGCACAAATAAATAAAATTTATTCTAAAAGAAAAAGAAAACCAAAGAGGGGCAGGGGAGGGGGGCTGCAGCTGGAGTTGTCTATGGAAACCCAGCTCTAATCTCTGGCAAACCCCCGCTATCAAAGCTTGGATCAGCATATCTAATGTAAACGAGCTTTCACACATAAATAACGTGCCACATCTGGCTATTTGTTTTTTATAGCGTCTTAGCTACCGAGCGATTTATAGAGGGCGAGCTTGTTAAAGAGCAGCCCGGGCTGCCGGGGAAGTTGCCGGCTGCCCGAGGCGGGGCGGGCTGGGAGGTGCGAAGGAGCGGGGTGGCGGCAGGAGCCGGGCTGGCTTCGGGCAGCGCGGGGAGGGGGCAGAAAGCAGCTCACGGCGTCTTTGGGAAGGGGGGGCCGGGGGGAGGGCTCTACCCCCCGGGGGAAGAGGGACGGCTCAGCAGCGGGGCCGGGGCCGGCTTAAAAGAGCCATCCAGGAACCGGCGTGTTTGCGCTTATAACCAATTTATTACCGCCGAACATATGGCCAGTATTTCGCCTGGCGTCACACGCCGGGGAGGAAAGCAAACAGAGCGGGCGATGTAAAGCCGGTGAAGGAGCGGCCGCCCGCACACGGCGGGGACAATGCGAGAGGCGTGGGGCCGCCGCGCTCAGCCCCTGCCCGCCTAGAGCCGGCCGCAGGTGAGCGGGGCGGGGGACCGGGGCGGGGGTCCCACGGGGGCAGGGGGGTGTAAGGAAGCCTGGGCGGGGGAGCAGCAGGTGGGTTTGTGGCTTTTTTTTTTTTTTTTTGTGCGGGGAGGGGGCGGTGGCAGAGCGCTGCGGGGCCCCCGCGGGAAGGCGAGAGGCGGCGTGGGGCGACTGGGGCGCACCGACGGCAGCGCCGCTCCCCGAGCTCCGACGGCGGGGTCTCCCCTGCCCGTCCCAACCCGTCCCGTCGCGTGTCCCCCCCCAGCGCCTGGCTGTACCGGCGGCGGGACGGGCATGTCCCTTGCGCCCTCCGTGCGCCGCGGGGCCGGGACGCGCGGCCCCCCCGGGGCAGGGGGGCCGGGCCAGCGCCCCCGGGCCCGGCAAGGCTGCAGCGGGACACTTCTCGGCTGCGACGGCAGAGTCCGCCAGAGGACCGGGAATGGCCCGGCCGGACCGCGCCGCGCCGCCGGCCGGCTCTGCCAGCCGCGCCGCTCCCTCCATCCATCCCCGTCTGTGCCTTTCCCCTGCGTTTTCCTTGCGGCTCCCCCCGGCTGGGAGCCGGGCAGGCCCCCCCCCGGCCGCCGTCCCTCTCCCGCACGGAGCCTTCGCGGCGCGCGGAGTCTCCCTCACGGCTCCCCCGCGCGGTCCGTGCGCGCCCTCCGGTCCGCATGCGGCAGCGCCGGGGCCGGGCTGGCCCTCGAGCCCTCCATGTTGTGCGTGCGGGTGTAAGAAATAAATTCAGATAAGAAAGTGCTCTCAGGGCCGCGTTTCATAAAGAGCCATAAATCTCCCGCATTCAAATTACCCTTATCGAAACGAGTTAGATTTTTCTTCGCGAGGAAGAACATTTCTGACAAAGCTTAATCTCATTGGGACACGTTTAATCATTAGAGAGATGTGAACGAATACAGCCGGGGGGCTCGCTGGGGGGGACGAAACGTTTGGCCGGGAAATAAAACAGTTATAATAGAGTGGAACGGGAAGGGAGGCCCCGGGCCAGGCTTACAGCTTGGGCCGGGAGGAAAAACTAAATAAGACAAAAAAATAGCTGGGCCGGGTGGCTGCGAGGTGCGGGGGCTTCAGTCTGCCGGCTTTGTGCTAGCACGCATTGCGCTAACAAACTGCCTCGCGCTGGCATTGCCTCCGACTCTACTGGCAATATTTTCAAAGATCTCATTAAAGTGCATTTATCAAAGCCCTAACATGTGCCCTCCGGCTCCGACATAACCCCATTAGCCCCCAGGGAGGAGGGGGAAAATCCGAATTTCTATTACAATTCACCACCTCGGGAGGTTGGCTGGGGGGTTGACTATATCTAGATCTACAAATTTATAAGTAATATCGGTGAATTGGAAGGATTTCTCCATCTTTGAAGCTTCAGGGGGAAGGAGATAGAGTAATCGTGAGAATAGGAAAGCTCATTTAGATTCCTATGTCCTGGAGAAGATTTAATTGTCTCGGAGAGAAAGGCAGGCCGGCGCGGGGATTTTGGGGGGTAGCGCAGATTTCTCCCGAGCCTCGATATGGAAGGCTGCTGCCGGCTCCCTTTCTGCATGCGGGGGAATCTTCCTCCTTTTTCTCCTCTTCTCTCGTTTCCTTCTCTCCCCCACCCAAACATAATTAACGCCTTTGTTAATGCAATTTTTTCAGCCACGAACAGAGAAGGGAATTTCACCCACCAGAAACTCCAAGCCCCGCACATCACGATTAAGTTCCTGAAAGCCACGGAGGATTCAGAGGGCCCCGGTTCCCCGTGATTTCAGGAAATCCGATTTTTTGTAGCGGCCCGCGGGCAAGGTAACCCAGCTGCGGGCGCCCCGAGCTTCCCCGCAGCCGCTGCTGAGCTCCGGGGCTGGAAGCGGCCGTGATGCCCAGGCGAAGGCAATTTATCACCGCCTGTGCGGGGCTCGCGTAGGGCAGAGCTAGAAGTGGCAGGGTGGTGGTTGTTGTTTTTATCACCGACAAAAGATGTCTTCTCTTAATGACGCAGCTCTCCTTTCCCCCGTAAAACAAAGGCGGTATTGCTTACCGGGGATGCTCCTCAGGTGAATCTCATAATAACAATTATCAGGAACTACGCTTCCCTTCCCCTGTTTATTTCAAGTGTAGCTCATTCTAAGAGATAAAATAAACCTGTTCCCCTAACAAAGGCTTTGTACGGGCTTCGCTTAACGAGCGACAAGGTGCAGTTCTTTTTGTTTGTTTATTTGTGGTCTGGAGTGAAGGAAAACAATAGCTCGCACCTTTGGTCTAATCAGACAATAAACTAATCCACTTGACGGCTGTTATCGGAGATGCGATGTGGCGATGGGTTAGAGGTCAGCGCGAACGAGCTGCACAGGGACGGGAGGAGCAGCGGAAGACTCCTGTCAAACATCTTCGCGTTCATTTATACACATATTACATGTTACTACATATAGTGCATGTGTATGATATCACTCGCCGGGGAGGGGGACGAAGCGTCGGTGGCTTAAAACAGTGGGAAAGGGCTGGTGCTTCTGAGCAAGCAGAGTCCAGGCTCCGCGGAGCAGCTTTTCCCCGCTGGCCGGTGGAGGACAGCTGTTCTCCGCCTCAAAACCGCGGCTTCTGGGCGGGAGGTGTCGGCCAGCCGCGGCCGTCTGCTCTCTGGCCCCACGTGTGTCCGCGGAGCTGCGGGGAGCGCCGGCCGCCCCGCGCCCCGCGCACGCCGCCGCCTCTCAGGGATCGCAGCAGCTAAGAGCCGTGCAGAAGGTCTCTTTTCCCCTCTTATCCCCCACCAAGTGTCTCTTCCACCTCTCTGGGGGGAAAAAAGGGGAAGGGAAGGGAAGGGAAGGGAAGGGAAGCTTTAACACCGCTAAATTCTGCAGCCGCCGCCCGCCGGGGTGGGGGCTTCCCGCGCCGCTCGGAGGGGGCGGCGGAGGGAGGGCGAATGCGGGCTGTTTGAGCTACCTGCGAAAGTAAACAGGTAAACACTCCCCCGCTCCTAGAGGGCACTTGTCCTGAAGTACAGCCACTTAGCCTGTGTACACGCACCTCTCCTCCAACCTCTTGTTCGCTTGTGCAAACAGCCCCTCAGGCCGCGGGGCTGGGACTCAAATTTCGCCGGGCCGGGAAGGCCAGCCGGCCCCACTGGCCCCCTGCTCCCCTTCTCCCAGCAGCCGGGGGCGTTCTGCGGGGTCCCCCCTGCGCGACGGGCGGGGCGGGGGCGGC
Organism: Cygnus atratus; assembly: GCF_013377495.2. Lineage (NCBI taxonomy): Eukaryota > Metazoa > Chordata > Aves > Anseriformes > Anatidae > Cygnus > Cygnus atratus. The sequence goes on from NC_066364.1 coordinate 119,623,793, forward strand.
CAGCTCCGTAGGGGCGCTGGGAGGGGAGGACAGCGCAGCGTGGACGGGCACAGAGGGCGGCGGGGAGCATCCCCCGGTTGCGATCGCGGGCTCCCCAGCTCTGTGGCGACAGCCGCCGGCCTGCCGTCGGGTTTTCTCCCTCGCGGCGCTGCGGCTCCTAGTACGGGCCCGGCCCCACGGTCCCTCGTGACGTCAGAGGGCCTGAGCGGCTCTCTCGTCACCCCCCGCCAGTGACGTCACGCCCGCAGCTGGCGGGGGGCCCGGCCCGCAGGCTCGGTGCCCACGCGTGGGGGCCGCCCGCGGCTGCCGCCGGCCCTGCGTGGCCCGGGCCCGCTCCCGGGGCTTTGTGCGGGCCCACAAGGGAGCTTTGTTCCCCGCTGCCCCCGGAACCGGGCCGCCCGCGCCGGGTCCCCCCGGGGAGGTCCCTCCACGCCGGGGCCGCCCGCAGCCCGCGTGGGCACCGCCGTCTCCCGTGGCCGTGAGGCTGCCACCGCCCCACCTGCAGCCCCTGGGGGTCGGCGGCCGCCGCATGCCTGCTGCGGCATTTGCGCGGCCGTTTGCCTTGGGTGTTGGGGTGCCTTGCGGCGTCATTTCTTATTTTTGTGTGTGTTTATTCTTTTCCTTGGGTTTTGGGGTTCTTGGTTTTTATCTGCAAGGCTGAGTTTCCCAGCCGCACCGAGAACCCCGCTGCCCCTCGGCTGCCGCCGGCCTGCCTTCATTCGGGACGTTTCGTCGCCGTCACGCCGCTTGTCGCGACTGTCACCCTTATCGCTGCTGTTTTCTCCGTCGGACCCGAAGCCCCATCCTGCCCCATCGGGGCGAAACGCGGTCGCCGCCCCCGCGCCGGCAGGTCGGGCCGGGGCAATAAAAGGGTCTGTAGGGCCGGGATGAGGCCAAACACGAGGACAAATACCCAGCTTGGGGAGCTGCCCAGGCCCCTCCCCGCGGGGGAAGGAGAGGCGCGGGGGAGAGCCCGCAAGAAGGGGTTCCCGTAATATCGAGGAAGGACTCCGAAATGGATGAAGAGATAGCCATTGAGTGCGGTTGAATACCATGACAACTAGGAACAACCTCAGATTTATTCCCAACAGTTAGGACACATTGAAAGAGGGCGTCAATCACGTATTATTTCGCCACTGAAATAAATGCAAAAACTGCGCCGAGACAAAGGGTTCCAACAGAAGCCGGACATTTGTCTACATTGCGGACATTGTCTCCAGCTTAGCCATAGGGTTGTATTTGTGTTTGCGCGGGTCCGACCACCCAGGATGTGCTCAGGGGCTCGCTTAAAAAAAAAAAAAAAATCCCTGGGCATTGTCAGCCACATCACATACTTTATGGGAGGCAGGCTGGGGGCTGGGGGAGGAAAGATGGGGGGAGCGGGGAGAGAGGGGAGGGGAAGATGCGGATAAATTGATCGGCAAATAGGAGGATGTCTGAGGGACCGTCTTCCTCTCTGCCCACCGCCGCCAGCCCGACTCCCACTGCCTCCTGCGGGAAGACAAACTCAGACAACTTTTCTCTCCCAGAAATAAAGGTGGCGGTGAGAAGCCCCTGCCCAGATTTTAGCCCCCGGCCCCAGGCTGCTTCAGGGACCAGGCAGGTGCGGGCCGGGCACGGCGAAGGGCGGCACGGCCGAGCAGGGTCCTTTGGGGATGTAGGAAGGGGGGTGGCGGTGCTAAAATAGCAGTCGGTGGCACGCAGACAGGGGCGGAAGGGGCTGGGGAGGGAGCGGCCTCAGCCCCGGGCGGGCAGGGGGAGGCCGCGACCGCGCAGCGCCGGGACCCGCGGCCGGGGACACCTGCAGGGACGGTCTCCGGGACCGCCACGGGAACAGCCAGCCCTCCTCCAGCCTCCTCCTTCCGCAGGTCCTGAAACAGAAATAGTGATAAGAATTTTAAAAAAAAAAAAAAAAAATAAAATAAAATAAAATAAAAATGTAGGCAGTCATATTTGAAAGCACGTTGATCTCCAGTCCATTACATTAACCAGAAGGATTGGGTTCCATTCCCCTGGAAGAAAGAGGCAAAATCACTGAGACCTCTTCAAATAAAGCCCCCCCGCCAACACCCCCCCCACCCCTCCACTAATCGCGTACCGAATCTCTCCGGGTCGTGACTGACGATCGCATTTTGTCAGTTCTGTTAATTTCGGAGCATACTAGAATCAATTACTTGCTGTTTAATTTCCAGCGTTCATCCTTAAGCCTCAACCAAAATATTGACCTAGGCGGTTTAGATAAGTTGGTCCCCTGCCATCTGAGCCGCGCCGTGTTTCGGCCCCGCGCGACGGGCGGGGGGTCTCGGGTGGGCTGGGGGGGGGGAGATGCTGCGGGGGGGGGCCGGAGAGCGGGCAGGCGGCCTGGGGCTCCTCGGCCCCCCCACTCCGCCCCCTGATTTTTTGTTTTTGTTAGCTGCTTTTCAAGGCAATCGGTGGAAAAACACACTGGAGTGTGCGGAATATCGGGCTGGTGCGAGGCTCTTTGTATGTAAATAATGTGTTTAAAAAAAAGAATTCACACACTCCCTCTCTCTCTCGCGCGCACACACACGAGGAAGGGCCCTCCCCACGCCGGTAATTAACTGACACGTTATACCACTCATCACCAATGGTGGAAGCTCGGAGCTCGCCCAAAACCCGCAATTTCGCATCTGCAAACACTGTCTTCATCCACTTGACTTCCAAGACCCGCCCACACGTGGCCAACCTTTCCCGGGTTTAATGTATTTTTTTTCTCCCTCCTCTCGGCAGGTTCATGTGTGGGGACCAGCCTTATATGGACTGTTCGCTCCAGCAATGGCTTGTTTTTTTCAAGCGGCAGGCACGGGTTCGGGGTGTTTAAGCAAGATCCAGAAGTGATCCTTTTTTTTTCTCCTTTTTTTTTTTTTTTTTTTTTTTTGTGCGTCTTTCCCCCTTTCCCCTGGAGTTACAAACTACTTTCGAAGCCAGCTGCTGCTCCTGCTCTCCGAATTTCCCCCGCGGCAGAAGGAGCCCGCAGAAACCCGGAGATCCACCGCCGCGGCCGGGGCTCCTCTTCCTCTTTCGCGCAGCCCCCCCGGTTATTTTTCGCCGTGTTTTTAACTCCTCCGCGCCTCCCGCCCCCCCCCGGCCGCCGTGTGCGTGTGCCTTGGTGTCGCCGCTGCCCCGTGTGTGCGTGCGCGCGGGTGACACGGCGGCTCGGCAAGCTGCTCCTCCAAGTCCCCTGCCCCAATTTGCCCGGACCATGGCTCTGACCAACACAAAGACGGGCTTTTCCGTGAAGGACATCCTGGACCTCCCCGACACCAACGACGAGGACGGTTCCGCCGCGGAGGGCGGCGAGGAGGAGAGCGAAGCGCCGGAGCCCCCCAAGAAAGCGGGCGTTCTGGGACAGACCCCCTTGGACACTGTTCAGGCGCTGCCCCTGAAGAGCCCCTTCTACGACAACAGCGACAACCCCTACACGCGCTGGCTGGCGAGCGCTGAGGGCATCCAGTACTCCCGTGAGTGCGGCGGGCCGGGCCGGGCTCGGGGGCCCGGGGGCGGGGGGCGGCCGGGGCTGCCCCGGGGGCGGGCGGGGGCCGGGGGTCCGGGGCTCGCCCCGCGCGGGGCCGGGCGGGCGGCGCGTCCCGGGGCGGGCGGTGCCGTCGGGGCCCGCTGACGGCGCCTCTCTTCTCCGCCGCTCCCCGCAGTGCACGGGCTCACGGCCGGCGGCGGCGGCCCGGACGCCGCCGCCAAGTCCCCGGAGCCGTCGGCCGACGAGTCGCCCGACAACGAGAAGGAGGCGGCGGGCGGCGGGGACGCGGGGAAGAAGAGGAAGAGGAGGGTGCTCTTCTCCAAGGCGCAGACCTACGAGCTGGAGCGGCGGTTCCGGCAGCAGCGGTACCTGTCGGCGCCCGAGCGGGAGCACCTGGCCAGCCTGATCCGCCTGACGCCCACCCAGGTGAAGATCTGGTTCCAGAACCACCGCTACAAGATGAAGCGGGCCCGGGCCGAGAAAGGTATGGAAGTGACTCCTCTTCCCTCCCCGCGGCGGGTGGCCGTGCCGGTCTTAGTCAGGGACGGCAAGCCCTGCCACACGCTCAAAGCTCAGGACTTGGCAGCCGCGACTTTCCAGACGGGAATCCCCTTCTCCGCCTATAGCGCCCAGTCTCTACAGCATATGCAATACAACGCCCAGTACAGCGCGACCAGCAACCCCCAGTACCCCACAGCACACCACTTGGTACAGGCTCAGCAATGGACTTGGTGAACGCTGTAGGAGAGCGTGCACACACGCACACGTTCCATGCGCGCAACCTCACGCACGCACACACACGCAAAAAGGAGGAAAAAATAGAGAGACAGACAGACAGACTGATGCTCCAAAAAGAAAATCAAAACTACAGGGGAAGGAATGGAGAGGGAAACGCTATTACTATTATTATTATTATTATTGCTATTATTATTATTATTATGTTTGGGTTTTTTCCCTCTCCTTTTTCTTTTCCCCTCCATTTTTGGGGGGCTCGGTTTCATTTCGGGGGGAGGCGGGGGGAAGGGCGGGGAGGTGTTTTTGTGCGTCATTGTTTACAGAAATTTTTGCGCCATTCAGAGTGGTCCTGTCTACCTACAACTAAAATAAAAAAGGGGGGGAGGGTCGTCAGAATAATAATAATAATAATAATAAAAAAAAAAAAGAATAAAAAACCCGGTACTCCTGTGGTTTTGTGAGGTGCGTCCGGACGCTGGGAGCGCGGCTGCCGGCCTCGGCAGCGCCGTGCAGAGCCCCCCGAAACGGAGAGCTCGATTTCTCCCCTTCTGGCACAATTTTGCCCGTGCGTAATTCCCGACAACTGTTAGCAGGGGTATTTTTAGAAATCGTTCTTGGCATTGCCGCCGTAAGCAACAGCCAGGGCTTTCCTTCTGGTTTGCCTTACACGGGACCGCGCACGGCTCTTCCCGGGAAGCCAGGGGCACAAGGAGAGAAGACGCAGCCTAAACCTGCCGCCCGCCACCACGGGAGAGCCCGGCGCCGGAGCTGTGTGCAAACAGGGCCCTTCCACATTTTAATACGAATTTTAGTAAAAACGCTGGTTTGGGATTTTTATTTATTTATTTATTTATTTATGAAAAGAAAAAGAAAAAGAAAAAGAAAAGAAAAAGAAAAAGAAAAAGAAAAGAAAAGAAAAGAAAAGAAAAGAAGAAAAGAAAAGAAAGAAAGGAAGAGGAAAGGAAGGGAAAGGAAAGGAAAGGAAAGGAAAGGAAAGGAAAGGAAAGGAAAGGAAAGGAAAGGAAAGGAAAGGAAAGGAAAGGAAAGGAAAGGAAAGGAAAGGAAAGGAAAGGAAAGGAAAGGAAAGGAAAGGAAAGGAAAGGAAAGGAAAGGAAAGGAAAGGAAAGGAAAAGGAAAGGAAAAAGAAAGGAAAAAGAAAGGACGGAGAGCGACGCCGAGCCCCGGTTTTGTTTGACTTCGCGCCGCCGCCGCCGCCTCCTCCCTGCCGGCCCCGGCGCCGGTTTTGGGGACGGGTTGGGGCCAGGCTGGGGGCGGCGGGGCCCGGCGGGGAGACCCCCGGGAGGGGGCTGGGGTCCCACCGCCCCCGCCCCGCGCCCGCAACTTTTGCCCCGGCAGTGGCTCTGCCGCGGGCCGGGCTCCGCCGCCGCCGCGGCCGGGAGCGGAGCAGGGGCAGCGGGGCTCTTTCTACCGGCGCCGCCACTTTCCCACGCGGCAGGACCTCCCCCCCAGTAGCTGGGGTCCCTTGGAGGGGGGCGGCTGTCGCCGCAGATGCCCCCCCCGAGCTGGCGGAGCGCGGAAGCTTTGGGGCTGCGCCGGGGCGCGAGCGGGAGGGCGAAAGAAAGGGTTAATGCCTGCCGGGGTGAGGGGCGGCACCCCAAGAGAGAGGCTGGGGGGACGGCGGCGGGCACCCAGCGCTGTCCGGGGACACCTGGTCCTCTCGGGCAGAGCCGCGGGACATGAGCGCTCGCACCCTCACCGCTCTCTCCCTGTCCCGCTCCGCGATTTCAGGCTGCCGGAGGTACCACAAATATATATTTTTTACAGCCTCTCCCGGTGCGACGGGGCCGGGCAGCGCGCAGAGCGGCGGACAGCCGGGACCAGCGGCCCCGGGGGGGGTGTCCGCGCCCCTCCGCCCCCGCGCAGCCCTCCGCGGGCAGCGAAGAGCCGGCACAGCCGCCGCGCTCGGGGCTGCCTTCCTTTCCTTTTTATTTCTTTTTCCTTTTCCCCTTCTTTTCCCTCTTGCCTCCCTCTCTCACTCGCCCGGGAGCCAGAGGCCGGGGAGCGGTCCCGACACCCAGCGCCCAGCGCCCGGGCACCCGCACCGCGCTCCCGCGGGAGCTACGTGTCCCCGGCCCCGCCGCGCTTCTGCGGGTTTGGTTTTCCCTGGGCAGACCGGCGCGCGAGCCAGGCGCAGGAGAGCAGGAAAATACTTTCTCACCCCCCCCCCCCTTTTTTTTTTTTCCCCAGGCTCTGCTAAGTCTATAAAACCAGTTGTGTGGCCCTAACCTCCGTGGCCTTATATCTCCCATGCTGCCGGGCCAGCTCCGGGCAGTCTATCTTTGCACAATATACAGTAGACTTCACAAAACAGCACAATGGGGAGGCAGGGAGGTGAGCATGTTAGAGGCGTGCATATTAAGGAGACGGAGGCAAAGGCAGCCAGGGTTGGGCTGGGCCGGAGGGGGGGAGAAAAAAAAAAGGGAGAGAGAGTTTGGGGGGGTGAGCCCCCTCCCTGCGCCTTCCCCCTCTTCTCCCCTCACCCCCCCTCCACCCCCTTCCCTCTTTTTAGGGCCTTTCAATTCATTTATCGGAGGCAGTACATCTCGGAGTCAGGGAGCAGTGTCCTTTGCGTTTTGTTACGGCTGTCACTCGTGCTCATTGTTAGGCATGTTCTACATGTTGTATCCCATATGGCCAGCTGGGCCGGGGGACCCCTCACAAAACCCAAATTGTGCCCAGCTTTCAAAACCAGCATTGTTGTCTGTGAAAGGAAGACGAATTAAAAATTCGTGCTATATCTATTCTGGAAAAAAAAAAAAAACGAAAAGGGAAAAAGAACCCCTCTCTCTTTCTCTCCCTCTCTCCCTCGCTGTCCCTCTCTCTTTGAAGAATAACAGAGGCCCTCCTTTTCTCCCGGTCCCGCTGACAAGTTCGCCCCTCGCTGCGCAGGAGCCTCGCCTCGCCTCCCCCGGCGCATCCCGCGCCGCGCCCGGCCGGCCCCGCAGCCGCGCGGGGCGCACACAAGGGCGCATTCACCCTCTAATGTTATGCAGCCCGGCAGCGCCGCGCTGACCGACTCCCGGTCCTTTCCAGAGAACTGGCTCTCTCTTGTCCTAGCTCCTCGTTGTGCAAGTCAGGCGATTAGAGAAAAGAAAAAAAAAAAGAAAGAAAAAAAAAAGACAGAGGGAAAGAAAGAAAGGCAGAAAAAGAAAAAAAGCAATCATCCTTGACGCTTCCACCGCCCCCCACGCAGCCGGGGGGGCCTGGGGTTGATCCGGTGTGGGAGCAGGCCCGGAGCGGGGAGAGGAGCCTTCACCTGGGCGCCGGGCCCCGGCACCCCCGGCCCCTTCCCGCCCGTTTGGCCGCAGCCCCCCATACCCGGCCAGCGGCAGCGGGCACTGCGGGGGCTGCACCCTCGCCTCCTGCCCTGCTCCGCTCCTCGTCCTCCTCCTCTTCTTCCTCCAGCCTCTCGAAGGGCAGAAACTCTTTAGGCGAATCAGATAACCTGATAATGAGCTGGAAGCCCCGTTAAGCCCTGGAAATAACTTACTTTCGTCACCTATTGACTGTTTGGCTTAGTTTGGAACCGGTGTGGATTTTTCGGGTCTTTTCAAGAGAGCCGGTCAATGAAAAGCTAATCCAATATTTACCGAGTATAAGAACAATTCTCGGCGGTGTTTATTAAGGGGCCGGCGGGGAAGGGCTGCCGGGGGCGGGGGAGAGCCGGGGCCGTCCCCCCTCCCCCCGCCGTGTCCGGTGCCCCCGGGGCGGCGAGATGCGGCCCTACGGGAACGCGCTCCTGTGCGCGGGCGCGCATCGCCGCCCCGTAGCCCCGCATCCAAACCCGCAGAGCCCCCCCCGAGCCAAACGGCCCCGCTATCCTTCCGCAGAGGAAACAATTTCGGGGTTTGTTACTCTCTGCAGCTGCGGGGATTTGCCCGGTGCCTTTTTTTTTTCCTAATTTTCCTGCAGCGGCGTGGGGCCGGGCGGCCGCTGGGAGGCAGCAAAGCTCCGCGCAGGGCGCCGTGGAGCCCCGCGGAGCCGCCGGGGGCGGGGAGGTGGCGGGGACTGGGCATCTCCGTGCCGGGGGCCGGGGGGAGCTGAGGCGGCGGGCACCGGCCCCCGTCCCCGCCCGACGGGGCGGCCGCACGGCGGCGCTGCCGCACAAGGGACGCGCCGTCGGGGCCGCCGCCCCCCCGGCGCCCTCCAGCTCCCCCCGCCCGCCCATCGGGAGCCACGGTGGGGAAAAGGCTGACCCCTAATCCCGACCCGGGGCAAGGGGACACAGAAGCGGGGCACCCGGTAGCCCGAGGTGTCAGCAGAGCTGCCCGACGTGGGACCCCCCCTCCGGGAGCCCACGTTTCACCTCCACTCCTAGCACCAAGGGTGCAGGGGGATGGGGGAGGCAGCGAGGATGGGTGCATGGTGCTGATAGCACAGCTCTCACCCAGCACTCGGCCTCTTCTCCCCACTGCCTGAAGTCAAAGCAGGGGCAAGTACGTGGATAGCCACAGCTGCCTTCATTGCTCATACACATCAGGACATTCAGGCACCATTTTTCCCTGTGCTCTGGCCTATTAGGTTTCTTGTGTTAGCTAGAACAAAGTCTAAAAGGATGTCAGTACTCACATTTCGTGTCAAAACCGAGGCCAGTCTCTGGTTTTGTCCCTGCTTCTGGCATTTGAAAGTATCAGAGCAGTCAGGACAGCTCTGTAACCCCATTTGGAAGAAGTGAAATGGAATGAGTGGTGGCTCTCATTGCTGGGAGCAGCATGGTGTGCTCACCCCCCAGGCTGACCCTACTGGGGTGCTTCAGCAGGGACCACAGTCCTCACCCAGGCCCACCCAGGCCCAGCTCCACAGCAGCCAGCCTGCTGCTTTCCCCAGGACAGAGCACAACAGAGCACAACAAGCGCTCTTTAGAAGAGGGAGATCCCCGTTTCTTTCCCAGGACATCACCCTCCTCCAGCCCCAGAAAGATTTATTCTTCTTTAGAGGCTTACCCATTCTGCACTTATTTCTCTCCAAGTGATCCATATCTAATTTTTGCATTTAATTTGGTAAACAGCAAGGCTTTAGTTCATCAGATTCACCAGCCAGTAAGCCAACCAAGCCCCAGGATTTGACATTCCCTTTAAAACACAGATCTTCCTTGGAAACTGAACGTTCACACATGAACCCCCTATACTCTCACCCATTCCATAGACAGCTGCCATTTCTTGCAGAACCAAAACATGGTGACTAATGACACTTTGTAAACAAAGAACACACAGTTCTGGCTTTTCTCCCCCCGCATGTGGAACACAGAAGCACACAGAGCAGCATCTGGTGGCTGGAGGCACTGGGGTCCAGCCACCCGTCAAAGGCACCCACCTGCTGTCCCTCCCCACCTGGCCCTGTGCTGGATTTTGACAGGCCCACAGCCAGCACTCCTGCACCCGCTGTCCTGCCTTCTCCTGGCTGCCTCAGCCTCACCTGCTGCCTACAGGGGCACCCCAGGGCCCAGGGGCCACTTGTGCCAACCACACCAGCTGCCCCCAAAACACTCGATTAACAGGCAGGTTCCCAGAGGCCATGCTGCTCCCATGCAAGGGACAGACATTGGGCTGGGAAACGAGGACAGGAGACCAATGCCAGTCAGCTGGGTGTGCAATCCTTCCCCTCCTGCAGGCACCCCAGGCCGACAGCACAGTCCACAGCACTCTGCAAGCTTGGCTGGTCACAAAATATAAAGCCTTTCCCACAGATAACAAGGAGGGTCTGAGAGCATCAGTGTGCTCTTCCGTCCCCCTGCCACAGGTATGTGCTGGCATGCAAATCTGACAAATTATTTCTAAAAGTTTTACACAGCAGGCAAAAGTCATCTAAAACATGAATCACATCTCCTTTTAATGTTTAGGTGTTTTATTGTTTTACACAAACAAGGTTTGAACACTCAGAGGTAACTGGGATGCATACAATGGCCCCTAATTCCACTTACACATTGGGGGTTTAACTGCTAGGAACCTTCTCAATGCTACCAATAGAAAACATTCAAAATGCAATGTACAAATCAGAGAGCTTAGAGGAACCTGCCTTGTATTGCTGCAGATTGACTTAAGCAAACATCAGAGTCCCTCAATTCTACATAGAGATCTGCTGTATTTCATGGGGTTTAGTACCATTTCAGGGAGAAAGTAATCCATCAGGAAAACTGCAAAGCTGCTCAGAATAAATTGTGTAAAACCATGTTATCACAGCCTGGTCTGGTCAAACAGGCTGAACTATTTCAACTGTTTAAAGAAAGAATACCTTAAAACAGCATATGTGTATTCTCATGGCTCTTGTTCTTTAGTGCCAAGAACACAAACCAGCAGTATACCAGTTAAACTCAGAGAGACAAAACCACAAAGAATTCAAGCACCCGCTATGACCTCAGGAAGTACATAAAATGGGGGAGATTTGGGGGGCTTAAAGGCTCAGGACACTTTTAGCATCTAAGGTCACATACACACCAGTAAAATAACCGGTGATTACTCCTGGAACATGCAGCTCTACAGCACCAGGCAGCCAACAGAGACCCTGCTCTGCCCCAGCTGTAGGAGCACCATTTCCATGCCACCTCTGAGCTCAGGGCAGGCGTGGTGTCCCCATCCTTTGGTCACACCGCTGACAGGAGTGCCCACTGGGGCTGGCTGATGTGGGTGTGCAGGTTGCAAACAGCATGCAGCAGAGCTTCCTCTCCCCACGGCCTTCAGTATGCGCTGCCCACATCTTGTAGGAAAGAGTCCTCTGCAGGAAAAAAAAAAAATAATAAAGCAACGGCTGTGAGAACCTAAGTCAAAGCATACTGTGGTGCCTTAGATTGAGCTGGGTATGGACCAGCCATGGAACAACCCTAGAAGACCCATTTGCACACTATGAATGACCTCTAACCTGGCCATATTTTGCCCTAAATGCAAGATGAAGCATTACCTTTGCGAAGACACACACAGACCTCAGCTTGCATCACATGTATCCAAAGGTTTTGGGAACTCCCACAGCTTCCTCCCACCTGGAGAGGGGCTGTGGCACTGTGTCAGCCCCATCACCTTCCTGCCCAGGCAAAGCGATAGGTGAGGAGGGGAAGGGAACTCTTACTAATGATTTCCAAAGACAAAGGCTTTAAGGGTCAAAAGAAAAACTTGCCCATTACTTCAAAAAGCATCCCACAAGCCATGAGTAGGCGTGGAACTTGCCTTTGATGGTCCCATTTAGAGTTAGATGACAGCCAGGCAAAAATCCACTACAAAAAAAAATTCAATGTAATCACAAGCAGTGACTTTCAATAGCAGCTGTATGCTGCATTTTTCAGAAGACTGCTTAATTTGTCCTTGTCAAGTGAGGCCACTTAAAACTCCATATTATGGGCAAAAGCACAACTGAAACTTGCCTACCTTTTTGTATTTTGGCTCTCTTTTAAGGTAAGCATTTCAGAAAGAGGCAGAAATAAAACTCAACCCAGGCTCAACAAAGAACATCTAAGCTGATTAAGAAGATTGAAAGAGGAGAGAAGAAGCTGTCGCCACCCATTCTGCACCAGCAGGCTGCCACAATGCATTTTGTGCGGGGTAATGCCCCAGTAAAGCAACCACACGGGAAAGAGAGAGGTGTCAAAGACCTGGGGACAGCAACTTGGTGGGGAGACATTACTGAATGGATCACAGAATTTGCCTAAAATGACAGAGGAGCTGTAACATTGACAGCAATTTTGCCATTTTACAGTCCAAGACACTTCGGATTCACCCCCCTTTTTCAATTCTGGTTGAATCGCGCACTTTTGTGTTCACAGCCTGCCTCACGGCAGAACATGATGATTCAGCTGCAGCCCTGGGGCCATGCGATGGCAACCTGGTCAGCACATGGTCTGTCCAAACCCACTGTGGGACAGATAAGTGACTGCCAGCTGGTAATCATGAACTTACCGTCCTCGCAGTGAGCACAGCTTTGCAGGAGGGGCTGGGGAAGGAAGTTACTGTGGCCATGGCATGCCACCTCTGGGAAATATGCACCTGAACATCACACTCCATCCAGACAGCTATGGGTCCACCTTCTGCTGACCCCAAACCCTCTGAAATCTGAAGATGCCTAATAACTTCATTAAAGAAGGCTTCTGCCTTCAGAAAACTCACATAGTACAGCTAAAATAAGCAGCACATGCAGAAGGAACTGGGATTTTTCTAGGCACCCCAGCATCCGTGAAGGAATAAATCAGCTCAATTGCATGTTCTAAGCCATCTGGCCTAACATACCATCAGTTTTTTAACACTCATAAAAACAAAAACCTGAATCGGTCTAGAATCGGTCTACTTTCCATTTGGCTAAAATTATTATGTGAGTATTTAAATGGGAAGCTAAAAGTAATCACTTAAATTTTATCCCCTTTACATTTGAGAATGTAAAACTGAAGCTCAGCAGTAAACAAGACTTTTTCTATAACCAGTCAATTTTGTCTGGTTTAAACTAAAATTCTAGGGCTGTCTTTTCATTTATAGCTATGCTTTGTATCTAGGTTAAGAACTTTAAAGTATGCTAAAGACAGGCTTTTGTTCTCTATCTACTTGCTTTTACCTCTCAGTTACTCCTAAGGTCAGATCTTCAGCTGTTGTAAGCCGGTGTCTCTCCATTAGAGCCCGTGGGGTGTGACACTGACTGCAGCTGAGAGCAACCCGCCACGAGCGCGCTCTCTGTTCACAAATCACCACAGGTCACAGCTCCAGAGGGGCTCCTGGACAACTTTCTGTATAATTCATGATCGCTTCCTGAGGTAAATAATGCGTTCTGTGCCTCAGGTCATTGTGCTTCTTCAAAGGCCCAGGCAAATAAAAGTTTGTTTTTATTTTATTTTAAAAATGACTCTTTGCCCATCTTCCTTGTTCTCCCTTTATCTTGGCTTTGACCCTGATGACAGCAAGTAGTCACTGTCAGCTCACCCCTTCCATTTCAGACCCCTCCTCAGTAAGCAAGCGTGCACAGCCATCAGCTGCTGTGTGCCCCAGGCCGAGCTGTGTGGTTTTACTGCAGGACAAGCATGCCGTGCTGTCCTCAGTTCTCCAGCTGAAATGCCGGCACCTGACCCCATCACGGCCCCACACTTTCCATGGGGCTTGCCCTGCCCTCTTACCCTCCCACCAGCAGGCACAGCAGCCCAGACTTGCTCTTTGTCCAACATCTTGGCACACTTGGTGAGGGCAGAGCGGGAGAAGCTTGGCCCTGTTGTCACCCCCTGTTCAGACCACAGGTACCTCACGTAATTGAGGAAAGCGGCACCCACCTGAATTTCAGGAGGCTCCTGTCCCATCTCAGCCACAGATGAGGGCAAAGCTTCATTCTTCCTCCTCCAGAGCAAGGGCAGAGCACAGCAGGCACTTGGGTTCACCTTCAAGAGCAGCTTTGGGGGCTGCTGCCAGCCAGTGACATGGCTCTTAGTGGCTTCCAGCCATGGAGCACTGTGGGAAGCCACCATGCCCCTCAGCCAGGCTGCACACAGCACGCGTGGTGGGATGGAGCTGCAGATCAGCACACCGTGCTGCCTTCCAAAATGGAGGCACCCAATCTGCAGACACATCCCCATGAGCGTGAAATGATTCCTCACACAGCTCAGACAGACCAAGTGCAAGCATCCTTACTTAATTTGTGATATGGCACTAATGGAGCCACACTTGGGGAAATTCCACATGCACTACTCCTGCTACTGTCACTGCCAGGGACAGTCGTAGGCTGTGGGGGGACCTCTCACATGACCCATGCAAACAGTAATTATGTTCCTAAACATTCAGTTCCTACCTTCCACAGGCTGATTTTAAAGGCAAACAACAGCTTTTCTAATTTTCATCAATTATTCATGGACCACTTAAGATAGTCATCAAATATATAATCGAATTAAATTAACATATTTTGAGGTTTGTAACCCAAGATTTCCTGTTTCAGCCCACAGGATGCCTGCTTCTGTTTGGGTTGCCACTTAATCATTGCATAATATTTGTTTTGGCTTTGTTGTGTGTAAGAAGAGATTTATACTATTCCATCTGGCTGCAGCACATTAGTCAGCAGAGGATAAAAGCCACCCTTAACTCCTCTGTAGGCTATGTTAATGTGACACTGTACTGCACTATGAAGCTCTGGAAACAAACACCAGAGTGGAGCAACCAGAGATGCATACAACCACCTCTATCAACCTTAACTGTCTTTACCAAATGCATGCTATCCGAGCATCTTCCCCCATGCTCCATACTCCTTGTCCCACTTCCTAAACTGCCTGAATAAAAACCGCACAGGAGCGCATACAGTCTGCGTGCCTCTCAGAGGCATTTTCTGTGTCTTCTTCACCACCATGAAAAAAAAAGCTGTCTTATGAGAAAGGATTTCATCTGTATTTATTTAGGATGACTTCACCATTGCAATAGCTCTTGGCTGCCCCAAGATGAATCAGGGTCCCACCACACTAGGTGTGCAACACTCCAAACCAATTCAAAGACAGCGCCTGCCATCTCAGTCTGGAGAAGAGCTTGACTTACCACCCACTGGAATCAATGGGAAGACTCACGTTGACTTCAGCGGACTCTGAATCAGGCTCTCAAGGGAAGACAAGCTACAAGAAGTGACTGATGGATGCAGACTTCATGTTTATTGGCACTTGGAGATGTGACAAGGAGTTCTGACAAGTCACAGATGTAAAAAAAAAAAAAAACAACAACAAAACTCTACATCATCTATAATCAAGTGTAAAATAAGTGGAAACAGCAACAGTTTCAGCACGAAGCACTTCCAGTGGTACTTACCGCTGATCTGCGATCAACAAGTCGGGGTTAGGAAGGACAAGAGCAGAGACATTCACACAACAGAGCTGGATGTGCGACGATTCAGTCACTGCAGCTCCACTGGGAGGGAGAAACAAGCGGGGCAAACGTGCCTCCTGTTAACCGCCTGCCACTTCCCGGGGCAGCCAGCACCCAGCTCGGCATGGTGTCCCTTTGGGATGTGTCAGCACACCTGCCAGCCCCAGACAGCCTGCCCATGCTTCACTGCAAGAACTGGGGTGACCGGGGCAGGTCCGAGGGCTGGAAAACCTCTTCTTGGTGCTCCACATCGCTCCTTCCAGCCAGCGCCGTACTACGGGGGAGGGAAGAGGAAGTCAATTAAAAACCTCCTTTTAAAGAAGGGAAATAAGATACCATCAGAATCCAATCCACAGAGCGAGTAACAGCTGAGCAGGAGAAGCTGTTTTACTTATTGAGTGGCATTTTAGGCACAATGGTTTACATTTTAGATAATTCAGTGTATCAACTGTACAACAAAAGTAATTCAATGATACCATTTTCAGCCTTTGAGCAGAATGGATCTTAATTGCCAAAGAGACATTTTCCTTCATATCTCTGGATCTCTACTTCATGATTTTTGTACTTTGAGCCTCAGAAAATTGCAGCTCTCCTGATTAAGTGCTTAATTGTGGTCAGTACTTTTCAAAGTATTTTCAGCAGTTAGTTTAAGTTCCACTTCAGAAACGCACTGTTATCGACTTCTTTATCAACTTGCACAATTTCCCCACATCGAATGCTTTCTGAAGCATCCTCCTGCCTTGGAAGGGACTCACAAGGCAAGCTGGGCACACTCCTTCTGGCACCAGCCTCCGGCTCTCCAGGGGGCCCAGCCATAACCACCCAGCACCTGTGCCCTCACCACCAGGTGGAAGTGTTCCTTCCCCTCCCCAGGCCAGGTTTGCCAGGACACCAAAAGGAATTTAGCTGTGATTTTAAACCAGGAATTAGATGCTAGTATATTTACTACTGTGTACCACTCACCACTGGGTTGCCCCAATATCGCTCCAGCATCATGGGACATAATCACTGCCATGCATCCACAGGTGCTAACGAGGTCACACGGCTTCATCTCTGCCCCTTATGAGACCATGCGAATGTGCTGCTGGAAGTTTGAATTTCCAGCTTTACAGCACTAGGAAATTAAACATGGTGTTTGAAGTCCTTTCTAGAAACCTTGCACCAGGTCTCCACTGATCACTGTCACATCTGCAAACTTCTATTGGGTGCTGTACCACTGTAACATCAAGTGTAGATTGCCATCAGAGGTTGAAACTGTTACAAGATTTTCAACGTTGTTTTCACAGCTGTGAGATGAAAACACATTGTCTGAAACACACCAGAGTTTAAGAACAGAGAATATCTCAGCACAGTTTAGAAATACTTAGACTCGGGCAAACGCATTATCAATCAGCCCAGATCCTTACCTCCAGGCATTTGAGCAGTCGCCTTGAAACCAAGACAAGGAGAAAGGGCTCCTCATCTGCCCACAGTGATTTACATGAAACTGGACCTTTTTGGCACAGGAGCTGTTCAGGCCATTTATCCATCACCAAAGCTGGCACACACACCTATTTCAACCACAGCACACCGAGTAGCAGCACATTGCTTTCAAGCTGCCAGCACACAGAAATGCTCAGGGGCACATAATGGGGTGAACTGGTCAAAAAGCCAGAACCTAAAGCCTGGTGTGAAGCTCAGCTGCTTGGCACTGGCTCCCACAGTGAATGCTAAATGAACATTTGCCCATCCAAGAGGCCAGCGAGGACCAACAGGAGACTTTATACCAGTTCAGATGAGGAGCCAAAACACCACAAAGGCAGGGAAACATGAGGGCTGCTCACAGCCCTGGGCCAGACATCGCAACATCGCGTCGTGACATCATGACATCGCATTGCCAGGCTCAGGCTGGCAGCGGTGCAGGACGCACTGCTCCTTTGAGCAGCGTCGTGCAGCTGGGAACAGTTCCAGCCTCGCCATCGGATTGCCTTCTCTCCCCATGTTATGGGAATTTGCAAGAAGCTCTTAAAGTTTAACAGCTTCTGTGCAGTGTGGTTTTGAATTTATAGTGGGTTAAAAAAAAAAAAAACACAACATGGTTGAGATCAAGCCTTGCTCCAGGAAGCCCAGGGTGTCTCAGGGCTCAGTTCAACTACACATCTCTGGAAAGTTTTCCTAAATTAAGAGTCAGGGATGGAGCTAACCAGACCTCAGCTGCACGCTCAGCCACGGAACCTTGAAGGGTCTCCTCATTCCAGGAACACTGTGACACTCGAGCCAATTCTCACCTGCTGCTGAGAGCTGTGCCTCTTGTGTGCCACAGCACAGAAACAGACACACAGCAGGCCCAGCTCAGCCAGAAAGTCCCTGCCTCTGCTACCAGGCGCCTTCCTGCAGTGCAGGATCTGTCCCAGCGCAGGAGGCTGGAGCAGGCAAGCCCAGGGGCACAGGCAGCTCCCCTGAAGCTCCCCACCAGGGCCAACCTCGAGCTCCAAGTTGACAGAAGCCACAGGGCACCGCAGTGGTGCCACCAGCCGACGTTCAAACAACACAGCCACTAATGGTTAATATGAAAATATTTTCATCTCGTTGTACATGAGAAAAGATAATTACTTTCACGGTTTAAGAACTGAATGTGTTGATCCAAGTGTAATCTCTGTATTTTATCATTTGATTATTACATTAGAAATACAAATGTCAATGGGCTGTAGTAACCCAAATTATCCAAAGAAGAAAGATGTGTTATTTAAATTGTAGGACAGAGAGAAGAACAGAAGCCAACGAGGGACTTGGAATTTTCATTAATTAAAAAAAATATTACTTCTGAAATGTATTTCAGGAGCAGAGAGCTTTTGTTTTCCTTAAACGCTTTCTTTTGTCACAGTCAGAACAAGGAAAGACAGGGAGGATGCAACCACAGCCTTTGTAAACACGCTGAAGGAAACCACAGAACTTCCTAAATTGCTATATTTTTATTGCCACCACTTCCATTTGCGCCAGATGGACAGTAAGGTCTGTAACTCTTCCAAGAAGAAAAAAAAAAAGAAGCACTGAGGTTCATCTGAGGAACCCAGCAGCTGGGGACTTGGGAAAACACTAAAGTAATGACAGCTAGCAATACTGGATAAGAGCACTCCGAGTAGCAACACTTGGCTCCACTTCTACTTCTTTTGCTCCTGCAGCATCCCCAAGCCAGGAT
This sequence comes from Cygnus atratus, assembly GCF_013377495.2. Lineage (NCBI taxonomy): Eukaryota > Metazoa > Chordata > Aves > Anseriformes > Anatidae > Cygnus > Cygnus atratus. The sequence continues at coordinate 119,642,019 of NC_066364.1, forward strand.
CCCCCTGGCTGGTGCAGCCCCACTTCCTTGACATGGCAGCCAGCCCAAGGGCTCGTGTGAGATGAGGGCACCCTTCCCAGGAAGGGGACAAGGGTGTCTTGGCAGGGACGGAGAGTAAGCCCCAGCACAAGCAGCAGAACTGCAGGCAGTTTCCATTTCTTGGTCACCCAACACAGAGAGATGGGGCCCAAAGGGCTGCCCTCCCACAACAAGGAGGTGGCATGCTTTACAGATGCTTAGTGGCAGCCACGTACTTGTCTGCCACGAGCTGGTGTGAGAATCCCAATCCATAACCCTTGGAGATGGAGGTCTGAGCAATGCTCCATTGACATTTCTCAGGGGCTCAAAGCCTGAAGATGCTTTTGTCTTCCCTTTACTAATCTTCTTTGCAGTCCAGTTGGCACCTTGCTCTGGTGCCTTGGCTCGTTTTTGTAAGCCCACATCAGTTTGTTTGTCCTTCTTATTCTAAACCTTCCCTAATCAATCTGCCACGCAAAGAATTTTCTTTACACCTCAGACCAATTCAACTCAAAACGATGTGAAGTACAACCAGAGGCCACAACAGAGCAAAGCACATCTATTTATTCATTTAGAAATGCGGTGCTGTCCTCTAGAATCCCTGTTCTGAACTTCTTGCTAAAAGCATCTAACACAAACTGGAAGCCAAGACTGTGCGTAATAGTTAATAACACAAGTGTGCTGCCAAGAATTGATTCAAATTGTTATGATTTGCTGTTGAACAAGCTATTGCCTTGATTTCTCAGCAAAGTTCAAGTTTACCGCAGACTGATTAGTCCTGCTAACATTCCTGAAGCACCTACTGTTGTATGAAATTTTATTAAATTGCCAGCATCAACGGCTGTTCAAAGTTTGTGCGCCTTATTGCAATTGATGACAGCAAAATAAGGAAATAAAGGAAGGGGGAGGGAGGGGAACCCTGTTAAGGTTTTTTCTTTTTCCTTTTTCAATAAAATGTCAACTCCATTATATAGATGTCAACTCCATTACTGTAATGCTCCTTCTGTAACCTCAACATGTAACTATCTGCTAATAAAACAAGTTTCTCAAAGGAAGCACTGAAGGCAAGCATACCCACTGCAGGTTTCAATCTGTTTAAGAAAATGCCTCTTTATCCCCATAGGCATGAATACCTCCTCCATTACTCCATTTCCCTGGTTATCTTTGGCAACAGAATCCAAAGCTCCACATGCTACCCCAAGGAACTGGCAGTGGCCTGACCTGTCCTCCTTACAGAAGACAGAAAGCGAGGATGAAGAGCGAGGCCATAAGGAAGCTGCACCAGAGCAGGGATGGAAGCCATGAGGGCTCCTGCCCAGGGCCCCCAGGTGCTGCTAATCCCACACAAACACTCCCAGCACACAGCAAGGCACTTGGTACACAAGGCAGGTACATGCATATGAGTATTTGGAGGAGAAGACAAGGATGAAACCCAGAGCTGTTCACAAGCACCATGCCCCACAGATACTTTTTTTTAAATTCTATTTTTAAAATAAAAAAACATCCCGGGGGAAGATCCTCACCCTCCCTGCACAACAGCAGCGAGAAGCCCTGAGGAGGACAGGTCGCTTCCCGCCAGCTTGGGCATGTTGACTGTACATGTCAATATGGAGACAAAGATGAGGACATATTTTAAAAAGAATAAAGAAATCCATTCCAGAATGGGGGTTGTTTAGATAATTGATTTCCCTTGGACTTACAAGCACTAAATAACACCCTCTGAGCCACATCTCCCAGATAACCTTTTCCTTCAAATCTCTCTTCCAAAGGATTGGCCTTTGACAGAGGCATCTTTCAAAGTGCAAATCCAGCAAGCTTTAAGCCAGCTCATAGGTAAGACCTTTCTGAGAGAACATGATGGTGATTCCTCAAGCAATTATTTTTTCTTAGTATCCTTTGCATAGAGAGAGCTAATTAACTGCCTGCGAGGTTCTGCAGATTCACAGCGAAAAATGAAGTAGTACAAATGTCATAATTAATTAGCAGTTTAATGCTAGAATGAACACAGCAAAGGTGATATAAATATTCAAGCAACAGGACCTCCACACCAGCGTGCTCATTGGGCGAGCCGCCCTGGATTCAGCGGGGATGCCGCTGTCCGCACCCAGCGGCCACGGGCTCAGCCCAGCCCCAGCGCCCCCAGCTCCTGCCTGCCCCCACCGCCCGCTGGAGAAGGGCCCCACAAGGGCGCTGCCACCAGGGACCGGGGCAGCGGGAGGATCCTGCACCCAGCCCCTCAAAGGGAACAGACTCAAAGCACCTACATAAGGCCCTAGGGCTCTGGAGCAGAGTGGGCTCACGCAGAAGGAGCGAACGGGGTGAGCTTACACATCTCCATGCTGGGGTACGGGGCTCCTTCCACACACTGTGCACAGGCGCGCATGGCTCCTCTCAGCTCCCCCCTCTTCCACCTTGGCCCGCAGGCATTCCTTGGGGCAAAAAGTGAACAAACAGGGCAGTTCCACCAGCCACCGCCCTCCCAAGCTTCCCCACAGCAGCACCACTGGTGCAATTTGTTCTGCTTTGCTCGTTACAGAAGGCAAGGCTTCTTTTTCTTTTTTTTTTTTTTTTTTTTTTTTAAATGCCACCATCACTTTGCAGAATGCAGCTGCAGGGGGACAGGCACCACAGGGGCACCCATGACATAGGGGGTCAGAGCCTGCAGAGCACACACAGCACAGAGGGAGAAAAAGGAGTCAGAGCAGTAACCCAGGGTATGAAAATAGCATAGCCTTGGTGATGAGAAAACAGCAGAGAAGAGAAGGTCCTCAATCTCTGTTACCTTTTTTCTCCAGCCTAATAAAATCCTTCATTAACGCAATCTGGAAGAGGCCAGCACCTCTTAAACATCTGCCCGGGTGCTTTGCTCAAATACCAAACTTATCCTTCCCACCCCTCCTCTGCTTCCACACACCTGCCCATCTTAGTGGCCTATGTCAGCACTCCAAAGAGGCACCCTTTACAGAGGTTTCTCCCCCACAGTGCTGCCTCTCACAGGAGGGAACAGTGACATAAGGGCTCCTTTGTGCCCAGGAATCACTAGGGGACAGCACCCTGCCAGGCTCAGGCTGCAAACGCAACCCATCCATGTGCAGCAGCCTACCCCAGAGGCATCAGCAGGGCATTCACCCCTACAGCCTTCCAAAACCCAAAGGTAATTCCCCTAGAGAAGTGCTTGCAATCTAGGCAAAACACAACAGTGGCTGCAGCGATGGGGATTTCCAGGGAGGAATCTGGTGATGCCTCCTCAGAACCATTTTTGCCACCACTTGCTCCAAGTCCCCTCCAAGTGCATTTCATCCATGAAACTTTTTTAACCAAATCCTCCCAACTCAGGCCTTCTCCATGCCAGGTTGTGCCACAAACTCACAGGTGTTGAAAGAGGCCAGCCCGCAATTTCAGTGAGCATACAGACCAGATGTAAAGAGTGCCTGCATGGTCTCATCCAGCCCCAGGCAGAAGGTGCTAGCTGAAGCTGGAGACACGCCTAACAACACAGAGATGCACCTAACGAGACAGAGCCATTAGAGCACCTTGGGGCTGAGTGCATGGGAGAGCTCTGGCAATGACGTAGCTGGTGCCCTCTCCAACACCACCTCCTGGTTAGGAGCATGACTCCACTGACCCCTCACGGTATTCACCATCCTTCACAAAGCCTGAAAAACCCCACTCACATCACACAAACTGTCTTGACTGAGAGAAATTGCTCCAAGCTGGTGGATCCTCTCATGGCGAATGATAGCTATAGATAGCTGCAAGACACATGCTTTCTTCAGTCACACCTATAAAACACTGCATGCAAACAGGTAAACTCTGGGGAACAGCAGCACGATGTGACACGTGGCAGACAGAGGTTGGTGACCCCAAGGGACACCTGACCTTCCTCATAGACCCAAGCCCACCCCACAGCCCACCACCAGCCCGGCTCTGCTCAGTCCCTCTGGCAGCATTCAGACCCAAGCTAAGTGAGTTAATTTCAAGCATGGCCCAGGGACTCCTGATAGCCAGTACTACGAGTCAGATCACAAACAACAGCTTCCCTCAGCATGTGCATTCTTTAATTTACTTAAAAGAAAAAGCTCAGGTGTCATTTCCTTAGAAAACCATCCTTCTGCCCAGCAGCTCCTTTACCCCCTTCCGATCCCCTGAGGATACTTGTCCTGCTGTCCTGCGCATCCCAGTCTTGCAGCTGCGGGGTCACCGGCAACCCACACACAGAGTGGCTCTGGCACCAAAGGGCCCCCATGCTCACCCCCCGACCCAGCACCTCCCTGCCCACAGCCCCGTGCTGTGGCCCGTCCCCCTGGCACAGCTCCAGCCCCCAGCCCCACACAAGCGCTTGCTCTCACACGCTCCTGCCTGGGCTCACCCCTTCCACTGCGCTGTGCCTTCTCCCCCTCTGGCTGCCACCTTGCTCCACTCAGCCTCCAGGAGCAAGGGCTCTGAGTAACTATGGTTACTTCTAATTGTGCAGGGAATATTATTCTGACTTCAAAGGCAATGGAGAGGATCCTTCAGGAAGTCTCTCTACTTTGTGATTCCCTCACACTGTATCTAAATCTAACCCAAAGAGTCACCTTGACCACAGGCTGACATAAGGATGCCGACAAAAGAAATCAGGAGATGTCAAATGAGCGTGGAGGTTTTTTCCTGATTTTTTTTTCCCCTTTCCAAAGAAAGGACATGTGATGCTAAATGCCTATCTGCAGTTTCATCTATAGCCAACTATGTATCTGCAGATTGTCTAACTTCTCTACCTACTGCTCAGGCTAGGTATTGGCACCCTTTGACTCTCCCTGTTAATATAAAACACCTTAGGTGCTTTGCTAAGTAACCTATTTGCAGCATGGACTCCTGAATGCTGAATGTGCCAATTTTTTGAGGGCCTTCACAGAAGGACATCTGGGCCCTTTCTCTCTAGCTGGGGTTTATCTTTGCTCATTGCTAGGATCAGAACATTTATTTGCATGACTCGCACAGAAATGCCATGCTTCACTCCATGTTGTAAAGCACAAAGCCAGTGGCAATACAAGCTTCAGGGACTGAAAAAAGCAAACAGAAGAGACTCAACACACCAAGGAGCCCAGACACTGCCATCTGCCATTCTAACATCCAGCTCAGGGCATGCAGCAAGGGGGAAAAGCCTGTGCAGGATGTCCCCTGGCCCCCACAGTGTCAGCAGCGCCCAGGGCAGGGAGGCCCAGGCAGGGATCCCCAGCCCCACCATAGAGACCTCCCACTGGTGAGAACCCAGCAGCTACGGCAATCACTGGGACAAACAGAGGCTGGCATTTCTCAGACCAACAGAGATTCCAGATCTGACAGAGGAGACGTCTCAGCTCCCTCCCGATCCAGGCACAGGAGGAGATGGGTGCCAGGGGATAAAAATTTAGCGTTACATTAGCACACCACTTGTGCTTGTGGGAAGCACCAAGGCTTCTTTGGCAGGTGGAAGAAGCTGCATGGGTTTGAGTGGCCTTCGCGTCAGCAGAAAGGGCTCCTCTGCCCGGTCCAGGACAGGGGAGGCTAACTTTCACCCCAGCACACTACCTGGCAGCACAGGGATGTTTGATGCCTCCTCCGCTGGTGTGAAGTCCTGAGCACAAGTGAAGGTGTGGACAGACAGACACCTCCAATGCAGGTTGGCTCCTCTTCCCCAGCCAAGGGCAATTAACTACAAGCAGCAAGGATCAGGAGGAAGCTTTAAACACTGCCATAGAGCAACACAGCAATGACTTCACAGCCCAGGTCTTACTGGGACATTTAACTGGCTTTTCCACACAGAGGAGTCATCGAGCCTTGCACACTGCAGCGATGAGGAAAGCCATCCTTGCTATTCAGGTATATTAAATAAAAATGAAACAAACCTAGCACAGAATGAAAGAATGCTATATAAGCCAGGAGAGAAAGTTCACCAGGGGGCTGCTGAGGCACCCAAAGGAGCCCAGCCAGGGCACAGGCCTGCTGCCAGCCCAGAGTAGCACACAGCATGAGACACCTCGCAACAAAGGCCAAAGCCCTAAGTAAATATTCATGTTCTGTTGTCTGAGAGCAAGCTGCACAAGCTGACACTAACACAGCACTGAAGTATCTTCTTTAGCATCAGTGACTAGGAAACACAAAAACAGCTCTTGTATATTTCTTTTAACGTCCTTTGCTAAATAAGCTGTTTGCAGCATGCACTCTTGAACGTGCACAGGCCAACTTTTGAGGGCCTTCACAGGAAGAAGAAGAGGATGCTCCTGGGAGCTCACAGGAGATGGCTTCACTCACATCACGACACCATTTCTCTCACAGAAGCCTTACCCAGGCAGATCTGTGGACACAGGACCTTTACCTGGGTCTCTGTAGTTGAAAGCATCCTTCTCTTGGGGCAGCAGGACCAGGGGCTAGAGCCTGCCCTGTTGCTCCTGCTCCTGCTGCACAGCCTTCAGGGGACAGCCTCCCCTGCCTACGGGCATTAATAGCCTTGCCCAGTCCCACACAGGAGGCAGACAAGGTTGGCTGGTAATGGCCAGCACCTGCACCAGCCCACAGCCACCCCCCAGTTCCCTCTTTGCAGTTTGAGGCAAGAAATGCAAGAAATGAGAAACTGGCAAGAAATGCAATGGGGAGTTGGTGGCATGGTCAGTGCCTCTCAGTGTGCAGAAGGGAGCAGGACGAGCAGTCCTGTGGTATTTCAGTGAGACTGAAGCATATGCAGCGGAAGTGACCAGTGGCACCACCTAATCCAGGCCCAAGGGATTTTGCTGAGCACAGAATGAGACACAGCTGAAATCAGTGTAATCCTCATTTACAGGAGCTGATCTCAGACAATGCCTGCACCTAGTGCCAACCCTCGGGGTGCTGAGTCTTTTGGTGCCTTTTGCAGTGATTTGGCAGGAAGCCTGAGGGGCCAGCTGGTGTTCCCAGCCACGCTCCAAGAGCAGAGATGAACTGGCTGGCAGGAGTGGCAGGAGCTGGTTACTGCCAAAGGGCACTGAGACCCACACAGGTACCAGGCGTGGTGCTTCAGGGCACACAGCACGGGTGGGCAGGAGGATACTCACCTCCCAGGGCAGGGTGATGGGGGCTCCCAGGAGGGGACTTCGGCCCAAAGCACAGCACCAGAAGGGCCATGAGGGCTGGCTGGAGGGATGGTCCCAAGGGAAACTCCATCGAGCGCGCACAGCTCCCAAGGAAGGTTTGAGATGTCCGAGACATTTAGCTTTCATCCCAAGCAGCAAAACGTGCAACGTCTGCAGTCACAAGGGAAAAAATTGCAAACGGTAATTGTGTAATGGTAATTGTCATTAAGCAAAGACGGACGGGGCGGGGGGCCCTCAGCGTGGGCAGGTGCCAGGTTCAGCAAGGAGACCACCCCTGCCACCTACGTCTGCCGCTGACTTTATTCTGTGTAAGCAAAGCCACCAAAGTCTGTGAAAATGCCTCCCGCAGCTGCTGTCCAGGTGCCGACATCCCTGGCGAGGAGACGCCACCCAGCTGGGCGCGGACGGCAGGAGCCATGTCTGCAGCAGGAGCTGAGATCTCTCTGTGCCGCCTAAGCACCGTCCCTTCCCTGTGAACAGGCCATTTAGTGACACTTAAAACTACTAAATCTGGGGTTTATGTGGAAATGATTTTAGAGTGCACTGGAAACCCCAGGTCCCTTTTTCAATCTAACAACGTCTTTAGAAAGCAATTCTTTAAGCTTCCATTTCCAAGACCTTTTTAATCTCTGCAAATTATCGGTAAGAGCAGAATCAAGGCAAACTGCCATCAGCTGTGATCACAACACTGTACCTCAGCAATGAGTGACTATCGCTGATTATTTAGAAGAAACTATTGCTTTTAGGCGAGCTGCCACAGAAATAAATTAGCATTTATACTGGATTATTGAAAAATGCCAAAAAAAAAAAAAGTCAGCCTCTATCTATATGTCAATTGTGTCTTGCCAAGGTCAATATCTTTACTGTAATAGACACAGTCTAAAATAGCAAGAACAACTTATCTGTGGAAATGAGTGCCGTATGGCCAAAATATGTCATTATTATCAGAAAGACAAACTGGTTTCTGAAATGACACCCGCACTCCCACAGCTTTAAATAACGGTGACCTTTGGGGCTACATGTGTAATCAAGAAGCCATGGAAATAACTCAAAAAAATTAAAACCTAATAGTTTGACTTCTTGGTAGGTGCTTTTCTATCAGTCACCCTTATTGCATTTTTTATATCTTTTTAAAAAATCTTCTTTTGAAAGCATTTTGCTTGAATTCTGCAGCTAGACCTTCCCATGCTCTGGAAGGACACAGTCCGCTTTTGCATGTCACTTCTAGGTAATGACTGATTAAGGTAGAAGAACATACATTTTATAAATGAGGATGACTTTAATTTTTTTTTTTTTGTGCGCAACATTTGCCTTATTAATTGGATTTTCATTAGCATCGGTCAAGCATATTCTAAAGAAATTAAACATTTTTTCCCATTGGCAAAGCCAGAGTCACTGAAGTCGAAAGAAAACAAAGGCATGTACCAGGTTTCTGCTAAAGTAAAACAGCAAAAGGAAAAATCACCTCCCTGTTTCATTTGAACTGGGACCAGGTATTTCACACCAGCCCTGCCAAAGTGCTTCATTTATTAATATGTGAAGAGCCAGGGGTACTCCCGGCGTGAGCAGGCATGGCACTGTGCTGGCTGCGCTCATCCTGGGGGCGCCGCAGCCCCTGGGGACCCTATCCCCTTGCCATGCTCCCCGTCCCACTTCCCCCAGCAGCGCTTCTGGCCTGTGGGGCCCCTTCTTGCCCAGCCCACCCCTTCCACACTGCTTGTGATCTGTCCCTGCAATGCTACCAGCCCTGCGCCTGGCTCAGTGGCTCTCCACGGGTTACATCAGCTGCATGGGACCCCGAGGCCCTGGTCCCTCGCCAGGTTCATGTCCTGCCCAGCCACTCAGCCCCGAAGCAGCCGCCACGGGCTCCTGTCGGCACCCCAAACCAGCCCAGCCACTCCACTCTGCCATCCCCTGCCTGCCTGGGGAGCTTGGGCTGTGATGCGGAGGGGCCATGGGTCAGGGGACCCCCTCCAGGTGGGGGGAGCATCCAGCATCCACTGTCTGCAGCGGGACTGCCGAAGAGTAGGGGACGTGCTCCAGAAGGGGGTCAGCCTCGGGAGGCAGACAGAACACATGGAACAAAGCAGAACAAAACGATAAAATGACTGAAACAAAATATAAAACATGGGTGTAACTGCCAGCCTTCCGGGGAAGACTCTGGTGGAGCAGGAGCTGAGCTACAAGGCTGCCCAGCAGCCCATGTGCAAAGCAACTGCTCTGCTGGCACCTGGAAATGCCCTGGTTTTGGGATGCTGGGGGCCCAGCCCAGCCCTGGTGCTGACACCCAGCCCTCATGCCCTGGGTGCCCCTCGGGCAGCTGGCCGAGCCCAGCCCCATGGCCTCCACCAGCCCCAGGCCCCCACCTGCAGCCAAGCCAAGGCAGGATGGGAGGTGGAGGGGGAGAAAGTTGCACAAGGAAAAGAAATGCAAGCACCAGGAGTTGTGCCTAATCTCTGGAAAAACTGGAATTGAATAAAGTGTTGCAGGTAAACTTGGCTGGGGTGCGCGAGTTTCAGACAGTCAAACTAGCAAGAGCAGCAAAGCATGCGGAGCTGTGGATGTGTTTAATACTGCGTGGCACCAGGGTCCTCAGGGTTTAAGGGGGGCATGAAGGTTACACAGAGCTCTCCTCTGGGGTGTTTTATCTTGTCATGTTCTCCCCCAAAGGGTCAGGAAAAGGATGGGGTTTAGGGAAGGGAAGGGAAGGGAAGGGAAGGGAAGGGAAGGGAAGGGAAGGGAAGGGAAGGGAAGGGAAGGGAAGGGAAGGGAAGGGAAGGGAAGGGAAGGGAAGGGAAGGGAAGGGAAGGGAAGGGAAGGGAAGGGAAGGGAAGGGAAGGGAAGGGAAGGGAAGGGAAAATCCCCCGGCACAGGGCACGGCAGGGACACCCAGGCAGGGCAGTGGGAGCAGTGGACACGGAGCAGCCCCACGGCACGCAGCAGCCTCACCGCGTACCGGAGCTGCCGTGCGCACGTCGGGGGCCTGAGCGTGGCCGGTCGGGAGCGCATCCCGCTCAGTGCTTCGCTCCCGCCGAGGGGGCCGCGCTGGTGCGGAACGGGCCAGTCCCGGTCCCGAGGGCCCCGCTGCCCCTCGGCGGGCAGATGTCCGCACACCGGGCGCAGGGCTGGGCACGGCGCGGCCGCCCCGTCGCATCGCCCGGAGGAGGGAGCGGAGCCCGACTGCGGCCCCTGCCCGGCCGCCCCGACGGCGCGCAACTCCTGCGTCCCGGCCCGGGGAAGTTCGGCTGCGGGCGGCGGGGAAGGGCCCTGCAGCGCCCCGGGCTCCCCGTTCGCAAGCGGCCCGGGGGCGACGGGCAGCGCTCGGCCCCCGACGGCTCGGCAGGCTTCACCGCCCCAGCCCGGAGCGGGGGGAACGCGGCCCGGCCCCGGCTCGGAGGCTGCGGCAGCCCGGAGGGGGCATTTCGTTGTCGCAAAACGAACAAACGAACGAACGAACAACAGCAACAAAAAATAAAACCAGAAAGTCCCCAACCCGGCCACCGCCCCTACAAACGGCGCCGAGCGGCCCCCGGCGCGGGGATCCGGCCCCTCTCGGCAGCGGCGCTCCCCAGTGCGTGCCCTCCCGGCCGCAGCGGGGACCGCGCCGTCGGGGCCGCGCCGTCCTGAGGCCGATCCGCGGCGGCGGCGCTTCGGGGGGCGCTTCGGGGAGCGGCCGGGGTCCGGGTCCGGGGGGATGCTCCGCTCCGCGCCCCCCGACCGCCCCGCGGCAGGTACTTACGGGCGCGGGCTGAGGGCTGCGGGCAGGGCCGGGCCGGAGCCGCTCCGGCAGTGACCCGGGGCGGCCGGGCTTAAGAGCCCGTCGGCGGCCGCAGGACAATGGCCGGGAGGAGGGGGCCGGGGCGGGAGGCGGGGGCGCTGCCCGGCGGCGGGGAGGGGACGGGGCCGCCCGCCGCCGCCGCTGTCCCCCTCCGGGCGCGCTCGCTCCGCCCCCCCGGGTCTGGCGTAAAGCTAGCGCCGGGCTAAAAGAAACGGCGAGCTACGGGCGGCCAGGGGCTGGTGGCCGCCGCGCCTCGCCAGCGCACGGCTCGCCGGTGGCGGCGGGAGCGCACGGCCCGCCCCGCCCCGCCATGTCGCTGAGCCCCAAGCACACGACGCCCTTCTCGGTCACCGACATCCTCAGCCCCATGGAGGAGAGCTACAAGAAGTTCGGTGGCATGGACGGTGCGGCCGGGCTGGGCGCGCCGCTGGGGCCCTACCGGCAGCCGCCGGTGCCCGCCACCGCCGCCGTCCCTCAGCACGTCGTGGCGGGCCCCGCCGGGGCGGCCGCCTACCACATGCCGCACGGCGTGTCCCAGTTCCCGCACGGAGCCGTCGGGGGCTACTGCAACGGCGGCCTGGGCAACGTGGGTGAGCTGCCCGCCTACCCCGAGGGCATGAGGAGCGGCGCGGCGGCGGGCGGCGGCTGGTACGGGGCCGGCGGCGACCCCCGGTACCCCGGCAGTAAGTGCGGGCGCGGGGCGGCGGCGGGCGGGGGCGGAGGGCGGCGGCGGGCAGGGGCGGCCGCTGTCCCCCGACGGGGCGGCCGCCGGCCCTGAGCCGCGCGTCCCGCCCAGTCTCCAGGTTCATGGGCCCGTCGGCGGGGATGAACGTGGCCGGGATGGGCGGCCTGAGCGGCATCGCCGAGGGCGCCAAGGCCATCGTGCCGCTGCACGCGGCCCCGCGGAGGAAGAGGAGGGTGCTCTTCTCCCAGGCGCAGGTCTATGAGCTGGAGCGGCGCTTCAAGCAGCAGAAGTACCTGTCGGCGCCCGAGCGGGAGCACCTGGCCAGCCTGATCCACCTGACGCCCACGCAGGTGAAGATCTGGTTCCAGAACCACCGCTACAAGATGAAGCGCCAGGCCAAGGACAAGGCGGCCGCCCAGCAGCTGCACCCCGACGGCGCCGGCGGCCTCTGCCAGCAGCACTCGCCGCGCCGCGTCGCCGTGCCTGTGCTGGTGAAGGACGGCAAGCCCTGCCCGCCGCCGGGCAGCGGCACCCCGGCCCCCGGGCAGCCCGTGCCCGCGCCCCCGGGCGGCTCCGGCGGGGCGCTGCCCGCCGCCGCCGCCCACCCGCACCCCGGCTCCCTGGGGCAGGCGGCCGACCTGGAGGAGCTTTCACCCAGCCCGCCGGCGCTGCACGGCCAGGTGCCCCCCCTGGCCCCCATGGACTCGGCCGGCGTCGACTACAGCGGCGGCATGGTCAGCCCCAACCTGCTCTACGGCAGGACGTGGTAATCGCCCCCGTGCCGCCCTCGGCATCGCCCCCGCGCCCCGGGACCGGGCCCCGACGGCGCCCCCGGGCCGCCGCCTCCCGGTCTCGTCCGCGCCCCCCGCCCCTATCTCCCTTCTCCCCTACCCCCCCTACCCCCCCCGGCCCCGTTGTTTTTTAGACGCTCTGGGGCTTGGCAGACTTGGGCTTCACCCGGAGGCGGGCGACAGAGAGGGCACGGCCGGGTGTGTGCGCGGCTGCCCGCTGGTCCCGTGTGCGCGGCGCCGTGCCCCGGCGGAGCGGCCACGATGTGTCGGGCGGGCGGCAGCAGGCGGCGAGGGGGGCTCCGAGCCCCGCTCCCGGCCCGGCCCCACTCCGGCGGCCAAAGCAAACCGCGCCCGGGGGCCAGAGCCGCTGTGCTTATACCTTACAGACCCATTGACCGCCAACAATAAATCCTCTGAAGTGCAACTTATCTCGGCAGAATTAATTTTATAAGGGTGCCCCTGAAGTGCAATTTCATCATTATTTGATTGAAGGTAAATGGAATTGTAACTCGAGGCCGAGGAGGCGGCGGGCGGTGCGAGCGGCCGCTGCCTTTGGAGGACGCGGCGCGCCGGGCCGCGGCCGCTCGCAGCCAGGGGACAAAGCGCGGCAGGCCCGCAGCGGCGGGGGTGCGCAGGCGGAAAGCTTTGGAGCTTCGCTGCCCGGATCGCAGGGGAGAAACCTTTCCTCGTTATTAGGACGGCTCGGTAGCGGTGCGCGGGCAGGCCCCGGGCCTCCGTCGGGAGCCGGGGCCGCGGCGTCGCGGAGCCGCCGCAGGTCCCCGCCGGGCCCGGGCTGCCCGGGGCACCCGACGGGACGGGACCCGACGGGATGGGACGGGGCGGCGCCTGCCCTGAGGGCGCGCCGAGAAGCGCAGCTCGGAAGTTTCCGACGGCTTCTCTTTTTCCTTATTTTTTTTCTCTTTTGTTTTTTCTTTTCATTTTTCTTATTTTTTCCCTTTTCCTTTTTTCCCTTTTTCCCTTTTCTTTCTTTCTTTCTTTCTTTCTTTCTTTCTTTCTTTCTTCCTTTTTTTTTTTGTTCCTTTTTGCTTTCTCCTCCGTTTTTTTTTTTTTCTTTTTCCCCTCTCCCTTCTTTTACCGATAAAAGGAAACGTTGTTCTGAGGAGTTCGCCGCTTCGTTCCCAGCGCCCGCCCGCGGCCCCCGCCGCCAGCTCTGCCCCTGCCGCCCGCTCCCGGACCGCGGCCGCCCCCGCTCCGCGCCGCGTACCCGATTGCGTAGCGCCCTGCCCCGGGCCCAGGGAGCCGCACGGGGTCCTGTTGGTCACGGAGCAATTCAGGGCCAGAAAAAACGGATTTCGGGCCGGGGCATCTCCGCCGGCGGCGGCGGCCCGGAGCCCACCCGAAACCTGCTCCCGGGGGGCGGAGGGCCGGGCAGGGGTACCCCACCTCACCCCACCGCGGGCGTATCCCGCCCCGACAGGGCTCCCCCGGCGTGGAGAGGCGTGGGTTGCAGCCCGGCTCCTTCCTCAGGGGCAGGGGCATCCGCTCCTGTGACCAGCCTCACTCCCGGCCGCCGCCTTTGCACGAACATTGGCGTTTGCCACCGGTTTTGTACCGCTCGAGGAGCAAAATTTATTTTTGAGACCCAAAGGTTTGCGCATAAGGAGGCCGTTGTGAGCATTTTCCAGCTCCATACAGGACAGCAAGTCTTTGCATTACAAAGAAGGATTCCACTCCACCCTCAATCACTTGAAAATAATGAATCTAGTTTCGTGATTTCTTCCTCCCAAGGTTACAGCGGTCTGGGCTTTTTCCTCAGTGCTGGTGATCAACATCTGGGCCCACGGAGGAAGGGACTGAAAACCACTCCCGGGAGACAGCTAAAGAAGCACCCTTTTATTGCACCCCTGCGGGCAAAGCTTCCACATTTACTGGTAGATACAATACACGTGTTTAATGAAAAAACATTGGGTGGCACACAACGGTGGGAGAGGTTATCAGCTTTAACCTGCTCATGTTACCTGGATGCTCTACTGTTAGCAGAAAGCTGCTGAGTTTTTGAATAAACAAAGGTTTTACAAACTATTGTGGAGGCTGCATGCAATTATTTTTTCTGAGTAAATAACATGAAATGTGTACGCGCATATACAAAGATACAAAAGTATTCTGGAGGGGGCAGGAAATAAACCACTCGATACAGCTTAGAATTTCAAAAGCCACTTTATAAAGCAAACAAAAATATTTACTGATTTGGTACACTCACATGGAAAACCCCTAGAAAGAGTACTAAAAATGAATGGAAACTCCGTACTTGGGAGCGATTTTAAATTATTTATCAAAACAAACAAATACACCTTCTGTGCTTGTTTATGTTACAATAACAAAGTCAAAAACAGGCACAAGTTGTAAAAGTTGAAATGTTTTCACTTCCAAGTCCAAAAATCTCTTCTTTTTGTGAGGAATTCAAAGAAGCATCTTACAAGGAATACTGACGGACGTGTCTTTAAACATCGTGCTCCCCAGACTGCCTGCTGTGTCTTCTTAGAGTTAATAAAATCCGATTTCTGTGTATTCTTTAAAACTCCGTGTCTGGTTTCAGGCTCTTATGTGTGAAGTAAAGGATGTTTGGAGTTCAAATTGACAGGCATAGCTAAGCACAGCTTGTACATGTAATAAAGACAAAATAGCACTCCTACCTCATCAAATGTCTCACAAGCAAATTAGCAAATCTAGTTTACTCGTATTTTGCAATACACTATTTCAAAGCAACACAGCCCCTGCCCCCCGCCCCTCAAAGTAATCAGTTCAGTAAGAAATGTGCACGTTTAAAACAAGTATCATAGTTTAAAAACTACAGGGATGTTTAAGGATTCCATTCCCCCCTCCCTCCCAATTAATAAAAGAACAAAAACAACAGACATTTTATATACTTAAAAAAAAAAAGTCAAGAGCTAATTCCAGCTGTATCTTCCTGAGGGAGGTGGCAGCGGGTAGGGCCTCCCGGGGCCATATGCCTACAAACAAACAAAAGCAAGCATTTATTTTTTGGATTAACATCATAGTAAACAAGTTAGCTGAGCTTCAGGCGCCATACAAAAATGAAACAATGCATCCTTTACACAGAAAGGTACCGCTGATGGAGCTGACCATCTCTTCACAGCGCTTCCAGACACTCTCCTGAAAGCACAGGCTTTAACTTCCACTAAAGGAGAGCAGCTCTGGACAGCACCAACCCCGCTCTTACATCTGTGCCGTGGGAGCAGCACCGTTTCTAAATAAGAAATAAAACCATCACAAGACAGCACCAAGGACAGGCTCCTTCCAAGCTACAACACCACTGCGTACTCCTGGCTTTCAGCAATACTGGGAACAAAAAGGTACAAAACGGGAAAAAAAAAAAAAAACACATACAAAAACCACACCTGATGGGCAGATCTGAAATGCCAATTTTTAAATCCTACAGAAACGTGGGTTTTGCAGCATATGCACTTTTTCTTTACAAAGACTAACGGTCTAAGTGTAATTTTTCTGAACTAAATTTCCAGTGATGCCTGTATGCTGTCAGCAGGATTAGGCAGGTATATTTTTATTATTTTGTAGAGAAAAAAAAATTCCCTTGACTACTCATTTTTTGTTTTAGTTGTAAGCAATCCTATGATAAAACAAGTCAGACGTTATTACTGATAGGTATCTTTACGAAAAAAAGAAACTGTTTTTGTTAGAGAAGCAGCATTTTTTAGCACTCACTCATTTTAAGTTCTAGGTGAATTATCCTAAAATGTCACATTGGAAATTACTGCACATTAGATACATTTTTCTATTTAAATTTAGATCTGACGGTGATCTGATTTACAACTATCCAGCACAAAAAACTGTTGGAAAATTTCATTAAAAAAAAAAGATGTCCCCTTGAAACACTTCAAATGATTTTAAAACCTGATCTGTTGCAGAGACCAGAAAGTTCATTCTGCTGACAACAGCTACAGAGTTTTTGTTTTTCTGGGGGGGAGGACACGGTGGGACGGGGCATGGCCAGGGGTGGTGAGGAGGGCTTCACTCCCTGCTTTAAAAGAGAAATCCATCTTCACCCTGCCCAGCCCTATGGGGGCACAGAGACAACCGCCGAAACTGGCAAGACAGCGAGCAAACCAGTGACAGCGGGGTGAGCTGCAGCATGTTTGCATCAGGCAATCAAAAAGGACTTTCTCAATAGAGAACAATTTTTTACACCCCATTCTTAACAGAATCTCAGAAGAGAGGCACAGAAGATATTGCTTCCACTCACAGGAAGATGGTTGGTTTGGTTTTAATTGTAATCATAGGAGCGCTTGTACCAGCTACACAAGGAATTTATCTGGGCACTCAGTTATGTATTATTACGGACTAAAATCACGATGTCAAACATCTGAGCGACACGATTGGATTTATTCTTTATTTCTCTGGAATACCTCAAAGACACCAACAAACACACACTACCACTGAGCAGCCTATATCCATGGCAGTTGCATTAATTTTGTAAGCACTTTATAGCAGCGCGTTTATTAACTTCTTCAGGCCATGTTCTGTATGCTGTAAAAAAGAATTCAGAGGTGAAAGGGACCAAAGATAATTATTTATGCTGCTATGTGTCACCACTTCCACTTGAATCCCTTTTCAAGGCTTTAAAAGCTTTGAAATTTACAGGCAGCAATGCTAGATTCAATTATTGGTTTTGCACCCTAAACCCTTTCAGGTAGCTTCTAATTTTACTCCATTGCTGTCAGCCCCAAGGAAATAATGACATCTGAAAGTTAGTTTTAAAATAACATAAAAAGTACTAGCAACAAAAATTAAAAAGGAGATCGAAAGCAGCTGGAAGGCAACATAATTGCTAATAATTTATTTATTTTTTAAGGAAGCAAATTCACTTGGCCAGAAATACTTTTCCTTAATAACCATCACACCACGAATACAAATAAAATCATGCAGCTGTAACTTCAAAATATGATCCAGCAGATGCATCCCATGCTAATGACAGGTGAATTACATTTTGGACAGAGTTACAGTATTACCAGCATCATGCTTCCTACTTAATCATTCGGGTGGCAAGCCCCTAGACAGCTGTGTGGGCGGAGGCTGCATGCCACGGCCAGCTTGGTCAGTCCCGCGGGCTGCAGATGCCCAGGTGCCCCGAGGTCTCCGCTGCAAGATGCCCCTCCAAGCGGGACCAGCCGGGTGCCCTCCCCGCGCCCATGCTGCAAACCTTCCTCTAAGGCAATTCCTGTACACTTTTGCCTCGTCCAGCTGCAACTGTTATTCACAAAGATTTAAGGTCAGAAACAAACTAGCTTCAGTGCTTCTTTCTTTCCCCAAAATACCCATCTACTCTACTTAGGATGAAGGAGCAGGGTGGTATGTTGTAGCAGACAGACTTTTCAAGTGCCTATTTTCCAGCCCTGATTAAATACCACCTGGAATCCACCAGTGTAATCCTCCCTTCATTTTTCTACAGTATTACAGCAGCCCTATTAGGTATTAAAGCAACTATGCATTTATTTCTTTGTCTCCAGTGTTTTGGCTAAACCAGGGTAACTCAAACAGAAAGATTTTTGAAAACTGATCCTCTCAATATACCTTATCCAAATTTCAAATATACTGAGAAAAACTGCTGGGGGCAAGTTGGGCAACACAACCAGGATTCAACCCCTGCCTAGAGCACCATTTCCCCACTAAGGCTTAGTGATCATAACCCACCCTGCCTAATTTTGCTTACAGCAAGAGGAAGGATTTGAACTGCCAATACCTCCCCAGCATACTTGAAGCAAGAGCGCATGGTATACTTGCCTCTCGTTTCCTGCTGCAACACCAGTATCACAACTGAATGAGCTAGAGACAAGCCTTACTCCAGTGTTAAAAGCCTCCCTGGTGCTAAAAATGCTTCAGGGTAGGAGTTGGGGAGGGAGGAAGGAGGGAATCTCACCGCTGCTAACAAGGGCTGAGCCAAACAAGAGTTTGAGAGTTGGGAGCACTGGGGCAGGCTGCTTGCTGACTATAGATCTTTTCAGCAGCAACATGTAATCCGACAGCCAGCAGACAATGCTGAGAACGGTATTAGTGGCTCGCAGGCTGCTTCTGCTGGGCTGCCATCCTGACGAACTGCACCAGACACAGAAGCACATGGCACTCTGCAGAAAGCTTCCTCGGCAAAGGCCAAAGGCTCTTCTGCTACAAACTGGGTTTGACACTACCTGTCTTTTTACATTAGCTGCCTTACAAAACCCAGACTGTAACAATGTCATGGTGCAAAAGTGGTGGTGATAGATCATGCTACCCGAGTCTCCCAGTCAGAAAAGAAAAGTAAAAACATGAAGTGGACAACGAATCAAAAGTGGTAAAAATGTTGTAAGACTTCAGTGTGCTGTGTGACATTACATTTTAAATGGACTGTGCTTGCAGCCCCTGCTGCATAAGCAATGGAGACTGGGATGTTATCCAACACACACTGCAGGACAGAATTTAGACCTACATAAAAATCACTATATGCTTCCAGTAGCATGGAAAAATAGGAGAAAACTTGAGAAATCAAACACCACATCTGACTCCGCATCACGCTGCACAACACGTGTTTGCAGACTGGGATGATGAAAAAGAAAACTAAGATCATATAACTAAAAGTGACTTGTCTGGAGCATGTTTATGAGAGGTAGCCAAAGAACCAGGTCCCAACAGAAAGCAAATTTCGAGTTGCTCATGCCTCAGTTTCCATACAAAGACTGGGAAATAGTGCTGTAAGCAAGCAGCTGAGTGCTCTTCTTTCTCTTCCCCCGCTACTGGTCAGTGACCTTCCCACAGCTGAGTAATAATTCTGATTTACAAAAACATCAACAGAATACGAAGTTTAATATAAATATCTGAAATTTATTTAAAACTAGAAAATAGCATGGTAATACCAAAGTTTCTAGCACACAAGTATATGGAAATTATGCTTTTACTGGGAACATACACACACAAGAAATATCACATAAGCACATAATATCACATAAGCAAAACAAGCTGCTGCTTTTAAGTATTTTCATTCTGTTGTGTTTTCAGGAACTGATGACAAAGCTACCTATAATTATAATAAATAATTATATATATATATATATATTATATATATAATAATTATTAAATAACCTATAATAAATAGGTTCTCCTACTGTGTTTGCTTGTTTTCATTTAACCACGCAAAGCTATTTTCATGTGTACTCTCGCAGTCATGTTTATCTCTCTGGCTAGGACAGTCTAACATTTAAACAGTTTTTCAGAAAAGATAAAGCCAGCTTATATTTTCTCAAGCAGCAAGAGGTGTATGATTTGGTAACACGTTTGATCTGGTTTTAATGAAACGCAGCGGCAGCACAACGATGGCATGGGCCTTTTGCCACAAGCACCCGCAGAGGGGCCGGACAAGGAGGGGAAGCTTATTTGTCAGTACTTGCGCTGGTGACACAGCTACCAGACTAAACCCAGCTCAGGAAGGCCCACCTATGCTGCACTCGCACCCTTTCGCCACACAGCAAGGAAGTGTTACTCAGGAGGAGAGCAAAACAAGGAAAAATCAGGCAACATTTTCATACCTGTCTTCCCCTGTCCATTCGATCTTCAGGTCTCTGCGGGTAACTCATTGGTCCGCCCAGCCCTTGGTACTGACCTGGCTGGTACTGACTTTGGGATGGCAGCATGCGGTTCCAGGCAAGCAGAGGGGCAGCCCCAGCAGTTCTATAAGAAAGAAGAAACACAATGCAGCATGAGCTTAACTCGCAGAGTTAGTTTTGTACTACAAAACCTAAATTTCTATGTCCTAGTTTGATGCATGCTGCCATTTGCCTCAGAGTTGAACTCTGTCACATCCAACCACGCCTGCAGTGGTACTGCAGATGGCCACATCATTGGAGACAAATAGGGAAAAAAAAAACTTTTGAGGTTCTCTTACGAAACAGCCACATTTGCTCACTGCTTCCTTCACCACAGCTCAGAAGTTACAGAACCATGCATTACCATGAGCAGCAAACTCAATTTTACAACCCAGATATTTTTCAAATTCCTTGAAAGGATTCTGTCCATCTTTTATTTTAGAGGCAAATATGCCAGTTCATCCGCAGTGATCTTGAATGTTGATTAAAACCCAGATATCATCAAGTTAGCTAAACGTAACACACCATCCAAAGAGTAAACATGTGCAATACAGGAGAATGAGGCTTTCTTTTCTAAATGTCCAGACTCTTTCTGGGAGTCCATTCTTCCTAGTTAATTGCAGGTTGCAAATGAATTCTTACTGCGAGTATTCTGAATCTAGGGTAGGGGCCTTGGCTGCTTTTTCCCATCCATTATTCTGCTCAATATGTCAGAAGGTCTGATCGGGAAGAAACCTTTTCAAGTTCTATTGATGCCGTTTTCAATTGACCATGGTGACCTAGCAACATAAGCACTAATTGGCATGGACTGACTGACATTTGGTGTACAGTTTATATGGGAACGCAAATTCAACATCCATTATAACCTAGTTTTCCATCCCAGATTACTAACAGCAAGAAATGTTTTAATTGCCTTCAAGTACCTATTCTAACATTACAATTATAAAGCAACAGGTATAATACATCAAATCGTTGTTTGATTAAAAATATTTAGAAAAATGATATAGCCATGATATAGTCTTTAAAGCTAAGCACTGGTGAGGGTACAATTCCTTATGGAATTCATAGCAGTTATGCTTTGCAGTAGAATATATTGTTGTAATGGATAAATATTGGCTAGTCAAAACGGTTAATCTTTTTTGACCCCCATTTAAGGGAGCCTGTTGAACAGTGTGTGGATAGCCTGCTGAGAGACAGGAATGGGAACACACTGAGCATGAGCACTGTGTTTCATATTTACCTGCTGCACTTCTAACTGAGAGTTACTTTGCTTGTCTTCGAAGAATCCTTCCCTAGATTTGAGTAAATTGGTGGGACTGTAGCTTCGGACAAACAACCTTACCCAGAGGCTGAGTTTGATCTCTACTTTCAAACACACACGCAGCTCAAGAAGAGGTATGACCTCAGGAAAAGAGGCTGACTGAGGCAGTAGTTGTAGCCAGCTGCACCATGGCAAGCAAACACAGCTTTGGGCAAGTGAGGGAGCGACAAATTTCACCAAATGGAATGGAGCTAAATTTTGAATTGGAAAAAAAAAAAAAAAAAAACACCACCAAGACACACCTCCTCCTACCATCTCCCAAAATGAAACAAATGATACCTGCTTATAAAAGCACTGGTCTAACCTGATAAATATGAAACTGGTAAACACGATGGGCCACAAATGTACTAAAAATGAACTCACACAAAAGCTAAATGGCAATATGGAAGCGTGCAGTTTTATTTTTAGCTTCAGAGACATTTAGAAATGCATGATGTTATCTGAGTCATGCATTAGAAAGAGCAATATCATATTTGAACTTAACAGCACATTATACTTTCAGAGGCCACTCAAAATCAGTATTGTATGTAAGATATTCCTTTTGATTGTTTTGAATATTAATATTTTTTCATTATTCTTAGAAGACAGCAGGCTCTTCAGGAAGAATATACTGCTCAGCCTTAAGAAAAAGTCTGTTGAATTACCTACACAACCCCAGTTCTAGATGTTCATCAACAGTCATTCATCAGTTTCTACAACTTTGTCAACGTCTTTATGATAAATAGCCTCAGCCCTGAAAATTATCAGGCAAAAACTTTTATTATATGCCTGGAATGGGAAATTTTAAAACAAATTTAATTTGACATTAATATGCATTTTGTGTAGAGTTTAAACATTTCATTTTTACAAAGTGATTTTTAGTGAAAAGTCAGTATATTTAGCATTTTAGTCTCAAGGCCCTCTTAAGGAGGGCGCTGAAGTTAGCGATGATCAATTAGAACTACTACATGTTCCAGGGGATAAACCTAGTAGGAAAAAAAAAGGTGCAGTACATATTCTGATCTTAAAGCCAGAAAAGCAGATTACACCTTTCTGCTGCTCCTAATTCACTGAGCTATATCCAATTTTTATAAATCAAAATTTTAGATTATCATCTGGTAAACAACTCAGGAAACTACAGGTCTCATAGCAACTGACTTTATGTCCATCTATTGGATGCATTAATTAGTGATTTAAGTCACCTGAGAGTGGAGATTTGTACACAGCAAAGCTGTGCCTTGTGGGTAACAAAAAATTGTGCTATTTGAAATACCACCTGAATCCACATTGGCAGAGTTACACAAACGTACTGCTCAGAGTTACATCAACTAATAATTAAACTAATGCATATACAGACAGAACAGCTAAAATGCAGTTTAAGTAAACTGCATATAGTAAAGCATATCTGTGTTACAACCCCAGCCTCCTAGGAGATCTCTTCTACGAACAGGTTAGGCAAAAGGATTTGATTAACCACCAGATTACAACTCTCCAATTAGGAAGGAAAACTGGTAGCAAATATACAAAAACTGAAGGCAAGAATATAAAATAACCTTCTGTTTGCCTTCAAGTATGCTGAAAGGTGTCCTGTTCAACAACAACTCACCAATTTTATTTTAACTTGCTATACATGGAATTGCATCCCTAAATTTAAGAAAAGGAAAATCTCATGCAGGAGACAAGATCATCTGGATTATGAAGAAAAAGCTTTACACTACTGATTTTTTTTTCCACCCAGGCCTAAGAAAGAAGAGCCAGTTTAGCCACAGCTGCAATACTCTATCCCAGAAACAGCACAAAGGCTCAAAGCTTTTCTGGCAGGGACAGGCTCCTCGCTTATCCCTTGCTTGATCAAGGATATCACAACCTCCTGTCAACCCTCTTCATCTGAAAAGGCTGGAGCAGGGGCTGGCCTCTCCCTCCATTGCTTTCTTCCTGGGAGTCAAAGTGGCAGAGAACAGAAATTCCGTGCAGCTCTGGGTTGCTTTTTGAGCACCTGAAGCAGCAGCACACAGCAATGGCCTCGGGGCCAGCAGTGCACACAACAGCAGCTGTACAGCACCACACAGCCCACTGCTGGCCTGGCAGCTGCCAGGGAATTAAGTGGGAAACTGAAAAACTCTTTGGGGGGGGGGGGCTGAGTTCAACAGGTTTGACCATTTTTTCTTAAAAGTAGATATCCCTGATGCAGCCTTATGTTTAAACTTTTGCTTAAACCTCTATGCTTATCTCTGTATGGCAACTAACTCAATGTCAGCCCTAAGCATCTGTTTGCACACCCTCCTTCCCCTAATCAAATACATTCCAAAACTATGGCAGAATTACTTAACCTCAGCACTAAGACCGGCAAGTTAGTGCTTTTCTTGAACTACCAGAGGTGCAACAAAATACAAGACAGGGAGGGGAAAGCATTGTAAATACGCTGCTGTAATTCTAACTCATGAATGAAATTCTCCAAGCAGCACCATATGTCTGCAAAAATGTTGCATCAGGACAGCGTGTGATCACTTCTAACAATATTATAACATGAACCAAGTGCAGGAATCTTCTGACAAGATTCTGAAGAGACAGACCACTATGGCAAATAAAAGCAAAAAAGATGTGTTTCAAGTGGGAAACAACAGAATTTGTCAGAAAAGAATTATCTGTATGTGAACCGAGAAACTCTTCTACTTTCCGAAAACAAACAGCCTGATAAGATGACAGAAGTATAGCACTGTAAAAAATAATCACAAGTTACAGAACTGTAGCAGTATTTCACAAAATGGCAATATACAAACTGTACTTATGTAAGGTGTCGGGATAACAATTCTCCTGGCAAACTAATATTGAAGTCCTTAATGCAAGATTCAATTATAATGCAATATGCCACGTTGACATAGCACAGTACAAGGGAGCTGAACTTCCACAGGGATCAAAATGGTTGCCATGACAAGTGTGACTGCAGAGGGCTCAATAAATTCTTCTAAAGCTGATATTTTCAATGGTTAACATTTGCAAATAAAAACGTGGAAAAAAAAAAGGAAAAAAGTTCTGCCTAAGAGCAGAAACTTCCGAGGATCTCACATATACTCCCATTCTTCCATAAATGCAAACAAATATAATTATTCATAGCTTTCACAGGTATGGTTAAGTTTGTAAAGTCAGCCTGACTTAAGGGCATACAACCTATCAATGAAGGAACGCATGTAAAACATCCCTTATTATCAAACCATGTCACATTCCTTCTATTCGATGGCACTTATTGGACCGCAGATTCCATAATCCTTCTCTGAGTCCCTTCTGCATTTAATTCAGTTCAGTCTTAAGTAGTTAAAGAAACTGTTTTCAGTGGCAACTAATAACTACTGACCTACAGTGACACTGCCCTACAATAGGCTTGTCAGGCCTGAAAAACTTGTACCAAAGAAGCTGATTAGGACTTCAAGAGGTTTGTAGCAAGAATCAATGGCTAGTCTGTACTAATGCTGTGGTTGCGGCACAAAAACGATAAAAGTGGAACACCATTAGTTATGCCTCATTAAGCTCCACAGCCCTCCTAAAAAGAAATTTGTTTAGCCTGTCCAAAATCTAATGCAGTTTTAAGCTCTCTGTGTTCAATTTCATAGTATCTCAAAAGCTTCAATAAGATAAAGGCCAAAGAACCAAGAACGGTACCAAAGCACCAACAGTAAAGTTAATTTTGAAGTCTAAGTTTTAATGGAAAGTGTTTTTGCCTTCCTTTTTTAATACAAAGTACTCAAACCTTTTAAAGGATGAACACTGCACAGTGCACTCATAAAACATAAATAAATCATGGGACATTAATTAACTTTAAAAATCTGTTATCTCTTGATTTGAACAAATTTAAACAACAAAGTTCAAAACAAAGAGGTAAAAATGTTGTGAAGCCTGACAGGAACAAGCACATACTCCTAGCCACATCTGACCAAACACCAGTCCCACCTGCCTTACCTTTGTGGTGTCTGTTGAAACAAAGGTGTAGGGCCTCGCCAAGAGTCTTGGGGTCTAAGATCTACAGGGTAAAACAAAAAGTTAAAATAAAATAAGTATATTTAAAAGAACTGCCCTCCAATTTCCACACTCCATCACTTATTTTTAAACATGCCATAGCACTTCTTTTAAGAAGGCAGAACAGAAAAGCACAGATACACTACAGAACACATTTCACTAAATCTTTGTTGGTTACTACTGCTGATTTTGACAGAGCCCCTTTATGCTGGTTGGTGACAAGCTCAATATTATAAAAGGCGACCTTTCTAATATGTTCAAAAAGCTTCAAGTTATATAAGAAGAAATAATTTTAATTGCTAGAACTATCATTGACTAATGCTTGGACACTCTGCAGGTATCTGTGCTGTCTGGGACGTTTCAAAATGCAAAAACCATGTCTGTTACTGTAAGAACTGAAGATTTAATTTAATATTTACATTTCACAGAAGTATATTCATCACACTATACTGAAAAGAAATAGATATGTATATAAACAACCACCCACCACTGTATTATCATGAGGACACTCCATGTTTGTAAGCAACAAATATTTAATACTCACAGGTTCCCTCTGATTAGGTTAAGTTATTCGATAAGCTAAAAGAACAACCAGAGGATGTAATAATGTGAGCAGTTTCACTTTATTCATGTTTAAATGTACATATATTTATATTTAGAATTTCAAGATATTAGAGCTGTATATAGATGAGAGATTGAAGATGCAATTATAAGTTAACTTCGGTAATGATATATAATAATCTATTAGTGATCTCTCAGATGATATAATTAGACTGAGTTAAATCCTTTTGGTTAAAAACTTGGCCAAAGACAGCACCGCAGTTATAAGAAACTGCAATGAAAAGGACCACCCACTTCTCAATTGTTTCTTCTACCCAAACTAACTCTTTACAAAGGCGTAGCAGTAACAACATTGCTTTAACAGGACATGCAATTAAATGGTTGTTGTTCCTCTAAATAAACTGGTCAGTAAACAGGATGAAAGACACAGCTAATCAATAGCTCCCTGGTCAGTTCACAACACTCAAATTGTGTATCAATCAAAAGCTTCAGTTTCAGTGGCACCTTTGATTATCTTCAATGGTGTTTAAGTGTGACCTAATTTTAACAGCTGGTTCCAGAAGTTGTCTGATGGACACACTACGGTGGGACAGTAACACCCTGTTAAACTGCCAATATTCAAGTGCACTAAAGCTTTGCAATAATTTGAAAGAAACGGGGAGAAAAATGGATAGAGGAAAATCTGAGCCTCTCTCCTAACTCTGGCTGGATTGTCTGCATGCTTTAATGGTCTGACCTGGACAGAAACCTTTCATGGCAGCACTTGAGAGTGCAGCATATAGCGCGGGCAGGCCCTATTGAAGATAACAGTTTTGTCAGTGGAAATAAGTTCTGATCCCAGCAGTACCACCACTCCTGCCCAGGCTGCCTCCAGCCGGAGCTAATCTCCCTCACCTGGACCATAGAACAGTCACCTGCTGAGTGGCACGCATCTTCTTTTAAATCTATTATATATAATATACACGCACACACTGACCGATACTAAGACACAGCCTTAACCTGAAGCTTAAACAGAAAGTATAGTGAAGATGAAATCAATAAAGACTTTCCAAAATTGTTACATAGAATAGTAAATTTGGCAGAGCCCATGAGTGTCACTCCCTTCAATCCAAAAATATCCCAGCAAGACTTTTCATTTCTAATAATTTCAAAGTTTTGCAGATACCAGCACCACACAAAAATATGCAACACAGCAGAACTGAGCTCTGCTAAAAGCGTTTTCAGATACAAAAATCTTCCATCTCTTTCTTCCCTATGAGGAAAGACTGAGAGACCTGGGTCTGTTCAGCCTTGAGAAGAAAAGACTGAGAGGGGAACTTACCAATGTTTACAAATATCTTAAGTGTGGGAGACAGTGGGATTTGGCCAACCTCTTTTCAGTGGTTTGTGGGGACAGGACAAGGGGCAATGGCAACAAAATGGAGCACAGGAAGTTCTGTACCAACCTGCGAAAGAACTTCTTCACGGTGAGGGTGACGGAGCACTGGAACAGGCTGCCCAGGGAGGTTGTGGAGTCTCCTTCTCTGGAGATATTCAAGGCCCGTCTGGACGCCTACCTGGGCAACCTGCTCTAGGCAACCTGCTTTGGCAGGGGGGTTGGACCTGATGATCTCTGGAGGTCCCTTCCAACCCCTAAAATTCTGTGATTCTGTGATCCGTAGCTACTACCTACCACCTGTAGCTCTTCACCTGCAGCCATCAGGATGACTGTTAAGTTCTGTCTCTGCCAGAGCCTGGCCCAGGAGACCTACAGGTCTGATATCTTCCCCCTCCATAACTTGATACATCATAGTTTTTAAGCTATAGCTTTTTGCACAGATACCTGTGTCACACTACAATGCAAAGTATCAGTTGACAAAGAAATGGGAGAAGGGGACTCAGTTCTCTTGTTGTTTGCTGGGAGAAAAGCTACCAGGAGAAACAAAAAAACATATTCCACGAAGAACAGTGGTGAGGTTTCCCCCACTTTTCTTTCCTTCCATGCAGACAGAGCTAGGCAAGGCCTCCTGACAATTACACAGACTAATACAGTCTCTCCCTTCCTGACCCTCCCTGGTCAGAGCTTCACATGTAATTGAAATTTATTAACACATTTTCCACTGCAGAGCCAGGGTCAAACAGTGCTCTAGCGAGGAAGCCAGTGAGAAGATGATGGTCTTGCCCTGTGTGGTGTTTCCCATTCATACGGATCCTTGAATAAGGGCTAGTTAAAAATTTACTTCACATTTAATCACTTTCTTTCCACCTGGAAAAGAAAAGGCCTGACTATCCTCCTATAACCACATGTTTTTGCAGCTTAAGAACAGTTTAAGACAGAGTTTAATGAAATCATTATAAAAACATTGAAAGCCACCTTACTACTGTTCATTTGTATGACTCTGACAGAACAATCTTTGAAGGGGAAAAAGCTTGGAACAGTAAATTGCACTTCAAAAAGGTAAAAAATCAGAAGAGAAATGACAATTAATATTTTATTTAGTCTTCAAAACTTAGGCATTTCCTAGAGCTATAAGGCCAAATAAACCGCCTTCTGCAGCAGCTCCTCAAGTAACAATTTATCTAATCAGTGTGGCAATCAAAGATGAGATTTTGTGTTTACTGATTGCACTAATCAAAATCAATTTTCAAACGCAGCTAATTGACAAGTTTACTGACTGAAATGAAAGTCATAAATCAGATACCTCGTATTGCAGAATCCGAATATGCCATTCATAGAGTACTACCATACTACACTTGACTCCCCAAGTTATCAGCACAGACAATTATTCATCAGCTGAAAATTGGCACATCAAAGTCAAATCAGAGAACAACAGTCAGGAACACCCACAGATGGCTCTTGAAGGAGAGATGGCACTTTGGTTGACCGCATTGCCCTTCTAGAGTCTATTTTTTCTTCATCATACATATAAAAATGTTATACATAAAGTGAAAAGTTGTTTTGCATCAGTCTCACAAAATGTGAGCATTTTAACCACATCAGGTCTAGTTTTTCAGGAATGCATAAATGTGCATTTTCAGGAAGCTTCCCAGTCCAATTACTCCATAGCATACAGATGTTCTTTCACACATTCTGCTTTCTACACTCTTGCAAAGATCTAGCCAATGAACAGCTTTGACACAATAGATTTCCCCCATTAAGAACATTCTGCTTATTCCTTCCCAATTCCTTGTAATTCGATTTTTCTAGTAGAAGACGTGCACGTTGACAGAGGCATTTGTGCCTGAACTGAAAGGCGTGGCTGCAAAGGCAAGAAGATAGCTGTGCTCTCAGATCTAGGAATACCTCCTGTTACTCCTAGACAGAATGCTGTCTGGTTGAAACTGGTGCCAAGGAGAGATAAAGCCTACATGCTTAATTCTGACAACAAATTTCCATCAGAGCAAGCATGCTGTCCACACATGCTATTCCTGTTCAAAAAGATGACTGCCACCTACTGAAGCAAGGTTCAGAGGGATGCTGACGTGCTCCCATCTCAACAAATCTGCTTGACACTAAACCCATGACACATTACCATGTAGGGCTGTGGTCCTGTTTTCAAAAGCATCCTTCAGTGCAAACATCAGAAAGACTGATCTCAGCAGAAATTCTGGGCTATGACACTTGAAGGTATTTTAACAAGTGCCTTTAAATGGTGTGAGCAGGTCTCATTCTTTACTCAGTAAAAGGAAAGGTCAGGTGCCTGTGGCCACTTGGCACGGCCAGGCCTGGCACACGCTCCAGGTGGTGGGATGCCCTGCTGGCCCCCTGGGTGAGCTGGCACACCGCCCCTGCTGTCCAACCCGGCCTCATCCCGCTGACTGAAACATCAGCTGTCCTTGCACCTCAGTGAAACGACAAGACACTGAAAGAAAGATACTCTCCAAATACTAAGTCAAGCACCACTATAGTTCGTTAATTGTCAAGACTTCACATTGCAGTCAGTTTAAATCAGAAGTTAATTAGGGTTTAAGACTAATCTCCTAGGACAGCTTGGTAACATTTATAGAAGACAAGGGGAAAAAAACAGCAAAATTAACTGACAAAACACATTTTCAGTGCGTTATACTCCTTTCCTCAGTTTTGTGATTTCGCATCAAAAACAGTGTGCCAGGAACCAGCTTCTTGACTCTGGAATGAGGAGCCCAGAGCGCGACTGCCTGCCGACAACCCCTGCTTTGTGCAAGAGCCTTTGTACAATGACTGTGGGCAGCACCGAACAGGGAGGGCTGACCTGACACCTTTTTTTACTGCAGGCCCAGGAAAGAAAACAACCTCTGCCTAATGGAAAAAGAAACACTAAGGAAGAGGCACAATGGGGAAGGGAAAAAAAAAACAAAACCCTTCCTCTTAGATCTGCCAGGCACACCTGCGGAACAGTAACTGGGGATGCCTGAGACAATCTGAGGATGAGGAAGGGACAGGAGATGATGGGAGAAAGGGATGTGTGAAGGAAAGCCTCCAGACAACTTCTGAGGCCAACAGATGGACTGGGATTTCATATTGATCAGCGGATTCAAGCCTCCTCGATATGAAAGAATGGCAGCACTGGGGCATATTTGCATTTGGAGTGTTTTCTATACAACACAAGGTGCTCATATACCATGAGGATGAGAGCTTTATAAGTACCTAATTGGCAAAAAAAGCTCCATGTATGCAAGGCTCATAAAACTGCTTTGAAATAACTATTTCGCAGGAAGCATGAAGATTCAAGTTTCAGAAGACATGAACAACAGTACAGGCACTCGTGGGCCCACGAATACTTTATCTCCCCACAAATCCACACAGACTCTCCTTAGAGAGGAATACAAAAATATGATGCCTGCCTGGTAGTTCTGCCTTCCCATTCCCCACACACTTCTTTTAAGATCATATTTCTGTTTGCTCAAAAAAACCACTTGTTTCCCTTTAATCAAAGTTAATAGCTCCAGACTCTCATATTCAATCTGATTCCTCTCACAGGAAAGCTTCTGCACACCTGGCTCAAGTACACTTCATCTACTTTGGACCCAGACAGTAAGTTTAATTCAGAGTGGCCACTGATATTAATTATTTATTTGCTGTTTCATATGCAGTCAAGAAATACAAGTCAACTATAAAAACGCAGACAGCTTCTTTAAGCAGTGATCTGGTCTCCTATACATGACAAAATGTTGTAGTTCAAACTCGGCTATCCCAGCTGCTGAAACTTCAAATATTTACATAATTCAACACTGCAAGAATTCAGCTAAAAATGAGAACTTCTAACTTTAAAGCACCTTTTTAGGCAGCTTAGCCAAGTTTCCTCCTGTTTCAATCCCACCATTACAGAAGTGCAGCTCCTGATCACATGCAGAGACAGGACTTGTTAACAACCCTTCTCCCTGGGTAACTGAAGCTAAATGCCCAAAACAAGAGTAGCAGATGGGAAAGGACAGAGGCACAAACTTTCAAAAGGGACTGGGCAGTCCAGACACAGCAGGAACAACTCTCAGATAGATACCACTGTTCTTCTCTCAGAGTCCTACAATCTTTTCTGAGCAGCCACCATGTACTGTGCACTGATTATTTTCTGTGGCCAGCATCCTCTCTTCAGACACAAAGCATCAAAATTCTAAGTTCACCAATGCTGGTGATGTTGAGATTCAGCTACATAGTTAATATGCTCAGAATAATGGACACTAAAAATCCTTATTACACGAAATGCAATTTTTCCTATTGTACTTGAATATTGGGCACAGTATTTTAAGTGGGATCTTGCTTACAGGCACATACTCACGTTTTAGAGTCAGAACAAGTTTAGTACATTTCACTACAGCCATTCCAAAAAAGAAAAGTAATGGAGAAGAGCAACACAAGGTTAATTACTCTGCTTCCCAGTTTCCAAACAGACAAAAAAGCTCAGAAATTTGTATGTAGTTCTGGACTCTTCAAAAATAAAACCAACTCATGCAAGACAGACATTTGAAAAAGAGTTGCATTCATTTCAAATTGTGACTTGACATTTAACTAAGTCTAAACAAAATAATTTTGTGAATTAACTCAAACAACACCTTTCCCCCACCCTCAAACTGATGCCAACTAACAGATAAAGGGAGGAAAAAAGGGTTTTCAAGAACATTTTTTCTGGTGTATTTTCATTATTTTCTAGCACTGCGTTAACATTGTACAGGAGAAACTATCTGGTTGGGCTCTGAATAGCAAGGCTAGTCAAAACTAAACAACAAAGTCAAACTTGCATTGATAATGTCAAGATTTTCCTAGTGAACAACGTATACTTTACTGTTTCATTCCAGCAACTTTAAAGAAAAATGATAAAAAATTTTAAATCACTGTTTATAGTGATTTATAGTGAACTAAGCATTGTTTTCTCATAGGAAAGAAGAGGTTTTCCTCTCCTAAAAGCCCAAGGTATTTGCTTATGTGGTCAGGGGTGAGGGAGGAAATGGTATTTGCTTTTTGGCAGGATCAATCTCCATAACAAACATCAAATAAAGCAATAAAAGACATTTCCAATCCACTGATGTGAAAAGTGTTCAAAATTCAGGACCTCACTGTGCAAGGGCACCAAATCACTAAGGATATCTGAATATAACCATTTGAAATTTTTAAAAAGTGTATAAAAATGTATTGCAAGAATGTCCATCGACAGAAGAACATCAGAGCAGTCAAAATGCATCTCCTGCAGGACAAAGATGAATTCCTGAATCCACTTATTTGTAACAGTGCAACAGACCAAAATCAAACCGAGATATTTTTCAAACCCACTTACTTGACAACAATTTAGGAATCTGCTGCTGCCCACTCAGAAGTGGTCTGCTGTATGGGCTCCCATAAGCTCCAAGAGGTACAGCATTGGCATACATTCCTGGCATCCCTCTTTCCCTTGGCATTGTATGGCTATTATGCATAAGAAATGGAAAGGAGAAAGAATAGGATGTTTTTATCAATGCCATCTTACAGCACAGCTGCTACCCAGTCCATTACATACCCAGCTCTCTCCAATGCACCAGTGGAGATGTACACAAACACGATGTGTTGACTCACTTACAGATAAGGGTCCCAGACACACCACAAACAAAGCACATGCTTTGTGAGCCAGTCCCAGTAAAAACTCTCATAGCAAGCCACAATAACCAGGAAAAAAAAACCACAACACTAAACGTATTTTCCACAAATTGTGTAAGAGTGTAAGAATTCAGTAAAACTGAACTGCTGTCACATTGCCTGCGAAGTGAGAGCTGACAAATTACGGGATCTGTAAATGTTGGAGTCAATGTTTGCCAGGCCTTTGCTGTTTTTATCCTGTGCAGAACTACACTCTCATTAAGACTTAATGAGATTTTAATTAATGCTCATAGCGTCTCCACCTCAGAAAACAATTTAATAAGACATCATATATGATCAATAACGTAACTACAATTTTTTTTTTCCTTGTAACTGTAACATGGAAGAAATGAAGATTGTTCACAGGTGTAGCCTCCTTTAAAACATTCTCTTTTCTGGCTCTGACAGACATACAGCTCCTTATAGTTCCCAGTAAGGGAAGGACATTTCATTTTATTTGTAATACATAATCTCAGCTCATTCTCTCTCAGATGCTCCAGTACTATTCTCATAGTATCTGAGAATGCCTCAGAGCAAAGGATGAAAGTTATTTGGACTTTTGGAGAACTAACAAGAACTGTGAAAATGCCTTGAAAAATGACGATCAAATAGATTGCATCATGCAACATGTGCTTCAAACAAAGGTTTGTAAAAAACACTCGTTTTTAAAAGCATGAAAGACATTCCTGTCTTCATAATAATATTAACTAACACTTGTGTGAAATATCCTCATCGTATCTTCTGTACTTCAGGTGAGTATCACCAAACAAGTTAAAAAAACAACAGGAAATCTAGTTAGAAATATTAAGAAGAAGAAAAAAACACCCCCCAAAATTAAGAAGAATGCATGGTACTACTGCAAAATTATCATCATGTATGATTATTAACACTGCATATAAATATCACATACCAAAGTTTCCAACATGGAGCACCAGCATCTAATCTCTGATTGTTTCCACCCCCTTGCTGTTTTTTTGGTGGTGGTGGTTTGTTTTTAAGAGGGGCAATAAAGGGGTATAGTCAGTAGCCCTGCTGCCAGTCTTACCCTAAAGTTCTAAACGCTGACTGGTCCAAGTGGACCGGCTTTCTGTCTCGATTAAAACCAAGCTGCGGTCTCCAAGGCCTGCCATCATTGCTGTTTTTTTCCCAGTCTCCTGGCTTCAGAACTGGAGGAGGTTTCCTGAACATTAAAAATAGTTCCATAAGTAGTTATTACAGCAAATGCTCAGATTAATGAAAGAAAATTGAATTATTTGAAATCTGACAAATGATACTTACTTTGCACCAGGTAACACTGTAGCCTTGAAAACAAAGTCTTCATCAAACTGTGGATCTTTGAAAGAGATGCTACACAAAAATAATTGAAGATTAGGTTTACTTGATAATTAAGACAAGCAAGATGAAAACGTAATCACTGATCTATTAAGTGATGTACACAATAGATAAGGTAAGATGTAAGAACCCATGACTTAAACTGTAAAATGCATTTATTATACATGGATATATTGACTATATGGAGTTGGATATCTCCATTATCTTGCACAGGGTGACCTTTTTCCTCCTCTGTATCAACAGTCCATCCAAAAGAAAGTTTAATGCTTAGACAACAGTCCCATGTCTGGGACTGTTTTGGAACTAAGTCCCATGCTTAGAAAACAATCCAGAGATGGGAAAGGTATGAACTTGCTATGCAGTCTAGTCAAAAATGTACAAAACTTGGAAGTGGAATTTCCTGGAGCAGGGATTTTTTTATCCCAAAAGGCAGCTTTGCAGCTGCATGTAGTTCCAGTAGAGAGAGGTACACGTATTTTCCGTGACATCTCACAAACCCTGCATTTTGAGCTGTCTAGTGTTACACTAACTACTAATAGAGCAACTAGTGGCTGAAAGCTCAATTTCTGATGGTAAAATGCACTTTATAGCAGTTTGGGTTTGCTTTAGGTAAATTCATCCACACTGCTAGCAATTCCAGTATAAGCACCCACGCCTCAGGAAGGCCCCACCAGCTGCCAGAAACAAGTCGGAAGAACCATTTGATAGAAGAATGCTTGGGATGCCAAGAAAGACAAAAAACAAACCACTAAGCAGAATAATTTCATTCTTCCAGCAGAAATAAATCTTTTTTTTTTTTTTCCAGCACAGAGAATGAATTAGACTCCAAGGAAAGAGAATAATGGTGCCTTGGAAAATTCAGCCAAAGGAACTGAAGAGCAGAACCATGACCACCCATACTATCTCAAAAGACAGGAAGAAAACTCTTTGCAACAGAGGAATGGACAAAAGCATAAAACAATTCAAACCTCCTGACAGTAGCAGATAGAAAGCTAAAAACTACCTTTAACTCAAAGTAACTAAATTCCCATTTCAGAACATCATTTCAACAATATCCTGACAATCCACAACTTCACATTTCTTATGGCGTGTAAATAGTTGTACTAGTAGAAACAAGTTATGTCTCCTCACAGACAAAGCATGCAAACAGATCACAAGTGATTTTCAGTGTCTCAAGTATCTTATATGACCTTAAGACATGAAAGGTTATAGGCTCAAGCATTAGATACCTATTAAACTGTACCAAATTAAGTGAGAATGACATACAACATGCTAGATCTACAGGAATTTGTTGTCAAGTGCAAGAATAACTCAATTCTTCGGTGACCACAGGATTTATCTTTGGAAATTCGTTGTTTTTTTATTCATTATTAAGTTTCCTATTATTCTCCCAAACACCACAGGCAAAGTCAGTATTACTCCTACTATATAAAACAACGAGGAGGCAAAAAAAAAAAAAAAAAGCATTGCTAGGGGTGAAGCTTTTGACTTGGAACTCCTTTCTCTGCAACGTCACCTTTACCACATACAAATTATTTAACCTAACAGATTAGGATCCAACTCTTAAAGGAACCAGCAGGTACTACCAGCCTCACACCAGCCTCCTGCACCAGGACAATGGAGAGCAGCCAACACTTGAGGGGCTGAAATACATTAGTAGGTGGGTTCGTCGTGAGGGGTGCCCAATGTGCGGATGGACAAGTCTCAGCGATCAGGAGAACCTCTCCATTAACCAAGAGTTCTAAGACATGGAGCTGAAGAGAACAAGTCTCCAGAAGAGAAAAGGCATTCAAATAAATAAATAAAAGAAATCTTAGCAATGGAAA
The DNA here is from genome assembly GCF_013377495.2 of Cygnus atratus. Taxonomy (NCBI): domain Eukaryota; kingdom Metazoa; phylum Chordata; class Aves; order Anseriformes; family Anatidae; genus Cygnus; species Cygnus atratus. The sequence continues at coordinate 119,678,085 of NC_066364.1, forward strand.
CAGTTTATATAGAGATCTCTGCCATTCACCTCTTACAGGGCTGGAAACCCAGCCATTCACAGAGAGAAAAAGGAAACAACAACTCACTGCTGACTCTTCTTAAAAACACAAAGCTTATATTCTCAGACATCCTCTGGGAATTGTTAGGAATGAAAATGGATAAAAATTCAAAAAGCACAAATCAAGAGCTGGAGGGCTCTTGACTGAAAAAAAATCAATACCCAATTCTGTTTCAGAGACCTGGTCTTATGAAAGTTTGGTTTTCTTTAATTTAAAAGGCTTGACAGAGAATACAGAGTTCTGTAGGTGTTACTCTCTGCTTGCCAACGATACAAAAGTCATGACAGAGAGCAAGTAAAAAAGCAACAGCAGGCACGATGAGGTCCTTTTGAAGGGATGAAAAATACCGGGTTTGGTGGACCGAGAAACAACCATTTCGGATATCCCTACAGGACATGCCAGCACATACTCAACACGTAACTCAAGTCCACTATGTTACAACATAATATTTTAGATTCAATTTTCACAGAAAGAAAGAAATATTTAAAACAAAAAAAAATAATAATTTTTGTTAAGAGACAGATTCCACTACAAATTCAAAAATACAAAACAAAATAGTAAACCATATTTTGTTACTGCATTTAGTACATCATTGTATTAAAACCCAGCATTTACTTACCTGACTGCAGAATTTTGTGTAAGATCACGCAGCATTGGAATGGGAGACTCCACGATCCTGGTAAAGAGAAAAAGCTCCGTTAAAATGTCACGTAACATCATCATCATCATTTACCATCATTGGCTCCTCTTTCTCTGTTGCTACCACTCAAGTTACTCTGTCAACTAAACCTACAACAAGTAAAAGGATTTCAAAAATAGGTCATCTTTTCTCTAAATCAAACAGTTCTTAAGTAACAGAGTTACTGAACTCTTATTTCTTAATGATATCACTTTTGCAGCTGATCCTGCATTTGCATTCTCTAACATCTAACAGTGGTTTCACACACCTCCCGCTACCCAGCTGTCTGTTTACAAGTTAGAACTATTTTGCATCTTGGAAACCTCTCCATATCACTGAGGTTGGATTATAACAAGCCAACAGGTTCTAAGAGGGCAGGAGAAGACTAGAGTGACAGACACACAGACAGCTTGTGGACACAAACTGACTTCCCCAGGAAAAAAGGCTTTGAAGGAAAAAATATTTTTAGCAGCTGTTTTACACAGCACTTGAAGAGATTCCTTTCTAACTGAGATTTAATAGGCTGAGATAGCTGCTTTTTAACCCTTTCCTTCAGAACTTGTATCTTCACATGAAGCAGACAAACTGCATGCTAAAAAAAATTAACCTCATCAGTCAGAAGCTAGATGCCTCCAGCTCATGCCACTATGCACAACTGTCACACACCCATGTTATACACAGGTCACAAACAGCACACACTGGTTGAATTTAATCCAAACCTTTTTAGCAAAGCTAGACATATTTTGAAGTGTTGACATAAATGCTTCTTCATCTCCACAGAATTCCTAACAAACAGTACCTCTCTAGGTAAAAATAGATATCCATTTCTCATGGCTTATACAGGGAAGACAATGCCAGAAGAATTTTCTTTTTTCCTGCATTACTATTCCCTCCAAGAACGGCTCTGACTTGCTCATACCCTTCACAAGCCATGACAAGAATATAAAAATGTATATTAGTGTGACCTATGATACATTATCTGTCCAACAAAATCGGAGTATTTGTGCATTTAATGCAAATGAGTTACTGAACACCTGCTTATGCCTCTAAGGAAAGTTAGATAAATGAATGCATTTCCAATAATGTGAAGGTTACACTGATCACTTCTCAAACTTATGTTGAAAGAGGGGGGAAAAAAAGCACATTTTGTACATGTAGCTGGTAAGGCACCTTCCTGAATTTAGCACTGTACCCTAAATATAAAATGGCAAAATACATCTCTGTCTGGATTTTTCTTTAATGAAATTAAGATTAGCATATAAAATGCTTAAAAAAAGAAACCAGCATGCCCCAGTGGAAGTTATATCAGTCTATTAAATTAGCATTCATAAAATAGCACAGAGACCAAAACAACATGATGTTACAGAGGAAAGCCACTGATCACTATAGCTTTTAGTATATAGTCCCTGTTTACCTATTAAAGTTCATCAAACAGCAATGAATACATAAAGGAAACAACAACAACAAAAAAAACAGTCTTCCATAGATGAAATTACAAATTTTAAAAAAATACCAGCAATTATAAACACACATTAAAGTGCTTTACAGATTTCCGATGCTGTTTTAAAAGACTATTTCTGTAATAATAAAATGGGATAAAACAGGCTTGTAGAGTAAGAGTTCTTACTTTTTTTTTTTAATTATATACTAACTATAGTACACACCTATTTTAAGTCCTAGCAGAAAGCACTTTTAGCCTTACAACTAAATGCACTGCCTTGCCAGAAGTTTTAGGTTTCTCATTGTTAGCAGAGGTTTTTTGTCGTTGTTTTGTTTGTTTCTTTGTTTTTAATTTAAATACAGATGTAACTGAAGAAAGTATCCTTTAGCATCAAACATCCCATGCTGAAAGCTATACTCACTGATCTGGAAGAACAGCATTTTCATTCAGTGTAAGCTTTCCCTGGATTCCATGACACAACTCTGGTGGTATATCCACTGGCTACGGAAGAAATAATTTTTCAGCTGAAGCTCATTATGAGAACTCCACCCTCACCACTTCCACAATCCTTTTACAACAAATATAAAATACCTCTGTATTTTTGGACTTGTACTGTTCTACAATAAAGTCACAAAGTGGATGGTGTTTTCCAACAAAGAGAACATCCCCACCAAGGCTATTTCTTCTGTCTAGAAAAGATGAAGAGAATGAGTTAAGAGTTCAGAGGAAAGAAGGAGGTAAGGAATACAGCATACCAGCACACCATTCTGTTGAGACCTCTACCAGTGCTGCTCCACAGGAAAGCTTCACTGTGATTTATGAGAAAGTTTTGAAAATTCTTATCGTGTCTATGCCTAAAACAGAGGGCCTCCAGTCACACAGACTAGTAGAAGACAGGAAAACAATAAGAATCTTGTGCTCAGTGGGAGGAATTTTGAATTCAGAACAAAGACATCGGCTGAAAAAAAATATATACAACTCTGAAGATCACTTTACCTACAAGAACCAGCTATCATTTTGGCATAATGCAGAAAGTGAAGCCCAAATTTGTCTGTATAAGTAGAACATCAAGCTTCACATACTGTAACTGGACACAGCCATCCTGGTAAATAACTAAATTTGAAAACCAAGTTTATTCTTTTGATTCCAACATATTAATCTAACAATTACTTCAACTACACTGGTAGAAGCTTTTCATATGATTAAGCTGCCATCTAATTTTCAGGTTAGATCTCATGCAAGTCTACTTCGTTAAAATAAAAGCAAGTGAAAGTTACAAAAATAAACCCATCACAGAGCATTCTAATTACCAACACCATCCACAGAGAAGTGGATATAGCTTGACATAATTCAATTCTTGCTCATTTAGGGTTTAAAGGTACATGAAACAGTAGTAAGAACAAGTTCTAGTGAATACACTACAGTCACAACAATGTATCACAATTCTTACTTTCTTCAGGAGTGAGGTCAGGATAGACTTCTTCCAGGGCAGCTCTAAGGCGTCGCTCATCAACAAACGGCAATAATGCAACACCTGTGAAAACCAAACCATTATTTTTCATGCTTGCTGAAATTGAATTATTTACGTCAGAGACATTCTAAGGGAAAAGCATCCAAAAAAAAAGAAGCTACCCAGAAAAGTAACCATCCCTCATCCCCAATCTAAAACATCTAGCAATAGAACAACAGACAAAATACTATCCTCCTTTTCTAGTGGAAAAAGTCAAAACATTACAAAAATCACTTAACTTGTGACACCATCTTATTGCAAGTTATCTTTGCTACACACTGTTCAGAAGAGTAAATATCGTATGTGGTCCTCCATAACAGATCAAGCTATATTAGAGTAAATGAACTAGAGTGTTCTCATTCTGGGATGAAAAGGGAAAAATAGGAGAGAAAGAATAGCACAGGGAGTTGGGAAAGCATGACTGTCACGGGATTTAGCTTTGGCTACCACTGTTTGAAACCACCCAGGCTACTTACACAGTGTGATACTCTGTGTGATTCACCATTCTGCAAACTAGTGCTGCTTTAAACCACCCAGAATACCAAGTTCTCAAAATGACGACTGATTGGCAAAAGTTTGAAATAGACAGCCCAGACGTTTCAACTTAACAAGATACTGTAATAAATCACAAAGAAAAGATTTTGAACTGCTGTATTCTGAGCTGCTATGGCTTCAGGAAGGATAAGCAGGAGCTCATAAAAGGGTAGCACTGAAAAGATACCACAGAGAGCCCCGATAAATTCTTTACCCAACAAAGAACTGTCACATCAGCACAGAAAAAACAAACAGCCTAGATTTTCAGTTTGTGACCCCACAAGCTGTTTAGGAGAAACAAACAAACAAACCCACCCAATGTGGTTCAACAGTAATACAGGTCGGAAGGGGATGCTTATATCTGAGCATCCCTCTTCTCCTCCTCCTCCCTCTCCACAGTCCAGGCCAGACACTCAGAAGCAGTATCCACTACCCATACTTGCTTCATTTAGAAGATGAGCTCATTAGGACAGTCATTATTTATCTCATTTGCTACTCTCCTGAAAGAATTCAATGCTACTTTGTTCAATTTGTTAAGAGACGACAATGGAAGAAATCAAGTGAAGTTCAGCCATGAGGTGACACATTATATTATCCATTAGGGAATATTCATACCAGCTACTAGTTTCACTCTGAAATAACATGGATGCTCCTCTCAGGACCACAATTCCTTGCTAAGCAGCACATCTCACATTTCTACGAGCCCACTCTTAATCACATTTGATGAAACTGGAGAGTAGCCTTCCCTGGTGTGCTCTAGTATTCTTCTATTATCAACGCTGAAGAAGCACTAAGAAATTTACTACAAAAGTTCTGTGAAGATTTCATCCTGTTACCCTTATTAAAGGTAGGAATTTGGGGTCATTATTTTAGTTTTTACTTTATTTCCCTTACCATAAACACTAGAGCTTTATCTGACCAAGATGACAGCAAAGGCTTCCTACTGACAACATTCACAGTCTCCTGTTTGCATCTATTAACAGTTCTACCAGCAGGCAGACCTCAGAAACCTTTGTCATTAAACTCCGCTACGTAACATTCACGGAGACTCTGAACTTCCACAGATGTAGATTCCTCACCTACAACTTGGTCTGCCTGCACCACTTCTGTTTTGCAAGTTTGGTCTTCACATGGCTTTATTAAAACTAATACTATTATCCTGGAGCAAGGGGAAGAAGGAAGGGGTGTAACCAAAAACTTGGCTTTTAAATGTAATGATACATTACATTTAAGCTTGTTACCTCTCTTACAAAAGCAGGTTGGAAGAAACCATGAAAAAGTGTTAAATAAGTCAGTACTTAGACTGACAGAACGTATCAGAATACATCAGAATATTATTTAGCCTACTATGGAATGAGGCACAGAGCCGTACAGCCTTCTGTTGCCAACCACACCAAGCAAGAACGCTGCACTGCTCTTCCTCATCACCAAGTTCAGGAGGATAACCTCCACACTGACTGACTACCACTTTATCAAAGACAGCACCGGACCACAGCAATGTTCAAATTTCAGCTGGAACATAACTACTACTGAGGGGAAACAACAATAAGCCTACCCTAAAAAACAATTTAGTTTCACCTTCACAACCCACTGGCAGAATGACAACAAAACAGGAAGCGTTCATAACCCCAGAGATTACAAAAAGGATCAATGGTGAGCTTTTAGAAGCATAATCACATCTCCAAAAGGAAGATCTTCAAACATTTCATCAAAAGCAGAAGGTACACTAGAAACTATTTAACCAAGATACTTCCAGCTTGGAAAATATTTCTTGTTTCACAACTGCCTCTTAAACATGAAAATTACAGACGTCAATCTAGAAAAAGTTTATAATGCAATTAAGCATTAAATTAATCAAAAGTAACAACACAGATTGCTGAAAGCTACTGGAAGCTATCTAAAACGTTACTGCTTTAAACTGTAAATTTGATAACCAGACATAAGGATTATGGAAAGTTGCCAGAACTACACCTGGGGGAAGGGCTTCAAGTTACAGAGGGAAAGCCTGCTAAGCAACACATCTCTTAATAGCTAGGTGTATTCTCTTTGGTTTTGGAACACTATCAGGAATAAGGCACTAGTGTGTCTGACTGGCTATTTCAAGGCACAAGAGGATTTGGGAGAGGAGGAACCAGAATCACAGATGTTGGCCAGAACCTCTGGAGATCATCCAGTCCAATCCCCCTGCTCGAGTATGGTCGCAGGGGGCCCAGAGTAGGTTGCCAAAGACCATGTCCGGTTGGATTCGGATTATCTCCAAGGATGGAGACTCCACAACTTCTCTAGGCAGCATGTTCCAGTGCTTGAAGTCCTCAAGTGTGTTTTATTATGTTCAGATAGAATTTTGTGTGTTTCAGTTTGTGCCCAAATCATTATTTATACACCTAATGGAGATGTTACACTATTGGCTGCATACCAGATAGAAAATTTGGCAGCTCATTAAAACTAATATTCTCTAAAAGAAGAGACCACATTAAATATAGTATCTATTTTTTCATTCTTTGTATGTATTCAAATATTTCTATATTCCCCACAGCATTTTTCACAAGGTACTAATGAGCCACTGATTGAACAGAATAAGATCCATTAATTAAATGCAAAGGAGATGAGACAATTACATAGTAAGGCTGATAAAAATAGAAAAATGATTAATCTAGTTCAGGACAAATTAACAAATCTAGAATGACTGCTGAAATTACTACTAATCATTGCCAATCCTAAATCAGTTACTCAACCATAATTTGTTCTTCACACAAATTTCTTTTTAAAAATAAGCCTGCTGCAAAATACATGTCCCCCACACCAAGTAACACAAGTTACCTTTGCTACTTCGTGTGTCATTATCTCACTAGGATGATTTTCCATTTTATTCTTTTTTTTTTTTTTAAACATAGATTCCTAAGACTAAGGTCAGTGTACTGTAGTTCAAAAGAAGAAACTTGAAATTTCACCTTGCCAAGCATATTTTTTCCCATTCAAGTCAATAGCAAAATCTTCAGGGTAGAAGTCAATTATGCTTGATTCCTGTATTTGAGAAAAACAAACAAAAAAAATCATTAAAAACAATTATGAAATTGGCTCAGAATACTATGAAGCTTCGCTATGTAGCTGTACTTAGCTTTGTGTTAGCTCACCCTTTGCTAAGGAGGATGGCTTACATAGAGGAATACACTAAGGATTCTTACCGGATCTGTCATGAGCTTCCTCCAACTTGGTGGCAGAAAGTTTCCACTTGCAGCTGGAAATACTCCCATAAGTTGTTCAAGAGGCTTGAACTATTGAAAGTAAACAGGCTGATGAAGGACATTTCTAATGAGTTGTTAAATCATAAATAAATAAACAATGCCCTACCGGCTTTGAGCCCTTCTCAAAATCCGAGGGCATGTCTGCAATACCATCAAAGTCAGAAGCAAACGGAGCATAATGAAAAGGGTAATACCAGTTCCAGGAGGCACAGCCCTAGGACAGCAAAACAAGACAAGCAAAATCAGGCAAATAAAAAGTGCAAAAGGAAAAAAAAAAATCATGTAGCCCAGTAACTAAAGTTGACAAAATTTAACCCAGCGTCAGCTGGGAGAAAGAGGAGTCCCCATGGTTAGAAAAGAAAGAGCTCTTGCCTCTAAAGGTACTCTGGACTTCAGGTTGGGACTTAACTTTTCATAGCCAGATTAGAGCGAGTAAGATCACTGGATAGTGAATGGAGACCTCGGGCATTTCCTCAGCAGCACAGAACAGCAGATTGACTTCTCTGCCAAAGTACTCTTGCTATGTGCTAGGTTTGAGTCACTAAGGGAGACAGCCAAAGAGACAGACCTAGCACCGTAACAATACAAAAGACCTTACAGAAGAATCTTAACCTTAACTTCAGGACACTGTAACATACCTCATGCTTTTTTCTTCCCCCTCTAGAAAAAACATACACACACACACAAGAAATCCAATAAAATCAAACAAGTGTCTTGCGAAGAGCAGGAAAACACAGTCTATCCATACAGTTAACCAGCCCCTGGGGTTAAGCTGAGGAGCTTACAGCAACTGGACATATTTTCAAGTTGTGTAGAGCTGCTGGCACATCTCAGAACGTGGAAACACAGAGGAGGAATTCTCAAGTTCTCTGTAACTGTATAAACAGTAGAATTGTGCAACTCAGAAAGCCATTACATTGGTCTCAGCAGGAATAGAGGTACTTTTCTGGCAGCACACAACTTGCACTACCATTTTTCAAAGCTAAATCCCACTGCTAACTTGGGAATATGAGGGACCAGAGAAATCTGACATTCACACGACGTAGTGTACATTCTATCTGAACAGCATTAGTTGCAGGTTGGAAAGTATTGTTTTAAACTGATACTTTTCTATTCAGTAAAAGCACTAACAAGCACTTCAGGTAACATTTTGCTTTTCCCTCTCACTCTTTCGTCTTGAATACTGGGAAATATATAAAGTGCATTCACTTCAAAGTCGCAAAATAATCCTCAAAAAGAAGAAAAGAAAATCAGCACAAACACATTGGAACACAACACACTTTAAAGGAAATGTGGCTCTAGAAGGTTTAAGTCAAGTTTTCACCTTCTCAGCTAGCTATCTTAGCAGTAGCACTTGAAACAAAAGCCTACTATTTTGACTTCCTATTCTGAATAAGTAAATGTCAATGAGGCTCCTCCAGTGATATTTTTGGTATAAACCTACAGCAACTTTAATATCAGATGCAATTCCTCAGGTGATTTCAGTCTGTTTCAGAAGCCAGGTGGATTTGGGCTTTTTGCTAATCTTTTTCCCCCGAAACAGGTGTTTCTACTAGTGGAGCATGTTCTATGTTATTAGCTTTTTATAGGAGTAGAAATGCACATAACATTCTTTCAGATGTTTTATGGACAATGAACAGTGGTTACTGGAAGCAATTTGTACCATGGCAAACAGAAAAACAAAAATAAAGCAAACCTGTTTTGACATTCCCCCAGTCCAACAGTTTCCTAATCTAACTTCCATAGGGGCCGAAAGTGTTTTGCGTGCTGCTCCATACTGATACAACAGACTGCCCACGTGTAGCAGGTTGTAGAATCTTGCCGACACATAGCTCTGTTATGCAAGTATAGCTAGCACATGCAAGCATTTCATTGCTACGCTGTTTTAAGTCAGCAATGTATTATTTTTTTAACAAGGTCTAGAGAGAGATTTGCCTTCTTTTTGAGTAATCTGAATACAAAGCAAAGCAGTAAAAATAAAGCCTTAAACATTTGTGTATGTTCAAGTTTTCCTTTGGAACTTTACTCAACCAGAAATACTTTTATACAGCCACTTTTCCTTGAGATCTTATTTGCACTCCTCCTCAATTTTCTGGAGAGCACTGTGGTCCTGCCTGAAGCTTGAAGTTATCAACCTCACTGATTTATTTTCTTTGCAGCTGTAATAACCTATCGTTCTTGTGTGTATCAGTCACTTCTGTCTACAAACTCCAGAGAACAAGGAGTCAGCCACATACATCTCATTAACTAAATAGGTTTTATATGCTAAACTAGGGAACACTGCATAGGGACTTGCTTGTATTGTTTTAAGTTTGGGTATCTGTCAGTTTATCAGCTCTTGTACATTTAAAACCACAAATCTCTCAATAGTACCGAGGTTTGAACAGTTATAAAAACACACCATAATGTTTGCACTAGGCTGTGGCATGCTCAACACAGAGCAATGAATGTATATCACACTCCTTTGAATAAAAGAACCTTAATTTTTACAAAGCTCAAACGAAATGTATTTTGATCTCCTCATAAGTATTTTCTCAAGAACATCTACTCACAAATTCTTTCATAATCCACACTGTCTTTTGCAGTTTGTTTTTTTTTAACCACTGCAATACTGAAGGTTGCACTCGCAGCTTTCCAGCAGACATCTATAGCTAATCTATTTACACAACTCAGACACATGGGCATGTATAGATTTCTAGGAATACATCTTGCCACAGTTAACAGGAACACAGTAAGCTTTCAGCAAACCTTAACTGTGTGCAGGATCATGGGCATTTCTGCATGTCAAGGTGGCCACTAACTCCAGGTGACCTTTTTCCTCTGCCAGAGGAGCTACTCAAGGATGTGCACAGCTAAATTCAGCTCTCCTGCAGATCTGCTGAAACAAACTTGCAAGCCTTAAACTGTATTGTTTTCATCCACCACAACATGCAAGTCAGAGCCCTAACTCTGATAATAGAGCAGAAGGGAAAAGAATGCCCCCTTTTTTGTTCCAAGAGAAGGAAAAAAATCATGCTACAATAAACTACATTTTTTTTGCATGTGTGTGAGATATTTGCCCTGCCTGCACTTTAAGTCAGACAGGTATGAGCTGCCTATAAGAAGCGTGCAGTTTTGTCAACATGGTACTGCATTCACGCTACATACCATGTTGAGACAGATAAACTTCATTTGCTGGCACATTTTATTCCCAGGTCACACACAAAATATAACTTACTTTGTTTGCAGAGCACAAAACTAGTTATTAACCATCAGTACAACAAACACCAATATGTCTAACTAATTTCTTGCCAATCTGACATCTCAATTATCGAAAGATTGAAATCAGATACAGATTACTTCAATCACAACGCACTTCATGGAACATCATTACAATCTATGGAGAAGACCATGACTCTGTTCCTTCCAAATTCTTACTAGGATTTCACAGGCATTGTCCTTTGCTTGCTCATTGTCATTGCAATTTCACCAGCCACGTATTGCGAAGAAAAAAAATGCATCAGTTCTTAATAAACTAAGAAGTACTGTATGAGAGAAACAAGAACTGCATTCAAATTTCAAGTGTCAAATAGAATGGGAATGCATTTATATCTTCAGAAAAGGATTGCTTTGTGAAAATAAGCAATGAAAAGTTATTATTTCCTGAAAAGAGGCAGGTTGCAGACACAAAAGAAAACTAAAGTTTCAGGGAAGAAATTCTTAAGTACCTGATAATAATATCTGAGAACCCAGCAAAGCCCTTCAACATAGGACTGTACAACTTTACGACGAAATTTCTCATCAGATGCATCAACATCAAATTTGTTTTTATAGTAGCGTTGCTTCCAACCAGTTTCCCACAACCTGTGTAATAAATATAAATAGATGTCAATACATGTTAATATATGTCAATTTACATTTCTGAATTAAAGTTTAAAGCAAAGTAACTCTCTACTTTAATTCCACTTTTATACTATTTAATACTGATTTAAATGAAAGCATGAAAACTGATACTCAACAGCAAGATAATAAAATCCAATGGCCAACATCACAGAAAATCCACAGAAATTCTGAAGCTATCATCCTGACAAATACATCCTCAAAGTCCTAGTTAGAAGCAGAGTACATTTTCAAAACAAGGGTGGAAATATCAAGATTCTTCAAATTCTTCAGTCTATTATTCCTAGTCCATAATTTCATCTTTCTTACCAGGAATCTACTACCAAAATTCACATTTGAGTTTTGCTCTTCAACTCTTCCGTTAGAAACAAAAACACTCTTCTCCTTCCTTATCTAAGGTTGTTTAATCTACTGTAGGCCAAAGCCTGTATCTTACAGGAATCTCTTCTCACATCAAGTTCTAACCTCTATTCTTACTACTCCTCCCAAGCAAAGGAGGGCCAGTAACCAAATTATTATTTTATTAATAATAATCACCAACTTTTCTATTGCTGTTCAGACAAGCTATGACTACCAGCAGAATTATCTGCAACTCAGGAACCCGGTGCTTGCTGACTGGCATTAGATGAGCTCCCTTTAACAGAGGGATTTTCAATCTTTCATGCCAGAGGGGGATATTGGAGTCAGAAACGCAGTCTCAGACACTCTTTATCACACTTCACACAGCTCCCCCTTATGTCTACTTAGGGATGGGGCAGGGAAAACAACCACATGCTCACCACTGACAGACAAGCATTTGAATCCCTCAGTTCTAATGCAACATAATGCCACACTTCAAGAAAAAAGTATACTGTGAAAATTAATGGTAATAATATACCTGAGGCTTCTCTAAGAAAAAAAAAAAGAGCAGGGGGAATGCACGTCATGGGCAGCAGCAGGCATCACCACTTGCAGACTACAAAGTTTTTCTTCCTAGGACACCTATCAGCTCACTACATCTACTGCGTTCCTGATTGTTTGAGAGATGACATAAATTTTGAGAACAACTGTGCCACAGGCATGAAGCTATGAACATGCACATAAAACTTCCATTTGTTAGCTGTAACAGACACACAGAAATCTTGGGGGAAATTCTGGCTCAATTTAGAAACTGCTATCTACAAAGCCAGTTTTAAATAACAGATTAAGCTCTACTTAAAGTTTGGTTCAATCGTGATGTCATGCTTCAAAAACTGGCCTTCCTCACAGAGCTATCTTTTTTTCATGTGGTACACGCATTTTCTTTTCATGTGGTACACGCATTTCATACACGCATCTCAACCTGCATGTGAATTTCAGTATTTAAGTGAACTAGAGTAAAGCAAATTACAAACTGGTTAAATCAGATAATCCCTTAATAACGATTTTAATTTTTATGTATAATCTTTTTCTCAGCAATTCAAAATTTGGCATTATTGCACCTTTAATTTTGAGTTGACCTGTCAGGTTACATGTGTCCTACAGATTCTGTATGTAATTCAGACAGGTCAGCTCAAACTTATGCGTGACACTCTCATAGCACAGTAGATATAGTATATGAAGCCTTTAAAAGTGAACAAAGGTCGCTTTAAACTTATTTCAAAAACAAACCAACCAAACAAAAAACACCAGCCCAAGATGCATATCCTTTAGGTTTTGCAGAAAGAATCTTTTCCTTGCTTCTGTTTCAAGCTGGTTGACCAGTACAGGGATAGTATTTATATTCAACCTGAGCCAGCTCAAAGATGGCTTAAACTGATGAGGAAGTAGAAAAAACAAGGGACATGTTCAGGAGTTTAAGACAAATAGCCAGGCAAGCAAGGACAAGAGCTGCTTGTGCTGAAGTATTGAAGGACAGAGTCAAGAAGATCTGCAGTCCATGCAGAGGACTCTAGGAGTTCCCTGGCAGCTGGATTCCTACATGAGCTTCAAAATCCTTTCCATAAGATGACAACAACAACAACAAACACCCAAATTTGCTAGCTGACTAGAACTATTTGGGCTAGTTTTAAAGTCATTCTAAATACAAAAAGTACTTTTGTAAACAACTTCTACATCCAGTCCACTTATGCATTCATTTTTACTTAGTAATCTGAAAACGACTATTTTAAATCTATTTCCACCCTCATCTAAATACAACTTGATACAAATCACACTTGTAAAAGTCTAAGAAAATACATTTATTCATCATTTCCCAATACAATGAAAATCAAATAAGTATTTTTCAATCAGAACAGGATCTGAATATTCTGAGCTATAGCAGAGCTAAAAAATTGCAGTTAAATGTAGCATATCCCCTGGCTTGTCAGTACCACCTTTGTGAAAAATTTTGCTACTTATAAATCACCATGATTCATTCATGCTAGTTGCTTTAAAACGAACAAATAAGACGCTTAACACTTCTTTTAGCATCTCTGCTAAAATTCAAACGCAAAACACAACACTAACATTTATTCTGATATTAGGCATAAATTTTGCTTGATCAATATAGAAAACACAATGACAAAACCAATTCATTCAGATCTGCATATATAATAAATAAAATAGGAATGACAGTCAGAGTATCTTCCTGGAAGATCGAATTGGCTATATGCAACAAATGTCATGACAACACTACAGTACACTAGTGATCAGTACTTCACAATGAAGTAACCCTTTTCGTTTTCTCATGACTAAATATGTCCCCTGGCTCTACAGAATACAAAAGCCCGCTGGTTGCGTTTATCAGGACAGTAACTTCAACAAAAATTATAAGGTCTTCACCCTTGACTTAAAGGGTAATAGCCTGATTTAAACCTTTGATAAATTTACACTCACTGGTAATTCACTGTCAGTTAATTCTATTCAAATTCCTATCCTTTAATCATCTAGGGAATAATATTTAAAAATTTATTGCAGCCAAAAATGAGCGTGCTACTAATCAAAGATGGAGGAAAACCTACTGTGATAGCCAAAATAAATAATGCTGCACATGCAAGTGCAACTGAATTTTATGGGTTAAACAGTTCAAAAATTCAACTGCAGAACAGAGGCATTCAGCTCACATAATCAAAGCTGAACAGTGGATGTCTAGCCAATCTAGCGCATGGTCTCAAAGGGAGTAGTGGCTTGCAGGATGAAAACCTGCGCGCATACTAATCTAGATACTTAGATTTAACAGCTATAGCTTACATATCTCACTGGAATTTACTGAATATTCTAACCCTCCACATTAATTACCGGTGGATAAAAAGATCATAGAAAAGCATCTGAAGGCACTGATGCTCTAAGCTAAATGGCATTAATTAGACTGCATCTATTTCAGCAATTTGCTAACAAAGTGCTACAAAAAATGGCTTCACCTGATATTATCCTCTGGCTCAGGTTCACTGTCACTATCTTCAGCTTTTCGTTTAATTCCTCCTCCCGGGGATGGGGAGCCATCAGAATTGAGGCTGGTATTTGGAGATGAAGTTGTCTAGGGTCATAATTATTACAAATAAATAGAGGGGGGGAAAGGATTTATTAGACATTTTAAATTCAAGTTAAAATTAACAGCTATGTGATAAAGAAAAATCACACATTATTTTAGTTCCCCAAAAAATCAAGGCAAAATCTACACAATCCTTAAGCTATGAAGTCAAGCAGCAAAAGAAAAGGAAAGACATCTTTCTATTAGAAGGCAGGCGCTGATTTATACAGCCAAAAAGTTCATCGTATTTTAGAAAGAAAAAGATGAAACAAACAAGACTGGAAAATGATAAGACATGCCAGTGATACATTCCAATTTTGAAATACAACTGTTGTGTTTAGTCCTACAGCTCATGTTACAACTTCATTTTACAGTGACAGTGAAAAATGCATATGCAGAGGACCATACAAATACTGCTTGTAATTCAAAACTGGCAGAAATACTGTTTTCTCACAACTGATCCTTTGAACTCCTTTTAAATTTATGTATTTTAATATGATAGTCTTAAAAAAAGAGTCTGCCATTTTCGGTTCTACAAAGTGAAGATAAATAGCTGCAATAAAATAAGAATTGGCATTTTAAACAAAACCTCAACAAGTACATAGATTCCATAAAAGAACTGATTTGGTTAACCCATGTGCAAAAGTTTCAAGATTAAAAGGGAAGAATAGCAGAAACTATATTTTAAATAAAGCAAATTATATTTATTCAGACTTAAAGACAGAAAGTAAATCTTCACGATGAAAAGAACCTTTACTCAGAAATACGTTCAGTGTTTCAATGAAAAATTATGAACAGAAAGAATGTTAACTTTAATAACAATATGACAATTGAGACTGCTAACAGAGCATTGAACTTATTTCCAGTTACCCATCGCTTTCTAATACCTTTCCAAGGTATTAGAAATTAGGTATTACCTATGCAAACACACACGTACTCTTTAAAAGTGATCTGGGAGACAGATGTTTATGATTAAAGACTGATTTTTTGTTTAAAGCTCTTGCTAAAAAAAAGATACTGGAAATTATACTAGAAATTCTGAGAACTTATTGAAATATAATGGAGACATACAGCTTGGAGGAAAAGTTGTGGTGGGGAATGATACCATATTTTGTGCACGCACTGGTAAATGGCAGCTTGCATCATTTTTCATACATACTGGTCTTTCAGTTTCCTGATTAAAACAAGTTCTTTATACACACATTGATCACTGAAACAAACAAAATGCACACATTCTATGTGCATTTCACATATGCCCTGTCAAGCATGCAAGTCTGGACATGAAAGAACAGCTTCAAGCTATACCTCAATAATTCTCAGCCTGTTTTACTATTTCTTCACAGTACTGAGAGACAGGAAGTCCCCATGGAAAAGTAATAACCAAACAGGTCAGAGTGCAGAGATGTCACAAATTCCAAAAGCAGTAAACAGAAAATATATGTATTAAAAGAACATCTCCAGCTCAGGGAATCAGTTTGTGTCTTGCACAAAACTACTGAGGAAGCTTGTAAAACTATATTCTCAGAAGGTTTGACTCCACAAATGCCAAAGGGGTTTGGTGAGTAGTCACCATATTTGATTCAGATGCATTCATCCCACACCTGCATTCCCTTAACTACTTAATGAGCAATGCTATTTCAAACATTAAAACAAAGAACACAATTTTATTTAAGTAGTCTCACAACGATTGAGTATTAAAAGCCATTTCTCTGAAAAATACATATTTCTTGGTCTGCTTTTCAAGAAGACCTGACAGGTTAGAGAAAACGTTGTCCAGAATTACACAGGATGTGATTATTTTCTGTTTTATTTTTAAATACCTTTAAAATTCTACTTACAGAATTCTGTCTGTCATGCATTCTCATCTCATAGGCAGCTTGTCTAGGGTTACTGATTGCTTGAGGACTGGATCGATTTCCCAGAGCTTGAGGGGAAAACTGACCACCGGGAATAAAAGAAGGATGATCCCTCTAAAAAATAAATACATACTGGTATACTGAAAAAGAAATGTCATCTCCACAGCAATATGGTCATGTCTCAGAATTTTCAGATTAGTACTTTACATAAACAAGCACATTTCTCTCAGTTTGGTTTAAATTAGTTATGTTTAACAATCCTAGCCAGACATAAGATGACACGTGAGACCCTCACATTCCTGTCATTTATTAATCTCTTTCATAAAGAAAAAAAAAACAAAAAACAAAAAACACTTTTGTTGTTAATGTTCTAGCTGGGCTGAAAGGCAGTTTTTTTGAGAAGTGAGATTTCATCTGGCTTACTAGGAACATCGTACTCTTTGTATGCAAAGTGCATAACCTCTTTCATTCTAACAGGGATAATATGAAAATACCTAACTTACAAAATAAATACAGAATGTGTATAGTCCTCTGAGTAGGTATATCACGCACCTTGAAAATTTTGGAAGCTGCACTTACATGAATATCCTAACCAAGAGCAAACCTATGTTGAACCAAACATACCATAACCCATTTTAAAACTATCAGAACACTTCATGAATAAAAGAAAACTCAGTATCTTTCCAATAACAATTGTAAAGAATTCAGCTTCCATGGATCAGAAAGGGCAAATGTTCCAACAACAGCTAATGCTTCTCTATTACATTTATCAGATATTTGGCAACACTGACTTACTTGCAGGCAGAATGAGTAACTATAAGTTTGGGGTAAGCCTTGTTTGTTTGTTTGTTAGAAATGTGTCTTTAACCAAACAAAACAATTTAACACAAACGGGTATGCATATTTAAATCTAAACTCTTATGCTACACTCTATCTGCCTAAGCAACACAGTTGCTGAGAAGACTTCTATCAAAACATGGAAAAGCAATTCTTGTACAGTGTTCATGTTGAAGTATTACTAAGTCATCATGAAAGTGCATAATTGTGTACACTTGAAGGACAAAACATACAGGTATCAGTCAGCATATTCAGCTCTCTCCTTCCGTCCCCTTAAGAAGCCTATAATACACAGTTCCTTCAAAGCCCCAGTTTGCAAAAAGCCACAAAAAAACCAACTAAAAATTAGTTTACACACAGTCCAGAAAATGCCATGATTACAACTGCAGCTTCAACATATTTTCTGAAAGCCACAGTACATATTTTAATTCTTGCTAGATTTTTTGCATTGTGAAAGAAATCAATTTACCTTCATTCTTTTCTTTTTTTCTTTTTGCCGTCTTTTGAAGTTATCCTATGTAAAGAATAAAGAGAAATAAAGTCAAACATACAGATTTCTTGGAAAGATACTATAATCCTTTACCAACAAAAAGACCATAAAGTTTAAGTAATGTTCTGAATAAGATAAAGATCAGTTCTTTTATCTGCAAATCCAATGGAAGTGGGCTAGAAACTTCTACCTTACACTGAAAACCTACAGAAAAAAAGTGAAGAGTAGCTGCTTATTCAGAGCCCCGTAATTTTGGTTATGACTTATATCACCTACTATGCTTAGGTACTAGACTAAGTTCAAGGTATTGAAGGACTGTAAGTGATAACACACACATAAGCTCCTTGTCTGGACTTGAACAGTTGCCAAAAAAAACAAACAAGAGACAAAGTCCTAGAAATGGGAAAAGATGAGGCACGAGGAAAGATCTTGAACCAAAGATACTGAGAACTTGAACAACAAATCAGCATTTTTATTTCAAGAGAAGCATAGACTGCGGCGATTATAAATAAAACATTTTGCCAGCACTGGCAGACCGTTTTTTGACTGGATAGTAAAGACAATTTTCTTTATCCTGTGCTTAATGAATACACTGCAATCAAAATACACATGCCAAAAACTGCACGGACAGTTTGCAGAGGCAGACCAAAAGAACAATAATTTCTGAACACATTTAAAATGGCAGGAGGTGCTGCAAGGCAAGAATGCACTTTGAACTATTATTTAGTACTCCACCCCTGCTCGTTGCTTGCTCTTCCACAGGTTGCAGCAAAGTACAGAATAATTCCTTGTTTAGTTTTTGCAGCAGCTATTCAAGAAGTTCCAGGCAGCAACAGAACTCACATACAGCTTTCGTTTTGCTGTTGCTTGGGATAGCAACCAGAAAAACAGCCCCTGCAGTCCTGGAAAAAGTAAATCAACTGGAAGCACTCAACTCATTTTCAAATACAGATGAAGTCACTAGAGATAACATTTCTTTTTTCATATTCTATTAGAGGAATGTCACAGTCTAACACAAGTCATGAAAAAAAAAAAAACACCTCTTAGAATGTAACAAGAAAATTACATCGTCATCTTTTCTCTTTTTGAAAATACTATCTTCAACTTCTCCAACAGCTAACATGATCATCTGGACTCGCTGCAGGTTAACAAAACCACTTTCTGTGAGGTAGCCCTGTAAAATACAAAATAAAATGATTAAAAATCAAAACGATTTTTGTAAGCACCCAGATATTTTAAAAAAAGAAAAAAATTACCCCAGTTTTGTGCACCACGTTTTTATATATGTTAACCAAGCGATCAATTGCTCCCTCCCTAAAAACAAACAAACAAAAGCATGAGACTTGACATTTAAAACCACAGTACCTATACTTACAGGAGAGTGAAACACATTTGTGTATACCTAATCTCTAAAGATGGCAGATGAGGAAGAAAGTCATTTCCAACAAAAAAGCACATGAATACCCAGTCGTCAACACTTCTTTCAAAATCAAAGGTGAAAGGCAAGCTGGCCATAGTGAGTTCTCTTTCTAAATACTGCAACACACACAAAAGACATCAGAAAGTTTTGTGCAGAGAGTTTAAAAATATTATTTATACAAAACAGATGTTGTAACTGCGTCAACATACCTCTCGCAAAACACATAATCGGATGAAGATAAATTCTTGTTCAGAAGTAGGAAGACTGTCTGCAAACTGATCATGCTACAGTAAAAGGCAAAAGTTGCATTACATCCAAGCTCACTTTAACGTTTATCCAGCTCAATTTTACAGTTTACTTTGAAAGGAACTTAAAGAGATAGGTAAGCACAGGTTCTCAAGTTCTTATGCAAGAATATATCTTGATACTTTGTGTATCTGTTAAGCGACTGAGTGTTTTCTCTCACCAGTAGGAAAAAGAAAGCAAACCAATACAAATGAGGAAGTTAAGTTCCACATAGTATTTACAGGCTACAGAACTACAATTTTTATTTAGTAATATAAAAGGAAAGCCAGGTAATTCCAGTAACATAATTTGTATTGACAAATTGCAAAACTGACAGCAAGAATAACTTGAGGATCTCAACACATGAATTTGCTTACAAATTAGAAGAATTTCTAGAAATATCGAAATTCTTACCTTGCCTTGTTTTTCTCTAGGCAAACCTTGACAATCCTTAACCTCGTGACCCATCTGGTTACAAAGAGCACATGGCTTGGGTTTATTTGGTTTAAACTCTTCCCTAATTATGGTGAAGTTTGGTTCATGTGTAGCTAAACCGAGCATAATTAGGTCAGCTACCAATCAAAAGAGAAGAATAAAATACAATGAAGGATAAACAGTTTAGCTCTTTTGAAAAAGAAAAAGCGTAAAGTCAAGTACATTCTAATTTAAGCAAGTGTGAACACAAATACAACTAAGCGAAAGTTGGCCCTTCAGTCTCATGGCCAGTGCTAGATCTTTCCCCAAGTATTAGATAGTTTTCAAAAACTAACAGATTAATTAGATTATGTACACAAATACAAATGAAAGCCTAGACACTACAGCCCAACTCATTAAACTTTCTTATAATGTTTCTTGATAATAAGACATTGCTAGCCAAGAACTCACCATCAGCCCCACACAGACAATGATGAGTATTCGGGTCATGGTTTGGTTGAGCTATACAACAGAAAATTACATTTAGCGAACCAAAGTCATGTAAGACAAATTAGTAACAATACCTTAGTTTAAAACAAAACTATCACATTTATTTCAAGTTTACCTCTTTGTCTTCTAATATAATCCATGATTTTATGTTCTCCTTCACCAGGAGCACTAGCATCAGACAAAATTACCTGTGGAAGATTTACAGATTAGGTAAACAATTTATGCTGCCACAAGTAAAAAAACTATGTGGTTTTTATACTGAATCTGACTTACAAATATCTGAAATCTTAATTTGTAGTGTCAACTAGAATATTATGACACAAAAATAAGTTATTTAAAGAGTTTGAATGAACAGACCTTCATTTCCTCTACTAATTCTAGGATGAAGCTGACAAGTTGATTCAAATACCACTGAAATTATCGCATCATTAGCTTCCTGATATATTATTAAGGCAATTGAAATAGGCATTAGGGTTTTCAAACCTCATGTCTGATGGAAAGAATTAAGTCAACTGCTCTCTAATTACACCACTTTTACAGTCAACTTATGGAAAATAAGAGACCACTGCATCTGAATCTAACTATTCTGTCCTCTTGTACAAAGCAGCAAACACAGGGTTGTAGTCAGAAACAGAACTCGATGTAGGTGGAGTTGTTGAGGAACTAGAGAGGAGAATCTCAAAGTCCAGAAAGCATGAAAGTTGATCATCTGCTGTTGTCCGTCATTAGAATAATAGGGAAAATGTAGTCTGAGGTAGCAAACAAGTTAAAAATAAATAGTGAAAAGAATACATATACAGTGGATCTTGACACTTTTCCCCAAGATGACAAAGTATTCCTAAAACACTGTCTCCCATTACATCAAATTGTAACTCCCCATATCAAATCTTTTCATTGCTTTTAACTGAAATCAAAACAAATGGTGCTTTTAGATTGTATTATTAGGGTGAAACGCATATCTGAAGTCCAGCAAAACGTGCAAGTTTGCCCATTATTAATAACAATGGTGCCAGAAGATGAGATAAATCTGTTAAATTTATACTCTTCAATCATATCCCAACATAGCCTGATAGATCACTTAAATGTTCCTTAAGTATGAAATTGTGAAACTTACTGTCAAATTTTTCCACCCCGGGTCACTGTTCAAACGGTCAGCAATGTAATAGCGGAGACATTTAGCAAGATTGTCCATAAACTCAGTTCCCTAAAAAGTGACGGAAGAAAATAAATTAAGCCATCATCCAGACACCGGCAATTGCTGGTTAAAGTGCAAGATTACTTACTGGGGTAATACAGTTGCTGTCAAATCTTTCTTTCACTTCTTCTGGAGGAAGAATGCCACCTAGAGCAATAAAGACATTTTATCATGCCAAAATGTTTTGAGTGTTCCATATTGGTTTACTTCTGTAAAAACCCAGAAGGCTTCCCTGATAACAATTAACACTTAGTGAAAAATCACTTTGTTTCAAAACAGCTCTTACAATTACATTATCTTCATCTTAAAATAAGCTACTAGTACATGTACAAATGTTGCTTGTTGCTTCAGAGAAGTGATTTCACTACCTATTCTGGTGAAGATCGTGAAAGAAGTCTCAAAGAAACTAAACTTGCTAAATGAGATAAAACATTAGGAAATTTTCTTACTTATTCTCCCCTATGTTTCCACTATCTATTCACTTGGGGTCCCAAACAGGGTTACACCAACTTCTCTCATCTCTGAGCTTCATAAAGGGTCTTCGTAGTCTAGAAATGCTACAGGAAAAAGTGTTAAAAGTCTTTGTCCTCCGTTTTTTATTTCTAACTTAGGTTACACAATGGCCCTCTCACTCGGAATACCACATTCATTCCTCCTACACAGTCACCTGAATTAATTTCTCCATCCCAACCGGCATGTTTCAGTTACACACACTGCTTTCATTCAAGTCATGCTACTGTCACTCTTAAGTTGTGCTTTGTTCCCTTGTTGAGTTCAGTTTCCACTCTAACAAGTAACTACGCTTGCTTGCTGTTCATTCATTATTCCTCTGCCGTACTATTTTCACATGATCCCTACTTTTAAGCTGTGACTCTTTTTTTAAGCCCTACGATATGGATTTCCTTCCATTAAGAGTTTTGCTTAGCGTCCCACTACTACATTTATCCCTGTTCTTCTGTTCATTCTTTTTTCCCTAAAGGAATTAAAAACACTCAACACAAATCTAGTTCAGGCAGGGGGACAGAAAAACAAGATATCACTCTTCTTTTACCTTGGATCTTAACTTTGGAAAAGAACAGATCCATCCTTCCATAGGTTTACTATACCCTCCTTCTTCTAGTAAGGCACAGATAAATATCCAGGGACCAAGACAACTCTTTTCTAACCTTTACTGAAGCACCCAAAACCAAAAAACATGAAAAACGTCAGATATGGTCACAGCTTTACCTTTTGCCAGAATTTCTTGTCGTATTTTTTGCTTCTCTTCTGCAGCTTCCATGCCCTCCTTTGATGCTCTGAATCTTCTTGACCGCTGTTGATTCATTTTTGCACGAGGAGCCTAACAGGTACCACAATGCTTGGTTCAGTCATTGCATCTAGCCAATTATTTTCTATCTGCTGGTTGCTTCTGGTTTTTAGAACAAGTCTTTTGAAACTGGGATTCTGTTCTCTCACTCCCCTGTAACCACTAGTAACACTCATATGGCAGGACAGGGGGCTGGGCAATTTTTTTCAATACATTTCTTCAGCTTCTAAGCGAGGAAACCCAGCAGTATGCACATCTCTTACCACCATCTCAGAAATGCACAGTGCTCAAGGATTCAAAGATTCCTTCGCAAAATAAATTAAACTTGCAGGGCCATGTATCTGAAAATAATTATTTATTACATAACCCTTTTTCCAAAAAGAAATTCCTAAAATTGTATTCATAACTCTTTTGCAAATAAAAAGACTAGAGCAGACAGTACTTAGTTATTACTTAAGGCAGGTATGTTGGGGTTTTTAAAAGGATACACCAACATTTAGCTTGGATTACTTTTATAGAGACAAATATCTCAGGAATTCCTGCACTTGAATGCAAGTAAAAATCTTTCTATTTAATAATGCTCATCTTACCTTGGAGAAACTGCAAGGCCTAGACAAACAGCCAAAGCTTAGCAGACCTACCAGAAGTCTGCTAGGCTATTTTGGTGTCTCTCACTGAGACAACACAGTCTGGATAGAGATAAATTCAGTAAAGTGAAGGTTTTACGGAAAGGTGGTATCTTTCATCAGACCAACTGATACGCCAGGTGGGATAGGGATAAGGTATGGAAAAAGACAGACTCAAATGTCCTGGTAAAGCTAGCCTGTGAAACATTCCACAGCATGATTAAGTCACTGGCTGTTTTAAGTGCATGTGCTTAAATGGTTTTTTGGTCTTTCCCAGACTGTTGCATAAATCATTACTAAAGCCATAGAATGGAGGAAGATGAGAAATAGTTGCAATGTTACTGTCTTACGGAATTTTCCTGCTTTGTAGAAGCAAAGTTCAAATTGCAATAGACTACATCAGTTAGCCTAGGTAACCCCATGGACAACAAAACTCACAAATGGTTTTAAATACCCTCACCAAAATCTAATTAACAGTACATTCTACTTATAGTTTTTCGTTTTAGAAAACTATTTCATAAAGGATCTTGTAAGAGCAGATGTCATCGATCCTAATGCTGCCAACAGCTGTTACCAGGAACTATACATATCAATACTTACTACTCCGTCTATAGCCATGTAGAGAAGTCGTCTTGGTCGCACAATGTTGAATATCCTGTCAATATACTCAAAAATCGCAACCATCATTTCATCTTCATTTTTAGGCGCTGGCCTGAAACATAGAATATTTCATTTAACATGTGAAATGCTATGAATAATTCCCATTTACAGACAGATACAAAAAACTGCCTTACTTGTCTTCTGGATGTGTACAAGGGTGAATTATACCATTCATGTCCAAATATAGATTATCAAACTCCACCTCATTAGGGTTAGGCTTGCTTGTATCGATTGAAGCCTTGACACCATTGCATTCTTTTGCCTGTGAAAGCAGATGAAACAATTATTATAGTACTCAATTATGGAAGTTGCAAAAATAACCAATAGAAGCACTAATGTACAGACACGCAGGAGCTGATTACTTCAGGGGCAGTACAAAAAGACAGCAACAAACTACCCACAAGATAATTACCTGGAGTATCACGCTTCTAGTATTAAAGCAATTTTCTTTTAAGACCTTTATAAACTAGCACGACCTGAAGGTATTACAATGACTTACAGCAGAGCTGGCTCATACCTATTAATTGGCACGTATTATAAATATTGTTTCAAGAAGTTTCCACACCTTGCATTTTCCAGGAAAACAATTCTTTTTATCACCAGGACCATACAGTCTCCCTCAAAATGTAGTAAAGGGATTTCAAAGTTTCTAATGTAATGCTCTAAAGTTAATGTGACAACAAATGTCAAAAATCTTCTTACTTTTAACACTTAATTTTCCAGATGGACACACATAAACAAACTCGTACCATTGTCTTTCCTCACTGCAATACAACATTTAATTCACATACACAACTGTAGAGAGAGAGGCAGCCAAAGCAATTCACCTATGGTGTCCGCATACTGGAGTGAAGCAGATGACATGACAAGCTTATCCAAGTAACAGTATATCAGTACATCCCGATGAGCAAAAGAAAAGAACATTTTCTTCCCCTAGAGTCTGCTATACAGAGAAAGGAGATCCCAGCAGACAAAAGTCGTCATTTGGGATATATACGTATTACTCTTCCTGTTGGCTATCAAATGCACTGAAGTGCTTAAACCTCTGAACTCCTGACTCTGAGTTGGTCCATGGATATATTCGAAATGCTAAATAAATCCCAGTCCTTACTTCCCACTTCTGAAAGTGGGTCAACTTTCAGCTCTAATGCTTCTCTTTCTTTATGTCAGTGCATTTTCTACTATGAGGCTGCTACATGCCAAACATCAAACTCAGTGCTAAATGATAACACCTACAGCCATCTATGTTCTGGGGATTATTCAGTGTTCCTGAATGCATGCAAGAAGCTAAGCGTGGTAAATCCACAACTACAGAGAAAATGAATCTCGGCTGAACACCCAGGAACTAATAAATAATCCCACTACTCAAGGATAGGCGGGGTCAACATAATACCAGTTTATTTTATTCATGCTGGCATGCCAACAAAAAGCAACTGTCTCGGCAAAGAGAACAGTCTCTGTAACCAGCCATGGGCAGACATCAGTGCCGACACCTATAATACCTACGTGAGCACTCATCCCCTTCTCTCAAGGAGTCAAAACAATGAGCTTGGAAACACGGGCGAGATCCAGCTCCTCTCTTCACGGTGGATTAGCAATCACGTTCAATTTTGATTCCTCGCCACACTTTTTTGTTTGTCAATAGGCAGTTAGCAACACTCACAGCAATTATGAGCAATTCTGCATTGTCCTTTTCACAGCACTACAGCAGAACGTATAAACCACCAGACTCAACACCAGTAACGTCAGGGAGGGAAGAGAGGTGAGTGACCAAGATAAAGTCAAATGCGTTTTTAAAGAAGTCATTGCTGGAAAAAGTTATAAAGTATGACAAAGTTGGAATGCAGAGTACTCTTGAACAGCTCGCAATTCATAGTGTCTGTTTTTATGTCAAGGCTACGAGCAGAGAACTACATGAGGCCACGAGGAAAAATGCCATACGCCTGATTCTCTCATTGACATGAAACCCATCGACAGCTGATGGGCAAGCATCAAGCACTACCTCTGAACTCCCACCTGCAGACTTACTGCTCTTCTAATAGAACTGAGCTCCCCACATCTCTAGGAGGGAGCTCCAACCATTGCATTCAGAAGCTAAAACCTGCAGGCCATAGCACCAGTTTTCTTACAGTCTTCCTGCTTAGAGTAGCAGAACTAGGTGAACTTATTCCAGTCTTAAAAGGCAAAAGTCAAACCTCCAAAGCCAAGTAAGTCTTTATTCAGCATTTACATTTTTCATAGTTGTAGGAGTATGCAACATTTCCAGTGCAATTTTGCTAATTTTAAATAACAGAACACTAAGTACCTCTATTTCATTTTTAAGACATACAAAGTTCCTGCTAATTCACATCTTTCTTCTACCATTCATTCAAATTAGTCAAATTCTGACAGATGAAATCTTGACCACTGTTTGGATCCTTCAGAATTCAAAAAAATCGTGTTAGCGTGTTACTGAACTTCTTAAAACACAAAAACACCCTTGGCTTGAGCAGAAACTACTTGTCAAGTGGAAACACTATACCGTAGCTTATGGTTTTTATAGTCACTCTGGGGAACCCAGACCTACAGTTCTAAGAGAAGAGTATTCATTCTCGCTTATATCAGATAACAGGACAAGCAGCTTGTCTTGTGTTCTACTTGATTTTTCATCAAACCTCTTGCTAAAGCTAACTGTGACTCAGAAGATATCAAAGGCTTACAACTATGTGACATGGAAAATAAAATTGCCCTCTCCACAGATCCTATTTTCAGTCTTGAAGGTAAAGCAAAATAAGTCTGATCTCTTTTAGATGGCTTCAAAAGTCATTCAGTTTTCATCTGCATACTGTTATGTCAGCAACTTTGCCACTACATGCTCAAAACCGATCAGCTTTTTAATGCAACAGACTTAAGTATCTGGGAGTGATATCTCTTGGGATATAACTAAACTGTTCACTTTTAATCTACAGCTGCTTTTGAAATGACTGAAAATAGATCTTCAAATATGATACTTTAGTTGCAGCTTGAATGAATTTGATTAAGAATCTCCTGGATTTTATATTATCTTCAAGATCTTCCTCTTATTCTTCCTGCTGAGCTTAAGAAAAAGATTAATCAGATTTAAGAAAAGGAATAATCTAGCTAGGTAAGAGAACAAGGATCAACTTTTTAATATTTCAAAGAGAGAAGCTACCAGGAGATACAAAATTTATTATTAGAAAGATTTCAAAGCAATCCTAAAACACACATAGAAACGATAACATTGTGTGACAAATTTAAATTCCTCTATAGTAAGACAAACTACAGCTTCTCCCTGTTGTCCTAGTCAACTCTCAAATTTATGACCATATATGAATATAAAAAATTGTAATAAATGTGAGGTATCCATGAGCCATCCTAGCTGTAAATGCAACATGCTCTTAAGTTGGAACAAAGCAACACAGGTAAGGACATCAGGGTCTGATGCTTCCGTTATGGTCAATCTATTTGACTCAAAAGACTTGCCATATTTTTCCTTTTCTTTTAATAAAGAACATTTGCTATTACAATTTGAATTATTAGAAGGACACACAACAACATACTCCAAAGATCTTTGCACACACCTTCACTTTACCTGGCCATCATAGCAATTCTGATTAAATAAAGGTCCGACTCCACATTACACGCTTGCCACCAACTTTCCCCAGCACGTGCGAACATGCAGCACTGTCTCCTCGAGCCCTCCGAGCCCGGATCCTCAGAACGAATGACATCTGAGATGGCACAGAAAGCCAGACTTGACCAAAGCCATCACTGGTGGCTGCCAACAGCCTACTCCAGAGAAAGCATTCATACGAGCATCTATTAAGCAATACCCGTCAGCACACAAACCACCTTTTTTATAGCAGTTCCTCAAACTTCACTTGTGCACCAGTCACAAATTCATTTCTTGCAGCTGCAGCTAAAACCATCTTCACACATTGTGCTAAGGCAGGCTAATAAGCCGTATTGGTGACAAAGAGTAACTCACAGTTTTAACTGTGGAAGAGCTGCAGCATTTCATCAATGCAAATGTATGACACCGTTTCTCTGCCTGAATCTGAAAAAGCAAGAACACCCTGACTGCAACAAGAGCTGAACAGTAACTGCGATTTGATGGCCTGCTACTCAGGTATACTGAAACCTTGCTTAAGACAAACAGGTAATATATGAAGTCAAAAAACAGTATCAATACATAGTTTATCACATTTTTCCTGCACATTTCTATCTCCTTCATGGTACGGTAACTCCTAGATAAGAGGCACATCTCTCCCAGGGCAGGGCAGGATGCAGTGCGAAAGTGCAAGCCACAGCACGAGCCCAGCAGCAGGCTCAAGAGTACAGACCTGTGTTGCTTTTGGATGCAGTCACAACATCTTGTGTTGGAGGGTAAACAAAAGAAAAAAAAACAACAGAGAAAAGCACAGGAGGCTACAGAAAGACCAGTAAGTGAGAGAAAAGCCTCATAAAAAAATAATTAGAAAGACCTAAAAATTATATATCCGTGAAGTATTCAAGCGCTATGTCAATGATAGCCTAGGGCAGTGCTGCAGATGTATACCGAGGTAAGATCCTCCATCAGTCTGTGCAGATGATAAGGACAGCCCAGGTCCCTCAATGCCTCACTCCTGGCTTTTGTGTGCCTGCATCACCGCCAGGACCACCGAACTCGTGTTCCTGAGAACTGGGCGGCCTCACAGAGCCAGGCAAGTTTCCAGGCCCAGCTGAGAGACCTGTGGAGGAGGCAGGAGGGAAGGACCCGCCTCAGTGCGGCCCTCGCTCCTCACTCCATGTGATGCAGGTACGGCACCTGGTCAGAGGAAAAGACTTCAACAAATCCCGGACGAAATCATCCTTCCTTCCCTGCGCCCCCCACTAAAAGGGGGAAGCAGGAAGAACCTGAGCTCCTACTTTAAAATTTAGAGTCATCTTTGTCGCACAGTAAGCTCTAGCACCCCACCAACAAATAGCGTCTTCTCCCTACCGAAAGGAAACCACCGTTTTATTAGAAGAGACCTAAAATTCCGATTCCCCCCTAAGTGCCGTGCTGGCAGCGTTCTCCCCACGCAGTTTTTCACTCCCTAGCCCCGCAGGCGGACCAGACGATTTCCAGGAGCCGGGTGACGCGCTCCTGCACGGCTTTCCCTCGCCCCATGCCCTCACGGGGCCCGCACGGCGGCCCCGCGGCACCTCGCGCTGCTCCTCGCCCCCCCCCACCGGTTACCACAAACCGCGGTCGCCACGGCCGCTGCCCCGCGGGCAGGCCCCGGCCCCTGGCCCATACCCCCGGCCCCGCGCACCTTCTCCTCCACGCAGCTGACGATGATGGAGGGGTACTTGCGGCTGAGCCAGCGGAAGAAGGCCGGCACCCCCATGGCGGCCCGCCGAAGCGCAGCGGAGCGGAACGGGCTGGGCGGTGGCGGCGCTTCCGGGGGCGGGGGGTGCCGCGGGGCAACATGGGGGCGGCCGCGCCGGCCGCCATCTTGGGGGCGGGCGCGCGCAGGCGCGGGACTAGCCCCGGGGGCGCGGGGGGGAGAGTGTGGGCAGGCACCATCTCCGCCTGATAAGTGCGCTTCGGCGGACAGAAAACCGTATTAAAAATTAAAAACTGCTTGAAAAAAAAAAAAAAACAAAAACTGTTTTCCAGCGTTTCTGTGGAGTGGCTCAGGCAGAAGACGGATGATAAAAATGGGTCAGGGAAGGGCTGCTCCTTCAAAGCTAATGCTGCGGGGCTGCATACAAGTTTAATGAGAGCCTCCACTATAAGGAATTAAGAATAAAAGCGAGGCTTTTTCACCTACAGAAACAGACGAAAGCACTACCGGGCACGGTGAACTCGGTGTAGTTTAGCCAAGCAGACTGGCAGGAGGGCGGCGGCTGCTGCACAAAGAAACCCCTTCACGTCACTGCACCCACATGAGCAAATACTATTAAGTTAGCTCCTTGATGGTGTTGAAACGGAATTAAATCTTCAGATATCAAAAGGGATTAACGTGCAGAAGACTTTGTGATCTGCTGTGTCCTGTCCCTGTACACCAACTTGATTAGGAGGGCAGCGACACACAGCAGGATGTGGGAAAGGAGCCCAGGAATCATTAATAAAAATAACAAAACCTCAGCTGTGCTTATTGAGTCAATGCTGCTGATTTGGTGAGGGGAGAAGAACCTTGTTAATTTTCCAGAAAAAAAATTAACCAAATATTGTATTCTTTGCCTTGCTTAGCCATTTTCTGTTGTCACTCCTCTTACAAAATCTGTGACTCGAATAATTACTCTGGTAACTTCGTATTGGCACTACATCTGTTGTATCAGCTCGAGCTTGTGCTTTATCTGCTCCTTAGAAAACCAACCCTGATTGAAGTTTCCTACTGTATTACTTCTTCTGGAATTTTAGTATATAGTAAGGAAGCTTAGTATTAACATTTTATTTGTATTGAGGGGCAATCAATTGTTTTTCTGATGATACTCTAAAAAAAAACACACAAAACAGCAGCACTAGCAAATGGAAATGAAACACGATCATCTTATCTTATAATTTATCTTATAATTACTTGCATAAACAAGCTCTGAAAAAAATTAATACTGCAACAAACATTTCCTTGAGAAGACAGTCTACATTTTGCTGGGGGAAGGAAAGCAAACAGAATAAACAAAAATATCCTGCAAAGGTCCTAAAGCAAAACTGAGCAACAGCCAGCACGGGGAGAACAGGAGCACTGTCTCCCACAGAACATGCTGACATCTGTATGAGCAGGACAACACCCAGACAGTGTGGAGTCACAAAGAGCACCATGCCCTCTCAAGCTGAGGCATGAGATACCCCCAAGCAGTAAGATTTAGCTTATTTTTGGAACCTTCTCCAACTATTTTCAGTGTGACCTGCATTGAACACTAGGCAATAAACCCCAATGTACATAGGTCAAAATGAGCCCGTCTACAAGGAAATGTCATACTAACCCTTCTCAAAACAGGAGTTATTGCAGAACAAGATCTGTGCAGGACTTGTGAATTTTCTGCTTCAACCAGTATACGTGTGTCAATGTTCACACACACACAAATACGCTCTCCTTGTTCCTACATGGATCCTTTTCTTCCCAAACTTCTATGGCTTGGGTAGTCTCTACCATACAAAGTTCACGAGGAACTCATTGTAGCTCTGCACGTCACCTCAGCGCCCCCACAGACTATGCCACCTCACCAGATGACAGCACCCGTCCAGCATTTTTTTTTTGCAGGCACCTATGTGCTAACTTGTTTCTGTGGGCGTGAGCTGAACAGCTCTGCTGTTCATACAGCTGTACAGCTGTATGGATGTGACACACAAAAAAGGATATAGCACTAAGTCATTGCAAATACACAGCACACTTCTTGTTACAGTATTTTCCATAGATGAGTGGCATGCTGATTTAAATCTGTTCAAGCTGTATTGATTACAGTCCTGCTGTCCATCAGCATCATGTCATCATCTTGGGGCTGCCAGTATGACAGCTGTCAAGGAGCTAAATAAAGTTGACTGTCAGAATGTTTTGCATCTAATGAGTCTGTGCACAAGAGTATAATAAAAAAAAAAGTGTTCTGGAGGAACTCGCTATCACTTAAATACTGAAAGAAAGATATTGCCTTAGCAGAAACTCCCAAAGCCATCTGTCATCTGTCATGGGCTGCATGTCTGTGGCTGAGCTGGACTAAGGCAATGGAAAGCACCAGAGACTAGTGATGGAC
This sequence comes from Cygnus atratus, assembly GCF_013377495.2. Lineage (NCBI taxonomy): Eukaryota > Metazoa > Chordata > Aves > Anseriformes > Anatidae > Cygnus > Cygnus atratus. The sequence continues at coordinate 119,710,220 of NC_066364.1, forward strand.
TAGTGATGGGTGCCTTGTATCATGCAAGGAGATTTAAAGTGGGCTGACATCAACAACCCAGAATCATTCAAAGAGCTTAAAACTACAAAGGCACTGCAGATTTGATGCACACTGCAGATTTGATGCAATGTTACTTTGCAGTGCAGCCTGCTAGAGAGACTTTTTCCAGCTGAACTTTGGTCTGACATTCACTGGAAGTCATGTAGCAATAGCCTGTCTGTGGCATGGCACACTGCTGAGCTTATATTTAGCAGATGGCTAGAACCATCAGGAATGAATTACCACAGCTGATCAGAAAAAAGAACCAAGGAGCAATAAAGCAGGCACCAGCCCTGCCGTTATGGGTTCAGACATTCATTATGGTGCAACGCTCCCGGGTGATACTGAGCCTACAAAAAGGAAAATAAGCTTCTAGCTTGCTGCCAGAAGACTCCTGAGAAGTTCCTAAACCTACCTGGTGGTCCACCAAGAGCAGCAGCATGACAGCGTTAACACTTCTGGTTGTACTGCCACTACATTGCAGAATTCCTTCTCAAGTATTGCTGACAATTTGCATGACAGTCCTGCAACGTGTTTTTGTCCTGCCAAGGCTTTGATGCTAGGAGTGGACTGAGGCTGGCCATAGCTATGAGGAAGGAGTGGGGAGCTTTGCCACTCACCCCTCTCCAGCAGCCTGGCATAGCCCACCCTACATCATCACTCGTCCCATGGGAATTGTTGCCTCAGGAAGCAGGAGACTTCCTGTGGTCCCTGGAGGCTGCCAGCTCCTCTTTGCCTCCTCTAACCTGCCACCTCTTTGCCAACAGCCTCTGAAGGGGAGATCACAGGAGCCTTAATCCAAAGTTACCTGAGATCTGATGGGTACAGAAACCCCAGCACAGTGGAGGAGGACACGAAATCCTTTGGTGAAGTCGCCCCTGTCCCAGGGTCACCCCAGCTAAGCGCTCCTCTTCCTCCTGCCCAGGAAACAGAGCAAACAGCTCTGACCTAGGCAGACCTGTATCACTGGCTGGGATCCACATGGCCATTGCGTGCAGCTGTCTCGTGCTACAAGAGCCCTAGTCACACACCCACCCTGCTCCATCCTCACCAGCAGCTGATTTGCAGCTGATTTTCCAGTTGTTGAAATAATCAACACCACACCATTGCCAACATCAAACTCAGGACCTATGAGATGAAGCAAGCCAACAGACATCTATACTAACCCTTTCTTCCTCTGAGTTTCAAGCTTTCTGCAAGCCTGTATTTCATATTTTCAAGCATAGCTCAGACTACATGCTCTTTTTATTAAAGAGAATATTGTTACCATTTTAAAATTGTTTTTGATGGACTAGAACCAGAGATTGGTGCCTGTATTCAAAGATGCAGTACTGCTTTGCAGCAGACTTTAATTGGGGTGCTGTTTTTTGCTTTTGAACTTATCGTAATTATGAACAGATTTTTTTTTTTTTAATATGTCCCCTGGTTTCTCCCTTCGAAAGAAAATCTCATGTTTAATGAACTTAATTTTAGATAAAAGGAATTAAAAGAAGAAAATTAAAAATGCATGAAGCTCCTAGAGTCATCCAATTACTGTGATGTCCATACAGCAATGCCAGCATGGATTTTACAAAGCAACTAAAAGCAGAAAATCACTGAGGATCACCACATGTAAACGCTGTTCTGTTCCAAAATGTGCTGAATTGGAAATATACATTTTATGCATTTCTTCTTCTTGATCTGTTGCAGAAGATCAAGATCAAACATGCCAGGCAGCCCTGAGTAGCATATGTATGCATACCCAGAATGCCTGCTTTCTTTTTTCAAAACCACATTTAGATCTGTAGTCAAAATATTAGAATACATATATGCATCAGAAGAGGATAGTCTTTGCATTCACAGTGCAACAAAAGCAGCCGCCAAGCTGGTCAGCAGTAGTATTGCTACCAAGCAGCGGTGGCCTAGAAAGCTTCCAGCAAAAAGAGAAGGCTGATGTAGTCATGAAACACTACTGTCCAGGCAGTTTTCTTGAGAAACACACTTAGAGAAATACATTTGGATCATCTGTGACAAGGAACAGAAACAGATTTGCCTCTCCATTTGTCAATGCCTCTTCTAGATCTTGATCTGAATTTGACCTAAGTTCACAGCTGACAGAAAACATTCACAGAGAGAAATAAATACACTCAACATGATGCCATCACTGCCCAAAAGATGGCCATCACTGCACAGCAACATTGCCCAAGGACACGTTTCATGTTCCAGTAGCTGGGACCACTCTCAGAATAAGTTTAATTCTGTCAAGCTAGCCAGTTTGTTTTCTGACCTAATGGATATGATTTCCAGATCATTACTGACAGACACCTCACTTGTGACAAGCTATTCATCTCTGTCATGCAGGATTACCCAAAATACAGCTGCATCCTTGACCTCGTCTGCTGGCACTGGGCAGGAGATGCTCATTGTGAGCAGGGACCTGCAGACAGCCAGCTCCAGCTCCAGGAATAGAAAGAAATCCATATAGATAGACCCAGCTCCCTCCTCAAGGAAGTTGTTTTAAAGACAGCCCCAACCCTCTGAGGTGAAACACACTGAGACTAGCACTGTGTAACCATCTCAGGGCCAGTGGACATATCTTCATTTGGTCCCCAAGAACAAAGACATCACAAGTAGGCTCAATCTTATGGGTCAGGATTTCCTTCAGATTTCCTTTCCTTCAACTTATCAATTAAGAGAAAACATACATACAAGGAGGCTGTGTATAATATTTATTTTGCATTTAAAATTTTCTTCAAATACAAAGTGATGAGGTGCACTTTCAACATCTTGCACAAGTTCGGAGTGCTGCTATGTTGATTTCTTTCCTAAAAGCAAGAGGTGGAATCTCAATCATAGAAGTCAAATTCATCTGCTGTGCTGTGAATTTGTGGATGCAAAGCAGCCTCACTCTCAGAGCTGCTGTCATCAGATACACCCCAGAAAGCTGAGTGTGAAGAAAAAGAGGAGAGTTATAAAATCTTTTCCATGTTTATATCACCACATAGACATAATTTTACATCTCTTCTGAGGTAGCCAGACACCATGGTTTGTAAAGAAGGTCAGTGTTTCAAAAGACTGCCAAGCCTAGGTGTGCATTTTGGATACAGTGCGCTGTCAACAAGTTATGGTCTCCACAGCAGCTCGATTAAGAGAAACAGTGCACTCATTTACAAGTCTCACTTCATTGTTCCTCAAGGTAGTTTTAAGGGAACATTTCCACTCCAAGCAATTTACTTGAGCATCTGCTGCCTGAATTACAGCTTTGTCTATTATGTTCTACTTTCTCCTTCTACTTGACCCTGAAGTGAAGTCAGTCAGACCATGACATCACAGAGTTGGCATAAAAATGGCAATGATGTCACAAATGGAAAAACACCACCTTGTGACAGGATCAAATCCAGGCAAAAATGACTTCAAAGACCTGGATGGCTTTAACAAATGGATCTGGTAATTAGCAAGCAATTTCACAGAAACAGAATCACATTTAAATTTGGAGTGCCTGAGAGATTCCTCAATATGTAAATTAATTTGACCCATGGAAGGAAAAAAAACAGAAGCCTGACACATGGGGAAATACAGAGCTCTTCAGGATGAAGGCCTGATGAGATGATTCAGGTGTGAAGGCTGCCAGCTCAATCGTGCAGTAACTGTTAATTTTTCCATTTCCCTTGATTTAAAAGAGAAAGGAAACAAAACCATAACAGCCAAAAAAAACAAAAAATATCCTTTTCTCTCCAGCAAAAGCAGTTGCTTCACCACAGAAGGGCCACCGAGGACTGCTGCTGATCAGCAACAACACTGGACTCAGCAACCTTTGAGACAGCGTTTGAATTTAAAACTAGCCCCAAGACAGCAATAAAAATGGGCTAAAGAACTTGGGGAAAACACGAGCACAAGTCAGGATAGAATTCACAGGCACAAGTGCTCCTTTCCACCTTGGACTCACAGTTTCCTGGGGCAGCGCAGGAAGGGCAGGGACATGGACACCTGAACCCATGCTTCTCCCTTCCCTGCCCCAATGAATTCCCCTGCAGGAGAACTCATCTTTCCCCCTTGTAACCCACTGTAGAAAGTGGCCACAAGCTAGCATGTCAAGCCTACAGTTAATTCCAGAGCTGCACTGTCTGCCTGTTCCTGACCTTGTCAGAGGGCGGTTTTTTCTCCAAAGGTAGCACAATAGCAGTGATGCCCCAAATGAGGCAAGACTCAAATATGGATTCAGGCAGCAGGAAGAGAGGAAAGCTGTCAAGCCTCATACAGAAATTGCAGCTCATATTTGACTGAAGCACTGTTCACGTACTTTGTGCTTTTGATGGCACAAGCTATATAAACACCTTATCTACAAATGCAGCAGCCGCATCTTTCATCCTATATCCCTGGCCCCCCAGGCCTGCCGTGAACAGCAGAGTGATGCAGGCTGCACATGTGGGAAGAGAACAAACATGTCCAAAAGCTCCAAAAAAAAAAAAACAGCTCCCAGCAGAGAAGTACATGGGTGAGAGATGTGCCAGACACCTTTCAAACAGCAAAGCAGCCATCCTTAAGCCTGTGCAGATCTCACTCCTCTGAAATATGTTCTGTACTGTTCAGGACTGCTGAGCTCCAAGCAAAGAGCTTGCAGGTCCCAGTACTTTGCTTACAGAAGGCTTGATTAGAGGTGACTTTAGACACCAATGGTTATGGTGGTTAAGAGAAAAATCAAATAGAATGAAAACACGCAGGGCCCAGACCTTGGTTTAAAAGAAAGATTACTCGCTTGTGGAAAAAAATTGTTCCAGACACACAGGCATGTGCAGACACCCTCATGTACCTACCTACAGTAACCATGCAAACAAACATGCTGCTGCCCACCTGTTCCTGCACCCGGTATTTCAAAGGGGAAGATCAAGAAATAGTCAGATTTTTTCTTCACTAGGTGTTCTCCTGCCTGCTATTTGTTACTATTTAATTTAAACCCTGAAGCACAAAGATTAGTGTTGCTTCCAAAACATATGCGCTATGAAATGCATCCTCTGTGGTCCAGAATTTCTTATGTCAGCTATTTGCCTGTACCGAGACAGGGAAATTCCCCATTTTCCTTTTCCCAGCTCCTTAATAATGCTTACGTCGTAGAAAACCTAAGAAAAACTACACTTAAAAAGATATTGATTTTTAAATAGCGTAACATTTGTTTCTTACCTTTGGATTTTATAGCAGTTACAAATCCTTTCCTGACTTCAGTCCTGGAAAAATAGAAAGATTTTAAATATTCAGCACAATGCCACAAAATTAAAATATAAAGGTGACATTTTTTCTAAGCTATGACAAAAAAAAAAATCAGCAACTTCTGTAACTTTTTGTTTTTTAATAACTACTCTCTCCTAGGGTTTTCTTCACCTTTATGCTTTATAAAAGGTGGAAAAATTATCATGCAACAGGGATATTGATCCAGATGTTCAAGCAGAGTGATTTGGAATCGTTCCTTGCTAGCACTGCTGATTTACACTAGTAGTGAATTAAGTGTACAAAGGATCAGAGCTTCATCTATCTCTTGCAGTCTTTCAGATATGCAAAGAAAGTAAAGAAAAAAATCCAAACAAAAATAAAAGCACCCCCCACTGATGGTCACTGAACTTCCTCACCTCCCTTCCTGCCAGTGCACTCCTCCAAGTTAGCTACTGGGTTCCCATAGCATCCTCCGTGTCCCTATGTAAATGCGCAATCTCCCAGCTGCCTTTGATCTACCTTGATGTATATGCAGTTGCGATTCTGTTTTGTTAAATGACTGCTCTTGTGTCTAGAGCATCACAGGCCCTTTTGAATCTCTCAAACAAGCTGGAATCATTTTGATCTTTTGTGTGTAGCATGTGTATTGTGTTGGTGCTGTGAAATAATCTCATAGGGGCAATGATGTAGGAGAATTAACTGTTATATTAACAATCCTGCAATAAGCTCTAAAAATAAAGCCTCAGCTGATTTTAATAAGGAAGATCAAATAGGAGATATTTGTGACATTACTGTGTGAACCAGTAAAATATAAGCAAATGTCAAGCTGCAATTTGAAGCTGTTGCTACAGTTAGAACTCAATCAGCTGTCAAAGTTTCCAGTCAGCTGTCAAAATTTCAAACAATTTGCTGCATTTCATTTAAAGACATAGCAGCTAATACATAATTACTTGAAGCAGGTACTTAAAAGTATTCAAACACTACTGCCATGGAGGTATTTGTGAAGGAGATACAAAAAAAAAAGATAATTCACTCACTGCTTGTCTTAATACCACTGTAATCAGTAAGAACTTGTGATTACAACTGGAAAAGCTAAACTTAAAGCAGGGGGAACTTTCATCACATTACAGCTACCTATGTTACAGCAACGTTTCCCTTCAAGGGAAAGGATGATCATGCTAGTTACATCATATTCCTTTTCTACAAGCTGTGAATGTCATTAGCACAAATCTCCCTTCTTTCAAGGGATACAAAAAAATCCCCGAAGTAGAATATTAAACATAGCCAAAGTTCAACCAAGATACCAAACCAACATTAAAGTACTAGCAACAAGTAACAATACGAGTTAAGTAGTAGTGTGACATAACTAGTTATATATTATTTAAATAAATAACTTTAAAACGTGTTAGCCTTAAAAGACTTTATCTGACATTTTGTTAGCATGCCATCCAAATCCCCTTTGGTTTTATTCAGAGTCAAATCCTAACCTGTATTACGCTCCAACTTCCAATTCATTCACTTGACAGTACATTCAACAAGTATTTTAAGTCAGATACTCTGGTTTGAATCCCGTAGTACACCAAACACCCTTAGCTCCTGCTCACTTTGGTGAGATTTTCTGACCCTCAGCATTTCCCCAGAGGTGCTCAACATATCCCAGGCTCGGCCCATAACACGTACTCAAGAGGATGCAGCTCTGGCAGCTGCATCGTTCTTCCCCTGGGTGCAGAGTGGGAAGCCACTTGTTGCTGAGCTGCAAATTGAGAGGTGACTTTGTGGCAGACTGCACAAGAACCATTTTATCTTCAAGTATTTCATTAAAACAAGATCATGCAGCTGACAGTGACTGTTTACACTGCTTACTGCTTCGCCTTCCATTGTCAGGAAGGGAGATATATGGGCTTTTACTATTCAGCCTGGAAGCGACCTTTTGCTCCACTTTTCTCCTTGGCTCAAGCCAAGATCAGACGTGAGGGGGTTGCTCACATGGACCCAGAGCCTCTGCAGCGCCATGGACCATCACATGCAGCTTGGACACGGGACGACCAGAGGAATACTGCCCAGCTCTCAGGCAGCTCAGTCCCTCTTGCACAGCTCAAAGCACTATGTGGTGCTCCAGATCTGCCTGAAAGTCAATGTCTCAGAAGTTGTAGGTGGACAAGGATCACCAAGGCCATAGGAAGACCTGGAAACCTTCCCTCCTTTTCCCCCAGCTTCCCCTGAAGAAAGTGGCCAAAGCTGATGGAAGAAGGGGGAAAATAGATGCCCAAACTCTACCAAAAAACTTCAGTTTGTTGGGGTTCATCCTTCCAGGGCAAACCTACCATGCCCAAGAGCAGAATGCACTACCAAAATAGCACAGAGGTCTAGGGCTGCAAGTCAGCAGCTGGGCATTGGTTGTGACAGAACAGGGAGTATAAAAAAACACCAGGAAAAGGTCTGGCACAAAAGCTGTTGGCATACAGAAGTGCTTGGGGAGATACAGAAAATGGAACCAGGAAGTCAGAAGGGCCAGTTCAGAAACAGCAACTCTTCCAAACCAAACCTGAAAAATACTGCAAGACAGCTTTGCAACAGGGAATAAAATTCTTGAATTATGTCTGAAGTGGTAGTCAGGGCTGACAAGATGCAAGAAAACCTCTACATTGCAAAACATCCATACTGAGAAGTCAGGAAATTTCAATCATGAAAGTTATCATCTGCTGTACTGAGCACATAATAACCACACAGACCTCCGAGGAGAAATTTTAGGAGCATAAATGCAGAAAGGCCAGTTTCCCTGCCTCGACTAATCCCCCGTAGTGACCCTTCGATATCCATTTACACATTTGCTTCTTCCCTAAAATAATGGCAAACTCAGCCCAGGCTCTAACAAAGAAAAATCCCAAACCAGTTTAACTTCAAAGGGCCTTTTAATCTCTCCTTTACTCTGATGAAATAGGCTTTTTGTGCTGAAGATACTGCAACAGTAAGAAATGAAAAAGCTCCAAGAAAATATTTTTCCCTCCATAAAGAAAATAACATTAAGAGGAAAACCAGACAAAAAAAGACAAGTTAGATGCATCTCACTGAAAAACAACAGAAAATGTTTACTGTAGCCTGGGTATCTTTTTTGTTAAAGCACTTGTTGAACTACTCTTTCAGTATCAAGAGAAAAAGACATTCAAATGCCACAAAAACGCACATCACCTAATGTCACAAAAAAGACACCCAAACACCAAGTTTTATCAGAAAAAAAAATGAAAAGCATGTAGGCTTCAAGAACACCGATACTCTGGCTGACATTGTCACAGGTTTCAGGTCTGTGTGCCTCTGCTGCGTGAAAGCAGCACTGAAGCAACACGCTGCAGAAAACAAATAGAGCATTTATTTTTCACAAGGTAGGCTTAATAACCCTCATTGAAAGAGCTGACAGAGCTTTTCCCCTATGCTATGTGGGGATGCAAAGCTGCAGATCTACCTGTAAAAATCAGGTTCTGAAAACATCTAAAAGCCTTTTAATAATATCAAGCCAGGCTACTCAGTGCCAGTGCTTCTGATGTGACAAAGCCTCAGTGCGGTGTGCCCCTGTGTGATAAATGCAGCTTTCCTGCAAGCTGCTGGAGGAGCCTGACGGCACTATCATTTTCTGCTGATAGTTTGCTAGAAATCAGGCACCACAGAAACATACTGAATTTATAGGCTTGGGAATAAACAAGTCTACTCATCACCCTCCCCCCCCCCCCCCCCCCCGCATTTTCTGAAGAACTGAAAGAGTAATAATGAATTTCAGTAATTATACTGCAAATATGACACCCTTATTTTAGGATACAAATATCTCTAACAAGTTACATTTAAGGTCATTCCCTACTTAGGTATCCCACATTAAGGGAAAAAATATTCTTGCCTAGAGAAACTGGGGCCAAAATCTGTAATGGTGTAAGGACCTACTCTATTGCAGGTCCCATGATGAAACTATCTTGGAAAGACACAGGGCTTTGCTGCAAAAGTAATAAACTAAGCGTTATTTCCTCCTTAATACAAATGTAATGTACATACATACATATTGTTGCCTCTCCCTGCAAACCTCACTAATATTCCTGAAGCATCGCCACTATAACATCACTGTTTCTACAGCATTCAGCTTCTAGGATTTAGAAAACATGCGATACATACAGAATTTGCAGGAACATCTGTAATGGCAAAAAACACGCCTGAGTTTACAACCAACCTCTTAGGGAAGTGGCTTGACAATTAGAACTGCTGCAGAAGTATAAAACCATCAGATATGGACTCATTTATGCATGCCTCTAAGGATTCAGGAAACAGTCTGCATCATCCCACGCTGCCCCTGCATTCCCAGGGCTCCTCCAATGCTCTGAATCCCTATTTCATTGTCTTTGAAGTTCCTAGTAAATGCACGTCCTGAAAACCCCCCAAACCTCTGGTATCTCTGGTCAAAGCTCCAGCCAAAATAGGCATTTTTCCCCTCACAAGTTCATTAATCATCATCAAGGTTTAATTTATTTATTAGAGGTAGAAGATGCAAAAGTGAATTTGAGAGCTCTTACTTCAGCAAAGTCTGAGTGCCCCCTGATGGTCAACCTGCTGCCATACATCGTGACACAGCAAGGGAAGTGCCCTATTAGTTATAGCTAGTTTATTATTAAATATCTCCTCTGAGAATAATTAAAAGGATGAATTATAATCTGCAAACTTTTATTTACCTATCATTAAACCTGTGTTTGTTAGAGGCAGCTTTTGACTAAAAAACAGCCTCCAGAGACCAGGTTGGATTACTTCCAGAAGACAGATTAATCAAAGTTTAAAATACTTTACACGATGTTTATTTCCTGACAAATTAAAATTTTTATCTGGTTCTCAGTCTATAATACATCCTTAATCTTCAGATTATTTTGAAACGAGACAGAGTAAACAAGTGAAAGAAAAATAAACTGCTTGCATTAAAATACAGAATTATCTAGAAAGCTAGTGACCTCCTCTGGCTGGATCTATTGCTACAGGGCTACAAAATGCCACACACATCGTCTTCTGCCCGCTCTTTTGGGGCGATTCAGTCCTGACTTACGACGCCTTTTCCCCCAAGTAATTATATAATTTAGCACGCTCTTTTCTCTTGCAAAACCTTAACTTCAAACTAAAGTTGTATCTCCGGGCAGTTAGATATTCTTTCGGTAAAGTAAACGAATCCTAGAAAATAAACAGTTTGATACCTAAGGTAGAAGTGGACAATATTTGCAGGAGAAGAGGAAGCTCTGGCATGCACCTCTGAACAAAAGGGAACAAGTGGTCTTTACTCAGAGAGCAGCTTCCTATTAAGACTCACTCCTTCGTACATTATGCCTTTCATCCCCACTCAACCACAAAATGATTTTGCTGTAGGAAATACAATGGTAGAAAAAGATTTACATTGAAAGAATCTTTAATAATAAACTGTTGCAGATCTGCCTACTTCCCCATGATTTATAATACAATAAACATCGGATTCTATTAAGTCTCATGCACTGAAGACATGCACTGAAAAACTGAATATGAAAGAACTCAATTCTTCCCATCTCCAGTACCATAATAGTGAAATGAGCATGTATAAATGTGTTAAGAGTATCTCTTTGCATCTTTTATAGCTTGTGTGTATTAATCTGTAAAGCTTATTAAGAAAGTCATTGCTATGCAAAGCAGCACCCAATCTCTTTCTCTTGCTTTTCAACAGAGTGCAGTGTTTAGCCAATAGGACCAGTCCCCTTCCCCTCATTCTGCATTCATAACATGCAACATTTGCACAATGTATCTCTCAAAGGCTGCTGAATAGAAAGCCTTAATACTCATGTAAACAACTGCAAACCAATTACTTAATGAATCAGGCCCACACATAATGAGGTGCCAGACAAAGAGCTATAAATGCATTTTTGCGCCCAAGCCTCTGCTTTAAAGTAAAATCCCTCAGCTGTAGTTTGGGCTTAACTGGCACATCATAATTATTGTCTCTAGGACATCAGAGGAAGCCATTTTTTTTTATTTAGGTCCAGCAGGGTCTTTTTCGAGGTCACTCATCAGCTCAGTGACAAAACAGAGCAAAGAAGAATTTATAAAAAGTACCACAGCAGTACTACACAGTTATGTTTATTCTCAAGTAGTGGGTTTCAAGACCACTTGTAAAAGCAATAAAGCACAAGAAGTGACTGCAGTAAGTGGAGCGCTTAAATGTAAGCGGCCAAGAAATTTCACTGCGTCCTGACCACAAACAAGCAGCGAGCTGCATTTTCCATTTTGCCTTCTTTACTACTTTTGCTTCGCTGACTCTCCGTAAATCCAACGTCAAGTGTCCAAAAGCAAGAGTTTATTAATAAACCTCACGTTTATTATTTATTAAAGGGTGTAGTATTTTTGAGGCATTTTGGAAACAAACTAAGCCGCTGTATGATTATTTTTAAAGCAACACCGCAGTGTATCAGTGCCTCAAGTGCGCTTGCTTCCCAGCACTGAGAGGCATGAAATTATAGGGCAGTGATTTTTAAATCCATCACAAATAAGAATTAAAAAACCACTAAAAAAGTGTCTTATGAACAGTGTCTGAAAAACACAGAAGCTGCCAAACATTACTAGCAAGCAAAGCAGTACCAAAAGTTAAAAAAAGCTTGGAAACTTTAAATAGTACATTTTTAATTATATGTATTTAACATAGGTACTTAATAGTGATCCTGTAAGCAAGTCCCCCAAGGCCCAATCCCTCTCTCACTGAAGCCCAGCACAGCAGGTAAGGACTAAAATTTAACACTAAAATTTCATCTCCAGGAGTACCCTTGAATTTCATAACATTTGGTATTATTTGGAGCATCACTTTCAATCAAAACTAAGTTCCATAAAGTATTAAAAAAAGAAAAGCTTGAATCAAGAGAATTAGTCCTAAACAAAAGCATGACTGTCCTTCATCAATAATCAATACACTATTACAGCTTGTCTTTATTTACTGTACTGAAGAATTGCAGGAAGATTACGGTTTTTAACAGAAAATACAGAACAAAACTTGCAAAGACAGAATAGTCTTCTATAACAAAACTGGTCTCATCAATAACAATACAAAGAAGCTACAGAAAGATATCAATGTCTTATCAGCAGAATGAGTTAAAAATTTATCAGGATGCTTTAAAGTCTTTTCCTGAGTGCTATTAATGGCCATCTTCAGCCAAGGAGCCACACAACAGCAGAACCCGCTTGCTGGGCTGTTCTAATAAGAGCGGATAAGAATCTAAAGCCAAGCCAATATTTCATGAGATGGCTGTGTTACATCCTATTTTCCGCTGCTGCTTGACCACTAATTTGATTGTTGCTGTTTGATTACTATTACATGCCAATGAAGAATACCGAGGAGATATAACAGAACTGCTCAGGGACCAATAGCAAAGTGCTGCATTAAAAAGCACAGAAGTGATTTTTGTTTGGTTTTGCTAAGAATAAAAAAAAAAAAAGAAAAACTGCATTCTTTAGGTAAACAGAATGCCATTAATTAAACCTACTCGGTCAGAAAGCAAGACAGATATATTGTAAATATCCCAAAAATAACTGGGAAAAAAAACAACCTATAGACTGTGAAGAGTGTTATCCAGTTACAGCTAGTTTACATCTCAGCTACATGAAGAAGAAATCCACCACTTTATTTCTTGAAGACTTTATGTTTTCTGTCCGCCCTTTTCCTGACAACTTCTATTGTCTGGCCTCTGAGTAGCCCTACTGAGAGCAGCTGTACACACTAATTTGTGGTTCACTGAGATGTCAATTGAGTCTTAAAATGAGAAAACAACAGCTGCAAAACAATACTTGGCTTTGGTGCAAATACTTTCTAAGGTGTATCACAGTTTAAGTTGTTTCATTAGACAAACCTAAATACAAACCTTAACCCTAGATCACGTAAAATAATCAGAAATTCAGTCACATTCTACCAGCATCTCTCATTCTACTGCAACATTTCAAATGTTAAATCCTTTAACAACTTTACCTTGAGAGGTCACCACTTCTTTCACTGGATGAACTGCTTTCTGAACATATTCCTTGGCTTTCTTTTGTTTTGAAACTATCATTACCAATACCGCAACCTGTTAAGTAAAAACACAAAATATAATTTTTCAAATAAGTCTGAAGCCATACATCCGCTGCTTCCAGTGAGGTGTTATTCTGATGGTATTTTTACAGACTGCACAATACATCAAAAACACATCTACATTCCCTGCAACATCTATCAGTGAAACCCAGATGAGTATTTAGAAAAGCACACAGCAATACTTTCACTTTATTTTCCTCTTGGAGCTACCCTCAGTTGTCTTTGCACCAGCTGCATGTTGCACGCACTGCCTGGGCCAGGCGCTCCTGCCATGGCTGGACAGACAGACAGAAGTCCTTGCTCCTGGGCCAGAAGCCACAAGCCCCTTGCCATAGCAGACTCTTTAAGGATCATTTACCCCACACCACATTCAACCCAGAGGGGCTCCACATCACATTTGGTCTTTGTCATGCTGGAGAGGAAAAACATGTACCTATGTCTAGATTCTACCTCTGTTCCAGTTAGCTTTATTTTTCCTTTTTTTTTTTTTTTTTTTTTGAAAAACAGTCAGACCTTACAACATGCTGTTCTGAGCAAGCACCCCTTGTTATTTTGAAAAGGAGATATACAATGGCCACGCTGCTGGATCGCTGACAGAGTTCAGAGAGGAGGAACCACTACACAGTTACAGTATGTGCCTCAAGATATTTTGCTCAAGACTAGGTAAAAATGAGTTAAATATAGAAAACAAGACTCCTTAATCACTTAAGTTATCTGATGATTTTTTGTGAAACTTTAGCACGTTTTAACTCATTTTAGAGAAAAGTACATTGACATTAAGAATTGCATTCTATCACATCAACTTTAAGCAAAACTTAATTTTCTTTTCTTTTTTATCCTTTAGTTCTTATTTACTTTCCTTAATCAGGAAGAAGGGATATTTTTTATTCTTCTTCCCCTTAAATATATTAATATGTATTAATGTCTCTTAATATTATTTAATACAACACCTTTTTCAACCATTCCCTTTTAAATAGAAAGCTGCATTAGGGAAACACAAATCTTATGATCTTTAGGACTTAACAGCCAAACAACCCACTATTTCAAAGTCTTTTATCCATGCTTTCCTTTATTTCCTCCCTGCATCTTGTTTCCATTCTGTACAGACTGATTTACTTTTTAAGAAGTAAATAGAGTAAATTTATTCATTGGAATGGTACAATTGCTCATTTTCGTACTTTCCAAAGAACATGACACTCAAGTATAAATCTCACTTTAAAAGGCTACTTTGTACTGCTAATTAGAATTGGGACACAACAAAACCTTTATACACCTGTGTATAATTTCAGTCTTCCCCTCCACCCGAAGACATTATAAACAAGCCCTGAACATGGAGAATTTCCCAGATGCAAGCTTGCCAGTAGCTCAGAGCTACAGACCAAGTGCTGTGAGCACACAGTGAGAAACCACTGACCATAAAGAAATTAATATTTGTGCTTGTTTGCACATTACTTTCAGAAAGTAAAGAGAAAAAAGAAAAAGATCTATTTCAATGTAATCATTTCAGAACTCCTTGAAATTGTTTTTCACTCCAGCAGTAAAACACTTAACAGAAGAGTATTTTTCAGGGCTTCTCATGCACTGTTCAAAGTACAACGCACAAGCAGCTGAAATTACATGCTCACGTCTTGCCTGGGTGTTTTTGAGCTGGGTTTACTTTGGGAGGAACATCCCTCATTGCCTCGACAACGTCTTGCATAAAGCGAGGTGTGCCCAGCTAACAAAATGGCGTGGGCAGTGGACTGTGCAAGTATTCAAAACCCACTTGTGCATGCTCTCATACTTGGCTTCAGCAAGTTCATGGCTTGCTCCTAAGATGACCTCACTGCACTCCAAGAGGGAGATGAACATCTAGGGTGGTACCAGCATGGTTTTAATGCCACAGAAGTGACAGGTAACAGACCTGCAACCTCTGTATCTCTCTGGAGCAAATAAGCAAAGGATAGAGGAAGAAGGGTCCTCTGCTAGCTATCCTGATCCCTCCAGCTCTCACCCAGCAGCGACCCTTCTGCTCGTTCCTTCCCTGACATGAGGGACTCCCCCTGCACCTCCACCCATGGCTCACACCATTACCCATTCTGCATCAGGCTCACACCATTACCCATTCTGCATCTACAAACCCAAGGAGGTGCCAACCATGCACAAGCAACTTGAGCGTGCCCCTCCACTCTGATCCATTTTCATGCTGCATGTCCTAGTTTCTCATTGTTCTGCTTAACAAGAGCTCCAGAGACCAGATACCAACACCTGTCCCTTCCTTGTATGAGCCTTCCCCATTGGTCCTCCGCCAGGCTTTCTCCATTCTTGCTGGACACTCATCGCATCCCTCCGTAACACGGAGCCCATCTCTGATCCGGATGTACCCACCACACCTTTCCCAGCGGCACTTCCAGCCCATGTCTTTGCCACCTCTGCTAAAACTCAAGGCAGGCCACTCTTGTCTTGCAGCTTAGCATGCACACCAGCCTCAAAAGACCATTCACCATGCTTTCTGTGCCTTCACTGGCTCTCCTTCCTCCACTACATCAAACAGTAGCACAAACTACTTGTTCTTCACCTTTGAGACCCTTCAGAGCCCAGCTTTGCCCTACCTGTCAATTATAATACAATGCTAGGCTATCGATCCCCACTTCTGCTTTAGTTACACCAGACTTCCTTGCCAATTAGTCCAATCATTCCCCTTGAGCATCTTTGCGCTTGCTTACACGCTATGCGCCCTACATCACCGGGTGATCCTTCCAGGCACTCACAAGCTCACCAGCTTACTTTTAAAGACAGTCTGGTGATCCAGCTGTGTTGCTATGCCCATGAAGCATCTGATGACATTTAAGCAGTTAGTGCATAGTAACTACTTTATGCACCAAGCAATCATCTCACTCCTACCTCATCTTACCCCACTCATCTGCCTAATCCCCAGGCCTTTAACAATGTGTCTGCACTGTAAGTTAACAGAAGAAAACAGTCTTGATTGCAGACGTGCAGTACTTATGACAAAAGTAACCAAAAATAACCAACCTGGCTGTCCTGCAATACTTCATTCACCATGGTGGTCAAGCACAAGCAATTGGGGTAATGTGCAGGGCAGGAAACAGAAGATACAAGAAATAGACTGTTAAGAGAGAAAGTGTTGAAGCACTTTTCTTCACTCTGCATAGAACCACATTGTGCAGACCAGGGTATTTTCCTTCATAAAGCCCACCATATTTCAGACTAAACACAAATTACTACCAAATTCAAAACAGTACATTTATAGGGGGTAGGTTGCTTTGTTTTGTCTTTTTTTTCCCAGCACACACACCTTGTCCCCAAGCACAGAACAGAACACTATTGCCCTGGTAAGAAAGATGCACTGAGTGGAAAGGAAGCAAAAAATATACTGGTTTAGAGCCCAGCAGCAACCATCAGCTCCACAGGACACAAAGGACAACCACCATGGACAAGCTCACATTAACGACAAGAAGCATCACTTAAAAGAGTTCTTTTAGCCAATTTCAAT
This sequence comes from Cygnus atratus, assembly GCF_013377495.2. Classification (NCBI taxonomy): domain Eukaryota; kingdom Metazoa; phylum Chordata; class Aves; order Anseriformes; family Anatidae; genus Cygnus; species Cygnus atratus. The sequence goes on from NC_066364.1 coordinate 119,727,034, forward strand.
GGTGAGGAAGGCTTTTGGAGATCCCCAGCTCCACGTTAAAAACCTGGCATTTTAAGCATTTGCTGTATGAACGGCCAGTGCCTACTGCACAGACACAACTGAGGAAGCTTGATAAAACTCAGCCTTTAAACTCAAATTGGGATGTTAATAATGAAAAGTAAATTCCTAATCCAGTTGTCTGAGCAATACTGCAGGAAAATGGAAGCTGTTTTGCCACAGATGACACAGCTCTCTCTCCTCACATTGTTTCCCCCAGTGTATTCTTCCCTCCACTCAAAATTAGCAAAGGATCTGAGATACCACTTTTAATTAAAAAACACTCCACACTTTTCAACTTCAAATTAATTGCACAGTCTGCGTAGGTCCGAACAGCTTTCATGTCAGCTTTTACGATTATGTTCCAAACAAAATTGGTGTACTTTTCTTCATTAGCCCTCCAGTTCCAGGAAAAACTGCCACAGTTGCATAATGAACCACTACCATTTTGTTCTGTGCAACAGTTAAAATGATCTTTGACCCAGAATGTACTGTACCAGTGCAGAATATGGAAGATACTTTTTCCCCTTCCATGTATTGCCCTATGGCCTAGGTACCAGTGTTCATCAGTTTATAGTTAAATATCTCAGTGACAAAAAAAGGTGATGCGCTTGGCCTACCACTTTCAACTTTTATATCTTGCTGATTGTATTATCTCTCAGAGAGAAAAAAGCACACACCTTTTAGCCATCAAAACCAGCATCTGTACCTCTGTTACAGTTAAAACCCTTCACTGGAGGGAAAGTCATTACAAACACTGAAGAGGTTGTTGGTAACAACAGAACATTTGACTTGGCACATCTGTAAATGGGAGCAGTGCAAGCAATTCCCAAAGTTGCTGTTTTTTTAACAATGCAAACTGGGAGAACAGGAGTACTACTGTATTCATCCCAAGGCTCACATGCAACCTATACAGTCCATGAGCAAAACTGAGATCTGTGACCTAAGCAACAAAGCACTTAGGCAAGCAGTACAAGTAGGCATTGCTCTACTGGGAGAGGAACAAGGGCACTCTGAATGGCAATTAAAAGCTATAAACAGCTACCAAACATTATTTCCAATAATAATCAATAAACCCATATGCAAACAGAGGTAGCTGGGGAGCAAAAGACCCCAGTGCCTTTGCAAGCTTAACCCACATATCTACATCTCTCTCATACACAAATGAGAATATCCACAAAAAGGAACTTTGCTGCTTTTTGTGTACCTTTATCAACAATAAAATAGTTAGCAGCTCAAGTATTTCAGCTGTCACTAGACTTCAAAGTTAATAATGCCTTGAAAGGAATGTTATCTGGATCAGCTGAGCCTGCAAGCTGTGTAGTTTTAGTTATCTTGGCAATATTCACTGCATTCACATTCAGAAGTGCTGGTCAGTCTGGGCTGCTACACTGCTAGCTGTGGCACGAAAATAGGGAACTAACAATAGCTCCTGCCCATAGGAACTTCAAATCTGAACAGCCTCCTCCACCACATTAACACTAATTACTGCACTTGCTGATCATCCACAAAGAGCCATCCGGCATTAAACTTGGGAAATCAGCTGCCGTGCCACTGCCAGAACACAAACAGCAACTGTGCACACCTCTGCCTTGGGACCAGAGGTTTGAGTCATCCGTACACACGCTTTTATACGTGCTGATTTCCCCTGCGATAAAGCAGAAAACTTAGGTACAGGGAGAGGATAAGGGCTACCTGCAAATCCGATGGGAGGATGTGCTCTTCTGATAGAGGGATGAGCATATAGATGAAAGATCTCCAAATTAAGAGCTGAGCCGAACAGTGCAGGAGCCAGTATCCAGAAATAGGTCAATACCAACAAATATTCCCCTTTCCTTTGAAAGGAGAAAAGAGTACTCTTAGCATAATAATACACCAAGACATGATGCTGCCCTCTCAAGAGCAGAGAAGTCTGATGACCAAAAGACTCAGGGAATCCCAGTGGAGCACGCCATCCCAGTGAGAACACTTAGCTAAAAGTCACTGCCTCCATTTAAAGAGTGACCAAGATTTTTCACACTGAATTCACAACTAAAAAACTAAAAAAGGACTTGGATGTCTTTCCAAAACTTCTTCATGTTAAGCAATGTAAAATATCACCCACTGGAGAATGTAACTTGAACTAATATAAACAAAACGTGCAATTTTTACATTGTCCCAGTGTACTTCTGTCAGATCACAACAAACCAACAGTTATTAATCATGTACAGGTTACCTTTCCCCCCTTCAAGCTCAAAGTAAGAAGGATGCTTGGGCATAGAGAAAGTGTTGGCAGGATTACTGGCTCATTAAAGGTGACCTAAAAAGGCAAACAGAATTGGATTTGTGCCTTTTCATGGCTTTTTACACTATATAAAGGTCTTTTTTTTTTTTTTTTTTTAATTCTTGGGAGGGTTTTTCCTCCTTGTTTTTAAGTGAGATTTTCTACCTGGAAAGGAGATGGAACATGACATCCAAGGCATCATGAAAGCCTGATGAGTAGAGAAGTAATGCCATTTTTATTCTAATGCTTTTAACTATAGCATCTATTTGTCTCCATACCTTTCATTTATGTCTTTGATTTAATCTGTTTTTGTTAAAGATTTAACAAGCCTGCCCCTTCAATAAAACCAGCAGTTTCCTACTCACGAGACTTTTAAAGTCATCCGCAAAACCAAAAAAATGATTTTATCTTTATCTCCCATTATTCACCTATTTCAGAAATAACAAAAAAGTTGAACACTTAATTTCTTCTACATGTCTTTCCAAGATAAAAAACAAAGCATCCAGGAAGAGAACTAGAATGAACAGACATATACTCCTCTATTCTCACAGAACCTTGTAAAAATGAGGTTGCTATTAATAAAATCTCAAGTTCTCCCCTCTGTGGGTGATACCAATACCTTTACTTAAGCTGAGTGGTACCTTACACAAAATAAAGTCCTTTTAAGGTCAGTTAGCACAACACAGCCTTCTGCAAGGTACCACCAGACTTCACATGGGAATAGAAGAAAAGGGGAGAGACACCACCCAGCACTGCTGTAACAGCCAGGCAGAGAACTTTGTGTAGTGCTTTCTTCTGAAACAGAGACTTTGGAAGCTCACCAAAAGGCATGGGATGCCCTGATTGCTGCAGAGTCGGTAAAGCATTTTGTTGTCAGAAACAGGGATTAAAATCCTTTGGTTTCTGCTGGCGATGCACCAGAGGACCCAAGGTGCCCACTCCCTTCTCACACCCCAGCACCCTCCCAGCCAGCACCTGGCTGTCCTCACAGGACGATGAGACGCTCCTGCTGAGCTGAGACGAGACACGCACGGCCCTGCAGCTTTCCCATCACAGGCAGCTGCCCATTTCCCTAACAAGAATGGCAGTCTCTCAGCTTCCTCCATTTTTTTTCTTTTCTCTAGGATTACTCAAAGGTAAAGGAAGTATCTCTTGATATGCATATTAGACACAAGAGCTACTCATATGAAAGACCAGGACAGGTCAAGGGCCACTTCCATAACTTCAGCTGCCCTTCATTCAAGTAAGGCTAGCAGCAACTGCAGCACAGCCAGACCCACAGCACACATCCCAGTGCCGAGCCAGCAGCACGCTGGTGCTACTGCTCTGGCCACAGCCTTGAATGAAAAAACAAGACAGGAAAAAAAGAAGTCTACTGTTGAGAGAAGTGCTAGTGAAAGGAAGAGAGGCAAAATCTCCAGAAGAGATACAGCACACACGAAGGCAGAGGACTCCCCATCCGAGCTGCCCACCAGTGACACCTGAGAGGTGCTCACTGGTCTCCACAGCTGCTCCTTCCCTTTGGAAGTACATCCACTCAGCTCTCACAATGAAGTCCATCAAAACCCCAAAGCCTCAATGCTTCCAATGTTTAAATCCAAACTTAAAGCCCTTAAAGAATGCAGTAGGTACTGGGAAAAAAATGTAACCAGTAAGCTTAGAAAATAATTGTACAACAAACCAGTCATGTATTTAACTGACATTAAATATCAACCTATCTAAAAAGAGAAAACCAAACCCTCAAAAAAGTCATTTAAGCCCAAAAAGCAAGGTGCAGAGATACTGCCTCTATTTTGGGCACTGAACAATTTCAGTGCTCCAGGGCTAGTCTGCAGCATGTAATGATGAGCAAAAAGCAGAGAGTGACAGGCTGGAAGAGCAAGTAGACAGAAGAGAATGAGAAGCCTGGAGAAGATCATGGACTGAAGATGACTCGCAGCTGAAAGGAGGACCTTGCTTTCAAGTGAGATATGAAAAGCCTAACCCTTAGACACAATGAGAACTCAGGCCACTGCAAACGTGCTGCGACAACAGTAGTAAATAAAGCAGATTCAGAAGGAAGGGATTTTTTAACTTAAGTTACTGTTCTTGGTGTTCTAATATGAAGTATGATTTTCTCAGCATTTTTACAAATGGGAAGTATTAGTATTTGCAGGTCCATTTGGTGAGAAAGCTATGGGATAGATAAGGGAAAGGGGATGTCCACGCAGTTCAGCTTTTGACTAGCTGCAACCCAGACCAGAAGCCAGCACACCAGCCGGTTCCCCAGCAGCAAAACTGCAATGGACAACTCCCTGACACATTTGTATGCAAAATCTGCCACGCTTCATAGCTAAAAAGAGTCCTGATATATCCTAAAATCTAGCATGGGTGAGAAACAAACTAGAAGCCTTGGGAACTACAGACATTCATGAGCTTGCATTCTCCTTAGAAAAAAACAACAAATTAAGAAAATCCATGATGTCATTAGTTGGAGGAAGCAACCATTCTTTACATCATTCTGGTCAGCACTGTCTACAGATTATGATGCTTGAACTGCAATCCTCAAATCTGAATCCTTCTAAATTACGAAGAAAATTAAACCTATCACAAAATCCGCAAAATTTTAGATGAATTTCCAAATGACAAGTGTGATTTATTTCATGAAAAACATTTAAGTGGCTTGTAATTTGTGTGCTTTTAATTCGTCTGAGAAAAAAAATCAGTGCCAGTTACATTCTGAAATACATTGCTGTGTGCAAGTGAAGGACATTTTAAGCAGCAGGAAAAAGGAAAGCATTCTACTCTCAAAACCTCAAAAAAAATCTAACTTTTATGTGGCTAACATAGGAATATTATTGCTGCAGTATAATTCGGGAATACAAGAAGCAAATTTTTGTATTTCAGCTGCAAGTTAGGCTCAAAAAGCAGCAGAGGAAAATCTCTATAGAGAAATGAATTGCACTCAGAAAGACAGGCTATTTTTAAGCCATAAAAGAGCAGACAAGAACAGCACATGCAACAGATGCCCTCGCACCTTTTTGTCAGAGTACACACCTGCATAAATAAATATTTAGCCAAACATCAAAATTTATAACGAAGCAGCCCACCACTTTGCAAAATCAGGCAAAAGAAAATTGAGACTTATTGCGAAGAGCTCTGCCCTGAATACTAATGTGTTATTGACACTTCACAACTGAAAAGCAACAGCATCACAGGATCCTAAGCAAGCCTAATGCATCTGCTGCAGGGAGATCTGAACAGTTTGATAAAACCTTATTGCTAAAAATTCGGTGTTATCAGGCAGCTTTTGTAACAGAGGCAAAAGCACAGCTTCCTGTCTAGCGGGATTTTTCCTTGCGCTTATTCTAATGATACACATTCAATTACTAGAGAAAAGAAAAGAATCAAATCAGAAACATCTGTAGTTTGCCGTATAATTACTGGATCTTCCCCACGGAGACTGACCTTTGTAACACTGATACTAGGACCTGAAAGGCTAAATGATGGGATATTCACATGGTTTAAATGTGTAACATGATTACAAGGAATTAAATAGGCACTGTTATTTTCCATCTTGGTTTACATTAACATGAGCGTGTACTTTATGATCTTATGATCTTGCATTTAATCTTTGTGCTCGGTACGTAGTAGTTGAATTTACTCACTCTTAGTGGACCCAAGCCCCTAAAATGCCATGTTTTGATTATATAATAAAGTTGAATACTGCATTTGAGGTTAATATGCAGCCATTACTTTTACCTGTAATAGGAATCTTTTTTTATCACGCTTTCTTCCTGGCTCTCATCTTCACACCAGCTTGTGACTTCTGTATGTGAACACACCATAATGAAACACATTTCAAAGTGGTGGCGATCAGACTGGTTTGTTTTCTTTTAAGCCCTACTCCCTTTAATTTCTCACTTTTGTTATCTCTTGTTTATTGATCTAAACTATCCATTACCGTTCTTAAAAGAGGCGCCTACTGTGAACTTTACTCGAATGCAGCACTGCTGTGTCTCTGTAGCTACCAGAGAAAAAGGAAAAGCTAACCAAATGTCTTAAATAATTTAAGACCCAATGGGATTTCAGAAACAAACAGCCAACAGTAATTCTGCGATCTTGTCCAGCAGCCCGACAGCGACAGCATAGATCATACCAACCACTGAAAATTAGTTTAAATCAAAGTCCTCATCTCCTCCACAGATAAAAGTGGCATAGATTTAGAAGGCCTAAGTCAGTTTGTTTACATTTGCTGTGTAAAGAGCATTGCAACTTAATTGCCTGTCTCTTCTGGACTTTGATGTAAGGGATGCTATGAGAGCAGGCTGAGCAAGTTGCCGTCACCAGTTATTACACTGGACTAATCTATTACTTCCTTATCTAAAGAAATTAACTGGATTTTCACTAACATCCACCTTCTAAGCTCTGAAATGGCACTGCACACCTTTCTTAGCATCAACACTCTTACTTTGGAAAACATGTTCTGCACTCTGGCTTCATAATAAAACACAGCTAAGATATCACACAATTTCTAAACTAACATTTTTAAAATACATATATGCATATAGATCCTGTTTCAATAATTACCACAACATCTGATCTTCTACAGAAAGGAAAGAGTCACAATAGGTAGTATTCATTTTAAGAAGTAACAAGAGTGGCAAACAACATGGAGATGTTTAGGAAAAATCACTGGAAGTTCATTATAAATATATTAGTTTGCCAGTAGCTGTAACCGTCCCCAGCAGATTTGGATGGAAAACACATTTGTACCTTGCAGCAGAGCACAGCAGTAACTTGGGAGCACACAGGCAGACCTTTTAGCACTTGTTACCTTGCTTTCCTGTGCCATCAAGCCGGGGAGCATGTTTTGCCTGCTTTATTTTCCTACCATCATTTGGGATCGATGGCGAGCTGTAAGATGATTCATTACTCTGAATAGATGACCTATCTCCACACTCTTCTTCTGGAAGGACCTCTCTCAACAGCAGTGGAGCCTGCAGTATTAAAAAATAAAAATAACCACAGCCCTATTATCCTGAGTCTCAAGCAGCAGCATTTTCCAACATACATTTAGGCTAATCTATACTTCACAGAGTAATCTGTTTCCAGGGTATTTCTGTTATATGTTGAATTACCTCTGAGTTAAATCAGTGCTAGCCTAGCAATTGCATTCTGCCTTCAAGTAACACAAACTTTGAATTATTCTTTTAACCGCTATGTTTTCTGGAAACCGTCCTTATTTTGTGCCTTATGCATTCACTGTAAGCAAAACGTAAGGGTAGATGGCACACGCTACAACAGCAATAGAATGAAAAAAGTCTTTCCTTCTCCATTTCAGTCACAGCAATAAGGCAAATTAACGCATATTGTCAGCAATAGCTACAGCAAAACATCACCGAGGTAAGTGAATCTGAAACCAAAGAACCTGATCCATCACTGGCTTCCTTTGGGCTCAATTCAGAATTTAGTCTGTATTATCGCTACACATTTATCAAGTTTATTCTCTCCTGTCCTCACGTGCAGATCCCTGTAGCAGCACTATTTTGTCCTCTGTTAATTAAACGTCACTTTTGATGATGAAAAAATTAGGTGGGAAGCAGACATCTTTATAGGGAGCTGACTTTAGTGTAAACATAGCCAAGTTAAAAGCTAGCTTTTTTTTTTTAAAAAAACACAAGCATTACTTCAGCTGTCATCCAAGGATGTTGCTTTATCAGACTCTAAGAGTAGAAGAAAACATTCTTTCTGGCATTTATTATTCCACAAGGAGCAGCAAAGGCTTTGGGGGCATCCTTCCTGTCTTTTTTTTTTTTAAACTTGTAGGGCATTCTTTTGTTTTTATTTTGTGTCACAAAGCATGGATTTGACTCTACAAGTCCACTTTTTTTTTACTCTAATTATCTAATTATTAAATTAGCTTTTAAACACTAAGTAAGCCAGCACCTCAGAGATAATCCCAACTGTTGTAACTTAATTTATCTATGCTTACGTGAGAGACTGGAGTGACTTCAAGTCCAAAGCTATTTTGGACTCTCAAGAAAGTTTCACCCCCTCCATTCTTCAATAATCCCATATTTATTTGGGAGCCCTGAATGGCAACTTTTTGAGTCTCAAGCAAATAACTTTAATGGACATATTGTTGTGGTTTTTTTTTTCTCCTACTGAACTTACATAGGGGAAGACTTCACACAAAAACAAGGAAAGCAAGCTGCTACTCCAGCAGCAAAAACCAGGGATTTTATGTCTCCTTTTCTGAATATAATGAAAGTCTTCAATTATTAGTAGGATGGGGAAGTCTTTACCCTGGGAATTCATTGCCATTTAGCAGCATGTTTCTGCTAATTTCTCTGGAAGAACTCTGAGGAAGCCAGCTTGCTGTGGCTGTCCCTACATGAGCCAGACTCACCCAAAATCCAAGCTTTGAAGTCACAAATGATTAAGAACCCCAGGTACAGATGGCTAATGAGTTCCTAATGAGTTCACAACTACATTACATACATCTTCATGGTAAAGCAACTGTTCCTGCACACAATTATATATAATAAAAATATTATAAGATAAATATATATGGAGTAATTTATATTGCTACTGTTCTGTGCAGCCTGCTTGGAAGTCAGGTGTTTCAAAGCATAAAATGAATCCTGGGATTACACTTAAGTGAATGGATTCTTTTAAATGGAAAAATAAGTGTTAAATGCATATACATAGGCCATAGTAAAAAGTAGCAATAAGCAGATTGTTACTGCTTATATTCACCCATAAAGCCAGCGTTACTGAGATTTGACTTGGTACAAGTCTTTATATACAACTGTAAATTTATGTACAGTATTTATCTGCCACCAGTGCAAGGACACATTCCTTGTTCATCTTTTTTAAGACTGAATGTTTTAAGGCAGAATACAATCCACAGACAGAAAAAGAAGTTACCTTGGCTATCATTGAAAGTGTATAATTAACTAAAACATTACATTATCATTATTTCTATCAAATATTAAAACCAAAATATAGCCTAAACTGCTTTTTAATTTCTCACTAAAAATTAGAGGGGAAAGAACTTTAACAAATATTTTTGCTCTGGTGGTATTACATATATGTTCATACATGCATATATATGTGTGTATATACTTTTTTCCTCTTTCCCTGTCATTTGTACATAAGGAAAAATAACTCCTACAAAATTTGTAGAGTTTGCTTATAATCTTTCATGTTAAAGTTTAAAAAGGACAAACATGTTGCTATCTGTAAAATCCTCTGCATATTTAGCATACCAGACAATTCAGTTTCTTTTTTTTTAAAAAGGAAAAAAACCACCATCACGCTTGATAAAAAGCTATTAAGTCACAGAGAAAGACAGATGATTAAGCCTTGTGATAAACTTGCATCACAGCAAGCATGAGCTTCTTTAGCTTCTTTAAATCAATAACAGATCTGAAGGGTAGAGCAGGCACCTCTGAAGACCTTAGAGGGCTGCTTGCTTCACGGGGCAATACGCTGTACCTACGCCTGTGTCCTGAGACTCACAGAAAGCCTGTTCTCTTCTTATCCACTTTCAAGCAATTTCAAGGGCTGATAAATGAGCACTAATTGCTCGTCCTTCCCCAGGACCCAGGTACTGGGTAGTGTTAGAGGTGCAGGCAGGGCATGCTGCACTTTAACGGTGCAATTTAGTCTCTCGGCACTGTTGATTTAGATATTATATTGTTCTTACAGGACATTAAAATGCCCACATTGACCAATGTCAACTAGAAGAAAGCATGCTAAAGGGGACAGAGATCCTGAGAAACAACAATTTCTGGTCATGCATTTTGTGGTTACCCAGTTCTTCAGTGCCCCGTGGCCTCCAGTACCTCATTTTCTGGAGAATTCAGGTTTTTCTTCCAAACACAGAAAGAGCAAAACAGGAAAAAGTCAAATACATCATGTGAGTTATAAGAATTGCAGCAGGAGAACATCCTACCTTAAGAAATACCTGTTTTAGCAGTTTCTCTATTTCACTCTGCCTACAATAAGCCAGCACACTGGGGAGGACCCACTAATCACTGCACCGTTGTACAATTCCCTCTTTAAAAACCCCAGGCAGGGAAAAGAGTGAGCATTTACCAAACTTGCCAAGCACAGTGGAAAACCCCAGCATGTGTTATCACAGACATGCAACATGCTACAAGTGAGCTGTGGGAATTTTTTCTACTAAACAGAGCCATTGGGGAGCTCGGTGCAGCCCAACTGTGGTGAGCAGCAGCTGCAAGTGACCCGAGCCAAACAGACGGATGGACACCAAAACCAACCTGGTCATCTGGCACTTCCTTCCCTGAAACCAGCAGGTTTTCAAACATCGCCACCACCTCTTCCGTGAGCAGAGGGCAGTGCCCTGCCATGAATGACATGGGGCTGCTCAGGGGAGCCTGCAGTACATCCACATCCTGTGGCAGGTCCGGCCTAGGGAACACAACCAAAGGCAAGGCTCAGAGCCTGCAGTGCTCAGACGGGAACCACCCTGCCCGTCTGCTTGTTTGGGGCTGGAGAGGCAGGTCAGTATGCAGTAGGAAAACGTGCAGCCCCTTTTGCCCTTAACTCACAGCATACACTTCCTTATTTTTGCTTGTAAAAGCATCAAAAGCAAATAAGTCACTTTTGACTTGGACAGACTGTGACAAGCCAGGTCAGGCAAAGGCAGCCATCAGGAACAATAACACACAGAACTCAAAGGCACATCTGCCCTGGAAGGAATGCTAGGCAGTTACAGAGCTCTCCTCAGTGCTGAGAGGTGCCTGATCCTGCCAACACTCCAGCGTTGCTTAACACAGGGGACTAGGCAGAAGGTAAGTAACAGAGAATGGAAAACGTTTTCATTGCTGCACTAAAGAGACCTTAAAAATCACCTCTCATTTGTCCTTGTGGCATGCACACAAGAAAGAAGAGAGCGGAAAGGAGGACGCCAGTCCCCCAGAGAAGGCTGGTCCCCATGTACCTGCTCTGCTCCGCAGCCCCACGGGCAGCACACAGTATGTTCCCAGGGAGGGGGTGGCCACCCCACAGGCTCTGCAGCAATGCCTTCGGCTGATGACAGACAGCTGCTTCTCCAGCTTCAAGGTCTTCTTTCAGGCTGTTGGCCTGACTACAAAAGCTGCAAAATAAAGCAGGTGCGATGTGAGATATCTATTTGAAGACCAGAGAGACAGCCAGAAGAGGGGTAGATGCAAGGCCTGTCATACAGCCCTTGGCTAATGGGATAACCAGTGGGACAGCCAAAAGCAGCATGCCCATGACCAGGTCTTTGCAAGGGTTTGGTTAGGCAAACGGTAAGGGTAGAAACATCACGATAGGTAAAGCTGAAACAGCACCTTGGCCAGGCATCTCTGCATCTGCTGTGGCCAAAGCAATTGTGATGCTGAAACCCATTCGTAATGGTGGGCTGCGTGGCCAAGTCCTGTAAACCCTTCCTCGTAACTCCCCAGAAATCCTCCAACAATTAAGCGTTTATGAAAATCCTAGCTTAAGAAGGCTGACATTTAATTTTAAGTAAAACCACAAAGCTCCTCCCAGCTCTTGCAATTAGGAGCCCATTGCCATTGAGTGACAGCCTGGGTTATCTGGTCCCGCTTTTGTTAACATAAAGGGTTTGGTGACTCTTTTTCCTCCTTTACCTCAAAGAAAGGATTTTTCTAGTTGTTATTCTGTACCCCAGCAAAGCATTATTAGCCACTTTAAGGGGACGCTCTCCCTCACGGAAACAAGGATTTATTTCACAGGCACGATCTGCAAAGCAGGGCTGCAAAAGGCGATATATAGTTTAGGCACAAGCATTTGTTAAAATAATTGGGTACATGATTCTGAGTGCCACGTTTCAGCTCAACAATGACACTGAAGCCATGGAAGCATAGGGAGGCTTCCCAGGTGCTTGCCTGCAGGAGCCTGCTGCTCTGTGAGCTGGCCACATATAAATGTGAGCATGAAGAGGCCGGCTCTGACAGGCAGCTCCTGCAGAGCTCAATCTGCACCATGCATGTCACCAGCAGTGAGATGCCCATGATTGCTGTGGCTGGGTGCACAACAGAGCAACCAGGAACAAGCGACAGGGAGCAGGGTGCAGACCTGCAGGGTGCAGACCAGGTTCCTTGCAGGAACCTGTCAGGGACGTTTTAAAACACATTTCTGCCATGCAAGTTATAAAAATAAACACCCTCACTTAGTTCTTCCAAGCAGCAAAACCCAGGTGATGGGCTCTGGAGAAAAAAAAAAGTTGCAAACCCCCAGCAAAGCCTTCCTATTTGCATCCACATTCCCTTTTGTGTACAGAGGCTCACAGCTTTCAAAAGAAACTGTATTTTGGAGACCAGATGTCCTGGTTTCCGTTAGGATAGAGTTAATTTTCTCCTAGTAGCTGGTAGGGTGCTATGTTTCGGATTAGGATGAGAAGAGTGCTGATAACATGCTGATGCTTTAATTGTTGCAGAGCAGTGCTTACACCAAGCCAAGGACTTTTCAGCTTCTCGCTCTGTCCTGCTAGCGAGCAGGCTAGGGGTGCAGCAGGAGCTGGGAGGGGACAGACCCAGGACAGCTGACCCAAACTGGCCAAAGGGGTATTCCACACCATCTGACATCACGCTAAACAATACATAGGGGTGGCTAGCTGGGGTGGGGGGTGCCGGCTGCTCGGGGATAGGCTGGGCATCGGTCAGCGGGTGGTGAGCAATTGCATTGTGCATCACTTGTTTCGTACACGTTATTATTAGTAGTACTATTACCATTATTATTATTATTTTCCTGTCTTAAACTGTCTATCTCAACTCACAGGATTCACTTTCCTGTTTCTCCTCCCCATCCCAGAGAGGGAGGGGGGAGGGTGAGCAAACAGCTGTGTGGTGTTTAGCTGCCAACCGGGTTAAACCACAACACCAGTTCTAGGAAAAGCCTGTGCATGGGAGAGCTGCAGCCAAACTGGTCTCCCCACAAACCAGAGACAGTGGTGGGACAAGGCACGATAAGCGCACACAGCAAACCAACACTATGTCCTGAAGCTCAACAACAGGCAACAGCCAGCTTTGCCTTTGTTGCAAATCCTGATTAAAAGACTTTCTTTTAGAAAGAAGTCTTTTCTGCACATTCTGCTTATTCCCAGCTGAGAAGCCAGACAGCTCTTGCATTCCTAGCCTTTTCTCTCCAGCTGTTGGGAAATGTAGATATCTCAAAGTCAAAAAGAATATGCCAAAAAGGAAAGAACGCCTGAGAAAAATGGTCAGTGTAATAACACTAAATTTAGAGGTGGTTTCAAAAGGTTGAAAGAGATCAGCTTGATTTTTTGAACCAAATTTTCTTTGATGCATTGTAAAAAAATGCACAAGCACACAAAACTGGGAAAGGCGACATGCCACCTTGGGAAATATTCTGTTTTCCTAAAACTCCACTATTTTCCTTAGATGGCCAGATGCCAGCTAATCTTCCTCCTTGCATTTTCTGCAGCACTCCCATTCACTGCCCAGGACAGCAATGCCGAGGCACTGCGTCAGAACCAGGTCTCCTCACCCTGAAACAAAGCAGGCAAAGCCTTTGGGGGTGCAGTGGCTGCTCACCCCGTGGCCAGGCTGCCCGCTTTGTGTGGCACTTTCCAGCCCAGGTCTCCACCAGCCCACGGGGCCCATCCACACACACGGGTTTTTGTGGGGAAGCTGATATTTATACAGCCAACCTTGCTTTACCAACTGAAAAACGCTTTGCGCCACAGCTCACGTTATGTTTGTAATTATGCTAAGATATACCAAAGTTTTGTTTTCCATCAGACTGTTTGGCAACAGTGAGCATTTGAGTAGGAGCTGCCCTGCATTGCATGGAGTTTCCTAGACATTTGATCAGCAAAACAATACCAGGGAAATAGCATATGCAGTTAAACAGTGCTTTTTCTTCCCCCAAAGTCTTACAAAACCTGTATTTCAGCGGTCGGCTTGTTTCCTATTGTCTCCCTCCCCCTGGGTGGTCCTTCCAGGGTGCCACTCGAGAGGGATACAATAATAAAAAGGGAAGGGGAAGGAAGGGACACCAACATAAAGAAAAAACAAAATGTATGACAATCTGCAGCAGGCTACGGATCAGAGGTCAGCAAGCAAGAGGTCCTTCTCTTTTACAGGTTGCTTCCTGGAAACAGTCTGATTAAGCTGACAGCTTGAATTATGTGTTACATTTTGTAATGCACAATCCATCTGTGCTAAGTCCTCTTCAATGCAGCTGAAGCAGCACAGGCATAAGCTCTGTCTTTTTCCACCCCTTCAACACCAGCCTTAAAATAGTCATCATCTTTCCACGCGCTAATTCTCAGAGACCCTTTCCCCCCTCCTGCTCCCCATTTTTAAGCCCTTGAATAAAGCACTGGGTGCCCTGAGGAATGCCAAAAGGACATGGAGGCAGTGGGGTAGGTGCCCACCACAGGGAGAGTTGGGGGCGGCCCCAGCAAGTCCCCTGTAGGACCAGTACCTGCCAGGCACCATGGGCTGGAGCGGAGGACACCAGCTGAGAGAGGCGTGCACACAGCCTCCAGTCAGCACACCTGCCCCGCAGCGCCCCAACACAGCCGTGATTCGGCAGAACCCCCATCCTCAGTGACTATGACAGCAGTCACATCACCCCACTGTGGGCTGTAACCCAGTCTCAGAGACTGCCCTAGGAGACCCTTCCCAGCAGCATCATCTCTCCTTGGCCACCTGACAGCATTAGCCATCTGACAGCATTATCATGAGATCACTGTTTTTCCAGCTGGGAGAGACAGGCTGAAACTAGACTGGAAAAAAAATTAATTCTGAAGTAAAATACAACATACAAACATTTCTTCTGGGGGAACAAACTTTTTTTTTTTTCCCCAAAAAAGAGCTTATTAAAACAATGTCTCTAAAGTAAGGAAAGAAGAAAGGAACTTTCACCAAAAACCTAAAACTTGGGACTTCCTATCTTGGAACAAGGATTTTGCCTGTGGAGAGAGCAATGACCTCAAAACTGTCTGCATAGCTTGTTATTTACGTAATTGAAGTTCACCTGCTAATTACTGGGAAAGTTTTCTCCAAGACTTTCAGCTCATAAATTATTTTGCAGGACTCAGGAACATGCACTGAATTTCGAGTACATTGGAGGGATGGACTTTAAAAGCAATTGGTTATCAATTCAATAATGTAGAGGCTACGTATTGCTCCACAGCATCTTTCATGCCTGCTATTTCTGAAATTTTATCTGCATTTTAGTTTTCAGGTAAAACAAATTAAAATTTGTATCTCTTATGCAGAAACACACAGAAGTGGAGATCACACTTGCATGGCCTTGGGAAACAGGTATTCAGCTCAGCATAATGTGAGAGGAAACATTCACATTCTGGTTTTAGTCATGCTCCACAGATAATGCAAACAGTGAAACCTTTCTTATAATTTAGCCGGGCTTCAAGAGCATTGCATAATATTTTTCATCAGTTCATGAACAACTAGGCATCGCTAGCATCTACAGAGAGAACAAAAGGTTAAATTACCACCGCTCAGCTATGACTTCTCCAGCAAAGGCAAGCACTCTATGCAACTTCTCTGCAAAGTGTTATGATTAACAGGTGTTATACAAAAGAAAAACTGGGTAAAAGCTATTTAGATGTAAATTAGATGATGTTTCTATAGCAAGCAACAGTCTGATGCAAATGTGAAATGGTGAAGTTACACAAGTGTATACTGGTGCCCATTAGCTTCTGCTCAACTGGCATCTATTAAAAAACAGACTGATATTGAAATCAGCACCTAATGCAATGTGAACATGAATACAGGAAGAACAGACGTGCTAAACAGATCAAAAAGATACAAACAAACAAGGAAAAAAACACTGCAAAATAAGTATTTCCTCACCCTCCATGGGTGAGCATACTGTTTTCCTCCGTATGTGTTCTCTCCCCAGCCCACAGCCACCACTCCTCATTCAGCCTGCAGGCCTCCTAGCAAGCCCTGCACCACTACAGCCACTTCGGCTGGGCGCATTTCACATACAAGCAAGGCCAGCCCAAAGGCAAGGAAGCCCAGCACCAGTGGCATACAAGTGGGGAACGCAACAAGGGGAGGGAGGTACATGAGCTGGTAGCAAAGCCTTCACTATTTCTGTTGTGGTCAGGAAAAGCAGCGTGCAAGAGTGATTGCCTTCAGGGCACAAGATGCAGCGATGCTAGCACTGTCAAGGCTCTGTTGGAGCACAGCAAGGGAGCAGAGCCAGCTCTCCTGTGTAGCTTAGAAAAACACCTGGGGACACTTCTGTGACGGGCACTGCCCCGCCGGGCTAGGGATCGCAAGGACGTACCCATCTGGTGCCAGGCTGCCCAGGGGCTCTTCTGCTGTGCAGGGGCTGGATGGCTGTGGAGAGGATACCTCTGCAGGGTGGGTGCCTCCGGCCCATGTCCTGCTCCCTGCTGGCATCAGCATCCCCTCACCTGCACACACCAGGGGCTCACTGCTGCTGTCCCCGCTCACTGCCTGCGATGGTTGCCCGTTATTCAGGCCATCCTGGAGTCCTGTAGAACAATAACCACCACAAAAAATTACTCCCAAAACATTAGCAGGACCAAGGAATGAGTCATGGTGCATGGGATTAAGCCAAGATGAGCCACTTGGTGCATTCTCCAATCTCACTTGCAGGCATGAGCAAGCACCCCTCTTGCCTTTGCTTCACGGTCAGGCTTTCTGCGCCCTCTCCCCACATCCCATGTCCTTCTGCACTTCCCTCGCAAGGGGGAGTTTGGGGAGGCCCTGGCTGCGCTCCCAGCTTAGATTTGCAACTGGAGGCAGGTGGGAAAGATGCCCAGCACCAGCTAAAAGGAGCCCTTCCATGAAAACCATCTACCTCCCCAAACTGCATCTGGAGAAGAAATGAAAAAAGAAGCTTAAAAAAAGCTTTTATTGAGAAAGCTTCGAAAAAGCTTTTCTTATGGGGAAAAAAATGCACCTGAAGAGGCTTCTTTCACAGTTTTTTTAAACCTTGCAGAAGAAATGTCTGCCCAGAGGCTTTTAAATTCAGCACATTAATTACCTTTTCTAAAGAGGGAGAATACAGGGCTGAATCATGTGCCAAAAAAGAAAAAAACACACCTACTTTTCAAAAAACACCAAAACTGAGCGGACCAACAATTGCTGGAATAAATTAGCATTGTCACAGAAATTCCCAGTTTTCCATAAAATTCACCATGGGTTTGAGTTAAGTGGTATTCATGCAGCTGCTTATGGTACAGCACCCAGCATTCTGCTCAGCTCAGGCCCGAATTATGGAGGGCTGTGACAGACAGCAGCCGATGCCAGGACCTCCTCTCCTTGCACAAAGCCTGGCACACGTTGCTCCCGCTATGTAGAGTGGAGCCAAGCATCTTCTGCTTCCCTCACTTGCAGCACAAAGGGCCAACTTGCAGAAGCTGAAAGACTATGCTGTACAAATTCGAACCTGGCTGACATCAGCCTGCTCGCTCTGCAACATGCGCTTGGCAGCAGACCTAGCAAGCCCTGTGGGCAGCCCAAAGGGATTACCATGCTGTGACAAAATGCCCATTTTAATTTCAAACCCAGCTGCACAGTTCCTCTGAAGGCAGTGGTACCCCACTGCAGAAATGAAAGGAGCATTCCTCTTCCAGCCACACAACAGTGACCCCTTGCACCATCCTTTGGGCAGCACAGAGCTGCCAGCAGAGCCCAGGGGCCACCCATCCCCCCCAGCTCCAGCATGGACAGCCTCTCACAGCAGCACAGAAGTGGAAGTGTGCCAGGTGAAAAAAATCAGAGGCGAATAGATTTCTTTGGGAAAGAAAAAGCAATAGGGAGCAGGAGAAAAAAAGCAAGTAGTACAGAAGATCATCAGAAGATGGGGATGCCAGCTTTCATCTATACA
Source organism: Cygnus atratus (assembly GCF_013377495.2). Taxonomy (NCBI): domain Eukaryota; kingdom Metazoa; phylum Chordata; class Aves; order Anseriformes; family Anatidae; genus Cygnus; species Cygnus atratus. Next base: position 119,745,194 of record NC_066364.1, read on the forward strand.
GAAAGCCACGATCATTACAGGAGAACAGGAGTCCCTGCATCACTAGGGTTGCCAACAGCTTCCATTAAAAAGCTCCATTTTAGCTATTCTTATGCAGCCTGGAAACCTAGTTTAAGTCAAAAATCACCGTGTTAACTGGCAGGGCACAGCATTTCTGCCAGGTCTTAAAAATGGAAGAAACTGTTACTTGGAGACAAATCTTTGTCACCGCAACTTCGAGAACAAGTCTGTTAGCTAACTTCAAAATAAGCAAGCAATCCAGTAAAAACAGGAGAGAACACATTTTGTCTTGACAAAAAAAAAAAAAAAAGTGAGAAGTTGGGAAGCAGCCTTCAAGAGGAAGCACAGTCTTTCATCCCTGTGTGAGAACATTCCAGCTGGAGAACCTGCATCGCATCTCTCAAGAAAGCATGAAACAAGGCAGAACAAGTAATAGTTAATCCAGCCTCATTCACAGAAATGCTGGTTCTTGACCTACATTTCCAAATATGAATGAGCTATTCTGCACAAGCATTTGAAGGAGAAGGAAATCAACCTGAAAGAGAAGTCACCTATGCTGCCAGTGAAATATGTTGACATTAAAACTCTAAAAATGAGGCTCAAACTACTTCAAGACACCTGTGGTCACACCAAAGAAAAAAATCTTCGCTTTCTAACAGATGTGCCATCCCCTAATTCAGTTCTCAGGTTAGACTTGACCAAGTCTCACATCTGCTAGAAGAACAGCATGCCACGGATGGATGAGGAGGCTTTATTTTACAGAAGAATCATCCAGCTGAGCAGAGAGCATCCCGCAGGACCCCTCTAAACTTTGAGGTCCATCTTAAGCAGGCTGCCAGGACAAAGCAGCCTCATAGGAGCCACTGAAAAGGACTGCAGAAGGTCTGGCACTGGTGCAGAAAGCCCAGTACAGCTGCTTGCTCTTGGTTGTTGCCTTGCACATCCTTCATCCTCCTCCTCCCATTTGTCTGCTCACAGTGAAGAGCAGAAAGAAGCCAAAACCCTGAGGGATGGAGCAGGGGATGTCACTCTGTCAACAGTCACTCTGCCAACAGAGGTGAGCAAAGCAGAGCAGAAGTATAGAGCTGTCCTGCATCAGAACACCCCAGCTGAAAAGTGAAAAACTGAGCAGCTTCAGCACCCTGTGATGAAGGGCCTGAGAGGAAATACAGTCAAAAGAAAAAAAAAGAAAAAATAAGTGAGACTGACGCTATACTTCAAGCAAAATACAAGAGGTGTAGGAAAAAAAACAGCAGCCTGGGGCATCTGTTTGGGATGTGTGTGCTCCAGCACAGTCGGGCAGAGGCTCCATCATACCTGGGATGCTTTCCTGGTCTTCCTCAGAGATGCTGGGCTCAGGAACAAATGCCACAGGGACAGGCTGCTTGTAGTCTTCTGCACTTGCTACCAGGTGCTCACAGGTCACCTCCTCCCCCTCCACTGAGGTGTCACTGTTTAAGTAAGCAGTCCTGCTCTCCACACTCACTCTGTTGGGTGACAGCAAGTGACATTCAGCAAGATTTCTGTGTTCTGTTAAATTAGAAAGGCTGCTGTGCATGCTGCTCTCTGCCAATGCCACTCTGGATGTGATGGGCATTTTCTCCTGCACCAGGACATCTGCCTTCCCATCTTGTTTGTCACGTTTATTCGTACATGGCATGTCACTGCCCACTCGTAGGAGGCATCTGTCTGTCTCATCACTGCTCAACACTGCCTGTCTGTGGGAGCACGGCTCGGGCACCAAGTGGCTCTCAGCAGCCTGGGGGGCTTTCTGCTGCATGCTCCAGGCAGCTGATGCGTGGTGGCCCATAAAGATTGTCGCTGGGTGATATAAGCCTCTTGACATGGCTGTCCCGGAATGAATTCCTGCCTGTCTCACAACCCATGGATTCTGGAAGACACAGGTGGAAGACAGCTTAAGGAAACAAGCAGGCAGCATTACGTACCTGGAGTTTCTCGAGGATTGCACAGCGGTTTCCTGGATGAAAAAGTGTCACACAAGGATTTTCTATATTATTGCTTCGATAGATAGAAAACACTTTTTTGTCCATTTGCTTTAAAAGAAACAGAAGGAGTAGACAAGCTTATTTGTGCAAAATGCTACAACCAGCAAAGGTGAAGCCCCCCATGCCCAATACAGGCATTTGTTACCTCACCACATCTGAAACTAAGCACGTCACCCAGAAAAAGTATTTGTAGAAAAATAATTCTTAAAAACAGATAATGCTAAAATAAGCTGATGAGTCTGTCATCTCCCACACTGTAGGCATGGTTTCAGCTGCCAGCAAGTTGGCACTTCGTACACCTTTCTATTAGAACTGCCATAGAGCTGCTGCTGAAATCCCACCTCAGACACAGCTCCTAGCCATTACAACAGCTTCATGTCTTGGGCAACCACCTCTTCCTTTGGTTTAAAGAAAAATTCCATAAAGCTAGAAACCCCACTACCCATTTCCTCTTGTTCTCAAGTGCCTGTGAAAGCCACGTGCCCAAACATCCCAGAGATCAGCACCCTCCCAGAGATGGCATGCCAGTACTTGTGATGCTGGGGGCTGTCCTTCCCAGCGGCCCAGCTCTGGAGATACTCCCTGTCCTGCTGTAGAGTAGAAACAACAAGAAGCCACCTCTACAACACCATGGTGTTATACGCAACTATGCAGACATGACAATGGGAGACGTAGCTCCAAGGCATCCTCCAGAACACACCAGTCCCTTGAATGAAGCCACGGCAGCTGGCTGACCCCACCAGCCTCACAGCGAGGCACCACCAATGATCCTCCTTGGCCAAGCCAAGCTTTAACATTCAGTGCATCTTAGAACTTTTCTGTTTGTTTTTCCACTTGTGTCTGGTGCAGCAATACCACCAGCAGTGGGACCAAAGTCTGCATGGAGTGGCATCCTTCTCCAAGCAGCACTAGCAAGAGACGTTCCTGGACATACAGCATGGCACAGATGGGTCTTTGAGAACGCAGCAGGATAGGGAGGAGTCCCCAGAGAGTCTGAAACCTACATCTGTCTTCACATGTCTGTATATACAGCTTCAGTCACGATATATTAACAAAGCAAGGAAGAGTAAGGAAAATCTTTATTCATTGTCTTCTGTTCTTTCCCCCATTTAATCCACACCAAACAGGATGAACTACTGAGCTAACACCAAGTAGATGAAATTGTGTTTTCCACAAGAGAACTTTGGGCACCAAGTAGAAATATTTCAAACGACACTTTCATCCAAGAACTCTGTTGAACCTGCATAAAAATCACTTCCAACAACATAACCACTCTGCTTCTACATTCCAGGGTTTTAATACTTGCTTTTTGCTCTTTGTAAACTTACCCAGTCAGAGCAATTTAGAAGGAGTGGCTACCACCACCAGAAGGTCACTGACAGTTTATGCAAAGCCAAAATTTGTTACCGTAATGCCCTTGTTCATACTAAGCACGGCTTGCTTTTCAGCCCCAAATCACAGCAAAGCAATTTACAGTCACCTCCATACCTCTCTTCTCTCTCGTTGGCTGACCTCTTCCTACCACACAAAGTCAGCTGCCAAACGCAGCTTAAAGGAAACAAAGGCATCTTGTCTAGTCTGTGACCATTTCATTAAGAGGCTCAAATTCCACATAACAAGAAACAGAACAAAAAGCCATGGAGTTATTTTTAAGTAGTAAAGATTTGCTACTGAGATCAAGTTCACAACTTATTCTATCTCCACTACTCTTTGGTTCCTCCTAATTACTTTTGGGGTCTTGGACTTGCTGCTTTAAAATGCAGGTATTTTATGGATTTAGCAGCTCCCGAGTTTAGTGTTCCAAAACAAATGCAATTCAATCAGGTACAACAAGTGTTTCATAGCACTTAGCAGAAGTACACTGCCAACAAGCTCCTTCTTGTTTACAGAAGAAAAATCTCTTCACCACCTTTGCATTCTCCAAACAATGGTATGACAGATAAGGTTGGCTGAGGTACAACTTTTACCACCAAAAACAAAACAGTAGAAACCTGTAGATGACCGACCTAAAACACCATACAAAGTTATCAATTACTGAATTTCACGGCACTCAGACAGGAGGTAAGTGAACTCTCTCACAAAGCACACTTATAGCCCTCTTTTCGGTTGTGGAGTGGAGGGAATGCGTGCAGGCTCCCCACTTGCTCCTCCACTAACAATCTTTTTTATTATTATTAAAGTGCTTTGAAGAGAACAAAGTCCCTTCCATTAGGGCTCGTAAGAGGGCAGCATCTCTGCTTGGCAGCAGATTACCTAAACCAGTGAGGTGAAGTTGAGCTAGAGACACTATGCTCACCTGGTGATGCCCCTGTTCAGGGAAGGACGCTTGTCCACTCAAAAGCATTCCTGGGAGGTACCCTATCCCCAACATCTAACAGATACGTCATTCCCAAGATGCATAAGTCCAAGGATTTCAAGAAAATGCTTCAAAGTTGAAGTCAGACTTCACTGCACAAAGGTTTCAGAACCCCAGATTACATAGCTCTTTCAGCCAAGAAGGACCTCTTCAATACAGGAACTCTCCTTCAACATGTAATGTTGGGCTGCCATTACACTAGGCTTCAAAATACCAGTGTGCACGTCCTTTCCCTGTAGAATCATGGTTTTCTAGATCACTGTTCAGGTATCTGATTTATGAGATTAAAGATTGCCATAAAAAAACAGGAGTCCAAAAATATGTGCACCCAACACCTCAGAGAAGTGCTCAACATTCACATTTGGTGCTTTAGGGGCACAGGGATACTGAGCATCTCTAGAAAATGCGTTCTGTTATTGCCTGTCTTGGTCTCCAATGCATGTGAGCACATGCTGCATAGAGGCTCAGCGCATCATCCTGTCAATGCCAGTGGGCACTGACACCTGCACAGGAGGGTGAGCTGACATCTGAGCTGTACCCACAACGCCCTTCTAATGTAAGATTAGGCTGATTTCAAGCGAGGTGAAGGTAGCAGGAAATAAACACATGAAAAACTCCTGAAACACATGGAGTTATAGGAGATCTGAGACAGAGCATATAGACGAGGCAAAAGGATGCACAACCTAGTTGAACTTACCTTCATACTTAAGAAGGGAGATAAGAAGGAGAAAAAGGGAATGGGGAAAAAAGTTCACAAACAAGCTATAATTGTAATTCTGTACAAAGCAGCAAGTACTTGTACTGTCCACATTTTTTTTTTCTTTTTAAATCCAAGTCACTGTGATCCTTTGATGTTCTAGTATTTATGTGGAAACAACTTTTCTATAGGTTAGAAATAGCATCTCCTACACCAACTGCTTTTAATCAAAGAATCCAGTATTCAGAATTAAACTCACCTTTTCACGTCTGAATTAAAAATCTAATTCACGAACTACTGGAGGTCTGCTTATATAGGTCAAGGTTGCTCAGGTTCATTGCTTTGTACATTACATTTTAAAGAATGCTCTAAATTCAAGGTTTTTACTTTTTAATCTATAGGGAAAACTTTCTGTAAACTCAGATTAACGACTGCTAATGCACTGAAGAAAGAAAAACGAAAACCTTCCTCCTACTATAAAAACAAAATAGTGTGGCCTCTGTTTCTTTTCTGATAAGAGTCTTAAATACCAAACATTTAACTGCATAATAACATTTACTGGCAGCCAGGCAGCCTGCTTAGCAGATATATAAAGCAGGTAAAAGGAGAAAAAGTTAATTTCTTGGCTGAATGATTCCATCGGTAGCTATAGGGCAAACTAGAAAGTCTTTTAGTAAAGTAGCAGTTGATTCTTCTATCAATCTGCAGCACACATACTCTTCCAAGGAATGCATTAAATATGAAAATCATATCCCGTTATCATCTGTTTCCAGCTTTCAGCCCAGTAAGCTTTTCTTAATGAATGCTGTAGCCTAAGGGACAAGCATGCTGTTGGCTTTTCTGAATAATGGAGTGATGCTACCATTTTTGCTTATTACAATATCAACTAGCTGAGGGGGTTTCACACAGTCACAAGTGACTACTCTTGCCAGCATGCTCCAAGTTATTACAAGATGTTTTTAGACATTTCATCTAAAAGAGCTTTACTGCTTTTAGCAAAGAAAACAGCTATGGTCTTGAACTGTATCATTTATATGGAGATAGGAGGAGGGATTAGAAGCCTGCATTACTGCAGATATATAGCAGAATATATTTAAGTATTCCTTGTCAGTCTTTTTGTCTGTTACTTAGATAGGCAATCTCTTTTTGCTTCTTCTGAGAAAAGGTCAAAATTCACAGAATTGTAAATACACTACACAAATCAACAGCTGTATTTTTTAAAATATCATTCATTAAGAATACTATTTGTACATTATAACTTGTGTTGAACAAAAAACACCAAACATTTAGAGTTTTTTCCCCCTTTTTAATCAAAATAATTGCACTTTTTACCCAGATTCTCTACTTCACTCATGCTCTAAGCAATATTTCACTACAGCTGCCACAACAAAAAATCCCCACAAAGACCGCTTAGCCCTGTCTGCCTCTTAATGCAGCAGCTCAGTGGAAAGAACATCTATGTAATAAAACACGTTTCCCACACACACCCACTCTCTGCATTACCTGCTTGTTGTATTCTTTCTCGTCACCTCGTGCTGACAAGTTGCCCTCTCGAAGTGATAACACACTTTTAATTTCTCTCCCATACCATTCCTAAATGTGAAAAAAAAAATCCATTACATAAAATTAGAGGGAAAAAAAACAGCCAACAAACCACAGATCAGTAAATACTGCTTTCCAAACTATGCACTTTCAATTGTAGTACCCTGGCATCATTTTTCATTTGGTCTACGTTTAAAAAGCCAGAAGCCCCCTTTTCTCCTAATTTTTACCACTTACCTGAACAAATGCTATGACTTGTACACAACCTTCAGTAGGTTTTTCATACACATTTATTCACTCACCTAATCTAGAAGTCCACAAAATAGCAGTAACTTGCTGATTCAAATTTATTTAATCACAATTGGTTTTGTAACAACAAGTTGTTATTTCTGCTGTATCAAGACAATGACTCCACTGCTTTGGGATTACGTGAGCTTCAGAACTCGTTTTTCTTTTATGTACATCTTACAACTCATCGAGCTCTTATAAAGAAAAATATATGGCAGATGTTATAAAGAGCAGCCCAGCATGAAAAGCAACTTGCTCTAATGTTACTAACAAACAACTGCATAAAACATTTTCACCTCCACTACATTGTTTAATTGACCAAATGTAATGCATTCATAGTAGGACTACTTATTAAAAGCCAGGCACATGCAGCACCTATAATTAATCCTATTTGTTAGTAAATGTAAACCCCAATAACAAGTTACATTGGTCCTGAATGAAAGCACTTCAACACCTATTCTGCAGCATGTAATATGCATAAAGATAAATCTTTAGAACAATTAACTTCACCAACCCTACACTTCATACCAATGGTGTACTCAGCAAGTCTGCTGTCTTCCAGGCAATGGAAGCCTTTCATAAAATTATAAACATCAACTTTTAAAAAACAGAATCTAACCACACAAGAGTTAAATTCAAAAGAAACTCATATATAACTACAGGATTTTCCTGAAAGCTTGAGTGATTTTACTTCAACTCCCCAAAATTACTGAACAGACTGCAGACAAACACAGGGAGAAAACAAAAAAGAAAACAACGAAACAGCAAATCTTTCAAAAAGAAAAACTTTTTTCACCCACAGCAAGTAATAAATTGTGTGCATAATTATGATAAAGCACTCTTAAAGGACATTCTCAAGCAAAAAAAGAAAAAGTAATAATTTCTGTCAGTGTACTTCCATGCTAGATCAAATGATTACATGCTTCATAATTCTCCACAAGGTAGCTTTTCATAATTGTAGTATAAAGAGTATGTAATCGGTGCTTTGTTCAACAGCTCAGAAAAAGCAAGTCTAAGCCAGCAAAAATAAAATGGATGGCACAGAAATATCAAAATGGAAGCAATGAATGAAAACACTGCATGCGTATCAGCCCATGGCACAGCTGTGACTCACAAAAATACATTGCAACAGCCTACCACAGGGGGAAACTCAAAATAGTAGGCACCAGGGTTGCTCAAAAAAAAAAAAATCCCTAAAACACAACAGGGAAAATCCAGCATCACAAAATACTCCTGACCTCAATCTGCTTTAAAACAAAACAAAGAACCACAGGGGACTTGCACACCCACCCCAGGGACAGCCTCTAAACTGTATGTCACTAAGCTGATGCAAACAAAAGATGTTTATCAATGTCACCAGACCCAACAGACCATAAAAGTTACCAGACATTGACAGGAATATAGCTTTGCGAGGAAGTTATGAATGTAGGTATGCAGCCATGTGATGCTTGCCAGACGATTGGTTTACGAGTGTAAGTCAATTGCCACCATTAGAAAGATCTACATCTTCGGAGAGCTTCCTTACTTCCAAAGGCAGGGAGAGCAGCTATTGAGCCCCCAGGCACCTGCTCTGTACACTGAAGCCCATGACAATACAAAAGTGACCTTCCAAACTGGAAACATAATCACAAACCCACTGACATCTCAAAGGGAGTGTTAATCAGCATGAACAGTTCTCATCACTCCATCTGAAAAGGGATACTAAGGGCATTCCAGAAAAAGCATTAAAAATTACTACAGGCATAAAAATTCCATTTGAAGAGACAAAAGAAAAGATTAGGGCTATTTACTTTAAGATGAGCGTTGGAAGGCAGGGTTAATATATTGTGAGTTACAACTAATGGCAGAGTAGTTTGAAGCCAGATAGTCATTTTGCTTAATACAAAACCAAGATTCTCGATGCAATCGGAGACAACTAATTTAAAAAACATTATGTTTTTAACCACAGTACAAAGATAGAGTGTAGGACTTGTTACATTACACTGATGCAAAAAAGCTTATAAGGATTCAAAGACCCTTCATTAACACTAGTATCAATAGTTTAGAGGATTTTTGAAAGAACAGATTCACATTTCAAGTCATACATTTATCTACTGAAAGGAACTTTTCTAAATGAAGAACTGCATTCAAAGGCTTTCTTGTCCTGTGCAGCTACTGAAAGCCAAACCAGACAGTAAGAAAAAAATAAAGCACATTGCTGCTTCTACATCCCTGCTTCAGAGTAAGCTCTAATAATGCTTCCTACTGTTGTTTCCAGAGCATAGTAGGAGAAAAGCTTAAAAAAAATATTTTAAGTGAAGGTTCACTTGTTTTTAAACTTCTACATCGCTTTACACTTTTTCTCCCTCCTGCTCCCTGTTTATGTCGCACTCTGATTCTTTCCTTCTCTTACCTTTTTTCAGAAGTGCTCATACCTTTCTTTTCCCATATTAGCTGTAACTGTAACCCCCCAGCTCAGTCAATCCACATTTTTCTTTCATCCCTGTATCACTGTCATCCAAAGGTGCTGGTGCATATTTCTTGAACCCAAACACAGGATTTTTTTAAACACCTCCTTTTAAAAGGATCATAGTCTAAGCTCTACTATCTCAGATGAAATTGCATGTGTCCCTGAGTAGGAAAAGGAAAAAAAAACTGTATACTTGGATAAGGTTGTTCCAGTTTTAATTCAAACTGCACTTCAGAGAAATAAAAGCCATCACAGCTGAGTTCTAGATAACCACGCTGTATGGTGTTAGTATCACACAACAGGGGTTTAAAACACCCTAATTAATTTGTTTCCTCCCCTCTTTTATTCCAGCAAGCTAAAAAAAAGTGGCAGAATCACATAAATGTCTCCACCAGATGTTTTCGAAAAACGCTATTTCTCTTAGAAAGCAGATATAAACACACTTCCCTCCCAGAAAAAATTTGATTTTTCGGCCCCCCAAAACTTGACTCCATATATAAATTGCATGAGCACAAGCCATTTTTTTGAATCTGAGATCATTTCCAATCTATATCACTTTGTAATATCCCAAATTATTCTTCAGTGAAGTAACACAAAATAGTAACATCTCAGTTACTCAAGGTGATGAAAACTCCCTGGGTTTTAATTTACCGGCCCAGAGAAAAAGTTTAAAATTTTACAGCTCTGAAGGCAAATGAATCAAACATATGTACACGTAAAACCATTAAAAGCAAAGACCTAGGTGATTCAACAGGACTGTCTAGTAACAGAACTGACTGCAAACTCATTTTAGATCTGCTTTAGTCCAAATAGTTCCAACACAGTAATTTGTTTTTAACAGAAGTCACTTAGCCTTACACCTTCTTTGTTGGTGAAGAAAGTGCAATAGGTAGGGGCAAGCCTAGCTATAGCTACTTAGGGCAATCACACCAGCAGAATTAAAAACGTGTCCTGAAACAGCTTCAGTGAAATATATTGTGGCTTTTTAGGTGATAGAAAGCCTTAGTAAAATATAATCTTAATTAAAAAGTTTATGAAAATATTACAACTCTAGTCCCCTTTTTGTCCTAACCTAGATCTGCTGTTTTATTACCACTATAACTCCAAACACATGATACAATCCATCTCCACAGTTTTTTGATGTCAGTTCTCCCTCACTTCCAAGAAACTCATAAGGACACAGCACTGTACTACAGGCCAAACGTACAGTTCTGTGAAGTGCTACTGACTATCTCTGCAGCTACAGTTGTGTCTACTACATCATTTACTAGTACAGTTTGGGTTTGTTTCAAATTCCGCTTTAAGCACTCTTAAACATGGCATGAAGTTTCACCAGCCTGGATGTGCAAAATACACAGACAGAACCTATTCAGCAACCCCTGTAGTAATAACAAACGCTAATGCAGTAAGTCTTCTAGAAAGTTACTTCCATCTTCTGAATTAGCTCTGAACTTGAAGTTTTCATATGAGCTTCAAACTGCTTCAATTCCTTTAAAATGGCCTGGTTTCGCAGAAGAGCTCTTTTTTGTCGTTCGTTTATTTCTTCCAAGTATTTTTTCAGCTTCGTGTACTTTAGTTTCATTCTGCAAGAGAAAGAAGAAGAACATGTACTTAAAGAGTATGAAATTAAAACAAACATTTCTATTACAACCACTTTTCTTCAGGCACATACAACACTTATGTAGGAGCTGTCCAACTGTCCAAAGCTACACTATACAACCAAAAGGACATCACTGTTACATAACTTAAGGTTTAAAAAGGGTTTTTGGTTTGGTGCTCAAAAAGATAAAACATTTCAAAAATTTCGTAAGTTTGTTCGGAATAGGTTATGCTTTGAATTAATGTGATACGCATGTCTAAAATGAAAACTGTATTTAGAAGAACGTGTTCTGCAAGTCAAACATACTGTGAACTAAGGCTGTGGTTTTACAACTGCTTTAAGCCAACCTAAATCCATGTTGCCACCAAAAGGGGCATCTCACTCCAGGCCTTTATTTCTTTTTTGTGCCAATACTATATACTATGCACCCATGGCAAATTAGGCCAAGAGCAATCCAACTGAAAATCCGTTTGAACTATTTCTCACCCACTGAAAAAACAGATTCACTTTCAGACAGACCTATTTTCTTGTCTGTTCATAAGGCAGCTGGACAAGTATTAGTGTCAAAGGGAACCTGTGAACCAAGGGCAGACAATCATCTGTTTAGGGCTCAACCTGCTTATAGGTCAGCTTAAATTGGTTGTGAAATTGCAACCTAACCCCCCCCCCCCAAGTGCCAATATTTTGACAGACACTCCAATTCAAATTCTGTTGAATTAAAATAAATCAAATTAAAAGTGAAAACAAAGTACACATGTATGTTTCCCCACCTGTTGAGGCATTTTTTCTTCAAGATAACCTCTATTTTCTACTCTAAAGTCCCTCTTTTAGAAGAGAAGTCTCCAAGGGATTTGGCCATGATTGCACCTGGCCCTCAGTCACTTGAACTAAAATTGAAGAGTCACCTCTCTGGCTTTACAAAACACAGCTAAGGAAAGAAACACTACAGAAACAAGAATGCCTAAAAATCTGCTGCTCTCTGGAATCCAGGTGCCTTTCCTGGCAAGCTAAGAGACTTCCATCCATGCAGACACCACAGTCCAGATCCTCTTCTGGAAGGGAGGCTTCTGCAGTCACTGCTTCAAAGAAACAACATGTGCTTTTCATACTATTTTCTTTTACAAACAGATTTATGACAAAGTTCTTCCCAAACTCCAAAAAAACGACATAGAACTACATAGGATATAAGAAAGCTAGGATCTTTTGATACACATATGCTCACTGGAAGGCCATCAGTTCTGGAACCTGTTCCCTTCCATTCTAACTTGATCAGGGCAGGAATTTCACAGTTCAAAGATAAAAAGGAGATAAAAAAAAAGGGAGAAGCTTTGTTCACAAGAGAAGCAACCACACCGAATTAAACTTAACAGGTAATTTGGTAACTGGCAGCAAGTTCAAATCATTTGGTCTTCCTCAATAAGGCTGTCGATAGCAATGCTTATAACCTCATGGATGTTATATATAACAGTATCCATAGGACAAGAGAATGCAAACACAGAAATCTGAACAGTTGTTTAATATACATGGCCAGAGTAACAAGTGTTTGTTTTTTTTTTTACCCCCCCCTTTTTTTTCTTTTTTTTTTTTTTTTAAAAAAAAAAAAAAAAAGACTACGCACAATTCACATTAGCTAATGCAGAAACAATCCAGGGACCTAGGACCAGAACCTAGAATATCCTGTAGTACTTCCTAAAAGTTTAAGACATTCTAAGACCCTAGAATTTTGTAGCACAAAGCGCTAGAAAGAAAAAGCTTTCTATCTTTAACACTACGGTGATTTCGGGAAAAGTTGCACAAAACTAACTTGCATGTTAGTTATTACTAAGATGGTAATGTTTCAATATTGATAGAATAAGGTAGTTATGTTACCAATGAAATCTTCTGCAGTAACTACAAGGCATTTTAAATGTAATGTAAGATTCATATGTATATAACTTACTGTTACAAAATCAATGTCAAGATAACATTCTAAAAGCATCCCATGATACTGAAGTCTTTGTAACTAAAAAAAGTCTATAACAAGTTTTTTAATAAACTTACAGGTATGCATCAGATTTTTTGTATTCCATCAGTTTTCTTTCCAATTCCAGCCTTCTGGTTTCACTAGAAAAAAGCAAACAAAAATATTTCATAATTTAAATTCTCAAAACACAAGAAGTGAAACATTATACAGAGCATAAAACTTCTCAGAGTACGGAATACATTTCTCCTACAGACTGGTAGTCTTATGTCTTGATCTGCCAGCCAAGCTTGTCACAAAAAAAAAAAGTTTTTACTTCCCCCTCTGCTCCTCACTGGAAGAAGAGCTAGGTTGTTTTAAAGGGAGGGCAACAAAGAGATGACAACGCGTACACATGTATATATCCACTTAAACCCCAACAGCACAGCCAAAAAGACTCCTGCACGGTTTAAGTTCCTATTTCAAGTCCTTTCTCCAGCAGCCCCTGGAGGTGCTCCAAGCGCTGAGATCCTCTCCCCGAGTCCAAGTCACTCAAACGACTTTCAATGCAGGAAATATTTGGCTTAGCTTGCTCAAACAGGCAGTATTTTATGTAATAGTTTTTAACTTAAAATCTGCTACATATTTCAGACTCATGCATTAAAATCAAGTACATCTAGAGATACGCTAGCATTACCTGCTGGAACTACTAAAGGGCAACAGATAAAAGTAACAAAAAAAATTTATGGTTGTTAAAATGCTGCAGGGCCATCTGTAGCTGCCAAAAGCAGTGCAATGGTATAGGTCCATGTGGAAATTCATACTGCTTGAGAACAAGCTCCATGCCTGACCCACAACGTAATTCAGAGACCCATTTTCAGAAGGAGTAGGACAGAATAAAGGTGGTAATATTAGTTAATGACTACAAACTGTTTCTGAAAAGGAGCAACTACCCCATCAGCAAAAAACAATTGATGAGACAAGGGTTTCCAGTATACACACACTATAAGTCCTGCAACAATCAAAGCAAGTACCTTAAGTTGTTCATTAAAAATAATCACCAGCTTTTATTAGCTAGGAAGGCCACATAGGTGAGAGAGCTATGGGCACACACGTGAGACTGCATGCAGCCATATGACTATGCATGCTTTTCCATGCATCCATGCACTCCCCTACAAACATGCATGTCACAGCCACACATATTTGCCTCCTCCCAGATGCCCTGCACAGAGGAAAGCAAAGAAAACCTTCCTGCTTCTTAAGTCTGCGAGATCAAGGCATACATTTTATCCATCTGATCCTGCCACTGTCTGAAACAAGATTACGTTTTCATGTCATGTATGCAATTTAAAAGCCACGCTTCAGCTGGGATCTCATCCTTTCAATTTCCTTTTACACGATGGACAGCTAAGCAAAAGCAGATTTCAAGATCTTGTTTTTACACTTCTAGAAGTAATTTTCATGTCTTGATGAAGAACACTGTGATATCCTGATGGATGTAAGAGCCAACGGATGCGAACAGCCATTGGCTCCAATCCTGTTTCTCATCCTCTGATACCACAGGTTGCACAGCACTTCACACTCCTTGGTCCCTGAGAGATCATTTCCTTTCTACCGGCGTCCCACTCGCTAGTCAGTGCTACAGAAGTTTAGGTAGCAACTGAGTATATAAATAACATGTTCTCTAGAGGGAAGACAAAGTATAAAAACCATCAGGTATGAGCCTCACAGCATTTGACTACCATCATTACAGATGCCTGAAATGGTTACTGCAACACTTGGGGTGTTTTGCAGCACACCTCTGTCCAAGCAATGATTTAGAAGCCATCAAAACTATTTTGTTTGGTAGCCCAGATTCCGACAAAGTTCCAGTGCAGTTTCTTAGAGTCAGTGGCGGAAGTGAGGCTTGAAGCCATATAGAGATTATTTTGACCACTCCGTTACTACACCACCTCCCTTTTTACCTGAAAAATAGAAGCTTCAGGCTGAGAGCTTTATTTGCATCAGGTTAAAGCACTGCAAACAGCCAGTTAAATAGGCAAAAATAGAACACTTCAGGACTTCGTAAGGATCCAGGTGGCTTTTTCAAACAACCCTGAATCTTCAGTCTGCAGAGAAAGCGTGTTTCTTTGGGATTTGAAAGCAGAATTAAATTCCCTGTTCAACCACAAGCTCCGTCTAACCTCTAGCATTTCACCAGGCATCGACCTATAGTGATATCTGATCCTTCACCTCCTATTCAAAGCAGCAGGACCTGCCTCAATATTTTTTGAGATACTGGGCCCTAGTCTCTTTGTGCTTCAGTTCTGCATCTATAATATAGGAATAACAGTACTACTGTGATGATACCCTGTTGAGAAAAGTACAGAAAAAATTGTGAAGCACTTAAATACGATGCAATCTTTCCATAGAAAGAAGAAATGTAATTTTTACAGTTGTTTTTCTACACCAATCTGACATTAAATCAACTGTTGAGCACTGAGCTGTATCCAACAGCCTAGCCTGGCACCTGGACAGAGCCTGCTCAGGGCATGCCAGTAGGTATCGTGTAAGGCTTTGGCCAGAAAGACAAAACAAGCCAATTAACCAACTACAGCATTCAGCCCACTTCTGTAAAAGGCACAAGCAAGCATGCAAAAGAGAAACAAAGAGTTGTGTTTGCAGGTAGCCAGTTTTCTTCAGAACAGCACAAGCTAGCTTTCTCATGGAGGAAGAAAGGCAGCACAGACTCAGTAAGAGCAGCAGCCACTTCACCACTCAAGTCCTGAAGAAGCACAATGCTCAAAGCCTCCTGCAGGCAAAATCCAATCCCCCGGACAGGTTCGAGTGGGCCTGTTCAGCACCACCTTCTACAAACACACGTAACTGATACCAGCAAATATTTTGGAAGCTAATAAACCTGTTTTACACTCTCTGCTCAAGACTTGTCAGTA
The DNA here is from genome assembly GCF_013377495.2 of Cygnus atratus. NCBI lineage: Eukaryota > Metazoa > Chordata > Aves > Anseriformes > Anatidae > Cygnus > Cygnus atratus. Next base: position 119,761,004 of record NC_066364.1, read on the forward strand.
TTTGCACATGTTTACAGCAAATCACCCGTAGCATGAGGCATCTGGCCTCACTGTTTGAGGAGGATGCTAATTTCAAAGTTAGTCACGGTGTTAAGTACAACACTTAGCTAAATAATTTATCTACTTCATCTCAAACACTGCCTCTCTCCCCAGCAAGATTAAATGCTGAGTAATCACAACACGGTCAGTTCTGTATTAAGCACCACGGTAAACACTCTGCCCCAGTTCATTTATTACCTTAGACACCCAAAATCTAACTGTCCATAGTTTTGCTCACACAGACACTACTGACCTGTCTACAGAGACCTATGCCCGCAGCAGTGTTTATATCTCGACTGGACTAAGTACCAGCATTAAGAAATAAAATTCAGCAAATAAAGTCTAAGATATACATTAAGATAGTTATGTTTTTTGCACAAGATTAATTCGCACAAGGCTAATTTCTCAGGCATTTCAAAATTCACATATTTAGAGGAAAAAAAGAGAGAGATGAAAACAGGAAAAAAAGAAATATTCACAAGAGTTCCCTCCGAGCTCACCAAGGGACAGGTGGGAGACACAACCAAGCAGCAGCTTCCTCCACCACATGCAAGCTCTTGCACATATGGCTCCTTAGCCATGGCTCCCTGCTTGCTTACACTGAAGACCTCAAAATAGGACTGCAATCTGGAGTGAAACAGCTATTGGGTACTTCAGGTCTTAAAACAGGTGACTTGAAATAGGATCAGTGCAGAATTTCCAAGGTGGGACTTAGAAAGCTGAAGTGATCCAGTGATTTTACTAAAAATTTTATATTTTTTTACATTAAAGAAATGTTTAGATAAAAATTATCACTTTACCTGTGAAATTCCAAAAAGGCAACTGCCTCTGCAGCACCACTGCCAGAGGCGACCCTTCAAACTCCCCAAACAGCAGCATACAACTTATTTACCTGGATCTGGGGTAAACGGTTACACATTTGTCAACACCATCAATACAATTTATTTTTTTTAATACATATGTTAAAGCACAGGCAATTCACGCAGAAGGTAGAAAAGGTCTGTTTATTATCACAACATTTGTCAGCTGTGTCTCCAAAGGAAGCATGGCTCATGCAATCACGCTGCCTGCCTGCAATCCCCTGCCCCAAATGACTCCTGAACCTCCTGGTGTAAGCAAATGAGACAGAGGAGCTAGTGCCAGTGATGCGGTCTGTTCCTGGTGGTTTCAGAAGAGCTGGCAATGGGCAGCCCACACTTGCAACATGGGACCTGATGGCAGAGACGTGACCTGACGCAGAGATGTGGCCCAGAGCCTCAGGGGGCACAAGGCACCTCTGCTCCTAGCAGGGGGATAGCTGCACATAGTCACATTGTTCAAAGCAGTATGCAGGCTTGAGCACTGGGATTTTAATCTGCTCTCTCCCTTCACTTTCTGATGCCATGGTCTAGATATGCTGCCTTCCCTATCAAGAACCTACAACTTCTGTAACTTGTAGACAATAAAAAAATACCACGATGCTGTACATGTTCTCCCCCAGTTTCTTTCCCAAGAGAAAGTCATTCCTGTTTTGTTTGCCATTGGTCTTCTGGACCAGAACAGGACGTTAGCAAAGCTGCACGCAGCGTTTCTGCCAAGGCGCTACCTGAAGGCAGCATTAGACCTGCACGCTCAGGTTCTCATCACCACGGCGTTACTACTTCTACTACCTCTGCGCAGAGATGCTACCGTGAGACGCGACACACGCCTGACAGGAGCCAGGCGCCGTTAAGAAGCGGTTCCCAGCGGCGGAGCCTCGGCCGGCGGATCAGCGCCCACCGCATCCAGCCGCTACGGTAGGCAGCGGCCGGGGTCCCCGGCAAGCCCGGTGCAGCTCGCTCAGTGCCGGCGCGGCCCGCAGGGGCCTAGCGAGCGGGCGCGGCCCCCCGGGAGCGCGGCGCAGGGGTCCCCTCACCTGTCGCGGAGGCGCCGCAGGAGGCTCCCGGTGCCGCTCTCGGTGCCGGTGCCCCCCCCCCGGCTCATGCCGCGCTGTTTACGGCCGTGGCCAACGCGACGCCTCCCGCCCTGCCCCGCGCCGCCACGCCCCGGAAGGCCCCGCCGCGCGTTGCCATGGCGATGGGGCCTGGTGGCGCGCGGGAGGGCTCGAAGCGGGGCCTGGCCCCGGGTCCTGCCCGGCCGCGTGCCCCTGCGGAGCCCGGGGGTGGCACGGCAAACGGGGGGGCACGGCTCCCCGCCCTGCGCCCACTCCTCGTGAAAACAGCAGGCTCGAGCTTCACGTGGTGTATGCACGCCTCTGTGCACATAAATACATGTATGTATACATGTGTGTATGTAAATACATACGTATACACGTGTGTACATAAATGCATATCCGTAGGTATACACGTGTGTACATAAATACGTATATGTATGTATACCTGTCTGTACATAAATATGTATACATACGAATCCATACACATACATGTGGGTACGCAGCCATTGTGCCGGCCCCCATGGCAAGGAGACACCTGAGGCACTGCTGCCTGCAGAGCTGTGCCTGAGCTGCTCCCAGACCTGGCAATGCTATGTCGGGGATCGCAGCAAGCTGACCCACAGCGAGCTGTCCCACAGCGAGAGATGTCCCCACGGCGAGAGGTGTCCCCATGGCGAGAGCTGTCCTTGGGGCAAGGCAGGGCTCAAGGGAAGCACCCATGCTCCCAGAACCATGGACAGTCTAGACGCAGACCTAGCAAGGGCCTGAGGCATTTTGTTGAGGGAAATCTGCAGTGTGACCTTTGGGACAGCAGGGGACTGGAGATTTACACCATTTATTCCCAAATTATTACTTACACTGTTAATTTAACATGAAATCTGTTAATTCAATGATTACTACAGCTGTTCAAATGGTTGTAGTGCAGAGTCAAGTTTCCAGGCTGCCATCTTTTTTATAACCTTGAGGTAGTAATCTCCATGTCTCAGCCCCCCTCAGAAAAATGCAGGAAATAGAGACTTTGCAAGGTGCTAGGACATAAATCCAAAAATAACTGGGAGCTGCTGAACACTTACAGTAAAAGGGGCCATGGTGATGTACCAATACCAATGCCAATGCATAAATCGTGCAAGGAGTGGGTATTGGAAGACAGGGAATTTCCAAGACTTATATCACGTTAAAACCAGTAAGGCAAGCATACTGTCTGGGGCACAGTGAGTCTAAAATCCTAACATATACAGGGAAAAATGACAGCTTTGTTTTTACTCCCTTTAACAGTTTGCTTTATTGAGTTTATAATACACAGGGGAAAGAAAAAAAAAAAAGAAAAAAAAAAACAGAAAATGCAAATGGCTGATTTCCATTTGTATAGAAACCAAACATTTCAATAAAATTCACAATTGCTCCTTCTCTGAATCATGACCTTGTCCAGTTGGCACAGCTTATTAATGTTTTCAGACCAAACTCTGTTGGTCAGTGGAAAAAGTCGCACCACCTTCAGTGAGCACTGGGGCAGCCAAGACAAGCCCCACATTCAGATCTCCAGCATAAACAAAGTGGGAAAGAGAAACACAAATTTTAATTTTCAGATAAAAACTTAGATCCCTTTGAAATTAAGTTGCCAAACCAGTGCTTAAATTCACCAGTAAAGATGGTTCATCCCATACTGAGAGGGTATTTGAATTTAAGGCGAAGCAATACTACATCAATGGACAAAATTGTGTGTAGCTAGAAAATGTTTAAGCATAATTAGAGCAGCAATCAGTATACAATTAGTACAGGATCATCATCATAATTACCCTTCATTAGAACTTCTGCCCAACAACGGGGACATGAAAGCATCTGTTTCACTTACAGGGTAATACTGCTATGACTGAGGGCATCACTGGGGCCCTGGAAGAGAGCCACTACACTCTAGTTGCGCAGGGCTCATGGGCTCCAGAGCCTCAGGAGTAGCTTCAGACTCCAGCAGCGGTGACCCTGTCCCATGGATTGGGTCCTCTGCCAGGTTTTGAGCCTGTGTGGCTCCATTCACCTGCATCCTCAAACTGGGATCACCAAATTTAAATGTAAAGCAAAAAGCTTTGCTGGAGTGATGCAGTGGTACTTAAGAGTTCCCAAATTAGCTTCTGTCACCTGAATAACCATAGCTGCTGTCTGGCTTAGCCTTTGCATATCTATTATAAATACATGGCTCAGTAAGATATGGAAGGTTTTAGCTCATGTAAGAGCCTGCCTACTCAAGAAAATACACATGCAAAGGATTTGCAGATTTGGGAGCCTTTATTATTGAATTCACATAAGATGCACTCATAATAAAAGATGTACTGTTCTTTCTCACTCTTCTATTTACTGAAAGCAAGTACGTGTTATTGAGACCTCTGCGGCAGCACAATTTCACATCTTAACAAGAGCTGAGAGGCAAAATCTAGGTCTGGCCTTGCCTAAATTTCCAAAGTTGAACATTTTTACCTGGATTGTGGCTTCACAGCTCAGGTCCAGGTCCACCAGTGACTGCCATTTCCTTTACAAATGTGTAGGGACAAAGAATGGAGCTTTGGCACCTCAGCTGCAGAGATAGCCCCGCTCCTTGAGCGACTGCAACGCGTTGGTGCTGTGGGAGCAAGCCATAGGTCTGCTCACAGACATCCCACCCGAGTGCTGGCCATGCCGGCTGGAAGCCACCCCTGGCTCAGTCACTGCTCCTCGGTGCGGGGACCCAACAAGATGGAGTGGTGTGTCTCCCTGATTGCTTTGCTCAAAATCAGCTGGGGAACTTCAGACTGTGACCCTCACCCATTTCACCTCATTTTGGTGATTTCATCTGATGCTGGGCAGAGAGCACTCTGTGAAGGCCTCTGCAAATGGCCCTAGTGCAAAGCTAGCTGTGGGATCCTACCCCCTGCTAGCCCAACTGTTCATAGCACTGAACCATCACCCCAGCCTTTGTAGCAGCATGATGTTCCTGCTCAGTCATGGGAACAGGTAAAATGGAAATAACAAGGTTTGCATCTTTTTTTTAAATTTTTTAAAATTTTTTTTCAGAGCGTCCCTCATATGAACTCTCCTTCCTAATATCTACATCAAAATAAATAGTCTCTCCTTTGACACTAAGGTGAGACACTAAAAACTTGTTATTTCCAAATGTCAGACATGAAACACCCTCCGTCAGTCTGACATATTTTGAATGCATCACTGATTGTCAGTGCAGAAAACTGTCAAATGCTACCTGGCATTTGAACAAGAAAACACTTTTATACACTACAATTTTGTTATTTTTCAAAACAGGCAAAGAATTTGATTTTGTTAAGCGTGTACCCGTGACATACCAGGTTTGGTTCTGGAAGACTAAACTGCTTTTGAAAATATTTGTGCTTGCTAAAATAATATCAAAACTTTCAAACACTTCTATTGCTGAAACTATGAACGCATATTATATTTACATACTGAAAATTTTTATTCCCCATTTAAGATTTGCAAGTCTCAGTTCAAAGAAACTGATGTCCACCTGACAGCTCCGGTCAGGAAGTGAGATCTCTAGGACTACACAGTTTATTCATCTCATGGACCATGCCAACACTGGTGATATTTTAATTGTGAACCAAAGCCAAGCAAACACAGGGGGCAGGGGTCTCAAGGCACTGCCTGCACAGCAGAAGGGAATTCCAGAAGGAAATGCTGTCAGCTCTGGGACCTGCTGCTGCTGCTTGCTCGTGGGGTGTGGGTTCCCCTGCCCCTGATCCACCAAGCACGGTGAGCACACTTCTAGGAACCTTTCCTAGGAGCACACAGGAGCAGTTGTGCAAATAAGCAGCCATAGCCCAGTCCCTCCCCTGTATTTCCCACATTTTTCCCTCTTGCCCCTTTAGTCTCTGGTGGTGCAGGGTGCACTCAAATCCTCTGAGGCATTACAGAGCCAGGTCTGTGATGAGATCCTTCATGCTGACACTGATTGGTTCATAATTGACTGAAGAATAATCTTATTACTCATATCCCTGATAACTAACATCAGTACCCCATCCCTGAAAGCCTACAAAGAGGAGTGTTTTGTTTGTGTTCTTCCTTTAGTACTTAACACTTCTTTTAGATTGTTTTAATTTAATTTTGATGTAATCTGATAAGAGCTGTACAACTGTCAAAGAAATCTGTCTCATTCTGTCTTATTAAATGCACTTTGAATGAAATTACGTTTTTCCCCAATAGCTGCCAAATGAAGGTATCTCTCAATTCAAATGAAGAAAGGATTGATGTGCACTAATCTTACAGTTCAATGCATTGTTTTTAATTGAGGGAGGAAACGATGTGTGCTTTTGGTGTCCTGCTTTCCTCTGGAGATTTAACAGTACCCTGGAAGGTGCAGAATTTGCCTCATTGTGGTGAGCATCTGGCTGTGGGGTGGCCTACTTTGAGGAGAAAAAAGGAATGAGAGAAAACAAGGAAGAAGGAAGTAAAAGAGAGTGTATTTTGGTAGGGGAAAAAAAATAATAATAAAAAAAAGACAAGGGACAGATGATAAGCACACGCCTCCAGAGACATCCCTCCAGAGGCAGCTCGTCCAGCAAAAGGCTTAGGGCCAGCTGGAGAAGGTCAGAGAGGTCCGAGATGCCACTAGGTCCGGGAAAGATGGGAAGCTGCTCACACAACCAGAAGTTGTTGGCATCCTCCCATAGGGTGCCTTGGGACAGTGCCTCCCAACAGACACGGCCCTCAGCACGACTGCTCTAATGACAGCGAGGAGGTTTTACAGATTAAGGGCCCTCTGTGTATTTTCACTTACTGTGAGGAATGCAGATATTGCTAGAATAGAATAAACCAAATCACAACTTCAAAAGCATTAAGAGAAATCATTCATTAAAAACAAAAGGGTGGTCATCCAGGAACACTGATGTATACAGAATATACACAGATAATATACATAACAGAGCCTGAAAAATTCATCTCAGTTCTCTGCCACCATTTTGTTATTTCTGTCAAAACACAGCAGCCAGTCTGGAGGGTTTGTGTGATTCCACGGGGAGGGGATTTGCAGAAGCCCAGGCTGTGATATACTGAAAAGAGGCTTTTCCTCTGTGCTCTTACTTGGTTTCTGAGAGCAGCTGTACATTTAGCTGCAGCTTGCCCACAAGCCAGGACATAACTGAATATATTTTCATTTTTTTTTCAATTAGATTCATAATACATGCCCTGGTAGCTATGTAAAAGACATACAAAAATTTGCATAATGCCCATATAAGTCTTTTTGTTAATGAATCAAGTCCCAAATGAAGAGCACTAATAATACATTAGTAATCAAAGAGCAAATAGCGCCAGTGAACATCTCAGCAGAGCAGTTATGTGGATCCATTTCTGACTGTCAGTGTCAATGCATGGAAGCAGTAATTAACATGTTGAATTTAATGTTTAAATTTTAATAAATTTAAATGTAATAAAATGCTTTTATTAAATGTTACAGTTCCTTGAAACCTATTATTACTTGTGTCTGATGCATAAATAGAAAATACATTGTCTTACTGAAGAACGCAGTGTTTGCTGTCGACAGGACAGGTGAAATGAGTTCCTCCAGCAAGAACTTGTTAACACAGGAGCCACTGATAATAGCTGATTAAATACAAACTTAAGAACAAGAATACAGCATTTAAACCATATAATGTTTATTAAGAATGTAAGGGCCTTATCCAAAGCCTGTTGAAATCATTGAAAAGTCTCTAGTAATGCCATTGTCAGTGAATTCGGAATTAATACTGTAGAATTTAGATACAAGTACACACCATTGTTTACACCTCCGTGTTGTTAATGAGTGAGAAACACCATGCCATGGGAAGGGGACCAGTTTAGAGGCCTCTTGCTGGGAAATCCCCCTGTTCACAGCCATCTCAAAGTGCTTTTTGAGTCTCCTCCACAGCATGGGAAGCTCCAAGACCAGGAGAGCTCATGTATGACCTGACTCTTCTCTGTTTTTTGCAAGGCCATGAGTCTGGAGAGGATTTCTGGGAGGTTTTAGGTTTCTCTGCTTTCCCAATAATTCAAAGTCACTGCAGTTTCTAAGATGTAGACACAACGAATTAACCAGCAGCTTCTAGTCTCTGTTTAAGTGTCTGTTGTTGTCTGAAGAGGAATGAACAGATTGACGGCATTGAGTTTCCCCGTCCCTGGAGAAACGAGAACTGGATTTAGGTTTTCTGAGATGCGAGACAAGAGGCTGAATTTGAGCTAGGCTACTCAGAGCAGGCCATCAAAGGGCTTGACTCCTGTCTTATCTTAAATCATCTGCCTGCCTCATGCTGCAGAGTACCCTGTACAACTACTACTTTAACTTCCATTGCTCCAAGTGGAAGGGTTATGCTGTATTTCTGCAGGAAAGGCCATTTTATGCTCGCTGCGGTCACTGCGGGAGCAGAGGTGCAAAGCCAGTCATGCTGCTCCTCCTCACAGACTGTGGCTGGACCCTGCGCGACCACGCAGCACAGACCATGACCACAGCCACCAGGGCTGAACCTTGTCAAATCCTGAAGATGGAGATCACCAGCCACGGCAAGTGCAACGCGACATCTCCAAACTCTGCAAATGAATCAACAGCCCTGTGCCCGAGCACCTCCCTGCCTGCTTTGCATGCAGGCTGACGTTTGTAGCTGCCCATTCGTGGGGCAACCAGGCAAAGTGGAAGTGTCCCACCGCTTCTTCAGAGCTTGGTCCTTTGTGCCAAGGCAGGGCCATGCCACATTTTTGCCAGGATCCTCCCTCTGGAAGCAGCGATCTGATGGCCACGCTTCGCCACCAAGGGGTTGCTGCCAAGGCACAGCTAGCAAGGTCCGTGATCCTTTATCTAGCACATGCTGCGCCCGCTGTTCTACAGGACAAAGATGTATTGGGCTCTTTCGTTAGTATTTTAACAAGTGAGTGCATTGATCCGATGCACTGAATGAAATACTGAGAAAGTTTTTCTCCACAAATCATGAAATGCTAAAAGGAAGATATAAAATAACTGAGAATTTCTTTTGAGTTAGATGTTTTCCTTTTAGCACCACATTTTAGAGTGACCTGTTTTGTAGAGTTGCCTTGCATGTTGACAGGGACGAGGCATTTAGACAAGGTAAAAAGACTGGAGGATCCAAAACCCTAGACTCAAAGGGAGAACGTCTGGCCTATTGTCTGTTTTGATTAATGAAGCCTTTTGCATAGCGAGATAATGTGATCTTTACTGAGCACGGAATGCTACTGCACAGCAGAAATATCAGAAGTATGAATAATATTCGACATGATAACGACATCAATAAACTAATGTATGTATTACTGGATTCTGCTCAAAAATGCCTCAAATGATATTTGTTTATTTCATAATTGTCAGCCACTTTGATGCACTTGTCATCAGGTTCAACAAGTGCTCCAAGCTACAAGGGTTTGAAACAAAGGGAAGCACTTGGATGAGTCTTACAGTTTAGTGGCATTTGGGGTGAGGGAAGCCATATTCTGTGGCTGTTCCTAGCCATTGCCACAGGTAGCGAGGTGCTGCTCTTTACACACACATTTACAGAGAGCCTTCTGAGGATCCCTCACTACCATAAAACAAAATATTTAAAACCTCTTAAAGACGTTTCTATTTCAGCATGTTTGTTTGCGAGTCATCAGTGTCTCTGTAAAACAGAAAGTGAGCAAATCAGCAAAATAGCCGCAGCAGCATGCATGGAAAATCTGTTCCCTCGAGCTGGAATTATGTTTAATTCTGAACTAATTTCCGGTGACCGTTTGGTCACTGTCTCCACTTAATTTTTACTTCTGCGTGAGGTTTGGAAGTGGGCATCCGGACCCCATGAACTGCCAGAGAAGCTGGCATGCTTTCCAGCAGAGCCAGTCTGGATGGCACTCAGGGTGACAGCTATATGCTGTTTGTCTATTTTCTTCCTTTGAAATCTAGTTTCAAGAGGACATAGTATTTTTCACTTCCTGTTCCAAAGAGCCGTGGTGCTTTTCTGTGGTTTATTATTTTATCCTGTCTTGTGTAGAAGATTATTGTGGCGATGAATGAAATCAACCATGTGTATAAACCATTCATTCATTTGAAAAGCAGGAGAACAAGCATAAGACTATTAAATTAATTAAATTGTGTCTGCTCAGAGCTAAGCATCACTGGGCCCTGCCCTCTGCACTCCATTTAGTATATGCAACAGTAAATAATCACGTCAAATATAAAATAGGAACCTGAAGCAGGAGCTCTCAAAAAGGCTTGAGAACAGATGGAGAATATTCCAACGGTGCATTTAGAGAGTGCTCTAAAATTGCCTTCAGCTCTAATTTTGAGTAAATACCGATGTAAATCGGGTAAACAGGTAGGACGCATGAATAGCGAGGGTCTGTCTCACCGGGCTGACTTTCAGGCTGGCGTTCCCAAGCACTTTGCCCATCGCTAGAGGCACACAGCAAGCACTGGGCGCCGGCCGATAGCCCCGAGGCAGCCTGTTCCCGACAGGATGGGACAGGGACAGGGGGAACTGTGGCACCTGAGCCGGGCCCTCAGCACCCGCTGTGGCTGGGGCTTGGCTGCTAAATACTGGCGGGCCAGTCCTTGTCTCCCCGAGCAGCCCTGGCAACTGCAGCGGTCCAAGAACTTTTCCACGAGCAAGCCTTTATTCTTGGTCAGTAAATATACCCTGCTCAGCAGGTTTTACCAGAAAAACGAACCCAGAGCTCACATGCAAGTCAGCCTCTGGCTTATTCTGAGCCCCTCTTCTCGCATATTTTAGGATTACATTTCTGCCTTTTTTTTTTCCCCAAACGAACTTAAAAGGGAAAGCAGCTGTTTCACAAAGCTACCTATTCTCCTACAGGGATTATGCCTTTTTTTTTTTTTTTTTTAAATAAAAGAACGCACGGAACCAAACAAAAAGAAAGTACAAGGGAAGTTCATAACCGCTTCCCGGCTGGAAAGACCGCGGACTCCGCGGTTCCCCAGCTCTGCCGGGCAGTCAGACAGACAGACAAGCAGGCAGGCAGACAGGCGTACGGACACAGCCGCGCCGCTTCCCCCCGCAGCGCCGAGGGGAGGGGACGCGCAGCCAGCCGGGGGCACCCCCGATGGCTCTGTTGCAATTCCGGGTCCTTTCCCCGCACGGGAACCTCGCAGCGCCCCGGGCAGCCGTGCCAGCAGCGCGGAGCTGCGGCCCCCCCCGGGACACCGGCGCTGCGCCCTGCGGCCTGCCTCAGGCCCCGCCGAACCCGGCACCGGCAGCAAGAGGAAAAGGGTCTGAGCTGGGCAAAGGCTTTTTCTTTAAATATATATATATTTAAAAAAAAAAAAAAAAAAGGAAAGAAAGGCAACCAACCAACCAACCGCCCCCCAGCCCCAAGCGAGCAACCGAAGGAAGAAGGCTCTACCCGCGAGGCGCCAGCAGTTTCGGGAGCTGCTGCCAACCTCCGGCTCTCCTTCGGTCCCGCCGGTCCCGGGGCAGTGGAGCCGCCCGCTGCTCTCCCCGCGCCGCTGGCCGCCGCAAACGAGCGGGGAAAGAAAAGGAAAAGGAAAAACATCCCCGCGGGGCCGGGCTACGCCCCGGGCGGGCAGCGGATCCAGGTAGGTCCCGCCGGCTTTTCCTCCTCTTTTCGTGCTCGCCTTTTTTTTTTATTATTATTATTTTTTGTTCTCCCCCTCTCTTCCTCTCCCCCGTCCTTTACCTCAGGTGCTTTACTTCTGGCAGCTTTAGCCCTCCGGCAGCGCGGCCGGGCCGGGAGCCGCAGCGGGGGGGGCGGCAGGAGGGACGCTCGTCCCCGTCTGCAGTCCCAGCGCCGCGCAAAATCCCAAAACCCCCGGGGCGCACCCCGACAGGGGTGGTAGGGGACTCGGTGCTCGGCCGGGGCCCTTTTGCACCGGCCGGGCAACGGCTCCGCCAAGAGGGCAGCGAGAAGAACAACGCCGGCAACAAATTGGGGTTGTCCAAAGGTTCCCTCCGGGTCCCGCCCCGGCGGGGAGAGAAAATTGTGCTGGTGGTACCGGGGCCGCCGCCCCCCCCCCCCATCCCGTCGGAGCCCCCAGCCCGGCCGGTACTGGAGCGGGACCCCCACCCCCGGCCCTGCCCGCCCAGCCCGGCGGTGCGGTGGGGATGTCATTAGGAGACAATTACCTTTTCAGGGCGTCCGCGTCTCCTCACAGAGGTTGTTATTTGGGAAATAGGATCATTTGATTTCATATTGCACTAAATAACACCCAGCCGGCTCAAATTGCTAGCTTCCTAACAGCCACCCATTGGAACAAATTGCCTGGCGCCGCCGCCGGCCCGGCCGTGTCCTGCCCTGCTCCCCGCTGCCCCTTCCTCATTTCTCTTTCCCCATTTTTTAAAATGTTTCGTTTACGCCTTTGGGCCAGCGGGGCCGCCCCCGGCTGCTGCTTGGCGGGAGGGTTGGGGCTTGGGGTGTCGGGGGGGGCCGGGGGGCGCCTCTGCCCGGCGGCACGCGCGACCCCGCGCAGGCCGGCAGCGGGGTGCTGGGGTCTGGCGGTTTTTTGTTTTCATTTTTTTCTTTTTTTTTTTCATTTGTTGTTTGTTTTTGTTTTGTTTGTTTGTTTTCCTCCTGCCTTAAGGCTGGTTTATTATCATTTTACTAAAACAGAAGCTTGGGCTATTTCAGTCTCATTCCCCGCGGAGCAAAGCCACCGCGAGACAAGCGGGGCTTCCCCGCGGCCCGCGGCGGACCCAGTCCCCTTTTTCCCCCCTTTTTCCCTGCCCTGTGCCCGGCCCCGCGGGCTCCGTCCCCTGGCGGCGGCGGGGCTGCGACTCGCGGCGTCCTGAGCGTGTTGTGCTCCGCCAGCCGCTAATCAAGTAATTTCCCAATCCCAGCCCCATCAAATTGCTCTTTAGCTGTTGAACTGTGGAGTTTTGCTCCTCTTTTCTCATGCTAATCAAACCCATTCAGCGTCTCTCTGTGAGGCTATTTGTAGTGGAATAAATCTCCTTGTTTGCCTGCTGCATGATTAATTGATATTGTTGTATGGCTTTTGTTTGGGCTGCGGAGAGCTGAAAGGCAGCGCATATTGGATGTGACGAAAGGAGCTTGAAACATCATTTCGCTGCTGAGGTCTTTCAGAGGTCGAGGGATAGACCGATCGCATTATTCATCCTATTTATTTATCCTTATTAGAAAATATGATGAAAGAATAAGGACCGGAGTCTTTTTTAAACAGCGCATACACAACCCCAATTAAAAAAAGTGCCAAACATGAGGCCTTTTCTCCATATTAGAAAAATAGCTCTTTTTAACGAGGACCAATTAAATTGTACTTCATTTTACCTGGGATTTCACAATAGACTTAGCAACAAATTGCCTTTCTTCCTTGCTGTTAATTACCGACAGAGCCGGCCATGCTCCCCATGGTGCAAAGCCCGCACGGGCCGAAGGTGCCCACCCCGAACCCAGACCCTGGCAGTGGTGGCAAGCACCGGGACCGCTCTCGTGGCAGACCCAAGCTCCAGCTGGCCCCCAAATCCAGCCAGAGCACGGCCATATCCCCCTCAAACCAAGGCTGAGCCTGGGTCCCCCCATCCCCTCCTGCCACACACATGTGGAGCTATTTTGGCCTGGCCCTGGCCTCCATTCCCAGGCCTCCCCGACTCCCCCTGTTATTTTAAAAACTGCGCCTGTACTCCCTGAGGACATCGCAGCAACCAAGAGACTCAATTAAATAATCCCAGCTCGTTGCTTCTCCCACAAATGGCTTTTTTTTTCTTCCCTCGAATATTTCCTTTTCCAAGTTCCTTTTCAAAATGAAAAAAAGAAACAAAAAAAAAAAGAAGAACAACAGGGAAAAAAAAAAGAAAAAGAAAAGGGGGGGAGAAAAGAAAGAAACAGTTCTCCTTTCTTTTCCCTGTGTGCAGGGTAATTGATAGGCTCTATCAGAGGTCAGGATTTGCATAAGAATTAAGAGCAGTAAATTAATTTAATATTCCATGCACATCTCCAATTATTCCTGCAGACCTTTGTCTCCACGGCTGGCAAAGAGAAGGTTCAGCTGCTCTTCAACCAAACAACATCTGTGCAGTTAATAATTTGATAAACAGCTCATACAAATAGTTTCTGAATTATCTGCCAACCCAATGACTATTCAGTTTTGAAACACTTGGCAAGGTCTGCTACGTGCAGTCAGAGCTTTGTAGCCTTGCTCCCGTGATTTAGCTGCCTGGGCGGATATTTTTCGTCCTTATCTTTTACATATAGTCAGCTTCTTCCAGCAAAAAGGCATCAATAACAGTATGTAAAATAAGTAATTACCAGTAATTAATAAAAGCTCCCCCCCCCTCCCAATTTCAGATGATTTTTGCCCGGGCTGAGGAGCAAGGGGTGGCTGCAGGAGGGGGGTTGCAAGTGCAGAGCTGCAGCCTGGGTGACGCGCCTCTTGTATGGAGCTGCCGCGGGGCCAGGGACCCCGCCAGCGCCTTTGGGGCTCGAGGTTTACATTCCTGCTCGGTCTGTCTCAGGCTTTATGGGCAGCATCATCGGTGCCCGCACAAACGGCGATTAATTGTTCAGGCTGCAGGGCAGCTCAGATCTACGCTCCTCAGCTGCTTCCTTCTCTGCAGCACGAGCTGCAAAGGGGCAATGCTTGGTTTTGGAAATCCCCGCTTTCCCTTGCCCCAGCTTCAAAGGGAGGGGGGCTGAGCGCAGCCTCCTGAACCCCTCTTACAGCTCAGCAAGGGCAGCCTGACTTGCACCTTTGCTTTCCAGAGGAAATCCATCCTCGTAAAACCGCGGCAGCTCCTTCCTCCCCCCAGCATGGGTTTGGAAGCCCATCACCACATTCGCCAACCACCACAGCTTCCGACACAGCCCATGGTGGTGACTCCAACCATGGCAGTGGCACCAGACTTGCCCGACTTATTTTTAAATGCACACATTTAATGTACAACCAACAGCAATAATTGTAGGGGTAATACCCCAACGATCCCCTCTCTGCTGTGTAATTGGGATGATAACCTTGCGCAGACATGGATGGTCTTTGCTAATTTCCTCGTCTGCATGGCTTGTGTTTTTAGCGTTGCTTCTGATAGGTATTAATAAGTGTGAGTGGATACATGTAGAAAGAGAGAGATTTACATAGATATTGGGAATCCACTTGTAGTGAGCTCAGATCCAGTGAAACTGCATGGATAATGAAGATGAATGGAAGGGCTAATTTGTTCCAGTGTGTGGCAATATGCCACCTTCATTTTCAGTGTGAGGAGCCCGCAGCTCAGAGGCAGGTGCTAGCAGTGCTGCAGGATCCGTCCCCACCACACGGTTGGTCTTTTAAAGAAATTGGCTTCCCAGTAAGGCAGCCACGCTGTATTTCAAATTGCTGTTCCATCTCTTGTATTCACAGGTCTAAATTGAATGTACAGAACCATTCCTTTCTCTGCTTAATGTAACACTTGCAGCAAAAGCGCTTGAAGCAATTGAAGACTACATGGAAGTTTTGAGTAGTCTCGATAAGAAGCGCTAGGCTCGATGTCCTCGCACTTTAATGACGGTATGCAGCATCGATCCGTACATACTGGCAAACATTCTTCAGCGCAGAGCTGCAAATGCCGGGCTCCATGCCGAGACCTGCTCAGCGGACGACAGCAACGACAGCTGGGTGCTTGCTGCCCCCAAATCCCCCAGCTTTGACTTCGGCAAGAGCTGTGCCCCATGCACCAGCCAAGCTCGCCTGCAGAAAGCCCGTTTGCAGCACATACTGCAGGTGTGGGTAGCTCATGGCAGGGCAAGATGTGGCCAGGAAATGCAATTCCCAAACTGCCTCTCAGAGCTCCCATCTAATTGTGTTTGCCAGACAAATAACTGCCCTTGTCCCTGTCCTGGGATGTACATCCAATTACTCCGTTGGAGTACAATGAGAAGGAAAATTAAATTTGTACCCTGAATGCTGTAATAAACCCAACAGCCACCTCGTGCCTCTGCTAACGAGGGCTGTGGCGAGAGGCAGTGCCACAGGGTGTCCTGACGCTGCAGTTTCAAGGCACAGCCACTTTTTTACAAACCTGGCCTGGCAGCATCATCCCTGTGTCTTCCAGGAGCCAGGCACAAAGCGAGGATCCTTGGCTGGCTTCAGCAGGCTGGGAGCTGGGGCTAGCAGGGGTAACGCGTGCTGAGGTGTGGAGCTTCCCCCAGCCTGATGCCGCAGGAGTCCAGGCCGAGTCCCCGTGTGCAAACTCCTTGTGAGGGCTGCACATCGACTTGCCTCTCTGGAGCCTGCCACAGGTGCAGCACAGAAACACAATGCAGGTGGGGGCCCTCCACACCCCCGGCAGCACTGGCACCTCCTGCACACCCCCAGCTTACACCCTGGGCTGTACAAGGGCTGGTTCTACTATGTGTCTGCAACACCAAGCAGCTGCAAAACCACCCAAAAATTTGCCAAGGGTCCACTAGCAATATCACTGCCACTCATGACAACCAGGCACTAAGCATCACTCCAAAATTAATAAAAAGTTGGTTTTTAAAAGATTATGAAGTTCTCCAGGCTAAAGGGAAGGTTAATGCTCCTCTCCATAGTCATGCAAGTTTTGTGTTTGCTGTCATGAAGATTAGTTGTTTTTTCTCTCCCTTTTAAAGAGAAAATTTACATGATGAATAGGAATCCAGGAATAATGACATCAATGGAAGCGCAAGGATCAAGTGCCAAATGTGGATGGGCGCCTGGGACTCAATAAAGCCCTGCAGACTCACCCAGCAGAGGCGACATAACACAAGGCAGCGCTGGCCCAGCTGTGGGGAGGGGGCTGCAAGCTGGGATGTCACTGAGGGGCAGTGTCCAGCACTGGCCACAGAGACCCTGCATTAAGATTCAGAGGCTGCAGACTCAATTCCTGCCATTGACAGCCCTCGCTGGGGCACGGCATTACCCGATTGTGACACAGGATTCAGCAGTCACACCAGCATAAAACCCAGAGCTCACAATGGGGAACCGGCCCCCTGCATATTCAACACCTGCAGCTTCGGGGCTGCACAGGCCCAGGGATTTGCAGGTAAATGGGCTCTTTTCCCCCTCCTTTCCAAAATTCAGATTCAGATCAAGCCACTGTGCTATCTCCAGAACCTGGTGCTGCTCTGACCTGAGATTATATTTTGCTCCATTTCTAATAAAAAACAGCCGAGTTTTGCACCCAAATGCAACCCCCATTTTTTCTTTGGGAAACTAAATGTGCTGCTTTAAGAAATTAAAATCCCCCTTGTTAAGGCGGGCCTGGTTAAACCCCAAACTTTGAACACTTTGGGCTGTGGTGAGGAAGAAGAGCATTCCTGGCCCCTGCCTGCAGCCAGGGCCTCACACCCCCAACCTGGCTCTGCTGCTCCCACCTCCCCCATCACCTCCACACAGTGACCATGGGCTTCACCCACACACTACCTGCCCAAACCCACCAGTCCCTGTTCTTACAGGGTCAAGGGGGATGTGGTGCATGCAGGCGCATCCCCAGCTCCAGCCGTGACCCACTTTCCATCCCTCCATGCTTTGCATGGGCAGCCCCAGCACCTCCGAAAGCACAAACCCCTCGGTTTGCCACTGCAGGCAATGATAGCACAGCTGCTGGTCACTCCCAATGCCTCCGGGCAGCAGCAGCCCAGGTCCCCGCCAAGACCCAGCCTCGAACAGAGCCTGCCATGGGACACCCTTGCTTGCCCCACACCTCTGGCAGTAGGGGCAGCTCCAAGGGAGCCCGGGCCTGGCATGGTGCTTTTTAAAAGCAGGAAGATACAACGAGGCAGGGCACTAGAGACCCTGACTCCTTGCTCCCATCAGCGTGCCCTTGAAGCTCTTAAGCCCCTTTGGTCTCTGAACTTAACCACAGTGAGAGGATTTCAGCACCAACACTTGCCAGCGGGTGTTAGGCAACTTAATTAATGTTTGCAGAGCTCTGAGCAGGCAGCGCTATGCGTGCACACATTGTGTCGTGTTCCAGCCAGGCCACAAAGCCCTGCGGAGGCACCACCTGCCCTGCGCGGGGTCCCCCCTTGCCGCAGGCACCCCAGGCTCTCCCCGGGTTGAGGTGGCCGAGCACAAACCAGCCTCTCCCTGCTGCTCAGCCATGCCCCATCACAGCTGCTGCCCACAGCTGATTCGAATAGGAAACAGCTGTACAGAAAGCCAGCTGCAAACCACAGATACAAAATAAACAAGCCAGCAAACAGCTTCAGGTGCTGCTGTGGATTTTTGTTTGTTGTTTTTGTTTTAAACCAGTACCCATCATTACTGCAGAGGCGGGACAGGATGCCTCAGGCACACATTGCCTCTCCCTCATCCATTCTGCATGGGATTAAAAAACAACCAATTTAAGGTCACTGTGGGTCTGGTTCAGGAGGGCATCCCCAGACAGACAAACACACAACGGCTTCTTTGCAGAGCATTGAGCTCCCTCTCAAGCATCTCCTCCACACAGAGACAGATTTAAATGTTCCCCCTCACTGTTGTTAAAGCACTTGCTAAGAGCTGTAGTGCCCACGCTGCTTCCTTGGCAAAGGCTCACAGTGACTCTCCAACCCCTTCTTCAGCAGGACCAGCAGAGTGCCCAGCCTACCAGAGGAGGGCAGGAGACCCTCCACCAGCCAAGTCCACCCCACTGACACTGACAGTTTATTGGAGAGTGCTGGGCTTTCCCCTCCCACGTAATTACACTGATGACAAATAACACCTGGTGCTCACCAAGTGCAGGGCATCACATCTTATTGCGGATGTCAGGGCTCACGGTGCTCCCCTCCACCTCTCCCACAGCAAGACACCCCCAGATCTCACGATGCTCTACTCACATCCCTCCCCGCAACCCCTGGAGCCGTGCTACTGGCTGCAACCCCCCCCACACCACCAGTCCCACTGTGTTCACTCCTGGCTGCACATGGAAATCCAGCACCAAGAAAAAAACACCTCCAGTGATCAGAAATGGCTGATGCATGGTGCCCTGGCCTTTCCTTCAGCACCGCCCAGGCACATGCAGGGGAGACACATTTCTCCCTTGGATCCCCAAAGCAGAGGTGACCCAGAGGGACAGCACAGTTCAGGACCCCCACCTCCTTCCCCTATGTCTCTGACTGGCTGTGGACCCTCCAGGCACCACCAGAAGAATTAAATCATCACTAAAGGTGGGGAACAGCAAATGGAGCCATTTAAGCAGCTTTCTCAGTGGCTCTTTTTGGAGCAATCTCTCTTTACGGACTTTCGTATCGAGTTGCTTTTCCATTTTTTTTTATTGAGCCATAGAAGTGTCTGTAATGAGAGATTAAAATAGTAGTCATGCCCTGTGATTTATTTTTGAAATTCTTGTGTCAGTGTGTGTGAACTACACAACGTCACCCAGCTGCAGACCACGGATAAATAATGTATCAAAATATATTTGGCAAATGATAATGCAAACCACAGAAAAATATGTAGAAGAGGAAAATACATGTGCTGGGTGGTAAGTTATTGAACCTTTAGAGCCAGGGAAGAGAGAGGCTGGGAAGGAAGGGGCGTTTGCTTCTGCCTTCCCTCCTGCGAATAAATCACTGGCCTGGTGGTGCTCGTGCCTGAATAAAATATGACAGGTCTCTCTGGCAGGGCTGCGTGCGGCTTGGAGCCAGCCATACTCCCCACCACGCACGCTGACTGCAAATCGTGTAGGTTATCAGACAATGCCATAAAAAAATTCTTCCCCCAACTGATTATGAACCTCATGCATAGCAAATGACAGAGCGATAATGCTCAGATTTCCTGTAGCAGAGGTAAAAAAAAAAAATTTACACACTGACAGGCTAATGGACACTTTCCCAAAGAGCGGTTAGAAAGAAGTAGTAAATGGGACTGCGCTGATGCAGGGCAGCGGGCCTGGTCAGGGATCAAGACACATAGCAACATATCGGATAACACATAATTGGCAGGTCACATCCAAATGAGTGTAGTCATGCATCATCTGGAAGGCTTTTGCTGGTTATAAAGACACTTGTAAACAATTCAGTCGCTGAACATGGCAATAATATGTTGATCCAGCATGTAATGAGGTGTTCCTGGAATCAATAAACTAGTCATGAAGAACAGGGAGCGAGGTCAGAGCCTGCCTTTTTGATGACCTTTCCTCGCGGGTAAGGACATCACATACTCTGAAGAGGACTTTTCTCATATTGCAGAAGGCGCCGAGTGTCAGAACTTCCATTCGCAGCAAGCAAATGAACAGCCAGGCGCTGCATGCTAATGAAGTCCAGGCTATTTTCCACCTTTTCATCTGCACATTATGCTCTTGACTTTGGAGAAGGTGGGAATTAGGTTGGACCCTCGTGTCAGACTGCCTGATGGCTCGGCTCCGGAAAACTGGTAATTGAAGCTGATGACTGATGCGGAGGAGGCCTGAATTTGGAAATAAACAGTTTCAAGCACTGCATGTCATTTCTAGAGAGACTGCTGAGTGAATGGAAATGAGCTCTGTTTCTTCAATCTAATGCAGTTTCTCAGCAGGAAAAACACTGTCTTTTAGACAACAATGCCAGTCATTAAGATTTAAATGTTCTGCTGCTAATGTAAGGAATAACACCTGCTTTCACCAGCCTCACTTATGTAAATGCTGCCCTGCGCCCAGATCCGCACACCACACGGGGAGGAAAGCAGTGGAAAGAGGTGAAAACGCGCCAGCCACGCAGAAAGCAGGCTTTCGAAGGGCGCAGTACTAAACCCAGCACTCCCAAAGTCATTTCCCAGCAGCTGGGCCTCCACAGCTGCTGGCCGGGGAGGGATTAGCACCTGCCCACTGAGCATCCTGGCCCCCAGCAGGCAAACACCAGAGCTTTTAGACAAGATGCTTCAGGGCCACTATTTTCAGACTCGAGGACAAGCAGCTGGGAAATCAGGCAAGGAGTGCTGTGAGGTGCTCCAGAGCCTCGCAAACCCACCTTGCTGCGTTGGGCTGGGGTGGCAGCGCAGAGCCCAGCGTGCTCGGGGAGCTCCGCAGCACCCCAGTGGGAACACAGCTCTCATTTAGCTACCTATGGCATGTGAGCAGTGACATGCATTGACCCAAATAAGCAGCTAGCCATTCTGAGGCCAGATAAACAATACATGTATATTTCTAAAAAGATGATGAACAGAGGCTCTTTCAGACTTATTTCTGGCTGGCGTGGGGAGTTGCAGCTTGGACACTGTTGCAATGCCAGTCTGCGTTCCCACTGACCCAGCACAGCTCACACACAGAATGAAAGATGGGGGTTACTTATGCTTTGGATTTTTTATTTATTTATTTTATTTATTTCCTGCTGTAAAGCCCAGGCAGCACCCCAGAGCCTGCTGACCGCTCACCCCCTTTGCAGGTTTCTCCACCAGCAGCGCATGGTGCTGACAAGTGAGTGGGAGAAAAAAAAGGTTCAGTGACATGCCAGGAAGGCAGCTGGTGTCTGCCTTAAATCTTAATGACTGTGCTCCAGAGGTGACACCGCACACGGCCAAGGCACTGGACGCCCCCTGCATCCCTGTCATCAGCTCTGCTGCTTCCCAGTCCCCCGGAATCTCTGCCCACCGCCGAAAGCTGCTGTCCTTTCCCTCAGAGGTAGCAGCATTTCAGGAGCAGGTCTGTTTGTGTAATAGTTTGCAACCCTTCAACATGAAAGGATAGAGAAGGATGCAAGTCATTATTATGAAAATGAACCAAGCAACAGACAAATATTCAGAAGATGTAATCTGCCATCCCTACAATGCACTCGCAGAGAAGAGCACTTGGCAGGCAGAAGAGTAGTTGCCAGATACATTGCCTTTTGTTAAATTGCTTTTGCTCTGACAATGCCTTTTAAAACCACATGCAATCTTAATTTAAAGCACCTAACACCTGAAGGGAGAGAGGCCCAATGCTGCTTTCCAGTTGGGTATTTTTCCAAAGCAATTGGAAACAACTATTTAATCACACAGACTTATTTTAATCAGACAAATGCAGGAGGCTGAATTCCACTTTCAAGTGACTATGGGTCTGATCCAAACATCCCTACAATTCAATCCAAAGATTTTTTTTCCCCTTTTAAAAACTAGTGATGAATAACAGAGACCTCACTCTTGCCTGAGCCTTTGTCATGCTTAACTAATAAGAGAGATCCTTCCCCTTAATAAGTCAGTTTTATCATGCCGCATTTTATCATGAAGCCTTTCCTAGTTTGTCTGAGAAAATGATTAGAAGCAAGGAACTGCTAAACACAGTAGTGCACAAAACTCATCTTTATTTCCCCAAGTAGTGGTGAAGAAACTGGGCAACCCAAGCAGCACCCTCCTGCCCATTCGCCCTCGTTTTGGCAGCAGCAGGGTGCTCGTCATCCCCAGGCACTGACCTGCAGAGCCCAGGACCTGCGAGGCCGCGGGTGCTGAGCCGCCCCACAGTCCGTTTGTGTCCCTTCGCAGCTGAGCAGGCGCCTGACACCAATCATCCATTAGCAATTCACATTGAGGAGTCTCCGCTAATTGTGCAGAATGTAATTAGTGATTATGTAATATCCAAGCTCTTGCAACTGTCATTAATGTCCACTATTCACCAGAGATAGTTCTTAGTGAATTAGAGAATGATTACCGCATGTTAAATCTACTTAATCCTAAATATGCTAATTAACACTGTATGCACTTTAGACAGTGGTTAAAAGCACTAGTAACCTCAAAAAACATTGCAATACACCAGAATCTAAATTGCTCGCAACGGATTTGCCTTCAAAAGGTAAATTTATTTAATTAAATGAAATAGCAAACTGGGAGGCCCAGCTATTGATTAGCGCAGCCAAAGCCAGGTTTTGCTGTCCCAGACCCAGGGATGCAAGGTGGCAGTGGGGCGATGCTCGGCTGCTCAGGATCCCCATCCCAGCACTACAGCAGGCATGGATACACCCCACAGGCACGGGGCTCCCCCCGACACCTTATTTTAGATAGCTCCAGCTAAATCCTGCGTGTCTGAGGGTTGCTTTGTTTATTTCCATATTCTTCGGACCATAAAACAACTCCACCACAGGCAGATACAGTAGCTTCGCTCAATAAATTTTTACTTAAACCTTAATTTCGAGATTTATTTTTGTAAATCAGACTTTAGATATTAAATGCTATGTGATAAACAAGTTGAATAAATAGAGCAATTGTACAGTTTTTGAAACGTCCCTTTCAAATGCCTGTGCTGTTTAATGTATTCTGGTTTTCAGTATAAAAAGATATGGCTGTCATGAACCCCTGGGATAATAGCATTTTGTGATTTATGAAGATTCTTCCTGCTTATATATTTTATATAAATAATACTCCTGCATGTATCTCTGCACTCATTCATAATCAAAAGACACACAGGCTGTAAAAAGAGTTTGCGCAGTAACATATTTAAAATCAGCTTACGAAAATTGGATAACTAATATATCAGACACAAAATAAGTAATTGTAGCAAGCATACCAAAAGGAAAATTAACAGCATAATGCAGTCCACTGTGTACTTTTATCAGCAAACTGACACAACAAAAGAACACAAAACAAAAATTCTCACAAAAGAAAGTCCCCCAATTAAAAAAATGCCTGATAAGAAATTAAGCACACTCTTAGTTTACCTGGGCATATTAAAATGTTGCAGCTGATAATGCAGCTGTAAGCACTGTGTGAAAGCTGTGGGATGCTGCACACACCTGATCTTCACTGCCCTGCCTTTGCAGGGCAGCTGGTGGCAGCTGGGGCCCCCAGGGCACAGTTACACCCCACAGTCATTTTTGGGGCCAAGTGCAGGTTGGCCCTGAACCCCTGCAACCATCACCCCTGGATGCTCAGGGACAGACAGACAGAAGGATACTCGATGGCCCTGCCTGTGGGCGGCCCAGGCTGGCGGGTTGCAGATGCACTGAACATTGATATTCATTTTTTAATGAAGGCTTCAGGAAGGTTTAGGCTAAGCAGACTCAGTATGCACGAGTGATGGCCATATAATCCGCCGACTTAACAGTCCTATGCATTTACTTTCTAAAGGAGCTGCTACAGCCCACAGCATGGAAAAGGAGACTTCTCCTAAATAAAGACTTACAGAGGAGGTGTGACCCTAGTACCGATTTAGAGGATTATTTCCAATCATCTTTGTCAATAGCTCGGACCCCAAGCTCCAAAAACCCCACCCTGCCCTGTCCCCTCTTCCCTGACATCTCTGGGATGCATCCTAGGGTCATGTGGGCTCTCCCCAGATCCCCTGCTGCCACTACAGGGCTTCCTGGGAAACTCAGGTCTTCTTTTAAAAAAAAAGAAGAAAAAAAAAAAAGGAACAAAAACTACACATGCTTGGGTGACAGTCCTGTACAGCTACCCAGGCAGCAAGCAAAAAATATGGCCCAAGAGTTTTAAGATTATTATGTTTAAGCCTGTTGGCTCCCAAGAAAGCAAGCTCCCTGCTGTCACCAGTGCGCAGCCAGAGCCCCACGACCCACAGCACTCCCAACACCAGCTCCTGGGGGCTGCATGCTCCCCCCAGCAAAGCCCTGATCACTTACTCCCGTACCTTGCGTGAAGCCCAACTGCTCAAACCCAGGCAGCCTGTCAAGGAGTGTTAAATAATCTCACAGTTAACACCTGCTGGTGCTCCCCTGGGGCTGAATCCCCACCTGAGTGGGAGCTCCCCAGCCTCCTGTTTGCCTCCTCCACCACCCTTCCTGCAGCCATCCCCATAGCTGCGCACCAGCAGGTCTCCTAAGAGCACCTTACCGCCTCCCCAGGCAGCAGAGGCTGCCCAGATCCCATGTTGCACATCAGGCACTGGCAGGCGCCGTGCCACCCATCCCGTGCTCCCTGCGATGATTTCACCCGCTTGCTGATTGAGTTGCCATCTAACTGGCACCCCCCCTGAAAACCTTATCTTTCTGGGGCTCTGCCTGCTTCAGGGGGAGCATTTTGACAGCAAAATGCCAGTTTGCTGCTGGAGCAGCTCTCCTTGAAAGGCTTAATAACATGCTTCAGCCAGAGCCTGCTTCCACTACACCACGGACATGTATATGTGTACAAACAAACAAGCATGTGTGCCTACATGCGGACATGCATACAGACACACATGTGCGTGCACAGGCAAACACAGGCTCCCTGACGAGGGGGCAGCTTGCGAGGGCGGCATTTGGTAATGACAATCACCAGCTACGGAAATGAAAGAATTAGCCACACAATAAAAACCCTAATTGCCTGGCAACAGCGTTTAGGCCCCATTAGGTAGATTTGTAACTGCTTCTAGAGAAATAAACTCCTGTGTCATTAGATAACAAGGAAAGAAATAGGTTATTTCCTTTTTGAAAGGTATGAAAGCCCCCAATTGCCTGATGTATTCGCTTAGTAGATTATTTTCTGTCATCTCAGTTAATTGAATTTTATCCATTGCTCTTGGAATCCTTCCCTTTCGTGTAAGGTTAGGAAGTTCAGAGAAGTCATATTTTTGAACCCAGCCCATTTATCGCATAAACCAACTTCAGCCGCGTGAGGTACTCTGGGGAAAGTGGAGTGACAAAGCCTGTGCGATGACGGCTGCTGAGCGTGCGGGTGAGCTGGTGTCCAGTAACTGCAAAACATTGCTCCACAGGATGGCACCTGCCAGAGGAGCTGTGGCGAGGACCCAGGATTACACCCAGCCTGGGCAGGGAGCACTTTTGGGGGACCAGGCACCAGAACACCCCACGGCAAACCCCCGCCAGGCGAAACGCCACCAGCGGTGCTCCCAGGGCTCCCCACTGACATCCCTCAGCCCACAGCAGTGCACTCATCAGCCCTCTCTTCTCTCCCTGACAGCACTCCTCAGCTGTTGGTTTTGTTTTTTTTTTTGGTAGCAACATCAGCACAATACTCAGGCTTGCTTGTAAATCCTGTCCTTTCCCTTTCCTTCAAAATAACTGGGGATGGAGAAATCACTCAGGCTCCGGATCACTTCTCCCCCCTCAGGTCTGCCTCAGGGAAATAAAGCTGGTCTGAACCAGTGGCTAGTCACTGCTGCCACCTCCTCCTGTGCTAGCTGCGGCTGGCCCCTCTGTGCATTTCAGAGGTTTTCTCTGCCCACGCTCTCCATGTCACAGCCTGCTCCAGGCTGGCCAGCACCTGTGGCTCAGGGGAGAGGGGGCTGCAGTGGGCCCTGGGCACCACTTGTCCCTGGGGATGCCCCGTGTGGCACCTAACAGAGGCGAGCACCAAAAGTGCCTCCCAGAAAAATACTCTGCAGGCAGGAGCTGCCCCAGCTCTGCCTCTCTCTGTTAGCAGAGCATCTCCCTTCTGCTGGTGCCTTTGTGTTCGCTGCTGTCTCTTGTACCTCCACTGGGGTGAAAAGTCTGAGAAAAACCACACATACTCACAAGTTGCACTTGGTTCTCCCTAGCATGTCAGCAGCATTGGGCTATACGCACACCTGCCACACACCCATGGCACTGGAAGGGCGAGGGCACGCGTGCGTGTGTGCAGTAGCCGCACGAACACGCAGGCACAGATATGTAAGCGGAGTGCTGACCTCCAGCCCCTGTGTGCGTGGCTGCAGCTCCTTCCCTGCATGGCTCCTTGGCGGCATGGAGCAGAAGGCAGACAGCCCTGCCCGGTGGCCGCTGTCACCCACAGCCATCCCGTCCCTCGCCCTGGCAGCGCTGCCAGCCCTCCTTGTCAAACAGTCCTTCGCATCCTCCTTCCCAGAGCAAACCGGGGCAGATGTGCCTACTCTCTGAGCAAATCCATAACATATGTCATTCCTCTCATTGCCAGCCAAGCTGCCATGCTTACACCTCTCCCTGCTCACCCTCCCATCACTCCCAATCTCCCTACTGAGCACCAGCACCTTTACAGCCATCAGCTGGTGCTTCCTGGCAGGCAGCTGATAAGTGGGGTTAAACTTTAATGTGGCTGGTGGGGTGGAAGAGGAGGCATTACCTTCCCACCCTCCTGCACCAGATGACATCCTCACGCTGGCCCCGGGGGCACCAGTGCTGTCACTCCCCATGCAGGAGAGAGGACGCTGCGCCTTCGGGAGCAGCCACAGGATGTGAAGCGCTGAGCATCCACACCATGCCAGCAGGGGTGCAGCGTTGTTTTGATAATACGCAATATTTGATTTGCAGAGTAGCACTGCCCATAATGAAATGTGATTGCCTGGCCACCAAAAGATTACCTAAATAATCGGCTGGTGACTTCAGAGCTGCTTGATTTTAAACACTTTGAAAAGCCAGCTCCATTTTCTGCTTTGGTGAATAACAATTCCCCATGCTGGCATATTAGAATAAATCAGCTCAGTTGGTACTGCATTGTTATAAAGTTCTCGACTATTACAAAATAGTTTCTACCAGCGCAGTTTTCTTCTTAGCCACTTGAGTGGGATGATCCCTGAAAGCAGTGGTTTGTGGCAGAAATGTGCTGGCCTTTCTCCCTCCAGGGCCTCAGCATCGCCATAAATTTGTGATTGCCCACACGCACGCAGCGGGCAACTTGGGGGACTTCGCTTCTGGAAGACAAGGATGACCCTAAAAAGAGAGCAGGGCTTTTATGTGCTGGGAAGGGAAGAAGCAGCTGAAGAAACAGGGAGGGGAGAATAAAACTGTGTAGAGATGAATAAAGTGGAGCAGCACGCCCCAAGGGAGCGATCCCTTCTAGTGGCTTTCCCCAGCTCCGCATGCACATGGGTGGTGACGGCGAGCGAGCCCCTTCCCACGGCCGCCCCATCCTGGAGGTTTTCCCATCTTGCCCTGTGTTCCCATCCCCAGGGACCTGCTGGGTACCGTGGGCAGGCTCAGCATCTCACAGCGCCCAGAGCCTCAGCGGAGCATCAACAGGACTGGTGGGGCTGCGAGAGGTCACCAGGCCTGGTCTCCAGGCTGGGAGATGCAGATGTCCACTCCTTCACTGCCGCCTTTTGGTTTGTTTTTCTTGCAGCCCAGAGCACTGTGCACTGAGCATCCTTTGCTGGAGGGAAGTGGAGCACCCAGGCAGTGTGGGTGGAGAGGGCAGCAGCTGGGCAGCGGTGGGATGGGCAGCCTTGCATCTGCGGAGACCTGTGGGTTGCTGCAGGCATTGCATCCCTCATACCTCCCATCAATACGGAAAAAAAGAAAAAAAAAAAGAAAAAAAATTAAAAGGGAAGCAGCTCAAAATTAACCCTGACAGCACAGTTTTAATCCAGATCACCTTGGAAAAAACAGCAGAGACAAAGGCATGCATTCATTCAACATCCTTTATCATTTAAATAACCTGGCCTTCCTTAGCTTGTGATGAATTGCTTTAAAATTGCCCAAACGGAGGTTTGTTTGTTTTCCCTGTGTAGTTGCATTGATTTTTCCCCCTCTATTTCATAAATGGGATTTTACAGAATGCCTCAGTGAGACAGGGTAAAGCATCCCCACAGCTGCAGGGAGCCAAGAAGGTGACGTGGGGCCCAAGTAAGCCAAAAGGCTGTGTTCTGGTCTCCACCAGAGGCTTTAGATTCACAGTGTACATGGACAACAATGAGCAGCAACAATAGATGCCAAAGGTCCTTTTGGAGGTGTGCATACTCCCTAAATGCCCTGAGAAAGCTAAATGAGTCACCTGCCTGGGGCTGCCTCTCAAACTTTCCACCAAGGGCTGAGCTACACTGTTGGTAAGTTGGCGCGATCTTTTAGCCCTTGTTGCGCACACCCGCACACCTAAAACTGAACTTCCAGGGCACTTTCGTCTTCGTTATCCAAAGCCAGTATTTGCATGTGAGCAACCTGAAATCTCACCTCTGATTTTCTTTTTTTCTTAAAGGAAGACTGAGTTATCTTAAAATATGTTTACTTTACAAAAGGCTCAGTTTTAAAACCTTGTTGTGTCTTCTCACTTCACATTTAGCAAACATCTGGCCAGTTTTGCTCTCATTTCTGCAAACGGCAAAATTGCCAGCATCTTCAGGCCGGTCGGCATTAGGCCCTTGTTGAGGTGTCCTGGGACAGGTCTCGCCACCTCTTTTAGTCTTTCCTTGTCTGTCCTTGCTTTTTCTACGCAGTGACCATTATTTGCAACCCAGCACCTGAGAGCTGTGCCAAGTGCTGTCCTTCCCCACCACTTTTCCCCTCTGGAAAGCAATCTCCATCCCTTCATGGCATGCACCAGAGCAGGGTAACATTGGTGATGCTGCAAAGGTCGGCTCCTGCAGACATCCCCTCCGCAGGCTGGGGTCGTGGTGGTGATATTGGCTAAAAAAAAAAAAAAAATTTAATTAAAAACTGCTTTTCATACAGAAAGGACTCAAGCCCCCATGAACCGCAGGGGCAGGCAGGGTACAGCTGCACTAGCAGTGTCCGGGCGCTCACAGGGCAGCTCCGCGTGGCTGGGCCGGTAATGAGCTGGGCTTAACGAGGCGGGCGAGCACGCGGCAGGCAGGGAGGGCACGAAGCCCTGGGTCTGCTCATGGATTGCTGCTGGTGATGGACAGAGCCTTGTTTGTGAGTATTTAATGTTTCTTAGGAAGCACTTCTAAAAGAAATTGGCATGTAATGACAGCACTCGCTGGAAAACAGGCCGATTATAAAATGCACTAACTTATCTGGTATTCATTTGAAAAGTAAATGGATGCAAGTAAAGGTGAGGGTTCACTACCAATTCAAATATTTTGCTTTAACAGGCTCTAGCACTCCTACTTTAATTCAAGCAGAAGCACAAGTATGAATAATCAAACTGGATGATGCTCATCAAAACCTTTGTGCCTTGCACCATTTCAAATGGTCATTGAAGCTTAATGGCAAAAAATTTACATTATTCCTTTAATTTGTATTCTGTTCCTTCCTTCTGAGTGATGTGATTGTGATTTTCTGTTGCCGGCTGTATTATTTTGATGCAAATGTTATGTGCTGCTACAGTCCAATTTCCTGCTTGCCCCCTCCTCCCCCCCCCCGCACCTCCCTTTCCTTCCCCCAGTAAAGAAACGCCAGCTAAAATAGTTCAAAAGTGGGGAGTGATTTCAAAAATAGTTCCTTAACTACTGCTCCTAATTAAAGCAAACAATGCAGGGTCTTGAAGCACCCTGAAAAGCTGAAAATTAATTATTAGCTGAAGGGGGAGGGAAGTGGCTTTGCTCCCTGCACTGTCAGGAAAAAAAAAAAGGGAGAGAGAAAAGAAAAAAGTGAGGGATCCCAATTCTGCCTACAAAAGAATTAGAAAAGAAAATTTGTAATTCAGTTAAAAACTCCTTTTACTGGAACATAATCACCTAGGGATGAATGCTTTATTGAGAGGCATGGGGTTGCAAACCAAAGCCTTGCAAACAGGAGGCCCCTGGGGTGCTGGCGGCACATAATATATGCACCAACTAATTTATTGCACTGTGACTAATTTCCATTCCTTGTGCTTAGAGTTGCCTGGCTAATTACAGGGATGTTTTCTTAACTTCGGTAATTGCGCTGAACATGCGCTGCCCCTATGCGCTCCCCATGCAGGCTTTGATATGCCCCCACGGGGCGGCTGCAGCGGGGCGCAGCCCTAATTAGGCTGCTGGCCTTAACTGGGGAGACACGGGGCCGCATGGCGGTGCCGAGGCCCCATGCGTGGGCTCCACAGCGGTGACCGGCACATCCCTGCATCCCCTGCCAGCAGCGTCCCCCAACGCAGGCAGGGCTGCCCGTGTCCTCGTGTGCCGAGCGCCTCTCTGAGCACACTGCCTTGCTCTGCCTTAATTTTATGGGCTGAAGCCGCTCATGCATTTAAAATTATTAGACAGATAATCACTTCCTTGAAATAATTTCAGCACTCATCTATAATAAAAAAGATTTCTTTCAAAGGACCCTTAGTTAAATGGGCTCAGTGCTACTTTCTGTATCATGCAGGTCAATTTGATTCTGCTCTATACTCTCTATACAGCTAAACAATTGCTTTTCATAAACTGAAGAGCACAGTGAAAGCAGCCTGTAATATCCATCCAGAGATGGCCTTGAACACTTTCATTAATAAAAGCTTGACATCTGAAATTCTGCTTCTTTATTCCTCCCTTATCAAAGAGTTGGTCAAGATTTCAGAAAATTAATGTTGTATTAATAAGCACTAACAGCCCAGCGGCCGGCGCCAGCTGGGAGGGGGTGAGGAGGACTCCCAGCAATGCCGGGCACGCAGTCGGTGCAGTGTCTCGAGTGCTGGCAACCACATGCGATGAAGCCCTGGCCAGGCCCGACCCGGCATGGGGAGGCAGCTGCAGGCTTGGGAGGGACCTGGCCCCTGGGGAGCCGGTGGGCTGCGTGTGTTTGGGATGGCTGCAGGGCACAGACTCCTCGGGGCGTGCTTTAGAGCCCAGCCGCAGGGTGTACCACAGCCCCGGAGCCCTCTGCAAGGACAGCAATTCAAGTTACCAAGGTATTACGAATCTGAATGTACATTTTTGGCTCCACTAGCTGTAAGCAAGATGACAGATCACATGCAACATGTGCATGAGAACATGCTTCTAAAGCATCTCAGTGCCACTGGGGCTGGGCAGGAAGGAGAGGCAGTGGGAGCAGGGCTGCAGGAGCAGGGGCTTGTCCAAGGGTGGACGCAGACCCTGCCGATGAGAGGGGATAGAGGTGGGAGCATGGCAGAGCAGGGGCCAAGCTGCATGTACCTGGTGGCCAGAGCACAGGTGGGAAGGGGCCTCAGCCACTGCAGCTGCACCAGAGCATCCCCCTCACCCTGCTGCCTTTCCCCTGTAAGAAATGCAGTTATTTTCCTTTTAACGAAGAAGAAAAAAAAAAAAAAAAGCTTTTCAGTTCATGTGTAAAGGAAACACACTGTGTGTCTAGGGCGAGCCTGGGTTCAGAAACTGTTGAAATCAGAGAGCCACCCATTTGAGAAGGAGAGAAATTCACTTTCTCCACAAGAACTTGTTCAGATAAGCTGGGGTGACACAGGCAGCACTGGGCGCCTGGTGGGGCTGTCCCTGCCCAGCCTGCCCCCCACTGCTCCCCTGTCATCAGAGCAGGAAACTTTCCCATCCACCAGCCCAACCCATGAGCAGACAGGAGGGTCTATCCACAGCTCTGAATAGGTTTCTTTCATTGTTTTATTTTAAGGATCGCCTTTTATTTTAAAGCTGTCACAGGATGAACATAGGAGCTCCATGACACCACGGAGCTGTGGGGGTGAGCAGGGGCCGTGGGGTGTCTGTGCAGAGGCACTAAGGGTGCTGTGCTTGGCCATGAGGCTCGCACTGCTTTGTGCGTGTGGCCATGCCACGCAGGCGTGCGAGTGGCTCGTGCATATGAAGCATCTCCTCGGGTTTGGGTTTTGCTGTGAAAAAGGAAATAAAAGAAGCACCCCTCCCTCCTCCTGCCCCCCCCATCCCCCCCCCCCCACCCCGGAAGCTGCCTTTGGCGTCTCATTTCTAATAACTTGGCATATTCACTTAGTACAGCCCGGCTCCTTCCAAGTCGTTAGCAGCAGCAGGAGACACAGACTGAACACTGACCTGGTTTGCTTGCCAAGACAGAGCAAAGAGAAACCTTCACATAATCATTTCCAAACATTAAAATGGCTCCATTGTCATTATAGCTGAGAGATTGAATTCGCCTCATCAAAGCGGCGTATGACAGGTGACTCAATAGGATGGTGCCAAGCGCGGAGGCAAGGAGATTAGCAGGGCACTGATATCATTATTTCCGCCTATCACAGATTCGGCAGGGAGGCAATTGTAATTTCTGGGCTTATTAGTCTGCATTCGGAGGAAAAAACCTGGTGATAAACCTCAGTGTGACAGCCAGGCATTTGTGCAGCAAGTGCTGTCATAGTGACACTTATAAAATGCCAATGTGGCGATGTTCTCATAATCCTCCCTAATGGAGGTTAAAGCATGGCACAAAGGCACTCTTATCAATGATCGGGACACTAATAACATTTGCATTTTTAAGTTAAATATAGTAAGTAAGGAGTAAGCCTCGCCTTCGCAGCTTTGGCAATTAACTTTGCGTCGGAATAGCACAGACAGAGCAGAGAGCGCCAGCAGCCACTGCCTGCCCCGTGTGGACTGGGCTGCTCGCACGGGGGCTGCGCTGGGGTGCATGAAGCCCCCGGAGGGGCGCTGGGAGGCAACGGGGCAGCCACACAACGCGGCTTCCCTCCTCTGCCACACGCAGGGCTCAGGTTTTCCCTGATAATTCCCCAACAACGCAACCCCGGCGGGCGGGCACACGCTCCAGAGGAATTTCTTAAGGAAAAAAAAAATTACAGGTGGTAAACTGTTACTTTTCCACATTTAAATAAGAGACCAATTAAGAAGACTATGTAATTCAATTCTTGAGTGAGTGCCACTGAATTCAATTTGTTTCAGGTCAATGAATATAATGTGAAGTTATTAACAAAAAGGTCAGGGACTGCATATAAAATATACACACATGACACAAGCAGGAGTAATTAGTACACATTTCACATGTTCTGTTGCTCAGACATATGGTGTAGAAAATCTTAACAGGATTAGATGTTAATAAATGTTCAGCCCCCCCCCCTATTTAAATTGGGTTTAGAGCTATTCCCCTGGCGCTGCCGGGATCCACCCAGGGTTAATATCCCGCGCTGCATGCAGCAGCCCCACAGCCAGGGATGCTACCTGCATCCTCTGCCCGGGGAGAGCACGGCCTCTTCGCTTCAACAACTCCTCCCACGGTGTTCCCGTTCTTTTCTCTGTTCCCAAAATGCACAGTACTTGCCTTTACCATCCTCCTTCTTATTGGGATGGCAAGCCCCCACCTCTTGCTGGGGGTTGCACACTGAGGACTGTGCTTTTCCATGTATATTTGCTACAAACACATATTTAATCTGAGATCATTGCGTAAATGCTACCTCTAAGCAGTGGTTGAATGCACAGAAGTCTAAGACACCTGGGAAAAAATAAAAAAGAAATCAGGAGGCTATAAAACCTGAAATGCCTCTGCAAGTCTGAGCCTAAGTATGAAATGCCTCTCTCAAGTAAGGGTTGACTGACTGAAATATGGGAAGAAAATCAGGAAATGGGCAAAACTCCCCTGGAAGTTACAGGCACAAACCCCAACATATGAGAACTCTGCTCACTTATCCCACCAGGTCTTTCTAAAAATAATGTGCAGGGACCAAAAACACTGGAAAGTTTCTGATCTGCAGCAGTCCTGGCCATGTCACCACAGTGAAGGAGGAAAAAGTTCAGTTTCCCACGCTGACAGAGTCAACGTCTCTGATTCACATGGGGAAAAAGCATCCTGCCTCCAACTAGCAGCGCTCACCCTTTGTCAGGTTTGAGTTAATGTTCTTGCATGAACATTTTCAAACACCTAAGGAAATTTAAAGCCAGGTCCCTAAAGAAGTAACCGTGTCCTTCTTTTTTATGCAAAACATGCTCTTACTGTGGAAAAGCAGAGCTTTTCCAGCTAACCGAAGCTCCGCAAAACCTTGTGAGCATGCTGCAGGGGAAGCAGGAGCTTACTTCAGCCAAGGTGTTGCCGTGTGCCCTCTCTGATCGCCCAGTCATGGCCGAAGGGATTGCTGTCGGTCCTTGTGCTGACGTGACACCACAACAAATCAAGCTGAGGAAGCTGAGCAGGGATGATGCTGCTGAAGCACGGTGTGTATCAACGCACGAAACCACCCACCAGACAGAGTCCAGACAGCCTGGGCCCCTTGCAGCTGCGGTGAGCCAGTGGCTGCACCTAGGGCTCCACATCTCCTGATCCAGCACTTTCTCGGGCACCAGACTAACTCAGTGGGATGCTGGCCTAGGCCCTGCTGTGGAGAAAAGTTCCTTTTTTAGTGTTCACAATCCAAATCAACATCCCCTTGGCATTGCGTACAGACCTGGGAAACCAATAGCATTTGGCTGGACACTCCTGCTGAAGAAGGTACTTATTTGGGTCACAAATAATATAAAAAGTCGTCATTTTTCAGATTAACCGCCTTGCTGTCTGCCATCCTACTTTCATGCCAGGCACGGCCACCCTCCTTCCCCAGCTGCTGGAGCAGCAGGAAGGGTGCAGCCCTCGTGCCAAGTCAGGGTCGTGCTGCAGGACACAAGATACTGGCTTGTCAACAACCAGGAAAAATCCACTGGTGGCTCCCTGGGCTGCACTCACAGCCCTACAGCATGAGTTAGGAAAGGTCTCCCCCACAAGCAGCACCCCACATGTGCCAGCAGCATGCCCCCCATGCTGTACTGCATACGTGGCAGCGCACACGTGTGCCACTCCTGTGCTGTGTGTGGCCCTCAGCTCTCCCCAGAGGAAGGACTCCTCCACTTAAGCCAACACACAGCGTAAATTGGTAAAACATTAACTTTTCTCCTTCCAGACTTGAGTTCCTGCTTCTCATTGGATGCCAGAGGATTAGTTCTTGCCTAATGCCAGTATGGGGTGTGGGAAGCAGGAGGCATTTGGGGCTATAGGAACATCTTTACATATGAATTGCTCCAATGTGTTTGGAATTAGCAGCGAAGAGTAGCACTGTAAAGGACAGGTTAGCTGATGCCTGGCAGCTTCCACAGCACTTTCTGTGGGGAGCTAAATCTGATTTATGGAGATGCTCTGGTGTCCATTCAAATCTGCTTGAGATTCTTTACTGGGAAAAGATACCACGTTAATGAGCCAGATGTGTTTGCTTGTTCTGACATTTTTCTCCGCATCTCCTGTTCAGAATGAAATATGCAACCAATTTTCCAAGTTATACTTTATCTCCAGTGTTGCCTAGTGTGTTAAAAGAATTAAGTCATTCGTATATATTGACTAATAATTGTCATTTATTACTGAACTTGTTAACATAATCCTCAACTGGAGATATTTGTTTATTTTTCCCTGTATCGCTTAATTGTTTTTGTATAACTGATTGCACAAAGCAACAGGAAACTGCAAGAGCAAGAAATGGAGAGTTTTAATAATGTATATTAAGGATGCTACCATATGGGTACAAACCCAAATATATATGCTTTCGATATCTGTCTGTAAAGAGTGAACTTGAAAGCAAGATTGCCCTGTCCATGTTTGAGACTGAATTATAGAAACACGAGAAGATTAGTGTACTAATTAGCATTACTGTGCCTCAGTTTTCAAGACAGGATCCTACCTCAAGAGCAGTGTGCAAAACAACAAACAGAGGCCTTAAATCATCTTCTGTAGCTTGAGCTATGGTGGGTAGAAATACCATACTGGAATGGCTGAGAGCTGTTAGTAGAGCTCAGCTCCAGCCCTCCAGCTGGTACCTGAGTAGTGAGCCCATCTCTCCCCCGTAAAGGCGTGCTGGATCTACAATGTACCTGTGTGTCACCACGGGGATGTAGAAGGGGTGAACGTCAGGCAGGGTAATGCATGAAACGTGAATATGTACTGGAGCATACGTGCAGGCAGGTGACTGCACATGCACACACTGAATTAATGATTTGGGAAGCATTTTTTGATCAATGTAATTCCTTTGATTTGCTCAGAGCAGAGCCAGGTCGATGCTTATACTTTGTCCTTAGCAAAATGGAGAAGGTGCATCCCTCGTTCTGGAAGTGTCGCCCTTCACTTTAGCTGCCACTGCTCATCAGACACCACTATCCAAACTGCAACATCCTCTTGCTCTTTGCATCAGCTTCCCAGATACCTTTCTTCCAGACCCTCTTTCCCATAAGAGTTTCACCTGACGCTTAGATCCCCATCATGTAAAAGCACCCTGCTGTGTCCAGACGCACATCCCACTGTTCTCCCCCCCAGCACCTCGCTTGCCTGTGTCACGGGACAGAAGAGCGTGCCACACTGGCAGCCAGTTCGCTGTCTCCACCACTTGGTGTTCTGGCGATGCAGTTTCAGAAAACCAAAAGGATGTATTTGCACTTTAAATGGACATCTAAATCTCAAGCAGAAATAAACTCAGGCTGCTGTTTACTGGCCTGGAAAACCAGCACAAACCACAAGACAGACAATGTTTCCATTTATAATGGCTTAATTTGGCTTAAGCCCCATCAAAGTGAATTTGCTTTGAAACAAAGCGGGAGGTGTTGGCAATACTCCCACATTGCTTGCAAACATTTTTCCACTGACAGATCCCCAGCAGGTACACACCAAGCAGTGCATGGCCAGCAGCCTCCACAGCCCCTCCATGCCACTTGCAGAGAGGAATTGGAGCTGCCCATCTGTACGAGGGGTCTCGGTCAGCCCCCAGACTCCCATCATTGGTGATTACTTTCTGCCTGCTCCCCAACACCACAACCCCTGCAGCGCAGCGTGCGGCGCAAGGCCAGCCCCACGGCCAGCCCAGACAGCGCCAGTACTGCCACTTGGTTCCCCGGGACTGGAAACTCCGCCAGCGCCTTCCCGATGTGTGCTGCAGCTTGGTCCCTGCACCTCCATCTGCACACACAGGACGGGAGAGGCACGTGAAGCAACACAGACCTCGCATCATTAACAATCAGTATGCAGGAGGCAACAGTTTACAAGCCCCAGCATGAATCAAGAAAAAAATTAAAATCGTTCCCAGCCTCAGGAAGCAGAGAAGCAAGGCGCCAACAAAACGCACCCGCAGCCCAGCCCTGCACATGGCTGGATGTCTCCAGTGAGGGGCTCAACAATAAAAACATGGATTTCTAATTTATCTGCTGAGGGTAAATTAGAAGGTTTCTTCAACAGCAGAAGTTGGCACCAGGGTAAGGGGAGGTAGCACATCTTAGCTTTTATGATTAAGAAGTAAACTATTGTGCGTGAGCTTCCTTATTCCTATACACCAGGAGAAAAGGAAAAGTCAAGCAAGCAACCAAAAAAAAAACACAAATCTCTTTTCTTTCTAAGAAGTGATTCCCCCCCATCCACTCCACCACCCACCATAAGCATGCAATTTTCTGTCCCCAAGATTTTCTATTTTTTTAAAAAATGAAGCAGTTTATTTTTAAATTTTACTCTTTGGCTTGTATGTTGGGAGGAAACAGGTAAAGAGAAGAGAATTATCTACCTGAACTCTGGTTGTTGTTTTTTTTCCCTTCTCTTTCTTTTGTGGAGCATATTTTTCAATGAGAAAAATACATTCAGCTTTCCATCAGCATATACCACAACTTCCAAAACCCCTCAGTGACTTTGAGCAAACCCAGAACGAAGCCGCCGTCTGATTCTGGCAAGCCTACACCTCGAGCTCTACCGTTAAGTTAATGTTGGGATTTGCTGAGCATTCCTGGAAATTACTCTTAAAAACCCAAGGACAGCGCAGTGGGGGCAGACCTGGCACAGCGCAGCAGCTTTTGGTGGCAGCATCCGAAAGCACAAGGCAGCGCAGGGTTGGGGCAGCTAGCAAGGTGGTCGCTGCTGCTGCTGCTGCTTCTAAGTCGCTTGGTCCGTTTGTGCCAGCGTTCATCATTGTGATCAGAGAGGGTTTGAAGGCTGACAGCATTCAGCTCCCATCAGCCGGCGGGGTCAGCGCCTCCCAGAGCAGCGGGCTCTTACCACTCCTATTCCATGGTATTTTCATTAACTGAAGATTGCGAATGGGTCAGCAGATCTATACACTTTTTGTATTCCCTCTGCTTGGTTTCTTTCTTTTTTTCTTTTTCTTTTTTTTTTTTTTTTTACAGGATGCTGAATAACTAACCTTTTCTTCAATAGATAGATTTTAAAAAAATAGGATCCATCACACAGCAGCAGGATAGCCTTGCTCTGTTTTGACCTTTCTGAAATTAATTTCCCAATCTTAGCTTTCAAAATCAGAGATTGAAAAGACCTATTAGATCAGCCAATCCATCTTATCACCAGCATGGCAGCAAGCAGAGACCCCAGCTAAGTGCTCCTCTATACAGGAGAAATATTCCGGAATAAGACAGGGCGTGAATTTAAAGTGAAATACCTGTTCCAGAATATTCTACATGTGGACACTTACTCTGCACAGCAGCCACCTCCTGTGTTTGCTTGGTCCACACCTGGAGCCAATCACTGTAGCAGAGGTGGGGAAAATCCTGTTTTGGGATGAGAGAACCTGCTGGCGGAGCTTTTTGGGGTAGCGCTGGGGAGCCTCTCACCCTGACCTGTTCTCCCAGGCAGACGGGCCCCAGGTGGGGCATGGCCCCCACCCTTGCAGGTGCGCTGACTGCCCACCCATGGAGCCAATGAAGCAATGATTTCTCTGAAGGGTTGGGGCCAGAAGGACAAAATCTCCATCCACAGCTCTTGCAGGACCCACAGTATTAAAGCTCCCCCCTTGCACCTCACAAGGTGGCATGGGTCTGCTCTTCCCTGCAGCAAAAGGTGGCAACACACCCTAACAACCCTGCAGCACTCCCCTCCAGCCATACCTCGTGAGCATCCTGAACGTCACGGTGATGCATGCTGGTATTTTCCTTTATGCCCTTGTGTGCCGTGTCTTTCCGCACAGCCCATCGGTCACGGCGCAGCATGGCCCATCAGCAGAACTGGCTGCCAAAGCTTTGCCACGGCTGTGTGCATAGGAGGGTGGTCACCAGTGGCACTGGTTTATGCTGTTAATAGTAAATCACATCAATATCACAGTCTGGAGGAGAGGAGGAGGTGTTCAGAAGTGTTTGAAAATGAGTTTCTTGCTATCAAATTCAATGGGGATTGTGCAAGTGCTTTCACAAATAAATTGTAAATTTATATAAATATATATATATATCAGTTTAAAGCCTTTTTACATTTTCTATCAAGCATTGCAGCTTGGTCTACAAATGCAAGCCTTTTTCCATTAAAATGCCTCTATTATGCCTCTGCAGTTACTGCCCTTCTTAAACATCACTACATTGTGAGTAGCTGCCTCTATATCCATACAATGGGGAGAATCAAGAGCACAGAGATAAACCGGCACCGCAAACTTTGCACGCTCAACAAGTCCTCTCTGCAGACAATTAGGGCAAGAAGATAAATATTGACACATTAGACTATTTTCCTCAATTTGTTTTTTTGTTGATTGTCTGAAGCGATCTGGCAGGGGCAAAATTCCACTTTTCTGGTATCTCAGATTCTTGGCTAATAGAAACAAATAAAGTGAAAGCCTCTGTCCACAATGGGTGAGGAGCATCTATTGTTGGGAGGTACTAATCGGATTAAATTGGCTCCTCACTCTATTGCTAGGAGGCTAACTCATTCCAAAATTTTTCACATCTCAAGGGGCTGTGTCATTGTTGCTTTTTTTTTTTTTTTAAACTATTTAAATCTGACAGGCAGAAAGAAGCGAGCAGCGGCCTGAGATGATGGCAGCGCCTGCCACAACGCGAACAAAGAGTAGGGATGGGCAGGAGCGCGCAGCGCAGCAGTGCGGAACAGTGCGGTGCAGAGCAATGTGGTGCGGTGCGGCCATGCTGCAGGGACAGCCAGGGGCTCGTGCCCTCCCTGCGGCCCCTACCACGACCAGGACCCGGGCGCTCACGAGGAGTGTGTGGTGGGGATGGGGTGGGGTGGGGTGGGGTGGGATGTGTGCCCACATGCCATGAGCTGCGCCCGCCCGGCACCTCTGGCGGCTGCTCCCCTCCGCTCACTTCTAGAAATGCCCTTTAGGAACAAAGGCTGAGGCACCAGAGTGGAGAGGGGGGAAGACGTGTCACCTCCTATTTCAGGTTGTTTTCAGGTGGTTTGCCATTAGCATTTTAATATGCACCCGTGGCATTGGCCTCCTGAAAGAAACAGGCGCGTTTCTGCAGCGCCGATGCCAGCTAGCCGAAAAAGACGGCTCTAAATAATGTCACCTGGTGCACGCTTGGACAGAGGCCTGCAGTCAGGGGTGCGCTTTTGCCCACAGTCTGATAATTTTCAAAGCTATTGGCAACCTGGGAATTTTCCTTCCTTATCACTGGGGCTCAG
Source organism: Cygnus atratus (assembly GCF_013377495.2). NCBI lineage: Eukaryota > Metazoa > Chordata > Aves > Anseriformes > Anatidae > Cygnus > Cygnus atratus. The sequence continues at coordinate 119,801,607 of NC_066364.1, forward strand.
CTAACTTCACTAACACTAATCAGAGCTGGAATCATTCATTCAAGGATTGCATGATCATGTTTTTCTTTAGCGGTGACAGCTGCCTGAGCCGTATTAGCAATGCAGATGAGTCAGCCTAATAGGTTAATGCAGAACACGCGAAAATTAGGTTTAATCCCCAGTGAAATAATCTAACATTTTCACATTTCTTGATGTTGGGATAGAGACATTGGTGGTGACTCAATTAGGTGTAATGTAGATCAAAGCAAATTTACCTTCTGGCTGAACCTTCCCAATAGTTTAGATAGAAGAATATAAGGGTTCTTTGCTAATTGGTGAATGGCTGTAGGGAAAATTATATTAAAAGCATGCCTACCGCAAGAATTGCTTTTCAGATTTGGACCAAATAATTGCTGTGTTTTGCAAACACCCAAGCACATCATTTTGCAGGAAGCAAACATTTTCTGCACAGCACCTTCAACTTGCATCCCTTTTCAATGCAACGCTTACAAATGAAAACATTTGGATTTTTTTTTTTAAACTCTATTCTTTTTTAATGTCCTGTACTGAAATATCCCCACTGAGGTTTGAAAGAGTTTGTATTATAAAAGAAGCATAAAAGAAAGGAAAAGAAAGAAAAAAAAAAAGAAAAAAAGAAAAAAGAAAACAGCCTGTGTCTAATGTTTTCATTCTTGGGGAATAACATATCAAACAGCAATCTCTTTCAGTCATAAAGGAAAGGAAACAAAAAATTACATGCCCTCAGTTGCCAAATTATTTTTTGCCTTGACATCTTAATTCTTAATCCTTGTGTGTGGTCAAATCAGTCTACTATAGACAACCAATCAAGCAATTATTCCTAAATTATATTTGCCCAACTCACATTGATTGGTTATTCTTTTCTTATTGGGTAAGCTCATTAATTCTGAGCAGCTTGCTTATTATGCTTTCCACATCATTTTCTTTCTGAGCCTATCTACTCACACCAGCCTGCTGATGTTTCAAGATGCCATACAGAAAAAAAAGGCCCAGTGATCTATTGCATTGTCTCTTCCAGCAATTACAATTCACATTGCTGATTAACTTTGATGTGAAAACTAATGAGATAAGGCAAGTTATCAAGGCGGACCTGATCGTCATCTCATTTATGGAGCATTTGCCATCGGTGAATGACAAAAACTAATGAAGATGTATCTGACAGCAGGCTGAGCTGAGACAGAATTTCGTTTCTCATCAGCAAGTGTTCTGCTTCGAACTCATCAGTCTATCTGAAACATGTTGAAATTAGCTTAATAATGAAAACACTTCATCTAAATAGACAAATGTTTACATTAAAATAGCTGCATGATAAATAGGTGTTACAGATTTTATGCCTTCTTGAGTCTAAACAATGCAGTACAAAATATGTTCTAATATTCATTAAATCATTCCTATAAAATCTCAGTATACACCGCCATACCTGAAAGTTCCCCAGTTTATGGCTTAAAAATATTTCTGGGCTGTGGTTTGCTCTTTTTGAAGCATACGGTTTGGTCTGTAATTAATTAACTTCTGCGCAGTGGTAGCTGGCAGAAAAAACAGCAGAAGTACCAACTGCCTGACGTGTGCGGGTAATTGTCCCTGGCGTGCTTTGAGACGGGCGAAGAAAAGATTTGGGTGCACGGTGCTCCCAGGCACAGGTTTTTAACAGGAACGTAGAAGAAGTGTGATGCGGTGATGCACGTCGCGCCTCAAGAACACAATTTACAGAAATTTACACAGTGTATAAAGGTATCAATTTTTTCCCCAGACATAAAAATATAAACTGCAGATATAATTCATGTAGATGCATCAAAATTTCTTGTCCAAGCCATAGCTGCCAAAAAGTCTCACATAATAACAGTCTAGTTTAGAAATGTTTCTGATAAAAGAAAGGCAGGCAGAGCTATTCCCATTTTTAATATTGCGACTCCAGTATCTTTATTTATGAGAGACTATTTCATATTTGTTGTGCATTATTTCAAATGCTTGGACTATGTTGAAACATGTCCCCAGTATGTTCTTCTATCTGGCATAAAATATTCATTAATCATCTGGGATCAAAAATACTATTTTTAATAAAAAAAGAGAAAGATGTGCATCTAAGGCAGAATGGTGAAACTCTTGTTTAAAAACAAACGAACAAAAAATTATTGTTTGTACATAGATTAAAATAAATAGGGGGTAGAATTCTTTTCCATTATCATCACTTTTTCTCTCTCAGAAAAAAACATTGACAGCCTATACCACTGCCTGCACCAGGAAAAACAAATACGTTAATACCAAAGTAAGATGAATTTTAACAGAAGGTGAATGTAAAAAATGCTGATCTAAGTGAAGTTAAAAAAAAAATAAAAATTACAGACTTCCCAGAAAAGCTCCAGTGACTTCTATAAATTGTGTGCACCAGCAGATCAGTGCACGCACATGAAAAAGGCTCAAATCCTGAAAAAGTTATAAACTTAATGCCTGTGAAATACAAACAATTACTGTGCAGCAGTTTTCCAAGTTGACAATGAGTGAAGAATAGTCTCTGCTGAAATACTGCTGCAGCAAGCAGCAGCTCATTGTCCCTGGAGTGTCACTTGCAGACAATTCTCATTTTACCATTCTGATCATAGCATACTTACCAACTTTCATTCCTCATATTTTAAGGACATCTGAGGTCCAAAACTGAGATACCCAGCACAGATTCGCATTGTGTGTTGAAGATTAGCCTGTAGAAAGAGCCTGCATCCTGAGAAAGTTAAAAGAAAAGCCTGTTATAAAGCAGTAGCAACAAATTACTACTTCAACACTGGATTAAATTTAAAAGCTCTTCACAGAACTGAAGATAAATCCTATATATTAGAAGAAACCATAAAAGTACTTTTTCAAGAGCTAAAGGCACAAGTGGAAAGTTGACCCCAAAGATTTTTTTTGATAGCCTGCTAAGTTTATAAAATTTCTCAAGACGTGCAGAGAGGGTTATGTTACCTTCCTGCTATTATAGTCAACCGCACAGTGCCCACACGTGTTATTTTGGCTCACTAATGAAGTAAGACAGATCTGCAGGGATCAGTGCAATTCCTTAAATAAAATGTTGACTTTTTTTTTTTCTACCCAGCCCACACCAGAAAGTCATGCAGGATGTTTTCTCTGTCAGGGCTCACACACACAGCGGGGATAAGACTGGTCCAGTCCTTTTTGTTTTTCATTTCATATGGAGTCATGTGTACAGGTACATAACCACTTTCTTCCCAGGCTGGTGCTAAGCATTTGCATGAAAATGACCAGCAGCCAAATTAAACGGTTCGGACGCTGTCTAAGTGGTCAGGACGCAGCATTTTCCTTTCTTTCATAAAAAAAAAAAAAAAAAAAAAAAAAAAAAGTATGATCTGTTGGTGTTTTATCTTTTCTGTCCGCATACTCATGATTTTGTATTTACCAAATTCAGGGCTTGGCAGTCTCTCCCTTTAGAGCTGGATGTGCCCGTGGTGCGTCTGCACAGAAACGAATCCCGCTCCTCCCTCCCCCTCCCCGTCCTTTCTCCCCGCAGCCCATTTTAATAAATAATTATAGGCAGCTAAAGGATTTGTTCATTCCGAAAGGTCTCCCCTTCACATTTCTCAGAGGTTCAGCTCAAGGAGACGCCACGATAATAAGGCTGACTCGGGATCCCTACTTCACAATGTCATTACGAGCTAGCATTTAAAACGAAAGAAATAGGTGCGTTCTACCTAAAAGCATTACAAGGTTACACGCGCGGCTCCGAGCACGCTTAATGCTGCCGGAGGAGCGGCGCCGTCGCACGGAGGAGGAGGCAGGGGGGAGCGCGGAGAAAAACCCTTTTCTGCAGCGCTAGCTCGGAACAAGAGCGCCGGCAGCGAGCGCGCCCTTCATTTGCATTTCCAACGCCGGGCGCTAATCCTCCGCACCGCTCCGCACCGCTCCCCTGCTCCGCTCCGCACCGCCCCCCGCCTAGCGCCGCCCCGACGCGGGTGACGGGCGCGGGGCGCCGGGCGCGGGGCCGGGGGCCTCGGCGGGCCGGGGGTAGCGGAACGCGACCCCGCTGCTGGGCTCCGGGCTCCCACCGGGCTCCCACCGGGCTCCCACCGGGCTCCCACCCGCCCCGCACCCCCCCCCCGAGAGCCGCCACCAAACCGCTGCTCCGGGACCCTCCTAAAATTCACCGGCAGCGGCTCCTGCAAATAAATTACCGAGTGACAATGGGGAAACGTCCCACTTTGAATTTATATACATTTCATCAGAGAATAATGTTTTATTTAAAATAGTTACAGTGCGCCTTTTGATTTAGAGTTTAAAGTAAATAATATTTGTACATCTAAAACATACTCAAGACAAATGAAAAGCCTCTAGATGCTTTTGTATGAGATGCTGAAGAGCTCTACAAACTTAAAAGCACAACCTCAATTAAGCCCATCTTCATCTGGAAAAAAAATTAGCAACTGAAAGCTGAATATATTAGATAATGCACACTTGCAGAAGAGCATTCTCTTAGCAAAAAATTCTTGATAACCAACCTAAAGCTGGCCTCAGAGTTGCTCAATGCTAATTTTGTTTGAAACTGTTTAACTAACTCTGAATAGATATCCATATTCAAGAAAGACATAATTAATGGCAACCTTTTCTTCTGCTTAGAAGACATCATAACAAGCAGAAAAGTACAAAAAGATTTTTATAGTAACTAATTTAAGGACAAAGGGTTGACCTCTAGCATTTCATTAAATAAACTGAGTGAATAAAAGAAGAGTGACAGTATTCATCCTTGTTCAATTCAAGCAGCCAATTTCAAAATGCAAATCACAATCTGCAGATGTTGGAGCCTGATATATATATTTTTAAATATCATTTGTTCAGTTTAAGACCATCAGACATTTGAATTTTAAATAAAAATCAAAACCAATTTCCAGCCTCAGTTTTAGGCGCGGAGCGCATTTATGCACGGTGCAGAGGAGGTCTGAGGGTTAGCCAGCTCCGCGCCCCTCCCCAGCCATTTAAAACCAGCAGCGTACACCATTCATTTCATATGTTATTCTCAAAACATTTTAATGGAGGAGTTCTATTAAGCCGCTCGTTATTTCCAATGAGCATGGCTGGTGGGCACCGCTCGTCTGCATCCCATCCCGACAGAGCGAGACAGCCGCAAGCATCCTGCGCCCTGGAAAGCACAGAGCTACAGCAGAGGCTGAGTTCCATGCGCCCGTCCCACCCCAAATCACTGGGATATTTTAAATGATGGCTTCTCCTGGGGCTGCCGAGGTGCCCACCAGGTTCCCCCACCCTTGCCAGCCCCACGGGGATGGCCATAGGTGGTCTGCCATCTCCGGCGCAGGGGGAGTCGGGGCGCAGGCAGGCACTTGGCTTCCACACAGTTATGGGGAAGTTAAACACCCGAGGGGCAGCGGTCCACCACGCTGAGCCCCAGGGCTGGGTGTTTCACACCGGGCATGTGCTAGGCGCTTTGCAGACTGCAGAGCCGCAATCTGAAGCCTGCCAGGCCGACCGAGGGTCATTGCCTTCATCTCCACCCTTTAATAAGGCTATTTTAGTGTTTCTTACATTAACAAACTGAAGTCACAGCAGAGATGCCTTTAGGAATGGCTAAGGAAACCAGAAAACGCCCTGTCACATCAGACATAATGGTAACACAGGTTTCTTCCTCTCCCATTCCTGCATCATAATCTGCCGGTTTCTACAGGTTTGTGGAGGATGGAAAAACCTGCAGAAAATGCAACCATACAAATTTGCAAAAATATGGCATTTCTTTTATGAAACTGCTTTTGGAGTCTGGGAAGGGCTTGGGCTGAGAGAAGAGACTTTGTTTGCATGCTTGAGCATATAAGTACCTATACTCATGGCTCTGCTGGAGTGGGTCTGCATGGCTCTGCATGGCCATAGGCTGCAGTGGTCCAAAACACTGAGGTCTCCCTGGTGGGCAAGCTCACTCTGATAAAGGGAAATTAGCCCTGTTATCCTCCATGTGGACGTCAGCTACTGCTACACCATAATGAAGGATAACACCTGTAAAAGCACATGTATTAATTAAATTGCTGTTGATTAGCAATCATCAGCAGGTCACGGTGCTAAGAGAAGAACTGAAATCAGTGGTGGGAAGCATCACCCTGGGGAAGAGGTCCAGGTTGTGCCATGACTGGCAGCCAGCACCATTCCACCCAAAGCAGACCAAACTCGTTTTGGGCATGCAGACAGCTGCCCTCTGTCGCGATACTTGCACGAATGCCCGTGAGAAGGGCTCGCTGGGGCGCCCGTGCTCCTGCTGCTGCTGCCACACTCGTGCTGCCAGCGCTGGGCGCGGAGCAGGGGAGGACCAGGGGCTGGCCAAGGGCGCTGCAACCGCCCTGCACAAACAGAGCCTGCAGCTGTCCAGGGCAGAATAAACGACTTCCGGACACCAGGCAGAATAAATGAATTCATTCACACAAACAAGAAGGGGACATTGTCCTCCTCCTTGAAAAAAATCCCAACAACCTATACATTAAGGTATCAATGAACAACAAACTCATTCTGTTATGACACAGGAAATCTAAAACAGAAGAGACGGCAAAACAAACTCAATTCATCTTCACCACACATTCAAAAGAAAAAAAATTTTGTTGTTAGGTGCCGTGACTGCAGCATTCTTTGACTGGCAGCTTTGGCTCCCGCGCCTCTTCAGCAACGTTTAAAATGCAAGCCACACATGAGGAGTTTTTTTATGGGGCTTTAGCAGTTGATGCTAACTTCTTACATTAAGATCTTTTTCTTAGGTTTATCCTCTTCAGTGACATTGTGTGTACAATGCGTTGGTAGAGTGTATTTAAAATTGGGCTGCAGATGCACGTAATCTCTGTCTTCCTGCATTACAAACAGGAGGCTTTTTTTTTTTTTTTCAAAAGGGAGAGGAATTACTCATTTAAATTAAAACAGAGCCTTTAACATTCACTTTGAAAAATCTTCATTTTTATATTAAAAAAAAAAAAAAAAAGGTTAAACTGGAGCTGGAAGCATGGCTTCAGACCAGAACCTTGTCCCAAAGCTCAGCAGCAGCAGGGCCCGGCACCAAGAAACAAAGCCCACGTTGCTCTCGTTTCTAAAATATCTCTTTGGCTATTTTCCCCAAGTAAAATTTTAAAAATGTGTTAAAATTAAGTGCAACGTGTGGCTCCTGCCACAGAAATTAAATGTGTATACTTCTTGTACACACCTGCAGGAAACATTTGGCTTTCCTGGGAATAATCCAAAAGGCTTTTATTAGAGAAAACAACAATGGATAAAAGAATACGAGCTTGGAAGAGAATCCTTGAAAGTAAAAATAACCAGGAAACATTAGGCACGTTTGTGTCAGGAGGGAAAATCTCCTTCCAGAAAGGCAGCAATGAGCGACGTCGGCCCCACGCAGAAGCCCTTCGGCCAAACAGTGCCTGTGGAGAACCAAACGTCCCCCAGCACGAGCATGCCCTAGGACAGCGCTCCCACCCCGCACAGCGCTGGGAAACCAAGCGCGAGCCATGCGCGGCACATTAATGCAGGTCACATCCCCAGAGCCCCGCGCGGCTCGGCCAGCAGCCCACCCCTTCCGTCAGCTGTTGGCTTCCCCGGCGGCCCAGACAGCCGCGTGTCTGTGTGTCTGTGTGTCTGTCTGTCTGCCTGCCTGCCTGTCTGCCTGCCGCTCCTGCGAGGGGGTGTCCTGCCCACAGCCAGGGGCCGCAGGGTGACCCCATCCTGCTCCACACAGGATGCGTGCGGGGTCTGGCACTGCGCTGGGACACGGCCACTTCTTTGAACCCATGTCACGCTCGCGCTACAACTGCTCCTCTGTGCTTGTTTGAACTGTCCCTCCCAATTAGCGGTAATAAGTGACTCTGTAAAGATGAGCAAACACAGCGCATTCATTCCCCCTGTGCCCCCCCGGCCCATCAGCCCCAGGAAATCCCCAGGGCAGCGCCCGGGATGCTGAGCACATCGTGCCCAGCCTCAGCCAGTGCTGCCGAAAGGCAAATTAATGACAAGCCATCTGAAGAGTTCGCCTGAAATTATTTTATTCTGTCCATCCGCCGAAGAATTGATTACTCCTGGCGTGAAAATATGTTCAAATCAATACGCTAAAGCTAAGAGCAAAAAAGACATGCTCTAGCCCCATTTATTTAATCCACTTTTTTGAGAAATGGCACGTAATTTACTGGGGAGGGATGGCTCAGCCTTTCCAGTGTGAGGACTAATGATGAGCTGTGGGAAAGCTGAGCCTGCATCCATCTTCTGGGCAAGCCGCAGGTCCCCATGCCTGCCGCCAGCTGAGGTTGCAGCAAGGATCCCACAGCAATCAGGATGCGGCCATGGGCAGGGGGACACACGTGGCACTCAGGGGGCCAGCCACAGCCACAGCTGCAAACCTTGCATTTGGCCAGATAATCTTGAAGATAAAAACATTACAAATCAAAAAGGAATACTGGCTGCCCAGGTGGCTTATCCCAATTTGTTCATATTCATGCATCCTGGGCATTTTTCTGCAGATAATGCAACCTGCAGACAAATGCTCACCCTGGGCTATTAAAGCACAAAATAAATATCCAAAAAATACCCAAAAACTCAGGAGCCATTCCCAGCAGTGGCACCTTGCCTGGGAAACATGAAGGAACACGGGCACCTGGCTCCTGGGGCACAGAGAGCCTTGCACACTGCTGCACAGAAGTGCCTGAAGAGGAGGAAGTGCCACCACTGTGTGCCCCCTTGTCACAAGAGCCTTGGAAGGGTGGAAACCCAAGGCAGGAGAATCTTCAGCACCGTGCACCACCGGCCATAGAAAATAATCCCTGTTTGTGCTGCCACAGGGTCGTTGATCTCCAACACCATCTGCAACTTTGGGCTATTTGGCAACAGGGAAGCAGCAGCGCAGCAATGTGCAGCACACATCCCTGCATGCTCCACAGGGCACTGAGTTTTCCAGAGCATTAAACCCTTTACCCCCTCGAAAAAGTCAGCGTCCATGCCAGCTGCAGGAGAGCAGCTGGGTTTGCACCATCAGGCTGATGACCCTGTGCTCAGGGTTGGAGTGCTTGTCATGGCTCCAGAAACAGCCTCAAACACAGCTCCAGCACTGCCCAATTTATCATGGGAACAAAGGCAGTGAAGCACTCGCCGAGAACACAGATTTGATCTTTGCAGGGGAACGAGCTGCTGCTCCCGCACTGGGGAACAAACCCATGGCCACCACAGAATCTGCAGCACGACCATTGGGAGAACGATGCCCACTTGGCCTGGCAGAAGCTCCATCCTCTATATTTTGAGGAAGGAGCCCATCGCCTTGATGCGCACACCGCTTTGCTAAGCTGTGCCGCTACAGCATCACAAGACATGCTGGCTACCCCACTGGCACTCAGAGCAGTGACATTTGCCAGCCAGCATCCCTATAGAGATGCTGTCCACATCAGCCTCGACAAATGTTGCTTTCAACTTCTTGCTCTCCCAAATGCTCACAGAGCAGATCGCTAAGCCCGCTGCCATTGCAGCCCTTTTAGGGAGAGCTCTGACTTGGAGACAGCAGCTCTTGCATCCAGCACAGCTGGCACGGCCAGAGCCAGAGAACAAGACCATCCCTCAAGGGCTTCATGTCCACAAGCCCACTGTGGGAAGAAACGAGTCACTGTTGGCTCCATTTAGCAGATGAGAGACTCTGAATTGGGGAGATTAAGTGCTTGCCAGGGCAGGAGCGGGAGTCCAAGGAAAAAAGGAAAACAACACTGAACTTGAAGCAAGGCTTCTTGAACAGGAGCCCAATTCCCTCCAATGGGTGTGGGGGGGAAGATAAAAAGATAAAAAGGCAACTTTCCATTCTGGCAGGGGCTGCATCTCTGGCACTGCTGGTGAGCTCAGGGCTGCTGGGGCTGGTTGCAGCACAGCCAACAGGCTGCAACAGGTACAGTCGTCTTTAGGTAAACCCTGGTTTTCTCCCTTCAGACTGTAAACATCCATGAAAAGTCATCACATGTGATTTATCTGTAAGTCCTGGGTAGAAAAAATAAAAAAGCCAGCCTGGGACATAAGCTGGCTTTAGTTTCTAGGCATCGACCACCCTGAGCCCTGGCAATCTCTCCGTGGTCAGCCTTGGCACCTGTCGTGGTTGCAGGGCCGCCAGGCTGTGCTCTGAAGTGGAACCAGTAGGGCCAGGGTGCCCTTTTCTTTACTCCTCTTCCTTGTGCATTAAAAGGCACAAATCCCCATGTGCGGCAGCAGTGTAAACTAGTTTTATTACTCAATAAAATATTTGAAACAAAATAAATGGTTTTGTCAAACACTATATCTCCTCAAATAATAACACACTGACTTAAAAAGAAAAACAACCAGCATTCATATTCTATTACAAAGTTTATTTCCACTCCCAGAGGAGAGCAGAAAAGGCATTTCAATTTTGAATTCAAATACTGTATAGGAATACAGTAACTATAGTTCTCAGAGGGTTTGTGCAAATGCCAGCAAAACAAACCCCAAATCAAATTTATTAGCTGGTGGAGTTCTCTAACAATTTTACGCAGTGACTGATAAAGCCATCTGGGAATTCCTTTCAACATTAAGTGATTTAAAGCCCCTACAGAAACTTCATTGTCCATTACAAGATATAAAGAGTTTCTCAGTATCAAGTAACGCTAGAACAGCAGCAATCAGGTTGTTTATTATTTCCAGCGTGTGTTTTCTTTAATCTGGAAAGCTTACCAGGAATCCTAATGTCTGGAGTCCTGGGGAGAACCATAAAGGGAGGAAGTGAAAAATAATTAAGAACTGTGTTTTAAAGGAACTATCTGTGTTTTGATCACAAGGTTGAGATGCTCACTTGCACTGCAAGCATGTTTGCAGTAAACGATGCATATCTGACTGTGGGCCTCACCCCCCCCCCCCCCCCCTTACAACTGGCCACCAGTGCAGGGCATACACACCAAGGAAGGCTCCTGGCCCTCCTGGGTTTTGGGCATGGACATGGCCTCTCAAAGCCCAAGGGGCACAGCGCTGGGCATTGCCTATCTGCAGGACCAGCACCAGGCACCAGCAGCGAGACCCAGAGCTGAGGCAGGGCCAGCTCTGGCTGAGCTTCCAGAAGCAAAGCAAGAGAAGCACACAGTTCTCATTTTGTCACAACCACACCATTTGCATTTTATTTGTTAAAATAGCAGTGTATGTGTTATTTAATCAATTGTTGCAGTTTACAAAGTCCTAAGTGACAGAATATTTTTTGATTGTCTCTGTTCGTGTCTAAACATCTCACAGACCCGACAGACAGTTCTTCATTTCAATTAGGGGAATGCTGATCATTAGCTAACTAATAAGGACCAATTTTCTGTCACAACTATTTCCTAATTAAATTCAAAACAGAGATTTCTAACCCAGATGGTCAGCGATGCTACAGATTTGTTTAAATTTGGTATCACAGTAACAAACTACTAATTAGGGTTTGTAAATACACCAATTCCCTCATGACTTAGTTGTTAGTAATGCATACAACTGGTTTATTAAAGCACTAATTGTGTCTGGCTTTACTTGGGCCTAGCACATAATCCACTTATCACATACTGGTACCAACTCATTTTGAAGGGATTACAAACGAAATCATAAATGAGGTCTCGCGTCCCATTCCCCAGCATTGTTAACAGAGGTTCGGCGCCATGTTTCAGTGGCTTGCTGCCTCTGGTGCCGGCCCTGTTCTCCCAAGATTTAATGCAGGAAAACTGGAGATGCCGCTCCATGCCAGAGGGGCTGGGAGTGGCACCTTGGGTTCCAGCTTTGCCATTTACCACTTCCATTGACTTGCAAGTCACCTCAGCCAAGCCCCTCAAGAAGAGTCTCAATATTTCTCAGAGACAGCGTTAAATTGGCCTTTAATTTGTCTTTATTTACCATTAAATCCCATCTTCACACACCCGTGGGTCTTCCGCAGAGGGCTGCCAAGGCCACGGGCTGCCCAGAGTAGGCCTCGACCCCCTCGCACCATGTGAGAAGATCTGCCATTGCCACCGAACCCACACACTTCATCCCACCCTTGTGGAGGGGCGGCCCCCTCCAAAGGTGCACCAATGGGATTTTGTGGAAACATTTGTTATAAAGAATGTTAATCCCCCACGCACCCCATCTAGACCGCACAGGCTGAGCGCCCCTCGAGTGCACCTAAAGTAGGAAATAAATGATAGATAACTGTGAATTGCAAGGTTATGTAAACATCGAGGGGGGTTTAGAAGAATCCTATTAAGCCATAAAAGAAAAGCGTGGATGGTTTATCACATCACTAAGACCCAAGAATGCATTAATAAATAGAATAATAGATAATGAACCATGGAGTACAAGGCTAAACTATCATCTATTGTGAGGATCCTGTGACAGTATAAACAATGATGGGGAAAAAAGCTTTGTTGGTCTGTCACCAGAACCGTGTAGTGTATCTTTTATAACCTCTTTTAATGAGAATTCACAGCACCTATCTGTTATTTTCTACCCAAATCCCTCATTTTCCTCCCTCTTGAATGCAAATTCCCATGCTCCACTCTTCCTTCACCATGACTTCCCACGTTAAACTTTGGGTTTCTGCAGGTTTCAATAGCCTTTCATCCACTGCAAAAACAGATTTCAGCTTCTGCTTTCATATTTCCAAAGGGTTACTAGGATGTTAACAAAAGCATTTTTTAATGCTAAGTAGGAGTACCTCTCAGCCCTGTTACATCCTCTGCTTTTATCTGTAACAGGAATGTGAATAGTCAGACAGGTCTAATTCTGTCCTCAGTGAGGATACCCACAGACAAACCTGCAAGAAAAAAACCTTAATCAGAGCTGTGGGTGCTCTTACTGCTTTCCAGCATCCTACACGTTACATTGAGGACTGTTGGAGGGGACTTGAAATTAATGCAAGTGGCAGTACCCTCTTTGGGGACACTACTGAGACTCACTAACACTTTATTTTCATTGCACTGAGGTATTTGTCATGAGATAGGAACCCAGTATACATTTACTGTAGAATACTTTTATTTTTACTGCAGTGTCATTAGATACAGAGGACTAAGGATACAAGGATGACCACAAGCTCTGCTGCTGTAAAAACCCTGTCTTGCCTCCATTGGAGTCTGAAATATTGATAAAGATTTCCATGCAAGAAATGCAAACACTTTCTGATTTTGCAGCTGTGTTGCTGAGAGCTTTCGGATGCTCGGTGCTGCGCAGACACATTGTGTGACCGTACAAATGGTCTGAACGGGCCAGATGCCAGAATAGCCCTGTCACATCCACATTACAGCTGGAGAACTGGTCACAGACAGACAAGAGCCCCAAACTCCACAGTTACTGAGGTGGCAAACCTCAAAGGAAATCAAGGTGGTTCAGAAGCTTGCATTGGACCCAGGCTTTGAGACTCAGAGTGGAAGCTATTTCTAACTCACTACTCTTATTCAAAAGTAGGTGTGTTGTAAGTAACTGGGAAAAGCCAGATAGCTGCTGATTTGGTCCTTACACTACAGTAGTGAATTAGAGACCTGAACAAAAAAAAAAGGAAGCAGTAATTTGGATTTGCTTTTGACTAACCTCACCTGAATTCCCAGCAATATTTGATACCTGCCCCAGGTGTGTCCCTGCATGCTCACAGGGCCTCCCACAGCATGTTCATGCCAGAGTCAGCTGCCTCCAAGCAGCATGCTTCCTTCATGACCTTGCTCTCTCATTCACCATATGAAATTCACTAAGAAGTTCACCTAAAAACACCTCCTCCAAGCTGCACCATGCTGCTCCTCCCAGAGCCCTTCCAGAGATGGCTCAGGAGCAGAGCAGCACATTCAGGGAACAACCCAGTTCCTTCCAGCTCTCAAACACAACGACACACCATCCCTCAAGGCAGCAGCTGACTGCAGCATTTGGGCAGAGAGGATACCTGGGCTGAAACCAGGGCTGTAGGTTTCTGGCAGTGTTTATGGAGTTTAAGCCCCATCCACGCAGCAGTGAGCATGACCACACACCAGTACCATATTGTACAAGGGCTGGTTGCAGTTCTGGCTGCAGTGCTTTGCACAACGCACAAAGCTGCCTTTTTAGTGCATACCTACAAGCGTTTATTGGCATTAAGGACAGACCCCGTGGCTTTGTCCTCTGCAGGTCACAGTGGACACATGCCCTGGGGCTGGGGAGGAGAGCACAGACACTTTGCATGTCTCGTCAGAGAGAATCCACATCAAGGTTTCTAGATCTAGAATTCTGAAATTCACACTCATCTTCTCCTCCCATACACACAGGTGGAAAGAGGAAGCAGAAAGGCACAGGTGAGGTTTCTCCAGGGAGGCCTTCAGAGACCTGCTTTATCAAAAGGAAAAACTATTACAGCACTTTAGGAGTCTTGTGACTTGCAGCACAGAGCAGGACCAATGCTTCAATGGCAGCTCATCTTCCAGGTGATACCCCTTTTCTGCCTTTGAAAAGAGAAGCCTGAAGGCTATCAAACAGGACTATAGGGGGCTGGGACGATTGGTTGAGGGAGCGGGAGTGCAGGTGGTGTTTTCGTCTATCCCTACGGGGGAAGGGAGAGGCACGGAGAGGACATGGAAAGCTCACGTGGTTAATAGGTGGCTCAGAGGCTGGTGCCAGCACAGAAATTTGGGGTTTTTTCACCATGGGGAGCTTTACTCGGCACCCAGCCTGATGGCCCCAGACGGGTCCCTATCTCCAAGGGGAAAACGGATCCTAGGCCAGGAGCTGGCGGGGCTCATAGAGAGAGCTTTAAACTAGGCAAGAAGGGGGACGGGGCTCAAACAAGGCTTGTTGGAGCTGTGCCGGGGGAAACAATGGCTAGGCTGGGGAAGAAGGCGATGGCCCAGCTGAAGTGCATCTACACTAATGCACGCAGCATGGGTAACAAACAGGAGGAGCTGGAAGCCATCGTGCAGCAGGCAGGCTACGACTTGGTTGCCATCACGGAGACGTGGTGGGACCGCTCCCACGACTGGAGTGCTGCAATGCCTGGCTATCGGCTCTTCAGGAGGGACAGGCAGCACAGAGGCGGTGGTGGCGTGGCTCTCTACATTAGAGAATCTTTTGATGTTGTGGAACTCCAGGCTGGGAATGATAAGGTTGAATCCCTGTGGGTTAGGATCCGTGGGAAGGCCGGCAAGGCTAGCATCCTGGTCGGGGTCTGTTATAGACCGCCGAACCAGGATGAGGAGACGGATGAGGAATTTTATAGGCAACTGACAGAAGTTGCAAAATCGTCGGCGCTTGTCCTCGTGGGGGACTTCAACTTCCCGGATATATCCTGGAAACACAACACGGCACAGAGAAAGCAGTCTAGGAGGTTTCTGGAGAGCGTGGGAGATAGCTTCCTGACGCAGCTGGTCAGTGAACCTACCAGGGGTGGTGCCTCGCTAGACCTTCTCTTCACAAACAGAGAAGGACTGGTGGGAGATGTGGTGGTCGGAAACTGTCTTGGACAGAGTGACCACGAAATGGTAGAGTTCTCTATTCTTGGCGAGGCCAGGAAGGGGACCAGTAAAACTGCTGTCTTGGACTTCCGGAGGGCTGACTTTGAGCTGCTCAGGACGCTGGTTGGCCGAGTCCCTTGGGAGGCGGTTCTGAAGGGCAGAGGAGTCCAGGAAGGCTGGGCGCTCCTCAAGAAGGAAATCTTAACGGCACAGGAGCGGTCCGTCCCCACGTGCCCAAAGACGAGCCGGCGTGGAAGAAGACCGGCCTGGCTCAACAGAGAGTTGCGGCTTGTGCTTAGCAGAAAAAAGAGGGTTTATAATCTTTGGAAAAAAGGGCGGGCCACTGAGGAGGACTACAAGGATGTAGCGAGGCTGTGCAGGGAGAAAATTAGAAAGGCCAAAGCTCATCTGGAGCTCAACCTGGCTACTGCCGTTAAAGACAACAAAAAATCCTTTTACAAATATATCAACGCGAAACGGAGCACTAAGGAGAATCTCCATCCTTTACTGGATGCGAGGGGAAACCTAGTTACTAAGGATGAGGAAAAGGCTGAGGTGCTTAATGCCGCCTTTGCCTCAGTCTTTAGCGGCAATACCGGTTGTTCTCTGGATACCCAGTGCCCTGAGCTGGTGGAAGGGGATGGGGAGCAGGATGTGGCCTTCGCTATTCATGAGGAAATGGTTGGCGACCTGCTAAGGAGCTTGGATGTGCGCAAGTCGATGGGGCCGGATGGGATGCACCCGAGGGTACTGAAAGAACTGGCGGAGGAGCTGGCCGAGCCGCTTTCCATCATTTATCGGCAGTCCTGGCTATCGGGGGAGGTCCCAGTTGACTGGCGGCTAGCCAATGTGACGCCCATCTATAAGAAGGGCCGGAGGGCAGACCCGGGGAACTATAGGCCTGTCAGTTTGACCTCAGTGCCAGGAAAGCTCATGGAGCAGATTATCTTGAGGGTCATCACGCGGCACTTGCAGGGCAAGCAGGCGATCAGGCCCAGTCAGCATGGGTTTATGAAAGGCAGGTCCTGCTTGACGAACCTGATCTCCTTCTATGACAAAGTGACGCGCTTGGTGGATGAGGGAAGGGCTGTGGATGTGGTTTACCTTGACCTCAGTAAGGCTTTTGACACCGTTCCCCACAACATTCTCCTCAAGAAACTGGCTGCTCGGAGCTTGGACTGGCGTACGCTTCGCTGGGTTAGAAACTGGCTGGATAGCCGGGCCCAGAGAGTTGTGGTGAATGGAGTCAAATCTGGTTGGAGGCTAGTCACAAGTGGTGTCCCCCAAGGCTCGGTACTGGGGCCGGTCCTCTTTAATATCTTTATCGATGATCTGGATGAGGGCGTCCAGTGCACCCTCAGTAAGTTTGCAGATGACACCAAGCTAAGTGCGTGTGTCGATCTGCTCGAGGGCAGGAAGGCTCTGCAGGAGGATCTGGATAGGCTGGAGCTGAGGTCAGCTGTATGAAGTTCAACAAGGCCAAGTGCCGGGTCCTGCACCTGGGGCGCAACAACCCCAAGCAGAGCTACAGGCTGGGAGATGAGTGGCTGGAAAGCTGCCTGGCCGAGAAGGACCTGGGAGTATTGGTTGATAGTCGGCTGAATATGAGCCAGCAGTGTGCTCAGGTGGCCAAGAAGCCCAACAGCATCCTGGCCTGTATAAGAAGCAGTGTGGCCAGCAGGTCTAGGGAAGTGATTGTGCCCCTGTACTCGGCTCTGGTGAGGCCGCACCTTGAGTACTGTGTTCAGTTTTGGGCCCCTCGCTACAGGAAGGACATGGACGTGCTCGAGCGAGTCCAGAGAAGGGCGACCAAGCTGGTGAGGGGTCTGGAGAACAAGTCTTACGAGGAGCGGCTGAGGGAGCTGGGCTTGTTCAGCCTGGAGAAGAGGAGGCTCAGGGGCGACCTTATCGCTCTCTACAGTTACCTTAAAGGAGGCTGTAGCGAGGTGGGGGTTGGTCTGTTCTCCCACGTGCCTGGTGACAGGACGAGGGGGAATGGGCGAAAGTTGCGACAGGGGAGTTTTAGGTTGGATGTTAGGAAGTACTTCTTTACCGAAAGGGTTATTAAGCATTGGAACGGGCTGCCCAGGGAGGTGGTGGAGTCACCATCCCTGGAGGTCTTTAAAAGACGTTTAGATGTAGAGCTTAGCGATATGGTTTAGTGGAGTACTTAGTGTTAGGTCGGAGGTTGGACTCGATGATCTTGAGGTCTCTTCCAACCGAGAAATCTGTGTCTGTGTCTGTTAACACACCAAGCCAGCTTATTACTTCTATGCCAATGGTGGGAAACTGAAGAAAGATTATTCTGGAAGAGACTGGCTACATGAGGGGCATTTACAAGGGGAGCCAGGACCACTGCGAAGGGACATGCTTGCTCAAGGAGGTGACCTGTGGAGTGGCTCTGTGCCCCACAACATCTACTAGCCTTTGCTCTCATCCCCTACCATGCAGCCAGCCCTAAGTGCTGCCAAACTCCACCTGTGATCTGGGAGCAAGTTTAGTTCTGATTCATGCGGGACTGCAGCAGTGACAGCCCGCATCTGCAGGTTGGGACACAGCAGGTGACCAGCTCTGAGCTGGGGTTTCCAACTGCCTCCAGCGTAGCTGCTGCAGAGAAGGTGCCATGGACACTGTTGCTCCCTCCCCATCTCAGCCTCTTCCTCCAGGCCACCCATGAAGGGGCCAGCTCCAACCCCAGGAGATGGGCAGGTTTCCACTTGGTTACTTCTCAGTCCCGAAAGCGGTACAACAAGCTGGGAGGGAGGGAAGAGTCTGGGAACCTTGATGAAAATATCAAGCCTCGAAAAAAGTAAAAATTCTCAAACTGACTAGGAGCAGCTCAGCCAATTACAGTTTTAATTCCACTTGTTATGCACAATCGGTCAATAAATTCTGCACCAAGCAGCTGCTCTAATTCTTAAGCCCATTAAGCCCTACATCTGATAAGCGGGAGGGAGGGGCTGCCGGGGTGCACATACGGCACTCCTTGAGATATGAAACATTTCCTCTTGTGCATCTGGGTCACCCGCACCCAGCCCCACTCCTAGAGGGTATTTTATGAATCTGGAGAATAAGAATTATATATATATACATGCCAGAGACACATACAACACATACGGAGAGAATGAATAGGTAACCAAATTAGATGTGCTGAAGGGCTTTGTTAACATTATGATGAAGCAGGAGAGCAGAGCCAGAGGGCTTAGGGCATACCTTGAGTCCCCAGGGGAGTTTGTCCCAAGGAGATGTCAGCTCCCGCACCATCAGACACCTTTGGCACTGACTCCACCATGGTGCAGGTGCAGAGATCAGTACCCACACCAGTCTCCTGCAGTCAGCACTGAGCAAAAGATGGTTTCAGCATGCAGCTGATCAGCTTAGGTCCTCTGGTTTTTTGACTGAGACGCCCCGTGCCCTGGGAGAACCTCCTTCTATCCTTCCCCAGAAAAGAGCAGCAGAGGTAGCCCATCACCTGAGCCACCCATCTAGCCAAGCGAGTCCCACGCCACACATTCATGCAGACCCCAGCTCTGCCCACTGCAGCTATCCATGGTCAGGGGCCATTTCATAACAGCAGCTCTGCCTGGCAAGGCAGGCGTCTCTCCTCATCCATCTGAGGACCCTCCTCATCCTTACTGGTGTCTGTGACCCACAGCCCCAGCTCTACTAGCTGCCAGAGAACAGAAGGACATGGCCACATCTATCTTCACTTCTTTCCCACTGCCCCAGCCCAAGCTTCAATAAAACCATTATTCAGTTTGGGCTGCAGATTAGGTTTCTGCATCTCCACATCCATGTGCAGCCTTTTGGAGACAGGAAAGCTAACCTGTCCCACCTCCATCCTGGTGAAGCCAGCATCCATTCTCAGCAACACAGGAAACAGGAGATGGAGGAAACTCCTAACAAGACTGCACACAAGTCCACCACCAGCTGGCACACTGGAGAAATCATATCCAAAGATAAGATATAGCAATGTTTTTGGAGCAATGGAAAAGACCCATCTCAACCACTGAAACATGGGAGAGTGCATGGAAAGCCTGTAACAGGGGAGTATGGGAAGGGGGAACAGGGAGTATGGGAAAGGGCTGTGCAGCATTGGAATAGGCTGCCCAGGGAAGTGGTTGAGTCACCGTCCCAGGAGGTCTTCAAGAAATGTGTAGGTTTAGAACGTGGTTCAGTGGTGGACTTTGGTATTAGGTTAAAGGGTGGACTAGATGATCTTAGAGGTCTTTTCAAACCCGAGTGATTTTGTGATTCTAAGAATGAAGAAAAACGTGATCGAATGAAGTAAGGAAGAAAGCCACAAAGCAGTGTGCAAGGCAAGCCTAAGGGGGGCTAGATTGGAGGCAGCAGGGGACCAGGAGCTACAACAGCAGCTCCCAGAACAGAGGGGCAGATGGCTTCAGCAGTGGTACCCGACCGACTGCGGAGATGAAAGGCAGAAGAGAAAAAGCAAATAGACTGGGAGTGAAAAAGCATTCGGCAGCCGAAATGATTTTGCTTGTTAATTGGCAGCCAGCTAACACATTAATTACAAAGTTACTGTATGGTCAAGAAAAAAAATTGGCAGCAGAACAATTTGTATTCCTTCCGAAATCCACTCCTTGCTGAACAGGCCTTGCTTTTGGACCTGCTGCTTTTTCTGCTGTTAACATTCGGCACTTCAAGCACCCGAAGTCTTGGGAATCATCACAAAACACAAATGAACGTGACAGTGGCTGCATCCAAGCAAATGAAATGAGCAGCTTCAGCCACAGACTTCCCTCCTCCATATCCTGGATTAAGCCACAGCCATCAAATCCTGATAAAAATGAACAAGGGGCTGCTGTGCCAGCTGCATCGCTTCTTGCGCACCCCTGGCTGTAGGAACTGAATGAGAGCCCCTGGGCAGCTTGGATCCTGGCAGGGCTCCAACAGCAATGGGTTTGTTGTACAGCCAGAAGCAGACCTGCTAAATCATCTGCTGGCCACTGCAGACCCCAACCCTTGGAAACATTTCCACCTAGCACCCCGTGATAGGAATTGGGACCTCACTGCTTCCAGAGTTCACACCTTGCTTCTGGGACCCAGACAAGGGGTCTCATTTTTAGCTCTGCTGAGCCCTTACTAATCTCTCAGTAGCTGGAAGGATTAGGTACTGGACACGTGCATTGAGCCACAATTTATTCCTTATTCATATCTTAGATAAAAATATGGAAACAAGCAATTCTCCCAAAGCAGCCCTGATCTGTCAGAGTTGCCATTCTGTGGGAGGCGAAGCAGCGCCCAGCTCTGGGCGCTCTGCTGGGCACCTCCAACAGCAGCTCCCTCCCTTTGTCACTAATTAAGGAATATTTTGCTGCTTTCTTGAACTTTCTAGTTTTTGGAGTCTGGTTTATATGCTATTTTTAGTTAAAATTCCAGTTCTTGCACCTGCTTTCCTACCCCCCCTCAAACTTTGGGAAGACGTGATTTTTTTTGAATTCTCAAGAGGAACAAGACTCAAAATGACCACAACTCCTCTGCTCCCCATGCCATTCCCACCCCCAGGAAGGCCATTTGCAGCACCAGCACTGCAGAAAGCTGCCAGGCAGGGCAGAAGCAGCGATGGACCCAATCCTATAGACCTTTTTTTTTTTAATGCCAAACAGCAAAATCCCCAGCTGAGGAACCAATGTTTTAACAGGCCTGCTGGCCTCTCTGCACATACGGTTCTTTTACACTGGGGGACACGAAACAGATAGTTTCTTGAAATAAACTATTTACACAGTGGACCTGTGATTTGCCCTTTCCCCACTGCATGACTACCAGCCACTGAGGGGAAGGTCTCCTCACCCTGCAGGTGCCTTCTGTCCAGAGCACTGGGGAGCGCAGCAGCAGCAGGGAACAGGCTGCAGCCTGTCAGCAGCTGTCATTGCACCCCACATACATCCCAAGTGCTCTGCCAAAGCACAGCCTTGTTCCTGGCCATAACAAGGATGAAGAAACCAAGAATATCTTTATTTTATAAATACAAGTTATGTGAAAATACATTGAAAATACTTCATTGGGCCAAAAGGTAGCTAGGGGTAGGTAGCAAAAATGTAAAATAATCTAAATTCACTTGATTCATGAGTTAAAATATAAAAACGTGGGGTATTGTGCACTGATCTGTAACTGCAAGACACCACAATACTCTGCCACCTCTTTAAACATTTGTATGTTATGGAACATCTCTGGCATTTAAGTCTATATCAGAGTTTCTAAACTGTTCAAGTACACCTCTAAGTCTTCACCACTAGACATCAGCATGTGCTAAAAAGGACCGTGTAAATTAGCACCAAGCCTATTGCCCTAGGAAATCAGGATTTCTTGATGATTGTTGCCAGTGCAGGCACTAAGTCTACATCAGCCACCGGCCTTGGGAAAGCTGCTCTTCAGCCCACTCCATACAGTTAATGAGATTCACTGTAATTAGCTCTGTAAGAGATGTGAAACTAATAAATGAAACTAGCCGCTCAGTCAGTAAATAATTATTTTTATGCTTTCTTCCTTTTCATTTTCAGACTGCCAGAGTAAACATCAATTTTATGCTTGAAGTGAAATGGCGCACGCCTGCTCCACTACAGCGTGAGGCTGTGCTGCACGGCCAGGCTCACACCCCATCAACAGAGAAAGTCCCGGAGAAATTTACATGTTCCAAGCTCCTCGTGGTGTTTTCAACTCTGCTGAATTTCCTGCCAAACTGCACTGGGCACCTGGGGCTTTAACTGCTCTGGGCCCACACTCTAGCCAGGTACCATGCCCATGCCACACACACACACTTTTTGCATGTTGTCACAGCTCTTGCAAGCTGCATAAGCTCGCTAGTAACAGTGCAGATCAGCAGGTGCTGTGCCAAGGAAATCAGAAGAGCCCTTGCTAGTCAGATTAGCTGCCACCCCTCCACCTCATAAGTGGATACATATTTTGTTGCCCACCTTGCCAGGTTTGCCAGCTCATTTTTCAGGCAGATGGACACATACTGTAGCTAATAGGGGACTGCCAGCCATGACAGAGCAGCAGCTCCTTTTGGGTGCCCACTCGTCCCCATGGCACATGGCAGCTCCCTGCTGTGCCAGGCAGAGCCCTTTGTGACCAGGGCTGTTGTAAATTCTTGTTAAAGTTGCACTTCAGAGTTAACTGCCAAAAAATGTCAGTACAGAATTAACAAGTCTCCTGCTGACCAACCACAGTTTTAGCATAGAAATATCTATGTCAGCTCAGGTTACTTGATTTCCTCAGAAAATCCAGTTCCTGGTGGCCATTAGCATTACTCTGAAGGCGCCACCCCCGAGAAGTGAGTAGGTACCATCATGCACCCAGCAACCCGCTGACAGTATCTGCCTGCCAATGAACTGTCTGCAGCAGAGAGCATTTTAATTAAATGGAATCAAGAAACTCTTTTGAAGTTCTGAAGAAAACAGTCAGCAAACAACTGTCGAGGACAATTCAAATGTATCTGTGCACTCGCTGTATAATATTCATGCAGTATTACATTGTTGTTGATTACAACAAATGAAGCTAGAGATCAAAAGGAACAATACTCTGTAATCAAGGATATCTGCATAATAGTTTTCCTGAAGGATGTTTGTGCAGGTGACGAAGGAGTAAAGCATTGTTTCATCAAATGGTAATTTCCCTGTATCTCAAAGAACAAATCCCATTTGCTAGTCAGGGGCATAATTCAATTAAGGGCGAGAATCTTGTGAGAGGGAACGAAATCTGTTTGACTGGGATTCTGCAAATCACACTGAGAAGGAAAATGGCATTTAGTCCTGACATTATGATTTATTTCCTACTCGGTATCTTGTAATTCCTACAAGATAAACCAAGACTAGAAATTATCATATGTACATGGGGGTTGCGTGTCTGATCCTCTTTTTCTCTTCTCAGCTGTGCAGCTGCACATTTCAACCTTATCTTTTAAGAGGTCAGTAACATGAATGGCAATGTTTTCAGCAGCAAAGCATGTCTACAAGCCCCACCACCTAACCCTGACCCCGGCTGGGCTCTCTCTCCATCTCCCCCTTGCCCAGCCCCAGCTCCACACACCCCTTCCTCAAGCGGGGATGGAGGTACCGAAGGAGCACTTTGGGCAGCGAAGGTGCAGACAGGCTACAGGCAAAACCATGGCCGAGGAGCCACCCATCCGCTTCTCCCCTCCCTTGGTGCCGGCCCTGAAGGACCCTCGCCCATCACCCCCCCACACCAGCAGGAATGCAGGGTGTGCGTGTGTGCTAATGTCAGGCACTCCAAGTGAATTCATTAGTCCAACTGGTGTGGCTCCTTTCTTTTGCTGTTTACTTCACAGCAGCAGGGAGAAGCCACGCACAGAATTCCCAGCAACATTCAGTTATGTTTGGAGGGATTTTTACTTAATTGCCTATTCTCCCCAGAACAATTTGCTTTAAGGACCTTAAGATCTACCCCTTCTTGCCATCAGGAGCATCTCTTTTCCTCCAGGCCCTTACTCACACTTCAAATTCCCAAGTACATAGGTAGACAGACTTCTATTCCAGCCCGGCAGCCCACAGAAAGAGCCAATTAAAGTATCTGTAGCACTGTTGTATGGTATTGCAATTCTCTGCAATTGGATCAGAAAGCTGTGCGTCTAAAAATCAGTTTTATTTCGTTTCCCTATTTTATGCGGTTCCCTTCACTCTTTCTCCCTGTAACACGCTCTAATTATCATAAAAGTGTCACCGCACCACATAAGCCTCCTTTCTCCTTGCCTCAGACCTTCCTGCACTGCCACATGCCCATACAAACTGCCTGATTTGCAATGCCCTCATGAAACCTACGTTTTGGTAAGAGCACTAAGAAATTTATTAAACACCACTTCCAGGCCTGCTGGGTGTGCACAGGCAGGCTGGGGATGCTGCGTGGCAGAGCAGCAGGGTGAGGCTACCCGATACAAACCAGAGGACGAGACAAGAAAGGCAGTGCTCTGCCCTGCGTCTCACCCCACTCCCTGGGGAGCGCTTCCCAGAGCCCAGCAGCATCCCAGCTCCCACTTCGCACCACAGGCACACGAAGTTGCTTGAAGTTTTAGGCCTGCACGGAAAGATAATCTAAATTCAAGAACAAAAGCATTCATATTTGTCCTTACATGTCAAGGATTACTACTACTGGAAGTGCTTTCTATTATCAGTTTGTCACTTTCTCAGCTCCTTAATCTCCCGCGGCTGCTCAATGCCTTCCTCATGCTTTACCCCCACAGCACTAGACTCATTCCCCCCACCCCTTTCCCATCCATGGAAGCCGAGGCCTGGCAGTGCTGGGGTGCAGTGTTGGTGCCCCCGTCCCCTGCGGCTGTTGGCAGTCCGCATGCGTGACCGCCCATCACTTGCCTCTCATGTCCCCGTCGCAGCCCACACAAGGCAGGAGGAGCGGTGAAGGCAAGGCACGCTCACAGCCATGAAAGAGCGAGGACGGTGGTCCATTCAGATCCCTAACGAGATCATTACCGCTAACTAAATACAAACCTGACCCTGCGACCCCCTGGGAAATTGGGCAGCACCGCACCAGGCATTCACCAGTCGCCTGCCCGCATCCCCGCTCCCTCCACCACCACACATCAAAGGCAGCCCCAGTGCTGCCGTAGCCACTGGCAGCCCGGCCCCACAGCCCCTGCGGGACCACCTGGGAGGGAGACTGGAAGCATGCCCCCACCCCTCCCGCACGGGCCAGAATCCCCCTTAATCCCCCAGACCCGCCACCACAGCTCCAAATGTGAAAGGCGGTGAGGTAATGAGGGGTTACAGGGCTTGGCCCCCACGAGGTTGGGCCTATGATGGAAACGTCCCCAAGTGGTGATGCCCCTTGCAGCAGTGAGCATCGTTCCCCTGCCCCACACCATCCTTCCTCTGCCACAGCAGCTCCCACCAAAATCAGCAGCAAGCTGCTCTGAAACCCAAACATCCAAACAAGCATCGCAGCAAGACCTGCCAAGCATTGCAAGAACAAGACTTGCCAAAATTAATCGAAATATCTACAGCCTTTCCGTAACATTTTTGACGGAAATGCAGACATCTAGAAGCAAGCAAATACAAGCGCTGTAGATCAAGCATTTGGTGTTTGTCTTATTCTGATTTCCAAGCATCTTTCCAAAATTAATGTTTCCCTTTTTCATAGGATTTATACCACTTACAAATGACACTGATGGAGTAAGGCAAACAGCCTTGCACAGCTAGTTTTAAGGCACCCCGAGTCTTTTGGGAACCTGGGCACCGATGTCACACGCATTGACGGGTGGTGACAACCAAGTGCTGTCATATTACTCAGCACTGCAACAGAAACAAGCGTTATTTGCCCATCAGCACCTGAAAGCCATCGTCAGTAGTGACTGTGACCCAGGGAAGTGACAGGCGACATGTAACACATGACTTGGGAAGATGAAGTCACCATCAAGCATCGTTATCTCATTGTGAAAGAAAGCAGCTCAGTTTTTAAACCTTCAGCCGTGAAATTCAGTGCTATCTTCTGGCTTACGCAAGGAAACCTTGCTGTGACTATTATCTGAGAGCAAACTGATTCTGTAGTTTGCAGAATTAATAGTATTTAGCCCGCTAGTTTCTGTAGTAACCAGTACAACAATCCATCCCTTCCTGCCCACGACAAGGTCTCTCAAGCATTTCACACAGTACTTATCCATTTTCTTGCTCTCACCTCGCTCTCACCTTTACTTTCCGCACAGAAAGCAACACAATCCACCACTACTAAAGACTAGGCTGAGAGTCAGATTAAAATTATCCTTGTTTGCCCTGACCTCTTTTCTCTGCAGGTGAGAGTGTCCCCATTCAGCAGCTAAATGAAGCAGAAATGATGGAGTGTTTGTTTTCCCTGACTTTTCCTCAGCTTGCCAGTAAATTTACAGCCACGAATATGAAGTGTTAATTTAATGTTCCCACTGAGCATCTCATTGTCAACAAAGGCTTCAAACCGTAAGAGAGGAAAAGGTTAGCTCATGCAGAAAATGACCCTTATGGTTTGATTGTCTTCTGGTCCAGACTAGCAGCAAGCAAAAAGCTAAGGGCTTTGACTTCCAGCTTAATGCATTTGATGGCAATAAATGGAACCTCTCTACCTCCATGTGGAGAAAGAATCACCTGTAATGCTCACTTATGTGTCCGCACAGGCAATCTCCACACAACCAAAAGGGAAGTGGGCCCCCATTTTCACTCTGACAACTAATTTGACAGAACCGAAAAGTTAAACCCTTCATTATCCCAAACTTAAACAGAAGGGACTTGCTCTCCAAAGATTACGACAAGACATTAATGGTGGCATGAACCATGAAATTGCTTTCTTCACCTGGTGCTTCAGTACTTCGAGGCCTCAGAGATGGCAATGCGCTAATATTTTCTTCCAGCAAGGAGTCGTACAAGAAAAAAAATTAAGACTTAAATAATCAAAAGCCTTTTTGGACTGTTTCTTTTGGCAGCATAAATATGCAGAAGGCTTTATTCTCACCACATTTAATTCCTTTAACCTGTGTCTGGTTAAAGGGGCTTAAAATGTGCTGTAAGAAATATTTACTAAACTGTAATCCAGAGACCAAACAGAGCATGAGCAAGGGGGCCACCATATGCATTTTACTAAAATAACCTTTTGATATCTTTAGAAAAAATTAAACCCTGCTGGTGCTGTGGAATACTATGCAAAAAGAAAAAAACACCCTCACTACGCAAAACAAACAAACAAACAAACCACCCTCAAATACCAGATTTTTTTTTCCCCTGACAGCTAAAACTAGGCTTCAAAGCAAGATGGATATATACATATATATACATACGGAGTAGGGCTATTCAATAAGAAGACAAGGTAATTTAGCAGTTTTTGTATCCTTGCAGTACCCACTAATTAAATTAGCAATTTCACAGGCTGCTTGCATTCATTTAGAACATGACCACACTGGTGTTTTTTAAAAAATTAAAAAATTAAAATATTTCTGATATATCAAAGCCATCCATTATATTAAATTAACTGGTCATTTACTGCTCATTATGAACTCGTGCATCCTGCATTACCATGAGAAGTAATGTGCCATGATGCTTTCTGCCAAGCCAGAATGCAAGGCACTGTGAATATGCATGCTGCAACATCTCAGATCTATTCCTCAGGACTTTCAGGGTGTTTGATGTGCCAGGCACTTTAACGCACGTTAAAGTGTCCAACAACGCATTGCAGTTGACTGAACCAGAAAAGCCTGAAAGCAAATCAGAGCGTACAGGAACGAAACAGTCTGCTTTTGTTCTCCCTGTTCATACAGTGCTTCCATTCATTCAGCAGTGAAGCTCCCCTCCTATTAATGTTAGATATGGATGGGCTGAACCAAAACACCAAGGCATTGCAGGGTCTAGGTGCAAAAACAAAACCAAAGGGGAAGGTACAGGAGCAACAACCAAACGGGATCCAGACAAATCCTCCAGGACCAGAGCAGATGAACTTGAAAATCAGCACAGCCATGGGCTGCTCTCTGAAATTGTCTTTATTAAAGCCAGCTTTACAGCATTTGTAGTTTTAGTAATGGAATAAACAAAAAGCCTCTACGAGTGGGTACAAGTGAAAACCCAAACCTCCCAACCCCACCCCAAAACTTAAATCCATAGAAACATTTTTCTATAAACATAGACCATGGGTAAATTTTGAGACTTCTTAATTTGTTTTAAAGCCATTTGAATTGCTATCATTTTGACTTCCATATATACTTGAACATAAATAAGCTACGTAGAAGAAAATTGAAAAAAAAGCTTAGGCAGCATTCCTGGTACTTCTTACTTGTGCTGAGGCAAACATTTCAGAGCTCAGAGCTGAAGCACCGGGATCTCACAAAGGACCTAAATTTGGAGAATAGGTTTTAGGGAAAAACCCAGCAGGCTAGGCAGCTGCTGTCCCCTTACTTGAACCCCTCACACTGACTACAATATACATTCCTCTTTGCATACATCCCTCGGGAGGACTGGGCTTTTCTGCATCTTGCACAGCTCCAACCACTTCCATGCTGCAGGAGCAATGCACAACATGAGCCCTGGGAAAGCACAGCTGGTTAGAAACACGTGAAGTTGATGGGTCTCACAGGGACATCAAAACATTCACAAACAATAGTAGAAATTAAATTCAAATTCAAAAATCCCTTTAATTATATCTCCTTCAGTAACACACAGATACGGAATTAGGCATATTGAATCTGTCCCCTTTTCTTTTTTGTTATTATTTATAAGCACCTCTAAGAAATATAGGCACATGTTTGAAGGAGATGATTTCTTTTAGTTAAAAATGTATTACTCAGTGTGCTGAGACACATTTAGAAACACCATGCTACAGTTCACTAACATACACAAAAACATCCTGTCTTTGGTAATTATTTTGTGGTCACATTGTCAGTTAACAGTAGTCATTCTGAAAGCAGCAATTCATTCTCTACAGTTCTTTCCTAACACACTTTTCAGCCTGCAATTTAGATGATAGGAAAATTACAACCTTGGTGCACTATATTATGTGATATAAATGTTATTGCAATTAAACCAATGAGGAAAAATCCCAGAAAACACAAAGATGTTTAGTTCATATTTTCTCCTTATTCTTCCTCCCCAACCCAAGCAGCTGTCAAAGGATAGAAAAGAAATATGTGTTTCCATTAGGAAAAGATGCCTGGTATGGGAGCAGGGAGCAGCAGCAGGGCTGGAAGCAAACGGGATGTGTCCAGGGAGCAGACCCAAACAGCAGTCACCACACAAGAGGGGCAGGGGACGTGTTTGTGTCTCTGGGTTTATGCAAACTTTGCTAGTTCAGGTTGGAAAAGCATAATCTGTGTGTGAAAAGTGTAACTTAGTATTTCTCTCACTTCCTGCTGGTACATGCCATTTCAGGTTATGCCCTAATATACCATTTCTCAAATACTACCCTTTTTACTTCCTTCCCCTCCCTCCCACCCTATTCCATACAGCATGCTTCATTCCTATTTGCAAAACACAGGATTCTCCTAGAAAGACAGGTAATCATGGAGCTAATGGTGTCACACAGACCTGCTAGTTGCATTCCCTCAGATACAACGTCCTTTGGCTGACCTGCAGAAACCTTTATATTGACACAACAGAACCCTGTTTCTATAAATATCTGAGGAAAAAGTAACAACAAACAGTACACAATTATGTGCATACACTGGTCTAGATTCTTGCAGGCTCAAAGCTAGTTACTGATACAAGCAGACAGAGGGATAGAAATGCAGTGAAATGCAACCTCAAAGCGAGCAAATCAGTGATACACTGAAGAGCAAAGGGAAACAAAGCCCTATGAACTGGCTCCAATAATTCAGATTACACAATATTTAAACATCACTTCACTTACCACAAAGCAAGTCTTCTTTTGACATCTAAGCAGGGCTGGCTTTTTACCTCTAACAGCCCAGAAGGATATGGAGGCAGCTAGGGCATTTTCTTCTTTTAAGCCCCTTTTTGGTCTTGGGAACTATATCTCAACCAATATTTGAGATGACAAGCCTTTCTGAGAAAACCCAGATGTCAGTCTGCTCTGGAGTGAGCATGTCTTCCAGAGGGCAAAATCAAAACAGCTTTGGATCACTTGTTTCTTTGCACCCTACAGTCAGGCAAATAGGATGCATATTGTTGTACAGTGCCCTCCACATCCAAGTCAATCAACTGTTTTCAACCTCTCATGGCCAACATGATGCAAAACAGATGTGCTGATTTTGTTACTTTTTAAATCATGGTAGGTATATGAACAAAACTTTTTATATCTGCTAGGTTAAGTCTAATATTAAACTAACCTACACGCAGAGAGAGTTTAATTGCCAGTGAGCAAAGTGAGCTGGATTGCACTGAGAGCACAGCTGAGAATGGACAGGATTGGGAGTTAAAGCGCTTGTCTGAAGAGACCCTGGGTTTGTGCTCAGACACCAATGTTTAATTAGCCCCAGCAGGTTGAAACACCCCAACTGGCATCAGGAGCCAGCGTCATGGGAGTCAAGAAAATCAGCATTTTCTTCCAAGCTTCAGCTATTCAGACATTGCACCCAGGGACATAAGGAGCATTACACCCTGAGCTTCACAAAACACAAGCTAAAATAAAGATCCCACTGAAACATTCTTAACAATAAGAACGCGAGCGAAGCATGACACAAGGTTTGCTTGCAAACAGCTTTTCTTTAAGGGTCTCAGCCTGGCATCAATGTTCAGTTACAGATGTGTCAGGCACATTAAACTGCTTTTCACTGTTTCTGAAGAGGAAAAGAGTCCTAGCACTCATCATTTACTCCAAGGTGCTGTAACCAGGTGGAAACTTGTCTTTTTATACACTGAACTGTGTCCATGAAAACACATTATCTTTAAGCATGCACTGGAGGAACCAACACACAACATGGACTCCACACTATAGCCCACTTCACATTTCCACTTAAATCAGCTTCTTGCACATCTCAGAGAATTTTGCAGAACAAGAACTTGCCATCATCCCCACCCCAGACAAAGCTGGAGACCTAGATGGGGACAAGCCAAGAACTAGGGCTGAGACCCAGTCTCCATGCCAAGTGCTTGCCTAAATCTTAGATTTCTGACAGCTTTTTGCCTCGCTATGCACAGTGGGCTTTCACATTCATCCCCATTTGTTCTTCAGGAGTTAAGCCACATGCCACTGAACGGAGAAGTGCCTGAGGCAGCTGCCTGCCCTGACAGAGGCTGGGCCTCAGCCCAGGACCAGAGGCTGCTCAGGTGGCTTCCAAAGGGCACCGAGCTCATCCCCTCTCAGCCTGACTGCAAGCCTGGCCTGCACCTGAGCAAAATGCCATCTCCTCAGCACTGAGCATGCCCCAACACTTCAATATCCTAAGCACCTCTGCCTTCCCAGCACCAAAGAAACAAGGCAAAGCAATTTTTTCCTGTTTTTTCTTCTTGTGGGCTCCCAGGCCCACATATTGGAGGTTGGGTACAACTGCTGGCCTCTTTGGGCTTCTCTGAGCTTCCAAAAGGCTGACAGCTGCAGAGACCCCTGCCACAGGTCACTCAGGATGGTGCTCAGGAGCCCCCATGGCAGATCCCCCTATGAGAGCCACTGAGGAGATGGAGAAAGCCTCTCCCAGGAGCTGGAAGAGGCAGCTCTGCTCACCAGCTCTGTGGTGAGCTTTCCACAAGCACATGCCATACCACTCGTGCCTGAATTGCTCCCGAGCCCCTCGAAAGTGCTTTTCTGCCATGTGCCCACCCAGCGGAGGAAAACCAGGCACTTTGCAGGGCGGCCATCAGCGCTGCTGCAACACCCCACGCTGTGGCCATGCATCCATAATGGCTTTCTCAAATGTGTTGCCATGCTCAGCTGATTAGTTGTGGGTGATCTGAAATGTCAGACTATTAGCCTTGACAACTACTGCCAAGGTTACTATCAACCGAAAATATCTTTTTAATAATGCAACTGTTTGTAAGTGGAAAAGATGATGCTTAAAATACAAAGCTGTAATAAACATGAGTTACTGAAACAAAACAGAAAAAGGCTTTTGTTTTTAGTCACCCTTTCCAAGGCATGTCCTGCCTCTTTCCTGAAGAGATCATATCCTTGCAAGGACATTTGCAATGCTACAATTAGGAAACAGTAGATACATTAAAGACAATAGAACGCCTCCTACTAGAGGTGTCCTGCCATCACTAACACATAGATAGCTACGCGCCCATGCCATGGCAGAGCAGTAGCCCCTGTTCCAACATCCCCCTCACTCCTGCAGAGGGGACTGGGGCTCGTCACAATGCTGCAGCCACACAGCAAGGAAAAGGGGAACCCACCCTGCCTTGGGGCAGGACGGGCAGCAGGAGAAACCAGCTCTTCCTCAAGTGCATTGTTATCCAAGCTGTTTCTTCTGAAACAGTTATTTACAGGATAGGTATGTCTCCTGCCACCATTAGTGATTAACAGACAATTTGAAAATATTCACAGCCAAAGCAACTAATAAAGTTGCATTTAGCTACTGTTATGCATGACCTTTCTTATGATTTCTT
Organism: Cygnus atratus; assembly: GCF_013377495.2. NCBI lineage: Eukaryota > Metazoa > Chordata > Aves > Anseriformes > Anatidae > Cygnus > Cygnus atratus. The sequence continues at coordinate 119,834,041 of NC_066364.1, forward strand.
GGAAAGCCATTAATTTGAAAAATAGTTTTATATTTCATGCCAGTGCCACAGCAGGGAATAATTGCCATATTTCAAGCTCTGAGCAAGACTCCGATACAGGAAAAAATTAAACAAGGATAAGAGCAAGAAACTGTTAATGATAAAAAATATTTTACTGCAGGTTCAACAACAAAGTCTGGAGGAGATAAGTCTGTGTACCAACATTATGTAAGAAAGTGATTATTCAGCCATTCATGGGAACAGAGGTATTGATTCAAGTAACAAAGAACACTATATAAACTGCAGTGGTTTTGCTCTTTCAGCCTGGGAAAATTGATTTTCTTAAATTTTCCCTTGAACCTGCAGTAGGGTTTAATCTGAACCTAAAGGAGCCTTTTAAGAACTCCTATAAATTAGAAATATATCTTTTTATTTTGCACATTTTTGGTTCCTGCTGTTAGAGCAGAAACTAGAGAAATGTTGGAGGAAAAGGTGGGAAGAAGTGATAATCACAGTTCCTGGTCATTTGTATACAGTGTATATTTGTTTACATACATTAAAAATAACCTTTAAATGTTGAACATAAGTGAAGCAAAATCCAAGACAGTCAATACTAGAAGACTTAATGATCAAAATTTGGCAGGAAAAAAGCTAGAAGCTGTAAGAGTACAGTAGATAAGTTGCTAATCGCAAATGAACTGTAAGCAAATGCAAGATGAAGAACAGCCAGCAAGCCATCTTCTCATCCTCCAAGCGTATTTTGCTTCAAAACAGGCAGGGAGGTGAGAGCACCTGGAACAGCAGGAAAGGACTTTAAAAAAACACAACATATTACTACAAGTTTAAATAAAACAGCATTGATAACAGAGGTGTTGCACCAAGCAGCAGTCCTGCTGGATGAGCAACAGGCTGCTTCAGAGACCAGAATCGGCTTCAGCAGTCTTTGATACTAGGCCTCAGCCAGAGCACCTGACCAGGACGAGACCTGGTCTATACACAGGTTGAGTACTGTGTACAGGTTGGGACACCACAATATAATAAACTATCAAGCAGCATCCAAAGGAGGGCTACACAGATGGCCAAGGGTCCAGTGGGCAAGACATACCAGGAGCAGCTGAGGTCCCTTGGCTTGTTCAGCCCAGAGCAGAGCAGGCTGAGAGGAGGCCTCATGGCAGCCTGCAGCTCCCTCACAAGGGAAGCAGAGGGGCCGGCGCTGAGCTCTGCTCTCTGGGGTCAGCATGGAGCTGGGACAGGGGAGGGTCAGGCTGGGTGTTAGGGAAAGGTTCTTCATCCAGAAGTGGTCAGGCACTGGGACAGGCTCCCCAGGGCAGCAGGCACGGCACTGAGCTGCTGGAGTTCAAGAATCATTTGGACAACACTCCCAGACATGGTTTGCTTTCAGGGTGGTTCTGTGCAGAGCCCGCCAGCATGTCCTGTTGGAGCTGTGACCAAACTACCTTGTCCCAAGCCTGGTCCCACAGCTGCTGGTGCAGGACCCAGGGCAGCCAGCAGCACGCTCAGACCCAGGCTGTGACAGCCCGTGCCTCTGTGGGTCTGCTGGAAAACAGCATGCAGGCTGGGACATGCAGCACCGCCACATGTTTACATCACTGTTTTCCCTAAGTAAGGCAGCAAATGACCCTTTATTCAAACAACAATTCCTGATGCAAAAAACAAAACAAAACAAAACAAAAAACAAACAAAAAAAAAATCGCCACCGTCAGAAGATCTGTGGGAGCATAGATTGATGATTTGTTATTTAAGCAGCGGCCAGCCCTCTGTGCTATGCAAACAAAACCCGCGCTCTGTGTTCTTGCAAGCCTCCTGCTGACTCTGCAACTCATTTTGTTAGCAAGGAGAACACACGGGGCTGACATCAATGAGACCAGAGACGTTTGTTCATAACTTTGTAACAAACATTGATCAATTGATTTTTGCCTGTGTGAGGAGGGAAGAGCCCACAAACACCACAAAACACATATGGAGACATTTTTAATGGCACAAAGGGCAATTAGGCACCCAACCTTACAGTGAAATTAGGTTCCTTACAGTCCTCTGTGCTTTTAAAAGTCTTCCCCTTTTGCTCAATGGAAACAAAATTTACTGACAAGCTTCCAGAGGAGAAAAAAAAATTGGTTGCAACCAAAAGAATGGTTAGCAGACCTTCAAAGAGCATTTCGGAATACAGAAGAACAAGAGACAGGTAGAGGCTGCTTTCAAAATGAAGGAAAGCCCATCCCTCATGAACTGTCTTTTGTAGCATATTAAAGTAAAAATGTCAAAGTACAACAAAATTAATTAGCTATCAAACATAATTAAGTTCTCTGCAAATACTGAAACGTGCATATTTACTTACACAAATACATCTCCCAAGCACCAACACCCACTCCCTTAGCTGTTAGCACCGCAGCAATGTTATCAGGTCTGCTCAGCGCCAAATGAAGCCAAATGAAAGAAAACTGCCCCTCTTGGGATTTCTTCCTGCTATACACGATTTAAGGCTACAAGTCAACACCACATGCGTAAATTGAAGTGTTCTTAGACCTGTTTCTATCCAGCAAAATACATAAATGTTTCAAGCATTAAGCACAAGCTTACATCCAGATAGCTTCAAATGGGACAAAAGTGCATCCATAAGAGACAGCTTGTTTAGCCCAGGGCTTGGAAGAGGAAAGCAACTGAGGAAAGCTAGAGGCACAGAGCTCATCCCCTACTTCAAGGGGCTTAAGCCACTGCCAGCCAGGGTGCCAAGCCTGCACAGCACGAGCCAACTCTCACCCAGCACCACCACGCATCAAATTGGAAGACTCAGCAGAGCCCCTATCAGTAGAAAGATTATTTCTACATCACATTGCTTCTGCCCAGGTCCTGATTTTGCTCCACACCATTTCAGTGGGCTTGCATCATCTCTTATTTGAACAGATCCATTTTCTCATGATGTGGAACCACTTAGGAATAAGCGTACGCACTTCGCATGCAGCTAGATGGCAGTCCAGAACACAGATCCCTGAGCCATCTCACCCAGTGAGAGGGAGGATTAGCCCACATCCACTACTTGGTATAGACAGGCCCTTCAGTGTGTAAGGCAAGTTGCCTATCTGAGAAGTCCAGTATTTCTGCTGACTCCCAACTGTTAATATCATGGCTCTGGTCAAAGGGAGCAATAACAGCTAAATGGAGAAGGTGGACCTCATCTTCCAAAGTTTACTCTTGCAGCCCAGTTAATAGTTCATAATATTTACTTGGCAAATATTTTTTGTGACCTTGTGTTTCCTTTGAAAAGCATGCTCTGAGGTTGCACTGAAACAGATGAGACCTACCCATTAATTGGTCTCCTGCGCATGGAACCTCTAGTGGATTGATTTCAGCATCATCGAACTGCTCCCCACACACAGCAAATCACATGGTGAAGGTACTGTGCTCATGCTGAATCCCTCCTGGAGTCGGGTGACATTTAGCTGCTCTGTAAGCCCAAGCTAGTGAGCATCTCAATCTCTCACACCACATCTCTGAGGTCTTGCAAAAACTAAACTCACACAGCAGCCTTTCCTTCAGCCATTGCTAGCCATGTCCCTTGCTCCCTCAAATGTATTTTCACAAAAATACCAGAATTTCTTAGCTTCGGGACTTCAACTCTGCCCATTTTCCTTGGAACTGGCTGGGGGGAGGATGGAGAGGTGGCAGCATTAGCTGCAAGCAGAGCAGGATTTTAAAGTCCTTGATAAAATGTGCTCTGATGTTTGCACAATTATACAAATAAAAGATTTTTAAATAATTAAGAACCAGCATAGCTAAAAGCTTCTGGAGGGAGCTGACAAAAGACAACATGAACATTTCAGAGAAGCTAGTTAAGCATCAGGTACTTGGCTCCAGTGGACCAACACATCCAAAGTACTGACACAAGGTCTATACTGGTTTGCACAAGGCAAGGTTGTAGTCAATGAAGTACTAAGCAATATCATTCATCATAAAATTAGGGTCTCTGGGAGTCCTATGTATGCATTTACTCCAGACCTCCTTGCTTCACAGAGGCAGCACAGTTTATACGGTCATCTGGCCCCCACCCAGCCCCGCTCCTTTAACAGGAGTACAATATGCATTCTCCCCTTATGCTATTTACTCAAAACTACAGATGTTGACATAACAAAGAGCTAAAGACAGAAAAAAAAAAGGGGGGGGGGAATAGTGTTGCAGCACAGACACTAAGGGCTCTATTCTTTAGAAAAGTGCCACTGACTTCCCCACCCAGCTCTGCAATTCATTTCAAAATCATCTGGGCTGTTGAAGCCTGCTTTACTATCCTGCAGGATACAGATGAATGTAAGTGAACATCATCTTCACTGTTTGTTTCTGTGCTGAACTGAACCCTTGTAAATCTACAGAAAAACAACCCAGTTGTCTAAAATCAAGTGGGTAAATCTCATGGATGCATTGGGTAGCGTGCAACTTTGCCTCCTGTTCACCTGTTCTTACCAAGGAGCTGTGCTGAGCACAGCTTTTTACTAACACTGTCTTAAGAGACAGATTTAAAAGGCAGACTTTTCACAGCAAAAATGTAAATTCTTTTGCAGGGACACTGCTATGCTTTTTTGGAGCTCTCCAACCACATGCAAAAGAGCTCAAACAGCAAAAGAAAATAGGCGTTTTGAAAAATATAGCCAGAAAAACTGGGAAAGGAAAGATAAGAGCAGGGGCTAGCCTGGGGTTCAGCAGGATGGTCTCAGTTGCCTGTTCTGCTGCCATGGGCCCAGCACTGCAGCAGCATGCCCTGGTCCTGCTCACATCTTGCCTCATGCTGCCAGATCTCCACAGTGGGGCAGGTGCCTGGGGAATCAAGACTTGAGAATCCAGAGATGCTTTGTGAGTGGTTACTTGTGGATTCATGGTGGTCTTACATGCCTTTTTGGAAGTAGGTAGCAGTGGTGCAGCTGCAAGTCCCCAACATGATGTCTGCAGGACCTTCACAGGGTGGGAACCCCCACAGAAGGCAGATAGTGCTGGATGGCCAAAGAGATGTTATCAAGGCTTTACAAAAAACATGCTTTTGTGCTGCACTGAGGCATTTGGTCCTGCTCTACACGCAGCCAGGGTGTATTACTGCCTTCACACTCTGCTTGTCTCCTGCTACTTAATGATGCATGCAGCAACTCTGACATGAAGTCCATTTGGTAAAGCCCCAGGTCCTTACCAGGTTCAGAGCAATGACATGCTCCCATGCTCTCCTCAGCCAGCTGGCTGTTTGGAAGCCTTACACTGGTATTTTGGGGATAGCTGGTCTGCAAACAAGCTAGAAAAGGGATTGTTTTTTTTAAACTGTTCCTTTTTAAGCTTCTGATGTGAAGTGAAGTTTAGATCTGTCACAACTGGTGGGAAAAGATATTATTGCGTGGAACCATGCCCAGAAAGTCCCAAAGCTGAGCTCCCTCCAGCACTCAGCCGCGATGCCACCTGCTGTTGGAGGGCAGAAGGTACAGCCAGCTTCCCGACAGAGCTCCTCCAAGGAGAGCTCGGGAGACAGGGAGCACGAAGCCCCCGGATCAGCAAACAGCAACTCACTGCACTTGTTCTGCCAGATTAACACCCCCCCTTGCACCAGACCGAATCACATCCCACCAACACACCTTAGTGCCTCAGCTTGCACCTCAAGAAGCATGTATGCAACAGTTAAATCCTGCTGATTTTGCTATCACTGCTGCAGGGGGATGAGCTGACTCCCAGAAAGAAAGCAGGAAGAGAAGTACGCACCTTCCCTCAGGGATGGGTACAAAACAAGGCCAAGTACAAAACAGGCCTGCTTTGAAGGACCTGGCAACAGGGACATTGTGCATCATATTTCCTTAAGAAAAACCATTCCTATGAGGAAGATGATCACTGAGCTTTGATCTCAGAATTCCCTGCAGTTCACATACATCTTCCACACACCAAAGCAGGGTAGGTTTTGCTCTGTTTCTCAGTCCTGCATCAAGACACAGAGGTCTGACCCCTCACCTCAGAGGCACACTGATGGGGAAGCCAGGTTTCCTCAAACCAGCCCAAGCACTGTTTTGCCCATCCCTTCTCAGCATCCCACTCGATGGGTGCAGAAGTCAGAGCCAGGCACAGGCTGCTCCTGCAGCCCAGGATAACCCAGAGAAAGGGAGGGATGGGAAAGGTGTCAGTGGGTCAAGAAGGTGCTCAGCATCCCCACGCTTGGAGCATGGTCGGGTGCACCAGGACAGATCACCAGGCAGGGGACTGGTGACAAGAAAACATGTTCCCCAGTACTCACTGGGGAGCATCTGAACCTAAAGGAAAGAAAAAACATTTACTGCAGATATCCACCAGCATGAAACAAAGCAGTCAGTACAGAGATATTTGCCATTACATATACTCTTAGTTAAAATCCTTCTAAAGTGGAAAAGATGCCTGAAATCCTACCCCAGCTCCTGTAACACAGGAGTTCTGTTAGATCTGGAGGCTGAGTAATTCCATCTTTGAGTGCTGTGGCTTCCAGGCAGAGCTGGGTGGCTTTATTTCCTTGTGCACATTGCCACCTTGTGGTTTTCCTCCAAGTTCCTAGAACAGGCCCCCAAATGCAGAGACACAGACAGAGAACATGTGAAGTTGTTTGGAAATATTTCCATTTGCTTGATCGCCAGCTGCAGAAATAAAGGGCTAGGAAGCACCACGTATTTATGTGGTGCCTTCAGAGGTAGCTCTACCAGCATTAAACACTATAGAAATTTTTCCTGGTGCCAGTTTGTATCATCTAACATTCTGTCAGTAAAAGAAATCAAGGAACTAAAGAATTTCGTACGTGGCATTATGAAAGAATCAACAGCACTTTCTAAATTTCTCCTGATTCTCTGCTAATAACTGTTTAAGTTAAACAGGTATGTTTGCTGCATAATTGTTTGCAGATGAGGTCAACGCTAGTTTACAGAGTACAGACAGCCATGCAATTCCTCTGTAGCTACACAGTAATTATTGTGCTATTATAGAGTAATTAAATATTCAAATGAACATTAAAACCAGGATTCTGTATGGAGCTGCCAGCAACTGTAGCACAGAAAACCAAACAGTAATTCAAATTACAGTGTACTGCAGTGGTACGGACTAAAGCAGGCAATTAAGAGTCTTTTACACTACAAACAAAATTTGAAGCCTTTCTGGCTGCACAAGTGACTGAGCAGAGATCTGATTTTGCAGGCTCTCCACATGAGTTAACTATTTCCCATGTTCTCTGCCCCAGGGAGATGAGGTCCTGCTGGGAGCACAGGAGCAGGCAGAAGCTGCCCCTGCAGCATGGAATAGCCGAGGCAGAAACAGGAGGCAGAAGCTTGAAGGCTGGACTGGACCAAGGAGCACCCAAGCCAGGTCACCCAGGGCCATAGCAAAAGCTGAAGGATTGTTTTTATAACTGGCAAAAAAAAAAATTAACAGCTGTTACTCCATTCCCTCCCCAGAGCTCTGCTTCCCAAGACAGACCCTTGCACTGATATACAGCTAAAAATATTTTAAAACAAAGTGCATGCTCTTGTTTTTTTACTGGAAAATCTCACAAAAAATAGGAAATTTAGCTGGGGCTTCTTAAACCTTGAAGGTCTCTTATTCATTTTAAAAAATGAAATACTCTAAGTGGTTGAAAGCTTTCCTTTTGAAAAAACAGCAAAAGTGAAAAATTACTTTTTCAGTTAAGCCCAATACTTTTCGGTATCTGAGAAGTTAATGTGTTTATTCATTCCATGATAAAGTTAATCACTGAACACCATTAAATGCAGTCTCAATAGCACACGAAAACCTACTCTATGTTTATTTCACCTAGTTCCTCCTTAAAAGTAGCAGAATTTCCAAGTCCCCTCTATAATACCAGAATTTAGCAGAATATACCTGTTTTGATATTTTAACTTAGAATAAATTACGGATCAATTTTTTTTTTTTTTGCTTTTGGCAAGATGCTCCTGTTGATACTACATAAGCAAAATAGTCTTTGTCCATTTTCAGAGAGGTTATTTTGTTTTAAAGAGACACATCTAAGTGTTAGTACACTGGTGTCCAACAACCAGGCTAGCTGCTGTGAGGCACAAACACAAAGTACTTGGTTGCATGTTGAAGTCGAACTGTCACAGACAACACTTAAACACATGCTGAAGTGAGACCTCAGGACAGTGTACACATCAGATATAACAGCACCTGACCAAACTCATAACAAAACTTTTTTTTTTCCCCAAACTTCCCCATACCATATTTATATATATATATTTTGATGCTGCAGTGAGGACCCACAGTAAGCAAATGGCTCAGTGTTGAAGAGCAGCCTGAATACTAGGGCTCCTGCCAAGCTCTGCAAATATGCATAAATGTAACAGGAACATTTCAATTTGTCCTGTACCTGGGCAACATCAGGCTGCAGGAAGTGAGGTCAGATTTCATGGAATCCATTGCTGCTGATGGATGAAGTCTGAACACTCCCAAATCATTCCTAGAGATTTTCTGGCACCCAGTTCCCAGATTTCAAGAAATTGCTGCAATCAGTGCAATGTCCCGATACCATGTGATAGAGCCATTTTAAGGGCTTGAAAGTAGAGGTAGAGTGGGAATTTTCATGTACTTAAGTAGCAGTTTTTGCTTGGCTTAATTTATTTTACAAGAAACCTAAGAACTCTGTGCTGGATGTTTACCTCTAACTACAACACAGCCTACATCTGTCCTGTGGTCTGTCATTGGGAATCTGGTTCCTCCAGGGCAATTAAGACACCTTAGTAGACTTGTGGTCATCAGATCCTACAACAGCCCTAAAATCTACCAGTGAGCTTTTTGCTTAGTCAGAAGCCAGGAGGCACAGCATCTCAGAGCCTGAGCACCACATGAGCTGAGTAAACCCACAGCAGCAGGAGGTTAATTTACACACAGAAAGCCATCCTGTGTGAGGTCCCACACCTTCATCAATACCACCAGTGCTCTGAAATGCGCCCAGCCCAGAGGCACTCATTCATTCTGTTCCTCAGCCACAAATTTATCATCCAGAGGCCCTTAAATCATCTTTCTGCCATGGCAATACTTACTGGTATTGTAACACCAACCTTCAGAGAGCTTAATCCTGGGATTAAATGTAATAGTCCCCCAAAAAAATCAGATGGGCTCCACATGCAGACTGCTGCATCTGTTTGCCAGTCCATCTTTGCAGCTCATCCTAGAACATAAGCAGCAAAGATGTAACCATTTGGCTGAAATAATATTCCTGGTTCACGATGCAAGTGAAAGTCATGAACAGATGGCAATTCCTGTGTTGTATTTATGCAAAGATCCTCTTAAGTAGAGAGGTATGTTTAAGAATGATCTATCCTTTCGGGCACACTTCTCCAGAATAGCTTGAAAGCTTACGAAAGAGCAAGCTTCAATGGGAAAAAGGGAAATCCACTAAGGGGATGAGGAGCAAGCAGGAAGAGAGGGTTTGTGCTGGAGTTTGGTAACACAGGAACTGCATTTGAGAAATAATATATGCAGAACTGCATCCTCAAGGGATTGCACTGCACCTTGGGATAGACGAGCTTCCACAAGGATATGAGATAAATATGATATAAAACTTATTTTTACTCCCAGATTGCAAAGCAAGAGTCACCCAGCTCAGTGGGACCTACACCTTCAACATCATTTTGTAAGGAGAGCAATGCTTTGCAATACAGTGTTAAGGGATCTCTGCCCTGTCATGCCTATCAAAAGGACTATCTGCCCCCAAAATAGCATCCCACTTAATTTAGTCAGCAACTTTAACTGCAAAAGCATTTCTGTTACATCTTGGCTTCTTACACTGACACGACTTTCACATTAGTCCAGGAAGATGCACAGAAAACCTAACGTGACTGGCAGTTTGCATTATTTGTGGCAAAAGCATTTTCTGTAACTACTCACTCATGTAGTACTTTTCCAGCCATAGACTTTAGTATTTCATGAAGACAAATGTCATCAAGCCAAAGGTTAATGATTTAGGACTGGAACCAAAATACAGCCATTCTCATTTCTTTGCTCAGTTTCCTCCAGCAGGCACTTTGCACAGGCTTGAGCCTGTGCCCACCCAGGCCAGAGCAAAGCTCTGCCTCCATGTCCAGGGAAATTGGACCAGGTCCCACATCCTCGATGTAAGGGGACAGATTAATGGAAGTTCTGACTTACACCACCTGAGAACCCAGCAATTAGCTGTTCTTTACAAGTTTTCCCTTTCCAACCATATGCTGCTATTACCAAAAGACATGCAACCAACCATTTAAAGCATGCAAAGAAAAATGCCTGCATATTTACAGGGGGAAAAACCTTCCTGGTGACCAACAGGAATAAACAGATTTTGACCATGGACAGATTATCTCTAACATGCATACCAAGACTTTATTGACCCTGAATTCCCTTACTTGGGATACATACAAAGAATACACTGTGGAGCTCCACAGTTTTAGAAGCATAATTTTATTACTTTGAATGTATACATTTGTTAAGGTAGCAACGATAATCACAGCTACTGGTATCCTTTCCTTGCTCTGCCCTCTCACTTAGCAACCAGTCTGAGTGCTGCCAGCATTATTCTCAGCTTGCCAAGGAAACTATTTCTGCTTCTTGAATTTCATTTCCTAGCAGAGTTTAATTTATATTTTGTTGTTTTATGGTTGTCATGAAAACCTAGATCCTCCTTCCTCTGCCCATTAATTACCAGGTATACTGAAATTCCTTCCTCCCACGCAGCAGATACCAGCACCAGCTGCTGAGGGGCTGGGGCACTGCCTCCAGCCCTGTGATTATGCTCACATTCTGCAAGAACTACTTACCAGCATACACAAAAAATTCTCCTGCCAGATTTTGTTCCTAGGCATCTTGAAAGACACTTCCCAGCAGAAGAATTTTTGGCTTGGTACCTTTTTTTTTTTTTTGTTTACTTTGTTTTACCTTTCCACTTAAGGCAGATCAACACCCAGGAAGTCAAAATGCCCTGCAGAGGGAGCAGGTTCACCACCTCTGCCAAAGTAACCATCTCCTTAAACAAGAATTATACAGACTTCCTAAGTCAGGGCTTCTAGTATCCTTTTTCAGCATTACTAGCTGACAGCATGCCTGTAGGTGCACCCCAGCACCCAGAATTAGGAAATAACTTTCTCATACTGCTAAACTTTGCCAGAAGATTGGTTAGGTAATCCTGGAAACAAGTGCATCAGGCCAAAGGAGTTTGGGGAGCTCAGGCTGCTTCAGTTGAATCCCCACAAGAAAGGGGCAAACTCCAAGACAGGTAATTGTTTTATCAATACCCCAGAAAGAGCTCACGGTGTATTGCTTCCAGACCAAGACAAGGACATGCCAGTAGCACCACTGCTGATGCCAAGTGGGTGCCAAAGGGATTTGTACCTTTCCAGCTGCCAGAAGAGAAGAAAAACACCCTCATAACATGAGCTCAGACCTATTGGCGCAAGCTACAGGCCAGCCTTCACCCAGAGCTCTGCAGATGGGAACAGCACACACTGGGGGACACAAATGCATGCATTCAGGAACCACTTTTAAGCACTAACACAGCTCTTCCTCAAAAGGGCTCCTGGAAAGCTTTGACCACCTCCTCCAGCCAGCCTAGACTTCTCTACTATTCTGGGGTGCTTCAGGACCCTTTAAAGCATGTCTCCTTCCCAGCCTCCCCCACCAGCACCCGCCACAATGGAGGTTTTGCTCATGTGAAGCCTAGGGTGCAAGCAAAGTCTACACATCCCACCAAGGTTTGTGACTTTGCCAGGCCAGGGCTGTCTACAGGAGCAGAGGGCGACCGCAGCAGCCACCCCTAGGCCCAGCCCCCAGTCCCCAGTCCCCAAACAGAGCTAGGGCCCACCCCTACCCAAGGCTGTAGGTGAGGTTTGGGGCGTAAGCAGCAGGTACAGCTACAAGACAAGGATCAAGAGGCTACCTTTAGCACAGGTCCCAGCTACATTCAGAAGGAAGAGTGAGAACACCAGAAGAGCTGCCACAACACAGCCCAAACCAAGAGCTGGGGGCCTGGCCCCGGGCCTAAATGGAGCCGCCAGGCCCACAAGGGCCCTAGCTGGCACTGATCAGCACAATTGAGGCTCATCATTGCCTCTCACTATGCTTTAAAAGCCTCTGCCTCCTCCCCTGCTTAGCATAAAAAGCAGGTGAATCTGGTGTAGTGGAGGAGGGAAATAAGGCCTTCTCCTCTAGCATGCAGTTTTTCCTATATTAGGCATAGCTAAGAAGTGTGTGCTAATAATTTGTCAAGTACTAGACTGATATTATGGGTAAGAATTGTGCTTTTCCTCTAGAAAATTGTTTAAAACTGAAGTAGTGTCTAAAGCTGCAACTATTACACAGCATCACATTATCTTAAAGGGCTTTGGTATAGTATAGATAAAACACCATATCTCTTATTTCAGAAATATCAATATCATTTTATATGTATGTGTACTTTCCTGTCCATTTTCTACGAAGTCTTTGAACTTCATAAGCTTTGCTCCCTTTTTCTCCCTATTTTCTTTTTAAATTGGCCAATGAGCATACCATCTTTGAAAATTTCAGGTGTATTTCTATGTGTGGGAAAAGTCTATATTCAGAGATGTCCCTGAATGACTACATTATGTATGTTATTAGCTGCACTACACTACCAGAAACAAAATCTCCACAGCTGGGTGGAACAATAAAAGTTAATTCTGGGCTTTGGAACAGTGATGAAACATTTCCTCTGCTCCCTGTGGTCACACTGCACTTCATGCCCTTGCTCTGCACGTACCACCTCAGCGAGGGCAGGGCTTGGTACTGTGTCCTTGCTCACTTTGATCCCTTGATGGTTTAGCTGTGTTTGATTTTGGGAGAGGCTCTTACCCAGGAGCCTGGGATATTCTTCTCTTTCCTTTCTTTCCATCATTGTGACTTTTCTTCAAACACTGGGAGAGAGGAAAATGCCCAGACAAGTACGGGAATTTCCAGTTAACCACAAGAACAAACTTCTTGACAGTGACCGAATGCTGGTGTTGGTTGTGCAGAGAGGCTGTGGAACCTTCAGCCTCAGAGACACCCAAAATGCAGCCAGGCATGGTCCTGGGCAACCTGCTCCATGCATGGGCTGCAGCAGGGCTTGGAGGGGGCATCTCCAGAGCTGCCTGCCAATGCCAATCTCTGTGTGCTTCTATTCAGTGTTAGTTTAGAGGGAAATGTGTTCAATTAACATGGAACTTATCTGTGTTTTGCCACCTGTGGCCAGAAAGCCTCTGATCAGGTTTCAGGTGTGTTTCAGACCCACTGCTAATTGCCCTCCAACGTTCAGTGCTGTTCTCCCAGGAGAAAAAGCTCTCCTGTGATGGAAAGGAGAGAGTAGGGGCTGGGACAAGGCACCCTGCGATGTGCCCCTGGCAAAGGGGAATGAAGGAGAATAAAGGAGGAAGGATCACACAAGCAGCTGCTATGCTGGGTGAAGGCCTTGCCTCAGAGCTCATCTTGGCTGTGGTTGGTTCCTACCTGAGCCTGCAACTGCACGAAAAGAAAGTGATTTTTCCCCAAAATTATTACTTTTCTGTCTATCCCCCCTGCAGGAATGCCTCGTCTGGGAGCTGGAGCATATCCCACTTTGTCTGCAGCCATTGGAAGCCACCATGCACTGCTGCAGAGCAGGGAGACTCCTCCAGCAGTGCCAAGCTTTTGTAGGCAATTTTGCAATGTACACCACGATCATTGGTACGCCGTGCATACCCCTAGTGAGCCCAAAATGCAGACGAGGCAGCCCGCAGCAGCAGGGGCTGTTCAACTCCGCTGTGGGGGCCAAGTGGTGGCTGCAGCCCATACATATGCATCCTCCACTTGCTGCTTTCATAGATCCAAAATGAATCAAACAGCAGTGATCTTGATAGAGATGCAAGTCTGCAGCTGTAATTTACAAGTTCATTAACGGTGTCCCTGCAAAGATCATTTTTTTTTAAATTGGAGCCCTAATTAGCAATGAATTCTCATTATTTTTCCTTGAAATCCCAAAGCAGCTTTGGCACATTCTCTTTGTTCTTTTGAAAACTGGGAAGTGGAGAAGCTTAGGAGAGATAAAGAAGCAGCAGATTATAAACTGGGGGGTGGGGTGGGGGGGGGTGGGGTTGTTCCCCTCAAGCCATTCCTTCAGTTTAATACCTTTTGCAGCAATTTTGCTTAATATTTATGATGTGACAAAGTATTTCCATAAAGAAACATTAACTTTATCATGGTTGAATGCCACTATCTATCTGTCCCAGAGCGATGTGCCACTTGAGTACCGCACACCTTGGAACGAGCCCAGGTTCCTTTCTCGCTTGGGCAAAGACTCCATTGCTTCAAGAGGAATTTCGCAAAGGCACAAATCCAAACAGCAGCCAGTCTGGAGCCCAAGAAGGAGGAAGCAACCCCCAAATGGCAGTGTGGTGGCTCTGCATGAGGCAACCTTAATCAGAGGGAGAGGCTTGCCAAGCCCTTCATTAGCATGAATATGCTGGGCCCGGTGGGAGCATCTGGCACCTAGAACTGCTCTGGGCCCTGCTGGGTATCGCAGAAGGACTGGGGGCCACAGGAGGCAGCACCCACCCCACCTACCACAGTGCTCTGGGAGCAGCAACGGCCTGGTGCCACCTGTTGCACCACTGTGCTGGAGGGGTGCAGCCGTTCAACTGCACGAGCACCCAAAGCAGAAGTGCTGTAGGAAACGCTTTGGGCTCTTGGTAGGTTTTGAGGATTTTTTTTTTTCAGAGGGAAGTATAGTCATCACACATTGTTTCCGCAGTCCTTCTACAATTTTGATAATAAAGGACCTCCTGAGACATTAAGTACATTTTAATTACAACATTGTCTGTAATGCATATATCTAATTGCAAATAATTATTTTATCATATTTTGTCTGTATGCCTGTTATATGCGTCAGATATTATCTTCTAACTCCATGGTACAGGTTAATTAAAATTTCTCTTTTAATACTGTTTCAAAGCTAACCACATAATTTCATCTGAACACCAGCTGTGATAGTAAAAAATAATTTTTATTATTTTTTGTCATGCTTGTCAATTGGGAAAAACCTGAGCCATTTCTGAAGGCTATAATTACTGCACTGCTCTCTGCAGTGATTTATTTGCAAAAAATAGAAGAAGGAACAATCTCTGTAACACCAGTGGCCAGCGTTTGCTTTGTGTGTTTCTGTTTTATCTCAATTTCATTTCTTAGTTTTGTTCTCTTTCTTTTGTACTAAAGAACTCAAGGCCTCACTTTCAGAAGGAAAATTTAACATATAGCCATTATTTAAAGTCTGTTTCAATGCTATAAACTGTGCTCAGGTTTGAGGCAATCTGCGTGGTCACTCAATGTTAACAAAGCTCAGTTTACGGTCATCCTAGGCAACTGTTTCCTTCCTCATTTATTGTTTCTTGGAGTGGCAAGGTGAGAGAAAACAACAATGTGAACACACTGTTGAGTCAAAGAAAGGGAGCTTAGGGTATACACAGTAAGACAGAACCCAAAACAAAGCAAGCTGAGCAGAGAATGATAGAAAAAAGAAGAATCTCATTTCAGCTAGTAGAATGCTTCATCTGCAACTTGCACTGTCAAAATGAGCTCTATTTCTTGCCTTGTGTGCATTATTCCTTAGGACCAGAATTATTTCTCCAAGCCTCACTGTCCGCGCCTCTCTGATACTTAAAACCATGTTGCCGACATATTCTGGGAGATGGGGAAGTGTTGCTTCAGCCCTGCACTGTGGCACTTGGAGAAGGAAAGCAAGGCAGCTCTTTTCCTGCTTTTATTGCGTAAAGCACCTCTGCTTTCTTGTTCTGGTTTCAAGCTAAGCAGCAACACCTCAGCACAAAAGCTCTGGGCTTCCACAGCCTGCCCCAAACTTCTTCACACAGTTCAGTTGTTTGCAAGCACAGCCTGAGTTCTCCTTAATGGGGAGATATTTTTACACAGTTTTCTCATTCTCTGGGCCATTTCCTTTTGGAAGGTATCAAGGGACATGCAATTCATGTTCCTTCTATTTTGGATTTTTTTCCACCCATAAATTCTTGTTTATCCCTCTGTACACAGTGCAGAAGGGAATCCAATGGCTTTTTCTGACAGCTGTTTCGTCCTGCCCCTTGCTTTTACTGTATGAAAGCCATTTTGATGCCTTGTGCTGCAGTCGTTAGGAGCTTTCCAAAATAATTCTTGTTAGAATTGATTAAATTCAGGACTTCTGAATAGAAAAATCCTTGTTAATCCTCCCCTTCAGTTCCATCTCTCTTCTTAGTTTTTTTTCCCTTACTTTTCTCTCCTTCCATAAAAGCCAGCCCTTCCTGAGCAGGAGCAGGGGGCGATTTGTGCCCAGCTCCACTTCTGCACCTGTTTCCCCAGACTGCTCTGCACCCAGGGGCTGCTTTTGCTTTTGCTGATGGATTCCCAGGGCAGAACACCCGGCTCTGTGCATGCTTCACACAGCTGCTTCCAGCGTCTGCGGGAAGCTGGGCTCCAACAAGGGCCAGGGCTGGATCCTGTGCCCTTTCCAGGTGGTCCCCTGGCCTCATGCTGCTATGCCAGTCCCTGAAGGCAGCACACCGCTTTTGGGCTTATTTCTGTAGTGCATCCTCCTAGCTAACCCACAGTAACTCTGTTTTTTGCAGACACTCGTTTTCAGCGAGCCCAGTCCTGCCCAGGTAGAACGGAGGCACTTTATAAACACCATTTGAAGCGTTTGGTCCAAAGGACAGGTAATTAATAATGGCATCTTGTGCTACAGAAATCATTATCTCACCCATACGTTATTCAGGAGGCAAGTTTCTCTTATTTACTTTTCCCCTACCCTTTTTTCTGGGATCATTATGAAGTGTTGCATTGATACAAGTAAGTGGAGAAGTTCCGTAATTTAATCTCTGTCATTAAAATTTCAGACTGAACAGGAAAAGTAGCTGTGCCAGTTCGTCAAGTCTGGTGAAGCCCAGGCGGCTGCGCTTCATGTTTCAGTGCAGGTGGCAGAAAGCAGCACAGCTTGCTACCATCAGCCCCCCAACCTACTGCAGGCAGGGAACAGCAAACAGCTTCCAGCGAACCGTGACCAACACGGCTTCGCCTGTTGGCAGTGCAGAAATGCCGCTGCCTCCTGCTCCTCCTGTTCCACTGCAGTCTAAAGACTAAAGCAAATGAGCCGCGTCATGGCTTTTCATTATTTTGACCACAGTTCTGTTCCATACCTGTTGTTGTATGTTAGGGTAAGTCCCTGCTCTTTGACCATCAGAATGTGATTTGTGTGATCCTTCTGACATGAAATTTAGAAAATATGCATGCCCTCGAGATTGTGGTTTGCAGGCCCATAGCTCATCTTTAGTCCTCAGTGCTTTTATCCGTTAAAATCAAAGCCCCTGGTGAACACGGGTTATCTGGCGTTTGTAAGTCTAGATGCCAGCTGTGCTCAGCAGATCGTGTCCATTTGGCAGAAGCCATATCTGTCCAGGCAGAGTGTGCTTCCCCTGCCCTGCCACCTTCTTGCTCCCAGGCCAGCTGGCACTGCACATTCCTGAGCCTCATCCGAGGCCAAACAAGCCATTTTCTGCCTTCCCCACCCACAGGAGCATCTGAATGCTAACAGTGGAAGGGCATCCTGAGGGAGGCAGCTCCCTTGGAAATCCGGAGACCTTGGGCGGGAGCCTGGCGAAGCTAAAAGCAAGTGTTAGAGCCCTGGGATCAGAAGTACCAGGATCCTGGAAGTCACGCTGCCACCTCCATCCACAGCACCAGACAGAAGGGGGGCCAGAGCTGCACAGCTCAGGGTACACACAGCAGTGACGTTACTTTCCAGGTCATCCTTTTCTCTTTTGTCTTGTTTTTGCTACAACCTTCCATAGGGATGTAACTCACCGCAGCCAGCATGCATGTTACCTGCATGTCCACGCAGCTAAAAAGGCTTGGGGAGTTAAACAAGAAAGATTTACCTCAGTGAGTGGTGAACCCACTCCCACCGCCTCTGTGCTTATGTCTGAAGTTCAGCTCACTAAGCACATCACATTGTGCTGTGACCATTTAAATGTAATTCTGTGATAAGTGTTTACTGCTTTGTCTCTTTGTTTGCTTCCTTCTTTACATGACTGCTTTATATAGATTTTACTTCAGATCCTGAAAGCTGAACGATCAAATCTTTTTCGGGAAATTAATCTACCTTAAGCATCAGCTTTCAGAAACGCATAATCGGACTTTCTGGGAAATTACTGTTGTCGCATTGTTAGAAAACACAAGTCATAGGATTTCACAGTGGTTCCCCTACACAAGCTGAAATCATTGCTGCAAGTTTATTGTGATTTCTGTTTTCCATTACACTACATTAAGTCATAAACAAATCATTTGAGAAGTTGTATTTCATGATAGGTAAAAAGTCAGTTGTATATAAACTTGAGTTCCTAAAAGTATGTATTCATTTAGATGTATTTGCTTACCTAAAACTCAGAGGAGAAATTGTTTAATGTACTTTCACCTCCATGTTATACTGACTGCTTGTTCTTAATAAAAGACAAAGGAATTTTAGTTCATGAAGATTAGCCAACATGTGGCAATGCAATTACCTGCAGCAAAAACATTGCACTCATTATATTTTGAATGGGACATGACATGCGGAAGGAAATGTGAGTTAGACCATCCAAGCTTTATCATTCAGTTTTATATTGTGATGACTTAGCAAATGCAAAGATGGATCAAAAATAAATGGGAAAAAAATCTTGTTAACTTCCAATTGTAAAACATGTTATTAGCTTGTATATTTCCAAATAATATTCACTCCAAAAACTAGGAGAGGAAACTTCTGAGGAGCAAAGCCTCTTATCACACGCCGTATGGAAGTGTCTTAATTTCTGTGAGCTTTAAAGTTTTTTCATGAAAATACAGTGAATAGTGTCAATGTTTGCCCCTTTACCAATTGGCTTATTTTTTTATTTTAGAAGACCCCTACTGATAGAGAGATCAGATCTGCCTCATTCAAACAATAAGCATGGTAACATTTTTGCTGTAACAGGAGCCAGTTTGAATTTGGTACACATGTATTGCACGAGGCTTTTCAACACTGCTGGACACCAAAAGGTGGACTCCAAACCTCCACTGGTTGCTGTTGGCTGGATATCTCAATGTGTCTACTCACCAGAACCAGCCTCCAACCTCCAAATACAAATTTCATGCCCACAGTGAATTTACCTCCTACCATCTACACACAGCATTAGAAGCACATTTTCATCACTTCAGTTCACTGATGAACAAGGACTGGGTTCAAATAACGTTAATTCTGAGATTAAAGCACGCAATTAAAAACAAAAACAAAACAAAAAACCAAACCACTCTAATTATGCAAATGTTAAACTGTGCTGAATCACTGAGTTCTTCACATGACCACATTTTCAGCTTCTAAGAGGGAGAGAAAGAGCATTGTCCTGG
Source organism: Cygnus atratus (assembly GCF_013377495.2). Classification (NCBI taxonomy): domain Eukaryota; kingdom Metazoa; phylum Chordata; class Aves; order Anseriformes; family Anatidae; genus Cygnus; species Cygnus atratus. The sequence continues at coordinate 119,853,421 of NC_066364.1, forward strand.
AGCACTGTGATTCAAGTCATGAAATCTATATTCTCTGGAGCTTCTCAGCAGAGGAATTCCTGGCAAACTTTAAATCAGTGAATGCATGAAGCTCTGCAGTTAGGTGCTAGGCACCAAAACACTTACTTAGTTATCACAAATGTTGTAAGACGTTAGAGCAGCCAAATAATCACAGTAGCTTTATCTCCAAAAGCAGTTTCCTTTTTTTTTTGTTTGTTTGTTTGTTTTAACAAAGCGGAAAAAGACAAAAACATGGAAAGATCAGAAAATTCCAGAAGAGACAAACTGAAAGCTCTTGTTGTTCTAAGTCAATTAAAGTAAAAAGGAAGGAAAAAAAAAGAGAGAGAAAAAAGCAAGCCAATATTTTAGTTCTATGCTTCTTTAGCCAACTGCACGTATTGATTTGCGGCAGTGAAAGGGAAAAGCTGGAATGACCTCACTCTTCTCAGGAAGCTGCAGATACTCAACTTGCAACACATGACAAATAATTTTAGAAAATTTTTGGAGATTTATAACTTTTCTAGAATGAGACATTGTGTAACAAACTGTGTATGGGAAGAACATGCACCATGAATTACTGTAAACTTTAAGTTGGCTCCAAAACAATATACTCCCAGACAATAACACATTCTCTTTTTTCTGATGGCAAGATCATGCTTTCAAACTTTTTTTCCGTCACAAAAATGATTTTGTTTTGTTAAAAGTTGTGAAAAATGCTGAGCGCCAGCCAGCACCGTCCCCCTTCCCAATGCCCAAGGCAGTGAATTCTTCAAGAGCGGCAGGACGCCGCTGGGCCCGCTGGCTGTGGGGTGGCAGCACGGGATGCAGCCAGCCCTACTGCCAGTGGCGGGGAGCCAGCACCAAGCTGTGCCTCAACAGGGACAGCGTGGGGACAGCTGAGCCACCATCACAACCAGGCCGTGCCACAGACAACGTGGCTGTGCCACTGCCACATCTAGGCTGTCCAGCTGGCATGCAGCTGCCGTGACGCTCCCGTGACATTCTGTTCATTTACAGCGACTCACGTGTGGGAAATAATTTGTGAACAGTTGGGACGAGTGAGTTTATTTTTTGCTAAACATGACAGGTAAGATTTCTGTGTCTGAGTCACAACACTCTTTATTAGGATGTGACCCTTTCCTTGAATTTACTAAAGCTGACTTTTCTGCCCAGGATTTTACTGAAGGGGTTTCACCTGAGCCCCTCTGGGTCTGATTCTGAGGAAAAACAAAGCAGTTTTGGTGCACATCCGTTACGGGGGTAGAACCCAGACGAGTAGGAGCTCCCGGTCTCCCTGTCACGATGCTCGCGCACGGCCTGGCGTACCCGCTACCCACGCCCCCCGCAACAGCGAACATGACGTCACGATGACGCCACGCCGCTGCACTTTCCAGCTCCCGTCATGCCCCGCGCCCAGCCGCCCGCCGCGCGGCACGCCGGGAGTTGTAGTGCCCCCAAGGAGCGTCGGCGGTTGCGCAGCGGGGCGGGGGGCGGGTGGTCTCGCCCCGCCCCGCCCCGCCCCGCCCCCGCACGGCACGGCGGGGGACGGAACGGCACACCTAGCCGCGGCGGCGGTGGTGCGGAGCTGAGCCGTGCGGCCCTCGCTTGCCTCCTGCGTGGTGCCTGTCTGCCCTCGGCTCTGAGAGCTGTCGGCTCCGGCCCCCTGCCATGTTCTCCAGGAAGGGCCATGCCGACGCCAGGAAGTGCACGCAGAAGGCGCTGGACCCCAAGCGGGACGTGCTGACCCGCCTCAAGCACCTCCGGGCGCTGCTGGGTGAGAGCCGCGGCACCGCCCCGGCACGGCAAAGAGCTCGGGGCGGTGGGGTGTGTGTGGGGGGGTGGGCTCTGTGTGGTGATGGCGGTGTGTGGGGTGCTGGCGCGTGGTGGTGGCGGTGTTTGAGGCGTGTGCGGTGGTGGTGTGAGGGGTGTTGGTGCTCTCCGGCCCCCCGAGGAGAAGGCAGCCCTTCTCCTTGGAAAGAGAAAAGGAAAAGAAAGCACTCCCTAGCACCACACCGACAGGACGCGGTGGAAGGAGCTACGCCTCGCAGAATATCTCAGCAAATCCAGCAGTTGTGTTGTGCCAGCAAGTGGTTTCCTTTTTTACCTGTAGGTGTTAAATCTCGTCTTCTCTGAAAGGACGGAGAAGAGCTGCCCTCGAGGCAGGGACTGGAGCCCTTTTCGAAGCCATGCCGCTCTGCCTCAGCTCTCCTTCGAGCTCCCTTGTGGTTTTGGGTAGCTCTGCCGGCCACGGCTCCTGCAAGGCAGCAGTGCCTGTCCTTTCAGAGTTACAGAAGCCGTTAGGAGGTCAGCAATGCGATTTACTGCCCCTGGTTTTGCAAACTGGCTCCTGTCACTCAGCGTCAAAATATTCGTAATGCAATGTTGTTTGGGCACACAATAGCAAACAACCCTCCTGGTTCTTTCAGAAGACCCATATGTACAGGCTGCTCTTTTTAGCAATGCTGCTTTGACCTTTTATTCTAACTTTAAAGGGCTCATGTAATTGTATTTTGAGATATGCTTCCAGTGTCTGTGACAATGTTGAACCTCTCTCTCTAGTGTCCCTGTAGAGTTGAAATCTTAACCCTGGTCTTTTTATTCTGAACATTTAAACCTCTCAGTGAATTTTAGCTGTGTTCTATGGTTTGTGGGGTTTTGGGTGGCTTCGTGTTCTGCTAGTCAGCAAACTGCGACAGGAAGAGGCTCTTTTAAGAATTCTTGGGCACTGTTCCAGTTCAGAAGAATCGGTGACAGTGTTAATACTTGTTATTTTGGATTATTTTCTTTAGAAACGGGGAGGAAAAAGTGACGCATGAGGCTTGTACTTCTTGTGTACTCTACTTGTTTTGTTGGTGTGCTGGCCCATTTCAGTCGAGATTGACAGCTGTGTGGGAGCCTCAAAGAGGTGCTGTTTTCTGTGAGACACAAGTCGCGGACTGAGGAGAGGGCCCAAGGTTAGCAGCTCCTCAAGAAAGTAGGAGTTGGTCACCATGTCTTCCCTGGAGGAGCCTCTCTCCGTTCGGTCAGCATCCACCTCATTCTCAGCCCCTCCATGCGCTTGTTCCCAGTGCTTTGGAGGATGCGAGGACCAGCAGTACTGCCCAAGAAGAGGTCGAGGCTTTGCAGAATGGAGGTGCTGCTCCTCCAGTGCTCCTCCGCCTGGTGCTGTGCCAGGCTGCACGGGAAAACCTGGCTGTGGTACGGAGCCTGGAACATCAGTGGTGTTGAGGATAAAAGCCTCTTTCTGTGGTGTTTCCCTGACAGGAGAGAATACATAAAGGGCGTTCTCAGTGAGCTGCAGTGGAGTGAGGAGCTTTTGTGGTGAATGTGATCCTGGGTGAGAAGAGTAGCGACGAGTTTAGCTGGTTACAGGCATTTAAGTGATTTTTACTGTTGTTGTTTCTTGTAGGTTTGATTAAACTTCTCTCTGATTTAAACATATTTCCCTGCGATCTACAGCCTTTAACTAGCTTATGTCAAGATATCTAGCTTATCTACAGCCTTTAAGTAGCTTGTCTCAAGAGATTTTTCTGGGTAATTAATTAGTGGAGAAAGTGCTGGACAAATCAGTAAGGGGTCTCATCAGGCTCTAAAAGTGGCCCTGTTTCGCAGGTCTTTTGAGCAACAATGTGTTCAGGTTTGCCTTGCCCAGTCCATAGTTGTTTAAGCTCCATCATTTGGGCTCTCAGGTAGAGAAGTTCGGTCACTGTGCAGGGCACCAGGAGACAGGTGGCTGGTACTGCAGTCCCTCTGTGCTGGGGATGGTCATGCTTCTTGTGGATGGCGCTCAGCCTTTGCTCTGGAGCTAGCCACAAGTGAAGAGGACGTGTTTGTTCTTGTTATAGATTCCTCCTGTTCCTTCAGTGCGTGTAGAAAATCTTCACAGTAAGAGGTCTGGTGGTCATTTTTCTGTTTATCCCTGCTGGGGACCAAGCTTGTACCTTTCTTGTACTGGAGGTGTATAAAATGTTCTGCTTGCTTGTGTTTTTTTAATCATACTATATATCTACCTGTCTAAGGAGAGGAGTTTGAAAAGACAGAAGAAGATCGCACTTTACCTGCGTTACCCCGTGTGTTTCAACTAGATATTTATCTTATTGTTTGTAAAGCACACGATCAATATTAAAATTTCAAGCTTCATTTTAAATAATCTGGGGTTTTTGTTTCCAAGATGAGGTTTTAGAACGTTTTGTGAAGCCATCTTTCAGAAAGATGTTCTGAAAGACTGTAGTCAGGGCTTGCAGGCCATATGTTTCTCCCTTCTCTTCCACCCTCACTAAAATAAGCAGACGTAAAGATATCAGAAACATGGCAACTTTATATTCATGTTCCCCTTTCAGCCCTGTGGAAGGACATGACCAAAACCAGGACATGATTATTGGAGAGGAATGCTTTAAGGTGCAGTGCTGGAGTTGCTGTGGCTCCTGGGTATACCCATTTACGAGGGTGCTCATTTTTGTGAACCAGGGAGGTGCAGAGGAGGTTGCCAGGCTCCTATGATGGATCTGACAGGTGGAACAAATGGGGAAATATGCCTATTAGTGTGACGAAATTAATTAATGTCCCAAAGCAGGTGGTGCATGAGGTAGTGTTGTCTGGCGGTCTTCTGTAATGATACTGATTACCCGGTTGGCTAGGGAAAGAAAATGTCACTTCTGAAGAAACACCTTTTCTCCAAGTGTCTGTTACGTTTGGATACAGCAACCCGATTTGTTGGTTAAACTTATTAAACATTGGTTTTAAGTGATAATGGCTATCAGTGCCAGAGGGCTGGGTAGCATACTGGTGGTGTGTTTGCTGAAGGGCCATGGTATGACAGCTGGCTGTCTTCTAGCAGGTATGTTTTATTGCAGGGACGGCGTCAAAGCAGTCTCCGGTTATGTTACCGAGATGTCTTCTTTTGAGAACTTCAGTAAACATGGTGGATAGTATGGGAGTGGCTTTTTTTAAGATAATTTCTTCATAGGAACGATTGCAAGTATGGGTTTTATGGTATTAGTCAAACACAGAAAATGAAGCAAAGCATGGTAAGAACCTCTCCTAAGGATTTAGGAATTAAGGAAACAAAGCTTTTGATATAAAGACTCAAAAATAGTTGGATACTTCCCTACCCGATTGCTTCAGGTCTCTTAGCTGTCATCTGTGTAAGTCTGTCTAATGCCCAAACTGGAAAAGAAAAAGATTCGCTTTAAGTCTGCATTGCTTATAACATCTCTCAAGTCTCTGGAGCCCTTCAGGAGCCAAGTTCCTTCATCTTTGAGGTGTTTTCCTCTGTTTGGTGGGTTGTTACTCACTAGGACGGTTGTCTACCTACATGATGATACAGAATACTGACCAGAATTATGACCTCACTATTTTAAAGTGGATGTTCGCTTCTGTAAGGTAAAGGACCAAAATTTCCTCCATTTTTTTTTATTTCTATAAAGATGTTCTAACTTTCAGAACTTAGGTGATGTCAGCAGTAACTTCTTTTCCAAACCCAGTGTGTGGAAGCATCGATAGCATGGCCTTTTCTGAGGATAGGATTGAAAAATCATGTTTTTATAACTGATGGTAATGATGTGCAGGCTTGACAATTTCCACACGTAAATTAAGACCACTGTACTGTTTCCTGGAGCCTTTTGTGTGGGGCTTTTTAAACATAAATGTATCTTTGCTCTTTAAGGCTTTGTTTCCATGGCTGTTCTCGGGGGAAAAACATTTTTTTAATTGAAATGCTGCTCTCCACGTTTTTGCCTTGGGTGGAATTGTAATGTTTAGTTTAACAGCTTTGTATGGTTTAGTGTCTTTCCCTTAAATTTTTCGTGTGCTTTCAAGAATGGATCTGCCGTGACACAATGCCTCTTGTGAATAATGGTGCTGTGGAGAAGCGACTGCTGTTTGCTGTGGTGCTCCCCATTAATCTAGACAATGTCATTATTTGCTTATGCATAACAATGGATGAGATACCACATGATAAGATTTTATTTCAGGTGATGTTCCTTTCCTTTGTGGTGGTGTTTTTATTCATTCCAGAGTGCGATTTGCCTGGGACTTCAGTGCATGCTTGGGTCTTAAAACTTCTTGATTGCTTAAGGCTGGAAATTATAAAGTCAGTCTGTGGGTAGGCTTCATGAATGATCTGTGGTGATTTCAGTTGGCTGCCATCTTCACGTTATGCTTAGAAATAGGTGAAAGTGGAAACTTATCATTGCCGCCATTGGGCGTGCTGCGAGCTGCCGGAAAGGTGGTGACAATACAACTGAATTAAGCGGCTGGACTTTCATTTTCTTGTTCTGAATGGTGCTAAGGATGACAACCTTGTGCTGGAAGGTGTGGTGGAGGCGAGCTGCGAGTGTGCCTCAGGTAACTGAGTCTGGCTCCTGCATGGAGCACTGGCTGCCTACTGTGCTTCCCATGCTGCTGCGTGTCCGGCTGGAGATGGTGGAGACCTCCCCTGTCAGGTCTGGTGTGGGCTCCCTCATTTCACCTCAGCTCGTCCCAGCGGTGGTGGGACTGCTTGAAGCAATTGCGATTGCAATTGCCTGGGAGATTATTTGGCTTTTTTTCAAACAGCTTTGCAGATCAGTGAGTCCCAAACTTGGACATTTGCTGGGGTGGATTGTTAGACTGTACGCTTATTTCTGTTTGGTTTTGAGCATGCTGCCTGAGTAAACTGTGTGCCAGAGGGCTGAATGCAGGCTGGTGGTTGAACTAAGTGTGCGCCTTGGGGCCTGTGCTGCAGCACCTGGCTCCTGGGTGCGCACGGACTGGCCGGCTGCGCTCAGAGCTGCGGCTCTTGGCAGGCTCGTCAGCTGGCAGGGCGCTTGAGACTGGACGGGGCCGCAGCCACGTCCTGCACTCTAGTGCACTGCCACATTGCTCCGGGTAGCAGGGGTGGGTTGCTGGTTGTGCTGGGCTTGTCCTCCTTCTCCCTGTGGAGCAGTAGACAAATGCACGGTGCTTCCTACTGAAAGCTCCTGGAGTAGAGTAATACGGAGTTTGCTAGGTTGCCAAGCACAGTCCTTAATATATTACTTCAAAAAAATGCAAATCGAGAAGAAATCATGTTTTTCATTATCTCTCTTCACCAAAAATGAGTCAATAAAGAATAGAATTTTCTTTCTTTTAGTTCTCAGACTTTGTTCTACACAGTTCTGTACAGCTCAAATTATGTACACTTGCTAGAGATGTTATTTTAGGCACATTCAAAAGTGAATGGTTGTAAACTTCTTCCTGTGTTTAGAAAAGCCATTGTTTTTTGGATTACATGTGAAATTTGAGGTGTTAATTCAAATTAGAAGATTTCTAAAATAATTTCTTTTTAGTAATTTTGAGTTTCCCTGCCAAATGTATATTTCTTTGAGGGAGGGGAAAAAAAAGGGAAAATTATCTTATGGGCTTTTACTTAATATTTAAAGTTCTAAGTTGAAAGAATTGTGTGATTTTTGAGATGGTAAGTAAAAAATGTATGTAGTTTCAGGGGTGAGGCTAGTCATAAAAGTTTACCATTAACCAGAGCATGACTGCAAAGTCATCTTTTCATCTGCTTTGCCTTCTTTAAAAAGTACTTCAGACAAAGGAAATCCCTCAAGTTTGTGTGAACTATGTATAAATAACATGAAACCAGCTGACTCTGGAAGTTCATGGAATTAAGGGAGGATTTCAACTGCTTAAATGAATACAATAACATTTTGCAGTTAATAGAAAGATAAAAGGAAAACTGATGTGCTAATGACATGATTATTGCCCCCTCTTATTTTTTTATACCACAGAGGGTAATGAGAACTTGTAATAAACACAAGTTCTTATTAAATGGCACTAGAGTAATTTGAGTCCCTAGATTTTAAGCTTAAGTAGTAAGGCAAGTAAGGGTGACTTGCCATCACCCTTTGAGCCAACTTTGTCATATTCTATATAGAAGTTTCATGTATGCCGTCATGAATCTTGTTGTTCCCTTTGCTTTGCTGCAAGAGCTGTGATGTGTTGATCAAAAGTACTGGCTAATGACAACTGCCCTTGTTTGGGGAATGGAGGTAGGTGATATGTGCTTTTGGAAAGGCACCAGCGCTCTGATGGCTGGCGATGTTTGCCAGCTTGCCTTAGATTTTAGTGCTCAGAGTTCTGAATTCACAAGGTGGTTGCTTTTCAGCAGAAGTTATGTGAGAGCTACTTACCGGTCCATATAAATAGAAAAATAGAACCTAACACCTTCAATTCAATCCCAGCCTTGCTGTTTAATTTTTCTCGAATGCTTACAAGTACTTCAGTCAATTTGATTTGCCAACAGTTGGTATTTTACCTTAGTATCTTTAACAATAAATAAGGAAACTTTCTCTAATGTTTTCCCTTTGAAAATCTGAAGAATGAGCCTTATCTGCTACAAATCAAACAGACCTGTAGTAGTGATCCAAGTTACTGTCTTAGGCTTTCTGACAACTTGTATTAAATCGTCTTGAGAAGGAGTCTTTCTTGACATATTTTGTTTGTCTGTGATGATCATTTTTGGTGAAATGAGCAGAAGTGGCTGGTTTGCGTGCAGAGCCAAAGCAGGAGAGTAAAGAAGCTTGTGAGTCCCAGGTGCACTGTGCATGGTGCTGCCTGTACAGAGATGTTTTCTCTTCCACTCTGGAGAGACCTGAGGAGGAGAGGTATTGATTTTTTTTTTTTTTTTTAAAGTTAGGTGGGCTGTGGTATTGGAATTGCAACTTACCCGTAGGATTGCAAGGAAGTGTTGCTTTTGGAGTGAGTATCTCGTTCTAGAGTAGTAACTGGGGGTATTGTTGGCCTTTTGACATCTATGGTTCAAACTTCATAACCTTAAGTTTTGAAATTTAAGGTTATAGTTCTATATCCCTTTATGAGATAGTTCAGTAGGAAAAGGATGCAGATATGAGAATGCATGCTTATGTCAGAATAGCAGATGAGTCATCTCCAAATCTCCAAAATGCCACATTTATAGAATAGAGAACTTACATTTTTTTGAGTAGGCAGTTCCTTTCTCCTCCTTTCACAGTTTCAAGGAAAAAATTCCTTTTTGTTTACATTTTAATGACCTCATACTTTCATATGAAATTCTTGTAAATGAAAGCCTTGTTTTCTCCTAGAGTTGTATTTAACAGAACGCATTCATAGAGGGGAATAATTGCACTTAGCTTGTGAATTTGAGACCGTCAGCTTGTAGGAAAAAGATATCATGGAAAAGAGTTTCCATGTGCTAATTGTTTCCATAGTGCAAACACCAAACAAAGCCTTACTACTGAAAAGGTATTACTTTATTCATTTTTTTTGGGGGGGGGGAACACAAAACCCCAACGCTGTCCAAGGCTAATGTCATTCTGTTGTAGATATGCGATATTATTGGTGGCTCTTGCTGTAGTCAGCTTTGTTGTCTTGGTTAATGAATGGCTTTCTTGAGAGATGAAACTTCAATGAGAAAAAATGTTGTTAATGATTCTTCCCCTTTATCCTCTTATTTATGGGTGGAATCATCATCTTTCCTTGACCAAATCAATTACAATAAAGTGGAAACCAACAAAATCAAAGTATGTTTAGCAAATACCAGGTTTAGGAAGTGTTAGATCACTTTTTTTTCTTAAAAATAAGTTTATTTGAAATTTTAGCCCTGGGTTAAGGCCTGAGGAAGTGTTGCATGTGTGGGTTTTCATTATTTTTTCAAAAGAGTTGAAAGTATGCTGTTTTTTTTTTTCATTTGATCCACTTGCCAGATAAATTTAATAACTGCATTTGCATTTTGCATATGGAAATCATTGTTGGCATTTATGTTTTTTCCAAAAGTACCTGCTTGACAATGCAGAAACTATTTGGTCAAATAGCTCTGCTGACATCAAAAGGTACCTTGTAAAATACTTTCCTGGAAGTGGTTTGGAAACAGAAGAATGAAAAACATGGAGGAATATTCTGGTCTGAGGTTTTAAAGATGGAGAGGTAATGAAAAGGTGTTAACTGTGACAATCTAAAAGATGCAGATCAGGTTTTCAGAAGTATTCTTGGCTGGTGGGATTTCCAGAAGAGGTGAAGGAATGCAATAGGAACAGTTAGTCTGTTAGCCCAGTGATCTATGACCTCTGCTTCAAACATTAACTATACATTCAAAATGCTTTCCTACACCAATTTTCTTGTCTGATTCGGTTTGTCTAACATAGGTTCATGTATTTAATAAATAATGATCTGCTTTTTAATTAGAAGTCCAGCTTGTATGCCATTTCACATGCTGCCTGGGTCGAACTGTGCGATGGCTGGCTGTACCACCACCTCTCCGTGGCTCTGGACCTTGGTCCCTGGGTGCTGGCAGAGGGCAGTTCCAAGCAAGCAGAGTGGCGGCAGAGGTCCAGGGTGCATGCTCAGGGTGCTGCCACTACTCATTGATGTCTTATCTGAGCTACGAGTCGTGCACGGTGCCCTTCTTCTGTTTGCTGTGTTGCTTGGCATTGCTGGTGCTTACTGATGTTGAACACGGCGGGACAGGATTAGTTCAGATATGCTCTGCCTAAGTGGTTTGTTAGTTTGAGATCTCCTCCAGTCTCATGCTGAATTGAAAACAAATCTTCTCCCATGGTATCTTTTTAATTCTCAAAATCTTAAAGAATCATTTTAGTTTTGATTTAATTTAGGAAATTATTTCAACTTAGTTCTGGAGGCTTCCGGAGTTGTGTGCTCTTGTAGTAGAATTACGTCCAGATGGATATTAAAATTCATGTTAAATCTGATTTCAGATATTGCAGTGGTGATGAAGGTCTTCAGATACCGACATTCACTGATGCCACAGTAGCGCTTCTCTGCATCAGTTTCAGTTGGTGTATCTGTGACTGTATAGTTTCTATATCTTGAAAAATGAGACAAGATATTGTTCTGGCCCTTAAATACTGCATCTTTTTTTTAATTAATAGCATATTTTTTTCCTCTAATCAACTTTCATTTGATCTTACTGGCAACATTAATTTAAATCTATTCATTTGGACTTCTTGGCACCCGGATTTTTAGTTTACTGAAACAATTTGCTGTCTGACACAAGTTTAACTCTTCAGAGAATCGATTACTGAATTAAATTTGATAATGAAGGCAAAAATAAGCTTTCTTTTGTCAGGCCATACCACAGGATAAACTTTTACAAACAACCGTAACTCAGTTTTCTGTAATTAAACTTAAAAATTATGGACCTGACTAATTGAAAACTCTGCAATTTTAAGTTTTGTTACTAATGAAATGTGTGAATTTTACCTTTGTTTTTAATGTAATGTTATTGGCTGATACAGATCATGGTGTTCAGGCACTCACCGTGAATACTTCTTTGGTCTCTTTGGTCTTTTTGGACTGTATTTTACCCTTCATTTGTTCTCACCCCTTTTCTCTCGACTTCCTTTGTAGAGCTGTCTTGCAAGCTTCCTCTACTCAATGTACAAGGTTGATTTTACCCTTGAGTGAAGACTTCATATATTTATTTTTAAATGAATTCTTTTGAATTTGCTAAGGAGTCTTAGATCTTTGTAGGGCAGTTACTGAGTAGTGCAGTTTGTAAAGTAATTTAAAACCGGTTCATAAATGAATTACTAGTGTCATCGGCTAACAAATGGGCTAAAAAGTAGTCCTAGGTGATGGTGGCTAAATCATATAGTTCCTTTGTATTTGGGCTCAGCCCTTCTACTCTGTACTTGTATCACAGAGAAGAATTTTCAGTAATGTATACTTCTGATTACCAAAAAGGGTTGAATTCAGTATAATATTTTATGTAATCCCCTGTTTGGAGAAACAGTGAATCCTTTTGATATCAGGCAGCTTTAATATTTGATAGCAAAAAATGTCTCTCATGGATTAAGAATTTTTATGGAAGTGATATATTGACATATCCCCTTTTTATTTTGTTAACAGAAAACAAATGAACCTAAACCACACTGTAGACCTTTAAAAAAAATTAAAAATGTACATTTCCATATTTTACTTCTAACACTGGAATCACAATTTAGTATAGAATATATAATGATATTCCCAAAATTGTTTTGTATTGTATTTATCTCATCCTCCAATTTGCATGAAGAAAACAGTTTTAAGGTTTCTGATGATGTGTTGAAACTCCATTTGTTCTCCTCTGCAGATATTGTGGATGGAAGTGACCTGAAGCAGTTATTTGAGAACAATTATTCTCAATTTTTTTTAATCTTCTATGAAAACTTCATAACACTGGAAAATAGCTTGAAACAAAAAGGTAAGTTTTAGAGTTTTGTCGGCACCTTAATTTTTGGTGTCAGTAAAGATGAGCATGGAGAAGTGTTGCCTGAAATGTTGTAAGTAACTGAAAAGAGTTCTAAATATGTTTATTGCTTTAAGTGTCATTTCAGCACAAAAATCAGGTCTTGTGCACTTACATACGTATCCCTTCATCTTGTTTTGAAATACTGAAGGCCCTTACCCTGTAATGAATCGTAGAATATCCCGAGTTGGAAGGGACCCGTAAGGATCATCGAGTCCAACTCCTGGCACCACACAGGTCTACCCAAAATTTTAGGCCATGTGACTAAGTGCACAGTCCAAACGCTTCTTAAACTCCGACAGGCTTGGTGCAGTGACTACTTCCCTGGGGAGCCTGTTCCAGTGTGCGACCACCCTCTCAGTGAAGAACCTCTTCCTGATGTCTAGCCTAAACCTTCCCTGCCTCAGCTTGACACCATTGCCACAGGTCCTATCACTGGTGATTAAGGAGAATAGGTTGGCGCCTTCCCCTCCACTCCCCCTCGCGAGGAAGTTGTAGACTGCGATGAGGTCTCCCCTCAGCCTCCTCTTCTCCAGGCTGAACAGGCCAAGTGACCTCAGCTGCTCCTCATATGTCTTCCCCTCTAGGCCCTTCACCATCTTTGTCGCCCTCCTCTGGACACTCTCCAACAGTTTAATGTCCTTTTCGTACTGTGGTGCCGAGAACCGCACACAGTACTCAAGGTGAGGCCGCACCAGCGCAGAGTAGAGCGGGACAATCCCTTCCCTTGACTGACTAGCGATGCCGTGCTTGATGCACCCCAGGATCCGGTTGGCCCTCCTGGCTGCCAGGGCACACTGCTGGCTCATATTCAACTTGCTGTCAACCACAACCCCCAGATCCCTCTCTGCGGGGCTGCTCTACAGCGTCTCGTCGTCTGTCTGTATGTATAGCCAGGGTTGCCCCGTCCCAGGTGCAGGACCCGGCACTTGCTCTTGTTAAACTTCATGCAGTTGGTGATTGCCCAGCTCTCCAGTCTGTCTAGATCTCTCTGCAAGGCCTTTCCACCCTCATCCGAGTCTACAACTCCTCCAAGTTTGGTGTCATCAGCAAATTTGCTCAAAACACCTTCTAGTCCTACATCCAAATTGTCTATAAAAACATTGAAGAGGACTGGCCCTAAAATGGAGCCTTGAGGGACCCCACTAGTGACCATCCGCCAGCCTGATGTGGCCCCATTTACCACAACCCTTTGAGCCCTGCCCGTCAGCTAATTGCTCACCCATCGTATGATGTTTTTGTTTAGCTGTATCCTGGACATTTTGTCCAGTAGGATCCTATGGGAAACTACGTCAAAAGCTTTGCTGAAGTCCAAAAAGATCACATCAGCTGGTTTCCCTTGATCGACTAGACGGGTGATCTAATCATAAAAGGAAATCAAATTTGTTAGGCAGGACCTACCCCTCGTGAACTCATGTTGGCTGGGACCAATGACTGCATTGTCCCCCAGGTGCGCTTCAGTAACTTCAAGGATCATCCTCTCCATAATTTTACGAGGCACTGATGTGAGACTGACAGGCCTGTAATTGCTAGGGTCTTCTTTCTTGCCCTTCTTGAAAATTGGAACAACATTTGCCAGCTTCCAGTCTACTGGGACCTCTCCAGATTCCCAAGATCGTTGAAAAATAATTGAGAGAGGTCCCGCGATGACATCAGCCAGCTCTTTAAGCACCCTGGGATGAATTCCATCCAGACCCATGGACTTGTATGGATCCAGGTGGAGCAGCAAATCCCGCACACGTTCAGGGTCAGTTGGGAGTTTATCATTTCCACTGTCATGGTCCTCCAGCTCAGGGCACCCTGGGTCCCAAAGCCCATCATCGGTATTGAAGACAGAGGCAAAGAAGGCATTAAATGTCTCTGCTTTGCCTATGTCCTTGTCTGTGAGGTGACCTTCCCCATCAAGTAGCGGACCTATGTTTTCTTTGGTCCTCCTTTTTCTGTGCACATATCTTAAAAAACAAAACCCTTCTTATTGTCTCCCACACTCCCATGTTAAGTATATGTCTGTCCACCTGAAAACATCAGAAATTCTCAGAACAAATCTGAATGTTGAGGATAGATAGGATACCTTGTTAAGAATAGCTGGTTGCTTCAAGGTGAGTCCAATCACATTGCTTTGCAGATTTGTGATTCTTGACTATGAATGAGGGATATCAGGACAGAGAGAGAGAGAGAGACTGAAATTTAGAAAAATCTTGCTCTTAGATGAAGAAAAATAAACCAAATACAGCATTGTTGACTTCAGTTGAATAACAGCAGTGTAGTTTCTACATCTGTCTCACCATACCATTTACTTATAGCAAACAATATTGTTTTCTCTCTGGCAGGGAATAAATCACAAAGGGAGGAGCTGGACTCCATTCTCTTTCTCTTTGAAGTAAGTTTTCCATACCATGGAACTAACTTATTTGAAATCTTGTCATGTGCTTGCTTATATCTTTACACTGAGGGTTAAAACCAGGTATCAGTCAAAATGACAGTAGGTGTCCATGATTATATGAGGTGAAAGGCAGAAAAGAACTGGGGCGTGCATTAAGTTTTCAGATACAATAATAAAAAAAAATAAAAATCTTATGCCATGGAAATGTCTGGCTTGAAGGAATATCCAGAGTTAAGAGATTTTATTAAAGACAAGCCAACTAATTTAGCTTGAAAAATAGTCTGAAATCTGCCTCTGAACAGTGTCATATGTAGTTAAGTACAGTTGTTTTATTAATTGGTTCTCCTCAGGTGGAAGACAGGTTGGTTGAACCAAAAGGGGGGAGGGAGGGGCTGGGGGAAGCTCCTTCAAATTTTGAGGCTTTCCAGTAAATTTTAATGGAAAGATTAACTAAAAATCTCCTTTTATAACGTAAATGCTTTACAGATATAAAAATGTAGCTGTTTAGTCCTGAGAAATCTCATGTGGTGAACTTGTTCTGCACCAGCAGCATACCTTATTGTAGTTCCCCTTGCAGTGCTTGAATGAGAATACATTCAGGATATGAGCGATGCATCAGTTCTAAGTAAATTGTAGATCATTCAGTTTTGCTCTTCCTTTTTAATTTTTTCAAATTACTGAGCACACTTTATATTGTGGTAATTCATGATGTATGAAGGAGAGTTTTAATTAACACAGCCAGTCAAAATTTCACAATTTGAAGAGTGAATAAGACTACCTCAGAAGACAAAAGAAGGTGGGATGCTTGTTGATAAGAAGGTATGGCTGTTAGTTTGAGCAGAATAACAGTTAATGAAATCCTTATGCTACCTCCTATAACTCAAATTTTTCTTTAAGTATATTTCTCTCTGTAGTTGCCAAGTCTGAAAATGTCTGTGATGACAAAATGCAAATTGCAAATAAAAGTTGCTAGTTGCTAAAATTAGCTTTTGAAATATGTTAGAAGGAAGTGTTTAATACCTTGCTTTGTGATTTAGCCTTTTTCTTTATTACCCTTGCAACCTGTGTTTCATTGACGCTTCTTAGAGTACACTACTTTTGACTTCAGTTCTTATAAAGTTGGGTTAATTTTGCAAGTTAATATTGTCCATTATTGAACAATAAATTCTAACATCTGTGGGGTTTGATCCAAATTCAGGATTTCCAGGAAGGTAAATGTAGAAAATGCGTGAAGAGGAGTCGTCTTGCTACGGGGCTTTCCATGTGAATTTGGTAACCATATATGTCAATAGCTTGTTTTCAAGAATATAAAAGTAATATAAATACTTCAAGAATATTTTACTTTACTTCAAGAATACTTCAAGAAATTTCAAGAATATAAAAGTAATATAGATAAAGTAATATCTGAGATATATCTTCTCAAAATGAATTGAAGATTATACAGTAATATGTATGTCCAAAGGAACTGAAGATCAACTCTCTGAAAGTGTCCAGCTTTTTTCCCAGTAGAATTTGTGAGCAAGTGCTCAATAACTGTATAGCCTCTGTTGGGCTAAAGCTGTTAAATAGTCTTTTTCTCTTTTTTTTTTAAACTAAATATATTTCAGTTCCGTATCGCATGGGTAGACTAGTTCAAGGCAATACTACTTATTTCTTACTTTGTCAGTGTGACAGTATGTCAGTGTAGTTATGTCTATTTTGAATGTGTAATATATTTGGATGTGAGCAAATTTCACTGGAGCAGAAGAAAGCCTGACACGTACAGTTTTGTTCATAATGTACACTGGAAGTCTTAACATATGCTTTACCTGTCACTGAATTCAGAGAGCAGTGATGCTGCAATCAACATCTAGTTAATTACTCTTGGATTTTTAGTTTTCACTTGAGTATTGCATGATAAAAATGTTAACTTTGTTTATATTGCAGGTTATATTTTTGGAAAAAAAAATCAATTTTCAATGGCACCCTAGGATTTGGAATTAATAAAAGGATTAAATATTCTTAACTCCTCTCCCCTTCCTCTAAAACAAAGAAACTACCACCAAAAAAAAGTAGCCTCAAAGATGTGGCTTCATTTTTCTTGCATTAATGTGTAGTTTGTCGATATAAAAATTAGATTAACTAGACTAAGAGTGGTGCTCTTTAGTCTAACATGCCTGTAATATGAAAAAATCTCTGAAAATAATTACATGAAATCCTGGAATTTTGTGGTCTCATCTTCTGAATTTGAGGCCAGGGACTTCATTTCAGTTTTCTTATTCTCCCTCCTTGAGCTACAAGAATGCATCTGAAAATGGGGTTGTGTTTTCTGATAGTTAGAGAATCATAGGATATCCTGAGTTGGGAGCCACACTGATCATCCATTCTTACTCCTCACTCCACACAGAACTGCCCAATGACCAAACCCTATGTCTGAGAGCAATGTCCAAACACTTCTTGAATTCTGGCAGGCTTGGGGCCCTTACCACTTCCCTAAGGAGCCTGGCCCAGTGCCTGACCACCCTCTGGGTGCAGAACCTTTCCCTAACACACAGCTTGATCCTCCCCTGTCCCAGCTCCATGCTGTTCCCAAAGAGCAGAGCTCTGTGCCTGCCCCTCTGCTCCCCTCGTGAGGGAGCTGCAGGCTGCCATGAGGCCTCCCCTTGGCCTGCTCTGCTCTGGGCTGAACAAGCCAAGGGACCTCAGCTGCTCCTGGTATGTCTTGCCCTCTGGACCCTCCCCTATCCTTGTAGCCCTCCTTCGGGCACCCCCCTATTAGTCTGATATCCTTCTTAAATTGTGGTGCTCCAGACTGCACACAGTGCTGAGGTGAGGCCACACCACCACGGAGCGGAGTGGAGCGATCCATTCTCTTGGCTGTCCAACAGTGCTGTGCTTGATGCCAGCCGGCCCTCTGGGCTGCCAGGGCACACTGCTGGCTCGTGACCAGCTTGCCATCACCCAGAACCCCGAGACCCCTTTCTGCAGGGATGCTCTGTGGCCTCTCGTCCCCTGGTCTGTGTATACAGCCAGGGTTGCCCCTTCCCAGGTCCAGAATCCAGCATGTGCTCTTGTTAAACTTCATATTGCTGGTGATTGCCCAGCCCTCTAATTTGTCAACATTTCTCTGCAAGGCCTCTCCATCCTGAGGGAGTCAACAGCTCTTTCTAATTTAAGTATTGGCTGCAAACTTAGTATGCATTTGAGTCCTGTGTCCAGTTCATTTATAAAAACATTAAAATATTTAAACATTAAACTGGCCCTAAAATGGAGCCCTGGGGAACCCCACTAGTGACTGTCTTCCAGCTTGATGTAACCCAATTTACCATAACCCTTTGAGCCTGGCCTTTCAACCAATTGTTCACCCATCACATTATGTACTTTTCTAACGGTATGCTGGACATTTTGTCCAGAACGGTACTGTGAGAAACGACCCTGAAAGGTTTTCTGAAATCCAATAAAATTACATTTTCTGGCGTCCTTTGATCAGCTAGGTGGATAACCTTGTCATAAAAAGAAATTAAATTTGTTGAACAGGACTTTCCCCTCATGAACCCATGTTGGCTGTGACCGACTGCATTGTTCTTCAAGTGCTTTTCAGTAACTCCCCACAGTAAACTTTTACATAATTTTACCAGGCCCTGAAGTGAGACTGACAGGTCTGTAATTGCCAGGGTCTTCTTTCCTACACTTCTTGAAAACTGGGACAACACTTGCCAGCTTCCAGTCACCTGGGACATTTCCAGATTCCCAAGACCATAGAAAAAATAATTAAGAGAGATCTTGTGATGACATCAGCCAGCTCTTTAAGCACCCTGGGATGAATCCCATCAGGCCCCACAGACTTAAGTGCATCCAGCTGGAGCAGTGAATCCTGCAGAAGCTCGGGGTTGGTGGGGAGTTTATTTTTACCACAGTCACAATCTTCCAATTCAGGGTGTTTGTTATTTATTAAATTTTATTTTTTATTTTTTAAATATTAGTAGTAGAGTCTGCTTTAGGATTTTGTATAAGGCAGCACCAAATTACATGAGGTCATATATCTGCTAGGCCTGTTTGGGTGGTAGGAAAAATGCTTTTGCTTATCCCTTCCTGCCCCCAAGTGGAGTAGGTATCACCTCGTTTACTGAGCAAGGCTGTGCATTTTAATTGCAGCTCATTAATAAGCTTGCTCTGTGGTCTTGAATAAGTAATTAAATTTCTGTGGCTATGTCATTGAATGGAAAATAGCTAATGCTTACTCACCCAGTTAAAGTGAATAAATATGTATTCCTGTGTCTTGAAAACAGGTGGCTAATAACCATTTAGTATAGCTTTAAAAACATCAGGAAAAGATACTACATGGAAAACATGAAGAAAGAAAGAAGCACATAGTTTTATATGAACAAAGTGCTGATTTGGTCCCAAGTGAGGAGAATTACATTACAGCCCAGTCATCAGTAGCTGAGAGGAAGGAGGAATAATTTGTGTGAAATTTGGAGTGATCTGCTTCATGGTGTTTATTTACTAGAAGTAAGTTTGCAATCCATTTATGTCTCTGACACTCGATAACTTAATGCATTGTAGGAGAACAGCTTTTAATGCACAGACCAAGAATATGTCAATCAGAATACAGGACATGAAAAAAATATAAATGTCAGGTAATTAAACATTCATATTGTCAGCCATAGGAAACAAAACTAATTTATTGTTAAGCTTGCCATATTTAATCTGTTGTCAGCATGAGCTAGGGTTTTCTTCTAATTAGCTAACTAGGTAATTACTTAGGATTAACAAATCCTGAACCCAAGTGCTGAGGGTTAGCTGTTTGAAAATCAATACGAATATTTATGAAAGGAATTGACTTATGTCTTTTCTGGTGTAGTTTGGTGGGCATTTTGCTGCTGTTCTTGAGTGACACCTGGTGTGTATATTAAGCAAAAGTAACATCCTTCTCCACAAATGCTCTGAAAACTAAGTTTACTCAATTGTACAATTAAGATTTTAATAAATTACACATCAGATATGTAGTTTGGTCATTCAACAGAACATCAAACAACATATTAATCAAAGAGAAAATAATAAAAGGGATCAATATGAAATTTTAATAGTGCATTTAAAAATGTTTTTACCGTTAATATTACAGAATTCTTAGATCTAATTTTAAATTTTCTAAAGTCTTTTGACCTTGTCCCTTTCCAAATAGAAATACAAGAAATGATACAAATCTGTAATTACCTTTTTATTTTTTCCTTGTTTCCACTAAAAGACCAAAATGATGTGCAAAACAAATTTGTTTTTCCTTTGGTAGGGCATAGCCATCTTTAGAGTTATATTGTGTTTTCAGAACATGTTCATGCTGTTTCTTTTGTTACTGTTTTCTGTGACTTGGAGGCATTGCTTGTTAGGGCTGTCAGTGGAGCACCATATATATCACAGAGCTTGTAAAAGGTGCACTATGTTTTTGTAAGTTTGCTACATCCCATAAAAGCATTATGGCATCACTTGATTGTGAAAGCTTGGAATTTTTTATAAGTTTTTTTTTTTTTCTCGCACGGTCAGATACTGATTCCTCTGACACTACAGTCCTTCTGCATCTGTAGCAAAATAAAAACACACTGTTGCTTTTGATACAGACATTTCTTTCCATTCTCTATAATGATGCTTTATTAGTTAAGAACAACCACGCCTCATGCTGGTGAAGTCATAAAATTCAGTACGCTGATTCAGTGTATTCACTGAATATTCACTGTATGAAATATTTGTTCTTAGAATTTCATAAATACTCCTCCTCATGTAGTAAAGTTTCTCCAAGTCGCTTGATCAATGTAGCCACTGTTGTTAAGTTTTTCAGGTGCTATCAGTGTAGCTAGGTATGACTGCAGTTTTGTAGACAGCTAAGAAGATGGGTTAGGTATTCCCGCCTCCCACAGACCATGCATGTACTAAAAGTTTATCAGTCTGGATTTTTTTGCTTGTTTATTTTTTTACCAATACGCATTAATGTAATTTAAAGCGCTCTCATGTTTCATGGTTTCTTTATAAAAGCATACTGTGTTTTTCATATAGTTTGTACAAGGAAGTTTATGCTGTAATCTCTTAATTCCTGTAAATCCACGTTTTGTATGGAATTTCTTCTTTCTTGAATGTGGTGAGAATATGAGCAGCATTTGTCCCTGGATCCAGACACAGAGTAAGCACAATTATTTTTTGGGGGGGAAAATCTACATAGTAATTACAGCTCTGAAAAGCTGTCTAATGTAACTCATATTGACCCTTTGTGATTACGCTTCTAGACCCTTTTATTTGTCAAGCGTAACCTTCCCCTGTATACCCCTTCTCCTGCTGAAAAGGGGAGAGGCTAGCCTTGGTTATCAATCAGGAACAGACAAAGCTGTCTGTTTTGACCTTCCTTAGAAGTTCAGCAGTAAAATTTTAATGTGTCATTCCTAGGTATGATTTGGCATATCCTGAATATGCACACAGTAGGTGGATTTAAATGTTAAGTGGATGTAAAATAGAAGAAAACAAATGTGCTAATAGCTTTTGCAGTATTCATACTGTACACTCATATTCATGGTCTGCTTTGGCTTTTGTGTAACACTAAGCATTTTTCCAGAGATGATAATCAATAAACTATTTGAACTTGCACAACCATACTTTGGGCTGTTTATCTTACAGCAGGAGGTACTGGATTTAATACAGCATTGTTGTTGTTAGAAGTGCATCTAAATATAAACTACAAATAGCACATACTCAGAAGATTAACATGCAGTATATATCCATTGAAATGTGAATTGGTCTGCTGTCAGAATTTGAATGCAACAATTGCAGAAGCAGCTGTATAGCCTAAATTTATTACTGCAGATGTGCACAAGTTACTGGTTCTGCAAATGCTAATGATAATTCAGCACAGGTTTATGATTGACTATAGTCTGTTAGTGACCCTTTTGAAAAGTAGATTACAGACAATATGCAGTAAATACACTACATCTGTCAGAGGAACACCTGCTGTGATGGTGGGTGACCAGATAGATAGGTCTGTGCACAGATGCAGTTTAGGAATGTACCCTTCTTTTTTAGAGCCACCTAGTAATACACACTGATATCTATTAACAATATATAACTTTGGTTCATTATAGACTAAGATTGCAGAGGGTATTTTAAATATTGCACTCCTTGATTGCACTGTACGTCTACTTTATACGGACTATTGCATTGGTTAGCAATATTGGTTAAGCAGCTTAAAACCAATTTCAAACCAACTGTGATTTTAAAAGCTTATTCTCAATTTCATAAAAACCTGCATCAGTGAAACTTGCAGTAGTTTTTCATTTATAACTATTTTGGAAGGCTTTAGAGCTATTTTGCTGTTCTTATGTGCAAAAGGATGCTATTCCAGTATCTTTAACATTTCCTTAGGGTGGTTTGCTAATCTGAGGATGTTGCTTCTAATTACTTGCATTTTGATTTGAACAAAAGTATGAGTAAAATTGAATTCTGCAGAACAAAATTGTGCAGTGAAGCCAGACAATGTAAAAAGTACTTGTAAAATTGTTTGCAAGGAATAATCATGTCAAGTTTTTATTCTCGAGTTCTTATTGCCACAGGTACTGGTTTCTAATTTCTTGAGGTTATTCCTTTTATTTAACTTTCTTTTTACTGTTTGGATTTTCCTCATGTCTGTACAGGTAGGTGGCTTAATTTCCCCCTCTGTAGGTTATCTTACACTTGAAATCAAATTACGATTAAAAGTTTCAGCTTTAAATTCAGTTTTTTTTGGGTTCTGTTACAGCTTTTCAGTTGGCTCCATTTCCTACTGCGAATACAACTTCCCCTGTTTAGCATTGTCTGTCACACAGACTTGGTTGGCTGATTCTCAAGCTCAATAGAGTAAAAAGGGCTTATTTGTTTATGACAATAAAATTGCTTATAGCCGTTCTTGCCAGCACATTGAAGAATGGCTGTCTGAGCCATTCACAGTTTGTGCTGCTGTAATTATGATTGATTCATCTACTACTGTTATAAAATAACATTGATGCTATTTGTAGAGCTTTGTGTTCTAAATTCCAAATGTACATTGTGTATATTTGACTTCAGAGGTCTTTCTGTTTAATGTTATGCCTGGGGAAGAATAAGTGTCTTGCATGCTTTGGGCAGACATTTTCCCTCAACAAATTACTATAAATAATTTACTGATGCATCAACTAGGGTGTCCTTTTATGTAGATATAGCTGCCACAGGCATACTGACTTCATTGAGCTCATGGCCTCAGCTAAATCAGTGAATGATAGCAAGAAAATTTCTAAATTTTTGCAGCTTTTAATAGTTGAACCTTCTGAAACTCTTGTACAGATACTGCCAAATAGTTAGTACTTACACATATAGGCATAGTAGAGCTGTTTTACGTTTGACTTTTCCTTAAAGTAGATACACTTGCCAGCTGACTAATAGGAGCTGCTTATTATGTACAGGTTGTATCAAAAAAGCTATTTTTTTCCTCAGCATCCATTCCCCTGCAATGATTATTCTGAAATTGTCATTGACATTGCCTCTGAGAGCACAATCAATCAGCAAGAACACATTCGATTTTGTTGGTTAATAAGACACTCTGCATAGTGTGTTACAGAGCAGCAAAGCTTATCATCTCACATTTGTGCAAGTTAAGCTGGAAAACATCCACAGGCTAGGGATCATCAGTGGAAGATTTGCCATGAGCCTTGGCTTTCTCTACATTGTACATCAGGGCAGTGTAGCATGCTGTAATGGATGTGAAGCTACCAAGCATGATAAGATTCAGCAAAGTTGCCAAAAACAAGATCGTTTTTAAAAGAAATTGCAGTATTAGTTAAGTCAGACGGAATCTGTTGAAATTCAAACCTTGGTATTTTTTTTTTTTATTTTACTTTGTTAAAATAGAGAGAGATCTTGCAGAAGGCAGTGTCCTCTGTAAACTAAGATTTAAACTTAACATTATTCCTAGTCATGCAGGAAGTCTGGAAGAAAAAGAACTATGGATAATCAGTTAAAAGAACTGACAGATACCCTGATGTGTTGATCAGTAGTAATACCTAATTTCTATTTCAAGTGTGCTATAATGGATTACCATATAGATGCAGCAAAGCACTAAGCATTAAATAGATCTATGTGTTTTCTGAAAAAGCAATATTATTTCACACTGTGGGGTTTCTTAAAATATTTCTTATTAGTGTACTATGAAACTACAAGCAAGATCTCAATAGCCAGTTTGGATTCACAGCAGTGCTGGTAAAAGTCTAGGCTGTAGTGGAAGAAACTATCATTTGTTTTATAGGAATGGCAATAGGAGTTTTTTAGAACACCAGGGGTTGGGAGAGTGAGGAATATGTTCTTGGAAATACTAAGTTGAAAGCACAACAACTGGTGCTTGTTCATGACATATAATATTATGTCACCATCTTAGTGGTGTACTAGTACTGTACACCATTATGTACCATCTTAGTCTTGTGACTCTAATGCACATATGTGAAAATAAACCTATTAAGAGGGCATTGTAACCTTAACCTTGAATTTACTTGTAACATTCAGAAGTTTTCATTTAATATATAAACTTTTAACCATGACAATGCATATTTGCACTGCAGGAGAATTTAGATGATTTCTACTCATTCTCATCTTCTGCAAAGCTTTGATATTTTCAGTAGTCACTGTGATGTTAGTAATTTAATTTGACTTTTAAAATTACTTCAGTTTACTGTTTGGTAGCCTTGGGCATGTGATTAATCACACCTCTGCTTTTTTTCAAATTGCACTGGTATTTTTTCCTGGTTTTGAGATGCTGAAAAGGTGAAAGGCTTGAGAAACAACTGAAGTGTCCCAATTTTTGCTATATATAGAGATTTGGGGATATGGAAGCTTTCCCCAGACAGGAACTTCTGTCCTCTTACTACTTCTTTCAACCCTTAAATTGTTTTGATGCAGCCACCTGGTAAGGGTGTTTTGATTCTGTGTTTTTTGTAGTTTTTTTTTTTAAGAAAAAGCGCACAAAATTGTAAGCGTGTTTTTTCCTTCTCCTAACTTCCAAGCTTCATGTGGTTTGAAGTCTTGCTTTTTCCTGGTGGTTGTCAGACTCTGGAACAGCATTTGTGTTCCAGATTTGATGTGGACATATTACAATTCAGTAACATGGGGGTGCGAGAGTTATTCTTAAGTTCTTTTTCAGAGTAGTCTTCATTATGTAGCTTTGACGCCTTATCAGGTTATGCAGCTTACACCTTATCATAGTTCACTTTCTGGAGGTGAATTTTGTGTCTAAGTTGAGGTGAAATTTTGTAACGTATAAAATACTGCCTGTATTGCATGCTGTCACATCTCTGGCCTTTCCCAAATAACTGTTAACATGCTCTGCATCTTGCAGAGACGGCATGGTAAAATCTAGCTTCCCCAAATGTGCTGTTGTGTTCAGAAACAGCAAACAAGGGGTGGCTATTTGTTTCCATCCTGAGCAGCTGAGATGCTTAAACCTGAAAAGTTACTCTAAGAACATTGCTGAAGCTCTTGGAAAATGGGTATTGTTTCTTTTTGCAACTAAGGAAAATATAGTTGTGCATCACCAGATTATTTTCACAAACTGTCATTAATAATACATGATTATGCCATGCCTAATGTTTTAAGACTCAGACTTCTTTAGTGAAAAAGGCATATATTTTCTATTTTTTTGTGTTCTAAAATAAAGAATTTTACTGTAACATCTTAAATATAAGAAGATAAGCATTTTCACTAGTGTTATTACCAGATTATGACAGATTTCTAATGAAACCTTATTATACAGAAGTGCTTGATTCTTTAGAAGTTTAACAAAGTTGGTTCTCAGTAGTTAGTGTTTCGGAACAAATGAGATAGAAATTCCATCCAAAGAGAAGCTGAAGGTATCGTGTTGCAAAGCTTGTCACAGGGTGGCCTATGAAAGGAAGGTTTTGCTGTAATGATCTACCGTACTTCCTTTAATGTCCTAAAAATGGAAATAAAATGCACGTGTTTTGGTTTGTTTCTCCTGTAATAAATGTGAAGATGTTTGAAGGTTTCTCCCTGTGGTGCATTCTGGTACTCGAATTCAGACAGCATTTTGTTGCCCACCTGTACGAGGGGTTTGCTTAACGTACCTGTTGTCCCGCGCTGCGGGCATGTGGTGTGTCAGAGCTAAGGGCTGCCTGAACACGGACCCAGCGCTGCTCCTGCCGGCTACCGCAGCACTGGAACTGGTGACCTGAGGTGTTCCTGATGTAGGTCAGGAGCTCCTTTTTGCCCCATGCCAAGCAAATAAATGATTAATGTCAGAAATAGTCTTGCAAAGTGGTGGGCTGCTAGTATTTTAATATTTATGTGGATAATTATAATTCTTTGTCTGTGGATCCTGCAATCTGATTGGCAGAAACGTGGTCCTTAACTGACAGGTAAAGCCCAAATGTGAGTCATGGCCTCATTTTTAGCCAGTCAGATCCTCCATCCTGAGCGCATCGTTCTGCCCGCGGACAGGCAGCTAGACCTCCGGCACCTGCCGCCCGGTCCTTCCGTCCCTGCTGCCGCGATGGCCCGGGGATGGGGCGGTGTGTGTAGCACTGAAACAAAGTGCGAGGACACGGAAGGAATGTGCCTGATTTATTCTTTTATTCTGGGTAAACTTTTAGAAATGCCAAATCCTGTTTAGGGAACGTGTGCTGTGGTACGGATAAAGGAAGACCGGTCTATCTGCGTGACCCGAGGTCTAGTTCCCTAAGTCTCTGAACTTGTCATGACTTCCATCCTCTGCCATGGAGAAAGGAATGTTCCATTTTCAAAAAGACTGTGACTTTGAGTGTTGTATACAATTGCTGAAGCACTTTGTTGTCAAAAATTATAAGAAGTCTGTCATAATCCATCTCTCAAGCATACTGTTTTTAAACGCAATAATGATTCATGTGTTGGCTGTCTCCAAAGGACTGTCTAAAACCCAAATTCTTGCTTTCTTGGCTGTGATGCTTTATTTCCTCATGACCTTTTATGTGCAAAAGACCAACAAATGGGTCACCATTGCTTTGATGACTTGTCATTCATTTTGCATCCTGCATGTAGTTTTTCTGAAAACTTAATGACTCTTTGTTATGCAGAAATTGCTTCTGGTAATTTTGTTTGATGATTACAAGGAACTCTGACTGCTGGTCATATATAGCTTTGTTTAATTCATTTCTAAAAGTAGATGTTGAAACTAGTTTCACATAGAACTTCTTAATTTCATATAGAACTTCTTAATTTCATATCCAAATGGCTGAAAAGTTGTAAGATCCAGATGCATTTTTATGTGAAATCTATGCAAAACCATGTGTGTTCTCTTGCTTTTTTGAGAAGCTGATCATCAGTAATTTAGCTGTCCTGTACTAAAAAGACACCTGCTTGCCAAGTCCTAGTCTATAATGCCAATCCTTTTTTTTTAAAAAAAAAAAAGAAGTGCCTTGGAGCCTGCTGACTTAAACTCCCTTTAAAAGCCATATTTACCAAAGTAAGACCCCTAAATAGTTTGGGTTTATTCAGATTACCTAATAAACGTTACTGTCCACTAAACTGACAAAGAACATTTGGAAGCCCCAAATGTTCTTTGCAACTGAGATTATAGGACTCCATTCAGGAAAGCGCTTAGGCATATGCTTAAATTGCTTTGCTTTGTTGGTGCCCTGCAGAGTAACAAAACTAAGGGGAAATGGGCTTGACCAAACCTCTTTCTTTGTTTGATCTGCCTCTGTTAGCATCAGCCCAAAACTACAGAGGAAGATCACCGCATATTATTCCACATAAGTGCTTTATTAACTGCATGCGCTATGAATTAAATTAGTCTAGCTTTGTGTAATTTGGCTTGGTTTCACTCAGCAGCTGAAAACGCAGGTAAATCATCTCACAGCAAAAATAACTGCACCGCTGTCCATCTCTGCCTTAGCTGGGAGATCAGACCACATTAGCTGATGAAAAGGCAGACCTAAGCCACTGAAGCTCAAAATCTGGAATGTATCAATCTAACAACAGTCATTACCAGACACTTCAGAAAAATGTAACCCAAAGTGAGCCTCTTAGAAGGAAATTTTACCTGTAACTTCTTCATTATAAATCAGTTTATATTCTGAAATGCTGGGGCATTCCAAGACAGGGGGAAGGTAAAAGCAGCTCATGCCAGTGCCATGGTGTTGATTCAGGACTGTTCCAAGTACCTTCCTCTGTAACAAGAGAGTAAAGTAATGGGCAGCAGTTCTAATTACAATAGGTATCTGCTTTCTATTGTGTTCTCTCTCTGTATATATTACCATTTCATTTATGTTTTGTGTATTAGTTTGTCTGTATCCTCTGAATGAGCCAGTTTATTATGGAAAATTTGACTATTTAGTTTTGTTTCCTGCAGAAAATATTGCAGCTACTACCTGAGAGGATTTTTTATCGATGGCATTTTCGCAGTATAGGTAAGAAGGAATGGTTTAAAAATATTCTAGTAAAAATAAGGTCAATGTTTTCTGTAGTCACTTACCTGGTTCCGCAAGTCCTTTAAACCACAGACTCGCTTCGTTTTGCCCGATACACAAATAGTACTTCTGTATGAGATTTGCAGCTGAAAATTCTTGAAACATCTGGAAAATCTGTTTACCTGCTAAGATAGCTAGCTCTGTGTGTTCTCTGTTTTGTGTGGTTTTGGTTGCTTGCTTCACTTTTATTTTTGCATGAAAGCTCTTGGATTTTTTTTACCTTTGGATGTACATGGGTCCTCTTCCCTTTCATCTCTTTCTAGCTACTAGATGATGAGGGATTTAAATCAGCACACCTTTTCCTAATTAGGTCTCCATTTGCATTCACAGACTAACACCAAAAATCAAGACTGAGGAGGGTTATGGAATCTATATTTGACTCTCTTTCAAATTTGCATTGTGACAGTCTTTCACGAGTAATCATGTGTGAGATTGCCCATACAAATTCATAGTAGTAAAGATTGTTCTTTGTGTAAAAATACATGCTGTGTTGAACTTGAACCTTGTCTCTTTTTGGAAATATATTCTGTAACATTTCTGCTCTGAATTGGTGGCTGTTCAGTAGTTGAGCACAGGCTGTGCTAAATTAAATGTGAACCATTGTACTGCTGCAGTGGATAAGCGCTTAATTTCTTCTGTGATATTCCTGTGATATTATTCTCTGTGCAGTTTAGTTCATTAATATTTGTGACGCACTCAGTTATCACACTGTGGGAATTAAAGGAGAAATTTGTGGTTTAGTGCTAGAATGGTAAAGCAAAGAGATTAAGGACAAAAGTATAAACTTCTTAGGAGCTCTTTTTTTTTAACATCTTTTCTGAGCGGCCCACAGTTTGTTGGCCTTTTTAAGTGGAATTCTGAACACACAGTATGTCTGCAAGTCTGGCCCCAGCTGTCCCAGTGATCCTTCATTTAATGGAGGAGTTGCCAAGTGCCATGTTGCAATATTGACGCTGGCCATGACAGGCATGAGATAGATACCTGTGGATGGCATACACTTGGTCAAACCAAGAGGCTATCTGTTCTTTGTCTGCGCTCCATGGTATTCCAGTACATATTCTGGGTGCTGGAGCAAGGGAGGGAATGGGAGGAGTCCAACAGAGAGAAGTCTTGGAGCTGGTAAAGCTCTGCTTCTTTCTCTTACTCCCCTGTCCATTCGGCATGCTTCATAGGCAAGTATTTTGCAGAAGAAAACTTCATAAATGTAGAACCGAAGGATGCATTGCAACTCATGCATAGAAAGAACAGAATGAAGTTGTCACCTTAGTTAAGGCACTCAGAGTACTTGGCTTAGGACTTCATATTCTTCCCTTAAGCATTAAGATAAGAGGGACCTAACAGGCTTTGTTTGGTTACTTGTGAATTTCGGAAATATAAATAAGAAAAGCAGGATTAATTTTTCTGAACCTTTTTTTTTAGGTTTTCATGTAGGTAGTATAGGGATTTTGAGCAGATCTTAAAATTATATTCTAAAAATGCTGAGGGGAAAAAGGTTTAACTGTCTTTATTTTCAAGGTAGTTAATTTTCTAATTATTTAAATGTTCCCTGTGGCCTGAGGTGCTCATGTAATGAATATTTTGGCCCTGAGATCATGTACAGGAGACAGAAGGAAAAATTTATTCCTCTCCTCATTTGACCAGATTGAATAAATCAAGTGGGTGCAGGAATACTGAAAGGTAAAATACATTTATTTTGATAGTCAAAACAACTTGTAATCCATTGAACTAGTTTAACTTGATGATTTCCTCTGAACTAAAAATCTTTGATTCATTACTACTGTGAAAATTCTGTTTCTGAGTGCTACCAAACTGGTCACAATATTCTGTCTTGCTGTTTGTTAAAGGAAATTGGACAAATTATGCTGCTTTGGGAGGGGAGGGGGATTTATTTCTTCTGTGTAATACTTTTGTTGGTTAGTTGGTTTGGTTTCCAGCACCATTTCATCAGCTGCAATGTGTTTTCTCAGAACAATGTACTTGCTGTTGCAGAAGAAATAATGAGTTGAAGTTAAAGGTCAGGGCAAGGGCTATTCCCACATTTCCAGTTAGCAGTGACAAAAATAAAAGGAGACATCTGCTTGACTACTTTACTTCCATTTCATCTGACTTAGTCTAGAATTTGATTTCAGTCAGTTGTTTCATAGCTACTATATTCTTTATATTTATGCTCCTCTTGAATAGTCGTATTTGGATAGATTTATAGCTGTGTTCAATAAATGAGCTAAATGATTTGGTGTTGCAATTATTTACAAGTGTGTCTTGTGATTTGCTTTTTGCTTAATGTTCATGTGTGTTAATATGTATTTGCTATATAAGTTAATAATTTAAAATTGTGAAATGGTGAATCTTGAGGGGTCACATTTAAGTAAGGCACATAATTCTCAAATCCAGGTGAAATAACAGCTGAGTGCTACTTTACGTTATTTTTCTAAGAATTGGATTGAAAATGTTTTGTAACTAAAGCATTTGATGTATAAGATCTCTTTGAATTAGATCAGACTTCTGAAGTTAGGGATAGTTGACCAGGTATTTTTAAAACCAGAATAAAAATGTTTTGCAATTTTAATGTATACATATTTTTAATAGACATATACAATATTATACAGATTTCTAGCATTTTTTCTTATCATAATAGTAAATATTAGTCTATTTGAATGCATTATTCCTACAAGTTGGACTTACTATGGTCCACTTGTTCTTTGCAGAAACTAATACATTTGCCTAAAATTTTAAATACACTTGTTTAAAGCATTTTCCCCAAACTAGCAGGTCAAAATTTTCCCTAGGTACTTTATTTTTCAGTGAAAATAATTTGAGAAGATTATCATCTGACTAAAAACAAAGTACCTTGCTGTAAAGAGACATTGTATTTGATGTTAAAGAACTATTTACCTGATGATGATGATGATGATGATGGTTGTAAATTCATTCGTTTTGTTTTTTCTCGCTCATAAGTTTTCTTTTTCTAAAACACCAGTGAAGTAGCTACATAGTAAATAGCATGAAAGTAGCTTTTTTCTGTAGTGTTTTTTTAGAAAGCATTCTGGTAGAAAGTGACCATCTTAGTATCTGATATACGTCTATTTCTTTTTCTAATCCAGGGTCGATTTTGAAGAAACTTTTGCACACTGGAAACTCCCTCAAGGTATCTCTCTTCAATGATGCATCCTTATTTCTTTTTACTTTAAACTGTATGAAGCATATTACTTTACAGATTTTCAGTATCAGTTTTTCAGATTTTTAGGCTTTGTAATTTTAATTATTCATCTTTTAATCACAAATTTTAATGTTGTAACTAGATTATTTTAATATTCGTATTATTCAGTTGTTCTGCAATTCTGTAACCTTTCTAAACTTACCTAAAGAAGGTAGCAACATGTTTTGCTTAATTCTTCATCTTTTCAGATCTCTCTAGCATTAAGTGCACTGTATTAAATACATTGGTTGCTTGTTTGCCAAATAGTTTTAAATCCACTTTTCTAAATAAATTGCTAAAACTAAAATTGCATCTTGCATAATGAAAAAGAAGAAAGTAAATTTATGGAGTACTTTACCTTGGGTGGTTTGTTGCATCGTAGTTTTCACGAGGATCTTCTGGTCCTGCTGATGCTGAAGACAGTGGCTTGCGTGGGCTGTGCGGGGCCAGGATTTCAGGCTCGGCAGGGCTGGAGCAGGGGCAGCTCCCCGGCCGCGCGTTCCACTTGCTGCTGTTCTTCCTACACCACTGGGCTGAGCTGCCTTTGGCCAATCAGTCGGGGGAGCACAGCCATGGGATTTTGGCCTCTAGCTGAAGTTGGAGCAGTAATACTGTCTCTTTAGAGTGCCACCACCTTGGTTACAGTTTGCTCCTGCCCTTCTCTGCTTTTGTTAAATAAGTGATGTGATTATTCCTGGTATGACCGAAAGACTTGCTAGCACAGAATTCGAATGAATGTACTTGTCCTGCACTTTCTTAACTACTTAACTGTATTACTGTACTTTCAAATTTGTTTTAATATTTTTTTCTACAAAATCATCCCCTTGTAGATAAGATGTGAAGGAATCCGACTGTTTCTTCTCTGGCTTCAAGCACTTCAGACTAACTGTGCAGAAGAGCAGATATTAATATTTGCGTGCCTTGTGCCTGGTTTTCCACCAATTATGTCCTCACGAGGTCCCTGTACACTAGATAACCTCATTAGTCCTCCTAATTCACCAGATGGTGAGTAAACTGGAATTTTAGAATAGAATTCCTGTGCTAGGTGTTTCACTTCCCCCCTTCCCCTGAAGTCATAGTGGAGCTGTAGAGCTGCTTGTGGGAAAGATGTCACAAGGATGATGCAATTTGTCTTTGTAATTCAGAGATGGGGAAAGATTTGGCTTTGTTGCAGCTGTAGCGCCTTCAGGTCTTGTCATTCTGAGTTCAGAACAGTTGTGGTTTTTTTTGTTGTTGTCTTTTTTTTTTGAATTGAGATGCAGTTACATGAACATGTTACTGCAAAATATGTTGGTATGTAGATTTACAATTTACTGGTTAATCTGCAGTGGCTGTTTGTGTTATCCCTTCCAAACTGCAATAAATCAAAGGTTGGTGCTGTCCTCAGTTACATGTGGTGGGACTTGGCGAAAATATGGGAAGCCCAAGCAGTTTTGGCTTTGTGCAATTTATAAGCACATTAGTAATCATTATCAAATTGATTTTATTGTTTCATTATTTTCAGGTTTTCCATGTTTAAAGCATTCTCCTTTTATTTCAGCTAAGATTTTTCCAGAAGAAATTACCCCACTTTTGCCAGCTGTTTCTGGAGAGAAAATTGCAGATGACCAAACCTGCTATTTTCTTCAGCTACTGTTAAAATATATGGTAATTCAGGTGCGTAGGATATAATGTTTTTAACTATTCATGTTTGAAGGACTGTATAGTGTTAGAACATCATTTGCACTGTTTCTGTACAGAGCTGCTCTTGCCCTTTTCCAGGAAGAAGCTTTTGTCTGCATTTTCTTATTTTTTCTTTTAAAAGGAAAATCATCCCCAAGATATTTTTTGTGTGCCGTTTTTGATAAAAATACTAAATTTTCTCAGAAATGTGAACAAAATTTATTAATGTTACCCAAACTTGCACAAAGTTTTACTTTGCATCCATAAAGATTTCTCTTGAAATTACATGTATGATTCCTTGGTGTTGATCTGTTCAGGAACAAGAGTGCCTTTAAAAACATAGATGTCAGCCTCTTCCTTGTCAGTGGAAATTGCTTGTGCCTTGAGTCAAGTATCTCGAAGGAGTATTGCATATGTGTGCAGCCATTTTAAACCTAGGCATTGGGTATGTTTCTGATTAAAAACTTACTTGTGATGAAAGTGTAGCCCAGAGAGATTCATAACTGTGTCTAAATTTACAGGTAAGAAGCAAGTTTGTTAAAAACATTAATACTGCATTTTCTGTGTTTCACTACCTTAAAACAGCACAAATATGCTGGCTTCTAATGAGATTGCTTTCTTTGATGTGCTAGAGTCCTCATGGTAATATCCTATATTCTTACTGTTGTTATTGTAAAAAAAATGGGACAGTGATAATTTTTCGTCTTTCTTATTAAAGCACAATTATTCATCTTTCATATTCTGTAGAACAGCATTTTGTCATCGAT
Organism: Cygnus atratus; assembly: GCF_013377495.2. Classification (NCBI taxonomy): domain Eukaryota; kingdom Metazoa; phylum Chordata; class Aves; order Anseriformes; family Anatidae; genus Cygnus; species Cygnus atratus. Next base: position 119,887,154 of record NC_066364.1, read on the forward strand.
GTGTAATGCTTCTCAGTATAATTATTAATTTGAAACTTTTTTTGTGTTTCTTTCTTTTTAACTCCATGGCAAAGGCTGCAAGTTTGGAGTGGAAGAATAAGGAGAACCAAGACACCGGGTTTAAGTTTCTGTTTACCTTGTTTAGAAAATACTACCTTCCGCACTTGTTTCCATCTTTTACAAAGCTAACTAACCTCTACAAACCTGTTCTAGGTAAGCAGTGAATTTTGTCTTTTAAATAGAAAAATAATTAATGGTGGCTGTTTTCAGTAGCATCTCTGTTATCTGGTGGCATACTACTACAGTTCTGGTGAATGAGGATTTTTCCTCTCTTGTCTCTTGATTTGATTTTTTTCCTAGTACAACTTTTCATTTTTTGTGATAGTCCAGGAAGTTGCTGCTGTTCATTGCTGCATATGGGCTGGCCAGGTTCTTCTTTCCTAAGAAGAATCCTTAAATGTTTCCTTAAAATACACATGCATAGCATTTATATCAAGTGAACAAGGACTTGATGTAACTGTGATGTGCAATCAAGACAGAACATGCTCTCTGACAGGGTTTTTAAAAGAAATTTGCCCAAGTGTGAGGAAGCAGCTAACTGAAGTTTTTCTTATTTTACTTCTTGTTTCCTTGAAGAGAAAAAATGAACATGAAGGGCTAAATGGAAGGAAACAGAGATGTAGCTATGAAAGAAACAATGAGCTAGTTTGTGTTGCTAGAAGCATCTCTAGGAAGCGCAGCTGTAGGATTAAAAGCATGTTATTTTAGGAATGCTTACATTTTTCTTTGACCTTTTCCTAATGTTCTATTGAATTATATATTAGAGTCAATAGGAGCAGTGTTGTTAATACTCACCTGATGTACTGCAGCCTCTTTTTCATCATCCTTCCCCTCCTTTCTCTGACTTTTAGCTCCTGTCCTTTGCAATTTAGTGTCTAAAGTCACCTCTGTGCCACTTCAGCTGCGTTGCTCACACCTAGAGCACAGTCCTTCCCTGTTTTTCAGCTGTATACAAGTGATTTTTTCCCTCGAATCTATGCATCTGAGTTAATTATGACCCATCCTGTCTCCCTTTGGCAATCTTCCACTTCTTCCCATGTGTTTTCTTTCTTTTATTTCAGCTTGTGTCATGCTCTTTGCAGCTGGCTAACATCTCTTTTCCATGTGCTAAGTGCCCTTTTTCTTCTTAATCTTTTTACTATTGAGTATTCTTGTGACACCTTCTCTTTCTTGCTCTACCTTACCAATAAAACTCTGAAAGTTATAAAATTAACTTACGTTGCAGAAGGAGTAGTTCTTCGTTTCAGATTTTACCTTTCTATTTGCAGCCCTTCTCTTTTGCTTTTCTTTGTTTTGCCTGATACAAATTATGAACTTCAAGAGAGATTTGTGCTTTTATTCTCTTGCTTTTCTTTAGAAGTAATAAAATTATGAATATAAGCGTTAATATAATAAAAACAGTCAGTCATTGCATCTGTTATTTCATATGGACAAAATGTTGTTGGTGACATGTTCAATGCATTTAACTGAAGTCTGGAAGCAATTACAATTTTTTAAGATTAGATTTTCTTTACATCTTCTCTTTTTATCTCACCAGATATTCCTGATATAAGACCAAGACCAGTATACATTACTGCAACACGAAACAATGAAAATGTCTATAGCACAAAAATTCCATATATGGCAGCTCGAGTTGTTTTTATTAAGTGGCTTGTTACCTTCTTTCTTGAAAAAAAATATTTAACTGCTGTTCAGAATACAAAAAATGGAGGAGAAATGCTCCCTAAAATTATTCAGGTGTGCTTTAAAGTTTACCTTTTTTTTTTTTCTTGCATGTGTGCTAGAAACCTTGCAAATGATCACAATACACTGACAACTGAAAGAAGAAAGAAATGCAGTTCCCCAGTGAATAAATTATGTACTCGTAAATTGATTTTTTTCTTTGATGAAGGAGGGAGTCTTCAAGGGAATCCCTTTAGTAATTTATTATTATTTTTTATTCTCATAGGTATTTAACTTAATAGTTTCATCAGTATTATCTTTAGACTTTTGGAATTTAATCTGTAAACTGTCAAACTTATTTGTGGCATAGACTGTTTCCCAGTAACGTCAAAGGCCATTTTGTTTTACTCTTGATTATAGCAGCTCTTTACAATGAGATAATAGAAAAATATTTTACTTTCAAATTGCTGGTTGAGATTTCTGTAGGATTAGGGACTTAAAATTAATCTTGTAGAAATAAATTGTTTTAAGAGATTCTCCAGCTTTCCATTACAAATCTAGAATCAATGTCAATTTTATATTCTTCTCTTGAATTGTAGGTCAGTGTCACATCTGGATTGAGTGGAAAAGCATTTATTAACTCTGAAAGTCAAACTGTGTATTTTCATGTTAATTGCTTTTGAAGTTTGTAGTTTGTTTTAAAGTGTAGAATTTTGAAACCCTGGAACAGCTAGATGTAGCTTACTTACTGCAAGCACTTTTTATTAATCTTTTTTTTTTCTTATTGGAATTTGCACCTTCTGTATAGTTGCTGTACCATTGCAACTGACATACCCTGGAAAATGAATTTTCTTCTCTTCACTGAATTTTATAGGACACTGATACCAATTAGATATTTACGATACATAAAGATACTGCTGCCCTCAAAATGGAAACTGGTCAAAAGTTATCACTTAGCTGCAGTTGTGTCAGCTTTTGGCACATGCTGACTTTTTAGTGGTTTTAAATTTCACTGCCTGTAGCCTGTGCTTCACTTGTGTGGCAGAACTGTACAAAAACATTCATTATCAAAAGCAGTAGAAATGTTATTGATGCTCTGTTACTGCTCACTTTGACGAACAGACGGCAGCCTTATTTAAGTAAACAAAAGCAGAACTGCATTTGGGTAATGCTTTCGGTTGGTGGAAGTGGGATTCTTTTTCTGGTAACTCAATTGCAGTTTTACTGACTTTCTTCCAAAGGCTAAGTCCTCTTTCTTCCCTGGACTGGATCATTTTAGCCAGACACGGTTCAAGATGAAATGATGGAAAAGACATGCAACACTATGGCAGAACAATGCCTGACAAAGAACGGTTAGGAATGTCTAAGAGTATGAGCCATGTATAGAGCTGTGATCCATCTTTTCTCAAAAATCGAAGGGACTTGGAGAAGTTTCTCCATTGTGTCTCCCTCCACTCCCACCACTGCACGTCTTCTTTTTTGTCTTGGGGAGTGGTTGACAGGTCAGTCAGCTGTTCTGGGCTGGGGGGACTCATAGAAAGTATATATCATATAGAGTACAAGACCAAATTCCTTCTTGTATCAAGAAGTAGATTGAAAATTGCACTTCCTGGTGGCTGGAATCCCTGCATGCAATGTGAATGAGTGTTGCCCAGTAAGTACCCCAGATTTTTGACATGCAGTACTCCAGTAATTTAATTAGGCACGTGTTTTCTTCTGTGTAGACTGTTGGTGTTGTGAACCAAGATAAAAACCCAGAGCTGGAAACTGGCATGTCTTATGCAGGCGAGCAGGAGAGAAGCCATTCGAACAGCAGCACCTTGTCTGACCGACGGCTCAGTAATTCCAGCCTCTGCAGCATCGAAGAGCAGCATCGAACTGTTTATGAGATGGTGCAGAGAATCCTCTTGTCCACACGAGGATATGTTAACTTTGTTAATGAGGTGTTTCGACAGGTACGTGTGGATGTGTAGTTGCCGTTACGTGTTTTTTTAAAAAGGAAATGTTATGGTCATTAGAAGGAACACTGAAGGCTGCTGGTCAGATAACTGGTCAAACTTGATGTTAATCACATGAGCACCCACTTATTTTGGAGTCCTTCCTAGGTCTAGTTTTAATGATGAAGTAAAAAAATTCTGTGGGAACAGAAAGATGTTGCTGATGCTAAACAGCAATTTGTCATACTTGAATTTGACACTTTATTAGCTTGCTATTTGAAATAGTAAGATTCTAGTTCCTGTGGTCACAGTCAGTATTTAATGTCTATTTGGACATTATTGATTGCTTCTGCTCGTACTTTTTGTTATTTTGACATCTTTTCTATTGTTTGGGATAAAAATACATGACCTACTGGAAATTCACCTTCTTCTTTTGATATGTTATCAAGGCAGCAGTTGGTTGAAACATCAGTTTTAGGTCACATAAATGTAGAGGAGACACCCTGCAGAAGATGAGTGAATACACATGCTTTACTGAAAGTGTTTTGTGTGGCACAGTGTAAGAACTTGTACAAGTGCTTTTTGTGGGATGGATGGCATTTTGACAGGGAGTGTTCTGTGTATGTTGAGAACCTCTGTGGTATGCTGCCCTCTCCTGGTGTTTGTTCAGAGTGTCTTTAAAGTTAGACCAGCTTCCAGGGAACAAAGGCTAGTACGATGCAGCACTTTTATCTTTATTAAATATGGTCAGTGTTCAGTAACTGAAGCAGATAATAGTACTTGGATCCTTTCTGTGTTTATCTCTCCCTTACAGGAATCTCACTAGTCCCTATGAATTCCGCAATGCTTTTTATATATATATATATATGTATATATATATATATATATATGTATGTATGTGTATATATATATATATATATATTCTTTCTACCTTACTTCTCAGCCTTACAGAAAGCATTTTTTGTAGTGGCCATTCATCCCACTGATGAGCTGTTGTTTTTCTAATAGTCTAGCAATTGTCTTTTGGCTTTTTCAGTTTCTGCATCTTTAATAACTTGACAGTGTCTGTGAAGACATTTTCAGAAATTTCACTTATAATTGTTGCATGACATATATAAGCTTGCTTTTGATAGCCCTTTAATTTCTGTAGACTATTAGTTGAAAACCCCATTAAGCTGTTGGATGTTGCACTTCGTGCTAACTAGACAAAGGGAAATGTACTATATGATGCAAAGATTTCCACGAAACTGAGCAAGATACCCTTGTAATGTTTTGCAGCTAAAATGGATATGGGAAGACATGCTATCAGTGTGTATTCTGAAATGCAATGCTATAGTTTTTGTCCCTGTTAACTATGGAGAGCAGCTAATCTCTTCACAGTTGGAAGAGATTTTTTTTTAATTTGAAAAACATATTTCAGTCTTTTTCAGTGTCTTTGTAATATAGTACATAGTGATGCCAAAATAGAAGCATTTTGTCTTGACCAAATACAATTTGTTTTCTACCAGATTAAATTTTTATATATTGATTTCTGTGCCAGTTCACTGTAGTCCAAAGGTTTTCCAATGGTTGATGCTAGTATGTAGTGAGATTTGTTTTTTAAAAGTCTATGAATTTCTCTGTGATCAAATGAAGTTTATACCAAAACAAGGGATAATACTCAGCCAATAAAAATATCTAGACATCTCTCACAGTCTAGTGAGTGTATAATTTCTTAGGGCTTAAAATATTGGAAGAGGCTAACACACATTACTATAGACATGTGGTTTTTTACATGCCTAAGACCGACAGAAATATGGGAAAGCAGGTGGTCTGGTCTTTGAAAGCTTTTGAAGTGGACATCTTTACAGAATGGTTCCAAATACTGATATTGGGTAGCAAGTTGAAAGTAAATTCATTATTTTGATTTTTGACTTTTATCAGAAACGATCAAATGCCTGCCACTTCTGTCCTCATCATAATTTACTGTCTTGTCTTTACCTACACTTGCTGAAATGGCATGTCACATGATATACTGGTGATGGAATTTGAAGTCAGCTTCTCCAGAAAGTGCAGTGTGGTATCCAAGTTTAGCCTGCCAGGCCTCTCTGGCTTAGTAACAACTTGTGCGATGAATCCACCCGAAGTTAGAGAACTTGCAATGAACAAAACCACCTCTTTTTTATTGTTTGAACAAATACAACATGGAAGTCATTTGAAGTTAATGGTTACAGAATTGTGAAATCCCACACTACTGTAGGTATATGCATATGTTGTTGATTAACCATAGCTCCTAGTACAGACATAAATGTAAAAACCACATTTCCTTTCTTTTTCTGAGTTGTGTTATTTATGGGTGATGATGCTGCGTATGTGTGTTTATATATGCATGAATTTCTGTGCCCCAAATATATATAGTAAAAGTAGTTAACTTTAAATTTAGGCTTTTTTGTTGCCTTCTTCTGATATATCTGCAACGCGAAAAGTGGTTAAGGTCTATAGAAAGTGGATATTGCAAGAGAAGCCTGTGTTCATGGAGGAGCCAGACAAAAAGGAAAACAGTGAGGATGCTGTTGTCAGCTTAGAGGATTCATCAGTGCAAACGGATGGTAAACATGTATGGTATCAGTTATTTACATTATTTTGTTTCCCTGCAAAGTATTATTTATCTTTTAAATTTTCTCTGTAAAGTTTAAGTAAAAATTTAAGATGTATGGAAAATCAGGATTAAAAAGTGCTTTATCTAAGGTCCAGAAATCTAAAATATTACTGAGTGTTCAGTAGGCCTTATTGAGTGCAAAGAAAGATTGCAGCTCTTTGAAAAATAAAATTTCTTCATTATTCCCTGTCTATACAAATACTGTAGTGAGAACATAATGGAGAAATAATAATATATGCTGCAGTGTTAAAGTTTACACTGTCTGTTGGCCTAGTGCATGTAGGTCTATTTAATTTCGGTGGTAATTACTTAAGAGTTTGAAAATATCTACTAATTTATATATACTCTATCAAAACTTTGGATCCTTAAATCTAGGAGATTAAATTATAGATAAAAATTCTGTGGCATCATTTTTTTCATGTCCTATAATGAATCATCAGTAAATGTTGACTTTGACACTGCCGTGCAAAACTACTTAACGGGATTTTTTTTTTTTGTACAAGGAAAGATGGTTGAGTTCTTAAAATAGTAGTAAAAATTACGATGTTTTGACAGATTATTTTCATAGAGAATTTATATTTTTTCCAGGCTTGAATTCAGATACTACTACAGTCAGTGACAACAAAATGTAACAGAATATTTTGAATATAGAATATTTTGAAATAACATAGCTCTCAGAAGTCTTATGAACCTTTAAATTCCATATACTGTTTGCTTAGAATCTGTAAATGTTAGACATTAATTCCTTGTTGAAATGGACATAGGGGCAACGGGACAGTTACCTCTTCCTGCTTTTGACATATAAAATGATACTGAACAAATGTGGACATGTTCCTTTCTCCTTGGTCACTAACTGAATGATGTTTTTGAAAGCTTTCCTCTGACCACTCAGGACATAAGCGCTCATCCAGCTGGGGAAGAACGTACTCCTTTACCAGTGCTGTTAACAGAGGATGTGTATTAGAAGACGAGGACAAAAATGTTAAAGCTGGTGCTCAAGCTGTATTACAGGTGTGCTGTATAGAGATTAGAAGGCTCTAAGAGTCATGGAACTTTTACTACATATTATTATGTAGTCATATGGTCATATAAAATTTTATGATTAGAGCAATTTATGAGGGTTCTAGGTTAGCACCCACACAGTGTTCTGCCTACAGATGTGCTGAGCTCAGCACATGACAGCTCTCTTTCTTGTCAATTATAGACACCCTATATTGGGAATGGAAAAGGGAGATATAGCTACAATGTGTAGTTCAATTATCTTTTTCTGTATTACTGAAAATAATATTCTGCTTGCTTATATAAATTATAATTCCACATTTTGGTTGAAGAGGTTGTGTACAGGTCTTTCTGTACTCTGAAATTAAGGAAAGAAACTATAAAGAGTTGATGGTTTTCATAAGATACAATTTGGACTTCATTTATATCTTTTTAAAAAAGCATATTAAACTATGCACCCATGTCCTAGAGCCAGATACCTATTTTAAGGTAAAGCTGCATTTTTTTTTCTACTGTTGGTGCTAGGAATTAGAACTGTACATTTGCTTCACTGTACCTCATTTATTGAAAATATTGGTGACTGCTTAAGCATATAATGCTGGGAAATGAGTAGCTGGAGGAGTGGTACTCTTGCCTGAGGGAATAGAATGGATACCTACAAGATATAGACTATGTAACACATGCCTTTGTTGGGCATATAATGGCACCTGACTTTTTACCAGAATTATTTAGAAAAATAAAGCAGTGTGTAAAACATGAAGTTTGCTCTAAGAAAAGTGAAAGGCTTGGCTAGAGGATGACAAGTATTTGGTTGTAAGTCTTTGACCTTTTTTTTTTTTTTTTTTTTTGACACTAATTAAACTGACTGTAAATGCCTGTCTTGAAGGTGTTCTTGACAAACTCTGCAAATGTTTTCTTATTGGAACCATGCATTGAAGTCCCTGTGCTTCTGAAGGAGCAAGTTGATGCTTGCAAAGCAGTTCTGAGCATTTTTAGGCGCATGATAATGGAACTACCAATGAATAAAAAGACATGGTAAGTTTAATATATTCTCCATCTAAGAGAAATATATCAATATTTAAAATTTATGGGAAAATTGTGAGGAGGGAGGGAGAGTGGACTTACTCAGGTGTAGATCTTGTTACACATCACAATTATGACTTGCATATGAATTGATTTGGGAGATTGTAGGTTCTGCCATGTCTTCATCATGATACTGTTTGATTTAAAGATTCTGGTCATCACTTCCATTCCTGACTTCACCTTCTCAAAAATTAAATTTTACAGTCCACAACCAACTAATGTTATTTTGTGAAAGTTCTGTGAAATCTTAGTGAGAGTGTAAGATCACATTCTCAGCGTGTAAGACTTATTGAGAATTAAAAGTTTTTTCTGGTAGATGAAAATTAACAAGCATGTTTAATAACACATGTGAACAAAAAATACAATTTTATTTTGGAACCAGGGAACAGATGTTACAGATACTCCTCAGAATAACAGAAGCTGTGATGCAGAAGCCAAAAGAAAACCATATAAAGGATACGTTTGCTCAGAGCATGTCAGGGTTACTTTTTCGAGTGAGTATTTTTTGTGTGTGTGTAACACCTGTTTTCAATGCTGATTGCCCATAGTTTTGCTTAAGTAGTATTATGCAGTACTATACAACCTATTTTTAAAACATGAAATAAGTCTCCTTTGCAGTAATACAATTAATTCTAGGTGCCAGAAGCAGTTGATTTGATCAGTTCGTCAGGGCTCTATTACAAACCATGGTAGCAAACACTTGTCTCAGTGTGGGATATTTTCAATGAGTTCCTCTAAAATGGGACCTATATGTAACTTTTTCTAGGCGGAAGTTCATCTGGCATGTCAAAACTGGGTCACATTTAATGAGATGAAAATATCTAGACATCATTGGTACATTATGCGGTCAGCTACAGTGTTGAAGCCTGAATGTCACAGGCATAGTTCAATCACTAATTATCTGGAAGGTGTAGCAGGCAGTTCTTTTTTCTATCATTATTATATAAACAAAGTGTTGTTTCAGCTTACCCGGAAACATAAGATCACCTGAAGCATATGTTTTGGAATTTTAAAATTTCCTTAGTAACTTGCACATATATGTGCCTGCCAATTTCTGGGAGTATTTTTTGATGAAAAATATCTGTGCATAGTATCTGTGTGTCACTGATAATCAGTGCTAATATGCAGGTTGGTGTTGAATTTATCAGCATGTGAATTGGTGTGTTCAATTAATTTCAGTAAAAATGCATGACCTATCACTTGTTTCTTTCCTCTCAGACCCTCATTGTGGCTTGGATCAGAGCAAACCTGAGCGTTTACATTTCTCGGGAGCTGTGGGATGAACTGCTTAGTGTTCTGTCTGCCCTGACCGACTGGGAGGAGCTCATAAACGAGTGGGCCAATATCATGGACTCTCTAACAGCAGTGCTGGCAAGAACTGTGTATGGGGTAGAAATGACAAACTTACCCTTGGATAAGCTCAGTGAACAAAAAGAAAAAAAGCAGAGAGGAAAGGGTTAGTCTCCATGCTTCAGTGCTTTTTGTATCAAACAAATTAGATATTTAAGTTTAAAATCTAATTTAATCTAACATTAAATACCTCTTAATCCTAGTGTAAGAACCTGATTAATCAAGTATGAAGTGCTTTGGATTTATATATTCTCATCATTCATTGTGGTAGGAAAGGTAATTGGGGTCGATAGATAGTAGCTATTTAGCAGATTTAGTATGCGCTCAAAATCAGTCTTTTCTACAGAGCAGGAATGAAACGTGGTTTCTTGTGCTGTAGTCTGGCATAGTCATCAATGTCAAAATTCCTTTCCATGTAATTTCATTAAACTTTTTTAATTACAGTATTTTGGCTGCATTTATATGCCACCTTGAAATTGATGCACATAGCTGAATTTTTACTATCATTAAAAAAGAATTACTCCTTCAACTATGCCGATTTGAAGGTGAATATTTTTTTCACGTTGGAGTGCTTGTAAGTCCATTCATATTGTAGAAGAATACATGCCAAAGCATACGATGCTAGAAAAAATTGTTTTCTTTATCTCTAAGGTGGCATTTTAGAGCCTCAAAAGACAGCTCTAGTGGGAAGATCTTTTTCATTAAGCTGGAAAAGTCATCCAGAAGTAGTGGAGCCAATGAGATTCAGAAGTGCTACCACCTCTGGAGCCCCAGGAGTTGAGAAAGCAAGAAATATTGTTCGTCAGAGAGCAACAGGTATAGACCATAACTAAATGTTTATGTTCCCAAACATTCAATAACACTTGAGTTTTAAATCTACCTTTGAGTTGTGACAGCTTGCAAAAATAGTGCAACTTAACTAAATGCCTAAACACAGATGTTCCATACCGATGTCTGGAACACTACCACTATTTTGGAAAAAAATGCCTCTAAAGCATTAGCTACCTTGGAAGGTGTTTTATTGTAGCCTGATACAGAGTATTTAATCCACAAGTTATAAAAGGTCCACTTTAAGAACCCATTGGAGAGAGAGCTGCTTATCTTTATTACAAATTATGAGAGAAGTTGCCAACAGAATACTGGATGTAAAATGTAACAGTTTGCTATTTTAGAGATGTTTTTCTCATTTTGAAAAATTTCACAGGTCCAACAATATTTTGAGTGCTTCTACCTTCCCATCATGTCTTAAGAGTCCAAAACCCTTCACATAATTTGTATCCGTTTCATCATCCTCTTCATAAATGTAGAAAGCAAGACTCAGTACCCCCAAAACAGAGTCTGCAGGATAATTCAGCATGTAAGGAACGTCAGGTCATCAGGTCTAAGCTCCTGCTCAAAACAGGGTCAGCTGTCTGCTCGGACCAGAGTACTTAGGGCTTTATCCAGGCTGGAGCTAGGATCCCTAATTTTAAAAGCAAAAGCAGAGGTAGCTGTATTTTAGATTAACTTCTGAGAGGCACACTAACCCACTTCTTGGATGAAAATGGATTATTTTCAGCAGAGATGAATTAATGAAAGAGGTAGTTAGTTTGGGGGGAGGGGGTCAGGGTGGAGCATTGCTAACAGAGGGTAAGCTGAATAAGTTTTCTATTCTTTAGTTTTGAGCTGTATATACTGCTACAGATACTTCACTGAGAAGGAAAAAGGGTAAGTCAAATTAGCCCATGAATGGTAATCACAAGCTGACAAAATGAAAGATTCCACATTGTGGAATCGTGATTCAGAAATCACTGATTATTATAGTTACAGTGTGTGAGATGCATTGCACGTTATTAACTTACAGCCTTTAGGAAATATTTCAGAGCTTAACATTTTAAATTTTTTTCAAAAGCTATGTGTTTTGTTGTATCATGACATTCCAAAACCCAAATATTTTGCTATTTTTTCTGACATAATTCTTGCTTTATTTTTTCCTGGAAGCTAAGCGAAGCCAGTCTATCAGCAACTGTGTTCATCTTTATGAGGCTTTGCCAGCTACTAAAAGTGTACCTCTTCTGCTTCACACTGTGAGCTCTCTCTTACCTGGTATCTCTTATACTTCTTGCTCTCACAGACTGTCAGGTACTGTACTTTAAAGTCATCTTTTGTATAAATGTTCTTTATATTTTTAAGCTGCTGTCTGTCTGCTTCCTTTCTGTCCAGTTAATTGTTCTTTAGGATTGTGGAATGAGATGTTTTTCCCTTGTTCTGTTTCTCTTGTCTGGATCTGTTCAAAACACAGTGTTAAGTAATATTGGTAGCCAGTTGGAGATGAGCAGGTTCAATGGAAGCATATCTTGTCCTTTTTCAAAGTTATGAAGGGTGAAAAAGAGTGGTTAGATAAATGTTTTTTGTTATTCTGTCACTGGAACTGTGTTCATTATCAAAATAAGTAACCTTTTAAGGGAAAATGAGGACAGCAAAGTCTTTTCAAGGAACTGAGTAGAAACTAGTTACATGCTTGAATGTATGAGATAGTGCAAGCAAAATATGCAAGTGAAGGAATTTGTCAGGTTGAGCTACTTGATTTCAAAACAAATTCTCATTCAATGTGTGTCAGTTATAAATCATCTTGGACAGTCTGACAGTTCTGTTGGGTCAGCTTTGAAGGGATGTGTGGGCCAGCTCTTTGATTTCTAGGAGAAGAGTTAGCAGTTAGGTTGGGTGGCAATAACTGGTGCTATAACTAAAACCATCATTACTGAATGGGAGCACACTCTTTTTTTCACTTAATGCCAAGAGAAATATATTTCTATAAGTGTGTTGCTAGCTCATCTTAAAATTTTCCTGTTGCTCCTTCCCCAGTGTATCAATTTACTTTCTCACTTGAATTTTCATGCCTCTCTCTCCTCTCTTTTTATTTTGGATTTTCACTTACAATAAAAAAGCTGCATGCTTCAGTTTGTCTTCACAAATTAATCCAGAATCTGTGCTTTTTTTTCTTTTTTTTTGTACTCTATTTGAATTCTTTCCTTTTTTGATGTCCCCATTCCATCTGTATGGAGGAAAAGTCACTAGTTTTGCTGCCTCTCTTCTTTCTTTTTCCAGAACAAACAGAGTCTAGTTGAGGTCTCTAGCAATGGAAGAGATAGCTTTATTCTCATGACATCCTCCAACCCTTCATTGTGCACACTGAATCTCTGAAGTAATTTTTCCCTTTTTTCTAGATCTTTTGCCATTGAAACTGCTCATACAACTCTCTCTGAACTTTACATTTTTTCTAAGAATAATTTAACTTCTTTAACTAGTGGTTACATTCTAGCTTTCGTAACTTAGAGTTTGAAATATTTGAGTGGGTCACTTTTTCACATAGGTTTTGTAGCTAAGGAGTTAGCGATATTCATATACAATTCTGAGGTCATGCAAATATTTTGTTTTTTATCTAAATCAACAGAAGTTGAAGAATCCCAGCAGTCGGAAACTTCAGCAGGAACAGAAGCTACAGGCCTATTTGTAGAGCAAGAGCAGCAACTTACTCGAAGTAGCAGCACTTCAGATATTGCAGATCAGTTTCCATCCGATTTTTTTCAAGGTAATATTGATGAAATATAGCAATGCTACACTTTGAAAAAGTGCCGAGACTTGTCGAGCTTCACAGATGCTGCTGTTATCTTCTTTGTTTTCCAGCCATGGTTCTAAAATGTTTTTTATCCCATTTTCTTAGTAAATCTATTGTTGGTATCATATTGTAAAAACTGTTTTTAAGAAACTGTGGACTACGAATGCAGAGCACAACCTTTAATAAAGCAGGGCTTTATTAAAAGCATGCATTTTCAGTGTAACTCTTTATGTTTGTTTATCTGATTCACATTTACATTTTGTGTATTTGAGTTAACAGTTCTACTTCTGTTCTGATTGTGTAAGTGGGTTATACTTATGAAGGATTTTTAAAACGTCACGTGTTCCATCTTATTGATTAAGCCATGAAAATTATGTAGTATATGTTATATTACTTCACTCACCTGCAAATATAAAAAGTATGTAAGTAAATGTAACTGAATTTTTCCTGCAATTTGCTATGCACTTTCATCCCACAAATTTCTATGCTTCTTTTTTACCTTCTAAAATTTCTAGGTAAGAAGGCTGGAAGTTCTCATAATTTATCTTCTTCAGACTCCAAATCGGTTCAGGAAAATAAGGAATATATGAAGAAAGAACATGAAGCTGAGCATGTAAGGCAAAATAGAGAGTGATTATTGACGATACCATGTTTTAAATAAAACAAATGTTTTATTGATAAACAAAATGTTTTATTTCTAATCAGATTTTTCTTAGTATTTTGAAACTAGCAACGGGAAAGTATGAAAATTCATTAGTCACATTTCCAATATAGGATCTGGGATTAAACTGTAGCTGTTCATTATGCTATTTGGTATGCTTGTTCTGTGACTTCTGATACTGTAAGTTGCCAACACAATTTTATGTAATTGGCTATATGCTATTCTTATAAAAGACTTCTTTGCTTTCCTTTATTAATTATAAACAAGTTCACCATTTTTTTTGGTAAATAATTCATGGCTTTTATAGAGCTACACTAGAGTGGAATAAATGTTTGATGGTTTGAAGTATTGAGGAAAATAATTTCCTTCAGCACAATTTGTAGCACTAGCTATTTATTGCAGATTATTTGTATAAGTTAACATTAGGACAGGCAAGCTTTGTAAATTTTTAATGCAACTTTGGAACAAGCAGTAGAAATAATAAATGACTTCATCTTTATGGAAGTATAATGCAATGCAACATGGAGGACTTCAAGACGAATCTCATCTCTGGTCCGTGGCTCTCCCATATATCTGGACTTAAAGTACTGTTAGTACTTTGCTCTGGAGAGACAAGGCTTTTTCTGGGAAGTGCTTTCATTAATCACGTCAGGAATAACAAAGTGCCTTAAAATGGGAAGGAAAATCTAGTGGACTACATGTGCTGGAGGTGAGGGGAGAGGGAGAGGAATAGGTTCAGTAATTGTGGAGAATTAAAAATTAATCTGTCTCCCCATTCTATTCTTGTGGCATGTATTATAAAATATTTACAAGCACATGCTGCTGGGGCTGTCAAACACATTGCAGTTTCACCATCTTTTGCAAGTGGAAGCTGAGGTTTGACCATGTATATACAACATAAGTTGCTAATGTTCTATGTGGACCAATTTGACTTAATATCACAACACAATTGCATATTGTCATCACTAATCACCAAAAGCTAGATTTGCCAGGGAGGAGAAATGATTCTGCAGTGTATCAGGCAGCACGAGGAAGCATTTCTTTCTTGGGAATGATTGAATGATGCCCAGCTCAAAGCAAAACAAAACAAACCTACAGCCTTCATTAATACAATAATAATCGTTTCTGTGAGTTAGTTATGTCTTTGGTGGCAATAATTTACTTTCTCAGATATATGGAGAAAGAAAATGGATTAATGGTCTGGACAGCAAATCAGAAGAAATAAGAAATTTATTTAAAAATAATAATAAATAAATAATAATTTAAAAATAAATAATTATTATCAATAATAATTATTATTAATATTATTTAAAAACAAATAATTTAAATAATAAATAAATAATAAAATAATTTAAATAATAAAAATAATTTAAAAATAATACTACTAATCTAAAATAATCTAAAATAATACTACTAATCTAAGTTTTGCTAATATAGATGACACGGGAATGCAAGAAATGTGAATTTGAAGGTGATCTACCAGATGTAAAGCAAAGCAATTACGCTTAGGGACAGAGGAGTATCATCTAGAAGCAGAAAATTGCCTGAACGTTTTTCAGCAAGTAGGCTATAAATCCATTTGGAAAAAAAAAAAAAAAAGGTAAACAAAAGATTAGGTGCTTTCGAATGGGTTGTTTTGCAACAAAGTAATGCATCAACATAAGAGATGACTACCAATTTCTTCCTGAAAGGTTTTTTGATACTTTTGAAAGTTTTGAATGGTTTCAGCTTTGTGGAAAAACATCAGAAGAAAGTCGTGCCTCTTAGTAGGTAGACTGAGTTTAAGAAAGGGAGGAGAAATAGAAACTGAAAACATGATGGTGTCCTTAAGACATCTAAAGATATTTGGTAGTCCAGGTATAAATTAAAATATCTTGACTCAGTTATGATTAACTTTTAGTAACTTTCTGTATATGTGTGGTTGTGTATTGAATTTGCAAGAATATGTAGTTCTCAAAAATGTAATTAATAAACTCAGATTAATACTATTTTTTTCTCTGAAGGTACTAGTACAAAGGAGCAGTAGTACAGCTGAATTAGATTTGAAAGCAGACTTGCAACAAACACATGGAAACCATAGGGAGAGAGAAAAAAGTGAGTTCCAAGAAATACAGTATTTTTCTTAAGCTTAGCAATTTAAATCAGTGTGATAATTTTGTCTTGTTACAGATATATTAGGCACTTTCCTCACCAGGTTTTGCTAATGCAATTTTTAAAAATAGGATCTGAGATCTTTTTTAATCCTCTGCTTGCTTTAGGTGAAAGTGTTAGCAGTGACACATCCATTGGGTATAATAATGAAGTAGAGATTGCACTCATCCCCTGGCAAGCTTCTGAAGAAGACCATGAAGTTAATGCATCAACAGATGTTTGTGTGGATACTGATGCACCTCACTGGCTTCAGCTTAGTCCTGCAGATAATGCAAATTTAACAGGTACTCTAGTCCAGAAAATATATTTACTATTTTAGATTTTTATCTCAAAAGGCAGTTCATAAAGTTCAGTTTGCATATTAAAAAGTATGTTCCTTTAGGCATGTCACCAAGCTTTTGTTATGTCAAAAAAGAGATTTAAATGGCCAGAGTTTAAGGAATTTGTATAATCAGAATGAAGGTGACATAGATGTCAATACATTCTAATCCAGAAAATGAAAACACAAATGAAAATGATTGCATTGCTTGCTATGTCAAATTACTGCTAATCAGCAGAGATGTGATAGTTGATCATTTGTGCTCTCTTAGCCTGCACTAGTGTTCAAGTAAAAGGAATTAATTAAATTTCTATTAAGTTAATAGATTTTATTTCATAGCAGAATTGCCTAAGAAAGTGCAGGGAGTTCCTTACTGTATATATTGACTGATGGGAAATAACTGATTGATTCATAACAACTTTTCTCATCTTAATCCTGTTACCCTCCTTATTTATACTTCAGAGTGTGCATTGCTTATATTCCAGTAGAATCTGATAAGTAGCATTCTCAGAAAAGTTAATATAGAAGTAAAGCTCTTTTGCCTTTTAATTTCAATTATAGTATCTTGGACATATCCAATACTTATATCTACTGAAATATTTTGATTCTTAGCCAGGTACCTTCCCATCTAATATGCAACATGTGAGTCAGGGTTTTTACTTCAATAACTTAATACTGTAACATGTGAAACTATCTTATCAGCTGTTTTTACTCATGAGCTGTATAGTTTCAAGGGTATTTTTTTCATGATCACTTTTTCTTTAAAATACTGCTAGTTTAATGAACCAGTGCACCTTTTTCCATAGTTCAGATTACCATTGTATAAAAGGTAGTAAGTAATACAGTACCTGGCAAGGATTGTTATGTATGGTAAATTCATTGCTTTGTCTGTGATACAAGACATTGCTCTTTTGTGTTTACAAACAGAATGAGCTATATAAAATAATCTGAAAGGTAATGTGGACTAAAAGGGTAGTGTGGTAACAAATGTTTAATTACCCAATAGATCTGGCATGCTCTTACTGCTTTTCTGGTTCTTGTCCAAGTTGTTTGTCTGTGTGTCCGCTCACACTGGGTGGCTGCATACAAGACAGTGTGCAGCTTATTTCTGACTGGCATGTTAGAAAATCTAAGTTATCCGTATGGTGAACACAGCCCTCTTCTTGCTCACTGTACATCCACACAGTCAGAGAACACCTTCACGTTGTTCCTTTCAGCAGCTTATCTGAGTCAGAGCTGCTACTGTTTGCTGCATGGTTGTTACATGGAGAATGCAGGAAGGATCGGAGCCCCTTGCTCATCTTTCACTTGTGAACAATGTCTACTGTTCTAGTAAAATTATGTCACAAGCTGAGCCTTCAGGATTTTGATATGTCATATGGTTACTTGGATTCATTTGGGTGTTTAATTTTCTTTTCCAACAAAATACATATTTGGTCTTCAGATTTGGAGGCTTTCTAAAATAAAAAACTTTGTTTTGCTGTCGAAAACTCCACAGTGTAAGGCAAAAAATAGTGTAATGCTATCACCTGAACAGCACAGATGCATGAAATTCTCTGATGAGAGATGATCTTCTCTGTTAAAGAGCATTCTAACACACTTAAAAAATAACATCCATTTTAACACTTTGGGAATTCATAATGTTGCAACAAACAAAACAAAAAGGCAAAAAAGGAAAAAAATCCCCAAAGCTTTAAAAGAAATAAAGCGAGGATAAATATGACTTCTAAAATGGCTTTTATTTTTGGAACCTGGAAGGGTGCAAGTTATCTCTGTCTGCCGACATAGAGGTTTCCTGCACCTTTCCTCAAAACATTGGGTGCTGAGCACTGGAGGGTACCATTCTGGACTGATTCTGCCTGTAGACAGGCTGCTACATAGCTTTCCTTGGTCTAATAGAAGACAGTGTATCAGTTTTTGTCATTAAAATTTACACTTCAGTATGGATTTCTTCATCTACTATTTAGGCATTATTAATTCCATTATCCTGCCCATCTGCACAAATCCCTGTCTTCCTTCTCGGTTTGTATGCTGCTTTCTCAGGAACTGCTTCTGTGTGCCTGAGCATACACTTCATCACTTGTAGTGCATTGGTTTTAGTCCCTTTGTTCAGTTGCATTTCCAGATAATTTTATACTGTGTGATCTTAAAAGAGAAAAGACACTTAGCAATGGAAACGCTACCTGTAAAAGCCAGTTATTGATTGAATAAATCTTCAGAGTATATGAGTTTCAGACATGTACAGAGTACATTTAACTGCATTTGCCTTCCTGCTAAAAAAGCCTTGAGTGAGGGCAGTCTGTCTGATATAAAACTGATCTATAGTTGGGTTGTCTCTATACGGAAGGCCCTTTAGCTTGTGTTTTCTTGCCAGTTTTTGCTTTGAACCATGTGCTCCCTTGAGTAATGTAGAAGAGGGAGATGACTTAGTGGGAGAGACCACTTCTGAGATGAAAAAAAATTATAAGGAGTAATAGGTCTTAACAGTTTCTGCGTTTAGTCTATGAAGGTGATCATTATGTTTTTCTGCAATGTGCGATGCATGGAGGCAGCATCTCGTGCAGGTACATCATCATCAAGAAAGTCTACTTGTGCCTACGGCCTGCAGGAGTGGCAATATGCCTTCACTATTTTTCTGTGTTGTTTTTTTCCCCTCTAATTTGTGAGTATGCTTACCCAGGAAGGCCAAAGTGTCCTTTTATAAATAAATCCACAACTCTGATCTTTTTGCATGGTAGTAAACTTTCCAAACTTCACAATGAACATTTTAAGTTTTTGGTACTTCTGTCATAAAACGTTTTTAGGCATACTCTTTAGAAATTGATGCGACTCAGTGACAAATTATTTATGACAATTATGTATGTTCTGTTTCTTGAGACCAAAGCTTTCAGGTATCTCTACTCTAAAGTTCCTGTTTATATTAAAATATAAATCTTTGCTCTTTATCTTTTCTGGCTAAAAGTTGATGTGTCTTTTCCTTGTGTCAGTAGGGAAATGCAATTCCCTAACCCGTAAGAGTTTTGCTTAGAGACTACTTCGTTGTGAAAGAGAAACTCTCTTCACAACCCAAGGTCATCACATAGGAAAAATTAATCTCACTTGTTGACTTCGTATATGTTTTATATAATTGGCTTTTAGATATGCGTCACTGAATTGCTTTATATAATATTAAGCTTCATTCTTGAATAATATTCTTGTTATCTATGTAAAACCCCAAGATACAAACACTGAGGAATTGTAGGCTTTCATGATTTCTAGAAGAGAATGGTTTGATTTATTAAAAAAAAAAAAAAAGGGAAAACAAGGAAACTATTATATAGGGATTTTAGGTATAGACATAATTTTCGTACCAGTTGTAGAACTGCTATGATACTCTTGCAAAAGTGATTGATGTTTTAAAATTATTATCCAGCCTAATGCTTTATGTTTTTCTGATGTTTGCTTGTAATTTCCAAGTCACTGTATTTGCTTAGTGTTTATATTTGGTGAGATCCCATCAGAAATGTTCAGAATTACTTTTTTTTGACTCAATTTATATTGTACACTGCATTTCTAATTCAGTGAAGTTGAGCATTTTAAAATTTACAGACAGCAGTGAATATCTTGCTGATGACTGCAGTATAATTGCCGGTGGAAGCCTCATCGGTTGGCATCCTGATTCTGCTGCTGTGCTATGGAGGAGGATCTTGGGAATTCTTGGAGATGTGAACAATATACAGTCACCTAAAATTCATGCAAAAGTTTTTGGGTATCTCTATGAGCTGTGGTATAAACTTGCAAAGGTATAGTATATCAAGCTTTCATATAATTTTTTTTTTCTGTAAAAATGATGCTTAAGTTTAGTTTAGGATTAGCATCTGGAACACAAGCATGATATTTGGAGGATTCTGTCATAAGTTTTGTCAGATTTTGTTTGATTTCTAGTAGCTATCCTGAGTAAAAAATATTCCTGTTTAATCATGAGAATTTAGATTAGTTAATTTACATGGCATGATGAAACGGTAGCAAAGAAAACAGAGGTATAGAATAGAATATTGCAAACGTTGTGTTAAGTGTAAAAGAGATGGTACAACCTAAAATGATAATATTTGGTTAGGCTATATGGCACTATAGAACATGTTTTTCTGGAGGTCTTAGCTTAAGGAGGAACTGTCTGGGTAGCACAGGGTATAGCGCCTTGAGGTAAAATAAGATAAAATAGAAAAATAATAATATGAAATAAATAACATTAATAAAGTAAGCTATTGTGCTTATTAACTCTCATCCTTTAAACACACCAGATAAGGGACAACCTTGCTATAAGTATGGATAATCAGTCGACTCCCTCTCCTCCTGTCTTAATTCCTCCTCTCAGAATATTTGCATCATGGTTATTCAAGGTAAGTTATTTCTAAAATTTTCACGTTAGTGTTTTTTTTCTGTATCAATATTAAATTTGTGTATGTTCAGTTGCATTATTCATAATTGTCACAATCACTGCTTTCTAAGACAACAGATATCTTCCAGAGGACATTTGGACTCAAGTCTATTTTAATAAATACAATAGATTTGCTTTATGGAAAATCTGCTGAAAATAACGATTTTGTATTAGCTGACTACTAGGAAAAATGTAGTAAAACAAGGCTTTTGCTCTTTTTAGGCAACCACCCTGCCAAATGAGTATAAGGAAGGCAAACTTCAGGCGTACAGGCTGATCTGTGCTATGATGACTAGGCGTCAAGATGTTCTGCCAAATTCTGATTTCCTAGTTCATTTTTATTTTGTGATGCACCTTGGCTTAACAAGTGAAGACCAGGTAAAAGCCTTCTTTAAAAAAAAAATTGCATTTTTTTTCCATATGCTGATGGAAATGTTTTTAGTTTAATTTTTGAAGAAACAGAAAGAAATACAGTTGTATGAAATTATCCATGTATAGCCTAGTCTGTTCCTCTCTTTAGATCACGTAGTCTGAACTTTCTCCGTACTCTTCAGGTTATCTTATCACTCTAGCCAAGAACTGCTGTCAAAACATTCTGTGTCTGTGAATAAATGCCATTTCTGGGTTTATATGCCATGGTTTGGCCTGACCAATAACGTAGTTGGTGGGAGATGAGGAAAAAACTTCATCTGTCAAGATGTAAAAGGATTATTGGACCACAGAAGCAGCTAAATATGCATAAGAACTATAAGAAATACTCTCAGCAAAATAGAGACATTCTAAAAACATGCCTGTGTTTTTATAGCTGTAACAGTGTGTTTTCATCCTTAAAAAAATACTCTGATGTATACAATGGTGAGAGCTGCGCCGCAGGTACCAGCAGAGGGCACATGGACCTCTCTGTAAAATCTGTATTGGTATTTGCTGCTTCAGGGAGTCACTTCTAGTGCCTTTATCAAGCCAGAGGGAACAGACTTGCACAGATTTGGTTATGCTAGTTGTTACCAATCTTTACTACTCCTGTAATCCCCAAGAAGGCCTGTCCTTTTGCTTAACTAGTGCTGGGTTACTGGTGCATTGTTTTAAACGTTGTGAAGCTGCGTTTAGCTTTACCAGCATGCAACATGCTGCTTACACCTTGGATGTGGGTGCCTTGCTGTAGTCAGCAACTCAGTCCCTCTCTCTGTGCTGGCCTGCATAACCCTGCACTTGGAAACTTCATGTGTCCCTGTTTTGCAAAAATAAAGGAAAGAAAACCATCTGCCGTGCATTCTCTGCAAGCTTTCCACCTGCTCTCAAGTGCTTCTGTAGGTATGGAAGAAGAAAAACTATTAATAGCAGAATATTCTTTGATCTATACTTCCTAAAAGCAAAACACTAATATTATGATACATGCAAAAACATCTTCCTGTGTTCTCACCTTCAAAAGTTAAGGCATACATTTAGGATAACTTGTTTTTTTCTTTACACAGACTCACAGCATGCTCTCTTTTTTGGAAGAGAGCTGATTAGGTCATATGACTCCTACAGCTGGTTTGGGGCAAAGCTTTTCTGTTAATTGTCCTGGTGTGCTACTTATGATACTGGAGAAAAATCCTGGAAAAGAGTTTCTTACATAGAAACTTGGTGATTTTAAAAACCTGGTATTGGTTCTTGATGAGCTGTGTTTCTCACTGTTCATTGTGTTTTGGTGTTAATAACAGCTCCACTGATTTTAAGCCTATTGCTTTGTTGCACTTCATATTTCAGTCTGTGTGCAAATTAGCAATGCAGACACTAAGATCAAGAAGTGAAGACTGGCTGGTGAAGGCAGTACAGATCATTCCAGGGTTTCCCAGATATTTTGCACACTGATGCTGCTCTTTTTTTCTTCCTTGGCTCTCTTGGTTCTGCTTTTGTTGCCTCTTGGTGGCACACTTGACCGCAAGTTTTCTCTTGTGTTACTGTACTTCCAGTTTTGCTTTCCTTTGCTATGATACTAGATGATGTGAGATGTTAACTCACGGTGTTTTGGAGCTTCAATTCTCATGCAACATGTTGATGCAAAGCTGGTTCCTTATACCTATTTCCGTATTTGCAGTTTGATTAGCATCACATTACTCAATGGGTGTTTAGACTAGCTCAGTATTTTGCATGCTGAAGGTAACACCTGCAATAAATACAATTGCAGGAATGTATTGTTTGAGGCAGAATAACTGGGATCTGTTAATATGGGTCATGGATGTACTTTTCAATTATTTTGGTGGGGCCAGGGAGTTACTTACGCTAGGTGCCATCTGGTACCCAAATGATTGAACACAGAGTTTTTCTCCCACAGGTAGATTGATGGCACAGGCAAGGTATTTCACCAGCCTTTTACCTTGCCGCCAAAAGATTAAACTACCCAGGTGTGGGGGAAATCTGATCTCGTTTGCGTGAAGGGGCTGGAAATCGGAGATCTTGTAGTGGAAAGAAAGAGCAATCTGCTTTGTGAGATTTTTTTTTTTTCCTAAGCATAAGCATATCTTTCTCACTTTTATGGAACATTAACAGAAAAAAGGAGAAGGGGATTTTTCTCATGGGGGAATTTTCATTCTATGTATGTAACCAGTACAATTTTAAAAATTAATGGAGAGAAGCAACACAAAGGTAGACCAGCTCCAGGAAATCACATTGGTTGTTTTAGATGAGCCTTTTATGTGGCTACATAATTTAGTAAAGTTATGGTCAGAAACCGTATAACACGAATATAATTATCAGTATTTTAGCATCAGAAATGTTTCTTTTTGAAATGTATTTCTCTTAGAAAAAAATAATCCACAAATCTTGTATTACATGAGCAAAGTGCAGTTATACAATTAATTTTAATGAAAGCCGGACTTCAATATAAAGATAAATACCTTACCAAAGACACTAATTGGACTTTCTGAGCAGATAGTAGTTGTATTTATTTCAGTAGATACATGTCCAGATATATGTAGCTATCTGGATAGGTGAAAAAGGTTTCTCCTAGACTTGGGAGAATGCAGACCTCCTGCTCTAATGTATGCACTGTTTCCATTACCTGTTACTCTAAATTACTCAATTGTGTTTCACTCCTCTCTTGAGGATATGAGTATACAAAATTACTGCTGTATTGTCTAGGTTTTGGTAATGGTAAAAAACAAAATAATACATCTTTGATTACGGTCAGACTGTTTGTTATTCATGCAAAGTGCAACCTAGTTTTGAAGACTTGTCTCCTGGAGCATATAAAAGAGCAATGTAAAGATATATTTTATAAAAAACTCCCATGGTACTCTGAGTTCAAGATTTAGCAATTAGTTCAGCAGGTGAGAAAGGAGTTAGTGTTGTAGCTAAGCCATGTCTAATTTGTCCATGTCTAAGTGTCAAAACAACAAACATCTCCGCTTGAAGAAGTGTACAATTCTCTGCAACAATTGCATCACCTTTTCAGGTGGGAGAAGGAAGTCACAGCCTGGCGCCGCAGCTACTTCCAGCGTGCCAAGTGCCCTGAACCCAGGGCACAGGCGACTGTGCAATAACAATTCTGCTCCTGTACCACTCGAGTCAGTGGGCATTTCTCTGATGCTCTAGTGAGTTCAGATTTTCCCACTGCTTTTTATGAACAAAGTTCATTCAGGTTCTCCACCTCCCCTCCCTCACTAGTACAGAGGAAAGTGAATTAGAGCATGGTTTTGTTTTTTATACACTATCTTCACCTGGTAGCAAAGGCAGTGTTTCCACTTGCATTCAAAGCTTGACTGAAAATCCTAAGAAGACAATGCATCAGGAATCGCTCAGATGGGATGCAGGAGGTACTGCTTACATTAACTTCAGTCCTTTTGCCCTTTAAATCACTGAGGTCTATCAGCCTTCAAATGCCTTCAGGGTCTTTCTAGTCCATCACACCTGTGCAGGACAGACTTTTTCTATCCAGTATTTCTTCTGGTATCTCCTCAGCCAGGCAGCAATGGTTACAGGAATGCCTAGGTCTTTCCCAGCAACATCCATTTCTTTACTGTATCATTCAGTTTGCAGCTTCAGGAAAGCCATCCTGTGGTGTCACCTGCATTTGCTCTAGCTCCTAGTTTAGACTACGGAGAATCATGGCATGTTCTTGGGAAGAGATTTTTAGAGGATTCCACAGGACAGCCTGTTGCAGCTTGGGTGGGCATAACTGTGTCAGTTTAAGGGTTGAAAAGCCCCCACTTGCAGCGATTGTAAGAATTCATATCTTTTGATTTGGATGATACGTACAGCTTTTAAATTTTAACTGAATTCTAATATTGCAATGCACAAATGTCTAAGTGTAGAAAAGAAATGTATTTTATTATTTCTATTGGCTGCTTACTGTAGCAGTAATTTTTGCATCATGAACTTGAAAAAGTATGTAAGCTTATCCTTGTTTTATAGCTTCCCTATTTTTTCTGGAAAAAAAAAACACCCTAAAACTCTATTCCAAAATTCTACTAATGCTACTCAGCCCCCTTTTCAGAAAAACGACTATTGAGATAATTCTAATTCCTACAACTTTTGGTATTTACAATATTTTTTCCCCAAAACTTATGTGGATTTTTATCACACTCTTCTTTCTGTCTAAATTTGCACTCTTATTTTGAGAAGAGATGCTGTGAAAGTTCAGTGCTTACCTCTGTACAAGAAGAGGCAGTTTTTCAAAATTTTGCAAGTTTTGGAATTGCCAGCTCTTTTGTGTCATTTTTGGGGAGAGTCTCACCCTGCTACCAGGGCTTTGGCATCAGTTAACACACTTGCCGTAAGCTATTGACAACATATGCCACTGCATTTTTGGCCAGTAGTGTTAGAGATTGTTATCTGAAAAGTGAGCTGACAGGATAGTTATATTCCTGGCTTTTGAAGGGAGTTTCAACAATTAGGTTCAGTAAATCTGCAATTATACTGGCTTGCCAGCATATTTTTGGAACAGGCTACTTCATAAAGAAATACTAAGAAACATAATAAAAAATACATACTTCAGAGATTCTCTGAAAAGGACAGCTAAAGACTGCACTACGGGCTTTTTTGTTGTTTAATGATATTAAATGCAGTACTAACTTTAAATATGGGGGGAAAAAGGCCCAGGTCCAAATGAGTTGACAGATGTCCCTGGTGATTGAATTTCAGCACACAGAGACTGGGCTTATTTTGCTATGCAGAACAGCATAAGCCCACAGCATGCAGTGCAGCTGAAGATAGAAAAGTTAACAGCCACGTTTTTAGCTCGGTCCTTTTAGTAGTATAAGAAGCTAGATTTAATACTTTACCAGTAGTGATAATGATATATTAATATATGTTATGCTTGTCTATAAGCCTCTTAATTTGTTTAAAATATACTGTTGCTTACTGCAGAAAGAAAACTTTGTCAGGTACAAAGTAAGCTTATGTAGAATTGCAGAGTATGGCAAGATGGTGGCTTTGTGTATGATTGCTGATTTATAATATGGAACATTTTGTAATATAGTTGCTTGTAAGCTTTTATATCTTTCTGTTAAGTTCTTACTCTGCAACAAGGAGCGCTGTTCAACTCGTGGCTGCGAGGTCACTGGTGCTGTGCACTGGGATGTGTGGTAGCTGCGTGGGGCATTGTCTTCCAAAGGCACTGTAGATGGGAGCTTCCCTCGTGTATGTGGTGAGATAAGTACCTCTTGCCTAGATTTCTGCCTGATAGTGTTTCACATGAGGACCCTTGGTTATACAACATTTCAGAAACCATAGCACATATTTACATTTCTCTCATAAAAAAAAATAAAATCATAATGTAGTCTTTAGATAATAAGGCTTAGAGTCACATATTCTAGTTTGCTGTGACCTTCTTCATGTAGCTACCTCAATTTTCTCCCTCTGTAGTCTCCCCCACACCCCCCTTTCTGCAGAAAATTTACCTGCTCTGTACTGGGTGAGCAGTTCTCTCAGAAGATGCTGCATGCCCCTCTGCTCACCCACACCACGAGGATACACTGGCAGTGCTGGGGAAAAATAGCTGCTAGGATTGACTGGAAGAAGGGCAGAACCAGGTAATGCCAACTGTAGGAGCTGTGTCCCCTTCTAACAAATGCCTGCTCACCATCCTGTCCCTAAGCTACCTTCCCCATGAGGGGGTCACCCCAGCACTGCGGGTGGGTTGGCACCATGTGCTGGCATCTCGCCGCCAGACTCCCCAGTGGTCCTGCCACAGGTGTTCGGGAGAAGTCTGTCTGCCAACACAAAGCTGTCTCATTTCAGGCAGTAGGCAATAGAAATATCAAACATACTTTAAAATGGGAGAAATTTCAAAAATTCTGTTCACTTAGGGTGTTTGTCTGATCTCTGTTAATAAGGCATCTGGGCACCTCTCTGTATGAGCACAAAGGTTGTTTTTATGTTACAAACGCACCTTTAAAAGAGCTTTCTAATGTAGTTTGGGGGGAAGGAACAATTACCAGCAGGTAATTTATGCAGTAATCTGTCTGTCATCTGTTTTCCAAATCCAACATGTTATTCTGGTTTTTAATCTCTCTCTCTGTTGCATCTAATCACAAGATACTTCAGCAAAGATAACTTTTTTGGAGGTTAGGTTTGAATGACAGATTGAAATAGATTTTCTTACAAGCAGTCCTGTGCTTTCCGAGTGTGTCAAAATTCTTCAGAAGTTTTTATCGGAACTTAATTTTTGACAAGTTAACTCTTACCTAAAATGTAATGCCAGCTAGGAGAGCTTGGAATAAGTAAATGGAATCATTTGTTCCTTTAAAATAAAAAAAAGAAAATGAAGGATTTACCACTTACGTCCTGTTTAAGTTAATAATCTTCTCTGTGCTGTAAACTGCAGCCCCAAATGAGGTATGTCTCGGGGAAGAACAGAGTGAACTTTAAGTAAAAAACCCATGTTGTTCCTGTTGAGGGACAAATGGAATTGTGAGGAAGGCAGATGGCAGGCTATTTTGTTACACCTGTAATCTGCAAAACCTTGAACAAAAATTAGGTGAAGAATATTTTTGTAATTGACCTTTCAGTGAACTTGGATAACTTTTTTTTTTCACTTACTCACTGGATGTTTATGACCATATTATTTGGATTACTAGATTACCCTATACTGAAATATTATGCCTTTTATAGGGTTAATCCATTTGAGACAGATGTGTGTGTGATTGCCCCCTTCTCTCCCCTCCTCCCCATTTTTAACACTACAGAGCATCATTTTGAATTGAAATAGTCCATAATGGTACTTTTTTTTCCACTTTTCTTTAACAACATGAACACTAAATTATAGCTGTGCAATTATGTAAACAATTGAAATGCTTCCAGAATGAATACTTCCTTTTAAATTTTCATTCTGTGTAATTGCTGAAAGGTTTGGAGCCATAATAAACCAAAATTATTTTACACATTTATCATTCTAAAGGTCAATTATGAAAGAAGTAAAGAAACAACACTGTACAGAATGAGTAAACCAATTTCTATTGCCATCACCATATGTTTTTCTTATTGCTTGTGTTTTTCCAGTTACTGTGTACATAGCATTCAATTAAAGTGATTCATTTACTAGGCTGTAAGCTGCTGAACACAGTTTACATTTATAGAACAGTGCTTTGAAGGGAAGGAAACAACTTGCCTATGTTTGAATTACCTGATTTTTGCAATATCACTGATAGGACGTATGTTCTCACTGGGCCACTTTCTCATAAACCTGAATCTTTTGATAAGTTTGCAATGCTACTGAATTACTACGTGAAGTCGTGCTTTTGTTGTTAGCTGTGTTGTGCATGAAAGTGTGCTATCTGGGAAACAGTAGAAAAATTGTCAAATTTTACCTGCAAACGCCTTCCTGGGGTGTGATTTCTTTCCAATCTGTTCTGTTTGCAATAAGCTCTAGTAGAGCAAGATGATGTTCAGGATGTATTCTGTCCTGTACTAATTTAAATCAAGTCACTAAAACTGTCACAAACTAATACTGAATGAAGTGCCTGAGGTGAAAAATGGCACTGGAAACTAATGGAAAGCTAGGGTGAACACAAGCAGGCTGTTTGTGCACAGTGCTAACTTTCGATGGTTCTGAGTCTGTTGTATCAGTGCTGCATATGATCTGTGCCAGAAGGTCTGTATTTCACAGCTACGTAACAAAAAAGAAAAGCTGAGGATTGTTTCATTAGCTTTCCAAAAAGGAACTTTCCAAAGGTTTTTGCCTTCTAACTATGAAAAATATATTTTTTAGTGGTTGTACATCTCATAAACAGCAAATAGATCCATGCAATGGAACTCTAACAGCTTTTTGTAGTGAATGTGTTGTCACAGCATATGTGAAAATTGCATTATTTATGCTGTGCTTTAAGTTCACAGGTATTAGGGTGTTAAAACAACAGTTCTACAATTACATTTTTTGATCCTAATTTCCTAAGAGTTCTGTTCAATGACCGTGGCTAAGAGCTGATGATGCAGGGCGATCGTTACAGTGGTATTTAACAGATGGGATTGATGGAGCGAGGACAGGAGTTAACACAGTTGTTTGTAGCAGGTCTTTGTACTTCCTATGTTCTGTTACCTTTTAAGCCAGGTTAGCACAGGCTCTTTTATCGTGGCATATGTCAACAGAAGTGTACTCCCATCTGCTGCTCTATAGTTTGATGCCCAATTATTCAGAGACCAAACACATCTCAGTACCTGGCTCCATTCGTAATTACAGGTGCGTTGTGCTGCGAGGAGTGAGGTGCGTTAATCAGCCCCTTAATTATGAAAAGGTGGGTCTTTTGTTCTGCTTGGAGCGTGAGTTTACCACCCACTTTATGAGCTGCTGCATCCATCTGTTCTTTCTTTTTGAATGTTTGCATTGACTGATATTGACTTTGAAATGTATCAAAGGAAGTGATTAAAACTAGTTTAAACATTAACTCGAGTGGCATTCTAGCTTATTCAGGAAAGTGGAAGCATTATCTGGTACTACCTTAAAAACGAATATTTATCTGCTAATATTTTAAACATATAACACTGTTATTTTGTAGGATGTTACTGCTGTAAATACTTCAGTAGAACAGTAAACAGGTTTTGCCCAGGTGTTGAGCAGTGCATTGAGAAAATACCAGTGTGGCTAAAGCATATCTGCAAACAGAGAAAAATCAGTTTAACTTCTCTAGCTTCTGATGTAGAAATTGAGCATAAAGACATATTTGCGGACTAAAATTTACATTCAAACCATCTTTCACACATCATAAAAGCAGTAAAGGTGGACACTGATAATTGTTTTCCTTCACAATTTTTCTTTGAAGTTTTACTGAGAAGAAAAATAATTTTCTACCCAATACAGAAATAAAGTCTTTAGCATGTTCTTCTGCAAACGTAATGCTCTAGGTAAGGATAATTTAGCTTTTGAACCTAATTATAAGCCTCCTGAAATGTCCTAGAAAGAAAATCTTAACTTAAATACAGGAACTTTTCTCTGATTTGAAGAGACTGTGAAGAATTGAAACATGAGGAAGGATTAAATTTGAAATGCTTGTCTCAAATATGGTCTGTGTCATGGGGTGATTATGAGAGCAAAGCTGTGGCTGGTGGTCTAGTCTTACAAGTACAGTGCAACCTCTTAAAAATAGTAAGAAAACTTTCTTTAAAAGTTCAGCAAAAAGTCTTTAATCTTTTTTTCCCCCAAAGGCTTATCTGTACATGCTATTTAATTATTTAGAATAGTGAATGGTAACAATCTAGTTACTATAGGTTTATCTTTGTTACTGTGCTGAGTGCAACCACTTCTTGCATTTGACATCACTGTTTCTCAACCAGGCCAGTGTAGTTGAAAAATCCTGTATGTGCTAGAGCAGCCTAACAGGTGTAAGCTACCTGCTGTCAGGTACTGCTTCAAGCTCCTTTGGGTGAAAGGCGACAGTAATTTGTGTCATTTCATTATTGTTATGGCTACAGAATTCTGAGTAATACTGTTTTAGGAGATACCTCATTTGGGATGGTGTAAAACTTCATCTTAAGTTGATTAACAATTTGGATGTCTTGCTTTATCCAAAGTCTTGTTTCACAAGCAAACAGTTATTTTACACTTAGACATGAAGAGATGTGGGTGTTTGGTTTTTTTAATAGGAATTTAAGAGTACAAATGTCACTGAAATACAAAATGCCCTTTTCTTACTAAATGTACCTGCAGAAGAAAGCAGCAGTTTTTATGTGACAACACCACGTGTGGCTCTGGCAAACATCACTTTGATGAGTGGGGAACTGGTGAATTACAAAGTTAAATCCTCTCAAACTCTCCCGTTGTTGTTTTGTTGTTGTTTTTTTTTTCCTCACCTTTTTACTCAAACAGGTAACTTATCTTCATTTTTCAGGATATCTTG
Organism: Cygnus atratus; assembly: GCF_013377495.2. NCBI lineage: Eukaryota > Metazoa > Chordata > Aves > Anseriformes > Anatidae > Cygnus > Cygnus atratus. The sequence goes on from NC_066364.1 coordinate 119,918,342, forward strand.
AATACTGTCATAAAGCATTGCCCACCTTGGTTTTTCTTCCTGGGCCTACCTGGCTTTACGATGCTGATAGGAGACTTCATTACAGCGGCAGCCCGAGTGCTGAGTGCAGACATGCTGGAGGTGAGTATGGCAATGCCCTGTGCCCGGCCCACGGGAGCCTGCTCGCTAACAAGCTTGGGATGTCTCCACTCTAACAGGTGTGGGCTCGTTAGTGCAAGGTGAAATGGGGCTCTTGGGGCAGATACCATGGCAGCTGATGTGTGAAACTGGGGGATAAGGTGACATACTAGTATTGCAGAGGTGTTTCATGAAAAGGCCAAAGTGTGAGAAATCATATCCTCACCAATGCTGCCATGTGTTTGTGCGCTACAAGCAGGACTTGGGTTTCAGAATCTTGTTAGCATTTTTCACTGAGCTCATTTCACTGATTGAAAGTATGGAACTTGTTTGGTAATGCAGAACGTTTTACTAAGTATCAACACTAACAGAAATGGGATTCTAAACCATTAAATTAATGAAGGAAAATGAAACAGCAAATTGATGGTGGATGCCAAAATAAGGGTAACAATATGACAGTCCTGGAAAAAAAACAGGAAAGCGTTGGAACCGCAGTTTAGGGGAGACCTTTTGGTCTATTCTGGCCACATGTTTTTATTGCTGCTCATGACGTCTGTGCTTCTGAGCAGACGGTGGTGCACGGCGACACAGATCTCTCAGCTTTCAGCAGAAGCAAAACAGCGAGTCTGGTTGCATTGTCCCTCAGCGCATACAGACATTAATTTTCTGGCATCTCTGAAAAAGCTGATCAGCCTGATCTCTGATAAATCTTAAAATGCTAATAAGAAGTGAAAGCTTGACTTTCCATGGAAAGAGTTTTAAAAAAAAACCCGCAAAACACCTTTCTTTTCTCCTATAAGCATAAAACAGTGTGCAGTGTATTTTCAGTGTTACGAAAAAAGCATGAGCAGTGCCAGATCCACACTGATGGAGGAGTTCTGCACCAGAAAAAAGAAAAACACAGCAGCAAAAAGCACAGACAAACAAACGTTTGCTAGTCACTGCTTTAATGCTGATTTTGCAGTAGTTCTAAAGGAAAAGCTACTCGGGACATGTTCCTCAGGACACTTTCTGCATTGTATTGTGAATACAGCACTTTTAGTATTTGCAATAATATACGCTAGCCTCACAGCTTATGTTATTTTCATAACTTGATGAAGAAAATATTTTTGTTTACTTTTCCTTTCATTAGGCTCCCCGTTCAGAAGCTCATACCATCCTTGGTTCTCTTGTTTGCTTTCCAAATATCTACCAAGAAATCCCACTCTTGCGGCCCATTTCAGAAGCTGGTGAGATCATCGCGGGAAGTGCAGATGTAAAGGTAAAGCCACATTTAATTAGTAAGTCTAACATATCTTTATTATTTAATCACTTAATTTTTACTGTACACTTTTTGTTTAAATAATAAATCCCTCCTTCTCATCAAAATCCCACAACTGCACATATTATATGTACTTACCTGATAAGCACTGCTTTGCCTAACGTGCACCATAAAATCAGCAAAGCTTAGATAGTACAAATTACGTTTTATTTTCAAGGAGAGTGGACTGGCTATGATCAAATGCTATGTTTTCCAGCCGGATGCCTGTCACGTCAATTCATTAAATAGTGGAGGTGGTATTATTTAAAGCGCCCATTCATTGCATCTATGTATATTAGGTTGTCCTCTAAAAGATGTGGGGTGTGCATGAGGGGAGACAGTTTCTGCCTTACTGGTATTACAGTAACATGCTAAGTAGATTCCACTCTTACACAGAACCATTAGCTTAACAGGAATGGTCTTTCCCCAGGAGTTAACTTCAGTGAAATACCCTGCAACATTAATTATTTTGCTCAGTGGAAAACTTCGTAATTTAATGACCTTAAAAAATAATACTGAAAAGAAAAATCACACATGCACACCCTCTCACCAAGACCCCAACAAGCGTGACCTAGAGCGTCACTAGCTGGCGAAACCTGCTCGGATGGTTGCCCTTGTACAAACCTCTATTGCTCCTCAATGAACTTGAGACACCATGCTGATCCACTGTGGAAAATTAGGTAAAACTGGGGAGGAATCTCTGAATTCCTTGTGTGATTTTAGAATGTAAAAATGGACAGAATGCCAAACCTTTAACACGCTATGCTTTCATTCTCGATTTCTTTATCACACCCCAGAGTCTCATCAGAGGAGTGTTAAAGCAGGCTAGATTTTAGAAGTCTTTTTTTCTGTATCAAAAAAGGTGTTGAATTTTTTTGGTCAAAATCTAACTTGCTTAAAGTTTGTACACCATAGTTTGTATTATCAAGTGCTGAACACTCATAGTAAACACCTGCCAACTCTGAAAATGGATTGATTTCCACCTTGCTGCCTGTACATGATTTTGGGTTGGTTAGTTTTATCTGCAAGGGTCTGTATACTTGAAGTGTAATCAGTAAGTAATCCTCTTTTGATGAAATAAAATTGTAGTAAGAATAGTAAAAAAAAAAATGTAGTTAAAGTCCTTTAAGAATAGACTGAGATTTAAAGCTCATTTCATTTACAAATATGTCAAAATTAAACAACTTTAAATAAAACGCATGTATGAAAAGGACACTTACTCTGATTTATTTTATCGTTTTAGTGTTACCTCATAAATATTTTATTGAAGAATGCTACAGAGGAGCCAAGTGAAGCTGCAAGGTAAAATATTGAGTAAAGTTAAAAATGGGAAAATTGGAAAATCTTTCTCCCTACATATTTTTCTGTGTTTGTACAGATGATTTGTTACTCCTGCCTTATTTTTTTGACCCTGTTGAGTTGAGTTCCTTACTTTGGCATTGAGATGAGGTCTACTCTGTGCTGTGAAGAGGTAGACCTACTGTGTGAGGGAGAAGAGAGCACATCTTCATTTATTGCTTTTTTTCCTCCCTGTTTGCTTTTTGTTTTTACAGGGCCTGCTTTTATTTTCTTTGATTTCAAGGAATATTCCTGGTTTCCAAAGATGGTATATGCCGTGGTTAAATGCCTAGAAATTACGAAATTCTGCTCTGTTTGAATTTACTTAAAAGTAAATTTGGAAGAAACCACATCTTTGCAGTTCTGGACTAGCTGGTTTATTTCTAACTTTTTTGTTTGACTGATGAAAAGTCATTGACAAGTTCCTTTGAGACTCTTTATTAATAGCTGTCTAGTGTTACCGTACAGTGATAGCTGCTGTCTGGTGGAGGAGTGGTTACCTTCCAAAGTGCAAATTTGGAAAGAATGAAGTGTAGACGAAGACAAGATACTTTTAAAACTTCTGACTTTTTTTTTTCTTTTAAAAAAGATGTGTAGCCATTTGTGGCCTTGGAGTTTGGATATGTGAAGAACTAACGCAGTGTACAAATCACCCCCAAGTGAAGGAAGCAATCAATGTCATAGGTGTGACACTAAAGGTAGTACTGCGGTGGTCTCTGTAACTGATAGACATTTTATTTTTTGAAACAGTTGCTGGTTATATGGAGTACAGTGTGCTGGTTTTTCTTTTCATTGCTTAAAGCACTGACAAGAAGTTGCTTGGGAGTCTTTCCATAGTATTAGTGATATGACATCGGTCATCTTCTAAAAGATACCTTCTGGTTCTGAGCCTTTACATGTAATTAGTAGCTCATTATCTCCAGTGAGCGTGGTTCAGATTCTTATGGCTCCTATGAAGTTGCCAAGGAGTATATGCATAGTTCTTCAGTGGGGGCAAGGTGACATCCTATATAAAAGTGCAAAATATTTGCAAAAATAAGATGTGATTATGCACCTAAAGACCCCTACCACAGTGGACCAAACTAGGATTATGTCAATAATGTTGTCTGCTGTTTCCTAATGCTGACTGTGTGATTTTGTGGCATTAACATTTTTTACTGTTTTTATAGATGTAAAATTATTTAAGAAGTAGAAAAACTAATTGTATTGTATGATAGCTAAATATTTTATTTGGTTTTTAATTACCTTTTTTCTTTTACAGTTTCCTAATAAATTGGTAGCTCAGGTAGCCTGTGATGTTCTTCAACTGCTAGTTTCTTACTGGCAAAAGCTGCAGAAGTACGAATCCTCTCTGTCCAGAAAAATTACTGAAGTATGTCAGTTTCTCTAAAACATTTTTATGGAAACTGTGTGCAAAGTTCTCCTAATTCCTTACTTAACCTCTGGAACCATAGCTTTCTGTTAATGTTTTCTTTCTTCTGCAAGTATTGTTAAGAGACTGGTTTGCTGTAATCCTAGGAGCAGTGTGCATTTCTCATTTGTAGTCATGTATTTTTAAAGTGCTCAGTGAAACTTTGTTTCACTTGGACATTTATTTACAAAAGCAGTTAGATGCTCTTAAGAGAATTTAACCTTTTTCATGCCCTGTTCAAGTGAAGTTAGTTCTCTGTCTTTGTAATGAAAGAAGTTAAATGTCTTTCTGGAATTCTGTTTCTTTTAACATAGATCCTCGTGGCCACTATTGCATTTCTTCTGCCAAGCGCTGAGTACTCCTCTGTGGAAGCAGATAAAAAGGTTTGTTGCTGAAGTGAGCAGTGTCTTTCTTTGTGCTGTTTGAACCAGTCATTAAAAGAAGTGGCTTTGAACCAAAAGCTTATTTTAAACTTCTAAAAATGTACCTCTAAGTTTGTGTGAATTTGATAGATAATACCTAAATACTGTGTTACATGTTTCTGTTTAGTTTATAGTTTCACTGCTACTTTGCTTGTTGGATTGGTGCATGGCATTACCCATGAAAATGCTTCTGGAGCCAGTGTCTGCTGGTGTCCTTGAAGATCAACATGCATCCAAAGCTCCTTTACTGGACTATATTTATAGAGTGAGTATGAGGAACGCACATGATTTATTGTATCTAGATGTTTAAAGATGCCTTTTACAGATCCTGGTAGTCACAGAAGCATTTTTTATCAAGCTGTAGAGAAACATGAAGTGTGAGCAGAGTCATACAGAGGACACGTGAAGAATTTAAAATATTGAGAGGATAAGATCAATGTGAAGGATCTTGAAAAGGAAGAAAAGCAGTTTGTTTGAGGTAGACGTGCAACATAGAGGGTGGTTAAAAGAGAAACAACAAGCCAGGGAAAATAATCTCAGCAGAAATATTTGAATTATTTGGAGTGGTGTGTTAAAATACAAAATAAGTCCTTAAGTGAGCTGTTAAAGTACAGAATAAGTCATGAAAAAGAGAGTTATTTTAAAAACACTGAATTTAGACAGATTTTTTTGTAGCAGGGGCTGGTTTTCATAATGTAAAATCATGGTGGGTCACTCCTTGCTGTTTAAGTGGGTACTTTGCCGTATACTTCATTGCTCCTTCAGTGTTGTGCTTGTCTACTCGCAGGTTTTGCATTGCTGTGTGAATGGCTCCAGTACGTATACTCAGCAAAGCCATTACGTGCTGAGTCTTGCGGATCTCTCATCTAGTGACTATGACCCTTTCTTGCCACTGGGAAGTGTCACAAGCTCTGAGCCAGCACAGTGCCACTCTGTCACAGATTTGGGCAACCTGCTCACTGTTGCTGAGGGTAAGAGAATTTAGAGTGATGAGGACCAGCATGTCTACATGCAGCAGCTAGGAAACAAAAGTTTCCAGGTTACATCTCTCCCTTGCAAATGTGCTTATCCTTACTGCACGCAGCAATTACTCCTTGAAGTTTTTAATTTATTTATTTATTTTATGAATTGCTGTTGCCTCTGTAAGAGATTTTTTTGCTGACAATGCTCTTTAGCACTGTCACAGGAGAAAGAAAATGACATTGTGGTGCCATACAGTGTAAAAGTTCCACAGGTATCGGATAGACTGAGAATCTGTTTTTGCCTTTGGTATGACTTAAAATTTGGTATTGAGAATTTCAATAACTAAGATCAAGCTTCTTTCAGAAGCATACAGCTGCCTTTTTGAATATTTCGGTAGAAATGACTCCATTGTGACAGATGATTTGCCTATTCTGAGTGATTTTGGAAGGACATGTGTGATTTGAACCAAATTATGAATCTGCATAAATATGCTGTTCCTGCTGATTCACAATGCTACCTGTGTCAAAAGTGAAAAGATTATTTGGATCTAGCTGCATCATGTTACAGACTTCATAAAATCACCTTAAGTATGCATCCAAGCATATGAAGTAATTTAAATTTGAGTGTTCTATCTTAGAGACCACTTATTTCAAACACTTGTTAAAATCTTTCAAAACAATGGATTACATATATTATAAATAACATATTAATATGCATTAATATATTTTTGCAGAAGAGTCAAAGTAAAGATGCAATATTAAGTAGTGTGAGCTATTGTTGGGTTTGCAGTGATGCTTTAAAATAGTATTTTCAGGTATTTCAGGTTTTGTTACTGTACTATTTTTGTACTGTACTACTGTACTACAGCTTGTTTTCCTGTTTTTTTGTATACGTGTTTTCAGTTTTAAAAAAAAAGAACTAAAAACCTATTTTACACAGATTTCTTGCTGATTAGGGACATATTGTGAACAGCAGAAAGATAAAGTTATGTGGTCAGGTACATTTGCCATTTTAGGTAGAACAAGGTGTTTCTCATCTCGGGTGTGTTAGTGCTCTACAAATGCTTTGGTTTAATTGTTTCTGAAAAAAAAAGATTAATTCAAACTGGAGCAGGCACAAAGATTTACTACTAGGGAATTCAGGTAAAGAATAAGGAGACTTTTTAAGAGGCGGGGCTGAAGAATTTTGGCTTTTGAGGTCTAGCAAAATGAAGGCTGAAAAGGGATATACATGCTATCTGAAAGTGTATTTGAAAGTATTAATGCCAAGGAAAGAGGAAAACTATAAGCTAAATAAAAGTTGGTTTAAGCTGAATATGAACAAAATTAGACTGGCAATGAGAAAGTTCTGGATATAAGAGAGAGAATTCTGGAATAACATTCCAGTAGGAGAACTGGAGGCACAGCATAACTCTAGAGCACCACTGGTTCATGGGATAACTGTGATGTATTTGCCTGCGATGTGGGAGGGGCTTGTGGATCCAGAAAATCTCCTCTCATCTGATGCAATGAACTTTTCCATGATGCTGTTCTCAAATGACTGCTAAAGATGGAGAAGCACTGTTTTTCAGTTGCATCTCTGGTTTGACTTTGCATAGAATTGCAAAGAACATGCAAAGAAATTGCATAGAACACGTGGTGCATAGAATTTCTTGTGCAGTGGTTGTAAATGATTTACTGAAAATGAATGATTTGGAGGACAACTAAGGCAAGCTTCAAAAGGTTTCCGAAAATTGCAGATGCTCTTTATAATTACCTCTTCCTACTCTTACTGATCTGTAATCTCTTTACTGATTGTTTTAGAAAAAAGAAGAAGGAACTTAGAATTAATACCTTTAACGGCACGGATGGTTATGACTCATCTGGTGAACCACTTGAGCCACTACCCACTCAGCGGAGGTCCTGCCATCCTCCACAGTCTCCTTAGTGAGAATCACGACAACTCCTATGTGGAGTCCTCTGAGCTGTCATCAGAAGTTTTCCGGAGCCCCAACTTGCAGCTCTTTGTGTTTAATGACAGTACTCTTATATCATACCTCCAGATCCCTGCAGAAAAGAAGAAGGACACTGAGCCAGCAGTAGCCCCCTCAGATGTGAGGGTAATTGTCAGAGATATCTCTGGGAAGTACTCTTGGGATGGCAGAATATTATATGGACCTTTGGAGGGCTGCCTTCCACGGCAGAGTACTCCGAGCTCATTTGTGATTTCAGGCAACCCTGAGCACCAGTTCAGTTCCCAGAAAGACATTTCTCAGGTGGAAGAAGGAGAAGATGCTCTTGACAAGTTGCTGGAGAAGATCGGTAACACTAGTCCTGAATGCCTTTTACATCCCCAGCGGAAGCTGAATGAGCCATCGCCACCACCCTTTGGTATGAGCTATGAACAAGAGAATGCAATCACCGAAGCCCTGATGAGGCAGAGTGCCCAGGAAAAAGACTATATTTTTAAATGCAGCTCAGGCTTCAGTATGAAGGTGGCCCATCAAGAAGAACCACGTCCTGCTGAACCTCAAGCATCCTTTTATTTCTGTCGGCTGTTGCTAAATGATTTGGGAATGAACTCCTGGGATAGAAGGTAGGAACAGAGGGTTCAGAACATGTTTACAGTACTCTTGCTGCTTCTGACCTTGAAAAGAAATCAAGATCCACCCACTGTCCCTTCCCTGCTCTAGCACTGCTCTTTTGACTTACAGTCATCCAAACAAGTCTCATCAGTCTGAAATTATCTGAGTTGCTTATGGGTCTGATTGTAGTCGTTTGAATCATGCTAGTTGGATTACTTCTCTTAGGATTTTGAATGAAAAAATACTGTGTCTATCTGTGTTGCATTTTTCTTCCTCTTTTTTTTTAAATATATTTGTAGGAAAAGCTTTCATCTTCTTAAGAAAAATTCAAAATTACTGAGAGAACTGAAAAATCTGGATTCTCGCCAGTGGTAGGTAATGTTTACTAAACACACTGTGGATAAACTCAGTTTCTAAAGAATAAATGCCTCATCAAAAAAAAAATGCATGTGCTAGCAATACAAATATTTGTATAAGAAATGGATTGTTTGTTTCTAAAGAGTTCCATAGACTGAATGGAGAAGCTATTTTCAATGGCACTATATACATAGAATTCAAAATAGCAAACAATAAGACACAACAGCCCATTTCCTGATTTCTTTACTTGAGAGGGGAGGGAAGAAGTTCCAAAATTTGTTGATAACCTTGCATTGATTCACTCAAAAGACTTTTCTTCAGAATGATCCCTCTGTCAAGAGCGGTACTCAAGGGATAATCTCCATTCTTTTTTTTTTTTTTTTTTTTTTTTTACAGCCAGGTAGTGTCAGGATAGATTTCTGAATATTATGTTTTTATGTTTTATTTTCATTCCTTGGCACATAGCTATTTGAAAAGTGTTTGCAGTATTGTAGAGTTCTGATTTTCTTTCATCCCAACAATTTTCATACCCAATCCACTCGTTTTCTAAGGAGCCAACTGTAACTATCAGTCATGTAAAATTCAGCCTGGGAGCTGAAAGTCTATATATGCTTTTTTCTTTCTCATATATCATCACCCCATAATTAAAATTCTGTTGATCAAATTATGTTCTCATTAACTCCTGTCACCTGTGCAATCTTACCGTCTTCAGCAAGGTTGCACAGATGTGTGTGATAAAGCCTGTAAATGGAACTTGGTCATCAGTTCTTTTACTGATGAACAGAAAGAATATACCCTGCTCTGCACTCCAAACTGCACTATCTCTGCCATGTGGGGAAAAAAAATGGTGAACACATATATTTCTAGTTTAAGTGATGTCTTTGTGTGCATAAAAGAAACAGACATGTAGAGTAAAAGGAGGTCATCTGTCCATAGCTTTCAGAGGGCAGGTGATCTAAAGAATCATTTGAGCTAAAACCTCTTTTAATTTTCGTTTCTTGTTATATCTAATTACAGCCGTGAAACTCACAAGATTGCAGTGTTTTACATTGCAGAAGGACAGGAGGACAAATGCTCAATACTGTCCAATGCAAGGGGAAGCCAGGCATATGAAGATTTTGTTGCTGGACTGGGTTGGGAGGTAATAATCACAAATTTAGGCAAACTAACATATTTGATTTGAAAACCTACAAAAATCAGTGTAAGCCAGTTAAAATAGGTAAATGGAAAATAAACTGCTTATGTAACTGCCTATTTTTAAATTCTCAAAAAAGAAAGATAAATTTTAATGTATGGCAATGCTTAGCAGTACTTAGAAGATCACTTAATTTAACAGAATTCTATAAATCCACGTGCTACTTCTGGTTGAACAGGAACAGTGGAATGTTGTATAAGATGTTTTAGAAGGTTTATTCTTTATAAACTAGGTTCATTAACATATGCATCATCAGAGTGCACTGTTTAGAATTTCAGAGTTATATGATGGGTAATATAAGTACTCTTTCCTTCTAACGTGAAAAAAGCTTTAATCTAAAAACATCTAAAGTATTATTAGTTAATATTAAAATATTATTAATCATTATTAAAGTAGTTTCTGTGGAAACTGTGTGTTTGAATTGGCAGGTTACAAAACAATTAAAGTGTTCGTGTTGTTCCTACAAGCTAGGATGTATTGTAGGTTATTTTAGATTTGTGTTAGCTAGCAGAAACAGGAAAGCAGGAATGTAATACAACAAGAATGTTGTATTACAGAACACAAAGATGATGCTTTTGAGGCTAATATGTGACACAGCCATGCAAAGCTGGGATAAAGTGTCTCTCCGTTTTCCCTGCTATAGCAGACGCTGCTATGAAGGTGGATGTGAAACCTCAGGCCAGTTGTGTCCCTGGACTGTATCATTTTAAACAAGTCAAGTTTCCCATATTCCTTAAGTTCCCATGTCTTTATACTCTCAAAACCTTTACTTACTTTATATCCCTCTCTGTATTTTCTATGCCTTTTGGTCAGTTTTTTTCTACCCATTCCTAGCTCAGCCAAGAGAACAAGAATGCTTAGGGTGGTTTTCATTGAGCGTCATCAGGCTGCAGTATTGGTCAGACTGTCCCCTGGCAAAGGTCCTGAGATCTCTTGCCAGAGTGGCTAAAGAAAGAATTCTTTCTGTGCTTTCCACCAGTGAAAGCTGTTGGGTATCTCTAAGGAAGAAACTAAGTCAAGTCTTAAAAATGTCCAGCCTAGAAAGCCATCAGACCACTCATTCATTCATTGTACAGTCATGCATGGGATGAAGTACTTAATTTTTTTTTTTTAAATATCTGTCACCTCTTAGGCCTGGAGCAAATGCTATTTTCAGGTCTGCCTTAGACGATCTGTACGCACGTATCCAAGGAAGAGCGTACAGCACTTTGTTCTTCTAACTCACTTGTTTGCTGTCACTAGCTTGGCATGCACAAAGTACAGTCCCTTCTAATATAATTTTAGAATTTATTATCACTATTGTTGCACATCCTTCCTGTTTCTGATGGATAAGTGGTGCTGCAATGGACATTACTGCTTTCTGCATCGTTAAAAGCTGTAGCTTAATTTTTACCTTAATTTTAGCTCTTTTGAGCTCTTCACATGGTCAGACCACTTACCCAAACAAAGGACTGCTGTACAGAAGGCAAAAACATTTGGTGTTAGTTTGCATTGGTGAAACGGTGTGTCAGTAACCTAAGTGGCATGAACATTTATGGTTTTCTGAAAATACACAGTAGCTGTGTTTCACATCTACGGATGTAAGTGAAACAGGGTCTACAGGGAGAGGTAGCATCCTCAGTTAGAATGATGCAGTTGGGAAAACACAGGAGTTTTCGGACACAGGCTTGTCTTCAGAGGGGCATTTTTCCTGAACAATCTTTTTGAATAATTTCTTCTAAAATAATTCTTTTTGTAAAAAAATTGAATTTCTTCTGAAGTTTTCCTTACTGCTTATATTTTCTTAGCACTTTATTTCTCACTGTGTATGCTTTGTGTGGGCTTGCTAAGCCATGTATAACCCTTAGAGCAGCTGTGCATGACAGTACTTTTGTTTCCTTGCTGCAGGTTGCTGATAGAAAGGTAGAATAGCCTTGCAGATAATCACACAGTACCTAGTTAAGAGTTGTTTACTTTCAGTAAATGTCAAATGCAGGAATGGGAAACCAACGGATCTAGCGCTAAGATCACGAGCCTGTATGGAAAGATTTCTCTTTCTCTGGGATGGTAACAAACTTTCCAGGTCTTGATTTATCAATAAGTAGGGTTATTTGTCAGTCTTTAAGAAAGACTGGTTCTTCTAATTATGACTTTCAATCACTTAGGTTGATCTCTCAACACATGGTGGATTTATGGGCGGCCTGCAGCGCAATGGCAGCACTGGGCAAACAGCACCCTATTATGCTACCTCTACCGTGGAAATAATTTTTCATGTGTCTACAAGAATGCCGTCAGATTCAGATGATTCACTGACCAAAAAGGTAAATAATTTCCTGTGTATTTCAAAACATTTGATGTAGTCTTGTGCTTAAATTAAAGTTTACACTGAAAACAGACCATACTAACTGGTCCTAGCAGGCCATCTTTTCTGTGCCACATGGTGCTCTGCAGCCAGATTATCTGAATTAAATGGCATCTAAATTCTGGATTCTGCAACACAATTAACATTTCCATGGTAGCCTCAAATACCACCATTAGTAATAATATTAGCAATAATTTCATTTGTGTGTTGTCTGCCTGCCAAAACTGCTGTAGTATGGTAGAACAAAACAACCAAATGCAGCATAATAAAACCTTACAGATGAATCGTCCAGTGTGTAACAGAAAAGAAAAGAAGTGAAAGAGAAGTGACAAGCATAGTACCAAAAGCAGCCAGCTGATATTTAAAACCATTATCCAGTCATTCACAATTGTGACAAGCAGACTCTGCTTCAAAGATGGCCAGAACCCAGCCCAAAATTTTGTTGGTATCACTACTTAAACATTTGTCTTTACTAACAAGAAGTGATTTGAGATTATGGTGCTTGCCAACTGCTGCTTAGTCAAAGAAGATTTTAGGTGCATACCAAATCTTTGCCTTTTTAATAAGGATTGGCAACTTGTCCTACGAGGTTGTTAATGTGTATTAATAATGCTACCACAGCCATCCAGTCTACCATATGATACTATTGTGCTCTGAAAATTATCTGTAAATGTCACTAGATGATTTTATTTGTTCTCCAGTTAGTTTCAAAATAGCATGTGCTTTTCCTAGAAATCAAAAGGTGGAATTTCTGATTACCACTTCTAAACACTTGCCCAGCATTTAATAGTAAAGCTGGATCCTCTCTTTTTTTTTTCTAATGCCTCTCATTTAAAAAAAAAATCAACAAAATTACATGTTTGTCTTCAAATATGCAACTCATTATCTTCTTATTAGGGGATTTACATAGTTATGGGGAAAAAAAAGAGTCATCGGAGTACTTTAGGGTAGAGTGGTAGTGCTGTGATGTATTGAGAAGCTGTATAGTCTCTGTCACTGAACCAAGGTAGGTCTATCTGTATTTTACTGTTCCTCGCTAGTGTTTATCCAGCTGCTAGTTAAAAACCTCCCGTGATGAATGCTTTATAGATTCCCTCAGCAACATACTCCAATGCCTTACTTTTTGTGCCATGAGAAAATCACAGAATTGAAGGGGTTGGAAGGGACCTCGAAAGATAGACACAGACACAGGCACAGATTTCTAGGTTGGAAGAGACCTCAAGATCATCGAGTCCAACCTCCGACCTAACACTAAGTACTCCACTAAACCATATCGCTAAGCTCTACATCTAAACGTCTTTTAAAGACCTCCAGGGATGGTGACTCCACCACCTCCCTGGGCAGCCCGTTCCAGTGCTTAATAACCCTTTCGGTAAAGAAGTACTTCCTAACATCCAACCTAAAACTCCCCTGTGGCAACTTTCGCCCATTCCCCCTCGTCCTGTCACCAGGCACGTGGGAGAACAGACCAACCCCCACCTCACTACAGCCTCCTTTAAGGTAACTGTAGAGAGCGATAAGGTCTCCCCTGAGCCTTCTCTTCTCCAGGCTGAACAAGCCCAGCTCCCTCAGCCGCTCCTCGCAAGACTTGTTCTCCAGACCCCTCACCAGCTTGGTCGCCCTTCTCTGGACTCGCTCAAGCACGTCCATGTCCTTCCTGTAGCGAGGGGCCCAAAACTGAACACAGTACTCAAGGTGCGGCCTCACCAGAGCCGAGTACAGGGGCACAATCACTTCCCTAGACCTGCTGGCCACACTGCTTCTTATACAGGCCAGGATGCTGTTGGCCTTCTTGGCCACCTGAGCACACTGCTGGCTCATATTCAGCCGACTATCAACCAATACTCCCAGGTCCTTCTCGGCCAGGCAGCTTTCCAGCCACTCATCTCCCAGCCTGTAGCTCTGCTTGGGGTTGTTGCGCCCCAGGTGCAGGACCCGGCACTTGGCCTTGTTGAACTTCATACAGTTGACCTCAGCCCATCGCTCCAGCCTATCCAGATCCTCCTGCAGAGCCTTCCTGCCCTCGAGCAGATCGACACACGCACTTAGCTTGGTGTCATCTGCAAACTTACTGAGGGTGCACTGGACGCCCTCATCCAGATCATTGATAAAGATATTAAAGAGGACCGGCCCCAGTACCGAGCCCTGGGGGACACCACTAGTGACCAGCCTCCAACCGGATTTGACTCCATTCACCACAACTCTCTGGGCCCGGCTATCCAGCCAGTAATCATCGGGTCCAACCCCCCTGCCAAAGCAGGTTCCTTAGAGCAGGCTGTCCAGGTAGGCATCCAGATGGGCCTTGAATATCTCCAGAGAAGGAGACTCCACAACCTCCCTGGGCAGCCTGTTCCAGTGTTCCGTCATCCTCACTGTGAAGAAGTTCTTTCGCGTGTTGGTGCGGAACTTCCTGTGCTCTATCTTGTGGCCATTACCCCTTGTCCTATCTCCACAAACCACTGAAAAGAGGTTAGCCAAATCCCTCTGTCTCCCACACCTCAGGTATTTATACACATTGATGAGATCCCCTCTAAGTCGTCTTTTCTCCAGGCTGAACAGACCCAGGTCTCTCAGCCTTTCTTCATAGGGAAGATGCTCCAGGCCCCGTATCATCTTTGTGGCCCTCCACTGGACTCTTTCCAGGAGATCACTGTATTTTTTGTACCAGGGAGCCCAGAACTGGACACAGTACTCCAGGTGAGACCTGACCAGGGTAGAGTAGAGGGGGAGGATCACCTCCCTTGACCTGCTGGCCACTCTGCCTTTAATGCCCGCCAGGATCCCATTGGCTCTCTTGACCACCAGGGCACACTGCTGGCTCATGGTCAACCTGTCGTCTGCCAGGACCCCCAGGTCCTTCTCCTCAGAGCTCCTCTCCAGCAGGTCATCCCCCAGCCTGTACTGATAAGTCCAGTTGTTCCTTCCCAGGTGCAGGACTCTACACTTGCTCTTATTAAACCTCATTTGGTTTCTTCCTGCCCATCTCTACAGCTGGTCCAGGTCTCGCTGAATGGCAGCACAGCCTTCTGGCATGTCAGCCACTCCTCCCAGCTTTGTGTCATCGGCGTACTTGCTGAGGGCAGACACTATTCCCTTATCAAGGTCGTCGATGAAGATGTTGAACAAGACCCGACCCAGCACCGAAATATTTCAGTTTAGGCCCATTTATTCTTACCCTATATCAGGTGGCTACAAACAGATCATTTTGCAGCAGATCTATTCATGTTTGAGAACTGCTACCATGCTTTTCACAGTCTTACTTTTCCTGGACAAATTGTAGTCATTTAGTCTAATCTTCCCTTTTAAGTTATAGTTCCTGGATGTTATGGAATCATAGCAAAGGCAGTGAAATATCTCATCTAGCTGATAAGTAATAAATTAGCTGGGAAAGGAGAGAGCACAGTCTGACAGAGCCCACCATGCAGGGAAAAATGGGCTTTACATGCAAACAGTCTATTTTACTAATTCCCCTAATTTCCACACGTATTAGTAATTAACACAGCCATGAAGAGAGTCTGGTTATTCTATTTAATTGTCTTCCCTAAATTTACTCTGGGAGAATTTCTTCTTCATGAGAAACAAAAAGCAAAAGCATTTAGTAGTTGCCAGTCTCTGGGTCGGGAAGTGTTAGGAAACAAGGCCAGCTTCAGTACATATTATCCACAGAAAACACCTCATAGTAATTGCTTTAAGACTTTAAAAAAATCTTAAATCTACTATAGGAATGGCAACCCTGCAGGGATCAAACTGTGTATTCCTGTAAGGCAAGACAAAGTTCTGAGCAACCTAATGGAGCTTGAGAGCTGGTCCTGCTGTAAACAGGGGGTTGCACAATCTTCTGTGATGCCGTGTTTCTGCACAAAAAAGCTTTGTTTGATTTGCCATAGCTGTTTGGTAATGTGTTGGTTTAGCATGTATTTCTGTACAAATTAGCACAGACTTCTTAACAAACTTCATGTAAATGCAGCTAACAGTGGAGGGCAAGATACATGTCAGAAGCACCATAAAATTCTGGAAGATAGATAATTCTCTAATTCTTTGGCAATGCTGATGGATGAAAGAGCCCTCATTTGAAACCAGTGATTTGAGTTGAGTGTATATCCAAACCATTTCTAAAGACAATATTTGTTTAAGAGCTCTTATCACCCTAAATGTAAACTCTAAAGTGTCCATTTCTTGATTTTTCACTTGTGAATCTTAACTGCAAGGAGGCCTTACACTGAGATACACGAAGGCAAATGCATTGATGCTTTAGCAGAAAAATCCCTCAGTCTGCCACAGACCCATGTTTATTTTGGCAGCTCGTCTGTGTGCAGGCCACAATTGGCGCATGCTTGAAAAGAAACGTGTGCCTGTCTGCGACATATTGTTAAAGCAGAAGAAAATGTATTTGTTTCCCCACCTGGTGATACTGCACTTATGAGCGATGCAATGCCTGGCTAAGAGAGCCACGCTCAAATGAAATGTCGTATGTCATTCATCCAGCAGTGAAAGCCTCTTCTTTGTTCACGGCAGCCCTCAACATCGTTGCGAGTATTTTAATAATTCCACTTACTCACTGAACAGTTAGCGCGTGGTGGGCTGAAGTCCTCACCTCAGAGTAATGAGGCTGTACATCCAGGTGTTTTATGGTTAAGAACGCTATTGTTTATCTACTACCTCTTTTGGTTAATTCTTCTTTTTCATAGCAGCTGTGAGAGGAAGGAAGGTTGCGATCTTGTCAGTTAGTACCTGCTTCACTTCCGTTTTTGCTGCAAAAGGAATATGTGGTGTTAGAGACCAACATTGCTGGGAGGAGAAAATGTCATTGTGCTGCCTTCAGGGTGTGATGGGGGTCACAGCTTTTTTTTATCGCCTCCCTCATGCTTCCATCAGATAGGGTTGCATGGATACTATTTGGGTTCTAAGCTCCCCCTTATCTCCTAAATCTTTGTCATTTCTGTGTTTTCTTCCCTGCTTATTTTGCCTCTGGACAGGCAGAAAGCATTCAATACCAGTTTGCTTGGCTCGCAAACTCTGGAGCTGAACAGAAGGTCTTACCACCTGCTGGCCAGGGAAGTAGTACAGCAGGCCATAAATTCTGCGGGATGGGGAATTTAGCAGATGCAATAATTTAATTTAAATATGTTATGATGTTTCTTTATTTTTACTGAACACAAGATGATAAATTCATTCCTGGTATAAATTCACAAGAATAAGTGCACTTCCACTGAGCATGAGCTTGGCCCCTTATTTTTGTGCCATACAGTAGTAATCTGCACTTTGTATTCCTTTATACGAAGTATATGCTGACATATTATATCGTTCATTCAAAAAAAAAAAAAAACAAAACAAAACACAGCCCCCCCGCAAACACAATAAAACGCAACAAACCACTCCAAAATAAGACTTAGCCCTGAAAGAAATGCTTTCTTGTGGAATAATCAAAATTCAACTGATATCTCATGCTGCTGTAGGGTTCAGCATCATTGGTTCTAAATTTTTTTTTGTCTGGATGTCTTGTGGCAAGAACGAAAATCAATCATAGTAACAGCATCCTGCAGTCCCCTTTCTTGTTCTAACTAAATTGCATCTAACAGTTTAAAAATGGGCTGCAAAATTTTCAAGTGATTTATTCCATGTCCCCCCATTGTCATAGCAGAACTTTTTCAATTCAGAAATCTGGTTGCAACCCCATACTGAACTCTTGCTCCTTCGCTGCAGAAATTTGTTAGCTAGAGCTAGATTAGATTTTTAGCAGCTAATCTAACTGCTGTAGGGGTTTGCAAAGTGGGGACAGAGCTGTGCTATTGGATTTGTCCAATTCATTTGACTCCAGGACTATAATTGCACTTATGTCTTACAAGGCTTTTATAGCCTAGGGCTGGCGAGCAGCAGAAAAACAAATTGGCAGTGATACAGTGAGAGTGAAAGGGAATGAAAGGCACACATTATCAGTCTCCAGGCAGCACTGTTCTGGCAGGAAGTTTCTCGGTTAATTTACAAATAAAACTTAGATTTTAGGATGGGCACACTGTCAGCCAGACAATGGGGATGTCAGGCCCGACTGTTACTTAGCAAAAGTAGCAGCCATGCCTCCCCACAAGCAGGAATTCTTCAGTCAAACAGACGACTCCTCTCTGGAGCCAGCTGGCTCTGTAACGCAATTAGCAGGGAGAGGGGTCAGGCCGCGAGGTGTGCGCTGTGAGCACTGCCTTGCCGCCACGCGCTGCAGCCACCCGGGCCGACAGCGCACCCGAGGCACCAGCAACGGCGCAACACCCAGCTTTGGGCAGGGGCCACGCAGATGCGATAAACTCGAGCGCTCAGGCTGCTCCTCGTTCCCCGGGATTTTAGCATTTGCTTCGTACTCTTCGGCTGCTTCGGGCTTTTGGATACAGGTGTTTCTGTCTTTCCACCTGCACGGGGAGCCCAGCGTGCACCCAGGCTCTGGCCCATGGAGCAAACCTCAGTGATGTCCATCGGGGCGCCCAGGCCACCACAGCCAGCACTGCGAGTGAGTGACCCGGGAAGCTGCTGCTGGTGTGCTGCCACTGATAAGATTATCGCGATGGTTTTTATCGCTGGGATGATCTTGCAAGGACAAATACTTCTGGTTGATGCCAATTGTACATTTGTAGCACTGCGTTGTATAAATGCAGTGGTTAGGGATGTATGGTTTAAAACCAAAGAGATAGTAACTTGTGCTTTAAAAGCAGTTCTCTGCATGTGATGAGGTGGTACTCATAGCAAAGAGTAATTCATCATCACACTGATGTTTGCAGGGTTTTGGGCTTGGAGCCATCACTTCCAGTCTCAAACAAGTGTAGGTTGTGCTGACTTCATGTTTACTTGAGTTTTGTTCTCTGAGGTGTGATACAGGTATAAAGTGTTTGAGGATTTTTTCAGTACGAAAACTGTTAGATTATTAGCAGAATAATTTGTTGTGAATTAAAAAGGGTCTCTTAGCAGCATTGGGACCTATTTTGAATTCTGTTTCTGTAGCTGTATATGCCATGTACCATTCCCAAGGCACCATGAGGAAAGGCAGAACCAACCCTTTTCGTCCTGGTTTTCTTTTTGTAGTAAAACAAGTGAGCTGTCTTCAGTTTGAATTTCCCTATGCAACAGGGCAACTGCATAGCCTTGCAAAAGTCTGTTTTCATATTTATTTACCTTTTTTTTTTTTAAGCAGAGGTTGCTAAAGCTGTTGTGGGCTTTCTCCGTGCCGCAGAGCGAGTGCCTGTACTCACTCCATTGTATGGTGAGCTGGATGCCTCCGCTCCGCCGAGCAAATGTGGGGCATGGCTTGCGAGCCCAGTGCCTGGCCTGCTCTGAGCACTGCTGCCGTGAGCCAGGTCATGGCTTCCCAGCTTCCACAGGAATTGCAGCTCAACTTCAGCCAGGCATGGAGCGGCCATGCCAAATCCTCGTGGTCTATAACTTTTCTATGCAAAGCCCCAGCACTGGGCAGAGCTGGTCAGAGCAAACTTCACCTCTTGCCCTAATCATTTCTGAGGCGACCTAGCTGCGTCTGCTTATTCAGATACGAGTGTGAAAACAAAGTCAGGATTTTGTTGTTCGATTAAATTACTACCTAGCTTTGTATGTATTGGTCTGCACTGTGATGTTGTCAGCATAAGTATTTTCTTGGGTGTGACTTTGTTTTTACTGAGTAATAAAATAGAAGTCAGGATGACCATGAGAACAGTTTTTTATACTGATTTTCTACATGTAAGAGGCTCTAGTATTAGTATTGTTAATGTTTCCGAATTTCTTGTAAGCACAGACTGCATTTTCTTCAAAAATGGCTTTTATGTATAGCTTTAAACAAAATACAACTCTGTATTTTTATTTCAATTAAAACGAACTGAGAATCTCAATCCTACTTTGAGTGTAGCTTCATTTTACTCTGCTAGAGTACAAAGTATAGGCAAAAAGCATATTTTTAACTTTTTGATTTGTGTCACGGTTCACAGTTTTGCATGTTTCTCTTACAACTAGGGTACAGTTTGCCACTCAACCAACCTTGTAGGATTTAAATTCTTTACTTTTAAAGATGCTACCTGGTTCTGAAGAGGGAATATTCTTTGGTATAACACCAGCTAACATGAGGTCCCTAGAGATTATTTACAAATGATTTTTTTTTCCAGAGACAATGCAGGAGGCAGAGCTACATTTTAGCTTCTTTGTTAGGTCTATTGTCCACATTGTTTAGGGGCTAGCACCAAACTAGGGGTGGTGGTCTTTTAAGGTTTAAGTGGGACTTAAACTCTCTTTATGCATTACACTGGCATTCTGCATGTGGATTAAATTTTAACTTTAAAGCTTACAGTTGAAACTGTTGTGCACAGCTTGTCCATGACTGTCAAATACTTTTTACCATCTGTTAAATCACCTCCAGTTCCTCCCATATAACAAAGCAAACACACAGATCTTTAGATGGATTTTGGGTATGTCCTACTTAAAATTGATCCATATTTTATGCGACTCTGCTCCAAATAAAGTAACTTCCCTGGTATTTCCCATTCTTCTGTAATTCACACTGTCCAAAATATTTTGCTTCTATTTTCAAACAAAAGAGGAGTCTTCCTCGCTAGATATGGAGACCTCAAGAAAACATTTGTAATATAGTAAATAAAGAAAGAGCGGTCCACGATGGAAAGTTTCTTGACATCCAGAGTCAAGGCATTTCACATTTCTGTGACAGCTGTATTATTGTAACTGACATATGATGTTTGCTGCCTAACATTTTGTTCTAGTAACTCAGATTTCTGCCTTAAATTATTGTAGGTAATGTACATTTACATACCATGTTAATGGCTAATTTGATAATTACTTAATTAAGCCATCAGATAACAATGTGTTCTGAATGAAGCAAATTATTTAGCTGATCTTTTCATGAGCAACTGGAGAAAAACAATATTTTAACTTTTTTCTGTAATGAAATATTTCTAGTATTGAGCATTGTAATTCAATCTGTAAGCCATGACCCCTCATAAACTGTTGTTATCACTCTGATTAATAAAGAGCCAATTTGCTGTTGCAGCTTCGTCACTTGGGAAATGATGAGGTTCACATCGTCTGGTCTGAACACACCAGGAACTACCGCAGGGGCATTATACCAACAGATTTTGGAGATGTTTTAATTGTTATTTATCCAATGAAGAATCACATGTTTTTCATAGAGATAATGAAGAAACCAGAGGTATGTTTTGACTGCTATATTGGATCTATTATATGTGCTGCACATGTGACCAACAGTTTTGTTGCTTAAATAAAGCTCAATGTTATAGGGTTTTTTTTTTTTTTCTCCCAGCAAATACTATATCTAGGCTGTCCTCAGTTTAAAAGCATACTGAGCAATGAGTTTTTGTTTTAAATATAGAAATGTGAATAGCAATTGAAATGGCTACTAATTCATGTTATATTATGCTTAGTGCCTAAAGAAATATTTCAGATTTCTAAACCAATAGAAGTTATTGTACAAACAGCTTAAAATCATGATGAATTTCCAACGTGAGCCAACAGAAGCAAAATAATAAATATTTAAGCTTCTCATTTGCTACTGATTCACCCCATAAGAATTATCAACTGTTGTACATATGGCACTGGGCATAACCTCGCATGTTTTCAAGACCCTCATCCTAATCTGACTCAATGGGATGGTATAGGCACTTGGATATCCTTATATCAGACAAAGTATTTGAGTTTTATTGTTTGCCATTTAATTAATTGTCATACAACCAACTTTTGAGATTTTTTTTCAAATAATGGATTTTGGTTTTTTGGTATATATATTTGTCTGGCATATATAGTATGTACTTTATGAAAGTAATCCATGCGATAAGTACTATTTCCCTTTTATGAGGGACAGTATTTGTCCAAGAAAATAACCAGCTGTGGAAAAATTCATTCACCAGGTGACATATTTACCAGCTGTATATGATATTTTTGGAGTTGTGAACGATGGGAGCTATTATATATTAATCAGACTAGACATTTCAAACTTGATTTTTTTCTTTAATGTTTTGAAAGAGTGTTTTTTTTTCACTTGCACTTGATGGTGAGCTCTGCAGTTTACTTCTTGGGCATTTTAGCTTTTATTCTTCCATAAGGAAAATCAGAGTTTAGCTCTATGAACATGCTTGAAAATTCTATGAATCAACCTGAGAACAGCTATGTCATCTTGTATATTAGTCAAAAATACCCAACCGCCAGAAAGAATAATAGCTAACTGGAAATTTAGTGTTATCCCTACATTTAAAGTACAAACCATTACAATGTAATAAAATTAATCCAGACATTTCCAGGGCAAGTGTGGCTGACCTTTTGTTCACCAGCTACTGACCCCAGGGTGAATGAAAGAGGCTTGCAGAGAGAAATGTCTGTTGTTTGGCTTCGGTCCCTGGTATTTAAATTGCATTCCCTAATCAAATGAAAAGGCTGTCCTCTCTATCAGGTTACAGAATCCATGGCAACATTTGGCCTTTTATATACATAATGTTAGCCTTTTTGTTTGCATCTAAGTAGAGACACCTGGAGCAATGTTAACATTAACCGATTTAGCATTAATAGCTTCATTATATAAGAATTTCTGATCAGATAGCTGTTACTTTTGTTATATTGCTTCAGCCTGTATTGTTTTCATTTTTTATCTCCCTGCTTGGCAACCGGGCAATGATTTGCAAATTTTTTTTGTCTTGATTAATTAAGCAATATAATTATCAGGAACCGTGATGCAGTCTTTGCTCGACAAAGCTTCTGAGGGAAGACAATAGTAAGTCTGTTAGTGTGAATGCATTCCACGCGTCACAGATGCATGAGGATATTCTGAACAATGAGACGAAAAGCTGCCTGCAAAAGAGGACAAAGAATGCCAGGCAGACTCTACACACTGCACATACCGCCAGGGACATACTGTGGGTTCCCTGGGACACAGATGCCTCGTTAGATTGCAGCTAGTCATCAGAGATTAATTCTCAGCCATTTGGTACAATAATTTACCCATTCCCCAGTCTTTTAACTAGTGCTGCTTGCTATAGAAGTGAAGTCTTTGTGCTCAAAAGGTTTATTTAACCTTCCCTACTTTTACTGTGTGCAACAAAAATAATTATTTTTTTTTCTTGGAAATTGTAGTGAAGCAGGTGTTTGCAGTGTGGTGAATATTAATTTCTGGTTCATGGATAACTTGCACTGACATTTGGAGTAGCTGGGGGGGGGGGGTAATTTCCCTTGACTTCTTTTTTCTTTTTCAAATTCATTCCTGTCTAAGCCTACTGATTTTTTTTGTAACCCTTCGAAACCCTGTTTTCCTCAAATGGCTGTTTAAATACTGGCTTACAGAAAAGTACTGACAAAGGAGCGTGTTCCTATGCATTCAGTTTCTCTGTCCCTTCGTCCTCCCTTGTTAAGGCAGGCGCTGTACGGATGGAGACTGACGGTACGCAGCGTCCCATTGCCTTTAATGACCTGGATGGATCTGCTCTTGGTTCTGGTTTCATGTGGGCTACACTTGTCTTGCTTTGCCAACGTAAAATCATTCGCACTCAGACAAAGTCACCTCTATCTTCTGCTTCATTGCTTTCTTTTCCTATCAGACAGTGTATGCCAACTTTGGCTCGTGAAAAATACTTATTTTTTGACAAAGTATGTGCCCAGGACACAGTAATTTAAATAATTTAGTTTTCTTCTTGAGAAAAAGCATGTTTCCACATTTCCTGAAAGTTCCGTACTTTACAAAATAATCATGTGCAGGGTAAGTAATAGACTTCTCAACTGTTCTGCACCCCTCTTTTTGTTGCCTTTTCGTTACCTGGGCTGGCAGTGTTATGGCTGGGGGTAAGCCAGCTTGCGCAGGCCTCCCCAGGCCCTCCCTGGGAGCAGGCACACGCACCCACGAGCAGCAAAGGAGCATGCCAAAGTTTTGGGATTCAGCTCAAATGAGCCTACTTTTTTAGTTTGAAAAGTTTTTTTGTAGTAAAGTGTGGTTTCTTGGAGTATGAGAGAACACATTACTGAACTTTTTGTTTAAAGACGTCTGTCAGATTGGAGATATTTTTTGAAAAATTTGCAGCAGAGTGCCCATTGAAAGATGTTTAAAAAATGTATGCAAATAAACAGTGTACAAAATAAACACACCTTGTGTATACTTTCAGTATATAAATTCAGTAATCCTGGGTTAAGACAATCTGCCACACTCCCTAGACTCCAGGTGTTTCTGAAATAGTGTAACAGCGTCCTGTAAGCAAAGCTTGCTGGCCGAAAAGACTGAGAATGAATTTCTTTGTACGGTAGCATATGTAAGTGCTAATGTGACTTAGAATATATAGCATTTGCGTGTGATATAATTTTAATACTAATATGTACTTCACAGGCTTATTTGTACTTACATAAAAATGTAGTTTTACATTTCTTTCTCTTTTTGTCAACACTTGTAAGAGTGTGTGTGTTAAAAATTTCATTTAGAAATGTTATTGCTTAAACTGGAGAAACTTGATGCTCTAGAACATTATCACTTTTGTGGCATAGATTTTCTTCTTGTCACCTTCCTTTCCACCTGGCTAGTTAGTAATGCTAGCATTTAAAAAAAAAAAACAGAAAAGAAAAATACTATGGAAACATTTTACATTAGTCCTTTTTTTGAGGGGGAGTTCATTATTTTAAGTAAAGGAATGACAAAACTGTGAAAAGACAGCTGTCATTTGCAGATGTTATATTAAATCCAAATTTCTCCTGTAATTCATTGCCACTTCCAATTAGAGGAATTCCCTAGATGCAGGGGATTTATATTATTCTCTTTGTCCATTTATTGAATGACTGTCACAGTCACCCACAAGCAGTTGCAGAAGAATAATAGAGGGTATTTATTTATGTGATAAGCCCCTGTACAGATGGAAAAATCCACAGCTTATATGTTGGTAATTGCTGCTAGCTTCTGTGTTGTTTTTTTTTTTAATTTTCATTTTGAGTTTGTGATAGGGAAGTGAGTTTGACTATTTGTCAATGCTGAAATTTACTGTACAGTTAATCGTTAAGATTGTCTCTGCTTTTGACATGGCAAAGCCTGTTATGTGTTCCTCACTGCAGATGTTTTTCACTTTTATAAAGTGTGTGGGTCTCTTTTACCTAACGTAGCCTTTGTCTGAAGAGCCATATGCCACCAAATGACGTTATGTGGAGGGTTCCTCTGGAGGTAACCCTGCAGTAACACAATTCTAACATCTTGATGCTGTATGCTGGACGGACCTGTTCGCTTGTGTGCCAGCTCTGCTTACAGGTGCCATCTCCCCTGCTTTCCATGAACCTCATTATCTTGGATCAGCTCGCTCTTTTTTTTTTTTTTTTCCTTTAGAGAAGTCCATAAGTCCATGGAAGGAGTTTATAGAGGATTATCTGAAACAAATACTTCTTTGCAAAAGCTCCTGCTGGGGGGGGGACTCAGCCAGTGAGTCAGGGTCTCACATTGAGATATAAGACAGAAAACCTCTCAGCATCTGCTGCAAATGGAGGATCAACTTTAAATTCACTGGCAAATTTTGTTAATGTATATAATGAGCTCATGCTTACCTCATTAAATATGCCACGTACATATGCACATCAAACATACTGGTGATAGTTATGGAAGGTTAAGTGCTTAAAAAATTTGGGATTAATATCATACTAGAAGTGTCAGTATGTAAAACAATGTGGTCATACTGCTTCCTGGCAAAATAGTTTACTAGTCTTTTGCCTAGAGCTGGGAAGGGTGAAATCTTCCTCCCCTTGCCTCTTACCTTTCTCAAGCAGCAGGTGCCTTGCTGTGAAAACCCTGTGGGCATCGGGTGTGTCGTTTCTGTTTCTCACTGTGGAATTTGCTCCCGTGCTCCGCAGCCTCCTTTGGCTGAACTTCACATGTTGTTTTTATTTTGGGGTCTACAGGTGCCATTTTTCGGTCCTCTCTTTGATGGAGCCATTGTGACTGCAAAGCTTCTGCCAAGCCTTATATGTGCCACGTGCATCAACGCCAGCAGAGCCGTCAAGTCGCTCATCCCGCTCTACCAGAGCTTGTATCCTTTCCTGCTGATGATGCAAAGTTCCCCTTGGTAGTGTTCTTACTTCTGAATATCCTGCTACTAAGAGGTAAGCTTTAATGAAAATACTTCCTAGAAAAGGTCAAAGCTTTCTTCGTGTCAGGCTCAATGGTTTTAAGAGTCATTCACGCCCAGTTGCCATCCACTGTTTTTAAAAAAAATTGTAACATCACAAGAATGTTCTCACCAGAGGTTGCAGACAATCTTGCTGATGGTGGACTTGGACTTAACATTGATGCTTTGAACTGTAAGTAGCGATAATCAATTTTCTTTAATGCCAATAAAAGTTATCTACAGTGTATATTAGGCTAATACACAGAGCTCAGTTGTATTCTTATCTTATTCAAGAAAGTAGTCCAGTTGACTTTACTTGGACTCATTACATTAACAAGACAGATGGGATTTGGCCTCTCATATGGATGTTTCAGTTCCCTAATTCCAGTCTTATTCAAGCCATTTCTGTAATAGGGAATCTTCAGAACACATTTTTTAACAGTTGATGGGAGATAACTAGACGGTATGCTTTTCTCCTACAGAAATTGTAGGATAAACTTTTATTCTTACATGATGTGCAGACTAATAGCATTA
Source organism: Cygnus atratus (assembly GCF_013377495.2). Lineage (NCBI taxonomy): Eukaryota > Metazoa > Chordata > Aves > Anseriformes > Anatidae > Cygnus > Cygnus atratus. The sequence continues at coordinate 119,944,988 of NC_066364.1, forward strand.
TTATTGGGTTTCACTTTTTCTAGGATTTTCTCATAATGCCATGATTATGCAAGAAATGTTTTATTGCTTGTTTTGTTAATCTTATCACTTATCTCCAGAACAACACTTACTGTACTGTGTTTTCTTTGGGAAGCTTTTGATTTGAGGATTTTTCTAATAGTATGAGTTTTAGGAAGAGTTTGTAAATGTTTTGATCTTTGGAAGAATATTGATTAATTAGTATGAGACACAATTTTAAAATACAGTATTTTCAAAATGCTCTTCTTTTAAATAAGGCTGAATTTTATCCAGTATACTTTTCAAGAGTCCTCGGAATTTAAAAGTAACATTGTAGTTAAATTCATGTTTGATTAACTTCATTGTTTACTCATTTTATACACAAAACAAAGCCAGTTGGTGGTTGTTGCATAAGCAGTTGAGTGCAGTACATCAATTGCAAAATCATGGCAGTACCTAACAGATGATTCAAAACTTGCCAGGTTTTCCACTTTTGTTTAATGAGAGCAATCTAGCTAATTACTAAAATTCTTCTATGTGGAACTTAGCTTAATCCATCTGCTGGTAAAGTCAATGTGTAATAATGAAATAGTGTAGTAAAATTAATGTAAAAACCAGCACTGACAAGAACGAAGTGTCACTATTGCCTCTTCCTGTAATCCTACCACCAAGCTCCCCAAAGGAGTCCTCAGATTTCTGCATCCTGCTCATCTTTTGGCTTTCAGTGTTCTGTGAGCAGGCGGCCTGCACCCACCTGCTGTGCTGCCACTTTCCTACAGGGTCCCTTTCTGGGTCCTTCGTTGTCCCCGTTGAAACATGAGCAGCACAAATGTGGCAGCACATACCACTTTTCAGCATATGTTTGGGGTCAAGCTAAAACTGTATCTCTCCTCTGACTCCTGTTTTCCTTTTTTGTGTCTGCTTTTGCACCAGTGGTATCTCTTGTGGATCAACTGCTACATCTCCACTTGATAGATGAAAGAGAACTGAGAAACTTCTGAAACTGGACAAAGATAATGGGGTGGGAAGGTCCCATCAGGATGACACTGGAGTAGGAGAGAAGGACATCCATAACTTTTATTGTAGAAAATTAAACTCTTTTGGATAGAAAAGGTCAACAATAATTGCTCCCTATAAACACAAAAATATACTAAAATTCTTAATGAGCCAGAAATTGGCATGTAAATGTATGGATGTATAAAGGAGGTATTTGAACCTGTCCATTGCAGTAACACTGCTCTGTAGCCCACAAAGCGTGCAAGCTCAGTGTGACTTTTCTCCCTGGTGTTGGCTTTGCTAGCTGTTATTTGGAGAACAAGAGAAGAGCAGCCCCAACAATTTAAAAGGTAAATAAAGGACTTTAGTAACTTTGTCATACTGGGAGTGAAAATAACTCAAAGGTGAAATAACTCAAAATATTTGAATGGAAGGGAGAAATAGAAAGCAATAATCCTGGAGAAGGGAAGGATGCTGTTTGGCAGCACATGAGACATAACTTTGCGGTTTGGATGAGCACAGAAACACTTGTGGTAAGGCAGAGCCAGGGAGTCTTCTACTGCTGTTTGTCATACAGGGTAGCATTCGTAGCAAGAGTTAGTAGGTACATTTTTTCTCAATTCCAGCATGGTTAGGAATTGAATGAACACTTCGTCTGATGTAAATGGCTCAACAGTAATAAAACACTGACAAATCCAAGGGAAATCATGGGGCAGTAATAAAAAGAAGCAGGGGGCAGAGGGACTGCTTTATCGGGCACCTGTGGCAGCTTCACCATAAAGCAAAGCACTCATGCTCCACTGCTGTAGTTCCCGGGTGGGAGAAGCATTGTGACCCGCGGGAGCGCTGCGCGGGGTTGCATGCTGCTGGGCGCTGGCAGCGGTGTGCAAGTGGTGACAGCTGAAGTCACTTGTTGGAAAGTCTGCAAACTCCAGTTACAGCTGCACTTGTCAGGGGCTTTGAGGGAAGTGTAATCAGCCACAGAGATTAATTTGCATCTCAATTAGGAAAGAGTCAGGAGGAAGCAGTAGGGTCTGTTGCTGGAAGGTTGTGGAAGAAATCTCATCAGGCACAAAAGGTGCCGAGCTGGGTGCTCCAGCGAGCGGAGGACAATATCTGAGTCCGGTTTCCATGGGGACCAGGACTACAGAGCCACGGGAGAATCTCACTTTGCACTGTAATCCTTTGGTCATGATGACACAAATTCCACTGTCGTACCCAAATACGTTTTTCTGTTAGGAATACCTCTGAAAATGAGAAACGTAACTATGGCAGAACACACAAGGTTTTTTAATCCATTTTTTGTGTTCAAGTAACTGCTTCTGTTTTAAGGCACTCATTAGGCCAAGAGAAATATTCATTACAAAATAATTAAACATATTTAAATCTTAGTTTAAAGCTGTTCTGGCCACAAGTTCTTTGTGTACATCAAATGGCATGTGATGGCATTGCACCGAAGCAAAAGCAGGGCACTTACACATAGATGAGTTGTCTTTGGAGTGGTTAAAGCTCAGTTTTCTCTGCAACTGCTGTAATGCTTACATGTTAATGGATGATTGTATATTAGCGTATGTCCAAAATAATCATTTTTTGGTGCACTGAAGCATTGAGACTGAGCGGCCACAGACCGTACTAATTGGTGCTCTCACTGTCCTTAAGTAACTGTTAAGTGCGAGGTAATGTGTTTCAGCAGCCTCACCAGTCTGCTTTTTCAGGCAGTAATTGTCATTTTAAATATGCCTGTGTGTTTTATGGAAATCACAAACAATGAGGAGGCTTAAAATTACATGAGAACGTGAAAGAGTAAGTCTTAAACTTTCTAAAATTGTTGTATGATAATGTATATATTAATGCAAGTTTTTGAGCTTGTTAAAGGCACCTTATTGTTTGATGGGGAAAGGAGGAAACTACAAATCTCCCAGACAAACAATTGCCTGTGCAGAAACTGAAGTTCCTCTTACAGAGCCCAGTTAAAGCAGAGGCTGCTAATCTCAGTCTGTAAGAGTAAGGCCAGTCTATAAGCAGAAGGCTTTAGGCGATAAGAGCAGGGATGAAAACCAGTCCATTTTTAAGACTTTGGCAACTGGAATTGGACACAAAGGAGGAAAGCATGGATCCATGGACTGTGTGTAAAATATGTGATGCAGTGTAAAATATATCCTCATGTGAATAAAATAACAAATTGTTGTGTCTCCTCCAATAAGCAGGTGTTTTTCTTCACAGCTGTGCAACAGCTTTTGTTCAGAACTCCCTAAACGTAGCTCTTGAACAAGTGTAAATTGGGATATTTTAGTAACTTATGTCTTGGAAAATATGCATCGAGCTGGGAAAAAAAAAAGCCCATTTCTTTGTATGCAGTCTGCCGCAAAATATCCAGATCCTGTCTTACTTTATGTGTGTTATTGGTGTCAGAGCAGAGCAAGGGCACAGGTACCCCGCTGTAATTCGAGACCTGCCAGCTGTAACTGGAGGTGCTGCCGGCCTGCTGCTTGTGGGGCACCTCAGCACCAGCCTTGTTCCACCTCCACCTGCAGCACTCTGTGGAGGAATTGCAATGTTAAGTCACCCTTCCTAGCTACTTTAATCACTACTAACATGGCTTTCCCCTAATACTTGTGGGCAACAATAATTTCTCCAGTTCTTCCTGTTTCTTTCCTGCAAACCACTTCTGTCACATGCCAAGCCCCTGACAGAGGAGTAGGACTGGCCGAGCCAAAGTGTTTCACATGCGCTGGCCTGGCAGATTGCACCCACGAATGTCTGGGCTTCTGTTTTGTTCCTTCCGTTTCACAATTACAAGGCCTGACAGGATTTCAGAGCTCCTAGCAGGTAGAGAGCTCGCAGGGGACAGGTGAGGTGTCGGGGGAAGATGAGGGTGGCTGTTTGGGCCAGAGGAGGGGAGGGAAGCACAGCTTGCTGGGGGGAGCGGGACTGGTGCCACTGGAAAACACCACATTGGTCCCTCAGGCTGCTGGGGGAAGCTGGGTGTGATCTGTATTTTGTAAGAGAGGGCATGGCAGAGGTGGAAGACCAACTGCTCGGGTAGCCACAGCTGGAGAGCAGTAACCGGCTGTTTGCACTCAGCGAGGGGCCTGTTGAGCAGGACCCCTGAGCAAGCATCTGCTCTGGTTCCAGTAGTACAGAACGTTTCCAAAAATGTTAGGGGTGATGATATACTTCAAAAATTGTATCTTTATGCTTTCTTTCAGTTAATATAACATTAGTTGTTTGTTGGAAAAGGATTTTTCAACGTTGGTCCATTCTGGAGTCCCAGTTGCCCTAAGCTGCAGTGTATATAGTAGTACACATCTTTGAGAGCTGGTCTTATCAGTAAAGATAAATACTGGGGGGAAAAAAACATGGTTTGTCCCCAAGACTTTATTTTGCATCTGATTTACAGCTGCTGTTCAAGCTGATAGTCTCAAAGCTCAGGTGCAAGCAAATCACTGAATGTGGAAATGTAACTAAACCTGCAGGTGTCAGGCACTTTGGTGGCTGGTCCATAAGTTGCTGCTCCACAAAGATTTTGGAATCTGGGTATAGTGATGTCTGCACAAAAAGATCCCCTTAGAACACACAGGGAAAAGCAATTTTGATTATCCTGAATCCAGATTGTCTTGCAAAATGGAGTAATTTCCTTGCTCATTGAATTACACTGTTCTTTTTTAGAGCTTTTTTAGTCACTCTCAGGTTTTACTTATGAACTTTTATAACCAGGTTGCTTATTCTTTCTTATCTCACACATTTCATAATAACAACAGGAGTGAACATCCCAGATTCTTCCCTTTTATCCTTTTAAAAATGAGAAAAATAGTAGTGCAAGCTTATCTTCACAAGAAGACAGCTATTCTTCAAATCACAGTGGCTAAAAGATTATACCATGGTTTGTTTAGAAAAAAATTGTAAGTGCTTCTTAACTTGGGAGAAAAGCTTCTCAGAGTTTGAAAAATGGGTACAGTGATGCAGAGGAAATGTTGATGAATTGCTGGGTAAAGTTTGTGAAATAGACCCGTGTACCTGAATGTGAATGGCCACATTTCTACATTTCTCTGTTTGTGCTCTTCACTTTAAAAAAAAAAAAAAAAAAAAAAGGCAAGAAAAAAAAAGCTTATTTTTAATTGAAAAAATATTTTAATGTTATTTGTGGTGTTTTTATTGCTGTTTCCCCCCCCCCCCCCCCCCAAATAACTATCGTACTTGCAGTCCTGCTTGCTCTCACTAACTGAGTTTGAAGAAAACCAGAAGAGATTCTGACATGTCTGAGATGTTGCCCCAGGTTCGACCTGCTCTTTGTGAGGAACCTGCTGGAAAGTATGAAATGTCCCTGTGTGCATGCACCATTTGATTTTAACCATACTCCGTTGATTTCTTGTAGTCTTTGAAATATTTTCTTAGCAATTTAAGCTACATTTATTTTCCTGTGAATGGGTAGATGGTGATTTAGTGCCTCTTGGGGTTTAAGAATTAACATGTTTACTGTAACACTATCTTTTTAAGCATCCTCACTCTTAGGATAAATCGGTTTGGTCTTACGGAATTTTATTTTTCTTATTCTGCCTTTTGATTATTGTGTATTTTTTGTAGTCTTTTATAGCATCTTGATCAGAGTACAGTGCTGCAATGCTCTTTAGGGGAAGAAGAAATATCTCATGGCAGGGGGGACACACCAACTCATCAATCACTCTGCTGTTCTTTTCGCTGTCAAAACAATGTTTCAGGTAGCTGTCCAAGTGTGTTTGGAGATGTAATCCTCACAGTACTCTCTCATATAAGCTGTGTTGCTTCTGATTTTGTTTCATTAATATAAATAGAATTCTATAAGGGCTGATCCAAATATGCTTAGTCTGGCAAGAAGAAAAAATACTACCACAGTTGCAGGCTGAAGAATTGTTTCCAAAGTTGATTGCAGTTTTTGTTGCTGTTCAGTCCAAGAGGAAAATCTGATACTGAGTTTTCAATTCTTCCTGAGTTTGTCTTGGACATTCACAGTGCTTTGCTGTAACACAATACATCTCTGTGTTAGTGCGTATGTGCAGTAGATGCTGAATGTGTCTGCATTAGAACAAACAAAAAGCACTACGAGGATGCATATGCTTTACATAGCATCTGAGCACTGGATGTCACCATTTCCCTGCTTAAGATTTGCAAGCATGTGGGCCAGGAGAAATCAGCCCTTACTTTGGAGAGGTAATCCGGTACGTGCATAAGTCATAAAGGTTTACGCTCTGTGGTGAATATGGCATGCCAGCTTACCTATACGAAGCAAGTAGCTCAGTAGGATAAAAAAAAAAATACCCATAACTTTAATTCATTATGTTGTATAAAGATATGAACATATCTACTATATGTTAATATGTCATGTCTGGAATCAAGATTAAGCAAAGATTACCAACGTTGAATTCAGAACAAATTGTTTTTGTTGCTTTAAACTGATTTATGGTTAGCTTAACATAGGGCAATTGATCTGCTTGCATGTTTAAATGGAGACTATAAAAGAAATATTTGCTGTGGTTGAGCCAGTTGTCTGAGTGACTGTCATATTTTGTAGGTGCACGTAAAGCAAGATGCCTGAAAATGTGTTTTCGGGTACTTTTCCAAATGTATTTTCTCGAGCTTGCATTCAGAACTGTATTATGATTATAAAGGGTTGCTCGATTGCACTGCAAGCAAAATGGAAAGCCTGTTACTCTTTTTGTAGAAGAGTTCGTAATTTGTTCCCCTTCTTTCATCCAAAGAAGTTGTGCCCTTGGGCTATATGGACGCTGTTAGAAATGACTATGAAATTCTAAAGCTTGTGTCACATGAACTGTGACAATTTATATGACATAGCGTCTGACAGTTTTCTGCCGAAACGATGGGTTGTGGCTCACAGGCTCCTCTGCCGCTTTGTCTGAGGAGAGCTGCCTGTCTGCTGCCTCTCCAGCAGTTGTGTTGCCGAAACCAGCCCTGGCATGGTGGGGTGAGCGCCAAGCAGCAGCGCACGATGCCACCCAGGGGATGCTGGCGAGTGTCTCGGAGGCTGCATGGGTGGTGTAGGGCAGCGCTGGCCTCTGGTGTGTGGCACAGCTCCCACGGCAGCCGGTCAATGGCTGGGCCCCTGCCTCTGCGGCTGCTTTCCTTCCTCGCAGCCAGAACCTTCACCAGGCAGCGATCGATGCCTCTAATCTGCTGCAGCCTGTAATAAGTCATGCGTGGCAAAGCTTTTAGGTGGCATTACATGGGATTGTGAAGGTGGCCCTTAGCTCTTATTCATAGTGCTCTTCATAGACTTGCAGAGAAATCTACTGCATCCCACTTGTGAATATCTAAAGAGCGCATAATGCTTCTGCAGATCCAAACTTTGCGTGCTCCCTGATGGTGTGCGGACACAATGGTTTTAAGTTTCTGTATTTTTGTGCACAAATCTGTATGCACCTGTCCCTGCTCATGTTCCCTTGGAACACACATATCTTGCATATGCACCTCTGTTATCGGCCTGTTATCTTCACCGTTTTACAGGAGGAAGGCAGGCAGCAGTGAAGCTTGCACCATGTATAAATGGTTGATAAAAAGTGAGTGGAGCTCTAGGCAGGGTAAGAAAACACAGTCCATTATTTATTTGTGGAACATGTGTGGCAACAGGAAGCTGTGCCATCCTGGCTCCCCTGGTGGTGTCCCTCATTCCTGCTTCGGAGATTGCCTGGCCTGTAATCCTAATGACTGTGGCAACTCCTCACCCGACCTTCCAGACGGATTCTCACCTTTCATTGCTCAGAGCTAGTCCGTTCCCCACAGATGGCTGCAGAAATTATTCTCAGGGTTTCGAGTTATTTTGTGTGATAAAATACCTCTTGCCCCTCCAAAAATATTATCACGCCAGTGACCCTGAGTCTTCCCACCTTTTTTGGATGTCTGTAATTTCCTGTTAACAATACAATTCATTTTTATGCTGTAACATCATTATTATTCTCCACAGCTGGAAGCTGTACAGATCACTGAGGGCTGCTAAGAAAGTCCCAGGCTAATTCTGTAACAGGGTTTGAAGCGGCACTAACTGCTGCTCATGCTGGAGCTGGTCTCTCTTCAGTAGAAGTAAATAAACCCCAGCAGTTTTAAAGGCTTTTATTTGCTAAGTGACTTAATGAATAGTCCTAAAAAAGAGCCTGTGTTTAAGTAATATCATGAACGTAATGTTTTTTTAAATGAAAAGTGAATTTAGTGTGTTATCTGTCAGAAACAGGAAAAAAAAGGCAATTCTGGGTTCGTTGAATGATGTACACATGCACTAATTGAAAACAAGCTTATTAAAATACACAGCTATGCTATTTCAGCCCCTGCTAGAGACTGGAAAGTCATGATCATGCTGGAAACTGTACAGTGTATAGAATAGAAGCAGCAGGTCAGGATTTGGAGTTGGGAATTTGAATTCTGACTCTCCTCTGCCATCGTGGAGAAGCTGCTGCTTTGGATGATACTCTCATTACTGATGAAGAAATGGAATAAAGAAGTCATTTTGTTTGTACATGGATAATTCTGTAAGAAGCTGGGGTTTTGTTCTAATCGTTCCTTTAAACTCCTGTGTCTTAGGCACTGGATCAAACGAGTTGTGCAGAAGGGTTTGTGTCCTGCTGCTGCCCTTAAGGTGGCTGGAAGTCAAGTTTCTCCACATCCAGGTGTGGAAGCACCGCACAGCTCTCGGATGTTCCCAAGTAAAGAGCAGTTTTGTTCCTGTTGTTCCCCATAAAAAATAAAGCAATTCTGTTCAAGGTGCAGTTTTGTGAGTGCCCTACCTGCAGTGGAATCTGGCTGTGATTTAAGTTGCAATAGCAAGTACAGATTGGTGTGGTGTAGTGTTGCGTACAACTGAGCTGGTAACCGTGCCTCTGGCAGCCAGGCATGAGCTCGAGAGAGATGCACAGGGGTGCAAGCGCCTGCCGCACATTGCTTTCCGTCGCATTAGGCAGCACCTAACCTGTGTTTATGGTGTGTCTCTTCACAGTGGTGATGGCAGCCAGAATGGATGTGTTTAGGCTAACACTAACTACTTTATTCAAAGTTGTGGTGTTTTTTTCAGGCATACACCAGACAGATTAACAGTTTCGTGTTCTTGGTGTTTTCAGAACAGCTTGTGATGGCTTTGCTCTTCTGCCCCTGTTAACTTTATTGGGATTTCTGTAGCTGAGACCTCCGCTGCGTCTTTTAGAAACTTGCTCCCACGCGCTCATTTGTGCTTTGGATTCCTTGGGTTATTTTTCTTTGGCTTTTGTTGCAGGTGGAGGAGGAAAAAAAAAAAAAAAAGGCAATATTATCTGAACAGATTTTGCATTCAGCTTGGGCTGTGCGATGCTCGCACGGACAAAGTGTGCGCCAGCTGTGCAGGCCAGTCTCGCCTGGCCTGGGCTGCCATGCAGCCATGGCTCTGGCCAGAGTGCTGTGGACACCCCGAGGTGTGTCCCAATGGCCCCGAGCTCTGGGGCAGCAAGTCCAGCCAGCGACCAGGCTGCACGGGCTGTGCCACAGGGGCTTTGTGCATGCTCATTAGCATGCTGGCTGGGCGCCGGCTCTGCGGCGCGCTGGCTTTGCTCGCTCAGCGAGCTCCGCTAGCTTACCAGCTGTTCCTGCTGCTCACGACAATGTCCAGCGTGTCCGGATCACCGGGTTCCTGCGCCCGCCGCCGCACGCAGACAGCCTTTCCGCTGGGGATGCCCACGTGGCCGCCCGTCAGCAGCGGCACCGCATAAAGTAGCAGGCCCTCGCATGGCATATGGTGTCTGGATTCATACAAGATGCAAAACTATTCTGCCGCTAATGCACAATGACTCATAGCATTGCTAATTTTTCTAACAAAAGCCCACTTCCACACCCACACTTTTAACCCCTCGGGCTAAAAAGCCTCCTCTTTTAGTTTCAAAGCCTTGGAAATGTAAGGAGGGGGCTTCTGGATCAATAAATGAAACCCTATATTTATTTAAAGCATATGCAAGTTCTAACGGTTATTTTGAGTTTCTGTAAAATGCTGTTTTCAAAGCACTTTTCTAACATATGGGTGGTTTTGTTTCTTTTTGTTCCAAAGTAGATTTTCAGTGAAACGTGTTTTTTTTTTTTTTTTTTTTATTCTTTGGCAGTTACATATTAGAAAAGTAGTCTGAAGTCAGCACAGAGGATAAGAAGTCATTTTCATTTTAGAAAGAATCAAAGCAATGTTGTTAGTGGGTCTGCAGCGATCGTATTCTACAGTGCAAGTTAACTAGCTACTTATGGTAAAAAGCTTTTAATATCTGGCTATCTTTCCTGTATACCAGTTCTTCGGGGAGAAAAATAACATTCTTTCCAACTAGAGGGAGCTGCTGTTATCACTGATGCTTGTTCTTAGCCTTCCAGACTAATTCCTTTGTGCAGAACGTACAGCGATCATTTCTACATTTTAATAAAATTACATGGAATTACCCTGAGTAATTTAGATTAAAAGGATGTGTCTCATCAAATTAAACTGCAAAAATCAGAGAAAACTAAAGCACATACTGGTCGCATGGTACATGGGTACTCTGCGTGAAAGTGAAATTATATAGGTCATGAGAAGACTCGTTAGAGGAGAGTGAAAAGCTCGGGTTCCTCCACTTTTGTTGCAAGGCACAAAGCATGACGGAAGTTCATGTGGGGCCGAGCGGGGCGGCGTGGCAGGAAGCCCCGCGCTCCTCGATCACAACAAAAGAACAAAGGGATGCGAGATAAAATATAGAGATGGCAGGATCTTGGCTGCTTGGGCTCCTCGGGAGCGGGCATCGTGCTGCAGCGAGCCCCTGGGGCTGGCTCAGCAGGGCTGGCACTTGTGCCGGGTGATGCCTGTAAGGAGAAGTGGTTCTTAGCTGGGGGACAGCCAGGAGCTGTGGAGGGGCAGGTGACCATATGCGGGCCTGCCAGGGGGCTCATCACAGTTCCAGTGAGACACACGGTTGCTCACTGCTCCCAAAGCCTGGGTGCCAGCCCCGGGAGCTGCGGTTTCCATCCTGCAGGGCAGCTCCCAGGGCCCTGAGCCACGCATGTGCACCTACCCAGGTCGTGGGAGGGCGTGGGGATGCTTGAAACACACGTGGGCCTCTTCTCGGGCACGTGCCTGACTACACAGGCACTTCCATTAGTGCAAAGGTGCAATCTCCAAGATATTTCTAACTCATTTTTTCAAACTTTTCCTCTTTTTCATTTTTAGAGAAAACCTGACTTCAGTATATGTTCTTCATCAGCTATACATGCTGCAATCACTTCCTTCAAAAGTTGAGTCATAGTTTTCTCAATGGGAGAGACGTTTTAAGTGTAGCTTTGATTTTTTTTAATTGCTTTGTTTTTCTCTAAGTAAAAGTGAGCTTCCAAATTCATTGTTGGCCACACTCTGAGGAGGAGGTGAGGCTAGATCCCCTCCTGGCCTGCGTGCAGCCTGGCTGGTCCAGGGCTTCCATGAATCTAGTATTAAGACGAGGACATATGTAATGTCAATGGCTATTACACAAAAGCTATTTTAATGGGTATCACTGTAATCCTACTTCATACCTTAAAGAAGAAAGATTTTTTCTTTCTACATGCACTTGAAGAAGTTTTGGAATATCTTGTTACTGGAGACATCCTTATTAGGTTGGGACAAAAGCTTGGAGACAGCAAGGGAGAGGAGTGGGAGAAAGATACTTTTTCACGCTTGGCTCTTTGGCTGGCTTACTCAGCTTGAATATTTTCTTTCCTCAGTATCATCTTTTTGTGTGTATTTCAGAGTAAGATTGTGTTCTTGTGTGCATATAGGAACAGATGGCTTTATAATAATCTCTTAAATGTAATACTAAGGAAGTAACTAGTAAACATGGCGTTTTCTGAAAAAAAAAAAACACAGTTCATTTTCTGCTTTTTAATACTGTCTCTAAATTGGCCTTGACCAGTTTTTTTTTAGATCCAATAGCTTCTGCTGAACACTGAACAGCTAGATTTAGGGTATTGGTTTAGGATTATCCATCTCGTTCATTTTAGCCTAAGTAACAACGTGGGTGATCTTATAAAACCTTGCTGGTCTACAATTTGTTGGTTTCCTAAACACGAATTTGTAGGCATTCCCCTGCCCACCTTTCAGCTGGACAAAGTAGTGCTGTTTCAGCAGCAGTGCTTTCACTTAGAAATGTTAGCACTATCATTGAAACACGCTTAGCGTTCGCTCAGCTGTTCATTAATGCAAAGCCTTGACACCAAAAATGCATCAACCTGAAAGTGACCTGGTTAACATAAAGAAAATAACCCCAAGCTCACATGCATTTTTCTTTTCTCTCAGTCTGAAAGCTCTTACCTGACTTTGTGCCATACCTAGCGAGCTCCCTGCTATTGGAAGTTGACTTCTGGAGCATTTCAGTGCTGTGCTTGCCAGACCAACACTGTTAAGGTGGTGGAGGTGTATGAGTACTGGAAAAATGACAAAAGTAGAGAGAGCTGTGCATGTTCCTTCGTGGAACAAGCACTGAAGCTGATGTTTGGAGACTTGGCATATCACAAGTGAACTCCTCTCCTCACTATTAATTTCTGTCCCCGTCCTAGCACCTTCCTGTCCCCGCTGCTGCCGTCTGTCCCAGCTGGGACACTCGAGGCTTTCCCATTTCCCATGTGCATGCCCAGTGATAAGACACAGAAGGGGCTGTGATCTGCTTTCTGTCCATAATTGTTAAATAAAACTCCCTGTTACTTTAAAGGGTTGGCACTGCAGAAATAGCAGCTGCACTCACACCTAAAAGTTTTGAATAACCTCGACTACGTTTTTCCAGCTAGCTGCAGATTGTTTTCTAATTGTACTGGTTTTAAGCAGCCTGTGTACCTGACGTTTGACATCTTCATTTCGCTATTAAGATAAAAAGACACATTGGTGTCTTTATTTTCAATAATGTATTTAATGTGCAACAAAAGATTCCTGCTCCCTTCATTTCCGTAGCCAGTTATTTTTCAGAGCATTGCCCTGTTCACCTTCTTTCTGCTAACCCTTTCAGTGCTGTCCTCCCCTGCACTTTTCTACGGCTCATCAATTATGCAGATGTGAGAGAAAGACGGTATAACCCTCTTAGTTAAAGCACTGAGCATGTTTGTGGGGGTGTCAATGGGTAAGAATTGTTCAAATCCAGAAGAACTGTTTTAAGCCAGAAATGTTTTCTTTATTAGGTTTTGCAGAGCCTGCTGGGTTGTGCTCCCGTGTTTTATGACTTGTTGCCACGATAATTCAGCTCATCTTACAGGTTTCTCTAATTGTGATTGATGTGTAATCATTCATTTTATTGAACCTCATTAAGGTCTGCAAACCTCTGTACCAACTTACAGTAATTAGAGCCCAGATAGCCATTCCATCTGTTCACAAGCACTGTTTAATTAATGAACTTTTAACATGTTCTTTGCCTTGTAAAAGCTCTTAGTATTCTCAAGTTGTTGAATAGGATTTGCATGCCAGCATTTCTGTTTTTTGTTTTTGTTTTTTTTTTTAATACCACAGCAACGTGCATTTTGGAATCCCAAAAGTCAACACACAAAGTACTTGGATCTGTAAGGCAAATTAGAGAAATTTTACTTTTAGTATAATTTTTTCATGTCAGTTACAATCTCTGTAAAACTGGTGCTGCAAATAAAAAGCTCACGTGGACTTTCTTGTTCTTGTTAAAACCTAGAACAGCAGTGTTTTAATCTTCCCTGGTATTGTTGAAGAAGATATACACAGACCAATAAGCAAAATGTTTCATTTTGCTCATACTTAGCACTTACTGGAAGAAAAATTGGAATAGAGTATGTGCAGACACATTTTCAACCCCTTGTATATCATCTTTTTGTGGCATGTAGAACATCAGCACTGAGACAGCTTTACTTGTTTGTAATACTCAGTATAATGAGATTTTAGGGCTCAGTGGATCGGCTAGTGCTGCTGGGAGGTATCATAGGGACTGTGGTAATAATGGGCCAGAACAGAAAAGAATGAGAAAGCAGTAGGACAGGAGTTCCTAAATACTTTGAGCATTGCTGCTGTGGCATCTGTGGGTGTTCTGGCTGTGCAGCAGCATGGCAAGTCAGTGGTTTGTGCAGAATGAACAGATGGCTGCATTTTTAAAAACGAAAGTACATTTCTGCTATCTGATCAGACAGAAGAGGCCATATTTCAAGAGCATTAGAATTTTTCAGAAAAACAGCCCTAGAAGTTTTCTGTACATTAGGAATGCATAGGCAAATAGCTGTACTGAATTTAAATGTCAAATTACAATCACAAGCAGCTCTGGAGCTTGAGTGGTTAGCAAAGGAGGAAAACGACACATTTCCCGAGGGTGTTCTCGCGTTCTTGGTCTCTTGCTGGCTTTTCGGTATGGCGCAGTGTTGTAGTTCTGTAGTTGTGCTTCACCCACTTTGGATTGGCTTGTGTTCACCTTAAATATTCAGGACAAGAATTAAGTCATACCGCTCAACTCTCTCAAAATCCTATTCTGCCTCTAAAGCAGACCATCTGTCTGGGCCAGCCACTCTTTACTCCCGCAGCATGCATTTTAGCTGGTGCTTTGAGTAAGAGCATGGCCTGGAGAAGCAAAATCTGAAGTGAAATAAGAGCCTTAGGCACAGGGCTGCAGCCGCTGTGTTCAGAAAAGCGAGCTGTGTTGCGTGCCTTCTACATTTCACAAGTTGTTTGTGAAAACAGTATGAAGAGCACCTGTTTTTTGTTTTGTCTTCAGTACGCTACTCTATGGCATCGTAGTTGCCTAAGGCAAGGCACAGGCAACCTTTTCTGTTTTGCTGGGGTTCCTGGCCATGTTGATCTTTTACTGGGGGTTTTCCTCAAGTCACTGTCCTCTTTTGGACCAGTTCCAACCTGAATGTCGAGTGTTTCCAGTGCCCTAAAAGGGAACATTTCCAAAGAGTTATCTTTAAGTTCCTCTTCCAGTATTTCCATCCATGTGCTCCTCCCCTCTGCACTGACCCCCACCCGTACCGGTGCAGGGCAGTGGAAACGCAGTGTGCTGCCCCTCCGCATGGCTGCAGCCATGCTACTGCAAGGCACTGGCACGGCTGCAAGAGAAGTGCTTGTCCCACAGACCTTTTGAGAACGTGCATGTTAGGTTCGGGATTGTGTTGGTTTGTGCCAAGAGCCAGGTGTGGGCTCTTCGGCTCAGCTTCGGAGCCTCGGCTTTCCCCACTAGTGGCGTTCTGCAAGCTGAGCACTGGGATCTCGTCTGGCTTGTTCTGGAACATCATTACACCGGCTGCGATTGGGCTACAACCAAATGAATTAGGCTTACTTTTTTATTTAGAGACAAATCCCCTCATCATGTGCATTTAGTAAGGCTTGCTTCTAAAGCCACGACATTCCTTTACAAGCTTCTAGTTCAGAGGATGCAGTTTTGCTTACAAGAAGAAAACTCTAGGACGTGGTTCCTGTGAAGTGCCTTCCCCGCTCCCTGCAAGCATTTGTTCTCAACACTTTAGCCTGTTGTCAGCAGGAAAAAATGCACAGGCCACCTTGGTGAAATTTTAGCAGCAAACAGAGCATCCTGATGAAGGAACGGGAGGAGAAGATCTTGCCCCTCGCTTGTTTGCCCTTTCCCTCTGGTTCCTCCGCAGGCCATGTGGGTCCGGCTGGCTGTGCCTAAAGGCCATGCTGCAGTCCCCACAGCTCCATGCTCCACTTCAGGCGTGCAGCTGCTGGAAGGCGCCCGGGGCTCACATCACCGGTGCTCTGCTCTTGGCTTGCTCCTGAGGAAACAGAATGAACCTGCGTTCCACCTCAGCGGAAAAGAGGCAATCAAAGTTCTCAGTGTTACGCTGCAAGAAGGACTTGCTTGAGAGTGTTGAGGGAGAGCCATGCCAGCCAGTTGGTATGCCCTCACCTCGCCTGGAAGCGTCTCCCCCTGCGCCTGGTGCCAGGAGCTGGGAGCCCTGGTCAGGCTTTGACCGGCAGACATCTTCCGCAGGGCGATGGCAGCGGCGTGCAGAAATCTCTGAGCTTACAGCAGCAGAATGGGTGTCATTAGTGTAATATACATTGCATACATGTTATAGCAATATTGTCCCTTAAACCTGTAAACACAAGTCCTGTTCTGCCCTCAGCTAAATAGAAGTGCTAATTAAGTGAATTACACTTAAGGCTGTTCTGTGACGGGTAGCTGATTTTAAATAATAGACATTTGGTTGAAGACTTTAATATTTCCTGTATTCCATTTGGGAGAACATTTCTCAAATTGTTTTTTATTTCAGGATAAAAATATTTATAACATTTTCTCAGTATGTTGCCTGTGAAATGTATGTTTACATTATTTGGGTTTATGAGCTAAGAAGGATGCAGTTCTCTCTCAGTGGTTAAATATTATTGCATGTTAATCCATACTTTACAAGTTCAAAGACTGCACTACCATGTCCTGTGTTCTTTTTGCTGTTGGTAAAGATGTCCTGATATTGAGCATTCACATTTATGTGAAAAATAGAATTCAGTTCAATCCGTGCATAGATTGTCAGAAAGATTAAAGTGTGCATCATGCAATTTTTCTTCTTTCAGAAAGGGGCCTTTGATGTGCTAATGTTCACTTTCTCCCTTTTCATTCAGAAGTGCTGGTCATTGTTTTACGCTGCAGAACAGTATCTGCCTCATGAAGGCAGATTCTAATACCCTGGTAGCCAAACCTTGCTCAAGGTAGCATAATATAAATATGCAATAATATTAATGGCATTATATGCTGGGATCAGATAACAGTGTGCCTGCACAGATGAATACCAAGGCAAAGCCAAGGCATTTATTGAAAATAGATGTTTCAAAAAGCCAAATATTTTATTTTAAATAATCCACTTAGGTGGCAGCATTACTGCTGTTATACCAAGTCATACAATTCAGTTTTAAAATAGAAAGCAAGCTTGGTGGTGTGGTGGGCACTGTAGTCTAAAAATAACTCTTGAAGACAAGGCTGTAATGTATTTCCAAAGTTAATTAGCAAGTGAAATTATTTGGATGGGCTCATCTTGTGTTGCAGTGGATATTTTCCAGAAAATGGATGAAATTTTGCAGGCTACTCACAGCTCACATAGCAGGGGATTGATGCAGGTCACAACACAGTCGCCGTAACAGATTTGCATGGAGAAAGGCTGTTTATATCTACTCTTACCTTTGCCAAAATATTGATCTTCCTTTGTTCTTGACTGCTAAGAAATAGTTCACTGAATCCCCTGTGAAGATATATATGGAAAGTGTTAGTGTACAATTGTGCAGGAGCTATTTTAGCATTGATTGTGCTCTATAGAAGACAAAGTAGTGGACAAATGAGTGATAAAAATCTTCCTTATTAAAACTGGGTGAAATTTGGTGCTTGAGTTTAGAGTTAGTAAGCTCAATATCTATAAATTAGCTGTAGGATGGATGCTTTAGGAAAGGGTAAGCTCACATACATGCTCAACAGTCTGCTGCTCAGGAATCAGAAAAACTGCCTATTGTGTTTCTCAAGCAGTAGAAAACTACAGCTTTGAAAAAGTTGTAATCATAAAAATAGTAAGTTGCATATTAAACTATAAACTAGGAAATGTTCAAAAGTGTTTCTCATGCAGTTTCTTTTAGGTAATTAAAAAAAGAAAATTTAATTAAAAGGTGGGAGTTGAGAAAGCTAATGGCTTCTCAAGTATTTAATTGATAAAATTAAGACTTAAAAAAAAATGGAAAATAAAGCCTGAATAAAGAAAAATCTTGCATATGCCTGCACTTGAAATATTTTCTCTCAAGGTGCAGTGGCAGCAGCACACAGCATTCCTGCCCCGTGCCTTCTTCCTTGCATCACTGGCCCTAGTCTCCTTCCCTGTTTACTTCCCCCAGCTTTGATGCTTCATTAAAAATTCATTTTCTGCTCTCCCCCTTTCTCTTTGGGATCCCCATTACCTCCTTTTATGTCTGAAATGACTCAGCAGTGAAGGGCTTCAAAGAACTTCAGAAATTCAACTTAAAGGGCACTGTCTTTGAGAAACAGTGTTAATAATAAGAAAAAATGATGTGTTTTAATGAAAGCCAAGAACAAGAAGAAAACTTCCCCTCTTTGCTCAGCCTGTGTCTGTGACAAGGGCTGTTGAGCCTGAATGCCACCAAAGCCTTTCCTTTTGGTACCCTGATTAAAAATAAAAAATAAAAAATAATAAAAGAGCAAAGCAATTCTGCTGAGCATCCAGCAATCCTGTGCACCAGGCGCTTTGCTCCCCAGCCCCCTGCTTCTGCAGGGGTCCTTCTCCCAGTCCACAAAGCCGGCAGTCGCTGCGGGCTGTGGCGCTGCTCTGAGGCTCTCACTGGGGACAGGTCGGGTACATGGGTGATGGTGGTCGCGGTAGCACAGCACACCAGGGAGCACGGTTTCTGTGCTGCCTACAGTGAGATGCATCAAAAAGCCCCATCGGGAACCAGGTGGACAGGGCTGCACAGGGTGGAGCAGCTCGGCTCCTTCGCTGGGGCTCCTGTACGTTTTTGGGTGGTCATGGGGAAAGGCACCGAGGCAGCACGCTTCTTGCCGGTGATTGTTCCTGGAGGTGAGAGCAGGAGCCACTTCTGACTCACGCAGGATTTCTATTCCGTATGGTAGCCTCCTCTACAGCAGCACTAGCTCTCTCGTTTGCCTTTTCAAATCAGATTAATTTTCCATTTTAACAAAGTGCTGTCATTCTGGGAATCAGCCTATAATCTCATCGTGGTGGAAACGCACACTCCATAACCCAGGCACCTTGGTGATGGGCAGGAGCACGAAGCCTGTGCCAGCACCTTGCTGCTTTCACGGCGGAATTGCTCATGGATGCTTTCCCCTGTATATCTGTGCAACCCCAGTCTCCTGAGTACCTGGGGTCTTTGCATCAGGGGTGATTGTCCCACCTCTCTCCTGGTGATGTGCCTTGTCCGCATCCCATGCCTGAATTTAGAATGTGGTTGTTTCAATGCTACATCACACAGTTCAGTCATTAACTCATTTTTTGCCCTTTAATTAAATAGGATGGTGAGCCTCTATGACCAACTGGAATTGCTTAAAGCCTGTGCGGGAGAAAATATATATTTTAAATGTTCTAGAAGGAACAGAACATTTAGAAGAACTTAGCAGCAGTGAAGCTATCATATTAGCTTGCCTCTTTGTGAAGGACTCCCTTACATTTTCAGTTTTGCTTCCTCCCCCCCACACCGCCCACTGTATAAGTAAAAAAAGCAGATTTCATAAACATGCACCAGAATTTTAATTTACTCCTTTGGGGAAACTGAGAGACATCACAGCATGTACACCGGCTGAGCTATGCAGTGAAAGGGGAATCCGTTCTCCCTACTGAGAGGTCACTTCCAGGGAAAAAAAAATGTTGTTTTAAATGCTGGCTTAATCATCTGCTTTTGGGGATCAGATTTTCATTCGTGCCAATGACAAAGCTGGGCGAGCAGAAAGCGGTGGATGCATACTGCTGTACCTGTTGCAGTCTGCATGTTTGAAAGAGTATTCTAATTTAATGGATTTTAAGCAACATTATTCAAAGGTCAACAAAAGGCGTACTGTGTTATATGAATAAAAGATTTCCTCCGGATACTTGTTAACCCTACAATGCCTAGCTGATGCAATTGAAGCGCAGCCACCTGGCAGGGAGATTTCACAGTCAGCTGCTGGGGAGAGCCCCGCACCAGCACACCAGGTGCTGCGCTGCGCCTGCCCCACAGGCACCAGGCACTGGGCTCTGGCATGAGCCCGTGGCGGACACTGGGCACTGCTGGCAGCACAAACCCATACCGGGCACTGGGCACCAGTGGCCACAGCACCCAGCAGCGCGGGGATGCCAGGTGTGCACTGGACTGGACCCAGACCCCCTGTGCCTGGGGGTCCCTCGTTTTGTCCCCAGGTCTGCTTTGGGACATCTACGCTGGTCATGAATGGCCCGGATTATGATGTTAACACCCACAACCTTTTTTTTTTTTTTAATTTAAAGTCAGGACATCCCCCCTGATTTCTTGGCCGTCTTTTCCTGATGCACAGTTCCTTCCTACCCTCTAATGTAGAGCAATTTCCCAGCCTGTATTGCTGCAGCAACAAGTGCATTTAGTGCTGAGCATCTTGCAAATGGTGTCACTGGTAATGGATGTGATAATAAGCCCCACAGTTACCTATCCCTGATTGTAGTGAATGTAAATTATCAAGTATAATAGACCTGAAACTGAGCTATTCAGTGTTGGTCCCAGACATAATGAAAAGATCTGTAATAAAGTAGAAGGGGCAAAATTATTTTGTGTAATTATATTTTGTTCTGGTTGCAGCAGTCTGATCCTTATACTCTTATCAATCTGTCAGTGATGGTTTATTAACCTGTAGTAGGTGAAAAACATGATTATAAATTAATCTGAAAAGATTTTTCCTCAACCAAAGGGTGAGAATCTGGTGGAGAGATTGCTGGTTCATCGGCAGTGTCTGAGGCACGGAGGTGACCTTTGTGCCTGTGCTACGGGAGGGGAAGTCCTGCACCTGTACATTCAAGTACCTCTGCGTGCTGCTCGGCAGCAGCTTGGTGCAGCCGGTCTCATGCCCATGCAGGTGTGGAGCGTGGCCCTGTTCTGTCACAGTCCATCATACTCTGGCTGTGACCTCGGGATCAGCCTTGACGTTGCCTCTCCAAGAGCATCTGTGATGCAGAAAGGCGTCTGTTCAGGTGTCTTTGTTTAACACAGAGAAGACTTTTTCTGTACTTAAAAAAAAAAGACAGTCAAAAGCTGTCTTCCAGTATGCACATGATCTGCCATGAAGCCTACAGATAACTGCAGTATCCTGAATTCCCGGCATATACACCCCATTTAAGTAACCACTGTAGCATCTTGCACAGAAACATGAAAAGCAGACTTACCAAATTTATAGATGAATGTGATCTCAGTTGGTTTGTGAGTATGCAGTGGGCAAAAAGTACCCCACAGTTTGCATGTGCAAGTGCACAGTTAAGCATTGGCCTTCCCCATTCAGCACAGGTTTTCTAGGCAATTTTATCGTCTGTTCTTGCTGTTCTGCAGGGCTGTGTGTTTACCTACCAGGTAAATCAGTAAGCACCACAGAGCATTGTGGCAGGAGTGTTACACATTAATCTGCCCCAGCATGTGCTGGTTTTGCTGTCAAGAGTGTGGCAGCTGGTAGTAGCAGGCAGTTTCTCAGGTAAGGTCACCATGATGCCCCTTAAAGGCAAGGCGAGCCAGTTTATAGAGAGAGGTTCTGTGCTTTTCAAAGGTGCTCTGATCAAGGGGCTGCTTGCAGACATCCTCTGGTTTTCCATGGCCATCCCCGTGGGGAACTTGCAGGGAGAGGCTCAGCGAGGAGCAGGAGCTGTCCTCATGCCCACCCACAGGACATGGGCCCTGTGCTGCGGTGCACAGCTACTTACACCAGATTCCTCTCCTCAGTTATTTAAACTATTTTGCAATTGTCCTCCAGCCTTTGCGCTTCTCGTCATGTTTAACCTGTCAATAATTATCACTTTTTCAACTTTCAAAGTGTCCAGATTTCTGAAGTGAGTGTACGAGAAAGTATTTTGGAAATTTCTGCTTGCTTTCTCTTATGATTGAGGTGTAATGGTGAGACAAAAGTTGACTTCTGATTTACAGGAGCAAAATTATCGTGCAAGTTACTGAATTGTCTGATAAGCCTGATGAACAGTTCTCCAGGCAGGGGTTTTGAATAATAAATCCGTCATCATCTCCCACTTCCCGTCTCCAGTTGTTTCATTTTAAAGGCTGAGAATGACTTAGAGTATCACTGGGTAGTTAGTTTTTCTATGGTGTTGAGTACACCATTATCCTGGGAGGCTGTTAAATGTGCACTCGTTTTGGTACTGCTGTGATGGAGCTAGAAAATACTGACTCTGAGGCAATGCTGTCACCTGTGCCCTTCTTGAGCTGCACTGTGCAGCAGAGCAGCGTGAGGAGCAAACCTGGTGTGGCATGTGAAGTTTTTAAGAGGCAGCGTACCAGTGTGGTGACATGTCTGACTTCAGGTGAGTATGTGTGCATTTGGAGAACACGATGAAAATAAGTGTAGCAATGCTAGCATACACCGAGAAGGGTGTATACAATTACATGTGTGCCACAAGTGTGCCTGTGGATGTATGTGCATGTATTTGTGTTTGTTTGTATTTTCAAATATGCAATGACAAAATACAGCAACGCATTTTTGAAGACTTTATAAGTCTCTTTCTTATGCTCTTACAGGCTATCACGTCTTTTTTTTTTTTGTATTAAATTTTAAAGATACAAGTGACTACCAACAGGATTTTGTCATCAGCTGATAATAAACAAAACCCACAGGCCCTACAGTCCAGTCTGCTCCTTTCCTAAAAGCATGAGTAAAAGCTGGAAGATAGGTCTGTGGCTGAGTGTCCCCCACTGGCATCTGCCTTGTGTTTGTCGTGGGGGACTCCCAGCCAGGGTGGACTGGCACTGGCCACAGAGCATCCCTGTGAGGCACGTCCCTGTGAGGCACGTCCTTGCAAGGTGCATCCCTGTGAGGCACATCCCTTCAAGGCACATCCCTGAGAGGAGCCCCCTGTCCCGCCAGTCAGAGGCTCCACCTGGGACCATCATGGGGAGCCAGTGCGGATCCAGGCCAAGGCCTCTCTTGCTAAGCAGACGGCTGCGTTCTGCACCAGCGTTATTTCTGAGTGCCCTGAGGGTAGGCACTGTATGGAATGTTACAGCAGCTGAGTTGTGAGGCACTGGCACAGGGTCCATAGGAGAGAGAAAGATGCTCTCCTCTCGTGCGTAGGCTCGAGCAGCAATTGCTGCCACTGTGTGGACCTGTGGGAGCAGCATCGCATTTACGAGAAGGCGCAAGGCTTTCACTTAGCCCTGCCACCCTGTTTATTTTCTGGTTATGGCTCCAAGTAAACATTCCAGTGTCTGCTGCGTGTGTTTTGTGACCAAATCTCATTATCTGCCTTGTCCAGAGGAAGTTGCAGCCATATAGTAGAGCCATGTGATAAACAGCACTTGTAATTCCTGCTTGCCTGACTCACTTATCTCCATCAAGACTATTAATATTTCCAGCATGTAAGCAGTTTCCAACAGCTGTCAAATACAAACAATAAGCTACCAGAAAAACTGTTTCTGCTTCTCCTGCTGAACTTGATTCCCTACTTAATACACGTACATGGCCTGAAGCTAAAGATACTGAAGTCCAAGATTAGCCAAAGGCTTGGATTTGGGTGTTTCACAGTGTGCTACTGCTGCCAAAAGCAAATGCTTTATCTGAAGAGAAAGAGAGAAATTCTAGCTTTGCAAAAAGGGAGCAAGACTTGACTAAGATTTTAAAACTACAAAATTCTTATTCATGAAAAATCCTGATTTAAGTCACTTTTATGTTTCAAAAATACATTAGTTAGTGGAAGTGTTTTAAAAATATATCAGTTGCATTTTTTTAAATTTTCCAAGCACTTCTTACTGAGAGAGAGGCAGGACATCGGCTGTTCTCTAGTTCCTTAACCACAAAATCATCCTGTATCACTTTGAAATACATTTCCAGTCTCTCTGTACCTCTGTCATCTGTAAAATGATGGTAATAATGCACCCTCTCTGCAAGGTTTTCTCTCTTCTTATGAGTAAAATATCTGAATGTAGCCATCCTGCTTTGGAAACCAAGGAATTTAAGTAACACAGATGCAAGGTGCTCCGTGCAAGATAGGTGAAGAGCCAGAGCATTCCTGGGCATATTTAATTTATTTGTGTGGACACAGCATATTTGTTTCTCACTTAGCACGTACTGGCCCCTTCGTTTCCAGTAGGTCACCCAGCCAAGCAGCGAGGGTCTCGCTCTTGGAACAGGCTGAATAATGCCCACATGGCTCAGCCATCTGTAAGTGGTGAATTAATCACAGGCACTGGTGGACAATGTCTTTATGTCGCACGTTCAGATAGGCTATGTTGTGTGATAGCACACACCAGGTTTGACTTTAGTTAAATATTTGGTCCACACATGCTGCAAAAATGAGTGAGTTAGCAATTTTATGCTTAACCTGACGCACACAGTGCAAGCTCTGAGAAAGCAACCACACGAAGCGGAAGGCAGAGGCACGATCCCGCTAGCAATGTTTTGTGGCTTTTGGTTTTGTAGCTCCAAAACAACACTGCAGTCTCCCAAACAGTCCCTGAAGTGTCCAGTCTCTCAGTCAGTCTTTTTTTCTTCAAAGAATGGGAATTGCAAAAGCCGACCAGTCAATGCAAACAGAGCTGGTTCTTTCTCCACGAAGTTTTGTGAAGGCTTTTAGTGCAACACAATGTCAGGCTTCACAAGCAATCATTTCTGCAACCACTTGAATGATACCTCTGAAATGATTACGTGTTTGGAAGGACATCGGTTCACAGTCTTGCATCTGGTGTTATGTTTGTTGGCCTTTATTGCTGTTATTACGGGGTTGAGGTTTTCAAAAGTTCTCCTGATTTGCCTGATAAAAGCTGTCAGGAGTTTTGCCATCCCTCCCACAGGGCAGCGTGGGCAAGTCTGAGCAGGGCTGAAAACCCTACGGCTGTTCTTCACGAACAACAAATTACCAGAACACTGTTCTAGTGGAAAAATACTCATGCTTTGAAAGGAAGCCTCCCCGTCCCTGTAACAGGTGTCTGCTCTAACAAAGATGCTAATAACAACAAAAGGGCATAGTATTGCTGCTATGTGCTTAACAATAGTAGACCAAAGATAATATATTATTTCTGTGTGTTCAAGCAGCCAATTTGAAGGAATTGGATGGCATAAGTAAATGACAAATAATTGAACCTTTGTACCTTTGTCCTTTTTCTAAGATGTCCAAAAGTAACAGCCCATTAGTGGAGTTACTGAAATAGGTGCATTTTGTTAGTGTTTGAATAAAATTAAGACTGCAACAAAGCATGGGGAAGCATTGCTCGGTAATATGTGACCTTTCCTGCAGTTATTTAGCCCTTGATGATCACCCAGTTTGTGGAACAAGCCAGATAATTGCAGAACATGAGCATCAGCAGCTGTACATACACTGATAAAGTGGGACAACCATGGTGTTATAATGATCTCTGTGAAAATACGACCTAGGGATTTGTCTTCTGCAGCCACCGGACAGCTTTCCTTCTGGACCCGGATAGCCAAGTGTCTGCACGACAGCAGCTCCCACTCGCTGCGTAGGCAAAGGCAGGTCATGGCTGGGCTCTGTTCTCCGTGAACTTCCTGTGCAGGTCCATCTCCCCAGGGGTCTCCTGCTGTGGGGAGACCTGTGGATCACCCCAGCCCCCCTCTTTCTGTGCCTCTCTCACCCATCCCTTTTGTTGCACAGTGCAGCTTCTTTCCAGGAGTGAGTAAGTAGCGCGCAGAGATGGCCAGAAGGTAACTGACCCCACTGCCCTCAGGAGAGACAGCCACTGCATTTCGGGACCCTGGGAAGGTGGCTTTCAATCAGACCTGGGCAGCGTCTGTTCCTGTAGGGTATCTCTCAGAGTGGGATAGGCAACGATGCGCTGGCCATAAACTTGCATAACTGAAGTCATCACAGTTCTTGCAGGACGACAGACCGTTTTTCAGAGAGAGCTTCTTAGTGGTTAAATCTTTGTGTGCTCTGCAGAATGATTTACTAGCTAGGGCTTCTGGTGCACTAACTGGCAATAGGCAATTATGGTGTCATTTTAATAAATGGAAATATTGTAATCAAAGTCTTATCAGTATGGTGGAGCATGAAGCACAGCTGTAACTGGACCTGGGGTGTGCAGAGGGCCGTCTGTACAATGCAGAACTCAGGGTGCCCTTTTTCTATCTACATGTATGTTTAGTAGTTTCGCCACGGTTTTGTGCACTGCTGCAGTGTTGGTTTTCTGCTGTATTAAGAACAGTCTCAGTTAAACAAAGCTGATAAAGGAAACAAGGTGCTTTTCTAACATTGTCAACGTTGCTGGTATCTGTACCAACAGGGATACCTGACAGGGGATCATTACAAGTACTCTACATTAGAACAAAAAAAAGCTCAAGATGTGGGTAAACATGAGCGCTGTTAGAGTACAGACCTCTGTCGTATTGGGAAAGCAACCCGTTGTTCCTTCCCTCCTACCATTATGTGATTGCTCTATAATGCTATCTTCTCCTAGGGGCTTCCCGCAAGGAGGAAGAGGAGTAAATTAAGACGAAAGCTTGGTTTCTGCCTTATTCATAATAAATGCAAAAGTCTCTCCTGCAGCACTCGCCATGACTAATGTGCCACAGCTTCTTGACATCCCAGGGCGGTGTGAGCGCAGCTGCCAGGCTGGTGGCTCACTGTGCACCTTGGGCCGTGCGCTGCCTGGTGAGAGCCACGGGCCAGCACCGGAGCAGGCTCAGCTCGAAGAGCAGGAACGTATGCTCTCTGCCACAGGGCCCTTAGGTAGGATTTTGCTGCGACATGGCTTGATTTTCAGGGAGCTGGTTTCAAACAGTGTGAAGCGTGTTTTTGTTGTTGTTTTGCTTCACTTTCCTCTTTAAAGCAATTAATGGTGATCATCCATGGGCAAACAAATGTGTCAGTACATTTTGGAAGTGCCGAGGAAGTCTGCTGTGTTACTTTAAGCAGTTACGGGTTATTTGCTGCTGTATGTTGCAGCTGTACCTGAAGCCCTGTCTGTATCGGTCACTACTTAGCATCCTTCGTAGCCCCCTGGCAGGACGCCAGCCCCACACTGGAGAGGGCGATGGCAAAGCTCCTGGCACGTGGTGCTGAGGCTCCAGGCATGCCTTCTGCAGAGCACAAATCTGCTGGGAAATCTCTCCATACCTGCTGGTTTGGGTGAGAGCAGAGGCTCTGAAAAACCCAGGGGCTCTGGTTGAGCCATTCCCTGTGCCTGCAGATCCCCATGTGGTATGCAGCAGCCGGAGAAGCAAATTGCAGGAAGGGTGGCTGAGCAAAGGGAAGTCATGCTGCAGAGAGGATGCTCTCCTCATTTTGGCAGAAGAGGCTCCTCTGCCCGCCTCTACCTGGATGAGGAGGAGCAGCAGCCCTGGCACCTGCCTGCAAGCAGCAGCCTCTGCCCTGGCTGCTCTGCGGACAGATGGACAGACAGCATCCGTGGGGCTGGCACAGGGTGCAGAACCAACTCTCTCCCGCTCATGCAGCCGTTGCTTCGAGTCAGACAGTTACACAGAGGCAGCCTCCTCTGGTGGTGTTCCATGGCACAGTAACAGTCTTTAAAAATGCATCACTCTCTAAATAATCTGAGATGCTTTGGTTTAAAATAAAATAAATAAATTAATCTGCAGTTGCTGACAGGTGTAGTTTAATTGCACCTGTTCAGTGAAGGATATATGTTACTGAAATTCCCCAAAAAGTTTTCAGTTAAATTTACGCAGTGATGACAGTTACTAGACCATAAGTGACTGAAGCATATTGACTTTCACAGTGAAATTACCTGTCACATTTTAAAAGCACGGTAGCTCTTCAGTGCTCAGAGCCATGAGGAGGACAGTCAGGCATATAAAGGTCATCTACCACATTTGTTGGCCTCAATTTTATGGCCCCTGCTTTATTCTACTGTGGTAAGTCCCAAACATTTATACTCATGTTTGTTTTCAAAACCATTGTTGTTGTGTCAGGGTCAAAGTCTTTTTGAGTACCCAGCTTTGGTTCTCATGGTACAAATTAAGAGGATATTGAAATAAATATAACGGTCAGGAATGACTTATTTATACTTCTTCAGTACTGACATCTTGAAAGGATGGCCAGTAAAACAGCACTGCATTTCCTCTGCTGCAGGGTCTGTCAGGCCAGCCCAAGCAAACAGCTACTTGCAAAATAGTTTTTCCATGTCTTGCCTACACAACACCTGCGAATCACCTGCATGAGCTGGCGGTGAGGCTGGAAGCCCCTGGGGTGGAGTTGTGAAATGTGCTTCTTGCATTTAACCATAAGTTCAAAGAATTTCTCTTTCCTTCGAGTCTCCCTGTTTGGGTGGAAGCAGGAGTTGGCTTGTGATCATGTAGACAGCCTTAGTGTGTGATGGGTTGGAAAGAGCTGTCTGCCTCTATACTTTCAGCTTCTCCACTGGCCAGATGCCCTGAAAGACCTTCGCGGGGTGGGATTCACATCACAGATGGGAATTGCAATTGGTTCATGCCAACAGTCGGCATTAACTTCCTTGGCGTACCCTCCGGAGCCAGAGGAACAGCCATGTCAGTGTGTGCTCCTCATGGACTCCGGCAGTTGGGTCCCAGTCCGGGACAGGAGCCCCCTGGCACTGGCACACCACAAACAACAAGCAGTGGAGGGTAGCCAGGCAGTTCTCGCTTTGCCTGCTCAAAAACCCACAAATAATTTTGGCTTTTGTTTGCATGAAAAGAGTGCTATGTCAACAAAATGCATGGTTGTTTCCATATATTGCCGAGAATATGAAAATGTTGCCAAAATGTTTTTGTTTTCTAAAAATAGGGTGAAGAAGGAATTGCTGGCAGTGATGGGTACCTGGTATTTTTGCTTGAGGTCAGGGCTTGGAGGGATGTCCGAAGTCTCCATGTTTTGCACTGCACGTCTGAAGCGGGCACCATCTCGTAGAGGTCAAATGTGGGGCTGATGCTTGCGGGTCGTGATCACTTCACATCTTTTACAGGCAAAACGTGCACAGAACCCCCTTGAAAGCTCGTGGCTGTGTGGCAGCGAGCTTGCAGTCAGAGCGGAGGGGCAGCAGCAGGACGGCATGCCTCCCAACCCCCTGGCAAGCCCCCAGCCCCACAGAGCCCTGGTTCTCCCAGGGAGCCCCCTGTGCTGGCGTGGTGCTGGGTGCCAGGGGAGCTGGCTCAGAGCTGCACCGGCTGCTCCCCGCTCCTGGGGCAGCTGTCAGAAGCGCTGCCTTCTGTCTGCTGTGGGGCTCCCCATCCGGCAGGAGGTCCGGAGTGGGACTCACATGACTTCACGGCGCATCCCGCTGCCTGCAGTAAGGCAACGTGGTGTGTTTCAAGTAGCTTATCTGAGCATCGTGATGTTTGTTGCTCGGCTTGCAGTGCATGGTTGAGCTGTTAAAATAATTTAAAAAGTGATAAAAGAGTTATAAAACCTCATAGCATTGAAGTACTGAGATTTGCTGTATTCTATTTGAAGCTAAATTCCTGCCGTCATGCATCATATATATATATATTCATGGTCAGTAAATTCATGCCTTCTCATGGCTCTCTGCATCATTCAGCATGTGAATCAGATAAAAATGTTTATTCCTATTGAAAGCATTTTGCTCTAGAGTTTTGTCGTGGTAGAAGCAAAATGTAAAATAATGCAGTTGCGTAAGAGGTGGGTCAAATTGCCATACATATTAAAAGAGGCTGCTTTTGATCAGCTCCTTTGAATGTCTGGTATAACTCCGTTTATCTGGAGATCTCAGGGGACGCCCAAAACCTTCAGATAAATGGGGGCTTAGTTAATCAGGGAAGCCAGCTGTCCAGCTCCTTTGGCGGGGTAGGGTTCAAGATCATAACCCATCCTCTGCAGCCAGGCCATCCCCAGAAATGATTTGCATGCTTCACTTCAGCAATCTAGCCTTGAGGCTTCTGCAGCAATGCCAGCTGGGCACTTCAGGCTTTCTCCTGGCCCTGCTCAACCTGCAGCATAGCAATGAGCTGCGGAGGCTGGGCTGCTGATGCATGCAAGGCATAGTTTATATGGCCCTGGGCAAATACTGGCTTCACCTAGGCTTCACACTCGGGGGGCAGGTTCATGTCACATGCTCATTGCAGAGATGTGACACAAATTTCATGTTAAAAAGATTTGACTTAACTTAATGTTCTAATAAGTTTAAATGAGTCAAATCTGATCCCTGGTCCTTCAGGGTGAGGGCACAGCAAATGCACAACTGCAGCCCTGACAAGCCTGAGTGTTGTACTGCGATTACAGGGGTGGGAGCACTCTTGGGTGGTGATGGGCAGGGAGCTTTTGGGGCTGCAGTTCAGAGACTGTTGCAGATTGCTGTGGTACAAGTGGCTTTGAAATGCTGATCCCCAAGCCTTCTGCACACCCCACCTCGTATTGCTGTTCTTTGGGTGTTTTGTGTTCTCTCGGACACTCCAAAATACATTATTGGGACTCCAGGGTATCTGACTGTTGACTAATGATGCCCACAACAGATTTTGGCAGCCTTTGGTGAGTCCGCATAGCTCTGAGTGCTGGCATAACCCTCGCGCCTGGTGATCTTGTTCAGGTGCTTCTCCCTTGGCTGCCCAGCTGGTTGGCCGAGTGGATTTTGGCCAGTTTTTTGTGTACTTTGGGCTATCTTCTGTCTCGTAAGGACGGGCTGTAAGATGTGTGCAGCCAACCTCCTCGAAACCTCGTTGCTCTGTTTCTCCGAGCAGCCTTCAACAAAATGGGTACAAACTTCTGCTGTGCTGGCGGTTGTTGTGCATGTTGTCCGCTGGAGTGTTGGATGTGCCGGGCCTTTAATTAAGCAGCAGGATGCAATTAGGCGTGGCAAGAAGAGCCTTTCTGGCCTCCCCGCCTCGCCTCGCATGGGCCCGCCAGCAGACCGCGGGGCGCGCAGTGCGGGGCGCACGGATGGCAGGGCGACAGGCTCAGGTGGCCGGCAGCCGCCGGTTTGGCCGAGCCCTTTCAGCGATTTGTCACGCCTCGCTCCCTCCCTGCTGCGCCCGCACGTGCCAGCTCTGTGGCGGAGGGGCTGCTGGCCAGACGGCTGTGCCGCCCGCGCACCCCGCTGACAGCCCAAGCGCGCGCCGCACAGCCCTGGCAACAGCCGAGCGCGCCACAGAATAAGCATCTTCGTAATGAGAAGTGAATGGCATCCGTCAGTCCCTTTAGAATAGGGCCCAGGCGTGTGCCTCCTCTCCGAGGAAGTTTGGCAGCCTATTCATTAACAAGAGTCATCAGGAGTTCAACCCATAATAGGGAGGCAGCCCCAAACGCAGTCGGGCTAATGCTTGCGCTATCAGGAATGCGTTCTCCTGGGCTTAGGGGAGAAAAGGGAGCACCGCTAAGCAAATAACGCTGTCAGCAGGTGCACGCTCTGAAATGGCATCTATTGATTTTCTTTCTTCAGGCTTCCACGGGAAGTTTGTAAGAAGATTTATCACATATCTGCCATCCTCTGCTAGCATTAAAGCCCAAACTACCGTTTTTTGTTTTTTTTGTCTTATCCACAGCGACTCTAGGAACTTGCATACAGCTAAGACACACTTTGCTTTTTCCCATTGAGAGAAAACACTAGAGCCACCGTGTCCTATTTTTAAGTGCTCTGATTTTTTTTAATGCTGTTTCAAAGCGTTTTTGTTAACGTGATGAAAGTCACAAATGGCACTTCAATATTAATTAGTAATGCTTTTCAATTTTAAATACCCTCACCTGCATTATGTTGTCACTGGTGTTCCTCTGTCTGCTCCTAATTTCTAAATTTAAATTGGCCTTTTCCCCCCCATAATAGCCTCGTAGAGTTAGAATACATTTCCGCACAACAGAAGCACAATGAGGATCTGAAAACTTTTGTTTAAAACAAGGAAATGGAGAATGAGATGTCATACTGGCTCCTGCGAGCGTTAATTCATAAAGTCATACGTGAGGTTCTTCAGCCCATTGTAGATTTGTTTCAGGCGTTATCCTGTTATTGGAAGTGTATGATTCACCTTCTGAGAAAACAGAAGCTGCACACAAAAGAAAAAGATTTGCTTTCTCCACTCTGAAAAGCTGCTGCAAGCAGGGGTCCTATTAAGACAGCTGGAAAGTTGCTTCAGCTTGTTACGCTTGTAAGTTTTATTGGTGACTGGTTTTTGATTACACATTTGAATGCTGTGTGTTCCAGGTTGCCGAGTTTTAATTAAAAGGCAATAGTCTTGATTTTAGATTGCTTTGTTGTCTGCATTATGCAGACAATAATGCATGCAAGTTTTTTTTTTTTTTTCCACGTGCATCATTCATTTAGGATACATAATGATACACCTTCCAGCATCTGCCTTCAATGTAAACTTCACACTTTTAGGATTTGCTTTTATTACTGTTAATTTCTTTTAAGAAGTATAATGATCAAATAAACGTGTGTTTGTTTGTTTGTTTTCTCCTCTATTCTGCAGCTTTTTCCCCCAGTCTAATCATTTTTCTAGTCTGACAGGGTTATTTTAACAGGAAGACGGTGTGCCAGGAGCTTTCCATAATGCTAATTTCTGTTAAAACTGGGTTGTGGTTTCAAAAAGCCTGCACTCTGGAGGTTTTGGGTTTACCCCCCGTAACTTTAGCAATCTGTTGGACCTACCGAGTCACAACGTTTCATGAATGAAGCTAAAAGGTGTCGTCCATCATTTCAAGCAACTGTGTGCTCACTCCTGGCTGCCCCTGTTCAGAAATGTTAAGCAGTATTGTGTAGTTTGGGTCCTCTCTTTTCCACACCGGTGTACGGCTTTGTTAGCGTTTCTATGGGCTTGAACTGCCGGTGTTCTTGCACGTCTTGTAAGAGCATTTAACTCTGTGCACACATTTCCTTAACCTGGCTGTTGCAGCTATGAGGAAAGAGCTCTGTACCTTGAAGCAATAATCCAGAACCATAAAGAAGTAACGACGTTTGAGGATTTTGCTGCTCAGGTCTTTTCTCCCTCTCCCAGCTACTCCCTCGGTGGAACTGGTGAGTCTCTGCACGTCATTCTTCTCTTTAGCACTAAGAAGCACTTGAGCAGCAGATGTACACCTGTTTTTTGTAGATAAATGCTTGCAAATTTAAGAAAACCATTCTTCCCCTGAATCAACTAATGAATATCAAAAGGAATGATGACATTCATTTTAATTTGTTTTGCATCAGAGCTATTCACTCTGTTCCTTTCTTCAGCTATCCTGTTAACCCCTGAATCTAGCAAGGTTAATGAACTTTCTCTCAGTAATGTGCTCTGGTTCATTCAGGAGTGTGGGTTTCTTGCTGAGCTGGGAATATGCTGTTCAAAAGCTTTGCCTGAATCGGTGCTTACTTATCGAAAAATAGTTCCTCACAGTAGAAGCCGTTGCTACTAATGCTAAATGGGGATTATGCTGCTGAGATACCAGGGTCAGGGATTAATGCAAAAGAAATGTAAGAATGGTGTTCCACTGGAAAATCATAGCCATGTGCAGTATGCTAGCATTTCCTTTACATATATATGAGCAAATTGCAGGCTTTCTTCCAACACCTGGCCTGGAATCTGTTTTTTTTTTTTTCTTTTTAATGTATGTATGGATAAATGTGTGTGTGTATGTGTATACACATTTTTATGCTGGTGATAATTCACCATCTCTATCGAAAGACAAAACTTTAATGCAGAACTCTGTGAATTTATTCCTTGTGTGTCCTATCGAGGTTTTAAGTTAGCATGCATGAGTAAGATATGAACTGCTACTTTGCTGTTTAAATTAAGTTTAAATACGTGCCTCCTCAAAGGGAGCACTGGCTCTGAAATGCAGATTTCCAGTTTTTCCATCCTCAAAAAGTATATGGTCACTACATGCTGGATTCTTTAACAAAGATTCCCTAATCCCCTTTTTACACTCACTGGCGCTTTCTAATTATTTCCTGCTACACTTTCGGATAGTTTAACAGATTTTTTCAAACCTGTATAAATGTTGCAGGACATCTGCTCTATTTTTCTTTAGCCTGACTTGTTAGCAAATATCTTCCATCTAAACTGAAAAATTGAAGGAAGAAATTAAATTTACTAAAATAAATCACTTACAAATAAAATCAGCTGTGCATCATTGTTTAACATTACTGGCTCCAATCCTTGTGCTTTCAGAGCTTTGTTAGGAGATAAGAGGTATATGCATGTACTTGCATTGGTCGCCAGTAGCAGCAGGCAGAAGGCTTTGGAGATAAGCAAGCTGGCAGAAGTAAAGGGGAGCCAGTGCTATTTACATAATCGCGCCTCTGCTTCCTGGAGAGGCGTCAAGAAACACAGGGATGGCCTCTATTGATCTTTGTTGAACTGGAATACTAAACAACATCAGAAAAGCTTATAACTTAAAGCTCTGATTAATGTTTTTTACATTAAAAAGTAGAACAGCTGTGAATTAAATTCTTTTATACACTCTGCCAAAAGTCTGAGACAAAAAAAATTATCAATTTCAATAGAAATGTAGATTTTGTGCCCAGTGTTGTTAGCACTTTGGATCATTTATCTGTTGATGCATCAGCAAAAAAGGATGTAGATATTGATATATTTTAAATGTTTTGCTCTATGCATAATTCCATTTGTTTGTTTCTCATGTTTCTCTTGCAGCACGTTGGGATCCTACTTTAATCAAATTTAGTTCAACAAACAAGGACACATTCATTCAATAACGCAGTAGTCATGCTTTCTGAATTCTGTGATCTATTTTCTGTACAAAAATTATTCAAAATGTTCGGTACTATCTGCTTACATTTTTCAGAACGCTGTTAAATAATTAGTACTTGAATGTGACGTTATGATTTCACGATTTTTTTTTCTAAAGACCTGCCACTATCAGGTCCTGATTTTCAGGCTTCCAAACATCACAATTTTACTTTGTGCTCTCGGAGAAGCCAGGGTCTGGCTGTGACTTCTGGGGTCAGAGTCACCACCTTGCCCCCAGTCTGTCAGTCACGATTCCTTTCTGACCAGCAATGGGCAGAGATAAAGGGCTGATATGGGCTGGGGCAGTGGCAGCCACGTCCCTCCTGCCCTCTCCTGCCAGCACCAGGGGCACAGGGGTGGCACAGCAGTGCTGCCGGTGGAGGGGCCCAGCCCAGGTGCTCTCTGGAGGCAACGAGCCATTAGAGGCTTCACATGGCACCCCCAGCATCTCACTCCCGTGGGCTTTGGAAGTTGTCGTGGGGCAGGAATGAGGCAAGAATAGCTTCGTCAGCATGTGAAAATAAGGTTTTCTGGATGGGACGAGCTGCTGCTGTTAGAGATGTGAATCCATGCCTCGGGGAGTGCTCTTTGTTTGAAGGAGTCTCCCCACGTTACCTACTCACTTACTTGTATTTTCAGTTGAGTATTGCTCAACAGCGCTGCTGGCATTGACACGCCAATGGTGTTTTACGTCGGTGGGTGCTGACAAATGTACTGGCAGCATCCAGAAACAGGGCAGCCTTCAGCCTAGCCCTGGCGCTCACAGCCCAGGGAGTGCCTGCAAGTGCTGCCCGAGCAGTGCCCCAGTCACCAAGTCCTTGCGGTTTGTTCTCCATTGGGAATGCAACACACAAGGCTGACACTTCTGTCTAGCGGAGGATAAGGCATACTTTGATCTTTCCTCAAATTGTAGTATCTGTCCTTTGAAATCGAGACCCAGCCCAGGTGAAGTATGAATAGATTTGCAGCCATCTCTCTGCTCCTGTTAGGGATTAGACAGGGCACAGAGTGCTTGGGGCCACTGGCGCAGCACAGGTGGGGCAGCCGGGAGGGTGTGGGCTGGGCAGGCTGGGCGGCTGCCCTGGAGAATCACAGCAAGGTCTTCATGCGAGAGGGGAACTGCTGTTTGGAAAGGGGAAAAACGAGCCATGGAAATATAAATGTGTGGGGTTGACACTGGGCTGTGTTTTCTCCCTTCTCAAGCAGGAAGCCAACTGAAACCACCCACCCTGCCTGGCTTCTAAAGTTTTCAGGTCAATTTCAGGTTATTTCTACTCTGATCTTATTCTTAGTGCCACCTAATTTTAATCCTGTCATCATTGCATATACACGTGCACAATAAAATGGCTTAGTGAGTAAGTACATATTTATTAAAATTAAGACTGTTTTAAGCAGTTAATACAGTACAAGAGGCAAATCAGAAGCATTAAATGAATTCAATATGTAGC
Source organism: Cygnus atratus (assembly GCF_013377495.2). Taxonomy (NCBI): domain Eukaryota; kingdom Metazoa; phylum Chordata; class Aves; order Anseriformes; family Anatidae; genus Cygnus; species Cygnus atratus. The sequence goes on from NC_066364.1 coordinate 119,980,698, forward strand.
TGTTAATGACACACATTGTTGGTATGTTACTAACCATGATCTATTTATTTGAATTAGCTGTTTTTATGTTTTCTGATACTGCCTCTGGGGATGCTTCCCCTAGATTCAAACGGGCTTCTTAAAATCTGCCCTGGCTTAGTTTCCCGTATCATAAATAGTTCTGCAGGTGTTCGTTTTATGTACAAACAGAGTCCAATTGACCTCACTTGCTGTTTTCAGAAGTAGAGACTTAAACTCCCTGTACATATCATAGATACCCCTGTATATCTCAAACGCTGAAAATGCAGGCTGGTGGGCAGAACGGACGTCCCCAAACTCATTTAGGGGATGTGCAGATTAGGAACAAAAGATGAGAATACAGTCCTTTGTTGTTAAACTGGTGCATTACATGCTGTATTTTAATTAGGCTGGGTATGAGAGTCAGCCCAGGAAATCCTCAGTAATCCAATGCTATTGAATTATTCTTATCCATTCCCTCTGCAGATTTCTCTCCTTCTAAAGGATGGGTTTTTAAGCTGCTATCTTATTCTGTTCTTGCTCCCTCCGCCAAAAAAAGAAAACAGTTATCCAACAAAATATTTGTATATGCTTAAAAAACAAACAAACAAAAAAAAAACATAAAATGTAAACAGGTGCAAACAGATACAGAAGCGTTCCAACTTTAATTGCCTCTGGTGCCTAAATAGCATTATTTTTTCATTCAAGCTCAGCAGCCAGAACTGTGTTGACTCTTCGAAAATAGAAGTAGTTGGATATTCTAGAAGGGAAAAGAAATGGCTGTTTGGCCAGAGAAGTACTTAGATTCTACACTTTTATTTGCAGGGGTAGCTTTCAACTTTCAAGTGAACCTACAAACCTGCTTTTCAGCGCTGCAGGCTTATGGTTAGTGCTTCAAAGGGTTAATTGAAATGGGCACACTTGACTGCTGAGAGGACTGATCTAATCACTGCCATATCCAAGTGCATCTGTTCACCATGAGGTCATTCTTGTGCATGCTAATGATTTGGAAATAAAAGCATAATGCTTGACGTTATCAGAAAGGATATAGTGTAAATCTTTACTTTTTTAGTTGCTAATTGCTACTGCGGAATGAAACAGCAGGCAGAAGAATCTCAGATTATTGCTTTCCATTTTCATTTTTTAAAGCATCATTTTCAGTGGACTGTCAGGAAAACTGTGCTGGAAAACTCTGACATGTGGTATCTGTTGATAAATGGATTCTTTAATGAATATTATAGCATTGCCCAGGAGCAACACTTGAGTTGAGGAACTATAGACGTTTTCAGTATTCCCTGGTTTTAAAGCCTTGGGAGCCCTGTGTGCTTATTTACATAAAACTGAGATTTTGCAGCCTTTTTGTTGAAAAGGTGACACATGCTTCTCTTTTGTCTCTGGACTTTTATATGCATAAATTTCTTGTATAAAACATGTAAGTGTACAACAAACAAGATTTGGTTTATTTTAAAATGCTTTTTACTAAGTGCTGAGCTTTATGTTTTTCACTTTAAAGCAAAAAGAACATTTCCAATGGCTGTGTAGTTTTAAAATATATTTTTGGCAGAAGCAAAACAAAACCTGGAGTTACTGTTGTCTTGAACATACTTGCATTATTTTTAAATATAATTCAGCAGTGACGTTTTTTGGTTTGGTTTGGTTTTGCTATTCTTTTTTCATTCCTTGTCTGTGAAAATCCTTGTCTACTTGAAAATCTGTAGGATGTTTGGGCAGTTTTGTGTACTAGGCAGAATAAAAGTCTCTCTGGGTTTTGTGTAATATTCATATTTTTGGGAAGCTGGATGGAGCTGAATATTAGAAAATGCCCATCTGAAAATGAACGGCTGTGCCATGGTACTACTTACAGCAAGTGCAGCACATGCCAAGTGTTGAGTTTGACCGACACAAGTGTGTTGCCTGAAATTGAAAAATGAGTTCCTAGTAAGTGAGAGGTGCAGCATTCCCTAATGCCCTGGCAGAGCGGAGCCCCCCCCAAGACAGTTTTCCAGAGAAAAGAGGCGGTGCTGAAACCATCCGGCAGCAGTTGCGGACAGGTCCGTGGACGTGCTGCAGTGGGAGCGGCAGACCCCTCGTGTCCCAGTGCAGCACTGCCCATCCTGCGTGGAAGGACGCACACCGTGCTGTGCCGTGCCACTAGTGCGGAGCTTGCTATGAGGGCTGCGGGAAGCCAGCCGCGCTCTCTCTGTGTGGGAGGCTACCAGAGGGAAATTTGCAGTCGTAGAAGCGAATCGAATTGTTGCAGTGGTAGAAGTTGTCCAGGCAGTAAACAAAGGGGAGAAGGCTGGGGGAGGTGGAGCAAGGGGTGGGAAGCTATACCAAATGGGAAGGGACTGCAGGTATTAAATATTTTTCTCTTTCCCTCTGAAGATCATTCAGGAGGAGGCGCAAGGCACTGTGGCGCTTCTCCTCCCCGTTTCCCTGGGTGGCTCACACTCGGGCGACTGGAGCATCTCTCACGTTGGCTCAGCTGTGGCCCCACCACCTCTCGTGTGGGTCTCGGGGCTGCAGCTCGAGCCCGGCCGCCTGGTCACTGACCCCACTGGTCTGTGCACGGCACAGCCAAGCCAAGCTGCATGCTGGTTTGGAGCAGCTCTCAGCACCTGCGGTGCCGTGTGTGCGTGACTCCAGGACTTGTCCCATCCCATCACTGCTGGTGGCAGAGCTCTTGCTGCAGAAGGGGGAGGCATCCCATCATGGCGTTCCTCTCATGGTAGCTCTCTACTCATCCAGCAGTTCTTGGAGGCCCTGCCTGTTCCTCTAAATCGCGAACAGGCAGAACCCTGTGGGATGCTGAAATTTTACCTCCCATCATTTTCAGTCCCAGAGTTTTGCGATCGTAAGTGCACTGTTCCCTGCTTGGCCGCTCACAAGTGTATCTGTACACACACTAACGAACCATGTCATGAACCTCACCAGCCCTCAGACACCAAAGTGTCTTCCTCCCTGCTTGGTAAAATTTTCTCTTGGCCATGGTCACTGCTTGGTAGCAGAGAATGAAAAGGTGCCAAATGAAATTTTCAATTGAATCAAGCATAATTACCTGACTTAATGAAGGAGGAAAGTCAGGAGGCTCTGCAGAAAACCCAAATTTACCCTTTCTCCCCAGAGACGCCTTTCAGCAAGATGCACGAAATAAATCTCATGTTTTCCACTCCCTCCTTCCCTTTCACTTAGTGACACCCACGTGAGGTATCCAAACAATGTGACACGCAACTCTGTCCACCTTCTGCCTCTTCTAATGGCAAAGCTGAGAAACCCTGATGCTTTCTGTGATGACAGATGGGTGCTATGAACAGTCAGAATTTTGCTGAATGATGAGGCAATGAGCAAGTGGAAGTACAGCCCTTCCCACACAGGAGCACTTGCTACAGTCTCAAAGACAACACTAGAAATCAGAAACGCTGATTTTCCTCTGTGGGACTCGGTCAGTCAGTGAAAATCTTTTGCAGGCTGTGGCATCCCCCTTAATTAATCTGCTCCGGCCTGGAGCAGTCTGAGGGGCTCAAGCACCCCACTAGCAGCTGGATGGGAGGAACGGAAAGGAAGCTCCCATGCCTTTGGCATGCCACACCACTCTCCAGGGCTGGTCAGACCCCTCGCATTTATAAAGAGCTGGATTTTGTGTGTGTCGGCAGCACAGTATTTTACATATTTTCATGAAAGAGAAATACTCTTGTCTAGTTATTGAAATTCCTGGCTTCCCCATGAGGGTCAGAAATGCTCTGTTACCCAACAGGACAGTCATGGCAAGTACCATGAAGCAGATCCTAAGGTGGCATCAGCTCTGTGCCCTCTGTAGCTCCTCTGACCCAAGTACGCTGAGGCAAATATGCGTGGTGTCGACCAGGCTGGCTTGGGGGCGTACGAACCATGCAGGGTGGCAGGGGAGGCATGGGACCGCTGCCACGGCCTGCAGTGCAGCGGGTGGTGTGAGCCCAGCCCCTCAAAAACTCCAGATGAAACTAGCAGGGGGAGGTCAGGGTGGCCCCATCCAGAACACCCACATTTTCTTCCGCGGAGGGGCCAAATGCAGGTGTCAAGCAGCTGCCACCAGTGGCAGAACATGGCATAGTTCATCAGATGGTGCTACGCAAGACACCTGAGCAAAGGAACACACGGCATAGATGCAGAGCCAAAGATTCGATCTCTTACATCCTTAATGCATAGTTTGCTGCTGTACCTGCATTTCGGGTCATCGGCATTTAAACATGTTTGGTTTTGAATGAACGCAGCCACAGCTCCTTTACCTATTGATAATGGCTTCAGAACACACTCACATGGTATTTTCAGCCGTGTCCTTGTCAGTGGAAAGCAGAGCAGGTCAAAACACTACGCAGATTTCCTGTGTGATTCTCTCTGGAATTTTCTTGCCTCCACACTTACTGGGGGAGGAACAAAGGTTTCCACAGTGGTGTCATGGCCGATAGGCTCACTGTGGCGATAAGTTGTGGCCTGTGTGAAAAACCTCATGGATCTACCTCAAGTGCAAAGCTTTGAGATCCTCAGTGATCACACACGCCGTTAGGGTCCATTCTCATGCACATGGGTTCACCCCAAGTGGCTGGTAACCCGGCCGCCCTGGTCCTTCTGTGCACCAGCCACGCTGACCAGGTATGAAGTGTGCCAGGCCTGCTTTGCCCACCGTCACAGGCTGGAGCTCCCGATGTATATGTAGCTCCAAGTGTAATGCAGCCACCTGTGACGGGGAAATTGCTTAAAAGAGTTTTTTTGTTGTTTTTTTCCTGGGGAACGTACCCTGGTGTTGTGTGAGAAGCCTGATTTGTTCTATTCAGTAGATTAAAGCAAATCAGATTTCTGCAGCTCTCCAAAAGATAACTGTTCATTTAAAGCATGCTTTTGTCTGTATTAGTAACTGAATTTTTAATCCCCTTCTGCAAGGAACTTATTCTAAGATCCTAAGGTTGCATCATCATAAAGTACTCATACCTGCAAGAGCTGCGGAGGTGTCTGATCCTATTGGTGTGCAGGCATACTCCGCACGTGCTGTGTTTTTATGCACAAACTTTACTTTCCACCTGTGTGAAGTTTATGTGGCACAGTGACGTGTATGTTGTTCACTCTGATTTTTTATCCTTGCTACAGTGTAATAGCAGTCTAGGTCTCCAAGAAGTCTCAAATTTTACCCAGATTGAAACTGTATGATCACTAACAATGTTGGAAATGTAGCTGGAGTAAGAGGATGCTGGATGCCCATGGCACTGTGTCTGCAAGTTTGGCAGAAGTTGAAGACGATGATTATTCATTTTAATTTTTGCCAATGTTTCCTCCCTCTGCTTTTCCAATCAATGCACCAGCAGGAGCCAGAAGAACGCCAGTAGTCGCTACTTTCTCCCCAGGTGCCTGGTGCTCAGGCGGCCCTTTCACTCAGCCTGCTGCCCACCATGCTCGGCTTGCTGCTGAGTGCTCGTGGGCAGCCGGCCTGGCCTTCGCGCGAGCGCATTGTGTGTGCTGTTCCTGTATTTACACCATTTTGTGTTCTCTCCCTTTAGATTAGAATATGTAATGGTCTCGTTACGGTAATTGCCGCAGGTAAGAGCGATGCTTCCCACAGGCCATGCTTCTGGTGTCGCGCTCCATCACTAACCATGCTCCTTCTTCTCTTCCTCCTCCTCCTCCTCTTCCTCCTCCTCCTGTGCTGGCGGCTCGGGCTTAGGCTGTCGCTGCCTCTCTCTAATGTTGTCCCACCACCCCTGCCCTCCTGCTGCCCACAGGGAAGAGCTGATGTGCTCCCCATGGGCAAATTCCCCCTGTGGCAAATTCCACCTGTTTGGTTGAATTTTGAAGGGCCTGAGCACTCCAGGGGCCCACTTGTGAGTTGAAAATGAATACTTTTTATTCAGTACACCATTCCGGAGCTGCCGCTTGATTTTTACAACTTCCAGTTGCACGCTGTCTGTGCACCCTCTGAAACAAACGCAGTACCAAAGCAGCAGTGACAAAACGAGCGAGCCCCTCAGCAGCCCCTGCACAGCCCCATGCCCTCTCCCCAGCCAAGCAAGCGAACAAAGTTGCAGGCTTCCCCCACAAGGAGGCCAAGTAGAGTTCGTGTCAGACAGCTTGCAAGTGGAATTATAATATTTGTATGAAAGCCTTTATCTTTTGTGGTTATTACTTGCTCACTCTGCAGCTGCTGTCTCCCTATCAATCATGGTGGTTCAGAGGCTGCTCCAAGGTTGACTGCAGAGCTCAGGACTCGCTGGGAGAAAGTTGTGACTGAAGGAATGTGCAGGCTGGGGGCCGGAGAGTTCTGGGGTGGGGGGACTGTGCTGCGCCTCGTCCCACGCCCCTGCCCGCCGCTGCCCGGCCTTTCATATGCGCAGGCGAGTCATTGTTGGGAGCCTGCATGAATATTGCTTGAGCTTGTCCATTTGGTGAAAACTGTATTATTTTGACCATCTGCCATGCCGCTTAACTGCAGGAATGTAAAGTACGGCACCTCCCTCACACTCCCTCCCTCCCCCACGATTTCTCCCTGCGAACAACACCGCAGGTTTTCTTTTTAATCCCAAACTGACAGCTCCACATTTTTCACAGAAAATGCCTTTGCACATTGTCATGTTTTTCACCGTTTTTTAATGCGCTATTTTCCCTTCAGTTGTCTTGAAGTATAAATCTGGTAAGTGAAGATTGCATCTGAAATGTGAGCACCAGGTTGTAAACTGGCTACAGGACTTCAGAGGAGCGGGACAGGCTTTAGATTTAGCTGCAGCCAGACCTCAGCTTTCTAGTGATTATCATGTTGATTCACCAACATATCCAGAGTTAGCTACAGCACAGGGCTCAGGTCTTAATCCTTCAAGTAAGGAAACAAAATGAGGGGCTGCCTGTGCCCGACAAGCACTGCAGAGTTCCCAGGGACTGGGCAGTCACGAGGTTCGCACGCTGTGTGGACGTACTGGGTGGCACTGCCAATGCTACCGGAAAGCCCCGCCAGGAGCGCTAGCAGCTCCTTTGTTTGCAGGGCTTGCTGATAAAGTGTGCTCTCCCTAACCCTGCAGGTCTCTGAACCAGTTAACCAGAACATTTGATTCGAGCATTTTGATGCCTTCAGCACGTAACCCAGGCGCGGGCTGAGTTGCAGAGTGCTTCTTGCATGCTTGAGTCACTCGGGTTAGTGAGCTGAAGGTGTGTTAGACATATCCCTGCAGTCATCCATCACATAGATTAAAGGCAAATAAAGGCACAGCCAGAAGATACAGACCCCTGTCAAACTGGAAATAGGTTTGTGCTGCAAAATCCAGACATTGGTCCGAGTTCAGAGGTGCTTATCTGGCTGCAGGGACCGGCCCAGGCCTCTGGTTTAGGCTCAGCCCCGCTCTGTAACACGAACGGGGCTGCAAACACCTGGGCACGGGGCCATTCCTCTGCCGCCAGAAAAAAACACACAGAGACAGAGAGAGAGTTGTAACATGGTTTAAAAATACTGCAGCCCAAGGGAGCTGATGAAATGACATTCACACTGAGAAATGCCTTGGGATGAATCAAAGCCCCAGCAGCAAGAGCAGTGCAGTGTTGCAGCATGCATGCAGGTATTCCCCAGCGCACAGCGGGGGCTGCGCAGGGGACAGGCAAGAGCTGTGCACACGCACACTCGGTTTTATTCATTTATTTTTTAGTTCAACATTCATATCCCCAGCTGCTCTTATTCCGACAACCCATCTAGCCCTGACCTGTAGTCATAATCACCTCTGGGGAGTAATCGAGGTGTAACTTCATGTTGTTGAACAACAAAGCGTAAATGCACGTAGCATGCACTGCCGGCGTCCAGTATTTCCCAGCTCACAAACACCATTCCTGAGTGCTGGTCGTGAGAACAATGACACCGATGGGCATTTGGTGTCCTGTTTGAGTCATGGAGCTAAGGAGAAAAACTTGGGATTCTTTATTTTTTATCAGCTGCCAAGACGTTCCAGGGAGCCTCATGAAAGTGAGCACGTTCTGGAAGCTTGCTCTCAGACCTCTGTCATAGACCACATACAGAAAAGCCTCTTAGTGAAATGCAGCAAGAAATATCATTGTAGTTGTACACATGTGGAAGAAACATTTTCTGAGTTCCATTTTGCCTTTGTGGTTGTGGCTAGAGCTCTGTGTCAGGCCGCTGCAGGTGCTGTGCAGACCAGTGCGGGGGCCGCTCACAGTCCCACACCAGCTCTGTCTGGAAGCTAGCAGAGAAACCACTCATTTCTCCTGAAAAGCACAGGGTGCAGCTCCTCAGCTGCCTGGGCAGAGTCTCTGACATAAATGTTCAGATCAGCTGTCATACCCCTGAGTAACGTGGAAGAGGCGGTAGAGAGGGGCTGCCCTTTGCAAAGCGGGTGTTCAGCTGTAAACACAGGTTGCAGGCAGGTTGTCTCATTTCTTAGGCACCTTCTCTATGCCCGTTCTGTTTTTCAGGCTGCCTCACCACAAGTGCAAGTGCCGACCTTACTGTCACCATAGGAATAGAGCTAGTGGAGCCGACCTCGCCGATGCTGCCGTGTGCTGCCAGGAACAAAGTCTCTGGGAAGCTTCGCCGCTCCACCAGCACTCTCAGCAAGTCTTCCAACTGAAGGGCTGTGGGAGTGCACCCCCTTCAAGGAACCCTAAAGACCTCAACATGTATCGAGCCACGTACTTTGCCAACAGAACTTGAAATTTGGGATGAGCGCGTGCTGAAGGGGATGGGTGAGGGGTTTGCTCTGTAAAATTATCATTGGATGTATTCATGCAGCCATCCTCGATGACCAAACATCACCTGGGCTATCACCATGCACTCTCTTGACTGTTGCTGTTGCAAGGAGCATGGCAGTGCTGGGGAGCCCTCCCGGCAGCATGTGTCTCTCCTCCCTTGGCACCTGTGTGCAAGGCAGCTGTTGCAGCAAGAGGCCACAAACCAGTGCTGAAACCAGTTACCTAATGTAATTTCAGAGCATTGATTGTAGTCATTCCATCCAACACATAATTGTGTATTAGGGAATTTTGTCAAAGTGGAAAAGAGTTTTCTAATGACTAGACATGTTACAAATGTCCTCCTCTGAAGTGTGGGTGAGTGATTGAGGTGCTTTTCAGTATCTATTCAACCTCTGCTCCCATTCTGTTTTCAGTAGTCATCCAATGCAGTTTTTGTGCATGTAGCTAAGAATTAGTAATAATCAGAGAAGCCATTGATCTGAAATTCAGGAGGGTGCTGCCAATTTCATCAAATGGCAGCACCTGCACTGAAATCACTCTGCTTAATCATGCTATCTTATTCAAGGTCATCCATCACTACCTATTGTGCAAAATCCTGAAGCTGAGGATGCTCCAGCCTGCATTCGCCTGTGGTCGGTGCACTCAGCACTGCAGCAAGCCAGGCTTCTCAGCTCCTCTCCGGTGTGCTCAGCATGTGCCGGCCTGCGGCAAAGGGAGGGCTGGGGGTGGCAGCACCCTGTGCCAGGCATCAGCCACCAGTCAGCAGCTATGGCGCCAGCTTGGTGCAAACATTTCACATCTTTGCATGTGTTTTAGCCAAAAGACCTCTTTCTCAGCGCTGGCTTTAGCTTCAGGATTGTTTAGTCCTTTCCAATAATGTTTGCGATGGCTGCATAATGTGAACTGCTCACTATGCATGGAAAATAAAAATAGCCACATTTCTTTTTGAAGAGCAAATGCTGCACATCTGCTATGACTACTCACCAGGGCTTGAATAATTGTGAGACAGTATACTTCTGAGGTAACCACTTCACCTTTCCACATCAGGGCAATAATCTGCAAATTGAAACATCTCTACTTAGAATAAAATAAATCTGAAAGCTTTCAAGGACATGTAGTGTCCTGTTGGCACTTTGTGTAGTACGCAAATCTTTTATTTTGAATAAGAAATGTATTTCATACTACATGTATCATATGTTTCCGGGGTGAAAACTTTTTATACCTTAAGAAAACATGTATTATAAAAACAACGGCAACCCAGGAGATGTACTGCATGTACGCAAACAGGCAGCATGAGGAAGACATCCAGACCAAAGGCAGGAATGGGCTGATGCTCCACCAGCGAGACGCAACAGGCCACAGTAGCACAAGCCCTAGTGCCCCCGGGGGACCTGCTGGTGGCCATGGTGGGGCAGGCACCATGCAGCCCAGAGCCCCCAGCCACTCTTCATATAGGGGATGAGCGGGGCAGGTGGCGGTAAAGCAGCTCATCTGTGTTACCTTTGGTTTTTGGGTGTTCTGAACATTGGTATCTCTGTCCAGTATGACAGAGATACCTCTGGCCTTCCTGTTCCTTCTCAGGTCTTGTTCTTGTCGCTTTTTGTTCAATTTTTGGTTATTATGCTACTCAGCATTTAAATGCACGTCTCTGAACTTAATGTGATTTGTCTGTACTGAAGGGGACTGACTTTTAAAGTGAAGCAAAATGCATGATTGGGCCACCATTTTTTGCACTTCTGCTTACATGTTAACTTGAGCATCTGTCTGTTTTTGTGTTATCTCTCTGCAGTGCTTCCCTGTACCACCGGGCTCATAGGACATTTTGCTGTTAGCCTTGTGAAGCAGCTTGCTGGTGGCACATCCCCAGGGCATGCCTTTGGCTGGGCACTCTCACCATCCAGGGCAGGAGCTGAGGCACACAGCAAGCGGGTGCGGGGCACAGTTGGCATGCCTGGGATCAGGGTGAATGCAGGAATCCTGCTGGGAAGGAGCCCGCTGGCCAAGCGTTTGACTGACATTTTGATTTTCTGCCTCACATTTTGGTTTTGATTTCTACTGATTGTGTGGGGGTAAATTGGAAAATAAAACGTATTTTAATTTATTTTTTTTTCATGATGGAATGCACGATACTGTCTTGTTCTTAGCTAATAAATGGTCTGAAATCATTTCAAAGGCATTCTGAATAAAGTGAGATTTTTCTCTTGAGAGCAATACGCATTTCTATTTCAGAGAAGAATTAAAACACCAGTAAAAACAGTGTTTTCCTGATGTCAAAAAAAAGTAATATTAATTTGTGAAAATTCAGCTGCAGTTGTGTACCATAAAGTAAATAACAAAGTTGTCCTGTTACCCGTCAGAAACTTCACAGCCCTGAGCTCACAACAACTTCTTCAAAGAGCAGTGAGCAGCGCTGTGACACTGGAGCTGCTGCCACTGGCAGTGGCCGTTCCCAAGGGGCTCTTGTCCCCACACCATGCCCGGGGGCAGCACCTGAGCTTGGGAAGCACGAGCTGCCCCGCACGGATCACCACTGTTGCATGCCTAATGGTTTTTCAGGTCTGATTCAAACCTGGTCAAGGATTTGGGGCTAAAGCCCAGTGCATGCGGTGTGCAGCAAGGCCCTGTGGCTGGGTTGCTGCAGCGAGCACTTGTTACAGGCTGCTCAGGCATGTGCTTTGCTCACCTGTGGATGGGGAGAGACCAACCCACCTGGAAGACATCCAGCTGAAACCCTCTGGCATCTTTTCATAAAGGTTTTGTACTTTTACCAAATAGTTCATTTCTGCTGGACAGCAGGTGGCTTTTGTTTTATCTTGGGTTTTGAAATGCAGTGCAAAACCCAGCAGAATAATTCCCTGACTCAGTTTCTGTTTGGCCAAGTCTGTGTTAACGTAACACCTGGCTGTAGCCAGGCATCATATGAATTAGCCTCTTGCAGCTGTCTAATTCTATTTTCAGTTCAGGGGGTGGGTCTTAGAACCTCAAAAAACAGAAATTACTTTTCTATGTCTTAGAAACAGATCCAGGACAAACTAAGAGGATTTTCACCTCTTCTAAAGAATAAAGGTTCATCACATGAGTGTGCGATTAAAGTGTCTTTATTTCCGTCAGCGCTTATTAGGGCATGCCACCTAAAACAGGCAGTAAAAGAATTTTCAGGATCACCTGTATTTCTTACCAGGTCCATCACGGGGTGCGGTGTAGAGAAGTACCCACAAGCAGCGGTAGCTTGGCAACAAGTATTTCTTCCTTCTGGCCATACCAAGAGCTCTTCCAGGCTACAGCATCCTTTCCATTACGAACTGCTGCAATTTCTGCAAACAGCATCCTGGGGTGGGGGGGCACGCGGAGGCCTGAGGCGCCCAGAAAACAAGGGCAAGCTGAGCTGGGCAGAGGGACTGCACTCAGCCTGTCCCGCTGACCGTGCTCGCTTACACCTGAAGGGCACAAAGTGAGTTTATCTGCCCTGAATGCCCAAGAGCAGCTCTCTGGCCACAAAGGGGATTGCAAGGCCACCTGGTAACACATTTAAGAGTGAATGCTGCGGTTCAGAACAAGTGATGCCAACCTGGCTGGTCTTTCCCCAGCAAAGGACTTTGCTGTTAAGCATAGGCAGCACTGCTGTCGGTGGTGTTTCCCCACCTCATGCTTTGGAGCACTCAAGACGGTGCTTGGCCAGCAAGAGCACGTGTGCTTCAGCAGTATTTCGGCGGCTGAGCATACTCCCAGCACGCTGAACCTGCACACATCCTCATCATCACCAGCCTCCTCCGAAGGGGCTTTGCAGCATCTTGCTAATAATACTTACAGAGCATTACTAAACCCCAGAAGACATTATTTATATACCGTTCATTGCAAGAAATGCATGATGACAAGGCCTCCCTTCTTAAGCTGTGTAATGCCCCATTGCTGGGAATTTGCATGGGCATTAAAAACAATATGTTTCTAATGGCGATTTTCTACTCTGCAGAGACATCACTTACAAAAACGAAGGGGGGTTGTGTGCTCAGTCATAATTATGTTGGGGGTGCTCAGGCTTAGGCCACTTAGGCCAGCGGGAATGATACAGGATTATTTGGCAGTGGGAAAGCAGCTTTGAAATGTCTGCTGCTCTTTCTGAAGGGACAACCAAGTTCTCTCTTGAATTGCTCCCTTCCACAATGGAGAATTAATCCAAACGGCTCTGGTAAAGGCCTCACTTGCCCCATTTGTAGCCCTAACTGCACCCGCTGGCCAGCATGCAGGAGCATGACATACATTATATATTATAAATTATATATATTATAAAATATGCACTATAATGTAGTATAAATGTACTATGTACAATAAATTTTATATTCTTTGTACATTATTAGTATATATCTAACAATAAAATGTTAAATTTTATTATACAAATATTTATTAGTTTTATCCAAATATTTTATGGTTTGCAGAAAGCATATACAATATTTATATTGTATATTATTTTATTTTATTTTTATTATACTATATTTATATTATGCATGTGCTCACACACATATATACACTGGATATGCATATATAACATCTATACATACACACATTGCTGTATAGACTATAATATATTCTGTATATACTACAGAAACTACAATATTGCATATTATATGTAGTATATTTCTTTAAAGCATAAATACTAAAAATTATACATGGTTATATAATCTCAGTAATGTATAAATAACACATCGAAGATTATATCTAATTATCAAAATAATACTTTATACTATATATGTCATATAATGAAAGTATAACATACATCATAGAATATTTGATGCAATGTACAATATAATATGGATAATATATAGACTATAGATCATAGATTATGCGTAATATATATATAATGTACATACATTGTGCATGCATATGCCCCATATACAATATGTGCATATATGTATAAAACAGTGCATTATATAACGCATGCTCTATATACTAAACAATATAGTCTTAGAAAGCTAATACATACATTATATAATAAGAAAATACTTCATTGTGTAAATAATAAAGTATAAATAATTATACATATATACTACATACAGTGCTTTATAATATGCCTCATATAATGTTTTATATAACAGGCAACATATAATTTGTAATACACATTATATATCTTGTGCTATACTGCATAATATAAAGTATACAAATATTGATAAATTTTATATAAATATGAACATTAATCTTCATTCATTTAATTTACATATTTATAATTTATTATACAGAATAAATTCTATAGCTATCATCTAGTTAGTTTTATAATTTGTTTCATTTATATGTATGAAATTTTCCAGGTCCGAATCTAAGGAACCGTCGGATGCAGATGCTGTTTATTTTCCTCCATTCTTTTTTTTTCTTTTGCACTGTTATTGAAATAGATTTAATTCATATATATGAAAAACTATAAAATTAGCAAATGAAATGATGACCTGGGTCCTTATCCTAATAAATAAATAAAATTTGCACCTCAGGCTGAAATGCAGCATTTCCCCGCGCACCCCAGCAGCAGCTACATCAGCTGCCCAGGGCTTTGCCGTCCTGTGCGGGGCTTGCTGTGAGCCAGTGCCTGGCACAGGGGGGCGGTTTAAAAAACTAAGTTTGTCTAAAGCCACTGTGGCCCAAAGGACTCTGATAAGGCACGTGGCAAGTTGGAGCCCAGGTGACAAACAGGGAGGGCTTTGTGCTCCCTGAGCTTCAAGGCCATCAGGTCTTTTGTTGTTGCAGCCTATAACGGGTGAGTTACCCAGCCTGGGAGGCCGCCTGGCAGGAGCCATGCCAAAGTCCCAGCAGCTGGGGGCTGCTTTCTGGAAAGTTCCTGGGGCTCCCTGCACAGTCGTGGCAGGGCCAGCGCAGTGCTGGGACTCGGTGGTGCTTCCCAGCAGCATGCTCAGTAACACTTCACAACAAAAATGCAAAGAAAAGGCACTGTTGGTGCCCTGTCCTGGTGCCTACACCTGTGCCCCCACCTGTGACGTAGAAGGCCACGCTGGCATGGCCATCCCAACCCTTCCGCGAGGCAGACCTTTGTTATGCAAATTGTAAACTAAATTTAATTAAAACCACTTATGGCCCCGTAATGAGGCCCTTTATCTGTGTGGCAGTATTTGAGACGTTTTAGCTCAGGGTGAGGAATGTGGGACAGTGGCAGAGCAGAGCGATGGCACCACCGCCTGCATCACCCGGTCCCAGCCCATACCACCACACCAGTGCTGGGGGGACCTCCAGCAGCTTCCCCACTCACCCGCTCATTAAAGACTGACACCAGTTTTTAAACAGATTTGTGTGGGGAAGGGAACTGAAATCTGAAGCCAAAGCCCTGTCCCAGACCCCTTTGCTCCTTTGCTGCACGGACAGTATTAACGGCTGCTACCTGACAATGCTGTTGGTACCAAAATTGTTAACAACATGCAGGCGAGTGGTGGCATTAGAAGCGTGGAATGGTTTGGGTTGGAAAGGACCTTAAAGATCGTCTAATTACAGAGAATTTCAGCTGTTCCCCTGTTAGCTGCACCGCCTCTCGTGCTGACAACACTGCAGGGAAAACTCTTTCCAGCTCATCGCCAGCTGTATGCCCGCGCTCCAGTGATGGTGTTTGAGCTGCATTTTTTAGGACCCTGAAGGTTCCTGTAATTAATCTCCCTGATTCCTTTCAGTTTGCAAACACTCCATTTCAGACCATGTGTTCAGCTCTTTGTGTGCTCAAAGAGCACAGATCCAGATCCAGAGCTTTGCAAAACAGGCAAACATATATGGCCATTTGCACAGAGAGACGACAACCTCTGTATCTGCCTCAAAAAATTGGAAATCAAGTTTTGGGTAGGCTCAGCATTTTCTGAGGTGCCCAAACCTGTTATTGCTGGATGAATTCAGAGCCATCAGCAAATTGATTTGTTAGCTGACAGCAGAAGGCTTTGTTTGCACAGCGCTGGCCACTCCTCGCTGCCGGATGGCGAGAAGATGGCACCAGGAAGGCAACACCTGCATTCCCAGAAGCTGCTGCATGTGGCAGCTGCAGCTTGGGTTTCAGCCATGCCGCTCGGGTCTCTCAAGGGGTGAAACCCCAGTGCACAGCCTCTGCCAAGGCTTCTATAGCCCCGCGACTCCAAAAGCGCGGCCCCGGTTTCACGGGGGATTTGTGAAAGGACCCCACTCTACAAAGCACTCAAGCTTCCTCTCTCCTTCCTCCTCCCCAAAGCCTGAGCCTCCCCTGCCCATGATTCCCTCAGCAGTGCAGGTTCCCAGCAGCAGACGCAGTGAAAGTGTGGGTACTGATGCTTACCCTGACATCGCCCTGCTAACCTGGGAAATTCTTCTGGCTCCAACAGATTTGACCTGGCTCCTGCTTGGGCAGGAAAGAATTTTCCTGAATATTAGGAAATCGACACTGACATGGAGCAAGTTTTGAGCACAAAGATTTCCGTTGGGATGCCGCTGAAGAGACGTGCATCCTCTGGGCCTCTTTGATGGATGCGCTGGGCTTCGGTCTGGGAACAGTGCCTGGCAGCCCAGGAGGGCTTCAACGCGCATTCAAAAACTTCCCCAGGGAGCTCCTGCTTTGGATGCCTGGCGAAGCAGCACCACCAGTGCATGGGAAGCTGTGCCCCAGCAGGCTGTGACGGACCCGTCCCTGGGGCTTTCCAGGCCCCGTGGAGCAGGGAAAAGCAAAGCAAAACTTGTCGTCAAACATGTTTTGCTGCCTGTATCTCTGAGGCTATCAAGGCCACACATTTTCAGTGTATCAATTTTCTGCTAAAACCACAGCTTTGCCTAGACCTGAAGCCAGTCCTGGTGCAACAAGGTTGGTTTCCTAGGAGTGGAGACAGCAGGTGCCTGGTGGCTTCAGTGCTTTTTGGCCCGACTGAACAAGGCAAAAAAAAAATAAAAGAGAACCCCAAAACAAACAAAAAAATCTCAGCAACTACTTTTTTCTTCCTATAAAAGCTATATCAAAAAAATAAAATAAATACTTGGAGCATTCCTGGGGAGCTGGGGATCTCCAGACGGCCACCTGCCTTTCCCAAGGCAGAGCAGCCCCATTTCAGGCAATAGCCTCCAGGTGAGCGAGCCCAGCAGGAACAGGTTGGTGAGTGAATGCCTCAAAGGCGGCACCATGCCCAAGGTGGCTGTGTGCCCTCCTGTCCCCAGCCCAGAGCAATCAAATGCCTGAGCCGTGCCCTCAGCCCACGCTGGGCCCTGAGCACACCAGCAAGTGATGAGGGGTTTGGGCCCAGCATTCTCACACAGAGCTGCGTGCCATAATGCCTTAAGGGTGGCTCCGAGGCTTCTCCTCCTGCTGCCGGAGGGAGAGATGTCATGGCGGCACCACAAAGCCTGCCAGAGGGCTTTCACTGGCCCAGTGTGCATCCTCCCCAGTCATGCTAGTATTTTAATGTTTTTCGCTAAAAAACTGAAGAACCTACTTTCTGAGCAAAGAGGGCGCGCCACCACACGTCAGGGCTGACTGCCCCAGCCCCTGGGGTGAGTGGGGTGCCTCGCTTGCTGCTCCCTCTGCCATAGCCGTCGCCCCTAGGTCTTTCACGCCGCTGAGCTGTGCCCCTCCCAGCTGGAGGGGTCCCCGCAGCTACTGGGGGTGCCGCAGAGCCCCCCGCGGGGCAGCGGGCTCGGCCCCAGTGGGTCCTGCACACGCGTGGCCGCCTCCCGCCGGGCGCAGCCGTCCTAGGGAGCCCCGGAGCCTGCCTTTCCGAGCGCACGGGAAAGCCTCCCGGGCGCCTTCCTACGCATCAGAACCTCTTGAATAGCTCACCCTTTCCCCCAAACGTGACACACGCACGCACGCACACACATCCCCTCCCTCCGCTGCCCCTGCACCACTTTTCCATGGCTCTTGCGCCCGCCGTAGAACGGAGCGCAGCGCAGCGATGGCCAGAGCCTGACCCGGGCTGGGGGCGAACACCCAGGGCTCCCATCCCTGCCAGCCCCCCCGGGACCCGGCCCGCCTCACCCCGCTCTCCTCCCCCCCCCCGGAACTGCCTTTTAATTAATCTCATCAGAAGGCGCAGAGCAGCGCGATACCTACTAGGGTGCCCTCCCGACAGGGCAGGCAGGGTCCGGCCCCAATCCCCCTGGCTAGGCCAAGCAGGAAGCAGTGGGGGCACGTCTGAATTTGAAAATATTTTATTTGAATAGTAAATAATTATACAGTTGAAACAGTTCTATCGAAGCACTCTATAAATAGCTAACAGTTAAGAAAATAATGTGTGTAGAAAAAGAGATTGCATCTAAAAGTAAGAGCTGTTGGTTGCACAGGATAAAATGGTTCAGACCGTGTGTTATTCTAGGTATAAAAGTTAAAACCTTTTAGCAGATCCCTTTAGAAAAAAAATCTTCTGAAATGCACAGTGAAATGGCAGGAGGGGGAGACAAAAAAAGCGCATTAGAACATCTGCGATCAAATAATATCAATTTTCATAATTAATATAAATAAATAACAAATAAATAACATAATTACGCAAACCAACATATACAAATAGTCAACTCATGAGCTACCTTAGTAAGGGCAAAACAAACAAAAACGGAAAGTTGGCATGTCACAGTTAAGGCAGTTTCTACAGCATTTTCTGGAGACCATCAACAGCAGAGTCAAGGCATTTGTGGCTACACTAAAGGAAATTCTCATTTCTCCTCAAGCGCTTTGATCTGTTCACATTTATAAAAACCGAAAATAAACGAAAAAAAGAAAAAAAAGGAAAAAGAGAGAGAGAGAGAGAAAGAGAACCCGAAAAGGTAACTGTAAAGCCAGATTCCAGCAGTTCACAAGCCATATTAAAGCTAACGGTGCGGCGAGTCCGGTGCGCAGCCCGCGGGAGGCGCTCGGCGGGCCGGGAAGGCACGGGCGGCTCTAGCAGGCGGGGCGCAGCGGCACCTGGAGCAGGATGACCTGCCTGTTCTCCGACGGGTGGCACTTGTTGATGTGCCGGGTGAGGCCGGGCGAACTGTAGAAGGTGGCCGGGCAGTACTTGCAGGGGAAGACCTGGGCGGCGTGCAGGAGGCGCAGGTGTCGCTCCTGGCTGCTCTTGCTGGGGAAGGTCTCCCCGCACACGGGGCACAGGCGGCACTCGGCGGGCGGCGGCGCGGGCGGCACCTCGGCGGCGGGCTCGAGGGCCGGACCGGGGACCGGGGCCGCTCCCGCTCCCGGGGCCGGTGCCGGGTGGCCCAGCAGGTGCTTGCGCAGGTAGGCCTGCCGGCGGAACCGCTTGGCGCAGCGCGGGCACTCGAAGAGCCCCTCCTCGGAGCCCGCCTCCGAGCCGCCACCGGGGCTTGGCGTGTCCCGCTCGCTGCCGCTGCCGCCCGCCTCCTTCGGCGGCTCCTCCGCCGGTGCCCGGCCCGGCTCGGGGCCGCCCTTGGCGGCGGCGGGCGGGCGCGGCTTGTGCCAGCGGCGGTGGGAGGCGAGGTTTGCGGGGCAGGAGAAGACCTTGTCGCACTCGGGGCAGCGGTACTCCACGCGGACGATGCGCGAGCAGCGGTGCTGCGCGAGCGCGAAGGGGTCCCCGTACTCCTCCTTGCAGAGCTGGCAGATGAACTCGCCCAGCGGCCGGGCGCAGCCACCACGCGCCTTGGCCGGCGCCTCCACCGGGCCCTCCTTGATGCGCAGCCCCAGCACGGGCGACGTGGTCACCTCGTCCTCGAAGGTCAGCTTGCGGATCGCCTTCGCCTTCTTGCCCGACGGCGCCTTCTGCCTGCCGGGCTCCGCCGCTCCCGGCGGCCGCTTGCCGGGCTGGGGGCGGCCGGAGGCGGCGGCAGCGGGGGGGGCCCCGGCCGGGGCGGGCGGCGCGGGGCCGGGGGCGGCGGGGGCTGCGCCGGGGCCGTTGTTAGCGGCGGGCGGCTCGGCGTGGCCGGCGGCGGCGGCCCAGAGCTTGAGCTCGGCGGGGGCGAAGAGCAGCGGGTCCATGGTGCTGGGCACGGCCGGCGCGGGGAAGGACTCCGCCGAGACGGGCGAGCCCAGGCTGAAGCTGCGCTCCAGGTACTTGTCCCTGCTGACGGGCCGCGTCGGGCTGTACAGCGCCTGCACGGCGGCATCGGGCGTCCCGAAGGGCACCGGCGGCGGCGATTCCCGCGGAGCCGGAGCGGGCAGCGGCGGCGCAGCGGGGCAGGTGGGCGGCGGGGCGCCACCGCCGGCGGGGAGTGGGGCGGCCTCGCGGCAGGCGCGCACCCGGTACGAGACGGGCGTGGGCCGCCGGCTGCGCTTCACCAGGAAGCCGCGGGGCATCTTCGCGCCGCCGCGGGAGGCCGCCTCCGCGCCCGGCGGCAGCGGCGCTCGCTCCCCTCTCGGCCGCCGCGCCGCCGCCGCTGCCTTTAAGCGGGCCGGGGCCATTGTTCGGCCCGGCAGCGGCGGGCACGGCCAATCAGCGGCGCCGCGGCGGGCGGCGGCGGCGGGCGGAGCGGCTGCACCTGAGCCCGAGCCCCCGGCCGCCCCCCCGCGGCGCGGCACACGCCCGACCCGCCCCCGGCACGCGTGGGCCTTTGTGTGCCGCCCGCGGCGGGGCCGGGCCCGCTCCCCCCGCCAGGGGCCGCCGGGGCCGTGTCTCCCCCCCCCCGGGGTGCGGAGCCGGGGGTTCCGGGTGCGCTGCGGCGCGGGGGCGCCCGGGGGCCCGGCGGGACCGGGGCGCCGCTCGGCGGTCACGCGTTGGACGGGGACCCTGCAACCGGGCGGGGGGTGTCATGGGGGGCCGGGTCCTGCCCCTGCTCTGCGAGGGGACGAAACCCGGGGCGGCCGCTACCTGTTACGCGCCGCTCCCCGGGCCGCGCGGACACGCGGCCGCACGGGGCGGCGGCAGGTGGTGGGGCGAGCACCGGGCCGCGGCCCCGCTGCCCCTCAGCCCTTTGTCCGCGCCACACAGCCCACGGCCGGGCCGTGCCCAGTGCCCCGCAGGTGGCGGCCGGGGGGGGGGGAAGCAGCCGGCCCGGCCCGGGGTGCTGGGGGGCGGGGGCACGCGGTCGGCACGCGCGGCGCCCCCGGCCCGGCCGCCTTTGTGCGCGGCATTAGCATAAAGCTGTGCCCGGCCGCCCGCGGGCCGCACAAAGGGCCGATGGGGAGGGGCCGCTCCCGGCACCGGCACCGGGGGGGCCGCCGGCGGGACGGGCAGGGTAGGGTCGGGCCGGGCCAACACGGGTCGAGCTCGGCCCACGGGCTGCGCTGCCCGCCCGTCTGCCGTGCCGTACCGCCCCAGCCCGCAGCCCCCCCCCCCCGCGGGGCGGCCCGGCCCGCTGCCATTAGCATACAGCTGCCGGCCCGCCGGGCACGCGCCGCGCCCCCCGCCGGGGGCTGCCACGGAGACACCGCCCCCGCTTCCCCCCACTCCTCCCGCTCAAAGCCCGGCCCGGCCCGCTCGTCCCCCGGCGCCCCGCTCACCTGCGGCCCGGGCGTACATGGGGAGGTGTGGGTGGTGGCGGTGCAGGTAGCGCAGGACGGGCTCTGGAGGCAGCGGCTGCTCGTCCGTGGGGTGCTCCGGGAGCGGCTCGGCCGCGGGTGGCGGCCCGGGCACCTGCGAGTCGGCAGCGCTCAGCCGCGGCGCGGAGCGGAGCCGCTCCGCCGTGTGCCCCTCGCGTGGCGCCCCGCGAGGGCCCTCAGGCTCCGTGCTGGCGGCCCTGGCGGGGACCCAGCCGAAGGGAAAGGGCCGGGCGCTGGGCACGGGCACCACGCCCGAGCCGTGCGCACGCCGTTTGCAGCGCTGAGTGAAGGTTTGTGTACGGGGCTTGAAAACACTTCCCGTGCCAGCCGTAGCTGGCCCCTCTAGGCATGTGTTGCTTCGGTGTTCCTTAAATATTTCCTTAAACATTGCCCCTAAACACGTGAGACTCATCACCAGTATCTGTGGAAACCGTAACTGGAAACGGCTGACCTGTGTGTGTTTACCCTCGGTTCTTACCCTGCTCTCTGGAAGACATGCTTTTTCCTCGCTTTTACATTTCATTACTAGCTTTTTTGCATGCCGAAGTGAGCTGAGCTATGAGCAACAGGAAGCACAGACGGCAGGTCTCCTGCCCCACACAGCAATACCAAGCCAGTCCCAAGGCACGTGTGAGATATTCCCTAAGTACCTACCATGCCTCTGGCAGCATGCCAGGGAGGAGCACCCCAGGAAAGTGTACAAAAGTGGCAGTCAATAAGTATTGTTAAAATCACCGTGAAGAAAATCCAAGCGAATATACAAAAGGCAAAGCCAAATTTGCATCCAGATGCAGTTACTGTCATCTGTGTTTCTGGCTCATAGAGGTGCTTTTGGTGCATTCAGTGAGACTATTTTTGTGTGTCAGGTCTGCTGCCACTAGAAAAGGGTAAGGCAAGCAAGTCTTTAATTGTGACATTTGTAGGACACCAATTCCCCTTTCTCTAAAGTTGTTCACATGTGAAATGTGGTTGAGTGATGGCAGGAGAAACACTTCTCATCAGGCCTCCTATTCTGCACAGAATTTCATTTTGTGTTTTTTTATAGATATCTTTCAAGAGAATCTAAAATAAAACTGCACCGAGGCATTGTCGGTATCATGACAAAAGGAGGAAAATTGCATCTCGCCCTTTGGGAGGAGGCAGGGGCCGAGCAATTGTGTATTACAGCTGTGACACAAGACAGCACACCAGTTTGGGCCCTGTGAGCGGGTGGGCTGCCGTCCACGCAGCATCCCTTCCTTTTGTCAGCCTCTGTCCGTTCATAGTTGATTCTGTTTGCTTTCTGCAGTTAAAAACTTTGTCAGCGAATGCTTAAAAACACTGCACTCGCACAGAATCTTGCTGCATAAAACAAAAGCAAACACAGTGTGAGGAAAGGGAGGGCCAAGTCCCTAACAGCAGGTTGGAAGGATCAGGATTTGGGCTGCCATTAGGTCTGAGAGCAACCAGAAATACGCTGGGGTAGGGCGGTCCTTGGGTGGTTGGAAATCTGCTGCAGACAGCGGTGGTTTCGCAGTGTGCAGTGGGCTTGGGTTTTGAGCAGGCAAAGTTACAGACTACTGAGGCTTTATGCCTCGTGTCTACAGTATGAAGGCTAAAGCTGTAAACAGCACTAGCAAACATTTTAATCCTTATTCAGGAAATCCACCTATCACTGAGAAAAAAAAATTTTTGACTCTTTTATTTACAAAGGCCATTCCCTATGTGTAGATGTTGAAAAATCTACTTTTCATAGCCTCAGCTGAGACAGGTTTACGACGGCATTTAGTGTGTTCCTATTAGGATTTTTTTTTTAAGTGATAACTGGATAAAAGAAGCCTCCAGATTCTCCTGGATATTTCTACTAAACTGCATGTGTAATGCAAAAATGCTGTGCAGGAAAACAAAGCAATTTAGTGAAAGGTTCTACTGACAAATCTAAAAATATGCCAAAACAATGAAACCAAACAATATGCTGTACTTGGTGAAACCCCCCGGCTAGGTATAGGATCTGTTCAGGTTTCCCAAAGGAAATAGCTAAACAGAAATGCAACGCTTTAGGAGAAGGATGGGGAAAGAAACCAAAGTGAACAACACTAACAAATTGCCCAAATAATAAAATGCACTTGTTGGTCATTTTTCTTACCTGTTCCGACAGCAGGATTTGGCGCAGTTCCTTCTTGAGATCAATAAACCGATCGTGATAGATGGCCATGGACCAAGGTTCCCTGAAGTAGCTGGTTAAAAAAGAAGAAATTTAGTTATCTTGTGAACCTCTCATTAACCACTAATAAAGTATTTACCTGCTTTTTTGCCTTTATAAATTACAGTTCTGGACCCATCATGATCGTTTGTTCATGAAATGCCTCCCGTAACAGCATGGTCAATCAGTTCTTTTAATGGATGTTCCTGATGTACAGCCAGCTTCAGTAATTACATTTAAAGTGGCTTAATTCAGAGCTGTGGCAAGACCCAGTGAAGAATCCTGATTTTATCAGAATTTAAAAGCCCGAAGACCTGTAAAGAACGGTGTCTCCATTATCTGTCCTCATTTGAGAAAAGCAGATTGCAGGATTAACTGAACTGCTGCATAAACAAATTAAATTTGTGTAGACAATGACACAAATGTTGTTCATCATTAAGGTTTCTGGATTAATAAAGGCCAGAAAAACAGGCCACCACAGTGTTGCAATATGTTCTTTGCAGTAGTGTGCTGAAGCTAAATTGAGGCTATTCTGGGAGGAAGCTCTTGTAACTTTTTCTTCCACTGACAGCATTCATGACAGCATTCTTCTGTGAAAAAGGAGTAAAAGGATGGCGAGGACATGACTTGACATAGAACTTCAATGCTGCAAAAATAATGGGAGGCAGCTTAATTACAGAGCTGTGAATTATTTCCGTTACCTCTATAATGAAAATAATTTTTACAGTTTCACAAAATGCTGTGCATGTGTAAGTCTTGCTAATGCTAACCGGAGGCTCACCCAAAAAACGACTGAACAGATGTCAGCGGGGTCACGCGGGAAGCTTTACGAGGGGTGTGCTCACATGGCCACAACCAGTGTTGCTCTCTTTGGAAAGTCAGTGGCATCGCTGGCACTGCTGTCAGGAGTGCACCTGCGCTACTGCTTGATGCAGTTGCATGGTCAATAAGTGAACATCTGCATAAAGCAACTTAAAAGGTGACATGCAAGCTTAATAATTCTGACTTATCTGTCTCTACAGAAAACTAATGTGCTGTTTCCTTTACGCAGAAGAAAGTTTTTTGTAATGTCGATTTGCCATATTTTCTGCCTCTCACTCCTTGACCGAAACTTCAGCTCTCATTAATGCCCTGCACAATTGACAACACTTTGTGTACCTGGCAGAACTTAGCTTGTTTTTTTACACACTCATCCCATGATAAGCTCTTTTCTCCCTTTTCACTGTGTCCCCTTCATCTGCATTTCACTTTGTATTGTCAGCTGTCTGGGCTGGGGCTGCCTCTCCATGTGATCTGCGGTGTCTGGCACAGTGGGGCTCTCCGGTAGATGTTTTCCCAGTATGAATATTTATTGACACTATTACAAATACTATGTTCTTGCTACAGTAAATCCTGCCCAGCCTCAGAGTCTCTGGCACCATGTGACCAAGACTGATGCTACTTGTTCATTTGGATATGAAATGCGCTAAAGAGCTCAGCTTCAAGTATCTTCATTTAAGTAATTATGTACCTGTAAGGTGCAGAGAGAACAGGATATTCCCCAAATATTGAAGCAAATTCAATTTCAGAAGAAAAGCCCCACCCAACCCAAACCTTTAACTTAATGTCAAAATTAGATAGCGAAGCAGGGAGAAGGGCGGTGTGTGAGTGTGCGTGTGTTATATAAGAATACATTAAGATAATTAAAGGCTCTCCAGTTTTACTGATATGCCCTTCTAAAACCCATGTTCCACCGGCCAAACATTTTATGTTTACAAGTTGGTATTTGGGTTCTAATTCTAACCCTAATGGTGATTTCATCTCTTGATTGAGGCACATCAAACTGCCTTACATTTGTTACATCATTCGCCCACCTCACCAAGATGTCACACTAAATAATGTTTATAAAATATTTCAGGGATGCTATATGTTGCTGCTACCATCACCAGTTCAGCCAGTAAGTGCATTTTTTTGCCAGTTCATGTCAATGTTCCCAGATTTGGAGCTTAAAAAATGAAATTTGCCACCAATTTACAATATTTGATGTGAATAAAATGCCCTTTTTGGAAAATGCTTTGTTTGCATTTTCTAGATAGACAGCCAAGAGGAGGTACCAGTAAACAACGTTTCCCTGATTTCCGTTACTTCCCTTCACCTGAAGAAACGTAAGCATCAAAGGCAGTTTATAGATGTACTTGACAGAAACACTTCAGTTGCTGTGCTGGCTCTGCATTTTTATCTGTTTTTTTTGTTTTGTTTTGTGTTTTCCATTTGAATCACCTTTCTAAAGAGACACATGGTGTTTTTGAGAAAGCAGATCTACATATAGCTGTTAAAGCAAATTTTAATAATGAAAAAGAAAAAATGAAGCCAAACCAACAAGTCAACTTTCTGAGGCTCATTCTGAATTTTATTACCACTTTAGCAGCAGTCCCTCAGGGCAAGCTGTAGAAGGCTTGAAAGTATAATGCTCTTCAGTATACAAGATGAAGCTGGCATGCTACCAACGGAGGCTCAAAGGCTCCTCAACTATCATGAGAACGGCATCTGCCACGTATGTTTGCACCATTTAGTCTTTCATAACCTGCCAGAGCGATCAGGCTAAATATGTACAAGATGACAATGTTTGCCAGAAGCATAACGGGTTTTCAAACTTGGTCACTTCCTAACGGGGATCCCCTGCTGGCAGACTTTTATATCTACAGAAGCTATCACAGGAAGGCATTTTTAACGAGATGGGATGAAATGGTCTCCTTTTGAAGACAGTAAGCGACATCCTTTTTGTTGCTAGGGAGCTGTTCTCGCCTTTCATTGACAAACAATATTTAAAGTCTGTTCTGCCTCATTTGTGATGTATAGCCTATATTAGATGAAAGGGAAGAAGGAGGAAAATATTTAGTGGCATCCTGTACAAAAGACAGGGAATATTTCGCTTTTGAAAAGATACAGCACAACAAAAAATGGGTAAAGTTGGCTACTGCTAGCAAGCAAAAATGGAGTATGCATGGAAATGGTTTTCAGTCCGAGAGCTTTAATCTGCAGTTCATTTGCACCTACACAGCACTTTCAGAGAACAACTCTGTTGTCTCAAGGGAAGTTAATTCTGAAGTGGCCGCACTTGTGCGATGTGACCTCTCAAAGGCAGCGAGGACCCGGTGCCGACCTCTGGCAACGGTCCAGTCGGGTAAGCCAGGTGCAGCAGGCATGAGGTGTGCCGCTGACTGCACGATGTGAAAGCCAGGAAATCTTAACGATTGAAGCAGAAGCCTTCAGAATAAGATTCAACTCTTACAACCAAAACAAAAAAGCAACACAAAGAAAAAATGTAAATAATTACAGTTTTACAAATAATTTTTAAGTCCCATGGTAAGAAAGTAATGGCAGAAGGGTGAAGACCAGCTCTGCAGACTGAGCTTATCTACTCTGATAGACTTAATCACAGAATCACAGAATCAGAATTGTAGGGGTTGGACGGGACCTCAGGAGATCATCGGGTCCAACCCCCCTGCCAAAGCAGGTTCCCTACAGCAGGTTGCCCAGGTAGGTGTCCAGACAGGCCTTGAATATCTCCAGAGAAGGAGACTCCACAACCTCCCTGGGCAGCCTGTTCCAGTGCTCTGTCACCCTTACCGTGAAGAAGTTCTTTTGCATGTTGGTGCAGAACTTCCTGTGCTCCATTTTGTCGCCATTGCCCCTTGTCCTGTCCCCACAAACCACTGAAAAGAGGTCGGACAAATCCCTCTGTCTCCCATACTTAAGATATTTGTAAACATTAATAAGATCCCCTCTCAGTCTTCTTTTCTCAAGGCTGAGAGACCCAGGTCTCTCAGTCTTTCCTCATAGGGAAAATGCTAATAATCATCCTTACCATTTGCAGGCTTGGCATAACTGTAATACTCATACAGACCAGTTTTATCACACCACGGCAGTATTTTCCAAACTTCTGCAAGTTGGGCTTCCCTTCATGAAAATGAAACAAAGTGAGGCCCAAGTAGCTTCCACGCATACCATCAAAGATGTGCTTATGAAGATTGTTGTTTATTTTGTCATTTTCATATTTGGCGCTTTTCTTGGAAAATCTCATCTGAAATTCTCTCAAAAAAAAATCACCAGCGGAAAGAGAAACTAAGAGCAGTGATGTGAATGTATCAAAAGTAGCAAAAAGAAATCAGAAACCAATTTTTTTTTAAAGTTTGATTTTCTGATTCCTCTTAATTTGAAAGTCAATCTCATTAATTACAACCTAAAACCCAATGGTTTACTTTTTAATACAAGGACTGTAATAGGTTTTTAATTATGTCCATTCCTTTTCTTGCTGCTTCCACGAGGCAGATGACAGCAGAGAGAACTGGTGCCACCATGGTCAGGCCTGGGGCACATCTTATGGATCAGGAGCGTGGAGCCAACGGCTCATTAAACTACGGAGGAACAGTTGCTGCCTGCAGGTGAGTTTATCAGGTTACCAGAAGGTGTGAGCGTGCTGAGACAGCCAGGCTGTAGTGCAGAACCCAGCTAAGAGAATTGAAGCCAGGGACCTCGCCGGCTGGATGCTCGCGGCTGCCCCACCTGTGCTCCTGGTGACTTCTCTGCTGCGAGGCTGGGACGAGGGAGGATTCCAACAGCCCAGAGGGCAGCTGTGCACCGGTTCCTTGTGACAACGCCTTTGGAGAATCCTGCCGTAGACCACTGGCATGTTTGAACCACAGTTTTGGGTGATGTTGTCTGATGCTGTTTGTTGGTCTTCTTTTGCTATGTAAATCTTTTATGGCAACAGTAATGAAACCAAACTGAACTCCTTGCCTCCTGCTATCCCCACTCTTTCACAGAGAGTCTATGAAGTGGTTTGCATCCCTTTGTAACTTCTGGTAAATGTCTCTAGATAGGTAGAATCCATATGGATCTCTTGAAATCACATTCGTGTCATAACGAAGCAGCCCATAGATCACTAATGACCTGCCTTATGTCCTGCTCAGGTCAGAGGCACTCTGCTCAATGTTGCATCTTCCATCATCCAGCGCTGTAAGCACATGCAGTTGGTTGTCAGAGCGGCGCGCATTTTTTAGGACACAAAATAAAACAGTCACTGGTAAGCTCATCTCCTGTGAATCTGTGATTAAAGTTTCTGTTTGTCTCCACAGCTTCCCACACTTAGTGGTGAAGTCAAAAATCAGTTGTCCATTTTTCTTGGGTTAATTTTTTTTTTAAATGTAATCCTTGAAATGCAAAAGTTTCCAGGCTCTATCAGCTATCTCTGAATGATACTGTATCACTGTATCACAGAATCACAGAATCATTTAGGTTGGAAGAGACCTCCAAGGTCACCTCGTCCAACCTATGACCTAACACTAACAAGTCCTCCACTAAATCATATCACTAAGCTCTACATCTAAACATCTTCTGAATACCTCCAGGGATGGTGACTCAACCACTTCCCTGGGCAGCCCATTCCAATGCCTAACAACCCTTTCGGTAAAGAAGTTCTGCCTAATATCCAACCTAAACCTCCCCTGGCACAACTTTAGCCCATTCCCCCTCTTCCTATCACCGGGCATGTGGGAGAATAGACCAATCCCCACCTCGCTACAGCCTCCTTTAAGGTACCTGTAGAGAGCAATAAGGTCGCCCCTGAGCCTCTTCTTCTCCAGGCTAAACAACCCCAGCTCCCTCAGCCACTCCTTGTAAGACTTGTTCTCCAGACTCCTCACCAGGTTCGTTGCCCTTCTCTGGACATGGTCGAGCACCTCAATGTCCTTCCTGTAGTGAGGGGCCCAAAGCTGAACACAGTACTCGAGGTGCAGCCTCACCAGAGCTGAGTACAGGGCGACAATCAATTCCCTAGTCTGCTGGCCACACTGTTTCTGATACGAGCCAGGATGCTGTTGGCCTTCCTGGCCACCTGAGCACACTGCTGGCTCATATTCAGCCGACTATGAACCAGTACTCCCAGGTCCTTCTCTGCCAGGCAGCTTTCCAACCACTCATCTCCCAGCCTGTAGCGCTGCTTGAGGTTGTTGCGCCCCAGGTGCAGGACCCGGCACTTGGCCCTGTTGAACTGCATACATTGGCCTCAGCCCATCAATCCAGCCTATCCAGATCCTCCTGCAGAGCCTTCCTACCCTCGAGCAGACCGACACATGCACCTAACTTGGTGTCATCTGCAAACTTACTGAGGGTACACTCGATCCCCTCATCCAGATCATCAATAAAGGTAGTGAAGAGAACTGGCCCTAATACTGAGCCCTGGGGGACTCCACTAGTGACCAGCCTCCAACTGGATTTGACTCCATTCACCACAACTCTTTGGGCCCAGCTACCCAGCCAGTTTTTAACCCAATGAAGTGTATGCCAGTCCAAGCCATGAGCAGCCAGTTTCTTCAGGAGAATGCTGTGGGAAATGGTGTCAAAAGCCTTACTGAAGTCGAGGTAGACCACATCCACAGCCTTTCCCTCATCCACTAAGTGCGTCACTTTGTCACAGAAGGGGATCAGATTCATCAAGCAGGACCTGCCTTTCATAAACCCATGCTGACTGGGCCTGATCGTCTGGTTGCCCTGCAAGTGCCAAGTGAAAACACTCAAGATAATCTGCTCCATGAGCCTCCCCGGCACCGAAGTCAGACTGACAGGCCTATAGTTTGCCGGGTCCACCCTCCGGCCCTTCTTGTAGATGGGCGTCATGTTTGCTAGCTGCCAGTCGACTGGGACCTCCCCTGATAGCCAGGACTGCCGATAAACGATGGAAAGCGGCTTGGCCAGCTCTTCCACCAGTTCTCTCAGTACTCTCAGGTGGATCCCATCCGGCCCCATCGACTTGCGTAGTGCTTTAGCAGGTCGCCAACCATTTCCTTGTGGATTATGAGGGCCACGTTCTGCTCCCCATCCCCTTCCACCAGCTCAGGGGGCTGGGTACCCAGAGAACAACTGGTCTTGACATTAAAGACTGAGGCAAAGAAGGCATTAAGCACCTCAGCCTTCTCCTCATCTCTTGTCACTAAGTTCCCCCCCCATCCAGTAAAGGATGGAGATTCTCCTTAGTCCTCCTTTTGGTGTTGATGTATTTATAAAAACATTTTTTGTTAACTTTAACAGCAGTAGCCAGACTGAGCTCCAGATGAGCTTTGGCCTTTCTAATTTTGTCCCTGCAAAGCCTCACAACATCCTTATAGTCCTCCTGAGTGGCCTGCCCTCTTTTCCAAAGGTCATAAACCCTCTTTTTCTTCCTAAGCTCTAGCCACAACTCTCTGTTCAGCCAGGCCGGTCTTCTGCGCCGGCTCGTCTTCGGGCACATGGGGACGGTCTGCTCCCGAGCCTTTATGATTTCCTCCTTGAAGAGTGCCCAGCCTTCCTGGACTCCTCTGCCCTTCAGGACTGCCTCCCAAGGGACTCTGCCAACCAGTGTCCTGAACAGCTCAAAGGCTGCTCTCCGGAAGTCCAAGGTAGCAGTTTTACTGATCCCCCTCCTGACTTTGCCAAGAGTAGAGAACTCTACCATTTTATGGTCACTGCCCAAGACAGCTCCCGACCACCACATCTCCCACCAGTCCTTCTCTGTGAACACCAGGTCTAGTGGGGCACCTCCCCTGGTAGGCTCACTGACCAGCTGTGTCAGGAAGCTGTCTTCCATGCTCTCCAGGAACCTCTTACACTGCTTCCCTCTGAGCTGTATTGTATTTCCAGGATATGTCTGGGAAGTTGAAGTCCCCCACGAGAACAAGTGCTGGTGATTGCGCGACTTCTGCCAGGTGCTTGTAAAATGCCTCATCTGTCTCCTCATCCTGGTTTGGCAGTCTATAACAGAACCCCACCATGATGCTTGCCTTGTTGGCCTTCCCGCTGATCCTAACCCACAGGGACTCAACCTTAGCATTCCCAGCCTCGAGTTCTGCAACATCAAAACACTCCATCACTCCTTCTGTGTTGTCTGTCCCTTCTGAAGAGCCTATAGCCATCCATTGCAGCACTCCAGTCATGGGAGTGGTCCCACCACATTTCAGTGATGGCAATAGCTTGCCTGCCACGATGGCTTCCAGCTCCTCCTGTTTGTTGCCCATGCTGCATGCATTAGTGTAGATGCACTTCAGTTGGGCCATTGCCCTCTCCCCCAGCCCTGACATTGTTCCCTCAGGCTCATCTCTAAAGAGCCTCATTTCATCCCCGTCCCCCTTCTTACCTAGTTTAAAGTCCTCTCAATGAGCCCTGCCAGCTCCAATTTGATCAGTTCTCAAATATTAAGCCTTCAAAATATTCAAAGTAATTTCTTAACACATTTAGCTTCTTCAAACTTGAGATGATTTTGGCCGTTTAGGGAAGCTGGCTTTCTCATTCGTGCTTTTAGCATGTGATGGAAAAAGTTACCCTACTGCTGGTGTGCCTTTGCTTCAGCATACTTCATTCCTTCTGCTAAATTTTTCCACAATAAGAGAAAGGTGCTGCAATTACAGACACAGACTTATCCACAACGACAAACACAGACAAAACTAAACAGTTGCTCAGCTGACCTGGGGTCGAGTATACTACAGTTACACCACAAGTACCTATGAAGAGCAGGGAATTCCACTCCAAGGAGTGGGGAGAGGAAACTGTTGTGATGGGTTGGGATGGACAGAAGTACACATAAGAAGAAATGTCCCATCTTGCCAGGAAAAGAGAAGATGCATTGTTTTGGGGAAAATAATGGATATTTTTATGACTCAATTACAAAAATACTGTGATTCTAGTGGAATAAATAGAATATTTGTAGCTATATCTTGCATAAGTAGACCAGAAATCAGAGTAGAAATTCAGTTGCTGACAATATAGATACCATAAACACTGAGCATTTCCTACTACATATCAACTGACCAATAATTTGGAAAGACAGCTTGTATATATAAGGAAAAATCAAGACCAACTTGAGCTAACTCCCATAATGCAGCACTTGAAAACATTGTTCTTAATCACAAAGAACATAAAATGTTCTCTGGTTTGCAGTTTCTTAAAATTCACTTAAAATTGCTGAACAATCAAGCACAAGTTGGAAAAATGGCATGCTAATAGCAAGAATGCTATTTAACTCCTTGCTCTAAAATTCCACTCACTGAACACCCATTTGCCCAAGCATTTGCGTTACTCCTGTTGAATTCATTAATCTGGGACTGTTACTGCTCTGACCCAGAAATTAGTGAAATCAGTAGCTTTATGGACAATGAGTCTGGATCTATGATTTACTTTGTTAGGCATATTTACAAAATAGTGATGCAGTTCATTAACTTATAGGCTGATGATTCATTTGTCCTTTTTGGTAAGTAAATCATAGACAGGAAGCCTGTGTTTTTTTACTACTTTTAACAGCAGTAAAGCCTTCCACTTGGAAGACAACTGGTTTAAAACCTCTGGTTTATCAAACCCTTTTGTTTGCAGCTGAAAGAGCAAAAAACAGTGCAGTGTAACGAATCTCACAGTTGTTGCTCAAGAAAAATGGCCACTGACTCCAGCCTTTGTAGCAGACAAGGCTCAGCCCCCAATCAAAACAAAGACAAAATCAAATCAAAACAAAACAACAACAACGACAACAAAAACAAACAACACATGCACACAAACATCACACTGGGGCTACTGCAGAGACATGGTGACTTCAGTGGGATGTGGGTCACGGTTTACAGTGTTTACTGCTTGCCAGCATCTTCACTTTGCAAAGGCCAGTTATCCATCATGACTGATAAATCACTTCTGTTTTCTGCATTTTTAATATCCAGGAAATGTTACAATAAAGTGCCATTACCTGGAGGCACCGTTAGAAAACAAATCTTAGCAGCATTTGCTTCCTGTTGAAATGCTGCAGTCCTTTCCTATTCTCAGTAACCAAAAAGAGATATTCTCCATTACTTCAGCACTGGGAATTGGTGTCCAGTGCTTATTTTACTAGATAGTAGCAGTTATTGTGTATCTCATTGTCACTAAATGCTACTCTTTAAACTTCCTAAACTCTGTGCCTTTTAGAACTGATATAAAAACATTGCTGTCTGTTCTTTCTACAGGAAAATTATAGCTGACCCTCAGGTAAGGTTTATTGCATTTTTTCACGTAAGACTATTTCACATGTAATGTATTATGAAAAACAATTAAAAAGAAATTAAATCCGGCTCACAAACTCAACAAATATGCTGTGTGGAATGGTATGATTGCTTTTCTGTAATTACTTGCTTATGAATTCAAAGTTCAATCATTCATAATGGTTTGCATAATTATTAATATGAATCAGCAATGTTTGACTGCAAATTAGTGTGGTAAGACTCAGCTGACTGGCCTTTACTTACTAATTTGGACGTGGGGTTTCTTAGTAACATAGCTCTTCATTAGCAAGTTAGCTGCTTCTTAAAACTACATTAATATATAAAAACTGAAAGTCACCTAAAGGGGTCTACCATTTGTATTGATTTGCTGTGAAAGTACAGCTTTACCAGGGTACCTTGGGGTTAGCATTTAATCCTAGTAAGGAAAATAGATGTTAGTGCTTTGATAGCCCTTCATGTGTTCCTTTTTCCTTCGCTCTCTTTTCATAAAAAGCACACAATTTGTCCTCTAATTAGGCTGCAAAGTGTACTGAGTAGCATTAGTCCCTCTCAGCCATGCTCACTACCTGCCACATTTCCTTTCTGTTTTTTTTTTCATGCCTGCAGAAAATAAATCTCACTGTCTGCATGATGAACAAAAGCCTAAGGTGGAATCCCTTAAATGTAACTGCAGTGTGCTAATGTATGGGACCCAGCACATCCCGGACAGCACTGCAGTCTAGTTTTTCTCTTAATGAACAATCATGCTCCATTTTTGAAAGTCTGTTTTAAAACCAGCTTTTGTATGTAGAATGTATTTCTTGTTTAATCACTTATTATACAGGCTATTTGTAATAAATGTATATCAGTAACTAGTCCTTTAAAAAATAATACTGAAAACATCAAATGTTCTTTTTCCTAATTTTTCTATTATGCTGTGAGATTTATTAGAGCTGTGTCATTAAACAATCCAGTGTGGTATTTCTGCTTAAACTCTCATTAAATGACACTGATTAATACATTACTTTTAGCCTAAAGTACAGAGTGTTATGATGTGTGAATTGAATTTAAGCAGAAAAGGCCAAACGGTTACTTTGAAAGAAGCAAATGTTGTTCATACTGCTCAAAATATTTAAGCATTTAGCCTGAACAGCTAGTACAAAAAATTAATGTGAGCATAAATGAGCGTGTTTGAAGAGAACAGCTATGGAAACATCCAGTGGTATTATCTGCTTTTATTGTTTGTGCGCGGAATTTTCCAAAGCTCCTTAGTGAATGGCAACTTGACCCCCTTCACTCCTTGCTGTTGTGTGTTTGGGAGCCTTCTGTCCTATTGCGTATCAGTAAGGCTTAGGTTCCTGCATCAGGGATTTTTTTGGTAAAAAAAAAAAATTAGACTTTAATAGGCACAGGGCGTTACACAAGATTTAGGCACTTATGCCAATGGGGGTACCTCAAAAACTTCTACATGGTTACTGGGTAACCTTGCAAGGCTTTTCTCCTAAACATCTGGTTGTGGAGATGCCCAGAAGTATATCTGTCTAACCATGAATGAGCAGCAGAGTCTTATCTTACATATGCACTTCTCAGTTATAGCTGGAAAGTTGACATATATAATAGAGCAACATCCGAATCTCCAGGTGTTCCCCTCAAAATAGGAAGCAGGAATAGACTTACTACTTCTCAATACACACTCAGAAATTACTTGGTGCCTTTTTGTTCCTCCCCTAATCAAAACAAGAAGAAAAAAATACTTCTGAGAATCCTTCCTGTTTTCTTCTCATTTTTTGAAGAAGGGCAGTCCTTATTTTAAATCAACTAATGCAAAATTTCAGCACTTACCTAGAATTGTTTTTACTGTTTGAATCTCAATGGCTTTGTCTTTGTCAGCAAACAGTTCAGACAGGTGGAGTGGACGTGACACCCCTGCTAGACGTGTTTCAGGGTTTTATTCTGATTGCTCTCTCTTGGGCCGACTGCTGTGTGGTCCCATGGGCAGGACACCAGCATGCAGTGCATTGTGCTAGTTCGTTTCTTCCACAAGGCACGCAGCCTGTGTGCACTGAGATGGCTCCAGGATGCAAACCGAAGCCTAGTGAGTACAGATGGCTAAAACACGTTTCTGGTAAGAGCTAAATATAAATGCAGTATAAATAGAGCACTTAGTACTCTGTGTTATGTGTGATTCAAGCACTTTGCCACATCATGCATTAGTCTATCACCATGCTTTACAAACTGTAAAGTACCAGAAGCGCTTCTCACACAGCATCTTCCTAACTTCAGCGTTACACCGAGAGTAAACTCTGAATATGCCCAAGAAGAAACTTTAGAAGGGGATGGCTGATCAACACAACATTTCAGAGGGTGCCTTTTAGAAACTGGTCAGCATAATGGTGTGCCTCTGACAGGATTCCTCATCACTGTCAGCCCAAATCTGCGCTGTTTGTCCCAGCACTGCTGCCTTTGCTGCTCTCGCTGTCATGAGATAGTGGTGCTCCTTTGTCTTGTCATCAGCATTACTGCCTCATTAACGGGATGTGACCGGCATCTTCTGCAGGTCATGTCTGAAAACAAGTTCATTAATGCAGTATTACAACATCCCAAGGAGGAAAAGCACTCACACCTAATTTGATAAATAAGCTAGTTAAGTATTTTAGAAGTTAGTGGGCCAGATTTTTATGCATTGTGTTAGTAAATTTGGTTTTCATTAATGCCAAATGAAGCCTATATGAAGCACTTCTCTCTCATATTAAAGGCATGATGCCAGTGAGCATCCATTTGGTTGCCAAGTATCAGGAGACCCCGGTAATTATCTGTTCTGTACTCAAGATGCAGCAGAGGGAGATTCCACCGCTCTGTAGACACGTTCCATAACTTGGCAACTGCCTTACAGTTGCCTTCAGCTCAGGAGCATACAAAAGGGTGCAACTGGCCAGTTACATTCCTCCTTTGTGAAGCAGTGTGGAGCACTGATGACCAAAACCAAATGCACAAGCTTAAAAGAAAAAGTATTTCAGGCCTCTCCCCGCACCTGCCTCTTTTATCTTATGCTATGGGAATGGGAAGGATTTGAAGGCTTTCAGCAAGTGCCAGAGACCTCTGAGGGAAGGGAAGGAGTGTGGTGCAGTGAGTGCTTTGTGTTACACCTGCTGGGATTTGCTTTCTTTTCCCTTCAAGAAAAATCTTCCCTGTTGGGAGGAGCCTTACTCTTAGGTGCTTAAATTCCATCAGAGCCTTTTCAAGATGCAGCCTTACAGGAAATCAATAAAAACTGCAGAAATTCCTTCCTGAAGTGGATTCTAAATCTAGGTAGTAACGCTGTGAAACATCCAAGTGACATGAAAAGAATGTACACAAAATCCTCAGCTTCAGGATACTGTCTGTGGTTCCTAA
The DNA here is from genome assembly GCF_013377495.2 of Cygnus atratus. Classification (NCBI taxonomy): domain Eukaryota; kingdom Metazoa; phylum Chordata; class Aves; order Anseriformes; family Anatidae; genus Cygnus; species Cygnus atratus. The sequence continues at coordinate 120,017,404 of NC_066364.1, forward strand.
GGTTGTGTCTGCCTGACGTCTGACAGTGACATCTGAAGGATGTCGCTGCTCATTTTCTGCTCAGGAACGCGGTGGCCAAAGGCCCAGATGGAGTGAGTGCGACGGCTGTGGCGGCACCAGGCAGATGGAAGAGTGACCATTGCTGATGCGATGCTGGCTTCTTGGAGCACAATGACAAGTGACAATGAGACTTTGCTCAGTCAGGGACTGTTGCCTGTCTAAGTCCCTGACAACTTGCCCGGCAGACCTTGGCACCCTGTAAAACAGCCAGAGGGATGAAGCGCATCCCCCCATGGTGCAGGCAGAAGAGACAGCTGTCTGACTGGTTGTGACCATCTTTTGGCTTAACAGCCTATTTCGTCAGCTGTTGTTTGCATAGGTAGAAACAAAAACATTGGCTCTTAATTTCATGTTTAGCTAAGTAACGGACTGGGCCACTCAGATGCTACTCTAAATTAAGATGGAGTACCTAACACATGGTAGGATCAGGCTGCAGGAGCTTAACTATAGGCAATTATTTTTGAAAAACCTGGTATCTTTTGTTATCACATTAATGTCTATGTCACTGGGATCACAGCTAAGGCAGCTGGGCATTCTGAGGAGCATTCAGTTTAACTCTGCAGTTGTAGAGTTGTACTGAGACCTCCTTTAAGGATGTCCATTTAAGGTCCTCCTTTAAGGATGTCCACAGTACCTGTCTGCCAAAGAAGGAGACAGGAGAAAGGAAACTTGAAAAATCATTAGTTCCATCAGATTCAGTTAGACCAGCCAACACAAAGCTAAAAAAAAAAAAGCATTGTTTCCCTTAAATGCATAAAAGCATTGTTTCCCTTAAAAATAGTAATAATTCAAAAGCATTTGAGACTTTCAGTGAGCTGTCAAAGTACTGTCATACAGAGGAGGAGTATTCAGCTCACTAAAAGATAACAGACTCTCAAGTGCCCTAGCGCATTTCTTAGCCATGGGACCAAGGAAATATAGTTACACAATTTTATGCTGTTTTTGTTTGTTTGTTTTGTTTTTCAGTTATTGCTCACCAGGTTTGTAAATCTGCCAACTTGAAGTCTTAGAGGCTTCTTTTAGAGGCAGCTTTTAATCATGCTGAACTCATACTGAAGTCAATGGAACTTTTCCCTCCACACAAGGAAACGTTATTTATCTCATTATTACCTTTGGTGGCAGTTTCATGCGTGCAACTGGAAGGGGTTACTTCTTCAAGTTAGCTGAATCTTGAGGGCCTGTTGCTAATGCTAATTTGAAAATGGCACTGGCCCATTACGGCCAGGAAATCCGGTATCATGGGGTTAACCTTCAGCCTTTATACCAAATGCAAATCATCAAGGAAATTCATTGCTAGGTGCAGTCTCTAATTATTTAAAAGACAATTTGCATGCTACACAGAAATAAATTGGCTCCCAGGTGACAGCTGTTCTACTGTGTCCATTCCTGGAACTAGATGCCATGCCGTGAAATCTAAATGCAGAGCAAAAGATTAAAGCGATGTACTTTCTTGCCTTATAAGAAGGCCTTTCCCAAAATACAGGCATAAAGAAAGGAGGAAGGGAACGAATGTTTCAAACCAGCAAGTTTATAAGCTTAACTAACAAACTGCAACATTTTCAGTCTACTTTTTTTTTTTTTCACTAAAAAAAGTTTGCGCTTCACAACTTGCTAGAAAATGCTGCAAGTGGGTATAGGTGTAATGTGTAGCAGTTTAAAATGATTTTTTTTCCAACAAGAGAAATTCAGCCTTAACATCAGGTTTGCGCTCACCCAGTGCTGTGAGATCATTACAGACCATGTGAACATCACCCAAACCAGTTCTTCTTTCTATCCCACACAGAGAAATCACTGATCACATTTTCATATTCCTTGCCAAAGGAAGATCAGATGCCACTTTTCACCTGCATATAAGCCTCAAGACAATCTTCATCCCACAAGAGATGCCAAAACATTTTTCAATTTCATGGTTTTCTAACAGATAGTCTTCTAATGGCTAGGTTTAACATTGTACATTGTTGCACATTGTACACATACATGTACACTCTAAGACTACATTGTATTCCCAGCCTTTTTCCATTGCTGTACCTCCTCCTGAAGGAAGCAATTTCCTGTGCTGGTGTGCTTTGCACTAGGACTGCTACATGGAGCTTACAGGCAGTTTGCTTCCTCTTCTCACTGCCTCTTCCTTTTCTTACTAGCCCTTTCACTCTGCCTTGGCAACCTTTGTTCAGCATCACTACTTAAGAAGAGCTGAAGAGATGCGATGAGGACTGATGAGCAGTGTTCCCCTGTGGCACACCTGTGATCCTGGCCAGACCACCTGGACACGCAGGCTGTGGTGGTGCCTGTGAGTATGTGGGTGCGAGAGGACCTTGACCTTGCACGGCTTCAGAACCTGCTAGGCTCCCAGCAGTTTCGGCCAATAAATAGCCCTGAGAAAGACCAGCTAAGATGCAACCAGTCTTCTGCAAGAGCTGATGACTCCTCCATTGAGTGTCTGTGCTGGCATCAGATAAAGCTGCCCTTCTTATTCTTCTTATGTTGACTGGCCTACCTCATCCTATTAACAGATCATCACTGGGATCTTCATCTCTCTTGAGATTTTTTTAAATCTCTGTGGATGTTTAGAACTTGATCTTGCTTGTAATCCCTGATGAGCTTGCACAGTGTGTAGGGATCCTGTCACCATCATGACGGCAAGGGAGGCTAATACACACTTAATTGCTTTCATGAAGAAATAAGCTGTCCATTTGGAAAGATAATGTCTCATCTCTTTAAAATCTGTGTGTGTGGCTATCAGGAGTGCGGACAGGTGCAGCTGCACTGAGGTCCCTGGGCTGGGCTACACGTCCAATGCACAGTAACATAGTGAAAGGGAACAAATGCTGGTTTTGTCAAGGTCAGGAAAATACCACTACCTGTGTCGCAGACAGAAATCCCAAAGCAAAATGACGTATTCTTCCAGATGTTGATGCTGGTGTGAAACTTGCTAGTGCATGTAACTACTGACACTAACCACATCTGGGCAAACAGCACAGGCGTGTCCGACAATGTTTGTGGTTCACAGAAAAGATTAGTTCACAGCTGTGTTTGCATATTGTAGCACCATGAACAAGGCTGATGATACCTTGCCACAACCTGAATACTGAGTTTCTTCCAGTGCTCAAAATGTATTAGCTGATCAGCTGTGAGAAGAAAATTTTCTGCAGTCTTAGCCTTTATCTCATACAATTGTGTCATCCACCTTCAGTTTCTACTTAACACCTGCTGACAGTATACTGTTTATGTGAACTTTACATTTGCTGGGTGCTATTGTTCTCTTGGAAAACAAACCCAACCTTTTCTATAAATCAATATGCCTCCCAGCAGAGGCATATTGGATCTCCTGAACTGAAATCTGTAAAGAAGCATTTTTGTCCAAGAAACTTTTAAAACCCACAGTTAAAGTTTAAGTTCATCCCATCTTCCTGTAAAAGATGGGGAATAACAAAGAATGAGGAGTCAGACTCTGACATATTTAGAATGAGGAGAGACTGCAGAAAGAGAAGTGCAAAGCATCCGAAGAAATAAGAGAGACGCACATCCAGCTGCGGTGACGCACCAAGTCCTTTTCAGGGGAGCTCACCCTTTGAGACGACAGCTGATACCACTATTCTCAAGACATGGCATACAAACCAATCTTTTGTCATTAAGTGAAAGGCTTGATTGGATTCCCTCCCTCTCCCATTTCAGCAGACATGCTCATTTCTCTGTCCTCAGCCATGTACAATGCCTTATCCATATTCCACTGAAGCTTTTTGACACTGAACCAACAGAAGTGCAAAAGCTAGAGTAAGAGGTACAGGAATTCAGAGACTCGTAAGTCCCTGTCTCAAGATACCAGGTGCTTCATTCCTACAGAGAAGTGCAACTATCAGCACAGTCAATGCAATTTAGACACAGAGGACTGTGCCATTAAAACTACATATTTCTAGTTTGTTTTGGACTAGCAGACTCCTGTCATCACACAAAACTTCTCTTGGACCACAGCGCATCCTTTACATCAAACTTTTACTAAATATTATCTAAATAATATTGTTTAATCTGAAAGCTTTACTGTCATTTATGCCTTTTTTCAAATCAGTTACAAATATAACCAAATCATGCCTTAAGACTTTTAAGGCACCACTATCAGCTTTGTATCATGATGAAATTTTACCATTTGTTCCTGTGCTTAGCTGTCTGTCTCCAAACCAGTTTATGTAAGGCAGTACTTCACTTACCCTGTACCTGTGACAATTCTTGGTCCCAAGTCATCACTTGCGAGGGATTTAAAAAAAAAATCAAAGATGTATCAGCAAGTTTTAATTACATGCTCAAAGAATTCTATCACATGAATGAAACTCAGGAAATTTTTTTGCCACGCCTGAACTCAAAAGCACTTATTTTAGCTGAGGCATAAGGAATAAACCAAGTCTGAGTTTTCAGTCCATGTAACTTGTTAAGATATAAAGTTCTGCAGTAGTAGCAGAAGATTAAAGATATGGTAGATCTCATTTTTCAAACACCCCCCTTTTTCCAAAACAACTTCTTTAATTAAAGTTTGCATTTTCAAAAGCAATGAGAATGTCTTTCAGAGGAGACAGGACATAGATCTTAGCTAGAAATAGCCAGGCTCTCCAGACTCTCCTGTTGAGTCTCAGTCCTTGCCCCAAAACGCCTAGTCCCCAAGACTGCCCTGCACTTGCTCAGGCACAGCTGGTGGAGGGGAGCACCTCAGAAAATCTGCAAGACCTGTTTCACTGCTGCAAACTGCTTTGGAGGCCTGCAAGCTGTATGGGGAACATCCACTAAGCATGCAGACTCCTGACACAGCTTTCGGCTATAAAATTAAGTAACTCCCTATGTTCATTTAGACAGACAACAGTCTACAGGATAAATTCTAGGATTTGTTTTATCATCAGCTGACAGACAAGCTAAGCAGTGTGACTAACATTATGTGTGATTTAAAACCTCCCGAGAAAACTTTGGATAAAAGTTTGATTTGAAGTGCTTAAAACACTGACTTTTAATTTTGACTTCTGAATATGAATCTTGAGTTAAAAAATAAAAAAGGATTCTTCAGACTCAGCTTAATGAGTTAAGCCTACTGACTGTTCTAAGCAAATGTTATAATGATTCTGAAATGCTCTTTCAGATGAAAGCTGTTCAAGTAAACCACTGCTCCTTCTCTAAATAAATCTGAGAGAGACAGTTCTTTCCAGGAATCTCTTCAGAGCTTGCATTGCCACTGATAATTTTGCCAAGTAGTTGAAAATATTTTTTTTAATCTATCTTGAGCTCTAAGGGAAAACAGCTAGAAGATAAACCATAAGAAAAGAAAACTATAACTCATTCAGAACATAAATTTTATGCACAACGTTGAATTCATCTTACCTGTAAAGGTCTGTAATCTGCCCTTCATTCCAGCGATAATGAAGATCATTAAGAAGATGTTCATGCTGTCCATACAAGCAAATATAGTTGGACACAGGAAAGGGTGTCTTTGAAAAGCACGTGATGCTATCTACCATGCTGTATTTGTTGATATGCATTCTAAAATAATTCCCATGTCCTGCCTTTCCAGTTATCATTTCCATACCCTGGAACACAAAATAAAAGGCAAACTATGCAGATGGAGAGAACACCTGACCTGGCATACATACAGGATCTGCTAGGGTTTCCTATTTGATATTTACCATTTCTTAAAATCCACAAACATTTTTAACCAAGAATATCCATTCCTGGTACCACAGTTTATACAACAAGATGCCATCATTTGGGTACAAAGATTTGCTCTGTGATTTAGACCTTGGTTAACTGCACAGAAACTGTGAAGCATATGACTGTGAGCACGGCATAGGCTTTGGTTGCCCAAGCCCGAGTGCCACGTGAGACACCTAAGGGTATCTGGGACATCCGAACTGGGCTGGCAGTTATGACAAAGGAACCATGGGTGACCTGTGACCTTATGGAGCAGCACCTGGAGGTCGGAAGGGATGACCTGGGGCATCTCAAACACAAGATCGCTCTGTTTAGGCAAAATCGAACCCTGTTTGTCCTTGTATTCTATATAGTGTCCATACTATTGCATACACATGGCATATCATAACTTACTATAAGATAGCGTCTTGATGAACAAAGAACACACTAGTATACCTACACTCTCTCTCCAGATTTATAAGTATATATACATACATATATATTTATATGGATATACAGGCAGTATATGCGCAGAGTCCAAATTTATGGCGCACTGTAGAAGCTATATGACAATAGGCAGAGAGTTGATATTACCACATTAATCAGTTACAAGCAGGCTTCAATGTTACAACCCACAAATTTATCATATGTCAATCATTCTGTAGTAGTCCGAGGTATGATGTGCAGGAACAGCCTTCCAACAATAAAATTACCACCAAGAAGGACACTGTCTTTAAATTTTATAAATGGCTATGCACTAGATGGTTGTCTGCAATTGCAGGAGGCTGGGCTTGATCTCTTTGGATGTTACCTTGAATTACAATTACTTTAAAATATATGCATATACATATATGACATATATATATGCATATATATACATGCACACACGTGCAAATATATACATATGACTTAGAATTGTTCTCAGTGACACCCTCTTGCTAATAGAAACAGGGCTGTCGACTATTGCTTACCTTATCACTATCAATAACAAAATAATAGTGTTAGATGTTGATGTTCAAACTGTAGCATTTAGTTTCAGCTAGTTAAATCAATTACTTAATACAAGACAAAAATGTAAAAATGTGTTTCAGATCTCACAGTGGAATGATCAAATAGCTTGAAGCTATTTTTTAAAGCTGTATTCATGTTCCAATTTTATATATCTTTAAAACCTGTTGCTAGGCTACAGTCACCTTTGTAACTTCCACATCTCTCAGTTAATACATTTCACTAGCTTCTCTTACTACTTTCCTAGGAAATTCTTTTAGGATTTACATGAAGTTTGTGGAGTGGCTTTAAAGATGTTATCTTTTCAGACAATGGGGAGTCAAAGTTGCAGCAAAAGAATTCTTATCATGTTCTATCAATTCGGAGTGACAAAATCAATTTTTCTCTCTCTGATAGTCCTTTTTGCCTCCCAGTACGTGCTGCTTTGGACAGCTCAACCTGGATCTGAAAAGCTGGAAAACAAGGTGAGCCATGCTTTGATTTCCTTCCCCCTCTAAAGCATGGATTCCCTTTTTAAAACATCATTTCTTTCTATGGACCATTGCCACCTGAGTTTTAAAATGAACACTGAAGTAGTCTTTGAGAAAACACTCTACCTCATCTACAAGAATGGGCTTGATGTAGAAATCCCTGAGGAAAAAGGTACAATGTATATGAAATAGAAGCTTGAATAGGTGCACGGTCCTTTTTGGCTTTAAAATACATGAATCTAGTCTTCATGTTTCACAAGTGAGGTTCTGCAGTAAGAGACGTGGCTCCACGTTAGTGTCATGGGAGAATCTTCCACATAGCCTAACTGCACAAAGTGCTTCCCTCTTTCGCATTCAGAGAAAGAAGACTCTCATGGTTGTAGGACTGGCTGTTTTCTAGCAGCAAAGTACACACCATCCCTTCCAGGATACATTCTTTTCCTTCTAGTCTAGAAATCAACTGAATTTCACTGATAAGACTGTGACATTTTATCATCTGTATGCATTTATGGCACCTTATTACAGAGGGAAGAGGGTAAGAGCTAAGGCTGAAAGCATATTTCAGTGAAATCTAGCTAATGCTATCCTATCTCTTCTTTATAACAAAAGTACATTTTTGGAGAAAGCCAAATGTCAGAAAGTATGGTAACGAACATCTAAGAGGTTCAGTTCGTTCTAATTCATACTGTTATAATTCACCAGCTGCACCTGATTTATATGATGCACGCAGGCTTATCAGACTCTGGATTTACTACACGAATCTGATGGCAAATACCACCACTACCTTGAAGTTCTGTGTATTACCTATGTGGTAGGAACTTCAAAAGCAATATATTCCATGTGACTGAGAAAATGACTTGTACCTCTCTAGAGAATCAAGCAAAAAGAAGGCCATCCTGAAAAAGAGAGCACTGAGGAAAAGCAAACATGATATCTTCCCAACAGAGGAAAAAAACAAGGAAAAGTTAAATAACATAACTTACATGGTCAGACAGTGCAAGCTCTACGTCCAAGTGGATGGGGATTTCTGGTTTGGAAATATGCAAGTAATTACAACCTCTGGGAAGAACACCTCCTGCCATAAATGAAAAGATGAGATTTATTCACTCATACACAGAAAAGAAAATAAAGTGTCTGTTTACTCTCCTTTTCCCAGAATGATTATTATTTTTTTAACTAAGTGTCTAAAGAGGAAAATTTATATTGTTGTTGTGGCTTCATGTTCTTTGGTACTGTTATACATATTGGTGCAGCAGCCACATCTTGAAAAGTTCTGATCATGACTGCAATAGAAATAAAAGCACAACTTGGTCCATTACCAGCAAAAATCTTCAGTGTAAGCTTTTTCTTTTTTTTTTCTTTTTCCCCTTCCTCCCAACTCCTAGACAAGTCTACAGAGCTAAAGACAAATGAGGAATGGCAAATATTAGGGTACATGGTACATTTCACATGTAATTCTTGTAAATAATGCATCCCATCTGAGATACCTCTCAGTAGACAGCATCAGTCATGTTCTAGATGCTCCTGTTTCTCTCACTTGAAAATAGAGGGAATCTAGCATAGGTTAGACAAAGCTTTTAAATATCTTGAGCTAGGTGGTGACAAGAAGAAATGAATCCTTGCATGAATGCAAGCAGAATCACTCCCTGGTATCAACTGGAGGCCCTCACCTCTCTCCACTGACTGTACAGGGAGCTTTGATGACTTTACTCATGGCTACTGAAGTGAAATGGACCTACACTGACTATATAGCAGCAAAAATACCAAAGAGGGTATGAAAGGATGGCAGAACTCCATTTTCACATACCTTTAATTTTACACCCCTTGTACATGGGGATGAGGCTATCCATGCCTTCTGGTGGCTTAGAAAAGGGCTTAAGGGTTGGATCAAAGAGATTCAGCATAGATGTAGCAAGTTCAAAGCCAATCTCTTTTGAATTGAAGTTGCTGTGTGTCCATTCATCTGCATAATATTTCCTGGAGTACTTTGTTAAAGAACCTGCAGCCCTGATACTGACATCATTAGTATGGAATTCAGTATCAATCACAAGTCTTCCATCAAAAACAAGGCAAGCATCATTAATTGCCTTAAAGGTTTCATAATCCACAGTCCTGTAGGCAAAGCTGAAAAATGCCTAAGAAGAAATGTAAGCAAATGCAGGTTATTATACATTAGTTACTGGCTAATTTCATAAATAAAAAGATACATTTCATTCTGAATGTTATTTATTTTATAAAAATAGGAACATGAAATGCAGTTGGATTTTGTATACACAGATAAATCCTTCTTATCCAATATTCATAGCAACTAAAATTAAAGCTATAAATATTGGATCAGAAGGGGAGAATTACTAAACCAGACTCACCTACTTCTGGTTAAGTAAATTAATTTGATAAAAAAAACTCTAAGATTATGTATCTCAGATAGCCTGAGTAGATGTGCACATTTTCTGTGTTAGTATATGAAACAGACTTGAATTCTTCATAAAGTTGTTTTGCTTCTTTCAAATGGTGAAGCTAAATTGAAAAACTAATTAATAGAAAAAGCACAATGTAGTTTGTATTTTAGCAGCATAACCATATATTACAAATATTTTTCAAACTGTTGTGCCTAACTGTATACCAGCAAACTATGCAACCATGGCTACCAGCACAGGCACATTCAATGAAATTGCAAGATAGGAAATTCAAATTGTTCAGAAGAAATTTCATCCTCATTCAAAGTACTGAATTTATGCCAGTCAGTGCTGTGGAGGCCAAGAAGTCTGTGAGAGGTATAAAAAGACTGAACATGTACATGAAAAGGAAAGCACTCAAATTTAATATACCTCATAGTGACCTAAACTTTGGAGAGCACATTCAAACTTCGTCAGGGCTGAAACACATCTCTAACTATTCCAGGCCTGTATAATGCTTGCTTTAGGAAGCAGATTACTCTGCACGCCCTTACTGCTTAGAGTTACCCTGCTCTCAGAGACAGGGCACAGGGCACAGGTCTTGGATGTCGGACAGACCCACTGATCATCTGGGTCAATGCAGAGACCATGGCTAAGTGAAATCCTTGGTATATCTGGCAGTCCATTTCTGAATCTGGTAATAAACGGAGCTGATACATATTCAGTACATTTTGGTTTATGGGAGTGAAAAGAGACACGACTTCCACTCTGTAAACACCGCCCCCTCTGTCCTACTGCTCAGCTTACAGAACTGGCCCTGAGGTAGGGATTTATTCCAGGAGCAGCATCTACTGAGGCCATGAGCTTGTCTTCCCCACAGGAGATTTCAAGGGCATTGAAAGAAAATAGCCCTAAATCCCTGAATTCCTCCTCTAGGTCTGAAAGAAAAAGCTAGTGATAATTCTCTTCTTTTGTCCTCCTGTGGCATCTGCCTAGTCCCTCTCCTGGGATGCCAGAAAGCAGATGAGACCCCCACTCCCCAGAATGGGAGCTGAGGCAGCACCACCACGACGAGCACCACAAAGCAGGTGGAGCTGGAAGCAGCCACCGTTTCGACCCATGCACTAGGTGCCGGTGTGGAACAGATGTGCACACAGCACGTCGTGCAAAAGGCACTGGATGCCCCAAGAGCTGCTCTGAAACCCAGTGCAGTGCGAGGGGGAGGACTGCAGGGTCTGCCAACCCTCCCTTTTTGTTGCCTGCTCTGCATGGCTCTGCATGTTGATTAATAGAGTGGCTCAGACTGCTCTCAGAATCACGTACATCTAACACATCTCTTGATGCCTGATTTATTTGCTTTTCAGCAATGTCTAAAAGTGATTTAGAGAGGCAAAAGCCCACCTGAAATCTGGAGCCAAAAACATGCTCACCGAGGAAAGAAGTGCCTATTCAGGCCAAGATGAGAGAGGTACAGGTGAAGTTAAAAGTCCTGCGTCTCCGGGGGTCTCCATGTCCTGGAGCACAAGAAATGAAGCATGGGCGAGTGAGCCTGGGTCACAGCAGCTCGGGACTGGGGGCACAAGCCCAAACCCCTGCCTGCCCCACACCTTCACCTCTGGCAGAAAGCATCATAAGCAACAGAAGCGGGAGAAGCTACAGCTGCAAACAGGATCTTCACAGATGCCTCTTACAAAGGATAAAATGATGGCTGGCAGCTCCCAACAAGAGCGTAGAACAAGAGTGTAGACTGGGCATTGACGGTTAAAAGTAGTAATGACAAAGTTGAGATATGCTTTCAGTGAGATCACATGGTGTGCAAAGGGAACAGACAAAGACTTACCATCTTGTTGCTGCAATATATATATTGTGAAGCTCCAGATCCTTTAAAAGGAGCTTTCTCCTTCATCAGTGCCCTCAGCTTTTAAAACGATTACATGACAACAAATACTCCTGTCCACAACCAAGAAATATTACTGGGCAAGCCAAGGAAAGGGTGGTGAAAGAAGTTACCGGATGAGCGTGCATTACATTACTGCCCTCATCTTCAGCAGCCCGAGACGTAACCGCATCAGGGTAAACAGCCATCAGGAACACATCTGTCGCTTACAGTCAGCCTCAGGGAGGACACAGTTGTGACCAGGGTAAAGGAATTACCCAATTACACCACCACGGAGCTGTCCTAGGGACTGAAGGCAAGTGTCAAATGCTTACTGCCAGCTGGACAAGCCAGTCAGGAGAAAAGGCACAGGAGAGGGAAGCCAAGAGAGCTGGAAATTTTAGCACCACTGGTGAGGCAGGCACACAGCAGCAGAGGAGCTACAGCCTCTGTGCTTTTTGTATATAAACAGGTAATGAACAATGTGCAGCTAAAGAAAGGCTAACCATCTAGCAGATCCAAAATCAGGGAAGCTCTGGCCGGTGTCCTGCCTACTGACAAGCAGGACAGTGCCACCGGAGGGGAGAGGAGGGAGGGAGGGAGAGAGGGGACCGCTGCAGCCTCCAGGCTGGGAGCCATCTGTCAGCCTGGTAGGGGAAGGAAGGAGGCTGCTGCATTTGAGAAAGAGGATATTTTCTCCTGTTGTTTTTATCCTACAGGACTCTACAAATTAAACCCCTAAGAACTGCCAATCAACAGTTGACATTGGCTCAAATCCTAAAAGGCCCAGCGCGGCTGCAGTGCCAATTCCTGCACAGCCTGCTCCCTGGCAGACACAGATGCTCGCTGGAGCTCCTGTCCTCCTTGGAGCCCGTCCTCACAGGCGGCTGCAAGCCCCGCAAGACAGCTGAACTGGGTTTGGAGAACAGAAAGCCCCCAACATCACAAGTAACTGCATGTCCCTCAGCTTAGAGGCCGGGTAAGACCGCAAGAGGCAAGAGCCATGACTGGAGAAAGGACAGGCAAGGGGCACAAAGGGCAAGAGAAACAAACCACGAGGAAATGGGGTCTTGAAGGAATGGCACAGGCCACACAGGAAAGGTGATGGGAAAGAGGCGACGGGCTCATGGGGAGGTGGTGAGTGGATATTAAGTTACGAAAACCAGATTCACATCTCTGTGGAAGAAGAATAAAAATAGAGGGATTTTAGGGAAAGAGGGGAGAAACTGAAGATCTGCATATGAGGAGAGAGCAAGAGGAACGTCGCTACTGATATGGTGATCAAAGGTGACTGCCAGTGGATAAAAGTGTTGTGCAAGGTCTTCACCTCCTTCAGGAAAGGCTAAGATATCCATACATGGAAAAGGACTGGGAAAAAAATGATTTGGAGGGACCACCGGTGGCTGGGGACCTCTCTGGGGGTGCTACGTGGTCCCTCCTTTCCAGAACTACAGCAGACTTGAGGCACAAAGGAGCCTGCAGGCAGTGGGGATGTGCTGTGAGGGCCTTAAGGCTTCCTAAGGATGCACGTTTTAAAATGACTCTACTAGAAGCTCACTCACACAGATTAAGCCCAATGATGAGAAACAGGGCTGCTTTGCCCATTGGGAAAGGTTAAAAACCATCTCAGATCTCATGGATGTGTGAGTGTGTGTATGTAATTTACCTAGATAAGGTAGATGAACAAAAATGTAGTCATTAATGGTGAGGGAGAAATTTCTAGAATTATGCTGAAAACGTATTAGGAGTATTTCTCACTCAGCAGTGAACAACTACTTGTGAGTCAGCTGACTAAAATACATTTAAATCCAAATCAGTCAGGGAATTAACAATGGTATTATTTGGATTTTTACAAAACAATCCTTCAGACTAATAATTGAATGCTAATTCTTCTAGAGACAATGAGAAAATAGATAAATCAGCAAGGGACTATCATGATTTGATGGTCTTTGTCTTAAAGAACAGACTGAAGGAAATACAATGAAAGCATATACTTACCGAACACTGCAATTTGAATGGTTTTGTATTAGTAGTGAAAGCAGCACAAGTGATAAGGTCTGGGTCGTCGCCTTTGCTCCACTGTGCCAGGATACTGTCATAATAAACAGACACACCAGCCTCTGACAGTGCCTCCTGAACAGCACTTTCGATTTCACTGTTGTTAAGGCAAGTAACATTTGAGCTGAGTGGAGGCTGCACGAGATGTATGCGAGAACCATTAATTCCAAGAGATAAGAGGGTTTCTACCGTGGTGTAAATGTCAATTGTATTCCCATAGACAATGACGTTCCCTAAGGGGGAAAAAAAGGGGGGGGAAATTTCTAAGATGTACAATGAAAACCTTATTAGTGTAACTCAGATGATAATAACACAAAATTGCTCTCTTTGACCCTCTTATTTCTCTGATGCTATGAACCAAACAATGTTACCTAGCAACAGTAGCTAAGATAATTTAGTGAAGAATCTGTACAAAACATCCCACAAAGTAAGCAAGTACTTAACACAGAAGTATGCCATTCATTTTGACCCCATAATTTGAAATTATTTTGATTGAAAATCCTTTGGGAACAAAAAAAAACCACCCATTTTTATTTTCTTCTCCTCTCTCTCCTCAATTTTGCTCAGTTTTGCTTAGTCAAAGCACTTACTGGAGGGACATGGGGAACAGGAGCAAATTAAATGCATCATGCAGAAAAACATACACAAACTAGAAAGACCAACATAGAGAAAACCAGGCATTGTGCAGTACAGGAGGTCACCAGCTCTGTGGCTTCCTCTTGCCAAGCCTCCATCTCCAGACAGCGGAGAGGCCCCTGCGGACGCAGTCCCGTGCTGCTCTGCGCAGGTGGCTGATGGGAGGCCCAAAGGCCTGATGCTGTGCTGCGAAGCAGCCCAGCCAGAACTGCACACTGCTGGGAAACCAGCACGTTCGAGGCAGACGCTTGTGACAGGTATGAAAGCAGCCTTTGGATATCACTGCTCCTTTCACAGTGCATTGCCACTATTTCAACCAGCTCCATCTTTACCCTCAGGCAAAGGGAGCTCTGATTCAGACCTACACTTCCCACCTTTCAAGGGAATGCCTTTCGCTCCAAAGCCGCAAGCTGTTTGGTAGGATCCTGCAGCATTTGCCCACTGAAGCGGTACCACTTGAAACTGCGTAATTAAAGACGAGAGCAAACAGGCGAGGATGGGAGGTAGCAGGTTCTGTAACTCGCAGCCCTCCTGGCAAGGGGGGAGGCAAACCTGGATACGTCGGGGCATTTGTGTGCTTTATCTAAGGTCAGTGTAATATAAAGCACTAAGTACTCATCTGAGCAAGGCCCGAAAACTGCTCCTCTCCTCCCTGCCCTCTCTGTCAGAATAGAAAGCATCGCCAGGCTCTCCAATCTGCTCCGCCTTCAGGTAACCCTTGCAAAATGACACAGCTTTTGTAGGACAGACTGAGAACTCCCTTCTCAGTGGCAACAGGGAATAAGAAGTGCTTACTGTGGTGGTTTTACTCGGGTGGGCAGCCAAGCTCCACCACAACCACTCTCACTCCCCCTCCTCAAAGAGTAACAGGGAGAAAATACGATGAAAAGGGCTCAAGGGTTGAGATAAGGACAAGGAGATCACACAGTAATTATTGTGATGGACAAAACAGACTCAGCATAGGAGATAGTAAGATTTATTGCCTATTACTAACACGCTAGAGAAGCAAGAAACAAAGGAAAGAAACCAAAAGCACCTTCCTCCCCCATCCACCCTCTTCCACCTCCTCCCCCGAGCGGCGCAGGGGAACGGGGGAATGGGGGTTATGGACAGTCTATAGCGCTTCTTCTCTGCCACTCCTTCTCGGTCACTCTTGTCCCCTGTGCTGTGGGGTCTCTCCCACGGGATGCAGTCCTTGCTGGACTGATCCGGCATGGGCTGCCCACAGGCAGCAGCTCTTCAAGAACTGCTCCAGATATGGGTCCGTACCACAGGGTCCATCCCTCAGGAGCAAACTGCTCCAACCTGGGTCCCCCACAGGCAGCAGCTCCTGCCAGGTCACCTGCTCCTGCGTGGTCTCCTCTCCATGGGCTACAGGTCTGCCCTGGAATCTGCTCCGGCAGGGGTCTTCCACAGGCCACAGTCTCTGTTGGTGCAGGTCCACCTGCTCCACCGTGGTCTCCTCCATGGGCAGCAGCGTGGAACCCTGCTCCACCGTGGTACTCCATGGGCTGCAGGGGGACAGCCTGCTTCACCATGGTCCTCACCACAGGCTGCATGAGACTTCTGCTCCGGTGCTTGGAGCACCTCTCCCCCTCCTTCTTCACTGACCTTGGTGCCTGCAAGGCTGTTCCTCACTCCTCTCACTCTCCCAGCTGCTGTGAGGTGCAGCATTTTTTTTTCCCCTGACTTAAATATGCTTTCACAGAGGCGCAAAACAACATCACTTATTGGCTCACCTCTGGTCAGCAGTGGGGCCCTTACCAAACATGGGGCAGCTTCTAGATCCTTCTCACAGAAGCCACCCCTATGGCCCCCTGCTACCAAAACCTTGCCACGTAAACCCACTACACTTACCTAAGGTGCAGCCTAGCAAAGTGTCATTCTGACTCTAAGGCATGAAAGTCTGGGCAGCAGAGAGATCTTCACCATTTGGTGGAACCAGCCTCCTCAGGGGGAGTTCAGTGATTGCATTACATGTTGGCATTTCTGTATATACAAGATCAGATTCCAGCCCCACATTTCTCAAGGAAAATTAAAATTCTGTTTTATATGGTAATATTTAATACAACTACATTGGATTAAGGAAAGCAATGCTCCTTTACTGACCTCTTGTAAATCAACAATTTACGGTTTCTGCTTATTACAATATTAGTGGCTTTTTAGATTACAGTGCTAGTAGTCAAGGAACTACTGATATTCATTATGGACTGAAATTATGTTCACTGGACAGATAGCAATTCCTCAGGATGCTTTTATTATTTAACTACATGAAAATGTATCTATCTGTGAGTAAACATAATAATCTTCCATGGAAAAAAGCAGCCATAAATAAAGACCACTAGAGTAGTTTTATTATTTATTACTCAAATGTCAGTGTTCTGCTGCAGAGCAGGCTCATTCATTTTCCACAAGTGGAAGCACAAGATTTCAGTGACCCCAGCATGACCTGACTCTTTTTAGTTTGCAAAAGCTAAAGAAGAAAACCTGTATTAGCTAAAGCATCAGTGTCTCTGGTTGGTGATTCAGGCACTGGAATTTTAATACGATAGTATTCCTACAAACATGCTTTTAATAAGGCAGTAAACTATGTTTAGGTAAAGAGAAAAAATAATTGCTCGATTTTGGGCCATTAAAACAGTTTTGTTCCTTACTTTACTCCCATCCTACTTTTTATTTTCATGGAAAGTGCAGTGCTAATAGGAGATGAATTTCAATTAGTTACAATTACAGTTGTAATAGGTTACATGCGTTAGGTGGCTGGGTTTCATCAGGGAAGCTAAAGCACCAGGGCTAGGGGCTGGTGCTTGCCCTGCTCTGGGCCCCAGGCAGCAGTCGGCCCTTCCCGAGCTGCCGGCCCAGGAGTGGGCAGCTGCGGAGCAGTGAAGGATGTGGCTCGCTGCTTGTCCCACGGGTCCTCCAGCATCGCCTGCTGCTCAGCACATGTGATTCCTCCTGCCAGCCTGCTACCAGGTTGATCCTGCTCCGCTTAACTTTGGTAAAAAAGCACCCGCTGGTTTCAACCAGAATGAAGTGGTACCCAGCATTTGCACGGGAAAAAAAAGGCAGTTTAAAACCTCTACTCTAACTCCTAATTAAAAGCCGCTCTCAAAATCAGTGCTACCAAACGAAGTTTTCATCCAATTAGGCTAATAAGACTCACACGGTGAAGTTCAGTGATTAACACTTCCCTTCAAAAAAAGCTCCAGAACTACCAGTGGTCTTGGAGGTATACTCATCCCCTCTCCTGTCCAGAGCTTTTCCTCCTCAGCCCTCCATGGAGCTGGGGCAGCTGAGCACAGACCCATGCCCTGAGCCCGCTGTGCCAGCTGCCCCAGCTCTGGGGGTGTTGCTCCTGGCCCCGGCCCTAGCCCAGGGCTCAGTCCCACAGGACCCTGCCGCGTGCTTCCAGGCACCCTCTGGCAGGAAACATGCCTCAACACAGCAGAAGCCGTAGATTTAGCTTACAGCTGAAGACATGATAGTGCCTAACGAATATATCCATCTTTACACCACAGCAAAAGCCAGCAGCAATACTGAAATTATTAATATTAACTTAGTATTAATAAAGGTGCATTGGTCCCAAAAGAGATGAGGTGTAGTAAGACTGCTCTTGTGCCTGAGGAGCAGTTCTGGGTGCCTTGCATCCTGGACGCTGGCTCCTTCTCAGCTGCATTTCTGCTCAGGTGTGTTGGAGCACATTCCAGGACTGGGCATGCACAGATTTACATGAAAGATGAGCAGTAACAAATAGGGAGAAGCAACCACCTCATCTGTTTATGCAAACGCAGCTGTGCATGTCAGCAGGACACTAGGCAAAACCATACAGACTGCTTTATTTACATGCCTGAGGCCAGGAAGCTATTTGAGGAAAACGTGACCTGAGACATTACCATGTTTATTGTCTTCTGACCTGACCACAGCCAGACTTGGAGGATGATAAAGAAACCTCCAGTATCTTGAGAACTTCCTTAAAGGTCTGCCAAGCAAGACACAAACTTAGCAGACCATGGCAAATAACTATCAATTTTCATTATTCTACTCTCTACCAAGTAAGCCAGTTCAACTACATTTTTAGGAAATTCTTGTTGCATTCAATTGACAGGAACTTTCTACAAAGACAGCTTTCCTCCTCTGAACTCTGCCCTGACTCAGATCTGGCACAAAGAAGAGATGATACGTGAGTTCATTCACTGTTTGATCTCTTTTTCTGCAGTCGAAAGAGTTTAACTCAGAAGCCTGGATGATACCAGGTGTTTTCTATAGCATGCACATTCAGTGAATATATGAACAACACACACATGAGCAGGCTCAGGAAATACAGGTATGATGGACAAAAACCTGCACAAATGTGTGATGTAAAGGGATAAAAGAAAATACAGGGAGCCTGCAGTTCTATGTGTAAATCTGTAACTGATGCAACAGAACACAGAGATGACAGGTACTGAAAAAAAACCCACCTCCCAATTTAGACCTGTTTTCTTCATGTTATGCCTTGAATCTAGGTATTTTTCTATACAACATAAAAACACACTCACTAATTAAATTATTATTTAATTGTCAAATTAATGACTCTAACTAGCTTTGCATTTGGGATTCATTTTGTTTTATATAATAATTATAGATAATTAATCTATCTCAAGCTTTTTTTTTTTTTTCCTAGCTAAATATACTGGGTATCAAAAATGACAACAAATTTTAAATTCATCTGGAAAACAAAGCACAGCAGATGAAAGACTTTGTTGGAATTAATCAGGCACCAATCACACCATGGAATTAAGGAAAAAATAAGCCTAGAAAACATTTCTGCAAATGTGCGTGTGTTTACCAAAACCCCTACCTTCTGAGTTGACGATGTTTTCTTCCAGCCAGTGCATTGCCTTTAAGCAGTCCTGATCGTCATTGAGAGTAAAATGATTGGAAGGGACTTTCCCTGTGTATCTCTGTGGCCATTCACTTAGGACATCTCTGTTAGTTGGGAGTTTACTGACATCTGCTCCAGTAGGAGACACGACCTGGAACAAATGAATGAATGAATATATGGCATAAATCTTGGAGCACTGCTAAGAAAGATTTTTAAAATCAGCTCTATGTAATAAAAAAGAAACCATATGATAAAAATAATTCCTTCCTTCCTTTTTTATTTTATAGAGCTTAGAAGTAAGAATAGATGTTGCTTTCTTCTTGAAGACAGATAAAACCTGAGTTTTTTCTTGCTTCCTTATTTTTCTTTCTCCTCCAGTGTAGCTATTTCCCACAACTTATATTGCAAATTAGAGTTGCCTCCAAATATCTTTTTCTAGGAGCACTTAAAGTCATTCAGACCATACTTTAACTTCTGTTTCATCCCTGATGAACAGTGAACATAGATTGTCATTTGAAGTGTGTCTCAACTCTGAAGAGCGATTACAGAAAAAAATGAGTTTTTCTTGCTCCACAAATCTGTTGCACACATGTTGTCCTCCATGTAATGCAGAAGTTTCATGGAACATGCCCCATACCCATTTCAAAGTCAATAGTGCAATCACAATTAAACTAATGATACAGAACTGGAAGAAACTATCTAGTACACAGAGGTCTGATTCAGCAGCAAGACAGAGCTCTCAGTTCTACCCCACACAAGTTCATTTTACACACACTCTCTTCTGAGACCTGCACTGCTGCTGTAAACCAGGGGAATGGCAAAATTGCTTTAGTTGTCACCAAGGCTAAAACAAAGCACCCCAGCTGGAAAACTGGTCCTTCTCACTCTTGAGCCTTCACTTCCCAGGATTGTGTCCCCCAACATAAATGCTGTGAGACTCCACTGAATACCATAGGTCACCTTCCCTGAAGCATTTTATCTCACTTGAAACACAACTGTGTGCTACAATAACATACAGCACCTTGTAGGTGCCTAGGCATGGTCATCATGAGAACTGAGTAATTAATTTGATAAGGAATTGCCTCCATTGCCAAAACTAGGTCAAATGGTGTTACACCAGCTGGAGTTAAGTCTCCTGTGGCTGGGGCCACATGTTGTTTGGGCCTACTCTTCAGTGGGTTTAATGGTCACAGAGGCAAAATACTGGCAGCTTTGCTTAATATCTGGTACTGAGCAGTGACTTTACTTGTAGAAAAATTTGTAAATCTCCCTCTCTTATCTGCTCCAAACTCTATAGCTGCACTGAAGCAGAACAACCTGCCATGCTGTAGGGCTGCTTTCTGGTTATACAATTGCTATGGAGTACTCTACTCCTTTGCTGACCACAGAAATGCTCTTCACTCTAAAAAAATGTTTTCTTTTTTTTCTTTTTTTTTTTCTTTTTTCTTCACTCTGCACACAATCTTACCTGGTATTTCTGTCCCATGCAGAGAACAAGGTAGTCATACGGTACTTTTCTCTGCTTGGAAATAACTATATATTTGGCAGTGCGATTTATGCCAATCATTTTACCAACCACAATGTTAACCCAGGAACAAAGTGACATCTGTGCATAATCTTCATCATTAAAACAGTGGCTGTGAAGAAAGAATATCTGTAAGTGACATTTCAGCAGCTGACAGCAGGCATTAATTAGACATCTGGTGAGTTAGCCAAAGTCCCCTAGTGGTTCAAGTCTGTTCTCTTGCTGTGAGTTTACTGCAGCCTATAGTAAAAGATTAGTCATTATGGAATACTCAGTTACAAATTGACAACTTTCTGCTAAAACCGAATAATCCCTCCCAGCACTGGGCCATACAACCACATAATTTAAAAACAAAGTCAGAAATAAATGCTTTACGTTGCTTTTCATTTGCAGCTTGATGTGAGGAGGAGACTTTTGCACATGCAAAGAAAATATTTTAATAATCCATTTTTTATCCTATTCTAGATTCTCATGTTATTTTTTTTTCACTTGTGCTTCATTTGGTACTCAGCTTCACCAATAGCAGATATGGTGAGACGCAAATACAATTATGGCACCACTGGTATTTTAACACCTTTGTACCAAAGTGTTAGTCTGAAAAGTTTAAAAATAAGTAGAAAGGTAGTAAAATGCTTGTCAGAGGTGAAAGAGGAAGGCAGGGATATCCATTTTTTTTCTTGGTGATCTATTTCCAAATGAACTTTTCCAAAATATAAGAATGAAAGATGCTGGAAACTCACTAAAATGACCCCTACCCACAAACTTTCAAAAGTCTGTAAAATGCAACTGAATTCCTCTGCAAGATGAACCGAATATTAACAGGCATAAAGGAGAAATTATCATACTGGTTATCCAAAAGAAAACAAAATTGGCAGGTTTATGAGGGAAATGTGTAGATGTGAAAAACGCTACTCTTCACTAAGAGAACTCACGGACATGGTTTAGTGGGTGATATTGGTGGTAGGGGTATGGTTGGACCAGATGATCTTGGAGGGCTTTTCCACCCTTAATGATTCTATGAACTCAGAGACTCAACACCGACAACTTATTTTACTCCTAGTACCAGAATACGCATTCTAAAACATCAGAGCTGACTGGTACACATTAATTGCTGTTAGTGATTTCCCAAAATTATCCTAGAGGATGATGACAATAACAAATAGAGAACCAAAGGGAGAAACAAACAAAGTTGCTTTCATGTCCCGAAGAATTTTAGAACAGAATGTCCAGGCTTTCTGAGGTGCTCTGCATCCTCCGTACTCACAAATACCAGAGGGAAATAAATAAGTGAAGAAAATCACTTACAATTCTGAACTATAATCATGCAGAAATCTATAAATAAAACGGACATCAAGAAGAGATGAGGTTTTTCAAAAGCACCTTTATAATTGAGGTACACGGCTCCTGGGAGACTGACACTCCAAAATCACAGGGATGCTTTCAAAAATCATACCCTGCAGAGTTCCATTTCACTCTTAATCTGCTTTCAAATGTTAACAGCTAATTCTGGGGATGACAGCCATGAACAGCAACTTTCTGTCAGGGTGGATATTTTGTTATTACAAGTCTTTTTTTACAGTATATTCCAGAAAAAGTGTACATGCATTTGTGTGAGTATACAATCTCTTCATTTCCTAGACTTGTACTTAAAAACACCCCTTTCTACAGTAAAAAAAATTAATTCTGGTAACTAGTTATCAAAAATTTCTTACTCTTCACAGGGCAGAATTCCAAATATGGTAAGTTAGTTTTAAACATGTCCACATCACACCATTTCCATGGCTTTGTAGAGATTTCTGTTTTAAGGAGACATTGAGTTGTTTTGTCATTTAAAGAGCTGTCTCCTGAGGGCTTTACTGCTTTCTAAGTAAAAAATTGGTAAGAACAATGTGCTGGTTCCAAACGTCACATGCCAAATCCAAATAAATTATACCAAGTTCATCCCCAGCTACTCAAAATGACTGTGCTTCTCACTGTCCAGAACAACAATGATCTTCTCTGGAGCGGGGATTCCTGGTCACTACTCCAATATAAAAAATAAAATGTCTAAAAGAAATATACTAAATTTAAGTGAGAATTATACACTGTGAATTTTAATGAGGCAAAATTTTATCCTAGTAGTTGGAAGCTACTCTACTCATTGGCAAACAAGAAAACTTGTGAAAATATTTGACCACTCACTGGACACAAGCATCTTTCAGTCTTCCCTTGAGATGTTCTGCACCAGAATCATAGCTCTGCCAGCCAGGGGACAGTGAGCATAAGGGACTGGAGCAAGACTTCCAAACACAGGCCAATGACTGACACACAAACAGTTCACAAGCAGCAGGATTGATGCAGCACAGTTCTTCCAAGTCTGTCAACTTTATCTTAAATGTTCCCCTGCGTACTCTGCTCCCTCCCAGGTTGTCAGCATTATTTGGAACAAAACTCATGGAAGTTAAATTAAGCAATATTTAAACATCAAACATACATCTTTTGTCATCTATCCTTAACCTGGAGATCTAAGCAATCTAAGAAGTCTTGGACAGCAGAGCAGCGTTCTGGTATAATATGATGGACCACCGTCCTGAAGTTACTGCTTTAGTAATGCTTTGTGCTATTTCCCTAGTAACAGTTATATTTAACACATTTCACAGGTGAATGCATGTTGTATAGAGAGACTTGATTATTTTGAGAGCACCTGCCTATGTTCCTATTTAAAATTTAGCACAAGTTCACAGAAAATTACAAAGTGTTATGCTTTCCTTTGAAGCTATGGAATTGTTTAGATATTAAATCAAACCTGTTAATTAAAAATCTTCTATGTTTGGAGGCTGGAAGGTCTTTTCCTGGAAGGCCATGAATTGAAATCAAGGTCAGATTGTTAAACTTCAGGTGCGGACTGTGGAAAGAAAGACATGCCACAGTTAAATCAATGTGATTTTGCTGAGGCTCCATTTGGTACAGCTATAATGTGAGTGCATTTTAACATATAGTTATAAGCTGTATTGACAGATAACTGATTTCCCCAATCCATCCTTACGGCTCTTATTCGAGCTGTAGCACAATGTTGTCTCAATTCTGACAGAAATATTTAGATTCTCTCATGTCACTAGAAACTCTGATCCTAAGACTTTCTGGCAGGACTTAACTTCCATGACCATAATAGATATAGCAAGACCACCAAGTCTTTGCTCAAAGGCTGGAAAAAAATGAAAAACGAAATCCAGTACTCAGTCTGGTGAGTCTCACTGATTTCAAGCACTTTGCTTAACAGGAGTGGATCAAAGAATGAACTTCAGGACCAGCAAAAGAAAGGTCAAGAAGCACTTAAAAAAATCATGCTGGAAATCCGCAGTTATTTAGACACTTGCTGAAAAACTGTGCAATACTCTAATTACCATTTTTATGTCATTTGTCGAGTACATGCTACAAGGGAAGTCAATCTCTGCAGCAATGCAACGTACTATGCTTAAAGCAGGGTTCTAAAACATGAAAGGTCTTGTCCAGAGCAGTGTACTTCTTTGTGTTATTTTCATGAGTAATGCACTCTTTCCAGTACACCACCACACAACATGTGAAAACACAGGAAGCTGTGGTCCTGTTGGAGAACTGGGAACAGCTACTGCTGTTCATAGCTCACCTTCCATAAGCAGAGACATGGCTGCAGGAAAGGAAAAAATTATTCCTGACAACAAGTAATGTGGCTGCTTCCTGCACCAGGTCTACTGAAAGGAGGAGGCCATATCAGAGGAACAAGACAGACTTCAATTCCATGTGCAGGAGGATACAGAAAACAACTCCTTTACACAGGGAAGGTACAATGTGGTTTGTCATCTTGCTAAGATTGTGTCTTCGTACAGAAAAAGAAGAGTACTTACTGCCGTA
Source organism: Cygnus atratus (assembly GCF_013377495.2). NCBI lineage: Eukaryota > Metazoa > Chordata > Aves > Anseriformes > Anatidae > Cygnus > Cygnus atratus. The sequence goes on from NC_066364.1 coordinate 120,041,831, forward strand.
GTTTCATTAACACCAGAGGGTGGGGGGGAACAAGACTGACAGTATGTTGAACTAAATGTGATCTGACATTTAAAAACAAATAAATATTATGAGTGATTAAGCCTTCTAATCTTCAAGGCTTTGTGTAAGTTAAGTATGGATTGATGCAAATGGTACAAAGGAATCAGAATGTTTTTTATCAACCGACGTTAATTTGTTATTCATACATTAAAAAAATATATTCAAACAAAGTTAAAGGTCATACTTAAACCAAGGAATTTTGAGGTTATGGCTGCCACTCTCAAAATGCGTATTAATAGTTTAATTCTGGATTATGGATTATCTATGGTAAGTCTCCATGCATACTCAGGCCAAGCACAATGTAATAAATAACCTTAATGTAACAGAGTGCATATATTTATACAGATTATGGGCCTGATTCTCATTTAAACTAAGGTCACTCTGCAGAGGTGGGTGTAAATAGAATTTGCTCTTCATTTACAGCCACATTATGCTGGGTGAGTGATATAAAGTGGTCTTAATGTAAATGACAGTTAGCCCAATATATTGAGCTGAATTTAAAGTGTACAGGATGCCATCTGCGCTCATGGAACGCTTCTAGTTGGGTGCAAATGTGAGTAATTGCAATAAACTATAGACACCTAAATAGTATGAGTGCTTGCCACATAGTTTACATGTAATTATGAGGAAAAGGGCTACAACAGTACACAAACATCCCAGACATTCTTCTATCCTGCCTGCCCTCCCAGTACCGAAGTTTCTTTTCAACTCAGAGTTGAAATCATCTTTCTACTTGCCCCATGGCCTCTTGCCAATGTCTCCAAATCCAGGTGCCATAATAACATTAGGTTTAAATTACATTAACAACAGTCAGGATGAAAATGCTGCAAGCAAGCATCAGAAAAATGGCAGAATGAAGGCCCCAGGCAACAGTAACGTACCTGTTTTGCATGGCTGCACAATGATGCACATTATTGATCTGATCACATGCTATTTGCTTCTACAGATGCTGTACCTCTGTTTAGTCCATATGGTATTTGTTCAGTTCTCTCCCATCAAATGTGAGGCTTCAGCTCAGACCTCTCACTCAGTACGATTTACTAACAATTTACTTGTACCTCAGAACTCCCACGGCATTCCCATACACCCCAAACATTAATTCATGTTTCCCATTCATTCATCTTGTAGGCATCAAATCATTGATTAGCAACTCTTTGGAATACTATGATGAAATCAGTAATAACTTTGATTCCTATTTTACGTTTAAAAAAAATCAATACACAAAGGAAATTGGATTAAAGCTATCAAAAGGGGGTGCTGATGTCAGAGGCAGAATAGAAGAGACCCTGAGTTGGTACCTGACACTGCCCTCCCGGTCCCAGATCTCAACTTGGAATTGCCAAAAGTGAGTGAAGAACAGCTGCAGGCTTCTTGGCTTTGTTCCCTTGGCACCGAGGTGCCACATGGCAGAAAGAGGCAGACACCCCACGGGCGCCTCGGTTTGGAGAAAGGCCCACTGTTAAGCAGCTCTCTGGCCACTAACCACACTGTGGCTCAAACTGTGGGTGGCATGAATTGTGTTTCTTCTGCAAAGAAGAACTCAAGGTTTGCAACCACAAACTATGAGGTAAAGCATTGTCTGAGCAGAAAGTGGAAGACTGGAGGTTAGAGGTGTGCACAGCGGAGAAGATGGCAGGGCAGGGAGCTTCCCCAGTTTGGAAGCAGATGGTGGGAGGTGAACAGATATATTTTTTTAACTGATTTCCACAAAGAGATGAATGGCGAAGCCTCCACAATAGAAGACAATCCTCCCCCTACCACTTTGGCCACTTGCCACATTTGCCGCAGCAGGGAGCTCTGGTTGGATTAGGGTTGGACTAGATGATCTTAGAGGTCTTTTCCAACCTAGATGATTCTCTAATTCTATGATTCTGATCCAGCCAACGGGGCATAAGGTTAGACGCTTGTGATGTTCTGAAAACTTGACAACTGCAGAGCCTTCAAAAAAAAAGTCAGGCAATAAATGATTATCTCTGTCAATTTCATGCAAATAATGCTCACATTTGCAAACAGGGAAGTAAAATTCTTCATCACCTAAGGATCAAAGTTATTGGGTTTAAACACAAACTAGCATTCATGAAAATTATCGGAATCTTTAAGTACGAAAATAAAAGCAAAAACTAGCCATGAAGATTATAAAGGTTGATTTGAGAAGTGCAGCTGGTATGCCTCAGCTTAGGATTTTAAATCTATATATAGGCACTTAATTATGAGCCTGAAAAATACAGGCAACCTGTAGGTGCTTGGCTGTGGTTACTGTCAGGCACTGGCACACAGAGTTACAGGCAGGTAACGGGTTCGACTATTTGGGACAGCGACTGTCAGGCACATTACCACTTGACATCATTCACCCCTTTTCTCCACATATCATTATTATTTCTAGGCTAACAAAAAGATGGTTTATTTATGATGGCTGGGGATTCCTTACTGATGCCTAAAAGCTCTTAATAATGGGAAAACAACAAAGGCTCTGAGAAACAGGTAGAAGAGAGAATGTCTTATGTGCTTCTAAAATATATGCCGACGCCTAATAGGGAGTATGGTAAAAGCACAGGTTCCCATTTGGTGAAAAAGTCTTCAAGTTAAGAGCCCGAACCAATGCAACGTTAAACAAGTGCACCTGCATTTCAGAAGCAAGTAATTCCAGCCGGGATTCACGTTGCTGTGGATACAAAGGGAAGAACAGCACAAAGATACTGGTGAAGCAGGGAGGGATTAGAGTATCTAGGGAAATAAGTAAAAGGTGTTGGGTTTCACTACACAATTCTAGAGGACAGCTACAAAAGCAAGTCTAAACACCCCTGTCCTTGAAATAAAATTGGATTACCAATTTATTGTGACCAAAATCAAAGGAACAAACAACAAAAATTTTAGTATGTTATTTATGTATATCTGCAAATCTGTTCAAATATTCCTGGCTAGTTTCTCAGGATTTTTTGCCTCCATGCTTTTCCTTCTTGGGTGTGTGGTGCAACAACAAAGGTTTAGATGGTGAAAAGGTGTCTGAACGAATTATTTAACTGCTTTCTTTAAACCCCTCATCACAAATAATGAGTCAAATCACCTTTGTAACAGCAAATAAAGTGCAGCAAAATAGTCTACCTGAACCTATATGTTTCAATTTATTTGAAACTAAGCATCACACTTTTTTTTAAGTTTTCCAGTCATTTATAAAAAATAAAATAAGAAAGGATTACAGAAGATAATACCAACATGACTACCAAAATAGGTAGCTCCATTTACTGCCCTCCTGTATGCATAATTGTTGAACAATTTAACTTTCATATTTGGCATTCCAACCTATCCAAAAGTAAAGTCATAATTACCCTCAACTTTCATGTAGCAGTGCATTTAAATACAGCAGCTCTAGATAATTCTAAAAATGGTAACAGTCTGTTTTCAGCACTACCAATAATTAGGTTGAGAAATTCTTGCATTAATGAAACTCTGATTCAGAGAAATTTCCCCACTGCTCTGCAACAAAAAACGAACCTTTCAACTTCTGTGGGGAAGAAAGAGCCCTGAATGAGAGAGAGGTGATGCAAAATGAGACCCTGCTGTTTAGGGCACAGAAAGTCCATGTACCCAGGTATAGGTCTCACCCCAGAAGGAAGGTATAGGCAGAACCTCTCCTTGACACAAATAATACAACAATTTATGCAAACCTGTTTTTTTTTTTCTTTTTGTTTTAAAAGGGGAAGATCGGCACCCCACACTTTTCAAGAGCAAGGTCATCAAGACATGACTTTGAGAACAGATATCTCCAAAAGGAAAAGATTTTCTAACATATTTTACAGCTCCACACAAAACTGCAAATAAAAAAGCTCAGCTTAGCAAAGGTTGCTAATAATAATAATAGTGAAAAAAAAAACACCACATATGCATATTTTTACTAAGTGATGAATATGTTTCTTAGTACTATAGACTTTAGGAGCAACCTTTACAAGCAATGCATTTTCACACTGCACTATACTAAATTGCTTTTGTTTACTTGGACAAAGCCCATTGCTGTCTTAGGCAGAGCTGAAAAAGCCTCTACCTTTCCTCTTCCTCCCACACTTCAGACAGCTACATTCAACTCAGACAAGTAAGAATCAGGTATGAAGATATGTGAAAATAACACAGCAGAACCGTTTCCCTGTATGGTGCTATGTGATGCCATCCTGGTATTATGAAGGCTCTGCAGCTGATCTTACACTGCCTAGTTAGTAAGCTTTTGGTAAGATAGTCAGTGACCGAAGCAGAAAGGGTTTATTGTTTGCATCAACAATTACCAAAAGCCTCTGTTCTCAAGAACCTTAGTGAGTGCATCAATTACAAACCTCAGAACAGGATTTTAGCTTAACTGCTGACCAACAGATGTTCATCTACAAGTCATCCATCTCTAATTACAAGTAATCAAAGATAAGCCATTTCTCCATTGGATCAACCTTCAAAAAAAGTGTTACGATTGTGAATGAATTTGCTCAAGGAAAGAAGGGATAACAATAAAGTCTTTACTGGGACACCTTTCAATGCAAGAGTCAAGAAAGAGGTTTTCCACATATACATTTGCTCTATAAACTGTGCTTGTTTATAGACTCTTCCTCTTTCTGCTTGTTTATAACTCTTTCTCCAAAGACCAGTGACAGATGTGTCAAGAAGAACACCAGCAAAACTAAAACAATAAGTGAATCTGATTTTCAGTAGCTCACATTTAATGTGACTAACACTTTTGGCCCTGGGCAATAGGTAAGTCAGTTGATTACTTCAGTGGGAAAATTCACACCTTCTTTGTCCCAGAACATGACTGTTTCTGTTCCAAGACGGGCCACAACATTGGTGATATACACCACCCATTTCAATTTCAGAAAATACTCTTTAAATTGTTTAGAACATAGATTAAGAGGGAAATGTTTGGGTCTGATTTTAATTTATGAAATATTTCAAGATGAAATTTCTTTTAAAAAAGAAGAAACCCCAACAAAACATTTTGTCATGTCCCAATAACTATCTCCTTATATGAAAACAATGTTCACCCTTAAAAAGACTTACATTTGGATGGAACAGTACTTTTTAATCAAGTACAGTGCTTTTTTCTGAAACTTCCTACCAGCTGTACTGCTGATTAATTGTATCAGATGCTGAATTCCAAAGGAAAGCAGCCTACAAGCCCAGGCTGTGAAAGACACGACCACCACTTCTGACATCTTATGCAAGAATCCTTTCAAAAAGCCAAACTATTTTTAGTTTGACCCTTCAGTAACAGCCTTCAATGATGCTGCGAGTATTTCTCTCTCCCCAGCTGCCTGCTCTCCTTCATTGGGTCTCTCTCTGCAAACTTGGTACTTGATGGCACAAACTGTGTTTTTCTCTCTGTACATTGTACTTTCAATTCTTTGTTTAATTTCTCCTTTTTAGGCAGCTTTAAATCACCCCCTAATCTCGATTACTCCCTGAATGTTACCAAACATGTCTTCTCCCATGTTCTTCTGTCAAACTCCTGTCCATATCATGACTCATTTCTCTGAAACAATCCTGCTACCCTTTTCCCGTCACTGCTTCTATTCTTTCTATCCACCTGTCATTTCCCAGCAACTGTTTTTTGCTTTCCTCACCTATGTCAACTCAGTTTCCCCTATTCTTTTTTGCGCCATTCTTCTCCAGTGATTGTGGCTCTAAACTGTAATTCAGTTGAGGCTTTTCTCCTTTGTTAGACTAATTCTTTTCCACACTTTGTTTCTCAACCCATATTGACCCTTGCAATTTTACCACTAAGCTCTTCCCCATCCCTTAACCACCTCTCGTTCAGCTCTCTTCTTCTACTGTCTGACTCTGCGTCTTGCCAGTACTTGCAAGGTACACACCAGGCTTTGAATGGGCACACAGGTTAAAGTGTGTAGCACACAAACGCTGGACTACAACAACTAAGAGGAAATTAACACAACCTAAAACTGAGTCTTAGGTACTTGCTTATTTACACATTTACTGCACAAACTGCATTTCTGTAGCATAGTATGAGCCATATTCTGACTGGTCAGACAACCCAATGACAGGTTTCTTAGAAACCTCTTTACAAAACTACAATACTCACCCAAGATTTGTTGTAGTTCCAGGATCTTGCTTATTAAAAAAAGCATGGCAAAGACCTTATACTATGAATTGCCATATGACAGAACAGGAAAATCTGAAGAGCTGTTTCCGTGACCCATACAAAACACACATCTGAATCTGACACACACATATACCTATGCGGGAACACCCCTACCTACAAAGTTTACAAGATTAGCACTGTTATCCCAAATGTATGTTGGCTTTGAATTTGACCAAATCCAAGTACCACTAGCCATTGCTTTTGCTAGAGCATTTCCGAACTAAAATTTTAATTTTCATTCCACAAATGTTTCCGTATTTCACCCTGTTCAAAGCACAAAACAGGGCAATTATTTTTCTAGACAGAAAATGAGGGATATCTCATGATGACACTGGTAGTTACAGTCTCTAGCTGTTTAAACCTAATCACCTGGCAGATTCAAGGTCACATCAACACCATTTTCCACAAATAAAGGTACCATAAACTGGGAAGTAAAACTAGAGTGGCTGAGAGGTTGCTGTTTTGTCTACTCCTGTGTGAATGTTTCAGTGAATAACAGAAAATGAAAATTCCAACTCGTTAACAGGACATTTGTAATACTATTGGACAATTATCAAAGTCAAAATTAAGTTGCTTTTTTTTTTTTTTTGTGGCTGTCTATTTACCCCAAGTTATTGCATGTTATTGCAAAGGAGATTAAAATTTTGACTCTGATAGTGGTTGATACAGATTTGGCAATGCTTCTTTCACCCAGATGAAAAAGTATGCACCCTAGAAAAGCCCACGGATGTCAAAAGTGAGGCTCCCCTTGAATTTGATGAGCTTGAGATTTGTACCAATATTTCTCCTCCTAATAGCAAGAGCATGCAGAAAGAGAAGATGCTCACAAAAGTTGTATGTTCCGAGGCACCACCCCAGCACCACATTCTCTTGACAGAAAGCTGGCAGCCTGGGAAGGATCGGGGCATGCATGGCTGGCAGAGGATTCAGCTGGGCCAAAATTCCTGATCTCAAACATCTGCATGTAGCAGCTGCAAATCTGGGCCTCACAGCACCTTCAGCCCTGGCAGTCTGATGAGCACAGCTGCCTCGCTGATATTGCATCCAGGAAAGAGAAGCAACTCTGAGAGGTACAGTGCCGCACACTGTGTAGTGCCCATCTCTTTACCCAGCCAACGTGACATTTCCCCAACAGCGCATCCTTCCGAAACAGCCTGTGCCCTGCAGCTAATGTAGAACCAGCGTTGTGCCTGATTAATGCCAAGATGCTAGCAGCTCCCAGGGAAACAAACCGCACAGCACAGTGTGCTACAGGTCACACAGAAAGGCAGCACAGTGCTTGGGTACTGGAAGCAACCAAGATACAGCACTGAGGAGCTCCATCGAACCTAGCCAATCTTCACTCAGGGAATCTAGATTATAGGGCATATGGTAAAGATTCACCATCTCATGAATATATCTTATGGACACCCAACTCTCATTGCAATGTAAACTGCATTCATGCTCTTCTCCTTCCTGGGATCTGGACAGCAGTTACAGCAATTCAGAAAATTTAAAATTTCAGCTCATCACACATTCAAAAAAAAAAAAGAAACTACCCTCATTTGTATTGTGATTTGTGATGTTCGCTTGCCACAACCCTTACACTGCATGTTAGAGTAAATATAGACCAACAGGAATCTAATCTACATCAATCGCTGGAGGGCAGAATCACAACATAACCATCAGCCAACTAATTATTTCTCCATTTTACTAGTCTGAGAAGTTTGCTTTCAAACCAACCCAAAGGCAGGTTATAGACTGCTTTGAAGAACTCAATACTTACAACACCTCTGCAGCAGCTCTGGGAAACAAACTTCAAAACAAAGAAAAATAAATATGAACAGAACAGAAAGTACAGCTACTCCATCACTTCAGCAAAGAACTGAAAAGCCTAAGTGTGGTGTTTGCACTTGCAATGCTTCTTTATTTGCTTTGAACTGCACTGACCAGATTGCTGCCAGAGCTGCTCCGGGTAGTCAGGTTACCGAGCTCTGTTCAGAGCTGCTGAAACAGCCACGCCGATGGCACGCCCAGTCACCAGGTAAGGCCTGATAAATATACTTCTATAAAAATTCTTCTGACTCACATCAATTTTGAAACAGGCCTTTTATGAGAAAACTACTATTTCCAAGATCACTTTAAATATACAAAAAGAAGTTATGACTACCGACATATAAATATTAACAAAATAAAATCTGCAAATACTTACAAGTTGAAAGTGCGAAAGAACAGTTTGGGCTGAGACAAGTATTTGTGTATGTTTTAAGGACAAGTACGTGAAGTTGAAATAATTTACTTAAAATTGAAAGCTCTCTAAAACAAGAATATAAACTACAAGATAACAAAACATCGATGCAAATTGAGTTCCATTTTTTGGCAGAGGCCAGTCAAACAGCTGCTGGGAATGATGAGGACCCATGCCCTCTCCCAGTTTATGTCTGGTATCAGTCACTGACAGCGTTCATTATGATAGAGACTACACAACAAGGCGAGATACGACCTATCGTATTTATCTCTGTCACAACTTGATCTCTATTCACCAGAAATGATGGAAGGCAACAATGTCTGAAGGATGCGGGCCTGGTGACAGTGAACACATGGTCAACTACAACATTGTTCTGGGTTTGCCTTGGTATGAAAAAACGGCAGTCAAAAGGAAGCACATGTATACCGATTCTTGTGGCAAAGATAGGTAGTATAAAACAATGAAGATCACTAAACCATTCATTACATGTTAGCTCTGTGATCAGCAAGTAAGCACTAACTATTTAATTAGTCAACTAATTAGTGACAGGCAACATGGAAGGCTTCAGATGTTCTCAGACAAATGCAAAGATAAAAAGCCTAATTAAACAGCAAGCATTATGCTAACTATTGCCAAACAGGACAGATGTGCAGGATATTGTATAATACTGTGCTGCCAGATAACGGCAGTTGTAGTTGTTCTGTCAGAAAGTGTGCTTTAAAATCCCCAGCCATTTCTATGTTCATCTCAGACACCTTTAACTTAGGAAGGGAGAAGCTGTCCTGCAGGCAGACTGACTGTGTTGGATTCTAACTCTATTTTAAGAGAGAAATTCATGACTTTGACAAAAAAAATACTTTAATACATTCACTTTTTAATGCAATAACCATTTTAAAGCATCCAAATGGAAAGAGAAATGTATTTCACAACCTTTTCATACAAAATGTGGTCTTAGCTGCCATTCATTTATTGCTATTTTGTGTAGCAATTATGTATATTTGCACCATCCTCAGAGAATAAGGCATTGTTTACACCAGAGGTTGGATTAAAAAGGGTTTCGAAATCATGGATTAAAAAGGGTTTTCCCTATAATTAGAAGACAATAACGCTTTCCACAGCTATATGCAAAGAGGTGGATAAGAAGCTAATTGGCTCACTACACTGGAACCAATGACAAGATACTGCTGTGAGCAAGGTTTTTGCACTCTTGCAGCCAAACTTCAATCACATGCCCTCAGAGCGTACTAGTTAACATGCTGTTCTGTGAATCATCCACCGAATTAAGTACAAATGCTATTTTTTGAACTGTATGTTTTTCTGGCCTAACTCTGCTGCTATGACCATCATTCTTAACTCATAAAAGCAAACAAGAAAAAACAAAACACTCTGCTCTCCTGATAAATTAGTATTTAACAATGAGCTTATTTTTAAATCATTTCAGTACTTGGGAATAGGAAGAGATTAAAATGTGCTATAGCTGACATTCTTCAGGAACTACATGTAGGGGAAGAATGATTTAACGGAGATCTATTCAGCTTGGTACTTCAATTTCTAGGTGTTCACAGTGTTTAAAATCTATTATTTATCCGCAGTTGCTCTTTTTTCTGCTGAAGGTCACCTCCAAGAATTGGTATTTTCAGAACTCTGAACTCAACCCATTACCCCTGTTCTCATATTCATAGCTACTGATATTCTATATTCATGAAAATAGGTTTTTCGTGCTCAAATCATTTTCAGATCCAATTTTCATTTAACATTTGCAAGCTGAATGCTTAAAACAGCTTTCTCATTTATAAATTAAGTATATGTATACTTTATCTCTGTGCAGACAACAAAAATGTAACTTTTTAAAATTTCTTAAATCAGACTCTTTTTTAGGGTCTTCATTCACGATAATTTGTCAATGGTAGTGACTCAGCACTGCAAGCTTAAGTGAAGGTCACATGTATCTACTGGAGGATCTGTTACAACTTTTTCTTGATTTTTTTTTTTTTTAACACCAAGTCACTCAAACGAAACTAAAAACACCTTGCAGTTTCAGCCTAACCACGCTTTGGATTTCTTTGGCTTGATTTAGTCTGATGCTGAAACAGTTTTCTCCCCACATCCACAACAAAGGGGAGGCAGCAGTGCCAGTTGCAATGACAGTTTGGAGGGTGGGGAACAATAGAGGCAGAGCCTCCGCGTTGCTAGGCTGAACTGCTTTCTCACAAGGGGAATATTTGTTCAGTTGCTACTTCTCCTTTAGGGCTGGCCATCCCTCAGAATTTACATTGCTTTAACAAGTGGTCTGATGCTGCTGCAATTTGTGTATGCCCCATCGTAGTGCTAGAGCGACCTAAGTCCCAGCTTTGTGCAAGGGGAAGCGCATAATTGCACTGCCCAGGAGAAGCCTCATGCAGGAATTGCGGGAATCACAATTTCTTGCCTGCTTGCCATGCTCCTGCAGGGAAGTTAATTACTGAAGCAATTTATGATGCAACTCGCTGCCCCCCTTCTGCAGCACCTCGGAGCTGCTGCGTAGCTTGCTGCAGCTCCTTGCATGCCGACCAGGCCCTCAGGGCGCCCACGTTCACACCTGTACCTGCTGGCAGCTGCACAGCCAAACCCACAGCTGCACCACTGCCCAGCGCTGCCTCCTCCAACATCTGCCTGTCCCTCGGATAAAAAATTCTTATGTGTCCTGAAAAAATGCAGCACTATAGCTCGGAACAGATCCGAATGTGACTGCACTCAAGAAAAGAAAATCAGCAGAAGCTATTTATTTGGATGGTGAAACAACATGCCCAATGAGATCACCTTCACTGACCTGGCATTAGATTAAGCACAATGGAGGTGGTACTCCAGGGCTCATGGTACGCCAGCACTAGGAAGAAGTTTCCCCTACTGTCAGGTCATTCCATATACTCACCTGCAGCATTTTTGCACTGCCCTTTGAAATAACCAGCACTGATTTGGGCACACCAGCGCGCTGAGCTCTGTGATGACCTGGTCCAAAAAACTCTCAATGCACAGTAACGAACCAGAGTGACGGACTGCAGCAGCAGTTTGTAAGGCGCTGGTTCCCAGCATCCACTCCTCCTTTGCAGCAGCGTTTCAAAGCTCACTCTCTGTTCCAGCGGATAGGATGCGGTGCCCATGGCTGCTCCCTGGCACCCTGCCCCACCGCGCTCTGCCTTGGGCATGTTGGCCGAGAGCTGCGGTGCCGCTGGCACAGTGCGGTGGAGCAAGAGGCAGCCTTCTGCATGCTCGAGGGAGGAGACACTGTTCTCATTGTTATTTCTCTGTCCACTGAAAAATATATTTCTTCAGTTGAAAACACTTGTAAAATGTAGTTCTAATAATTGTTAGGTAGGTAAGTGAATTACATTTGTGTGTTTCCATGGTGACTGATAATGTAAAATAATTAAGTATGAAGAATAATGAGGAGAAAACTACTTCCTCTTTTTAAGGATTAGGGGCTTACAAATTGATTCAATCTAGCTATTTTTAGTGCATGTAGCCTTTGCACAGAGTATTAGAAAATTATGAGTAAATCAAACTAGATTGTATTAAAAGGCCTTCACATTGATCAGGAGACTTTCTTTAACTGCTGCTGCTGAGAAAATTAAAAAAAAAATCTTTCTTAAACTTGTACATATGTTAATATAAATTCTGTGACATTTTGCACTAAGTACAGCTTGTTTTCTGCATTCTCCGAGCAATACTCGATTTCTCCTAAGCAGGAGCACTCCATTTGTGCAGTACTGAAGACAAGTGCTCTCCTATGTACAAGAAGGACATGTTCTGCACAAACTCTTTCCTGGAATATAGTTTAAATAAAACTTCTGGCTGAGGTGTCTCAGAGATATAAACGATTTCCCTGCAACACCGATGTTATCTGTATGTCCTGTTCACTACAGGTAGACAGCTTCTGGCTAAGGAGGACAGACCTGGTTGGTGCACAAATAGCTTTCTTTTCCCCTCACAGTATTTTGTACCGAAAGCATAGAAATAAGCAGCACGGGATGAATAATGAGAAAGCAGCTAATAGCACTAAAATACGTTTTCAACTGAACTTTGAGTAGGACTAAATGCCTAAAAGTGCTGAGAACAGGAAGATGAGAGGAAAGTGCTCTTACCCTAAGGTGGATAGAGGATGCTCTACATTAAAAGTCAGGAGCCAAGAAAAGAGAATAAGAAGCAGATGTTTTTTCTTCACTGTTCTAGTAATTTAACAACATTCATAAAGCACTGCAACAACTTCTCTTGCTATAACGATATTTTAATTTGTGATGTCATTGATGGTTGTAGAAGTACCAACTTCTGGCTTAACTGAAAAAGTAGGCAAAATTTTCCATTCTCTGCCCACCATAGAGATGCCAAACTCCACTAGTTTTTGTAATGAGCACTTTATTGTCATGATCACATTCAGAATTGGCATTTTATGTTCGTTTTTGCAATGCTTTCAGGACATTTCTAATATGTAAGTTTAAACTACAAGGAAAACAACAATTGCATTCTCACACAGACTAATGTTCTGATAACCCCATAAAATCGGTATGGATGGGGTACTGGCATAGAAGGTGTAAGCAGTGAGATAGCAGAGAGAGGGTCCCCCTTCTTAATTTTGGAAAGTCTGTAAAACAGACTGTGCCCACAGCTGGCTCTGGCTTAGAGAGAGGAAGGTATAAAAACAGTTGCATATATTTATCCCCCTTCTTAACCAGTTTATAGTTTATTTACTCCAGTTTGGATAACCTGAGGTAAACAGAGCCAATTTCCAGTTTTACTGCTGAAAAATTCTTTAATGTTTGCTGACAGCCTGTCCTTCTGTTGGGCCACCAGGCAGGCTTGTAACTGCCAGAGTGCAGTGCCCTCTGCTAGACCTTTCCCATGCTCACTCCAGGGCCTACAGTAAAAATGGTAGAGGGGCCAGAAATAGCAATTTTCCAGTTCCCAAGCACTCCCCAAAACAAACGCCTCATCAGAATCAGAGGTATCCTACTTCTCCTTACAGGCGGTGGGTACCATGAGGGTGCATCTCAACAAGCTCATGTTAGGCATCCTGCACAGCTCTGGAAACAGCACCATGAGGTAGGAGAATGGAGGGATTCAGACAGTGATTTGTGGTTCCAATAGGCAGAACTAGCTTTAACAATCAATAGTGCTTTGTAGCACATGTGAAGGGCTATGGACTTAATCTCTACCAACAGTGTTTTTGTATAAGAGCAATGGTCAAAGCGATTGTAAGTATGTGGAATTCGCATTTTTGGTGGGCCTTTGTTTTGAGGATCTACAAGCATCCTTGCAAGCACTTTTGAATTCCAGAGTTAGTCGGGGTGGAGACACCAACCTCTCTACATCTTCAAATTACAGGCTCAGAACTTTAACAGCTACTACTTGGATTCAGACTCAAAGCACATGTGTACACTTTTTTTTTTTTTTTTTTGGATAAAAAGGCAGCCTGAGATGATTTTTAAATGGAGGAAGCAAACCCCTTCAAACAAAAGGTAATGTATTCTCAGTAAAGGAAATAAAATTAGAAACTTACCAAAAAACAAGTGTTTCTAGAAATGAGATTCCAACATCAGATGCACCAACCACCACAATTCTACTGTTGATGGACGTTTTAGATTCCGTTATTAACTTTCGATTTATGTGGTTCAAAGAGTAACTCAGCTGTACAAAAAAAAAAAAGAGATGACATAGTGACATAGATATACATTAAAAATAACTGGAAAAGTCTGCTAAGAATTATTAAGCTATCAGCACTGTGCTGCCTTGCACTCATACAAAACTTATAGGTCACTGACATGACTAACATCATGATTTTCCCATGGACACCACAAGATAATACAGTAGATTAAAGGTACTAAAATGATGAAATGTATGCATCTTTAATAGGTCACAAAATTAGTAGTGCTTGATGTTCTGGCTTCTCTTGAAAAAGACACTATAGAGTCTTTTAAGGTTTAAAAATACTGTCTCTTCTAGAATTTACCACCATTTAGTTAATTCCTGGGGCACATATTTACATGATGCTGAGATCATTTTTGTACCTTCTGGAGCAATTTTTACTCCTGCTGTTTCATTTATGGAAATGCTTTTACTTGTAAAATCATTAGAAAGCTGTGTCTTGAATGCCTTAGTTTTCAATGTGCTAGTTAAATACACAATCTCTTTCAAAATATACATATATATTATTAAACACAGAACAGCTACACCAAAAGCCAGGCTGTCATATGTGTAAGCTACTATAATGTCACTGAGATGAATACCCTGGCAAAAATCTTGCCACAGAGTTTTAGTTAATACCTTCTCAGTTTTCCTTCTCCTGATGCATATACATGTACTGCATACATGTTTAAGACAGTTAATTTCTGGTATTTTCATTGTAACTGTTTCTTTAGGTCTCCTGAACTAACTGAAAGATTCCCAAAAATATAAAAGAGAGTCAAGAGACAACATTGCATTTGACATTTATTTTTTCTGCCCCAACCTATATTTAGTTTTCAAATTTTTGATGAAAGACAGGGAAACACTTTCCGTCTTACAGCACATCTCTGCTTTTTTTCTTATTTATTGCTTTGGGTTATATACCTTCACATTTCACAGAATGAATAATTATAGATTTATGGATGCACTGAAGGGAGAAATAGAAAACTGTGCTACTTTGTCAGCCACTTCTCCTATATATTTCTGCAGTGTCACTTAAGGAGGAAGCAATGTAGGACTTCTAACAGGTTTTCCTCTATTACTAATAGGATACATCAGGTTAATAAAATTAAGCCCTCTAAATTCCTCCTATAAAATTACAGTAGAAATATTCGCTATATATTAGTCGACAGAGTAACTCAATATATGAAGAATAAGTACTTTATTTTAAAGCTATGGTAATGATGCTGGCCTTCTCAAGAAGAACATGGCATACTGAGATCCCCAGGCAATCTGTTATGCTATGTCTTTGCAGTGGAGACCTACAGATGAGATTTCAGCAGTCTCGCTACAGAAGCTGTATACCACACTAGAGTGCTCTGCCACATCTTAAGATGACATCTTAAGGCAAGATTATGGGTCAATTATTTGCAAACCGTCATCACTGTAGAGGAAACAATTTAAGACTTGGCAATTAAATGTGTTCTTTGGGCAGGCAACTTCTTCTGTTTGTTTGTTGGTTTTTTTTTGTTTGTTTGTTTGTTTTTTTTACTGCCAGATAAATGTTCTTCTGGCTGTAGTTCTTCACAGTGCAATGATGACATCCAGTGGTGAGCCAGATTCATCTCTGAGATGAGTGGGCTGAACTCCACTGAGAAAATTCTAGAAGATACCTTAGAAAGTATACCGGCCCACTGTGCTGCTTATTGGGGAAGTTGGGAGTGTGAAGCTTGACACGTGCCCGCAGTCTCATGCAGCCCCACACCGAAGAGCCATAGCCAGGACTGAGCACATAACGGTTGCAGTGCTGCCAAGGCTGACGATACGTAGGGCATCTGCAGCTTTCTGTGATCCAGTGCAACTTTCTAATCCAAAGCCTGTGCTTTCTAACATGGTTAAACACTCCTTACAGCAGGGTTTGCCAATAAAAAGAGTTTGATCATAAATGAAGATATAACACTTCCACATTTCAGAAACTGAACAAACCTTATATATTGCACTGAAAACATATGTTGTTGTTAAAGATTTTCAGAAACAAGAAGAATAGATGAAAATTATTAACGCAGCTAAAAGCACTGCTTAAAATAAAACTTGCGCTATGCTTTTATAGCATACTAAATGGGTAAGCCCTGACTGCAACACCTAGCATTATTCTGCAAGGGCTGAGATGGAGATCTCATGGCACCACAAATACGTGCTGAGGGTGCAGTGTGTTCAGACCCTGGGGTCTGTGAACTCTGCAGTCAAGAGCAATGAAAGGCTTTTTTAATTTTATTTTATTTTTAGCTGTGCACAGATTAGCAAATTTCTAAAAAAGCAATGCCTTCTGAAGGAAAAATTATCAGCGATGCTTTTGCTGAAACATGGCTTTTAACAAATCCAATAAAATGGTAAGAAGAACATGAAGAGAAACTTCTTCTAATGTGTCTAATCAACCAAAATAACTAGACAGGAATGTCGGCCACTAATAGGATAAACCCAAAAGACCTTACAGCAATGCCAAGTTCAAATATCTTCCACTGCAGTGCTGTTCTTTTTGTTGTTGTTGTCATTTTTGTTTTGTTTTTTAATGTACTCCAACAAAGAAATATAAAGCAGTAATACAGTTTTCTAGGGAAGAGTTGTATCTAATTTATGAAATGGCTTCTGTATCAATGATACAAAGGCAGCATATGAGTAGAATATAACCGTTTTTGTTTGCCACACAATGGCCCCAATACCAACAGCTGTCATGCTTCAGAAATCACCTTTCTAACAGCTAAGTACACTAAATGGCCCCAGGGAGTAAGGAATTAGGTGGATTGGTCCCATAATACCACCTTATTTTAACAAAATGTCAGGACAAATGACTACATATGTTCCCCAGAGGAACAATCAGACATCATAATTGATAGGTCAATAGCAAAATCTAACTTGTTTACTTTGTATCCAATTTATTAAATAAAATAACAATCATTAACTAATGTGAAGCAAAAAACAATTATTGCCATTGTTAGAAAAAGCACACATAGCTCAGAGAAAAGTATTTTCTTTGATTATCAAAATGAGATTTTTTTTTAATTTATTTTTTTCCCTTCTACTCTCCTATCTGACAGGCTCTGCCATTGCACCACCTGTCACATTGCTTCCACCTGGGAGGGCAGAGCACCCACCTACAGCTTCAATTCCAGCTGCTGACAAGGGCGGCTTCTCTTGATTAGCCCATGGGGGATATGTCTCCATGTGGACCATCAGTGCCATCCACTTAGAGGCCTTCAAACTTTACTTCCATTAAAAATGCGTATGCATTTCTCACAGTGCTCCACTGAAAACACAAATCCTGCATGTAAATCATGTCTTACTCATCATTACATAGTATATGTTCCAGAATAAGAAATTTTACAGCATTAAAAAAATCACACATCCTTCTACACTAAGTAAGCAGTGAAAAAAAATAGTAATTTGGTTTTAGTGAACACGTTTGTATGCACTTTTTCCTCCCCACTTCCAAAGCAGGCGAAGCAGCATCATACATCCACAAGGCACGTTCAGATCTCTCGTCTGGGTAGCCATCCCGTTTGCATAGTGCCTGGGAATGTATTAATTGTACATTTACTCACAGTATACAATGGTAGTACAAACTCAGATGGAGAGTATTTTGTAGTTTCTTTTAGTTCTCCTTTTAAGCAATGGGCCCTGGGCTATTTGTAAGATATATAAAAATGTTTATTGCTATTGTTTTTAAAATAGGTCTGGTTTTATATCAAATTCCACCTTCATTTAAACAGAAACAATGGAAACCGAACAAACAAGAATGAAAAGAAGTTGGACAGAGCTTTGACAGAAAAGGAGCAGTGGGATGTTCTGAATTGGGTATTGGTAAATACATCCTAGTAAAACATCCCAAGTGTGTCAAGGAGAGCTATTGCAGCCACTGCTAGAACTGTTCATGCAAAGACTCCATAAAGCTGCAGAGTCTGGACTTGATTTTATTACACGCTGAGCACCTGGGCCTTATCCAGCTGAAAACAATCAAGTGTTTGCTAAATGTTAAGTATGTGAGAGTGCCACTGAACTCAGAAGGCCTGACTCTTGAGTTCGGGGCACTACTAGGTAAGCATGGAACTGACTCACTTGTGTGTTTGGCACCTTTACAGACCCTTTATTACTCCTGGAGGTAACAGTGCACCACCCGGGCAGACCTCCAGCAAGGAGCACCTTCCAGCACTGTTTTCTGTGATTCCACACCTGTATGCAAAGCTTTTGTTTTCACTGAGCACTTGCCACTGAGAAATCAGAATAACAGTTACTGCCATGCAGGATCTATGTAACTTGAAGTCTGCTACTTTAAAAAGCATCAGAAGGAGTTAAAAATTCAACAAACCTGTTCCTGGATCAGTGCTGAGATCAGCAACAGTGGCAGGCAAACAAGAAAGTGAACAAACAGACCTGTTTTAATTTCAAGCTCCATTTGATTCGCGAGAAAAACAAAGAAAAAAAAAAAAACAATGCAGTCTGAATAACTTTTTAATTCTAATTGTTTTTTAAGAAGAACCTTTCTTTAGTAACTTGGTTTTACTAACCAGATAAAATGTAGCCATTATATAACATTTTTCATCCACAGCCCTCAAAGGCCTTTATGAATGAAGTCAGTATTATTACATCAGTCGTCATGTGAGGAAACTCTGATCTTCAGCTTCTAGAAAAAACACAAATTATACATTCATGATCATTCCTATGACAATCCCTATGATTCCCTTTGAAACCAGGGATTCACTGTCGAACTCCAAAGAGCAGCAAAAGAGAGCAGACATGGACACACGTTTAATATCCTTGCAGAACCATTGCTACCATGGTAAGAAACTGTTCTTTTTTCCCTTTTAGCATTAACATTTGGCTTCCCAGCCCAAAGAGGGCTGGACAGTTTGCACTTGCACAAAGATCTCATGATTGCTGCTCAGCTTAAAAGAACAAATGACTAAACTCTAAATGTTGTCATTTTCAAAGAGAGTTCAGTTCTCCCCCATGTTAGTTGAAGAAAGTGATGTGCAGGAAGGCACAGGAACTGCAGCAGAGCCACTCAAGTGCGTAAAATGGGTTTGCAAGTGGACAAAGCATACAGCTGGCTCTCAGAGTTAGTTTCCCCAGATTATAAGATAAAGAAATCAGCTTTACAGTGGTCAATGCTCATCGGTTGTTTTGAGAAAGTCACTAATGCTCTGCTGGCAATTCTTGCTTCCCAGTTCATCTGTGTCTACTTATTTTTATCCCACAAGTATTTGGAGGGGAGAGGAAAAGCAGGCAATGAAATGGAAACCTTTTTGACAAGATTAACAAAAACACAAAAATGTAGCAATATTTAGGAGCTTCAGCCTGAAATACCTTCCAGATATTATATAGTTGGACTCTCAGCATAAATGTGGAAATACAGGAGGGGCTGGACTGGATGGCTTTCAATTCTGTATGCCAAATTCATATAAACCATCAAAGGTCTATTACACATAACATCTAGAAGCTATACTGATTTTCTCCAAGGAAGGCTCTAGCTGTGCCTGAAGCTACAGCAGCAAAACTGGAGTTCACAATAACCATGTAGACGCTACTGATGCAGTGCTGGAAGGTTCTCTCCTTGTCCCGCTTTTTGTAAATCTTTGCAAAGAGCTGACCTCTGTAGCTCAAGTCCATACAACAGAGAAGTGCAGACAGCCAGTCACTGGATAAAGGACTCCGATGAGAACGCTCTGACTGTACACAGCTTGCACAGAAACACCGAACTAAGTAAAGAATCCTAGCAGTTAGAATTACTCTGGAAATAGCAACTGGATTGGATGCTGGGCCAATGTGTAGGGGCAGGTAAATTATTGCACACAGCTCACCAGTGCTGCTAGCTTATCCCAGTGTCTCATTGCAACTGGCACTGAGCCCCCTGCTGCCCGTCTGCATGGAGATGGCTCTCCTCTGGAGAGGCAGAGGCACTTCGGGGAGATGCCATGGAAACTATTCTGCCGAGCACCTCCCTGGCACTTGCACCGCGCTGGCAGTTGCAGTGGGTACCAACAGCTTCCCGGTGTGCACCCTTGTGCCATGCTCCGTGGTGTCGGCGATAAGCCTCCACAGTGCAGGGGCTGGGGGGCCCAAGGAAGCAAACTTTCACCTGCATTTTCCCTGTGGCCCACGTGCCTCCTGGCAGGGGTAAGAGCAGACCTGCTCTTGCAGCGCAGCTCTGCTTTTCCACGGATCAGCAGCATAAATAGTGGCAGTTCCCCTGAATTAATCCGTAACCAGTAACAGCTTTCTTGCCTTCTCACCAAGGAAGAATAGCCCTAGTTTCTCTATTTGTACAATTTAGTGTACCAGATGCCCCAGGCACAACTGCAGGAAAGCCAAAAAAGTCCTTCAGATTTGCTGGAGACTGTATCCGCAATTCAGCTGGTGCAAACCACCTCAGAAATTGAGCACCCAGGAGCACCTGCCTCACCATGATCCTGCAACAGTGACCCTAAGGAAGTCATAACCCACACCTTTAAAGCAGGCAGATGCTAAATAGCAAAGATTTCTTTTAACAGCCTAAGACTGCAATAAAATGCTAATTGAAAAACATGAAAAACGTGTGACAAATAATTTAGATGTTGAAAATTACCGTAGAGAATAGTTTGTAATAACCATGTTACCAATACGATTAATTTTGGTAACGGACATCTTTAAACAAGTTACTTGAACAAATTTCTAAGACATCTGAACACTAGCACAATAGCCAACCCAGCTTTCATTGCTAATCATACAGTCCTTGATTTCTAAGTGTTTTCTTTACCGTGCATTTCCACAGAGAAGAGGCAGAAGTTTCCTTCCAAGTCCTGGTCCCACAAGCAGGTACCTGAAGCTTGGTCCTGATCACTACTCTGCACCAAAACCAGAGCTGTGGCGCTCTGCCCTCCTGCACAGAGAAGGCTGGAGCCCAAAGGGTCAAAAGAGCAATCAAATGCTTCTCAAGTATCAGAGCTGACAGAATTCCTCAAATCCTGCTTTTAGTGGCATAATTATCAAACATCTACTAAGTCACTCTGACTCCAAGGTAAATAAAGTAGATTGAAAATGTAGTCATTTTAAAACTAATTTGTTACCAATAATTTCACAAGAGAAGTTGGAGTCTAACAGTCTGAACCAAAGCCATTTGAAATTAATGGGATAAGAGTCATTTATTCAAATTGGCTCTAAACATAAATGGATATGGAAAAATACTTTCCTGCACTAGGACCAGGGTCTCAGCCACAGACCATCATTAACTTAAACAACGTTTCGCTAACTTCTCAGGTTTTTTTTATTTTTTTATTTTTTTATTTGTACATAGTTCTTGTGCCACCACAATGCACACCAACTGTATTACCTTCATGTAGAATAAACAAAGTAAATTAAAATTAGGATTTACCTATAAACAGCAAAATTATAGGCTACTGAAAATACCACTAGCCTTTCCAGACCTTACAAGGTTTTTTTTTCCACAAACACAGAACTTTCTTAAGCTTTGATTTTAAGCAAGTCCTGCTTCACCTCTCTGTTTATAAACTGTGAAAGCTAAACATCCCTGACAGGACCTGATGGCAAAAATCTCTCACTGATGGCTGGCTCGGGAGGGTTTCCCTCTGGGGATTTCTCTTGAGAAAAGTAATAATATGGCTGTTAATAACAAGTACCACTAGAAAACCACCACAGCACATCACAACTTCTATGATACCCATTTCAAAACAGGACTGTATATGCTCTGGGAAGGGAGAAGGCAGAACCATTTCTGTCCATCGGACCTACTCCACACACAGGCTCATGGCACATAGGTAGATTTTTCCTGAAGTACTGAGTTCATTGAAGAATGTAAGAGAAGTATAAAATTAAGAGCTTTAAAACATAAAATCTAAAAGACAGGCAAGCATCACATTTCACACTGAAAATAATAAACACAATTACTAACAGTATGAAGATACAAGGGGAGATTGATGCGCAGCTTACTGCAGTAGAGTCATGTTTTAGTGACAACAGCTGTGGTTCTTCATTTTGTAATAAACAACATTACCTTTCTTTGGGAAAAAACATCTATTTCCCTCCTTGCAAGTTGCAATTATACCACTTCCAAAGTCTTTGGAAATGTTTTGAAAAGGCTTGAAAACAAGTCTGACCTGTTTTTAAGCACAAATTACTATTTTAGTTTGCTGCAAATGTCATTAACACCTGTATAGTACTGACATCATGCTTTCAAAATAAAGATAGGTCATCTTACTTTTAATTTCACACATGCACATAAGTGGTAAACATTCAGAGCATTCCTGTTAATGATGCCATCTGGTGCCTCCCATAATTGTGTAATATTCAGCCTTCCAAACAAGATGTAATGGCAGCAATACACAAAACTCACTGACATTTACAGTAAGGAAATTTATTATCAGCCATCAGTTCAGAATGGCTGTGTTTGCATGACTACTGGTGCTAGAAAAATCATCACCTTCACCGAGAAAGTGGAGGTACCATAAATAATGGATTTGAATCCATGCATATGCTACAAAAGCATTAAAAATTCATTACTCAGGCACAATAGCATCTTAAGCAACAGTTACTTCTTTAAAAATTAATACTACTTTCCTGGTTAAATGAAAACTACATGCCAAGCCTTTGTTTTTAATATCAACGTGTTCACATACAAATTATATTATGTAGGAATGATTGTATTTTTACTTTGATCCGTCAATCTTAACATTTAAAAAGCAGGGAATTCTCTTGCCCATTTTACTTAAGCTTTTTTTGCTACATTCATTCTCTTTTATCTTAACCGAGGCTTACTGATTTAAAAAAACAACAAACAACTTTCATGTTTTAGCCACTTTCAGTATATTCCACTGCCTCACTCCAATCCATATAGAACAAACTGAGCCAAAATGAAATTTCCTATTGCTACAGATTTTCTACGAAGTCAAAATACATTTTAGGGGAGGGCAGGCAGCTATAACGTAAAATAGCAAGAACAGTTTTTCTTAACCACTTTTAGTAATTCAGCGCACTTTCAATTTTTATTACTGAATAATGTTGAAGGGAAGACATCACAGAACTATGGCTAACTTTTTCTGTGGTGGGACGCAGCACCAAACCCACTGCTGTACAGGTAATCTTCCCCCTATAGTCATTTCCTGGACATCACTCCAGGAACCCTGGCAACACTCAAGCCTTGAACAAGTTCACAGTGGACTAGCTCAGCAAACTCAAGACTGGATTGAGCACCTCACTCCGTGCTTTTGCCTGTCACTCCTTCACTCACTACTTCTTGTCCCAGTTTAGACATTTCCTCTAATGCACCCGTAGCATGACTTGAGAAGTACAAAATTACCCGAGAAAGATTTATTGTGTATGTTACTTTAAAATAGATTTATACAATGCTGTGCAGACTTCCACAACATTCAATTGTTCTGCCTTCCTTTTACAAGCTATAGCGCAAGAAACAATTCCGAACTGTGCAATAAAACCTGACAGCTTGAATGATACCATGAAATAAAAAATATATAACAAACCCAATAGCATGAATAATAATGATCAGGCAGAAACAAGTAAATAATTTGACAGATGTGTGACATTTTTTTCTTTGTTGTGGATCAGTTATTCTTGTTAATTATATCACCTATTCTTCCCTTTTATTGATAATTACATGAAGCAGATGGATAACAGAATGCTCCCAGATGGTGAGAAAGCAAACAAGTTTACAAATTGTTTATTTATGAAGATATCATTAAAAATTATTTCATTATCTACAGTTTTCTACTCCACCAACAAGTACAGGCACCTTAAAGGCCAGCAGCACTTCATAAGATATTTAGTATTCTGCTGTAACCAACTGCTTTTTAACATAACATGACTGAAATGACTGACAGATGTGCAAAACACAATAATAATCTAATCTGTTTTAACACTGTGGGAATTAAGATTTTGAATCTTTGGATCTTCTGCCAATTGGCGCTTCAATGCTGTTTACTGATTCTGAATACAAAAAATCAGAGATTTCTTTTTGATTTGGAACAGCTGTAGAAAGTGTTTGATCTAATGAGCAGACAGGAGCTTTTTCAGGTCTGTGTCATGAAACTCTATAGCTTGGCAGATGTATGGCCTGATGCAATTTTGAGCTAATTTGTGGAACTTCTGATATGCTTGCTAGAGAAGGGCAGGCTTAACAGCCATCCCAAAGTCTGGGTACTTCCAGGATTAAATGCAAATAAGACCATTAGCAACAGTGTCATTCCAGAGGGCTGCAGCGGGAGACTAGGGAGTATAAGGCTGCCCCCTCTGTGCCTTCTCAGTAAATCCTCACCTGATTTATCCCAATCTCTTCAGTAAAGGGATGCAAGATAGAGTTTTGTAGGATCAGACACAGAAAATCAGCAGCAAAATGTATTTGCCATCTCAAGGAATGCAATAAAAACACACACTATCATTAGTGACTATTACAGGAAGATGTTACTATGGTCATAAGAATTTTCAGCCCTTTAGAAAATGGACAGGCACTGCTTGGGAAGCGTCGGGTCTTCTGAAGCACAAGACGAAGCAGCACAGAGTCGTGATTTAGGAGCAACAGTGAAAAAACCTGTGGTTGCCTTAAAACCAGCACAAGGCTTTAATAACAAGGACAGGAATCAGAGAAGAGGAACAGAGTGTCTAAAGTCTGTATTTCTTCAGAGTCATGGCCATTTTAACCACGAGCAAAGAGGCAACACAGGCCAAAGCCTGTCTCAAACCAGAAACAATACTGAATGAAAGGACAAGGCGTGAATGGGGTGGCTGGATAATTGCAGTTAAACAGTTGCTTGGTTATTGGTAAGTTATGTTTTCATATGATAAATTTCTGCATTAAGAGCAAATATCTCTACCTTACACCAAGCTCTCCAAGAAAGACTACAGAAGGAAGGACCCATGCTGTCATAAACACCATGAAACCCAGTTCATTCTGCTTGCTAGAAGCAGGTGTGAGCATGCCAGGAGTCCATACAGAGTAGCACATAGGGTTTTCCTCTTTTCTCTTTTTCCAGACTCTGGAGTAGACTAGAGCTTTGACAGAGGGATGAGGAGAGCAAGTTATTACAGACAAACAACAACTTCTGGTGCTCATCTGTCTGTGACAACTGATCCAGACCTGCAGGAAAACCACCTCTCTTCTGCACAGCCAGGATCCTACCGGACTGGCAACACATGCGAATTAGCTGAGGGCAAAGCTTTCCTGATTTAGATCACTGCTTTGGCTTCTGGCTTTGGAGGAAGGAAACAGGGAAGAGAGTCCTTGCAGGTCCTCGTTATCTGTACTTGGTCACTGTTAACAAGTGAATCTCTTCAAGGTCACAAGCAGGCTGGAACGTATTAAAGAGAGACACAAATTGATTGAGCCCCCAGGCTCCCACTGAGCACTCTCTCTATGATACTAAGCCACTAATGGCCTACAGAGATATGTATGCACAAATCAAGAGCTGTGCTCAGACACCGAATGGCTGAGCTGCTGAGCCCCAAGCTGTTACTGGTGAAAAATAAATTTTGCAGCAAGAAAAAGAGAGAGACAGCTCAAAAAAAGGCTGGGACAAGAGGAGGGCAAAAAGCTGCAAAAGCAGTAGATGAGAAGCAGATGTTGATGGCTAGATATCAAGGGGCATTTTGTGGGTATCAAAGCAAGAATTTCATTACAATTATCTCCATCATAACAGAGATACTCAAGCAATTAATTAGGAAAGGCAGAATTTTCAAGAAAGAATTGAAAAAGAATTGAAAAAAGAATTTTCAAATGAAAATTCTACATTTTCAAAATCGACTTAAATTACAACACAGAGATTGTAAATGGCATGTGAAAAAACTGCCACCATTGCAGAGCTACCTACAACAGGAATTACAATAATAACCAGTCCTTCAGCTTTCAGGAACAAAGTGGGCTTGTGCTAATTTCAGAAAGAAGTGGGTTTTGTTTGTTTGTTTGCTTGTATTTTTTAACATAAGAAGGAAAACTCACCTCAATTAAAAGAAGCTTAGCAAGCCAGAAGAAACATGTGAAAAAGACAGGCGGAGCTGTCTCAACTACTTGGAAGTCCTGCTTGCCCAACGGTTTTAAGACCCTGCAAGTTCCTGCCATATCTACACAACAGCTTGGGAAAGATCTTGTTTAAAACCATCCTAACAAAGATGGTAAATGACATTTTCTCCTTACTGTTATTAAAGTGCTTGCCTCAGAAAGTTTCCCACTACTTCCTACTCCAGCCTCTTCTGCCTTTCATTTTTCCCTCTCTCTTCTCCACACTTTCCTTCCAACATTCTTTTTCATTTCCGTTTTACCTCACTTTATAGCCTGCTAGCATCTCTCTTCCATGACCAAAATGTGTCTCGCTATTTTTAGAGGTGACTATTCTCAACCTTTCCATTTGGCAGTTATTCTATCAAGGAGTTATATGTAGTATCTTGCTGCTTGCAACAGGAATTGTGCCTTCTGTTTCTGTCTGAGCACACTTTTTGATTGCTAAAATAATGTAGAGGTATAATAATCATGTGCCTGCTGAAAGCTAATTATACTAATTTTATAAAAATACACCTCGTTTTATTTGCAACTTAGCTGCAGGATTTTGCAGAGAAGAGTAGATTATTGATTTGCATCAATCTTCCTTTCTGCAACATTAAAGAGAGGGCAAATGCCTTAGGCCTGGCTACTTGCCAGAGCTAACAAAACATCCAAGATCTGAAAGCAGCAACAGCTTTTTACTTATACTAGCACATGCAGTCCCCCATGGTAGGTTACCTCTTAAATTATAAAGCTTTCCCAACTGATGCTGGCCAGAGGTCATTTCTTTCACTCAACAGAAGAGTCAGTTTAGCTTTGTATGGTTTCAAATTCTTGGTATTTCAGAAAACTATAGGCAGCAGTACAGGACTAGCTTTATCCTCAAGTTACTGCCTAGGGATCAACCCCAGATGTCAGTTTTGATAGAACACAGTCTGTCAAAAATCTATAATTAATGCTGGTGCATATGCATGGATACTTACATGGTGCTAACTTTTTTTTTCCCCAGCAAAACTTTGCTAGTGAAATATTTGTGTGTTTTACTCAACAGAAATTTATTAAACATTGGAGATTTTAAACAATTATCTCACTACCTGCAACTCTCAGAAATCCTTAGAAAGAACCCAGGAATGAGCAGACACCAGTTTGCAAATCTTTTAGAAATTGGAGGTTTGTAATTTTCTATCTCCAATAAAAACACTAAGATGAGCTCTTCTAGTAGGAGTACCAGCACACTTTAAAGATAAAATAGGAAGGAGTTTAAAAAAGAAGGCTTAGATAGTTTATTCTGTATAGAAGAGGAAGGTAAGGATGTACATGCTGAGGGAAAGACTTTGTTCAACAAAGCCAAACTCAATTCAATGGGCTCAGCCATGCTCTGGATTTTGCTTTGCCAATTGCTACCTAATTAAGAATTTTGAATGTCAAAAATTACTGACTAACTGCGAAAAGGACAGCACTAAAAATATTATATGGGAACCCATCTCAGCCAACTGGAAGGTAGTAGACAGACATAAAGCTCCCTAATTATGTTTCTTTAGTAAATTACAGTCACCTACTGAGAGTATCTATCACTAATTGTTTTTTTTCATAGTATTTCAGCTTCACTAGTTATTCTTGTGAGGAGCCTCTTCACATCAAATTTTAGTTATTTAAAGCTATAAGACAGCATAAAGTGTAAGTTATTTAACCAATGAAATTTTAAGAGACTTGAATTTCAGAAACTCTTGACTGCATGAGTCCTACATAAATAAGAACTGTTTGGTAGTGAAAACAAACTTTTTCTTTGCTGATAAATTATTCCTGGTATTTTGAAGCATTTTTGAAGGTACCCTATGCATTGAAGAAAACTGACTTCGGGACTGATAAAAAAAATTGATATAAGCAATTTCTACAGAAATTGTCAGAAGCATAAAATTGTATTTTTTCACTTGGAGAGCATAATACCTAAATAAACTTACCAGGAAGTGGGAATAAATAGTAAGTCAGAACATTTAAAATGTGTTATGAGTCTGAAAGTACCACCATGGAAAAATATTGGTAAAACATAAGCATGTATTAGTAGGTAAATGTAATAGTTCAGCAATTGCTGGTTGCAATATGTTTTAAATTCAAGCTTAGAAGAAGCAATGGTAGCGCAGAAGCAGAGCTGGGATTGTAAGGGTACGGACACCATGTTCAATGTAATTAAGAAGCAACCTATCAACACGAAGCTGGTAATGCCATCCCATCTGCCAAACCCTGCATTAGCTGGCACTATGCCTCTTGCCTGCTGCTGCTTCTGTTACCCACCTGATCCTTGGAGACCTGCTCTGATGGAGCGTTTATGCCAAGCTCTTCCAGAGGATAGACAATCTGTCGTCTTGGTCGCACGGGAACCATGTAATGAAGGGCAGATGTCAGGGAATGGGCACAAGGATTCTGAAACTGAAAGACAGAGATCTATACTTCAGCAGAGAGAATGTCAGAACAGTGCATCACAGATGTCTCTTGTATGGCTTTGCAAATACAAAATTCTTAGCTCTGTTGGCTAAATCTGAGAGAAAAATCAGTAAATAAACAAACATACTCAGAGCAGAGGAATGAATTGCAGATAATTCCTGACACTAATGAAGATAATTATGAGAGTAATTACATTACTATCTCTGTGGGAATGACAGATAAACAAGTGGTTTGGTTTATGGGATTTTTCAGCACAAGTATTTTCCCCAGGAGGATATTCTTCTCCATAGTGATCATGAATCAGCTTGATTTGACCTCATTAAGCTATGTTATCTACTTACTGCTAACCTTTACTTGTTTGGCAGAGAATGGTTATGAATTTATATAAAAATTCTATACCAACTAAAATGTCAATTTCATCCAAGTGATAAATATTAATAAACTGGCATAAACTTGAAGTGAATGAAAACCCTAATGCTAATGTGACTAGCATGGATCATTAGAAGTAGCTTTATTCCATTTATTATGGTATGACTGGCTCCATCATAACTTATGACACGAAAAGGAAAAAAAGAAAAGAATTACAGGAAATAGAGAATGACCATTAATTCAAACTAAATTACACTGAAGTACCATTCCATCCACAAAGATCGAAAAAAATGTTACTACACTGAGAACTGAGTAAAATATCACTTCTACTGCTTATTAGAAAGCAACGATGAGCTAAAGTAACTTAAAGGAACTCTAACCTGGAAATAGACCAAACTGGAATTATTAGTATGATTAACTTCTCCTTCCATCCACTGCCATTAAACTGCATTTTTGTAAGTGCCTCTGAAGAACTTGAGAACCTAATGCTACGCAAGGACATTGGTTTCTCAAGAGAGCACTTCATAGAACTCCACAAAAGTGCACACTGGAGAAGCAGAAAAATACACCCTTCTGAAAATGGACCTGTCCAACTTGTAAAAATCCCTATGTTGAAAAAGGTGACAATTCCAAAACCACATAAGTCAGAGGACTGAATTCATCTCAGTCGCCATCTAAAAGCTTGGAGCTTAGTCCAGCTAGCCATGCAGATACCCCCAAGAACTGAAGAAAGAGGTGAGCATCTCCAGAGGGCAATTCTTTCCCTCCTAAGATAGGTAGCTACGATCGATAGATGAACTGCCCTCTGCGTGCACTGTGTTTTCTCCATTAATTCTGCAAGGAGCCTAGGTGATTTGGCTGGGCTAGATACTAGCCGTAGATGGCTGCACACCAATGCATTGACATGATTGTAAATTTTACTTTGTGCTCCCTTTTCTTGCCTGACATGAGACTGATAACAATACAGACATGTGGGTATTTTTAGAAGAATCTTTTCTTCTGCTTCCACAAATTATGTTCTTGGAAATGAATCTTCTCATGCAGCATTAGGTTCTTATTTTTTTTCTGTAGCACTTGCAGAAACACATTTGTTTTCAGTAACAATGAGGTACCTAGATCCTCCTGAGTTTTGATGAAAGTCTGAAGTACCTAAATCACTTTCGAAGTACTCTTATAAGCCACTTGGATGTAGTTTTGATACTTTTCCCTTGCACATGCTCATGCTATACTATGCTCAGTGACATAATTCCTTTTTTCTTCCCTGCCCCCCAATTCATTCTGAATCTTAACAAATAGGAGTACTTCTCAAAATTCATTGTGTAGCTGAGTAGCTGTATGTGAGACAGCACAACTCATTTTGGTTCTAGTAATAAACTATGACAAGAAATATAAATTGTTAAATATAAAGGTGATATATGTGCATTATACCTTGTCATTTAATATTTGCTTGGTAACTGACATGCAAATGACAAAGACATGTCAAATGTATTGGCTTATTGAAAGCAATTAAACAGAAAACATTATGTTGGTCCTCACTTGATGAGTTGCGACAGTTCTTTGTTTTTTAACTACACGTCTAACCTAGGGGCAAGAACTTAGGCAGGACTGGGAATACTGAATGCTTGCTACCTCATCCTGGAACAGATCTATTGGGAAAGGACAGTAAAGGGCAGAAACTTGACCCTAAGTACTACAGTATATTTAATGGAAGGGACTCATACAACAAATACGAGAACCTATGGGGGTAAGAAGCAGATATACGTCACCCAGAAACAATGAGGAGGCAGCAAACAAATTATTCTTCTACTGTGCTGCTCCTGGGGCAACATACTAACGTGTGTAACTTAAGACATCTAACCACATTTAGAGAACAGTTGCCCTAGGATCCTCTAAATTTGATAGAAAAACAGACACTCACAAAGAATCATTCATCTCAGAAGAAGCCACCCCCTAAGAAGAGCTCCACTCTCTTAACAGCCTGGGTAAAGAGCCATGGACAAGTACACATCAAACTTATGGTCCTCCACACGCTTCCTGAAGATACTGAGTAAGTTATGACTTGCGTGCACTGCTAACAGCACTACAGACTAAGCCTGCTATGCAACAGATGTGTCCATGAATGCAGATTATGTGGCACAAGAAAACAAAGTACAATTTGCTCCAGGTTGCTAAGACAATTCCTGTTTACAGTCAGTCATAGAAGCAAGAAGAACAAAGTGAGCAAAGGTGACAATTTTTAATATGTAAAATGCAAACAACTTCCTTATTACCTTGCCCTCTTCATACTGTGGATAAATAGGGTAGTAAAGAGAAGATTTGTGGGCTAAGCGAAGAATCTCCTTTAGAAAGTGTTTGGTATAGTGATGAAATATTGGATTTAAGGCAAAGTGGTAAAGACGTCCATGTTCCTCTTGCTGGTGGTGGTTAAAATGAATAAAGTCTTCAATATTGTAATGTGATCGAATATACTCAATATCCTGGAAAGTAAGAAACTGGAAATCAGCAGTGATGAAACAGCTACATCCACAGTATTTTAGCAAGAGCCAATGAGTTGCTTTTTATCAATTAAGGAATTAAATAAGAATACCAAAATGAATCACAGAATGACAGAATTGAAGGGGTTGGGAGAGACCTCAAGAGATCATCGGGTCCAACCCCCCTGCCAAAGCAGGTTCCCTAGAGCAGGTTGCCCAGGTAGGCGTCCAGACGGGCCTTGAATATCTCCAGAGAAGGAGGCTCCACAATCACCCTGGGCAGCCTGCTCCAGTGAAAATGAAGAGCCTTTGAGGGTTATTCTCAATTAAAAAGCACATTGACTAAACACATTTTTCTTGGAAATCTTTTCATTGTATCAAAAACTACTATTCTATTTGTCCACCTTTATTTACAGGGAATGCATATTTGACCCCTTCACAACAACTGCTGATACAGGTTAATGGACATTCATGGGGAAGAAAACAACAAAAAGAAAAACACAAAAAACATCTCTGTTTGGCGGAGTTCAAGGCATAGAAGCCTGGTCTTCTCACAAGAATTAAACCAACAGAGGGGAATTTTACAGAAAAGAGCTGTGCAAGAAAGGCTCTCCAACAG
Source organism: Cygnus atratus (assembly GCF_013377495.2). Lineage (NCBI taxonomy): Eukaryota > Metazoa > Chordata > Aves > Anseriformes > Anatidae > Cygnus > Cygnus atratus. The sequence goes on from NC_066364.1 coordinate 120,073,826, forward strand.
ATTTCCCCTATTAAAGTGATAAGCTGGGATTTTTGCATATTTATACACTCCAGGAATTGTTGCATCCTCTTAACGCACTTAGAATAATAAACAGCTGTTTTCAAAAACAGGAGCAACTACTCCTTAGTTTAAGAACTAAGCACTACAGTTGTTGAAAGATCTATAATCTACCTTTTCAATAATATCAGAAGTCCATAAAACTAAGCATTAAAGAATGTTTATTTTCCAAGAATAATGTTCAACTTTATCTTTTTTCGGTATTCCATTAGAGCATATGTTTTTTGCTCATTTGTTTTGAAGTCAAGTGCAATTTATAAACTACTGTTGGGAAAAGAAGTTAAGAAAGGAAATCTCGAAGGACAGGTGCTACTCTTTGCAGTATGCTTAGCAAAACTGCTCACTAACTTTGGATTCTTGGGGGCAAAATAAGTAATTCCAAACACCTGGAGGCAGAATGGCTTTATGCTAAAGAACCAAAAAAGGATGCAGGAGGCATACTTTCAGAACCCATCAAACAATTTCTTGCAAATAACGGGATGATTTTTTTTTCATTTGCATGTCAATCATAGTACATGAGAAGGGAAATAATACAGTTTACATAGGAAAGAAATAGAAAGCTTAAAGAAGCATTATTTTTCACATGTATTTTCTGTTAGGTACATGTATAGTGGCAAGCACAGAACTCAGCCTTCGGTGCTGAGGGCTCATTGTTACTATTTTCATACAATAGAAACGTAGCAAATGGGGAAAATATAAATAGAATTTACCATTTCATCTCTAATGACTGAAATGCCAACTATTTGATCCAAAACTTCTGCTATGAATGCTTGTACTGGGGTCCCATCCTGCAAGGCAACAGCAACATAGGCACAGTTCCTATTTTATTATTGATCTCAATATTTTACTGTAAACGTGTATTTCGCCACATGACCACAGTTAAAATATTTTCCCAGTGCATATTCATGCACTACCCAAATTTAGCTCTTCCTAAACTCAAGACATAATGAATGCTTAGAACAGTGTTGTATATAGTCGAACTCCTGACCATGCAGAACCACACTGACTAAAGTTTAGGTTAGGTCTAGCTGCTACAGCAGTGCTATAGGCTCAGCCACTAATTTAGTCCTGGGTTAAGTTCTGATGTTAGGAAATAACATTAATTAAAATATACATAATCTTCATCAATAGCAGTATAAAATGGATTTCCCTGCAGTTGTATGATTGGTAATGTTAATACTCGCTATTTTGTCCATGTAGCATGTTCCACCGAGCAAAAATATTCTGATGTTCCCTACTGTTTCCTAAGCATATGTCTGGTTGTGTTATGGAAAGGAGAAATAGGCCCCTATCATGTAACAAAACACACTTATGTATTCATCATGCAGTCAGATGTACATGCAAGAAAAGCAACAATGAAAATCAGGCTGTGCGTGGCCAACAACAACAAAAAGTATTCATCCTGCTCCTGTCTCAGCATTTGCAGAATCACCAGAAAAAGGGGCAGTTGGTCTAGGTGACAGATCAGATTAACCATCAAGTCAGGCTGAATACAGCCTATACCAACTGCTGATACTGACTGAGTACATACATAGAGTACACCTGTTTAGAGTAACATAATAAGTTCTTGATGTATTTATCTGTATTTATCCATTCTACTGTAAACGCATTTGCAGCAAATACTCACTGGATCCCTGCGAGCCAAAGTAAATATCTTTAAGTCATTCAATATACTTTCATTCAAGCTAAGGGTTTTAATAAGCATTTTGACACCAGGTATATCATTTGTTGTTGCTCTTCTTACATTAAAGGACCTAGTAAAAAAGAAAAAAAGTAGAAGTTTTCTCTGTGACAAATTAAAGGCTACAGTTACTATGCATGTGAAGATGTCTTCCTTCCATAAGCTCTAACTACGTCTTTCTTTTCATAGCTGAAATTGGTTGCTACATGACAGTTGTTCCAAATGTGTATATTAAATTTTATTGTGTAATAACAGGAAAGATCACACACCATCTGCTTAAAACAACTCAGAAATGCTGCTTTAATTGCTACTAAACACTTACATCCCAATGCCACAAAGCAAAGACTAGCCATAGCTGTAACCACAAGGTATCGTGCTCCTGAGACTAAAAGCCAGAGACAGGAAGCAAGGAATCTTTAAAAATAAAAATAGAATCCATTAATATACAGACATGTGGAAGAAAAAAGAAAAGAAAGAAAAGAAACAAAACAAAAGAGAGAGAGGGAGAAAAAAAGAAAAATAAGTAGAGCCAACTGTCATCTTCAGATACGGAAAAAAAGAAAGGCAGGAATATCAATACAACACAGGAATTTCTCCAATAAACACCAAATGACTAACACTTGTGTTAGGCCTCAATTCTTCAAACAGTTACACGTGAGGATAAATTTACACAAATAAAATGCCTCTGCTAAACATAAGATTGCCAATTACTAATCACGTGACAGTGACACGGTATAAAAATGTTTATGCAATGTAGCATGTTCCAGCAGGTTTTTTGTACAAAAACCACCAACATGTTAGCTACAGACAGGAATACCCTGGCACCTAACTAGTTCACACACTCGGTTATAAAACATGTTCCCACCCAAAAAAGAAAAAATTTACTTCACAGTAACAATCTACAGCAGTTGATAAATTCTTGTTATCTTTTAAAGGCATCAACCCTTCCTGGTTAAACAAGACTCACATACAATTAAGACTTATGGAGTGCTGCTCAAGGAACTCAATTAAAACTTAATTTCAAAGAATTAAGAATTAATCTTTCACCCACAGTTTACAAAAGCCTGCAATTCATGTAGTATAATTTCCATTCCTGTAGTTCTTGTTTTCAATTTAAACTTGTATGTGCTATTCTTCATCCTAAGTCACATTAATATTGATTTTGTGGAATATGGTTCTAATAATATCAGTTCTAGTAACTTTAAAAATATATCCCTACATAATATATGATATGTTATGGCAAATTTCACAGCTCAATCTCATGGAATACTTTCAACTCAATTATTTGAGTGCTCAAAAGCATACAATACATTTGATTACTACATTCTGTAAGAAACCCTGCAGCTGGCATCCAAATTACGAACTAATCCTGAATTTCTAAGTGAGCTTTGGCTCAGTTTCCACACTTGTTAACACATTTCTACAGACAGCTAATTGCAAGATCAAACAAGTGATGAGGATGATGGCCAGCAAGACCAGCAATCTGGTTAACTCTGCAACCCGTGAGCACTCTATCTCCCTGCTGCTCTAGTGTGCCCATGGTTTGAGTTATTCCCCCTCCAATGGCCAAAAGAAAGCAATTGGGCCAACAATGAACTACATTTTTAGCATTAGAAAAAACAGAACACATAAAAAATGAAAATTGTTTTAAAGATGAAATAAATATATAAATAATGAAACAACCAGATCCACTGTCAATATGAAAGAGTAGGAAGGACTATCCAAGGTTTGGGCTCATTTCTTTTCCAGCAAAGAATTAACTCACTTTAGATGCCCAGTTCCTTTGACTGCTCAGAAGCCAGGACACTATTATTATTATGCCTTTTAGTGAAAATTGAAGGAAAGTACCCATTAAGCAGTTCAGCCTATGCCTTCTCATCTGTTATTTTTTCTCCTTCACTGTTAAGTAGCAGACCTATACTTCCATTTGCTGCACTCTTGCTTTTTGTGTACTTAACACTTTTCCTTACTCCTCTTACAACCTTTGCTAATCAGTATCTCATTTTGTGCCTGTGCCTCTTCTGATTTTGCCCTTTCATGTCTTCACATTCCCACCTTCTTACCCCTGTTTTCCTTTTAATCCATTTTATGTGATGTCCTTTTCACTCACATGCCTTTTGAAAGCTCTTGGTGCAAGTACAATATATTGATCTTCTACTTTTTCATAATTTTTTTTCTTCCCTCTTTTTTTTTTTCCTAAGGGAGTATCTGCTGTTGTACACCAAGTTGTGCACAGAAACTTTCTAAAAGCTTCACCTGGTTTCTTCCACACCTCTTCTGATCCTAAACCTCACTTAAAGGCTATTTTTTCCTACTTTCCAGCACAGCTGCAGGGGAGCTGGAAAATGCTACTAATGACATTATTCTGTTGTCATGGAAAGACTGGTATGACTTGGAATATGCACAATTTAATCAGAATGTTAAGGTCTTTTAAAAACCTTGATAACGAGTTTAATTTTGAACAAAATCGCAAAAGGACTCATGACTACCAATCCTACTGCTGGATTACTGAACAGCTGTGACTGAGATTAACAGGAATTACTCCAGTGGCTTTATCTTTGTCCAGCTGGATTCTTACATAATACACAGAAGCCCAATTTCATCCCATGGTAAAAGGCTTCTGCATATGTCCAAGAGTAGCTGGCCAGCTCCTGCACAGGCTATTTGTATACCATCAATGGTGATTAAGTATGCAACTAAAATAGAATTATTTCTCTGAAATTACAGAGTATTTAGCTACATTAATAAGAAACAAAAGGAAAATGTCCTACTGTGTCAAAAATTTAAGATTGGTGTTTGGGCCAGCACAGGTTTGTGATACAAATGAAGGATTGTGACAGAAGTTATAAAGACAGAGTTTCTGCATCCCAGTTTACCAATACTTCAGACTATAGAAATGTTCAGAGTAGCATAAATTTGAAAAACATGAAATACCTGATTTGACACACACAAGAAAAAGAGATAAATTAGGTAAAATAGATACTTAACAATGAGGTTACTGCTGTGTATGTTCAAGAAATACATTACTGCAGTACTCTCTTGCAAGAGAATTTTATCATGTTTCCAAGAATTAAATCTACATCTGGCTTTCAAATATCAATGCTATTCAAACCAACCCAAGTCTAAAGGGTCAAATGTGGCACCATATTTCTCTGTTGGCCTTGTTCTACAATGAAGTAGCTTGGAGAAGCTACTCATCCATAATAACGTTCATCTTCATTAAGTTAGTACCATACATTCAAACTTTAAAGGAATCCTCCTATTGCAATTTTCTTTTTACTTTACAGGAAACCATATAAATGCTGGCAGTCAGAAGACCACTTGCTTTTACATGTTTAATTACCTTATTTTTTGTTTCATTAAAAATCAAGTCACTAATTAATTTATTTTACTGAAAATATAAGGTATTTCTACACCATCTAGTATAGTGCTATGTGGAGGAACATCTGAGTAGGCTTAGAATTCACTCCACAAGAAGTGATACAGTTGCAGTAATGCTGCTGAAGACTAAGTTACTTAGCCCTGATCCTAATTGTTCCAGGCACAGTCCCGTGCTATTCAACTATACTGGTTTTGGGACTCAAGCTACCATTTCTGCAAGATGTTGTGCTGTACCATGCAGACATATCAGCTTGCTCTGAGATAATGAAGGAATATGCATCTGGTGCCAGGTTTGATGATGCAAGTATATTCCACAAAAGTAACTCAGAGTACATCATTTGTTGTCACGAGGTGCATAACTCACTTGAGCAATCCAGCACGGTGGAACACGTAAAGCTCATGGCCAAGCTGGGTAGTAAAGTAAGGGACAACACGAACAAAACTCTGGATCAAGCAGAACTCCGGCACATGATGTGGCACAAGGATGATACAGAAGTCTTTGTCCTGAAAACATTTGCAGAGAATATAGGCTCTTAGTGATCTTAATGTCAGCTTTACACCAAAGCTTCTGACTAGAAGGGATAAAATGAAAATAAACAAACTTAAAAAATGTGCTTAAAATATCCATACACTCCAAATGTTGTTCTACTTAAGACACCTTGATGCCTGGGCAGCACAAAGGAACTGATGAGCCCAACATAAACTTGGCTTACAGAAATGGGTCTTTTAGCTCCAGTAGTAAAGACTTAGTTAAAATGCTGGCATTCCCTTAAGGTCCTTCCCTTCCCTGTTCTTCTTTTCTTCCTCAGTGGAAACAGTACGCCTATGCCCACACCTTTAGGGTTAATCTATTTTCCTTGAGAGTTTTTTTTTTCTACCCTGCAATTCTGTTGCAGTGGAATTTTAAGACAATGTATGCCTGTCCGGGATCTTTTGCACATTTGCAGCCAAGTGAGACCATCAAGGAGAGCAGGGTGTCCTAAGATCCTGAACAAATAGTCAGTGTGCATGCACAGCACCATACCTTGCACTGTACACACACTAAACCTGAAGAATGTAAGTTTGTATACATACAGTGATGTTCATCTTGTCCTGAATTTGGCATTGCTGGTGTGCATGTGCTACAGGTTGCCTATTCATACAAACACACATTGTATTTGCAGTCAACTTGAGCACATAGTGTGATTAATTTTTTTCTTACTACACCTGGTAAGTAGTTACTGCACTGTATATTCATATCCTTGTTTACCTCACGTTAGCTTTGCCCTAAACACCCACAGTTTAGGATATAGACAAGTAATACAGATTCCCTTAATAGTGCTGCTTCCTATGATTTAACTCTGGTTCCTGTAATGTATTTTCCTTGATATTATTTTGAATTTAGGCACCATATAGATCTATACACAATTTTAAAGGAGTTCGAAACATTTGCTCTCTAAATTTGCATCTCAAAAAATATAAAAAAAATCCCCCATGGAACATAAACAAAGAACTTATATAGACAATACAGAAAGTCCAAAAGCAGCCAAAAACAGAAGTCAGACTCAGGGTAACTCAGCACAGTGTAGCTAGCCATGCTGCACTCCTGTGAGTCACTGAATTAGTCAGGCATCAGACCTGAGCTACTCTTGCTGACAGCTGCACTTCTGTCACACCAAGCACACACATAAACTTTAAAACTTTAAAGTATACGTACTGGAAAAAGCTTGAAAACATAATGCAAAAAATCCAGTGATCTGCAACCAAGAGCAAACATTATTACAAAAAATGCATAACAAACAGATCCTAAACATTTCAATATTTACTTCCCCATAAATGCAAGGAATCTTTATTCACAATGCTAATCAGACATTCCTGCTAACTCAACATTAATCAATTGCAGACGTCACATGCTGCACATCAGCATGTTTGAAGCATCACTATTAACAAGAACAAGCCTCAATGTCTGAAATAATATCAAAACATTACTTTCTTCACTGAATGGAAAAAATTGACTTAGATGTTGCTGACTCAAAAAATATTTCCAGAAGACTTCCATGGGCTAAGAGGGCAGCATTAGTATACAGTAAATGTTAAATGAGATTACAAAAAGTTGTTGTCATAGACCACAGTATTCCCAAGGTTTGTGTCAGTATCCATTTGGCAAACCTATCCAATGTACTTTATCAGACTAATGGCAACATCAATACTTTGAAATTGTTTCTGACCATTTAACTTCTTTCCACTTCTCACCTCCTGGTTTGGAGTAATTACACTCTTCATCCAATGGGGACAGTGAAAGGTGACATCTGAGTTTAAAAAGCCATATGAAATCTAATAATTTAATCCTATTTCTCCTGTGTTTAAGGATACCAAAGAGCTCTCAACCCATCAAATAGAGTTATGATGAAGCTTTATGAAGTATTGTTCCAAAGTACAAAATTTGTCTTCTGAAGATATTCTATACGGATATATGTTACCTAAAAATACTGATAAAACCTCTCCCCATCCAGACCTGTAATTAAAATAACTAAGCTCCCTTTAATTTCTTCACCAACAACATTACTAGATGGAAGCAGAAGTATTTTAAAAATTAATATATTTGTGATTGAGTGAAAAATGTGAAAACTAAAAATGCTAAAAATACAGATTTGATTGGTTATTATATATTCACCTATATAATTCATAATTATGACTAGTTAGGAGAATATCTAAGGGAAAGGAAAATGTTACAGCAATGTATTTTTCTATTCTTTGGTATCTGGTACCTTCTTGGTAGCAAGGAATTCAGGCACATAGGTAGGAGATTTTCCAGCGGGTTTAAAAAAGTATCAAACATCTGCAGATATATACTAGCAGTTTGGTTCTTTTGCATTTTACTTAAAATGCACTAGCAAGCCACAAAACAGCTCTAGACCTAAGAGATGGAAACATTTAGCAACTTTACTGGATAATACAAATTCCTCAGCAGTGAACTTCCCTCGAGGGCTAAGATTCAATCATACCTACACAAAAACCAAACTACTATTTCGGGATCCATGCCATGCAGGGTCAGCAGTAACTCCTTCACGACAATATTCTGAGATACAGTCAGGATTACATCATGTCATCCTCTCAGACATATTTGCTTTTCTAACGGTCAGTACCTTTTGCAAACAGGTGGATCAAGCTAGTGCAAGCTAGGGAAGGATACACGTTAAATATCTGAAAACACCATGATCTACAGACTCCTCAGTTCTGAAGAGAGGACCTTGCATGAGTGTAAATCTTAGGAGAAGACTATGGAAAGGAATGCTATCTTCTCCACAGATATCCATCTTGGAATTCAAACTGTTCCAGAGATGTCTCCAGGGAGAGAAGAAAGGGTCTGCAATGTTCAGAGATAAACACAGTGAACATATCTTGAACAGGAACAGTGGTGCACATGAAGAACAGAATGTCAGAAGTGGGCAAAGAACTGACAGATCCTTATCCTAAGAAGGACACCATGAGCAGAGAATTCAGCTGGACTACAGAAAGATTATTTCTCAACATAGTTGCAGCAGATCACTGTTTTGTATTGTTACTTTGGTGTACTGAGAGTCATTCCAGAGCAAGTCCTTCACCTCAGTATTAATTTAAAATAAAAAATTATTCTATTCTGGAATAATTGACTTGCTTCATTTTGTTTTAGTCTAGATTGTCCATAAATTAACTGTTCTTGAACAGACTTCCTGCAACATGATTATTCTTTTGTATGTACCAGTGTTTTCATATGTATCAGTGTTTCTAAGAGCACAGACTTACAAGCACTGCACTTCTCTCTTAGATTTGAATTTAATGTTTTTTTAGAAAAAGAAACATCCAATTTCAACCAGCATTTTTCCACCAAAAGTAACTTGCTAATTTTTGTCCCCATAGTTCTATCACAGGTAGGAAGTTCTAGCTGGAGGTTGAAAATTTCAGTAAGTTATCAGTGAAATTAAAAAAAAAAAAAGAAAAGAAAAAAGAAAAATCTAACCTAGTTCCAGCAGGTGCTGTAACTTTCAGATTTGTCCAAAAATATTACATTAAAAGTTGTCACTAAGATTAGGAAAGCAGTAACTATTCATCCACACTCACCTAGTCTCATACTTCTCATCAATACAAAATAGACGAATACAGACAGTATTTGAAGGTCCTCTGTACACTGGATGGAAAGTATCTTTTTCTTCAGTCTCAAGGAGGGGTGATGCTGAGGCTTTAAAATCTTTGTGTGTGATATAATCTAAAAGCAGTTCAGTATGGGAAATGGTAATCACTTCACCTTTCTGCAAGAATAAGAGAGGTGATCACTTAAAACATTCCAGAAGAAATTTTATTTTTTTTAAATTAAGGTCTTGTATCATTCCTATCTTAGAGCATTCCAAGCAGACATGCGGGGATGTAGTTTTTACCTGTCACCTTGACAAACACAAAAGTTTGAGGAGGTATTTTTAATACGCTTTCATTTCTAAAACACTAGATTAAAATGGTCTTAAAAATATAGAAATTGTTGCCAAAGAGCAATATATTCATAAACTAATAGTTATCTTCTCTGGAGATATTCAAGGCCCGTCTGGATGCCTACCTGGACAGCCTGCTCTAATGAACCTGCTTTGGCAGGGGGGTTGGACCTGATGACTTCTCGAGGTCCCTTCCAACCCCTACAATTCTGTGATTATCATTAGAATCACTTTGCAAGGCAATAAAACATCTTTCAGAAATGCTTTCTCACGCATACTGAAACTATGTGAAAATTAAAACATGTTATGGTAAAGAAAATGGAATCAAAGCAGATAATGTTGTTAAAATGGAAATGAACAATAACATGAAGAAAACCGGAGTAGCTTCGATACATTACTGAAAGAGAGACTAAAAGACAGGTGTAACTGTTTAAGATTTCTTGGGATAAACTCTCTGCTGATCTGTACTGCACCAATACATGTCGTAGTAATGCTCTCTTATGAAGTTGAGCTTCACCATCAGAAACAACAGAAAATGCACAGAGAGAACAGGCACCCTTTAAGTTCTACAAATTATGGGAGAAAATTGAAGCTATACTTCTGTTTTTAACATTTTGGTAGCTTTCTGTCAGTTACAGATTTGAAGCCTGGTAACAGTCAAGTCAAAACCTCAAGACTCACAGACCTTTTAAAGTAAGCAGACTCCTGCCCTGCTACAGAATGCTCTCTTCACATCTGCAGCAGGTCCCACTTGAAGCTGTGCATCCCCACACCTTTCATAGAATCATAGAAACACAAGGTTGGAAAGGACCTACAAATTCATCTAGTCCAACCATCTTCCTGTCACCAATAATACCCACTAAGCTACTAAATCATATCTCATAGTACCTTGTCCAGGCACTTCTTGAATGCTGCGAGGGATGGTGACTCCACCACCTTCCTCGGCAGGCCATTCCAGTACCTCACCACCCTTTGAGAGAAAAAGTTTTTCTTGATATCTAATCTAAATCTCCCCAGGTGCAACTTCTGGCCATTCCCATGAGTCCTATCATTAGTTATCTGACAGAAGAGGCCGACCCCCTCCTCATCACAACCTCCCTTCAGGAAGTTGTAGAGTGCAATGAGGTCTCCCCTGAGCCTCCTCTTCTCCAGGCTAAACAATCCCAGCTCCCTCAGCTGCTCCTCATAAGACTTGTGCTCCAGACTTGTCACCAGTTTTACTGTCCTTCTCTGGATATGCTCCAGGGCCTTGATATCTTTCCTGTAGTGAGGGGCCCAAAACCGAACACAGTACTCAAGGTACAGCCTCACCAGAGCTGAGTACAGGGGGGTGATCACCTCCCTGCTCCTGCTGGCTACACTATTTCTAATACAGGTCAGGTTGCCATTGGCCTTCTTGGCCACCTGAGCACACCGCCGGCTCATGTTCAGCAGAGAATCAATCAACACTCCCAGGTCCCTTTCCTCTTCACAGTCTTCTAGCCACTCTGCCCCAAGCCTATAGCGTTGCATGGGGTTATTGTGGCCAAAGTGCAGGACCCAGCACCTGGCCTTGTTAAACCTCATCCCATTCACCTCAGCCCAGCAGCCCAGCCTATCCAGATCCCTCTGAAGGGCCACCCCACCCACAGGCAGATTGACACTACCTCCTGACTTGGTGTCATCTGCAAACTTACTGAGGGTACACTCGATTCCCTCATCTAGGTCATCAGTAAAGATACTAAACAAGATAGGCCCCAGTACCAAACCCTGGGGGACACCACTTGTAACGGGATGCCAGCTGGATTTAATTCCATTAACCACAACCCACTGGGCACGGCCCTCCAGCCAGTTCTTTACCCAGAGAAGAGTATACCTGTCCAGGCCATGGGCAGCCAGTTTCCCCAGGAGAATACTGTGGGAGACTGTGTCAAAGGCTTTGCTGAAGTCTAAGTAGACTACATCAACAGCCCTTCCCTCATCCAGTCTGGTCACACGATCGTAGAAGGAGATGAGGTTGGACAAGCACAACCTGCCTTTTGTGAACCTGTGCTGGCTGGGCCTGATCCCCTGGATGCCACGCAAGTGCCATGTGATCTCACCCAAGATGATTTGCTCCATAACTTTCCCTGGAACCGAGGTCAGGCTGATAGGCTTGTAGTTCCCTGGGTCCTCCTTACAGCCCTTCTTGTAGATGGGAGTCACATCGTCAAGCCTACAATCCTCTGGGACCTCTCCAGATAACCAGGAACACTGATAGATGGTGGAAAGCAGCTTGGCAATCACCTCCACCAGCTCCCTCAGCACCGTCGGGTAGAGCTCGTCTGGTCCCATGGACTTGTGACATTCCAGATGGAGAAGCAGGTCTCTAACTGTCTCTTCCTGGATCACAGTGGGTGATTCTCTACCTGAATCACAGGGGACATCCAGGTCCAAGCATAAAGTACCCTGAGGATAACTATCTGACTATTAAAGACAGATGTAAAGAAGGTGTTGAGAACCTCAGCCTTATCCTTATTGATCACATTCCCTGCTGCATCAAGTAAAGGATGGAAATTTTCCTTGGTTCTTCTCTTGCTGTTAATATATTTGTAAAAGGATTTCTTGTTCTCTTTTACTGCAGTGGCCAATCTGAGCTCAAGCTGGGCTTTTGCCTTTCTAACTTCCTCTCTGCATATCTTAGCAAATTCCTTGTAGTTGCCCCAAGTAGCCTGTCCCTTCTTCCAGCAGACATAGACTCTCTTTTTCTCCTGGAATCTCAATAAAAGTTCCCGGTTCATCCATGCTGGTCTTCTTCCCCTCCAGCTCACTTTACGGGACTCAGGTACAGCCTGCTCCTGTGCCTGTAAGATTTCCTTCTTGAGGAGTGTCCAGGCTTCTTGGACACCTTTGCCTTTCAGTAGTGACTCCCAAGGGACCTCTGCAATAAGTGTCCTATTCAGGACAAAGTCAGAGTCCGCCCTCCGGAAGTTCAAGACAGCAGTTTTGCTAGTTACCCTCCTGACATCACCAAGGATAGAAAACTATACAATTTCATGGCCACTCTGCCCAAGACAGTCCCCAGCTTTCACATCTCCCCCCAGTCCTTCTCTGTTAGTGAAGAGCAGGTCTAGTGGGGCACATCCCCTGGTAGGCTCTTGAACCAGCTGTATCACGAAGCTATCCTCAACACACTCTAGAAACCTCCTGGACTGGTTCCTCTGCACAGTATTATACTTCCAGCATATATCAAGGAAGTTGAAGTCTCCCATGAGAACGAGTGCTGGTGATCGTGTAACTTTTGCAAGCTGCTCAAAGAATGCCTCATCCATATCTTCATCCTGAGTAGGTGGCCTATAACAGACCTCCACCAAGATGTCACCCCTCCAGGACTTCCCCCTGATCCTTATCCACAGACACTCAACTTTATCATTCCCAACCGCAAGCTCTTCAACATCAAAACACTCTTTAATATAAAGAGCCACACTACCACCCTTCATACCTTGTCTATCCCTTCCGAAGAGCTTGTAGCCATCCATCACAGTACTTCAGTCGTGGGAGTGATCCCGCCACATTTCAGTTATTGCAACTAGGTCGTAGTTAGCCTGTCGCACAATTGCTTCTAGCTCCTCCTGGTTGTTGTCCGTGCTGTGTGCATTGGTGTAGATGCACTTCAGACGAGACATCTGCCTCACCCCCAGCTTCAGTATTGTTCCCCTAGGCACTTCTCTGGTGAGCTGTTTTACCCCCTTCCCCATCATAGCTAGTTTAAAGCTCTCTTGATGAGTCCTGCTAGCTCCTGCACCACGATTCATTTCCCCCTTTGAGACAGGTGAGTTCCATCCATTGACAACAGGCCAGGGGTCGAGTAAACTGCCCCATGGTCAAAGAACCCAAAGCTCCTGTCTCAACACCAGCCCCTCAGCCACTTACTCATTACCCATGTTTTCCTAGCCCACTCCGTGTCCTTCACCTCCCCAGAAGGAATAGGACAAAACACAACCTGCGCTCCCACTCCTTGAACTATTCACCCTAAACCCCTGAAATCTCTCTTCATAGTTCACAGGCTTCTCTGAGCGATTTCATCGCTGCCTGTCTGAACTATGAGTAGTGGGTAGTAATCAGCGGGGTGAACCAGCTCTGGGAGTTTTCTAGTTATGTCCCTGACCCAAGCCCCAGGTAAGCAGCACACTTCCCTACAGCTCAGGTCTGGTCTGCAAACGGGTCCCTCCGTTCCTCTGAGAAGGGAGTCACCTACCACAACCACCCTTCTTTCTTTCCTGGCAGAGGCAGTCTGAATGCGTGGAGTCGACTGCCTTGTCCTTGGTAACCTCTTAGGGGAACCTTCCTGTGCCTCCCCCCCCTTCACTGTCCAATGCTACAAACCTATTGCTTAGGGGGGCCTGGGGATGCGAGGGAAACAGAGGGGGAGTTCGCTCACAGTGCCAAGCAGGGACCCTCTCCCAACCCTCCCCATCCCTCAGGTCGCCCCCCGACCCGACAGGGACAGGACAGGCGGTTCACCACCAATTGTGGGGTATCCCCCTGGCACCTTTCTCTCTGGCACACCAGGGAGCTACTCCACCAGTCGATCTCCCGCTCACAGTCTCTGATGGCCCTCAGTCTCTCAACCTCATCTCTCAGCTCTGCCACCATGCTGAGCAGACCTTCCACTTGCTTGCACCTCACACAGGTGCAATACCTACCGCCCTCCCCCAGCAGCAGCAGGCTCTGGCACTCCCTGCAGCCAGAGACCTGTACAGCCATGGTTCTGGACAGGCCTTCCCTTTGGGTCACCACAGTCTTTTTGGGACAAGCTCTCTGCCTGGTGGAGACCATGGCAAAAACTGTGGTCACAGAGACTGCCAGCAGATAGGATGGACTCGAAAGGGAGGAGGGACAGCATCCCTGTGCCCCACCGCACGAGCTCCCACACCCACCGCCGCAGCACGCTGTGGGCGGTGCTCATGTGCTGGCCGCCCCTCCCCGTGCCTGGTGGCTCTTTCTAGGCGGAGGGCCTGGGTGCAGCAGCCATCCCTGGCAACGCCCACTCCCTGTCAGCCTCTCTCGGGAGAGCTAGCACTTGCGGCGTGGTCGTGCTGCTGTCCCGGGCCGCGAAGCAAGGGACCGAGGTGCCCCTGTAAGTCATGGGCGGACGCTGCGGTTGTGGCTGCGCCGGCTCCGAGGTGGCCGACCTCGACTGCTGAGGTTGTCTACTTTAGTCAGTGGCAGACCCGCACCAGCAGCCCCCATCCTTTTTCTCCCTCTGTGCCACTTGTTCCCATTCCCATGCTGCCTGCTGTTCAGGTGGAACTAGATGGGAAAACTCCTCTGGTTAATCACAACTGCCACCTCCACCCAGACCCTAGCTAGAGCAGCTTCTGAGCTATGCAGGACAGCAGACACTAGTGTGGGCACATGCAGTGGACATTGCAGGAGTGGAAACACTGCTTGTCCTAGCAGCCTCCACGTCTGCTTCAAATTAACTTCAAAAGTTAGCAGCACTGCTGTATACAGGGGTATTACCTGCACAGCTGCATCTTGGTCACTAATACGTTCCACATTTTGAGATGAAATGGACTCTGCTTCCTGACTTGTTTGGTTGCTTTTATCTTCACCTGAGTAATGAAAAAGAATAAACACACGTAAAAATGAGAGCATAACCATCAGAATCATAGCAGTAACTAAGAGTAAGTGTGCCAGACTGCTCCTGTTGACAGGTTTCTTTTATTTATTTGTAATAACCACATTTAAAATAGACTCCTGTATTTACTTGGCTAGAACTTCATTGGATAATTTGATCTCAAGGCAAAATCAGATAATTGGCTTTAAAATAGGAATTGAACAAGACACAGTTGGGAAGCAATTCCTAACTCTTTTATTACATGTAATAAATTTTGACCCTATCTGAAGAGAAAAATATGAGTGACTAGTGTATTGACTGGTATCTTAAACTTTGTCTGCTGCTACCTTTTTTTCTGATGACCATAAGAATGAGCAAGGCTCTTGATTCTCACATTAATTCTCCTAACAGAACTGAAATTCAGAATAAAATCTAGGCAAGCCATAACCCTTACTTATTGGAACCAATAGGGACAAGAAACAGGGATTGAAATTCCCTTCTCATTTGCTGAATTTAACTAGCTCTATAACCCTTATTTCATTTCTTATAAAAAGTGATTGCCATTTGGTCAACGGTTCTCAGTTTGTCTATTTTTGCCTCTTCATCTCATCTAAGAAATGCTCTCCTCTGCTGCTTTTCCTGGGTGCTGAAGCAACTGCTTCAAAGCACTTCATCAGCCATTGCAATTCTTTCATGTATGATTTTTCAGCCAAAAACCAGACACCCATCGAACTGCGCACAGAATGCCCACAGTAGCAGTGACCACAGGTATGGCAGGCTTTTAGACATCAGCAGCATTAAAAAAAAAAAAAAAGGCTCAGTCGAAAAGAAATACAATTGACAATCAAATTCACAGAAACCAGGTTTTAAATCTATATGAAAGATCGTCCTACCTTCTTTAGCAACATTACAGCGTCACTCTAGTTTAGTTCATCCCAATCAGAGTAGTAATATTTTTGTGAGTAAAACAGCTCCCTTAGCTGATAAGGTGAAATTACTTGCAGCCATATTATGAATTGATTTTTAATCATTGACTGACCTGAGAAACAGCCACGATATATATGTACATGATGCAATATATATGTTTACATACTTACAGCATTTCTGATCAAGTGCTGAATCCAATTAAAACAAACACCTACATATTAGGGAGTTTATCTAAATATTGTTATATGTGTTTTTTGCCATTCTACCCCCTTGGCAATTTCAAGGAGCAATTCCAGAGTTGATAATTAAAATGTTAACAAACCACAATAAAAATGTCCAATACTAGTGTGGAATATACACGATGCATTATATTTTATTTTAATTACTTAACCAGTATCTTAACACAGATCTTGACAGTTTACACAGCAACACACAACAGCCCTACAGAACTCTGCTGGTACCTGGCACCAATGTGAGAGAGCAGACTACTAACTTTCACAACACCTTGATGCTCGTTTGACAGCAGGCAATCACCATTTCAGCACGTGTAAAGTATGTTTGGGAAAGCAATTCCTAAATCTGCATGCTGATGGATTATTCCCTTTAAAGTCAGTAGAAGGTGAGGGTATTCAGAACCAGAGATCACCTGATAACCCAAAAATGCCACATCTAAAGTTTTAATCCTATGGACTACGATTATTCTAGTCATCAACCTGGAAAAGAAACATTGAAGTACTAGCAAAGCCTACATATGACACCAAATAACCACTTAAAATTACTAAAGCTAAATGTCAGCTGCCCTTGAGTGTCTCTCTTCAATAGTTCTGCCATTCCTTAAATCATCCCCTCCCTAATCTTACAGATACAATCCCAGTTTACTGCATTTATATTAAAAAATGAAGTCTGAAAATAACTTTTAACCAATAAACTCTTGAGGTATAGGTATCATGGCTGTAGAAAACAGATCAGGCCATTACATCCCTGCATGTGAAAGCTCCAATTACACAGGAGAATCATAGTTTCTGAGCTCCAGGAGAAGGATAAAAAAATTCAAAAATCACAGCACAAAAGGATTCTTCACTCCTCTGTCTGAATTTGGTAAATCCATCTAAGCTACATGCATTGACATGAGCATTTTTCTTCATAGAGTAATGAGCTTTTTTCTCCTTAAGAAAAAAAAATGCTCAAAGGTTTAAAATAGTTTAGCCCAAAATCTTTTTAAAAAATCTGTTATCTGAAAATCTGTTTCACTGCTAGTAGAAAAGAATGCAGATGCAATTTGCAGGGCAAGAAGAAACACAGGGGTTAGAAATCATGGTTTCTCCAGGGGTATCACAGATGTGAGACTTCACAGAAATGATCAAATGTCGTTTTGATTAACCCAGATACATTTCTCATTATGAACAGCCTTGCAGGTGTCAAAAGTTAATTAATACAAGCCTCTTGTTGTCATGTAAATATTGATATGTGGTTTCTGACTTCACACTAAAATGAAATCCCTTAATGGCTCCACCATTCACTACTGTCAAATATAGCTGCATCACTGTTTATATATATGCTGTACACAACTGACTGCAAAGAATGTAAATATTGTTGCACTCAATGAAGTAAGGAACATGAACAAAAAGAAAATTAAAATAATTCTGGGATTGCTAGGTTGTTAGCAGAGGTAACAGTCGGCAGGATCAAGAAGCCAGTTCAACATGAAGCCTGATGAAAAGCCCTTGAATCATTCCCACTGCATCATAATGTTTTCTGGCCACTAATTCGTGACACCATATAGAGTAACAACCAAATTACTGTAATTACCCTGAAATGTAAGTGGCATATCAATATTGTGTTAAACACAGATTTTTGTACACTCTTTCATTATTATTCAGTACTACATTTTGAAAGGAAAAAATACTATCAACCTGTGGTCTCTATTTTCAAGCTAAAGAGCTTGAAAAAAATATCCTTGTTGGTTTTTAGTTTGTTTTGTTTTGTTTTGTTTTCATATGGGAACATGTGAATACTCTATAAAGGAATGTGGCTCGCATTTTAAATTCTCAGCCTTTGAATTCAATAAAAGAAAGTCGACATCTTCTATTGACATAAGATGCAAAGGCAGCAAAACTTCCCTAGACAAAAGACAATTTGGCATCGCATTTCCAATACAATAGACTGCAGAAATGGTGCCATCATTATAACAGCATTTATATAGTCATGCGCATGTTATGCTATATAATCAAGTTTAAACTATGTGTCAATGACACTATAGTAAATTACAAGGACATAGGTAGGCCCTTATATTGGAAAGGCTTATCGATGGACTACCAGGTTGGAACTATTATTTGGGTCTCCATTTACCAAAAAAGCCCAAGATATAATTCCCTTTTCATACTAAATTTTTAATAAAATGAAAAATTCAGATAGAAGGGGAACTATGCTTATGCTTTTTTTTTGTTTTTGTTTTTGGCAGTGGTGGCCAGTGGGTGGAGAGGGGGGCGTTTTTTTTTTCTGTAAAATTCTTTACTAAAATGGTGGGCTCTTTTCTTTTCCTTTCTTAATAAGTAAATAAATAAATAAAGGAAACACCACTGCTTTTCCTGGATGTTCTCATGAATGACTGCTGAGATGAATTTTGAGTCATGTCTCATGCAATAATAAAACCTGAATCAGAGCCTTTTTTTTTTCCAACCATTTGAAAAATACAGACTTTTTGTTTACATAAACAATTTGTTTATAGTTTATAAAAGACATTTATCAAATATCCACCATAAAGCATATATTTTCAATAAACCATACAAAAGTTTTGTAACTTGTGACAAGCTAACACTTTATTGAATTGATATTACAGGGTATAGAAATAACAGTATATATTTGTTTGTTTGCTTTCTTTTTATCTTTTCTTTCTGTTTTCTTTCTTTAAAATTCAACTACCACAGCCTTTAGTTTCATCACTTTCTTTTTGGCTGTACTGGGCAGGCATAAACAACAGTTTACAATGCTTCAGGACAAGCAAAACTATTTTAAAATGTTATAATTGTTTGTGTTCTAAAATGTACAAAGTTACCACAATAGTTTTTATTATTATTCCATGATAATAGAATTAATATTCCTGAGCAATATATAGCCATGGGCTACCTCTAATTTTACTATTAAATTTCTAGTGGCTCACTCGTTAAGAATAGTATCGGAGACAGGCAATTCACTGCTGATAATCAAGTTCCTTCTCAGGTGTCTGTCTTTGAGACCCTCAATGATTTGTGTTCAAGATATCTGAAAAAGCCTACCAATAATTCTCTTTCCCCAAGGCTGCTCTTGAACACAACAAGCTTGAAATTTGTGGCTGTAGCTCTAACAGAATTGCAGCTGCAAGCACACCCACAGGCTGCCCACTCAGCAGGCAGATGGAGGAGACAGTAGGGTTGTAGCAGCTCCTGATGCCATTCTCTTCTGGAGACAGATGTTGGGAATTGGCTCGGTGCCGAAGGCAGGTATTTCACAGGATCCATGACACAAAACTTATTTGCCATTCCAAATAGAGGGATACTACTCCTTTTTTTTTTTTTTTAAATTGTACTTACAAAGTAAATACAGCATTGCAAACAACCAACAACCACCAAAAGTAATACAGTTTTTAAATGGAGAGGGAAAAGAGAGGGAATCATGTCCAAGATTGCTAACCAAGGTGCTTAATACGCTTCTCAAAAGCACTCAGATGCTAAGCTGGTAAGTGTTATAGGAACCTGAAAAGAATCATTTATGCTGATTTTACATGCTTTTTTTTTTTTTTTTTTTTTAACAATTAGAAAATCCAATAGCTCATTATTCCAGCCTATCCAGGCCCCTCTGGGCAGCAGCAGAGCCCTCTGCCATACCGGCTCCTCCTTCCAGTTTTGTATCATCAGCAAATTTGCTGATTGAAGGGAGTAGGCAACATATATGTCTAGATTTCCTGCTGATATAGCAGTAGGACAGAAGTCAAAGTGAAGTCAATACTACTCATAGGTAACGAGAATTTAAAATACTGAGATAATATTTGCAGTTTTAAAATGAAGTATATTTCATACTTTTCTGCACATTTTCATATAGCTTATCGAAGAACTAATCCCAAGAGAAATTTGCATGACTTTGCAGGGTGGAAAAGTTCTTCCCAAACTTTGTTCCTGATCAAACAGTGCAAGGAAGGCTGGGCCAGAACAGCAGGAAAGGAAAGAGAGGTCTAGTTTTTAGAAGAGACTATCATAAATTATCTTTCTTCCTCCTTCAGTCCTACCTACATTTCTACATATGTCTGTCACCTATTTTGAAATAATACTCCTGAAGTTCCAGGTGCGTGGACTGATACAGGACAAGGCAGCTGGGTTCCTTCATCTCTTACTATATTCTTCTTGGCAGGGGAGGGGAAGTCCACAAGTGTGGCTGGAAGGCATTTTTTTTCTTTCCCTTTACTGTTCCATGGCTTTCAGCTATGAGATACCAGCTGGTGACTGCTCTGAAGCTGCCCAGTTGCTTTTTTGCCTGGTGCTTTGTGTTCAAACAAGCAGATACGTAACAACCTAGTGGTGTTTCTTTAATTCTATTACTAATAATCAGCAAACAGCAAAATGCTGCCCTTCTGGACAAAAAGACCTTCAACACTGAAAAATAATGATGACAACTGTAAATTATTAGTGGTCTATAAATAGGCAACATATTCATGTTACTGCTATTTGTTAGTTGCAGTAAGATGGCTTGTAGGTGGTTTGTCATATTGTGTCCAACACAAAAATAGAATGAAAACAGTTCCTGATCTTCCAAAACCTCGTAACCTAAAAGACTGCAAACAGTAAGCAGACAGAGCAGAAAATGAGCCTCAAGGAAATAAGAGGGCACAAATCACAAGACAATGTGACAGCCACTGATAACCAGCTGCTTAGCTGCTGACAGACATTAGAACCAAGTTTTAAAATTAAGTCTTAATTTAACAGCACAACTGTAGTCAACTGATGGGAAGTAGATGCTATTCTGTGGCTTTCCAAAACTTGAAACCTACTTATATCTCACACCTCTGTTTTGATGAGAGTCTTCAATGTGACACACTGTACAGACCAGCTCCCCTGAATTAAAAAACACCAGGCAACCATCTCCAAAGTGCAGACACATTCTTTTTTTCTTACTAATATAAGCCTATGTCCTCTTCCATTTTTTTTCAAAACCTGTTCAGAAGCTAGAAATAAATGCACCTTGAATCTGCCTATAATTTTAGAATATAGGTACCTTCTGGAATGCTTGGCTCCTGTGACACTTTGAGAACATCTTCAGGATGTGGTTTACAGAGTCCATGGAAAGGCCCTAAGTCAAAACATGCATGAAACAAGGAAACATCTACTTGAGAGCATAAGCTCATGAATCCCACTGCAGTGTCTCCAGCCTGCAATATAAAAACAATGTCACACACACGCAAAAGTTGAGCAGATAATTTTAGTTGAAGCCAAAAAAAAAAGGGTTGTGAGGAGGAAAGGGGGAAAAAAAGGGCAAAACAAGAATTTCAGCATACTAGCTGTAGCTGTGTGTAAAAGAAAAGTATAAAGAAAAGTTAAAGATTTTTTTTCAATTAAGTGTATTACATCCTCTACATTAGATGTTATTGTTATTGTTGTTGTTATTGTTATTGTTGTTGTTTTGTTGTTGTTGTTATTATTATTATTATTATAGTTATGATTTGCAGGGGGATTAGAATTATTTATAAGGACCAAATTATGATCTACTGTTTCAATAAAACACCCTTCAACTAGAGACCTCCAAAAAGGGCATAATTTTTCCTTAAGTGCAGCTAACCTAGAATCTGGATTTAGCTAACCATAGTGGTTGACTAATTATTTGATGCTATTTTGTAAATAAATTGTTCTCAAACTGAAAAGCATATTTTGTTTTCCTAGGAAAATAATAAAAGAAAACAATTGTACAGTATATAAAGAGTTCTAAAACATTATATGGTATGTATTATGAAAAGTAATTATAAGCATTGAGTATTTTCAGGTTCTAAAAATATCTAAGAACCAGCCTTCAAAAAAAAAAAAAAAATGCCCTGGGAATGACAAGATCCCTGCAACACTGAAATGGCATGTCACTTTATGTTTGATTATTACTGAAAGTTTCCAGAAAGTTGCAGAGTTGAGACAGAAATAGACTCTGGAAAATCAGAACCAGTATGTTGGAGGGGTTTGGCTTCAAGCTGAGACCAGTCTAGAAGTAGGAAACTCTTCAAATGTTAGTCCTATATTCAACTTTCCATAAAACAAACAATCAAAAATTTTTTTCCTTAATACACATAATGAAAGCCTTCTTTAAAAACATTATGAAAACTCACAGGATGGATTTGTATGGCTGTTTTATTCTGCCATCAGCACTCCAATAAAAATAAAAAAAATCAAGTTTAATTTTTTTCCCCAAACAACAAGTGATTGTTTGTTTGCGTAACTGAACAAAAGCTGGGTCACTGCAGTTGTCTGGCTGCTGTGTAATTTTAGGCCCAAGGCTCAGCAGAGGCTGATTAACCAATCCATCTACCATATGTGCAAAAAGAGGTTGCCAGCTTCATTCTCTGCAGGGAAAATTGGCATCTATCTTGGTTCGCATGAAGGTATCTTTCACAGCAGCAGAGGCAAGTATAAAATATGAGGGCCTGAAACACTTTTTGCTGGTATCATATCGAGCTATGAACGTACAATCGAAATGTATTATTTATAAAGATAGCCATTTGTAATGTGCTATTACACTAATGGCTTATTGTTTCCTATTTGGCTTCCAATGACAGTGATTACATGTTAAGGTTTTATAAAATCATTTGGTATAGAAAGCAGACTTCTGGAATTAAGTAGGTTATGTTGCCTATCAGCTTACAATACCATGCACAGTTACTAACGCATGAAAATATTAAGAGGAATTTTCAGACGGATAGCTATTAGTACCTCTTTCTTATTTAAATTAATTCCTGAGTTTCTGTCTTCAATTCAGCAAAAATCTGACTGCCCCAGCCAGGAGATGGAAAAAATATACATCATTTTTAACTGAGAAATGATTACTGGCTACTAGTTTTTACATGCTATATTAATTTTCACAAGGAATGAAAATTGGTCATCTATAATGTAAAATGTCTAAAACAGCAACCTTTTTTTCAGAGTGGCCTGTTCCAATTCCTTGGAAAGAATCCACACAATTACAAGGAATTGCTGCTTCATTTACTTAACAGGAGATACCACTCCTAAAGAACTGAGATACACAAAGAAAGTGGCAGAGGGCATTGTGTGTGTGCAGATCATGAATTCTACCTTCCAAAAGTGAGCATGTTCTTTTTATTCACTGAGCTGCAGCATGAGCTACTTACATTTACATCAGTAACATGATGATTAGATCAAACAGGAGCATATGACAGACTGACCTCACAAACAACAGCTTGATTTTCTTCATCCTGATGTTCTATTATATCAGCAAGGAAATATTCACTATAGGTTTCTTTCAGAGTCTCATTCTGACGCGTCCAGATTGGCATGAGATCATTGTAATCTTCCAACCTATGAAAAAGAGATTATGTCCTAAAACTCTGCTGTTAACAGGTCCCAATACCTCTGTTTCCCTCTGTTAGCATACTGACAGATATTAAAAATAACTCATCCAAAGCCCCTACCAGTGAAGAAATAATTTCACATAGGACATCTCCTAACACACACTAAGTTGGTAGCCTCAGCACCAGAGGAGAGACGAAAGCACTTTTAAAAGCCAACGCAACCCACCTTAGATCTGGATTTCGCCATGGAGATGGTTATCTTGCCCTCACAGCAAAAAATATGAGGGTAGCTCTGTTCAGAATTCTCTCGCCTAAGGCATCTTAGGCCAGGTGGATCTGGGCTTTTGGCCTCATTTAAAATAATTACACTCAGTGAGCCCAATCTCAGTTGGTTAGAGTTGGCAGAGATCTCAAAAAGAGCTACGCCAGTGCAATTTAGGAAATCAGTTGTGTTTTTTAAGAAAAATTAAAAAAAAAGAAAAAGAAAAAAAAAATAGTGCCTTCTTGTATGGGAGAAACAGTGCTGAGTATTGGCTAGATTACTGTTATTACACACAGCAGTGTGGGAGTCAACCGGCAGAAGTTGAACCATTATGCCTTTGTAAGGTCGAGTTAATGCTCCACCACTGAAAAAGATACAAAGGCCAAAGTGCAATTACTGTATCCCTCTGCCTCATGAAAAGCCTTCTGCATAGGTGGGAGCGCAGCTCTGCCTCTGCTGCTCCGGTCTGGTCTCTGTGCTGCTGGTGTAAAGTGGCCAGAGCTGACTCCTAAGCTGTCCAAGTTTCAGTGTTAGAATCATATAGGCCCCAGATTGCATGGATTTTTATTTAAATAGATAACAGACTCCTTCTCATCAATCAACCTAAAAAAAAAGTTAATTCTTTAGCAGGATCAATGCAAGTCTCACCAAAACCTCACTACTTTTACCAACAGTGTAGAAATTGGCCATGAAGGAATTCAACAGAGGTATGTGCTGCACCCGTGGCATGTAAGCCTGGGCCAAGCAGCTCCAACACAGAACACCTTCCCGTGACAGGGTGAAATCGCTGCTTTATTTCTGTAAACAATGCCAGAACGTAAGTGGTCTGAGCGACAACTCTGTGACTCTGAAGTGGCTCAGAAAAGTCGGACTGCGGTGGGCGGTGAGGAGGGGCCGCTTTCACGGCACGGTTAAGAAATCCCTTCCTCCTAGCATGCTTTCGACCACCTCAGCTAGCGCAGCCGTGTGTGAGGAGGAAGATGACCCCCTGCGGGAGGCAGCGCTCGGCACACCACGCGGAGCGGGAGGAGAGCCCGGCACAGCCCCGGCGGGCAGCCCGCAGCCGCCCCACGACGGCCCGCAGCGCCGCGGGGCTCGCCCGCCCCCTCGCGGCCTCCCGGAGGGCTGCAGGGCCGGGCCCTTCTCTCTTGCCTTGCCTTGCCTTGCCTTGCCTTGCCTTCCCTTCTCCACTGCCCCACCTCGTCTTCAGGCCGGGGCATCCTTTGCCCAACCCCCCCGCAGTGTCAGTAGAAAAATACTGTAAAATAGTTCTTTCCTCTAAAAACGATACACGCTGTAGAAACATGTTTCTGACGTTCGTTATCAGGAATGCTTATTAACAATTCCCTCAGCTTTAGGAAAACTTGCGTTTTGCTTCAGGCTGCAGCCACTCAAGTTTGTACACACTTGTACCCAAGTACCTGTACCCATAGCTTAGAAATCTTAGCTCTGTACAGGCAGCAAGTGCAGTAAAAACAAATAAAGCTACTCTAATTTTCACTCTGCATGTTTCTGGATTTCACAGAAGCCTTAAAGTTAACACAGCTGGGCCAGAGATTCTAATTTATCAATCACGGCCTGATCACCTAAGTACTGATGGACTCTGACACGAGACTGAAGGACAATTCAAGCGGTACTCTGATGGCTTTTGCCGCTCCTACACACCAGAAGGATGTGACCCTCTGAGTAAGACCACCTTTCTGCCAGGGACCGGCAACCCCCTTTATTTTGACATTATTTCTTATTCTCAGGCCATCTGTCTGAGAGCTCTCCGCTTGCCCTCGTTGGTCCCATTGCCCAGAACAGCCCCGAGATAAGGCCCTACACACCCCTCCATCCCCGGTCCAGTTGCGCTGACCTCTTTTTATTCAGGTCAGCCAAGCAGGTTGTTCAGGCGAGATGGACAGTACAGGAGCTGTTCCAGCCACCAGTGGGTATCTGTTACACATGCCTTATTAACAGCCTTTTGAGCGGGGTGAATAAATGCTTAACTTGTGACCTTTAGGATGTCCTGAGTCGCTGTACTATTCCATCTGCCAGGAGTTTTAGATAATTTAATTTTTCTTCTGGAGGGCAGTCACCAGATTCTTTCATAGAGTTTTAAGTTAAGAAAGCCAGCGTGAGAAACTAAGAGAGAATATTGTGACTATTCCCTCAAAACTGAAGACAGCTGCTGGGGTGACAAACTTCCAAGCCACGCTTTTTCATTCTTTTTCACTGTTAAGACACTATAAATCACTTGTCTGTAGAATCATTTCAAATGCTGCAAGTGAAATGAAGCTCCGAAAACAATCAAACCTTGTAAAAATATATTATAAATTCACATTCTTTGTATTTCAAACTAAAATGGTAGTCTTCCCATTCTTTCCAGGCAGTAGTATCTCAAGGGCAAAACAGCAGAAAGGTTTTCTATTATCAGAACTTCACTACTTTCACATAGTAATTATAATATATTTAATAATTTATATATTTAATAATTTTTAATAATTATATTTAATAATTTATATTATATATATTATATATATAATATAACTTCATTAACACGTTATAAAACCTCAAAGAAACCAAACTGATTTACGGGTAGAGGATTGAGGCTGAAGTCTTAATTGAAATCTGTTGTTTCACTGGGATAGATAACAACACAGACCCCATCTCCAAACTGAATGCTTTGCCAATGCAACGCCTTGCCATGCAGGCTGCTCCAAGTCCCTCACAGCATTCTGCTCTTCAAAGCACAACACCACAAGGCCACCTCTCAAGACGCAGGTGGCAATTCTGCAGACTCGTGTTATGCAGAGACTGCCATATGTACACTGAGCTCATGACACTCAGCAGGCTATGCATAAGCCCAGTCATCTCCCAGCAAACTAGAAACTGTAGGAACAGAACTATTTTTAGTTTCTGCAACCCCCCAACCAGTACCTTAGACTTTTTCTAAACAAACAAGCAAAACAAAACAAAAATATATCATTAAAAAAAAATATATAAAAACACTACAAGATTCCTAGACAGAGAACAAGCACAATAAAGGAATTCCACAGAGCTGCACATTTGTGATGTCTTACATACATTGTACAAAAACAAGGAAGAGGATCTAAAGATGATGTATCAGCTAGAAACTAGAACATAAAGGCTTAGTGGACTGGGTTCAGGCACACTACAGATTTATTTCACATTATAAAGGTCAGATAGAGAACAACTTCAAAATTAATGGTTAAGCAAAGTATCAGTTTACAGCTTCCCCTTGCCATAAGTAAGGGTAGAGGGAAAAGAGATTACCCTAATCTCCTATCATTGACCCAGAACATGTTGCTAGGCAGGTGGCTGTGAGCAACTTCCATAGATAAATCTCTAAAGGGCTCCTTTGAATGTTACTATGGATGCCAGTGAAGTATAAAAGTGAATACAGAGGAAAAGGAAAGGCAAAGCATCTCCTGGAAATATAATTCTTACTCAGAGAATCTGTATTATCTATATATCTTGATTTAAGTATGAATACCATATCAACAGAGACTGTGTAATTCAAAAGAAATAAGCAGTTTCTTCGTTAGTTTTCTAGTTTTCTAGTTTTATTTATTTATTTATTTATTTTTATAAAAGCAAATCATGTATAGTATTCATAAAAACTACAGAAGTCCCAGGCAAGATGGTATCTCTTATGTGTTATATTGCTACAGCCTGCTTGACACTTCCAGTCATGTCAAAAATATTCCCTATTGCCAATATCTGATGGCCATCAAAATAAAGAATGTGATTCAAATTAAATGAAAAACTATAACAGTCAGAATCAAAGGGTACAGAAAAACTTTAAATCCTCAGGAATTAATTTACCTACTGATAACTTTTTAGTATTAAGGGTTTGTTCATATATTGATAGATGGTAGACTACTCAAAGGAAATACTTTTTAAAAGCCTTTAAAAAGACCTTACTTTTTTAAAAGTGTAGATCAAGTTGGTACGCAAATGATTTTGTAACATAATGAAATATCCAGACCAACAGCAGAATGGTTTTAAGTGGCCAACATCAGGTCTCAGCCCTTTATCTCACAATGCTCCAAAGCCAAGCCATGGGATATTGTAAGCATTGAATAAAACTCTAGGATAAATAGCACAGTCTGCAGATTTGTTTCAGGCCTTTTTGGCAAAATCAAGTATGTATAAAACATCTCTCTATGAGACAGAGGTTTCCGTCAGCACCCAGTGCAAGAAGTTAGCATGAACTATTTCATGAACAGATTGGTATGGATTTACCAGGCAGACAGAGGTTCCTAATGTGGCATTACCTTCCATTAGCACTGGTCACACATCAATATTGTATGATGAAGCCTCCCAGAGACGCGCTTGTCCCTAAACTTCAATTTCTATTACAAGGACTGGAAAAATCTCTTAAATCATAATACTGCTACATAAGGACAATGCAGCACTTCCATTTAGAACAAAGAAAAACAACACCAGAAAGAATCAGAATCAAAATTATTACCTCATGAAACATTACCCTACATGTGCTTTTTGCAGCACGCAGAGGAAAATAAGTGAACCAAAATGTGATATATACTACTTATATTTTGACCACAGTACAGAGAAGCATCTACATAGCACTGATAGCATATATGATACAGCAACCTATACAGAAAAACATAAAGCCTGTCTGGGGCAGAAACTGCATTTCTTGCTTAGTGTACTCAGTGCTGACACGTGCAGAAAACTGCAATTTGGCATAAGCAGCAGAATTCAAATGACAGAAAAAAACACAGCTGTAATGGTCTATGCATAGGTAGACATCAGTAGGCATTCAGCTAGAGAAACCTGCATCTCTGCCTGGTGTACACTACCAATAGACTGGCAGAGAGACTCAATATTAATTTTTTTCTTTCTCAACTTTTTAATGACATTTATGATGAGTCCCAAAATAACTGCAAAGCTGTGTGAAAGGCACATTGTGTAAGCATATCATACAAGAAAAAAAAAAAAAGTCTTTGCTCCAAACTGCACACATTGAAATACATGACACTATGTAGTAAATTAAAAAAAAAAAAAAAAGTGTTACCCCATTATTTTCTTAAGATATCTTGGCAATGTTGAGGAGGCCTGCTGGCCTGCTCCCCTGATGCACAATGACAGGGAATATATGAAGTGCTTATGCAGAAAAAACTGTACAAGAGCAGAAGGAGAATTACTTTCCATGTCTGACAGACTAGTGGAATTAGGGAGTCTCTACTTTTAATTAATTGCTCTAGATGATAAACCCTCCTCTTCAGTTTTTGCTCATCTGGTCGAAGTATGATACAATTAAAAAATACAAAAAAATTAATTGCAATATGCTCCTGAAAACTATATGCACTCACTAAAATACACAACAAGACAATAAAGCCAACATTCACAAAAAAAACATTGCTGACCAAAAAATGTATTATTTCTATTATTTCTAGATAGAAAACCAGATTTACAAAAATACAATTGATCTTGCGATGAAGCAGAATAAAAACAGCATAATCATAAAACAACTACTTAATTAGGTTATCAAGAAAAATCATGGCCACTGAATTAAGATACTGATGCTGTAAATCAAAACAGGAATTCTTTAAATTGCCCCAGACAGACCTTCTCATAAATGTAGAAGCAAGAAAAGTGCATTACCTTGCTTTGCGAACATGCAGCTGCGGGTGATACCGATGTCTGGGGCTCACAAGCAAAGTAAAGTTTGTATCCACTGCTGAACCTGGAGCAGTTATCATCTTTTCAAAGACACTTTCCAAGCCTGGCTCTGTGAACAATAAAAATCTGTTAGGAGCTGCAGAGAAACATCATTATTTGAACTTTAAAATTATCAGCAAAACTATTTGAGGAAAATGGATTTTTGAATTTAAACCCCAGATGGCATAATGCTCTCTTAAGTTAAGCAATGAAGCAGTAGCAACAGCAGCATATGCATGTTAAAGGATTGTTACCGGATTAATTTAAGGATTATTCTGACCATTCTTCTAGTTCCTCTACATAACCAATGTCTATTTCTTCAGTATCTTGTAGCAGCAGTAGGTGAGAGTTCCCTCAGCCTGCAGCATCCCAAACCTGAATAAGCTTCAAAGCAATCAGAAATTGCCAGAATCAAATCCCTATAGAAATGCTAGTCTTAAAAACAACACTGTAAAGCACTGGAGAATCTCTTTGTCAGGACTTGGTACACTGAAGAAAAGCTGAGATTTGTAGTTAGGGTAGTTTTCACAAAAGCCATTATATAGGTACTGGTTTCTGTACTTGATACATTACTAAGGAATTGTTTAACGTGACCTGGCATTAAGATACCGAGAAACTGGCATATCAGAAAAAAATCCAGTTCACTTTAAGGAAAGCTACAGGCAAACATATCAGTCATTAAGTAGCTGTTTAGCTTAGCAGTCCGAATTCAGGACTGAAATTCAAAGTCAGATGGTAAGATGTGCATCCTCCCATCTTTTGCTCTAAAAGAAACAATTCTAGCTTCCTTCCACGTCTCCAGCACTCCTTCTGTGCCTTACCAGAAAGAGTCCTCTTCTCCTCTTGTACTCACTTGGCCAAGTGAGAGAAAGTACCTGATGTGACTGTTTTTGATGTATAGGTATGATGCCTGGCTGACTGGTGTGTTAGTCATTGCCTGTCAGACAACAAGCACTCATTTCAATCTCTTGACCCCATTCAGCTGGAAGTTTTCACAAAACTTGTGGGAATTTATTTCTGAGACACCTGTGCCTCTGTTTGAAGCCCTATCCATTTCTGGCAAATGTTAAGACCGCGGGAAATGGATAGACTGCTGAATGGAACATGCAGCTACGTAAACCGCTTTTACAAGGGATGTCCATTAGAGGATACTTTAAGACTGTGGTTTCTCTATGTTTAGAAAATGGTAACTGTTCTCAATATATTTAAAAAACAAAACAAACAAACAAAAAAACACAACACCACACTTCACCAACGCAGTATAATAGTGATAACTAGTTCTTGTTAAGAATAAAAAAGTTTTAAATTCTTACCTAAATTCTCATCAGCTGGTATGAAGAGAAGTATAAACTGCAGTTCTGGTATTGCAATAAAAACCCTCCTGGACAAATAACATAACTGTATTCAGTCTTTCATCACTACACCAAATCAGAAACAGCAGCTACTCTTTTAATGCATGACTTTTTTTCTCCAGTGTCTCCAATCTTACTTCATGAGCCCATATGGCTCAAAAATTAAAGCATTTTATTTATCATAAATAATATGATATGGAATTAATCAGGGCATCTTTTACTGTTTCTTCTACCCTATTTCTCTCTCAATTTCCTAATGCTTAGATTTCAAACATCCTGCTTTTTATATCAGTTCCACAGTAGTGAAAAAATTAAAGATGCCAGATCTCTGCTGGCACATCTCTGACCTGGCATCTGTGTGAGCTGGCTTGACATGACAAAGTAACTAAATTTCACAGAAGCAGCACCAAATGCAATTCATTCTGCTTATATAAGTAGGTTCTGAGCGATACCAAATAACCCGAGCAATCACTGAGTATTGAGCTAACATGATATATTGTGCTGTTTGTACTGCATAGCTTGTGACTTTACTGTATAATCTGTAGTTAGTAAACTACCGAAAGATGAACTGGGACCATACTCCAGAAACATCTACAGCTTTTTAAGCTTCATGCTCAGTCATGGAAATTTAGAGTGGAAATTTAAGAAAAGAAAAAAATTCATTCTGCCTTACAATTGCAATACTCATAGCAAACAATGGGTGGAGAGTGCACGTGCTTCACTACAGAAAGCTGCATACTAACTCACCTAATAATTTCTTGGGAACATCCAGCTGCATATTCCTCTTTTGCCACAAAAAGATGCATGAACAGCGTGTTCAAAGGCTAGAACATGAAGAATGAGAATCTAAACACCACAAATATTGTATTTATGGTCTACCCAAATGCACAAATCCAATGCACGAATCCAATATCTGTGATCCACACTCAAAATGAGTAACTTTGCATGTGAGTAACTCATTGCCTTCAAGGTGTGTGTGGATAAAGCTATATGAATAAAGGACATTTTTTATATTATGATTTGTGCCGATGTAATGTTTTTAAATTTGATTCATATTCCATCTTACTGTTAGAGTACATTTTATAAACATCACTTTTTTATTTGTAACACTGTTCTGTTCCTTATTTGTGTTAACTAATAACATTTCAATTTAACCACAGCAACTAACTACTAAATCTTAACAACATTTAACATTTGATTAATAAAGACATTATTTCTTTCCAGGTTTTCAGGGGAAAAAAAAAAAAAAAAAAGCTTGCACATTCCTCATGCTCCCAAAATTGTTCTTCCCTTAAAAGATGTAGGAAAAAATACAAGATCTTATGATTGCACTGTTAGACACATTTAAACATCCAGAAAAAGGGCTGACTAAAAGATGTCTTTCCTATTTACCTCCAGTTAATCTGGAAAACACCTTACAGCAAAGGAATCTCACCTAGAATCTCAACTGGAACACGTACAATTGCTTTGCCAGTACAGAAGCATGAAATATCTACTGAATCTTCTGTATAGATTTTAGGAAATAATCTCCATTCTAAGCAAAGCAAGGGTTCTTCTGCTCCTCATTAATGTTCTGAAGCATCTTTTACTCCTGCTTCTGAGCAGTAATTCCTAACATGCTAAAGCTGCTTGTCTGTTTGTCTCCTTTTCTCTTTGTATGCCCCTGACACTGAAGTCAGCTGCAGCTTTACTGCAAGATACTGTCAAGCAGACTGCCTGAGGAAGAGCTTGCAGAACTGACAGCACAGCATAACCCAACAGTAGCAGCTGCACAGTGAATGAAGTGGTTGTGTCTGCAATATGCCAGTACACAAAGTACTGCTCAAGTGACAAAGAAAACAGATTACAAGAAAATTGCATGTTGGTCTTTTTTCTCCTATACTTCCTTTGGCTGTAATAATTTTGTTTCTCTTAATGGCACATACAGCAGTTTTTAATACAATCAGTGTATTTGTCAGTTTTTCTGCAAACCATTGCTTAATAACACCAAGAACGGCACCAAAAAACTGATGAACAAACTGTTGGGATGTAATTTCAGTATCACCAATACCTTATTCTGGCACATGCTGCCTAGCTTTTAAGTGTTTATGGTCAACGTTTTTGGTCTTTTCTCAACAACAACAGGATGATCCAGTGCCTAGATGGATTGAATGAGGGACAGAATTTGAATAAACTTCTAAGCACTTATTTCTAGTCCATAATTTCTAAGGGTAATTTACAAACTTGACTGAGGAGCTGTTATGAAAACTGGCACCACACAGAATGGAGTGCAGCCATATCCACACCAGCACTGAACAAACTCACTCCAGAATCAAGATACTCATGCCAGCATGGTCCTCTACTCAGTGTAATTCAGCATCTTCCAAAGAGGGGTATGCTCCTCATCCCTTGCTCTTCTCTGAAGCCATTAAATTTGGATTCCGTTGTGTAAAAGAGCAAAACTTTATTCCAAAAGGTGAGAAATTAGGATTTCAGTTCCCCTACAATAAGAAGTATGTTACAGCAAAGTCTCCACCTCCTGGGTAAATGCTCTGTTAGGTAGCACCAGAGCTGGACAGATATTTGAACAAAAAATGCTGGTGGCAGCTATAGCTCACGCTGCTCTCAGTGCTAGCACAGTGCATTAGACGTGTTCTGCACACGTCTAGCAAAGAACCTGCATTCCCTATTGGCCTCTGTCAGGATGACAGTTACCTTATGTTACAGTAGTGGCAAAAGCACAAGCACTCATGAACTTCTGAGCACCTGAGGGTTTAGAAAGATAATCAGCTTCTTTGGCCTGAACACCTCAGATCTACCTAAAAGAGATTTTAGAGGCTTATGTGTATTTTTGTACCTGAGCCTTAAGTGAAAAAAAAACAACTAAAATCATACAATTTACTTACAGTGCATTTGTTGTTAAGGTAGTTTTTATGTAAGAATGATTCCCAATCAGACTGATCAGTGATATTCCAATTTGGATAGTCCAGAAAGGCAGCATGGGCTATAACCTCATTCTTCTCATTGCAGAGTATCAGAGAAAGATTAGATTTTTCTCTGTGAAAACAATTTAATTCAGAACTTGAAGAAACTATACAAAAGAAAAGCATAGGGAAGTTTAACACTTAATAATCAGGTTGTATTCTAAAAATTTTGAGAACAGATACAAAAGCTGTTATAACGGTATAAAAACATGAAGACAGGTATTTCCCTTTAATCTTCCTAGAGGCAGGTCTGTGCCAATCATATCCAAATAAAAGCTCCAAAACCAGTGTTACTTACAAAAGGTGCATGACATCAATCCTTCCAAAAACATCTTCTGTAAAATGGCTGAAGAGGCTGATAATATCAGAAACATCACGTAACTCTGTCCTTCTGGCACTAACCACTTCTGTAGGTCCTCTTGAAGATGTTATTGTAGTCATCTTGTAAACTGTAACAAAAAGAAAGAAAACATTGCTGGTTCTAGCAGATCCTTTCTGCTGCAATCCATTGTTCAATGCAGTTACTTGAAATGGATTTTTATAACAGCTATGAAGAAGTGCAGTCAGCTGGATGGACTTCTGTTCCTATTTCCTGTGTAACTCTCTCTGTATACAGGGCTACTGCCTGCACACACACACGTACAGTGTGCTCACAGTGCACATGTAGAAATAACGCAGACAATAATGCCTACTGTATGCCTTCTACATGCTACACAGGAAATGTTCTTAAGGGGATACAAATTGCTTTTGCATTTATTCACTTAGAGGCATTTGCACGCTGCCTATCCGGGCAGTGCCTACCGTTGGTCCCCTCAAACTCTTACCAGCCTTGAGCCTGCAGGGCTGGGGATGAGAACGGCCTAGCGTTAACCGCAGCGCCATGAGAGCTCGGTGCACTTTGGCCAAAGCAGAGCTTACGTCGGTGGCACCGAAATGTCAGGGGATCCTGACAGGCAGCTCGGCAGCTTCCCCGCGTCGCTCCCAGCAGCGCGCTGACAAGGCGCAATCTGCCGTTTTGGTGCCGTTTCGGTGATTCGCAGCGCCGGCGGACCCGGGCCCTGACAGCCGGCGGGTCCCGCGTTGCCACCGGGCCACCAGGGACATCGCCGCCGGTCCCCCAGGCCCCAGCACCGGCACTGCCGCGAGCGGCTCCGTTTCCAGTCAGGACCGCAGCTGTCGCCCGCCCTGAGTGGCGGTGAGGGGCCGTGACAGGCCGTGAGGGGCGCTGAGGGGCGCAGCAGCGCCATCTCCGCGCCGCCAGGGGGCGCTGCCCGCGGGCACGTGCCGCCCGCCCGGCGGGAACCGCATCGCCCTGAGGGGCCGTGAGGGGCCTGAAGGGTCCTGAAGGGGCCGTGAGGGGCGCGGGGCCGCCGGCTGTGACGGGCACTCACCCGCCGCCCGCTGCCCGCCGCCGCTCTGCCCTGCCCCGCCGTGCCGTGCCGTTCCAGTGCCGGGACGCGCCGCCGTTACCCCGGCAACGGCGCGCGGCGGGGCAGCGCGAGGGGGCGGGAGCGGGGCGGGGCCGGCGCGGCGCGAGAGGACAAGATGGCGTCTACGGCAGCCGGGAAGCAGCGGATTCCTAAAGTGGCCAAGGTGGCTCGGGTGGCGGCTGGGAACAGGCCGGGAAGGCAGAAGGAGAAAGGAGCGGGAGCGGGGAAGAAGGAGAGGCCTGGCTGGGTCCTGGCCGTGGCTCGGGGCCCGAGCTCGTCCTCGTCGTGACGGGAGGTTGCAGTTGCGCGTTGGAAGGGGGAAGCGCTAACTGGGCCTTTACTTCGCAGGTGAAGAACAAAGCACCCGCGGAAGTCCAGATCACAGCAGAGCAGCTTTTAAGAGAGGCAAAGGAGAGAGAGCTCGAGCTTCTCCCACCACCTCCTCAGCAGAAGATCACAGATGTTGAAGAGCTAAATGATTACAAACTTCGGAAAAGGAAGGTAAAGGCAAAAAAAAAAAAAAGTAATATTTCTATAAAGCACCAAAATTTGAATATGCTTAATTTAAACGGAATGTTTTTCATATGTTCTTCATATTTATTACTTATGCATTTTTTACGTTTTAAAAAAGTAGCACTATCTTAAGAAAACTGTTACTTTTGTGTAAAAAAGCTGTTATAAACATGTTTAACAAAATTTGGTAATATGTGTTATGTGTCTGTGTTCAGTATGTTTCAAGCATTGCAAGGTGGGTTGCATACATGATTTGTACATAGCTTCTTCACAAATATTATGAGGGTATGATGTAACATTAGCAATCTTTGTAGTAGTGCTGGTGATATTTCCATGTCAACTGTTTAAAAAAACCCACAGTGTTCACAAGCAATACTTCTGTTTTGTATAATTAAAACATCATGGGACACACATTAGAACAGATTTCTATACTAATCATGCTTATTTTTTGACAGTTGTCTTGAAACAACCATTTTGCATGTGAGATTTGAGGTATATTTTTCTTTTTTATTGAAAAGGACTGCTTTACTTGTACAAACTTATGTACAGCTTCTTGTTTTTTTTCTTGGATAACTTCTGTCCTGGATCAATAGAAAGCAAAGCAAACATATTCTTAGTGAACTTAAAATGTTTTCAACTCGGCTTGATCAGTTACTTTTTAGATACAGTCAACATCTAGAGACAGATTTTTTAGTTTTTTTATTTGCTTGTATGAATTGCAATAACAAGCCACCACATGTTGGCTGTGTTTGAACCGTGTTTAGCCGCATGTTTTATACCAATAGTGCTGATCTTGACAGCAGCCAAACACAACACTGTCATCATTGCACTGAGCTGTGAAATTTGTCTATTACATTTAAAGCCAAAATATTAATTCCAGAGAATAATCATAAGGCAGCATGCTTTAAAGAAAAATGTAAAACAATGTTGTATACAAATCAAAGTGGATAAACTTATGCTGGTGCATTCAAGTATATTCAGGGTCGTGCAATGACTAGATTCCATCTAACCAGGTAGTGCTGCCACTGGAATTGCTAACCAGGAGACTGAAAAAAAAGTTCACAATTTTAGTGCTCTCAGTTACTGTTCCATCAATATTTCAGGTATCAGCTTGCAGGAACTTGAGTTTAGTCCTTATTTGTATAGCAATCAACATTTCTAGCTGCTCTGTTATGCAATTTTTAGGAAGTGCTGTGTTGAGTATGTATTGTCACTACATCTATGTAGATGTAGAGAGATGTAGGAGAGCACCTGAAGAGCAGCACAAAGGAATTCCAGCTGCTCCAGCCCATACATCACCTTCATCAGGGGCCCAACTTAAATGTCTCTGTGCTAAGCCATAGCATGGGGAGTAAAGAAGGGGAGTTACAGATGTACACACACCTGCAGGGCTGTGACCTCATTGGCATTACAGAGATGTGGTGGGATGGCTCTCCTGGAGTGTTGGGATGGAAGGACATGGGCTCTTTAGGAAGGACAAACGGGAGGTGAGGAGGGGCTGTTGCCCTCTAATGTCAGTGAGCAGCTGGAGTGCGTGGAGCTCTACCTGGGTGAGGAGCTGGTGAGGAGCTAACGGAGAGCAGATGGGTCAGGATTACAGAGAGGGTGGGTATGGGTGACATGTAGTGGGAGTCTGCTACAGGCCAACTGAGCAGGAAGATGAAGCAGATGAGGCCCTCTACAGGCAGCTAGAGGCAGCTAGAAGCAGCCTCATGTTCACAAGTCCAGGTGGTCCTCAGGGGGAGAGTTCAACCACCCTGATACCTGTCATACAGCAGGGGGTAGGCAATCCAGGAGGTTCCTGGAATGCATTGCTGACAACTTTCTTTTCCATGTGATAGAGGAGCCAACAAGGAGAGGTGCTATGCTAGACCTCATTCTTACCAACAAAGAGAGGCTGGTGAAACTCAAGGACAGCCTTGGCTGCAGTGACCGTGGGAAGGTGCAGTTTGGGATCCTGAGGTCAACATGGAGGGAGCACAGCAAGCTCGCTACTTTGGGCTTCAGGAGAGCACACTTTGGCCTCTTCAGGGATCTGCTTGGTGTGGAGTACCAAGGGACATGGCCATGGAGGGAAGAGGGGCCGAGAAAGCTGGTTAATATTAAGGATCACCTTCTCCAAGCTCAGGAGTGATATGCATCCCAACAGAGAGGAAGTTGTGCAAAAATGCCAGGAAACCTGCATGGATGAACAAGGAGTTCCTGGCCAAATTCAGACGGTAAAAGGAGCCCTACAGAGGATGGAAGGAAGGACAGCTAGCCTGGGAGGGTTACAAAGACATTGTCTGAGCAGCCAGGGATTAAGTTAGGAAAGCCAAAGTCCTGTTAGAAATAAATTTGGCCACGGACACCAGGGGCAACAAGAAAGGGTTCTGTAGGTACATCAGTGATAAACAGAAGACTAGGGAAACTTTGGGCTCTCTCCAGAAGGAAATGGGAGACCTGGTCACCCAGGGTAAAGTTAAAGGGTGAGGTACTCAAGGACTTTTTTGCCTCAGTCTTCACTGACGAGAGCTCCAGCCACATGGACTGGGCCCCAGCAGGCAAAGGCAGGGACTGGAAGAATGAAGAACTGAAGGGAATGAAGACATGGACTCCAAGATAGTCGAGAAATGGAGACCCTTTATTGTTCCAATGCCAGATATTATATAGCTTTCTGAGCCAGCTACACGCACTGCACGCAGCTGGCGTGCGTAGTTACGGACTTCTGATTGGTGCATTCCTTTTGATCACGCATAGCCCTCTATAGGCCGTCCGAGCCTAACAACTCCTCCTTATTGGTTCCCACTTTCTCTTCTTCTAGCCTGGTTACCACTCTATGCCTCTGAGTAACCTTCTTCTCAACCCTTAGTGCACCGCCGTATCAATCAGCTCCAGTTTGTCACCGAACGGGTCACCCATAAAGAACCACACAGAGTAGGAGATCAGGTTCAAGATAGTCTAAGGAACCTGAAGGTGCATAAGTCTGCTGGACCTGATGATATATATCGTCATATCCCTCGTGGGTCCTGAGGGAACTGGGAGATGTAGTTGCTAAGCCACTGTCCATCATACTTGAGAAGCTGCGGCCATCTGGTGAAGTTGCCACTGACTGGAAGAGGGGAAACATAACCCCCCATTTTTAAAAAGGAAAAAGAGGAAGACCCAGGGAACTACAGGCCAGTCAGTCTCACCTCTGTGCCTGGCAAGATTGTGGGGCAGATCCTCCTGGAAACTCTGCTAAGGCACCTGGAAAATAAGGAGGTGATTGGTGACAGCCAACATGGCTTCACTAAGGGCAGATTGTGCTTGACAAATCTGGTGGCCTTCTACAATGGGGTTACGACATCAGCGGAGAGGGGAAGAGCACTGGGGACTGACACTGTTTAACATCTTTGTGGGTGACATGGACAGTGAAATCGAGTGCACCCTCAGCAAATTTGCTGATGACATCAAGCTGTGTGGTGCGGTTGGCATGCTAGAGGGAAGGGATGCCATTCAGAGGGACCCGTACAGGCTTGAGAGGTGGGCCTGTGTGAACCTCATGAAGTTCAACAAGGCCAAGTGCAAGGTCCTGCACCTGGGCTTGGGAAGTTGCAAGCACAAATACAGGCTGGGCGGAAAATGGATTGAGAGCAGCCCTGAGGAGAAGGACCTGCGGGGTGCTGGTTGATGAGAAGCCCAACATGAGCCAGCAATGTGTGCTTGCAGCTCAGAAAGGCACCTATACCTTGGCCTGTACCAAAAGCAGCATGGCAGCAGGGTGAGGGAGGGGATTGTCCCTCTCTGCTCTGCTCTCGTGAGACCCCACCTGGAGCCTGCGTTCAGCTCTGGGGCCCCAGCACAAGAAGGACATGGAAGTATTAGAATGAGTCCAGAGGAGGGCACAAAGATGATCAAGGGGCTGGAGCACCTCTGTTACGAAGCCAGGCTGAGGGAGTTGGGGTTGTTCAGCCTGGAGAGGAGAAGGCTCCAGGCAGACCTTACAGCGGCCTGCCAGTGCCTAAAGGGGGCTGCAGGAGAGCTGGGGAGGGACTCTCTGTCAGGGAGTGCAAAGATAGGACAAAGATTAATGTCTTTAAATTTAGAAAGTGGATTTAAATTAGATATTCAGAAGAAATTCTTCACTGTGAGAGTGGTGAGGCACTGGAACAGGATGCCCAGAGAAGCTGTGGATGCTCCGTCCCTGGAAGTGTTTAAGGCCAGGCTGGATGGGGCTTTGGAAGCCCCTGGTCTGATGGAAGGTGTCCCTGCCCATGGTGAGGGGTTGGAAATAGATATCTTTTAGGTCTCTTCCAACTCAAACCATTCTGTGATTCTATGCAAGACATTTAGAGTTCATTCCAGTAATAATAATGCGTAAGCCATTCATAAAAAGATTGGTCTGCACAGAAGAAATTTTTTTACTTACAGAAATAATTTTCTTCTCAGACTTTTGAAGATAACATAAGAAAAAACAGAACTGTTATCAGTAACTGGATAAAGTACGCACAATGGGAGGAAAGCCTGAAAGAAATACAGAGGTAATTATGATATAGCTGTAGATCTCTTAAACCTCTTAAGACACATTGATAAACCCTCTCAGTCTTAGAGGCATGTTAAATGCGCAACTTAACTTCTCTTTGCTTTCCAGAGCCCGTTCCATTTACGAGCGTGCTTTAGATGTAGACTACAGAAACGTCACACTCTGGCTGAAATATGCAGAAATGGAAATGAAGAACCGCCAGGTTAATCATGCCCGAAACATTTGGGATCGAGCCATTACCACCCTCCCTAGGGTGAACCAGTTCTGGTACGTTTACAGAGAATGGAGCATTTCTTTTACCCCCAAAGACATCATTTTTTATTTTGGCATCATGCAAAAGTACATTTTCTTCTCTTTCTGCAGTTCTTCAGGCTAGCCCCAAAAGAGGTAAAGGCTTAATTTTGGCATAGTTGTATACTTTTCAAATGGTAAGAGTATTGGAGGGAAGGATATTCATGTGTCTGCATGCTGCCCATCACAATACTACAGGTGTTTCTGGAGTGCAAGTGGGGAATAGGTGTAGAAGTCTCAGTGATGCTTTTATTAAGCACTTGAAAAATGATTGAAATTTATGTACTTACAAAGTGATCATAAACACTTGATCTTGTTTTCCAAGGTATAAATATACTTACATGGAAGAGATGTTGGGGAATGTTGCTGGATCTCGTCAGGTGTTTGAACGTTGGATGGAGTGGCAACCAGAGGAGCAAGCCTGGCATTCCTATATTAACTTCGAGCTGAGATACAAGGAGGTGGATAGGGCACGTACCATTTATGAGAGATATATCCTTTTTAGTGCAGGATCACTGCTACCCAAGTTTAGACTTCTTCATTTCTTGCTTGTCTATTCTGTCTCTAGGTATGTCCTAGGCTCCTTTTTACTGGGGTGTGCTGGAGTAAAACACCATGCTGAGATCCAGCAGTTGGTATTACATACATGCTTAGTATATGCCTCCAAATTCAGTTAAGTGAATGGACATATCCTGCCACAGCAGTGAATATGTAAGAGCACTCATACTTCTGGCTTTTTTGCAGTCATCATTTATTTCAGTTTTCTCCTCCTTAACCTTTTTCCTGACCCTTGTCTGACTTCTATTCCTTTTTTTAAATTCAAGTTCTCAGTACTGAACATGAAGCCTTTGCATGCTCAGAGCTGTTTTGAATTCTTCCCAGTTGTGTCCCTTGTATATATGATCCATGGGAGTTGTTTCATATAGTCCGTGAGCTCACTGGGAAGAATGCAATTTGAGATGTCCGATTCAAGTGCTACTGTTTCTTTAACATAGCTCTACTTGTTATTGTTCACCCTGATGTGAAGAACTGGATCAAGTATGCTCGCTTTGAAGAGAAGCACTGTTATTTTGCTCATGCAAGGAAAGTATATGAGAGGGCAGTGGAGTTCTTTGGAGAAGACCATATGGATGAGCACTTGTATGTGGCTTTTGCAAAATTTGAGGAGAACCAGAAAGAAGTAAGACTTCCATACATCAGGCTGATACTAACTATCCCCACAAGATTTCTTTTTGAATATCAAACTCCAGGCTGCTTAACGATCATTTCAATACTTCTGTTTTTTTCCAAAACCTTTGAGGTCTTACTGTAGTCTGAGTTAAGGAATCTTTTTTTTGCCTGGCTTCTATTTGCCTTTTGGTGACATTGAGTAAATATATTCTAAGAAAGTAAGCACAAAATCTACCAAAACTGAAAATGGCGCCTTTAAATCCAATACATGTCCTCAGATTTATAAGTTTGACACTTTACATCAACTGACTGCTTGATAAAAAGAAGAATTAGATTAGCCATGTACTTCCCAGATGCTCTTGTTGAAGTGCCCAGGCTATTTAGCAATTCAAAACATTCTCTGAACCCCAAACCACAGACCCTTAAAAATATTTTAAATATTCCAAACCTGTAAATGACTAAGTGATGATAGATTTTGGTATTTATAGATTTGTTTTTTTCCCTTCAAGTCTTACTTCTCAGGGAGATTTGTGTTAGTCCTGTACTGAAACAATCGTTTACATTAAATACCACTAAAAGGTCATTGGCAAACTAAAACACACATTGTGGGGTAGGAGAAGAGTTGCATTCTAAATACAATTCAAGTGATGTTTAATGTTTTCAGTTTGAAAGAGTAAGGGTGATCTACAAATACGCCTTGGATAGAATTCCAAAACAGGACGCTCAAAATCTCTTCAAAAATTACACCATCTTTGAGAAGAAGTTTGGAGATAGAAGGGGAATTGAAGACATCATTGTCAGCAAGAGAAGATTCCAGTATGAAGAGGAGGTGAAGGTATGTATTACAGATATTCACTGGGCTCATCATACGTCCACCTGCTGCTTAAGGGAAGCAAGTGTCTCATGATAGGAAGGCTGGCTTTTTATTATATTTATTATATTACCTGTGGTACTTCAGCCAAAAAAGATCCCAAGAAATGTGGAGACAGAATTCCATCCACAGGCGAGAGAACAATACTTGTGTTCACTACTCTTTCATTTCTGCAGTCTAATGTAGATGGTGGAGCCAAAGTTTTTGATTGCACTGAGAACTCATTACCCTTCACAATTTAGCTTGTAACTTATTCCTTCACTTCTGTTATGCAGTAACGTCTACTCATTCGTGCAGAAATACCTTTTTGTAAGGAAACAGATGTGCCACACCTGTCTACTATTCACCAAATTATTGAATACTGCATATTTCTTCATTTCCTCTTCTCATACTTTGGTTTGCCTTCACAAAGAACGTTTGTAGGTAAAAAAAAAAAAAAACAAACAAACAAACAGAGAAATAAAGACACTTTAACCGACCTTAACCCCCCCCCCCCCCCCAAAACCTCTAGCTCTAGCATACCGGAGACTGACAATTTTTACTAATATTTCAATGATTAGTTTTAAAAGAGAAAATCTACATAGAAACTGTAAGCAAAGGAACAAGTTTTGTTATTTTCAGTTACTGAAATTTCTTTCCCATTTCTCTGCTCCCATCTTTCTGAAAGGCAAATCCACATAATTATGATGCATGGTTTGACTACTTAAGGTTAGTTGAAAGCGATGCAGATGCAGAGACTGTCCGAGAAGTGTATGAAAGAGCCATTGCCAACGTTCCTCCAATTCAAGAGAAGAGACACTGGAAGAGATATATTTATCTTTGGATTAATTATGCATTATATGAAGAGCTGGAAGCAAAGGCAAGTAGTAATTCTAAGTCTTTTTCTTTCCCAGGTATTTTCCTTACACTATATAGCTACAGATAAGTTAATACAAAAAAAAAAGTTGTTTTGTGTCATTTGCTATTTAAATCTTTCCCCCTATACACAGACACACTTGCATTTGTGTGTAACATCTCCCTTACATGGGAGACAAGTATTTAAGCTTCACTAGGTATTTCTTTTGTTTATCAGTCATATAACATAAAATTACAAATACAATGGTATTACAAGTAGTATAACAAAACTATATGTGAAGTTCTGTGAAGCAGTTAAATTCTTGCTACAGTGGCCTTTCGAGACTTTGTCTACCTTGTTATCAGTCGTGTAACATAGCTGTGCTTTATTTAATAAAATCAAAGTTCAGTGTCTGATAAAAGGAAAAAAGACTTTTTTCACCCTAAATGCAACACTACTGGTTTAATTGTATCGTTCTTAATGAGGAACTTGTTTCAAAAAGACTTACTGACCCTCAGAAGTTACCATCTTTGAATTGTGTACGCAGATAGGTAGAAAAATGTACACATATTTTTAAGTATATGTGATTCTAAACTCCTGTGCTTAAAAATACTGTTCTGCATTTGGTAATCACTGCGTGATATAAAACTGTGTAATTACTGTAGCATAATCTGAGTAGTGAATGAAGTATTTAGTTTTGCCTGTTCTTACAGGATCCAGAGCGAACCAGACAAGTTTATCAGGCATGTATTGAGCTCATTCCCCACAAGAAGGTATGGCTCCTTCAAGTTCATATAAAGTCTTGGATTAAAAACCTTAGGACTGAGATCCTTTAGTTTTCTCCCCTT
The DNA here is from genome assembly GCF_013377495.2 of Cygnus atratus. Lineage (NCBI taxonomy): Eukaryota > Metazoa > Chordata > Aves > Anseriformes > Anatidae > Cygnus > Cygnus atratus. The sequence goes on from NC_066364.1 coordinate 120,118,162, forward strand.
ACTTCTTTCCACTATTTCCTGGTTCAGAAGTCCCTTAAATTGTCTTTAATCGGGCATAGTGTAGAAAGCAAGGCTGAGGTGCATAAGCCCCTCCAAAATGCTACTAGCATGTTTCTGAAGACCCTGCTCAAGAACAAGGGAGGTATTTATTCATGGTTTTAAGTAGACTCCCTTCCAGTTTCATAAAGTTAATTTTCCAAAATCCATAGTGTCTCCCCCCCTCCCATTTAAGGCATTAGGTGTCTGTAACTTGCATCATCACTGGGAAACAGTAGGCTACACACTGATGTCAGGTTTCCTCATACAGACATGAAATTAGTGTTTCATCAGTATTTTTAAGTGATCAAGAATGCTATAAAAAGCTGAAATATCACATACTTAGAGTACACTTTAGTGCTGTTAAATGGTAGAAGATTCTTCTATCTCTTCTTTTCCCTTACTTTACTCCTCAAGTTAGTTCTTTCATACCTGTTCTCAACCTGTTTGTTTGCAGTCTCTGCAAAATATCTGTTAGTCAATTTTATGTAGAGTTACCACCTTTTATAGTAACTGTTTCTAATTGTTTACCTGGTCCCAGCTGAGGGAGGTACGTTTCATAAACCATCATTAGAGTTTATATCCTCCATTACAGTCTTCAAGACCTGACTTTCCGACTTTTTGGTGTTGTTTTTTTCTTTTTTTTTTCCTAGTGAATTTTAACTAAAATATCTGCATGGCCAAACCTTGAAAACAATTAACCAATGCATTGCTTTGGAATGTCAAGAAATCTTAGTCCCTGTACTTAGTCCTTCTCTAATCTGTTATTCATCACATCATATGAGTATCAACTAGGTGGATTAGTGTTAATCTGTAATAATTAAGAGTTGATTAGCAATTTTTTTTTCAGTAATAGCTGATATTTTATCAATCAGTTGATTGATTTACTGTTTTCTTCCTTGGAGAGACTTCTGTCCTGGCTATTTTTACTTTCCATCCGTGGTAGAGTAAATTGTCTTGGTGTAGAGAGTTTGTTTTGGGTTGCAGTCTCTCATCTTTTTCAGCAGGAAAACACAGAAGTCAAATGCAACTAACTGCAGTAGTAATAATGTGTCCCTGTATGTAGACAGCGATGATTTTTAATGAACACGTGCGGAATTAATTGCTAAGCTTCCAACCCAGGCATCACATTGTTCTTTTTCTTTCAGTTTACATTTGCCAAAATATGGCTGCTGTATGCACAATTTGAAATACGACAGAAAAATCTTCCACTTGCCAGAAGAGCTTTGGTAAGCTTTGGTTAATTCCATAATTGACTTTACTAACTAATAGTAACAAGGGAATGGCATAAAAAGATCTTAAATTGTCCTTTATAAATCACTGTACTAATCCACTTAAATAAAGCATCCTAGAAAATCTGCAGGGACCAGTATTTACTGTCATGTATGATTTAAAAAGAAGCATAGCTTGATACGATGAATTAGCCGCGGACTGAAATGAATGCATCTTTCCCGTTTCAGCTGACAAAATGTACATCTTAATACAAGGGTACCCAAATAAGCTTAGTACACTTGAAACTTTTTAACCGCTGATGATTTGTTTGAACGATATTTGTACTAACAATAGCTGTTTAAAAACCCAAATCAGTAGAATTTTTTTGACTCTCAGAAATTCAGACTTGCATAATAGGTTAAGTCCCAGCTACCTGGTTGCTGACAGAAGCAATCATGGGGACTTTGGGGCAGCACAAGAGCTTCTGCTCAGAATTCACTACCATGTCAGAGAATGATGGAATGCATTTTGGCAGAAAAAGCTTCTAAAATGAAAAATTTGCTTTCCCCTCGGTTCAGATACTCTCAATAATTTGGGTGACTGTTAGGAATTTGGAGAGAAAGTTAGTAATGGTAGCAGTTGAGGTGGCTTGACTTTAAAGAGGAAATTGATCATATACATGTCACAACAATGATAAGATTATAAATGTGAATGGCCCTCTGTAGCTGACACTGGATCAAGTTTACCCTCTAATGTGCTAATAAAACTTTGTCTGTTGAGCTGGGCTCCTGCCCTTGACCAGAAAAAAAAAAAAAAAAACACAAAGCAGAGGGATTAAGTCCACTGTAAGACTGTTAATGTCTCCCTGCAGGAGAGGACAACCATCTGTCTTGAAGCACACTTCTGTTCTAGCTTAGTTTAAGATACTTCCAAATTACCTTAGTCACCAATCAGCACCCTGCTTCCAGCCCCCCCCCCCGTTTTTTTTTTTTTAGGCATGATAGTTTTAGTATATTCTGGAAAGGCTGTTTTGGTCTCTCTGGAAAACCAGTTTCCTCAGTTTCTTTTAGACTTCTCTTTTGCTGGTCTTTTCCCTATTGTTGTTTAATTTCTGTTGTTTAGTTTGACAGACCTTTTTTTAGTAGGTTACTTTGCTTATCTTTCAAACCAGCTTTTGTTGGTGCAGCCATCATCTTTTTTGGGGGGGGATTGGACCTAGATTTGGCATGCAGTTAACCTTGCTTTTGCAGTAAGTTGATTGTGAACCACCTCTTTGGCAAGAAGCCTTGCTTCTGTCCTGAGGTGAGTATCTAGGTCTCACACTGTCACCATGCAGAAGAACAGGTCCAACTCCTGACCCTGAAGCTCTTGTCAGCATGCAGGCAGTACATTGTTATGCCTTATTTTTCTCTGGCTGCAGATATTGCATGGATTTTTTGTTTTCTTAGGGTTTGAGAGATGCTGGGACTTGGAGACAGGAGCCAGGACAGGCTGAAGCCTATGTTGCTTAAGAAATAGTAATGGGGTGGGCTATGGGGAAGAACCAAGCATATTTTGAAACAGAAAATGCATTTTTAGAGCTGGAGAGACCTAACGGTGGCCAAATCAATATTTCAGAGTTGCGGTTTCCTCCGTTTCTGTTAAGTACCAAGATAGGCAATGTGTAGTGAAGTTGTGCAGTAGAATTGCATTAAGGGAATTTGGTCTCAAATTACTTATTCATACCAGCTTGAAGGAGCAGAGGTTCCAGTGCCTAATAAATAATACTTGTCTTCAGAAATGTGTCAGAGTGAAGCTCACTATATACATGTCACAGACGTGGTCAGTCTTAACTATTGCTTCAAAAGATGCCCAAATTAAAAATCAGAAACCGCTTTCTCATGGCTTGGTACTTGTGGCTGAGGACAGGCAGTTTTGTTCAGATGCTGAAGCATATCAAAACAAATTCGGTTTAAACTTTCTTCTCCATCTATCCATCACTGTAAGTCAGTGGTCAGGTGATGTGGACAATTCTCTATGTAATGATGCATAGCACTGGTGGTCCAGGAGACGGTTTCTCTTGGTATAATTTGTTTTATAAGATACTTCAGAACTACTTACCTGAAGACTGGCACAGGCTGGTACTGTGCTTTCTTCAGCTTTTGATGCAAGATGAAGCGTTCATTTGTTGAGCCACGGTGAGATTCAATTAATACTTCATGGGAAGTTTATGTTACTTAAAAGTGTAACCAGTCAGAAAGTTTTCTATTTTCAGGTTTTTGTTGATGTTTTATGTATGCACACTCATTTTGCAGACATTGATTTGATTTCATATTAGCCCTGACCAGTGTCTTAAAACAGACTCTGCTCAAAAATGCATTTCAGTTAAATACCAAACAGTAAAAAGTTGTTTAGAAATAGCAGTGTGTTTTTTTTTTTCTCTCCTCCTTGGCAATATCTCTAAGCATTTTTTGGCTTTTGGCTTCTTAACAGGGAACATCCATAGGTAAATGTCCAAAAAACAAACTTTTTAAAGGTTATATTGAACTGGAGTTACAGCTGCGAGAATTTGATCGTTGCCGAAAGCTGTATGAAAAATTCCTGGAATTTGCACCAGAAAACTGCACATCATGGATTAAATTTGCTGAACTGGAGACCATCCTTGGTGATATTGACAGAGCCCGTGCAATATATGAATTGGCTATTGGCCAGCCCCGGCTAGACATGCCAGAGGTAAGGGGGAAGATGAACTTAACATTTGAGTAATTTTAAGGTATTTGTTACATAGTGTGGCTAATTAAAATGTAAATGATCTAACAGCTTGAACAGAACTGCTTACCATAGCGGCCTAGCCTGTGTCTCGTTAATGTAGCATCTGTTTCTTAGCAGGGTACACGGGACTATAAAACCCATGACAAAGAATAGAGAGAGAAACATGCTTATAGGAGTAAGCTAAACTGATTATGTGGGCAAGATTTCATATTACTTAGTCTTAATCTTAGCTAATACAGTGAATTAATACTCAGATCTCTGAAATTCATTTTTACAATGTTCACGTTTATCCACGCTCCTCCATTGAAAACTTTTTTTTTTTGGCATTATCTCAGTGTTAGATACAGGGTTATTTGAAGAGACTGTGAATGTAAGGAGAGACTTCTGTTTTGCAGGTTCTTTGGAAATCCTACATTGACTTTGAAATTGAGCAAGAGGAGTATGAGAAAACAAGAAATCTTTACCGCAGATTACTTCAACGGACACAGCATGTTAAGGTACCCAGAATACAGAATTGGGCTTGAATTGAGTCCATGGTTGATGGAAAGCCTTGACTGCTCTGGTTGCCTGGCTGTCTGAAATCGACTGAGAATCTAAGTTCAGTCTCATGCCAGTGGTATTAAAAGGGAAAAGAAATTTCTGACTTTCCTATAACAAAAGGAATATTTTATATGAAAGAAAAGTTTGTAGAAGCTTTGGAAAGCAGCCCTCTTCCTGCTGAATTGCTTTGGAATTTTAGATGCGAAAACATTGGAAAGAAAAATTGGTTGCGATTTTCATGGTGTAATTTGGTGCTGTCATTTGGCTGAATTCAAACAGATCTATCATGACCTGAAATAAGCTCAAGAGATTTGTCAAAGTTGCTTATGTGAATATTCTGTCTCGTCAAAATGAGGTAAATATCACATGTGAAACAAACATGAAATTTCTGGGTATCTGCTTATAAAAAAAAAAGTACTTTAGACTTGCATTGATATTTCCTTTTTTGGTTGCTTTGTTTTATTTTAAACTATCACTTAACCTGTCATTTTTGTAAGACTTTAGGATGGAAGTTTCATCTTGATTTTTGTTTTTTCTGCCACAGGTATGGATCAGCTTTGCACAGTTTGAATTATCTGCTGGAAGGGAAGAGAGTTTGTCAAGATGTCGGCAGATTTATGAAGAGGCTAATAAGGCAATGCGAAACTGTGAGGAGAAAGAGGAGAGAGTCATGCTTCTGGAATCCTGGAAGAACTTTGAAGAGGAATTCGGAACTGATACCACCAAAGAGAGAATAGAAAAACTTATGCCTGAAAAAATAAAGAAGAGGAGAAAACTGCAGGCAGAAGATGGGGTAAGAGGAAACATAATGCAAGTACTCTTTCTGAATTCTTGATTGCGTTATGCTGAGATCTGATACTCATGACAAATTCAGCAGTGATGGGTGCTCTAACTGCATACCAGTATTACTGCTCTGATTGAAGACAAGCATTGGCCTGAAATACACACTGCTAAGCTCCTTGCTCTTCAGCAGGCCAGGCAAATGAAACTAGCTGTAGGTAGTACTATACTGACAGTGTTTGTTTCGTAGCTTGGAGAAACTAGGCAAGCTGTTCATCACATCTGCTTGTTTGTTATGCACAGCAGAAGTAGTACAGTCTCGCACCCATTCAGCTTACTGGTTTTAGCTGATATGGATGTTGTAACAAACATTAATTTTAATTTTATCTCATTTTTATGCTTATTAGAAGCATCTTCTAATAGCTAACATTAACATGCAAATTAAACCTGCTTTGTGTTTTTTTTTTCCCTAGTCCGATGCTGGCTGGGAGGAGTATTATGATTATATTTTCCCAGAAGATACTGCCAATCAGCCTAATCTCAAACTACTTGCAATGGCTAAACTCTGGAAGAAACAGCAACAGGAGAGTGAAGCTGCAGAAATGGATCCAGACAAAGACATTGATGAAAGCCAGCCTTAATACATTGCCTTCCCCCGTTCCTTTTCTTGGGTGTTGTACAGTATTTTCATTGGTGATGAATAAATGTACTTGAAGGGTTTTACTATTTTTGACAGAGAAATTTTTGTTTTGAAAAAAAGCACTGTATTGGAGGTGATTCTCTTTTATAGTGTCTTATTTCTAGCAACTGAAAGGCAGTGTCCTGAGGCAAGTACAGGAATCTGCAGCTATTACCAGCAGTCTGAGAACTGTAAGAAGTGGACAGCAGCTTTCTTTTTAGGACAAGACTGACTGTTCTCAGGCTCCTAGAAAACGTCCCAGTACTGTACGGGGATACTAACTTGCCAAGACAACAGATCTACTTTCTTTAATGAGAAAGATGTCTTCAATTCATTCCTCATTTGATTTTTTTTTCCAGTAGTTCTGTAAAATATGTATGATCATGTGGATAGTTGAAAACAATACATACCATTGATTGCAATCTGTTCAACTTCCTACCAAAGTCAGCTTTTATCCCAGAAAACTATTCAGGACAGACAATAATAGAAACTAAATATACTGAAACTAACCCCTGAAAGACAATTCTATAGAAATTAGTACCAAAAATATTGTATATATTACATAATAGAGATATTTAGATAAATATATTGGCAACATATTTTATAGTAAATTATCTATTGGAAATAAAGTAGAAGCAACATAAGCAGGCTTCTCATTGTTACTTTTTGTACTTCAGAGGGGAAAAGCAATGAGCAGAAGATTTTCATGAAGTCTTGGGGGGAGTCTTTTTTTTTTTTTTTTTAAATTCATTAGTACAATAGAAAATGCTCTTGTTCATGGCCAGGAGAGGTCCAGAAAGGTTATGCAGGAGGGTGCCGTGTGGCCCTGGGTGATGTTCGAGGGCAGGAGAGCCCAGGTGGTTTCCCCTGACCCTGCCCAGTGAGAGGCCTGGGCCTGGTTCCAGTGCTAGCTGGTGGCAATTACAGTGATTAGACTTTTACCCCTGCAGAGCCGTTTTGGAAGGCTGATGGGAGATAGGATGCACCTGGCCAAGGAGAGCAAAGCCTTATTTGCCTGCAGGCTGACCAATCCAGTGAGGAAAGTGGCTTTAAATTAGGAATGGGAGGTAGCAGCTGGGGGTGGTGGGTGTTAGGTGGGAGACTCAGGGTGAAGGTAGGATGTGTTTGCTGGGGATGTGCCCCCAAACATGGGAATGCTGAGAGGATGGAGTTGGGGATGTGCTTCCCTTGCTCTTGGAGTGTCTGCTGGAGTGGGTGCCTATCTGAAGTGCTCACAGGATGAGTCTGTGCAATCCTCTGCTTACCCTGGTAAGTCCTTCTAGCCCTGTTTTGTCCCATGTTCAGTGATATTATTTTATGCGGCTGGCTGACCAGCAAGGAAAAGTCTTGCTCATGCGGTCTTGTCCTTGGGTTACTTGTTAATCACCATTCTTCTTAGGTAAAATTAGATGTTTGGGTTTTCTTATCAGCCTTATAAGTTTATACAGTCTCTCTTAATCTCTCCTGATTATTGAGTGTGTGTGCTTTTGTTTGCTTTGATAATTTCAGTGCAACTGCTGGCTGTGATGCTGATGTATGTTTGTGCCAATTCTTTCTTGTGAAATCTTCCTAAAAGCTTGCACAGTAAATCAGTGCTGTTTGTAAAACCAACCACATTGTATTGACATACAAGGTAAAATCTAGCTGTAAAATTTATACTGGCTCTTATGCCTTCTGGGCTTTAATTTTGCCAGTAGTCTTTAAATTTTTCAGTGGGAGGCAGCTGCCATAGTCCAGCTGTGTCCCGGCAGCCGAGCACAGCTCTTGGCTGGCCAGGCGTGCTGGGGCACCAGGCGGCAGCAGAGACGCTTCGTCTGAGGCTTTCTGCTCGACTGCAAGTTTCAGGGCTCCGTTCTTACAGACTGGGAAATACTGGGTGATCGGTGCGTCCTGGGGCTTGTGCACAGCTCGAAACGTTTGAAACATACTTGAGATCTAATGGGAACAGCTAAAGAAATCTCTTCTGCAGTAGTTTTTCCTTAAAATTGTGGATTGCTGATTTTTGAAAGAGGTTTTTGGCACACACGCATCTTTTCTGCTGGCAGAGAGCAGAGGAGAAGAGGGTCAGTAGGGCAGCTGTGACTTCTAGGGCTTGCTGGGTGAGTCCTTGGGCTTCACAATGCGTGCGTACTAATTGTAGCTAAAATCTGAAATGTTTACCCTCTTCTGGATAAAGCTCTCCTGTTTTGCACACCTTATCTCAAGCCTATTAAAGATTTTTCTCAAAAATATTTCTAAGAGAAGCTGAATGCAGCAATGTTATGGTGAAAACTGACTTTTCAAGCTCTTTGAATGCTGGGGCGATGTTTGCTTTGTCTTAAAGACAGAAGCTGAATGAAGAACACCAGATAAAAGGAGGAGCGAGCTGCTCCTTGTATGGGCGTTATGGAGCACAGGTGTTTCTGGTCACTTAGACTCACACCATTCCCATTTTTCTGCTCCATGTGTGAACCAGGAAGAAGCAAAACATAGGGTGCACGGCTGCTGTTTGGAGGCAGGTCAGAGTGTGTGGGTTGGCCTGGCAGCAGGATGGGGTGCACCAAGCTGGGAGTTTGTGTGCCTGTCCTGCCCTTGGAAGCACAGTGGTGCTGGTCTCTCCCCAGGCAGCCTGCTGCAGTGCCTGGCCGCTTTGCTGCTGGACCAGCCATCGTGGAAAACCATGCAAGCCTTGTACGATGGGACGTGCTGGGCTGTTGTCTTTCCGGTGGCCACAGGCAATTTGTTTCCTGTTTGCTGCTGGTTTGCTTACGTGAGGGAGGACACGGTGCCTCTTCTTCCTGAGTGTGAATTGTCACAAGTGTCACCTGAACTGTGCAAGGTGCTCCTCTGAGCCCAGACCAGTGGTCACTTTGTGTCACTGTCTGTCCCCTTGCCTGCTCTGCTGGTCCTGTTCACCACCTTGTTGTTACAAGACTAGGGGTGCTGAGCCTCCTGGCCCCCTCCGGAGGTCTCAGGGAAGCTTTGCTCCACAGTTTTGCCTGTGGGTGCTTCCTGGAGGCACAGAGAGCAGGCCTGCGCAGAGAAGCAAGAGGGAGGTGTGGAAGTGGCATCTCCAAACTCTTCCGCTTCTCCACCCCCTTGCCCTGGGCCTTCCAGAGCTGTTCCTCATGCAGTTGCTCTCAACTTGGGTCTCGGGGACTCAGCTTCACCTGTCCCGGCCAGGAGACACCCGTGCAGGGAGCAGAGTGCTGGGCACGCTGGCCACCCATGGTGCTCTCCCTGTTTCCCTCCTTGGAACAGTGATGAGACCGTGCAGGCTTAACGGGCCTGCACCTTGTTTATTCTATGGGGGGGTTATCCCACAGAAAGCTAAACAAAGCACATCTGGTAAAGAAATTTCTCTAATGCTTGTGCAGTCAAACACTGCTGGGCTCAAAGTGTGTATTTCTCTTTGACACTATGTACAAACACAGGGATGAGTGTGTATCTGAACTTCAGGCTCTCTTAGTAATTGTTCTGTGGTGTTCTTCCCTGCACACAAACTCCATGTCTGTAGGAAGAACTTGGTTATAACAGGCTTTGATGCCTCTTCTGACGCGATTGCCTCTGGGGCAGAGGGCTGCTGGGGAGAGCCGGCGGTGCAAGGAATGTGGGCCGTGTCCCAGCTGGGCTCTGGGGAGCGATGCTTGTGGGTTTTGTCCTTGCAGGTTGGATGCAGCAAGTCTCTTTATCATCGTGTATATGTATAATTTACATAATGCGTATGTATAAGATTCTGAATAATTTCAACAGAATTCCTCTGCTAGTGATAAGGAGGAATGCAAGAACTCACATGCATTTTTTTTAGTAAGTGAGGCAACTTGCTGATAAAGTGTATTGATAATGCAGTGGTGGCTTTTGTACAGGCTCCTCTATCTTAATTTGTATGGATGACATATCATTAGGTGTCTTTATTTCATCCTTATATTGAAATAATGTTTGTATCCTGGCAAGCCATAGTCCTGATAATAGCAATTTACAGTTTGCTAGGATGATTATTTTTTGGTAGATATAAAGAGCTCTCATGCTGGTGAAGAACTGCCTGCTTGATTAAACAGGTAGGGCTGGCTTCTGTTAAGTTAAGAGAGAGCTAACATTTCAGCTGCACTAGATGGGAGGTAATTTAGAGGAGATTGATGCCACCTTTGCAGTTCCCTACACCCTGGTGGATGGTAACTGCAGAAGTGGAAAACTGACTTGTGCAATTTAAAGTTTGCTTTGAAAAGGTTTTTTTGTTGTTGTTATTCTACCCTTGTCTCACTGCTGCAGCCCCTTGCCTTGTCCTCCCCAAGGTAAGTGGCTTTTCTTCCAGGTGTCCCCAGGACACGGGGGTGCTCTCCCCTGTCCTGAGCTCTGAGCTTCTTAGCCTTTCCTGCATCTTTGAGATGCGAACAAATGCAAATGAACTGCTCAAGGCTGTACCCAGGCTCAGCTTTGTGTTTCCCAGCTGCTTCCCCTGCCTCCCCCCTCTTTCCCTACTAGAGAATGCATCTGACCTCCTGCAGGCTTCTGTGTTTTGCACTGCTCTGAAGAGCAAGGCTGAAATGGTTATAACACATGTCAAAGTGATGAACTAAATTACAGTGTGCATCAAGAAACTGAGGTGGTGGCTCTGGTAGAGGCTATAATGTCATCTGCCTTCTCCCTGATGGAGAGCTACACTGTCAGTGTCTGAGCATCTGTCTCCAGAGATGCTCCTGAGCACCAGCCCCTGCACTGATGCCTCCCCCACATGTGTAAAACTGTCCCTTCCACACAGCAGATGTGGCCACAACTGTCTCCCATGGGACTATTGAAGATGCCTGAGTTTGACTGAAAGAGGACGCGCTTCAGCAGATGCCTCCAGGCCCAGCTTCAGTGTGTCAGACACCTGTTACTGCAACACGCTTCTGTGCTGCTTGGCTGGTGGAGTCACTGAATCCACAGCATGAGATGGGGATGGCTTATAACCCTGGTCTTCCTCAGCTGCACAAGTTGCAGAAACCCATCAACTCTGCACGCCTGAATTCAGGGCCAGGTTTCTGTGAACAACCAGGCATTGTGGCTAATGGCAACCTGTCCTCCTGTGCTGCTGGCCTGGTTTCAGGAGTGCTGCAGGCCCCATGGCTGGAGTGTGGATGTGAGGAAATGAGGATGGGGTGGCAGTGGGGAGGCTTGGTCCTGTGACCATCAAGTGTTGAGGCTGTGGGGAGACAGGTACAAGGAGGCTGGAGGGATGAGGAGTCCATCAGTAACTCCCATCGTGCTGAAGACAAAGGTGTGGATTATGAACTTCATGCAGACTTTTCCGGGAAATTAGTGTGTGTGGAAGGGGAGGAGGTCTGCAGATGTTCTTAGCAGCCACAGAGACCTGACTGTGAGGATGGAGCAGGAAAAGGCAGTCAGCAATCTATATGAAGAGAGTTCTATACAAAAACACAAATTTTGGGTAGAATCTGGCATCATCAACCAAACTTCTTCCTGTTACATGAGAGGTGGGAAGGAGCCTGAGCTGGGGAAGCCAGAGCTCCAAAGCGGTATCTGGTGGGTGATAAGGCAGGAGGGAAAGGTGGAGAATTGCAGCTCCCAGGGCAGCCTGTGGTTGTCTCGAGTAGCTGGTGCCTATGACATCGGCTTGCTCCTGTCCTGCACCTGCAGTAGGGGTTTTGTGGCGTGGTGGGGAATTGGAGCTGCGAAGCTCCCACAGTCTGTCCTGGGAAAGAAATCACAGACCTCCACCAGCGTGAAGACTGGCCCTGTCCAGGAACAGCAAAACAAAACCACAACTGGCCTCATTAAACTGAGCCTGCAACATCCCTGCTGCTACCTGAGGAATGTGGTGAAGTGTGAGGTCTCTTGTGTGTCTGAGAGTCACTGCAGTGCTGCTAAAGCCCAGTTCTGGACAATGTTGTCAAATATGAGGATTTAGAAAAACTGCATGTTAAAAATAAGTACAGCAGGATCATTGCATTTTTTTGTTAAAACTGTAAGCCTTTTGAATACTCTCCCATGCACTTCAAAGATCATTTAAAGGTTTGTTCTTTGTGAGCATTTTCTGACTTCAGTTTTAATCTTTGCAAACCTGCTAGGGTACGCTTTGGTGATATTGAATCTTTAAGCAAAGGACTGTCCTAAAAAAAAAAAAAAGGGAGGGAGAGGTGTGCAAAATAGTGGGTTGAAGAACTGCTCCTAGACCAATTGTAATTTTATTAAGTGGTACTTCACAGTTGTGTTCTGGACACTAAGCAGGATTAAATTACTGCTGGATGGTTAGAACAGATGCAGAAGTAATTTCTTTTTAATGGGGCTATAACACATCTGACTTCTAAAAAGCAATCAGTTAGCAGAGAAGTGTTTTGACTCAAATTCTGAAATTTTATGATAAAATCAGATGTTTTTTTCCCATGCCAGACTAAACACAGCAAAATCTGACACTGTAAAGCATGCTGCAGAAGGTGACTTTGTAGGAACAGCCTCACAGAGGTCTGTGTACTCTTAAAAAAAAAAAATTCATTCAGACTTTACATCTTTTAAAACTAAGGCCAGTGATTTTTTTTTTTTTTTTTTGACAGCTCTGTGGGCACTCGAGGACCTGAGCTGGCCAGCCATGCTACTGCTGAAGCAGAGCTTTGGGCAGTCAGAAAGCAAGCCTGTGTGTTCTCCTCTGATGTGGGGAACCCGTGGGAGCAGGTCCGTAGGAGCTGCTCAAACAGGTGATGTGGCGGGCTCCTGACAGAAGAGATCCTCGCTCACTGGACAGCCCTTTGCATGGGTGGCTGCTCTGAGCTGTCTGAGGGAGGGGACGGGTTTATACTATCCATGGGGCTGCAGGAGGTCACACCGAAAGCCTACTGATTGGCGATAACTGCAGAGGGTCGCTCAGGCACCAGGCAGTCCTTGTCTTGATGGTGCCTTGGTCCAGTGACGGGTGACACCTGCTCAGAGCATGGGGAACTGCTTCTCTCCTTGCAAAGTGTGTTTCCAGAATTGGCATGGAAGGCTTTGGGTATATGCACATAAGAATACCTATAACATAGTTATAGGTAACATAACTGTGTAACATATAGGTGACATAAACATACAATTAATGCTAATATACTATATGTCACCCTATAATTGATTCATGTATTTAAAAGAACATAGTGTCCAGGCTAGTTGTAACATACATTTTAGCAAATTGACTACAGGTCTGGAGATGTATTGCATTATTTATAGATGCCTTGATGAGCCAGCTGTCAGCCATTTCCTTACTGCTGTAATGGCAATTGTAGCATCTGAGCTCCTCACAGGCACTTATACGTGGAAATAATCTTGTACCTCCTTCTTTCTCTCCTGGTACGTAGGAAGGATAACTTGATTATTTTTATTAGGGTTTTGTTTTCTTTGATGCTTTATGGGCTTGCTGTGTTTCCCTGCTTAGATGGCACTTGTGTGAGGTCAATTCAGAAAAAGAAACGAGTTTTGCAGTTGGCTCTGAGCTGGAAGCTCCTCAAGTGGTGGTTCTGGGAAGGTGAGCTGTGCAGTGGAGGCCACGTCTCCCCTAGCAGGCTCCCTTATCTTTTGCAGCCACTGCCTTGATCCAAAGTGCCCTCTCTGCAGCCTTGTTCTACTGGGATTTTGAAGCTGCATGGAGAAGGAGATGGCTTCTGATATTTATAGGCAGCCTCCTGGAGATGGAGGGCTTTGAGTAATAGCACAAAGACCATGACCTGAATTTCACAAGCTGGCAAGGACAGAGGGCAGAGATGTAATGTGGCATGCTTGCAGGATTATTGCTGAGCAAATAGGTTATCAGTTATACCTTTGGGTTGTTCTCCCCCCCCAAGAAATATTTCTAGAAGTAATTATAACGAGAGCTGCATATCACAGCAAGAGGAGTATCTGAGACCTGCCTCTTACTTCAGATTTTCACATAGGAATGGAGGGGTATTAATCACTTTTAATCTAACTCTGCTTAAATCTGCTGCTTGAATTTGGCTGTGAGGACTCAGAGGTGGTGCTGGGATCTTCACTTTTGTATGATGGGACTTAGTGTGGGCTGCATACCTGGTACAAGAGTCTTTACTGGAAGTAATGTTGCTTTGCTTGGCTGCCATCTAATTGCTATTTAAGAAGTCCTGGTGCCTCTGTGGCCAGTGTCTGCACCATGCATAAAGACAGGGAGCCACAGCAGGCATGAGTCACCTCCAGCACGTATCCCAAGCTGCTATAATGCCTGGTGGAAAAAGATCTCAACATTCAGCAGGGGGGGCTGGGAAGGGACTGGATGACCTATATAGGATACTGTTTCCATGGCAACCTTAGCCATGTGAGATGCTGTTTTGGGTGCCACATTAGCTTCCTGCTGAAGTTGGCAGGGTCTTCTCCCAGCCTGCCTGCCCGGGTGGGACCCCTTCCTGCTGGGAAGACCCACGTGCTCCCAGCTAGCTCTGTCCAACGCCATGCCGACAGGTGGCCAGGAGTAGCTCTGCTTACCAGAAAAGCAGTATATGGCAAATGATGTGCCCAGTGCCACCCCCTTATCTGGCTCTCAGTTACGGTGGAGGGAGGAGGGGAGATGTCTAGCAGCTCCTCAACCCCGCTGGCTGATGCTGCTGCCTAGAGCCAGGTTGCGCTGCTCCGGAGCACAACTCCTTGCGGGGCTTTGGCTCTTGGCTGCGAGAGAAGATGTTGCCATCTCCTACATATGTGCTAAGCACTTTCTGCTCTGTTGTTTGACTTTGGTAGCCTCTGTCTCTGGGATTCATGTTTTGGAATAGGTATTAAAATATTTTAGGGTGCTTGTTTTATGTCTGTTTACTTAATTTCTGAAGAACTGCAGGACATGGTTTAAGCTGTGAAACCAAAGTACCTTACTGGCTCAAGCCTGACCTCAGATTTATCACCAGACCATGGAAAAGAAGCATTCCTGCCAGAGATGCCTCTGGCAGGGAGGGGGAGACGACAGATGCCCTGCTGGACGCACACCCCCTGGTGTGGACGGAGGCACGGCCAGGTGTCTGCAGCCCTGCAGCCACCTGCCTCAGGCTCAGCAGGAGCGCAAGGAGCTTCCAAGGGGATGGCCTGGGTTGGGCAGGCTGTGCAGGAGCAAGGCTCTGCTGCTGTCCCCTTCCTTGCAGCTGCCTCAAAGTCTCTGGGACGAGTTCAGCTGGACATGGCCGGGGTTTTGAGTGGTTGAGGTATGAAATGCCTTTAAATATTGTGAAAATCAGATTCTTGGGTAGAAGAAGGAATGCCTAGCAGCAGATTCACATAGAAAGACAGTTGGCTTACCTCTTGTTTGAGAACCCACAAGGCGAGGGGAACTTTAGGAATTCTGCTGCTTTTATTCTGGAGCAACTAGTTAAAGATAGTCCTGTTCATGGAATTGCTTGTTTAAAAGAGGACTGATGTTGTCATAAAGACAGAGGTAAACCATTTTTACTCTCTGGAGCTTGTCTTGTGGTTCAATTTGTGCTTTGTCGCTGCCTGGGCAGGCCAACCAACTTGGCAATTGTAGCTGCTGGAAACTCACTCCACAATGGCGTGTCTGAAAATTACTGAAGTTTAGAAGCTGCAGTCTGCTCTTCCTTTTTTTTTGTTTTTTGTTTTAAGAACATTCTTCATTTCCTTACTCTTAATTCTGCAAGCTAGCTTTATAGGAATTGCCTTTTTCCTGCTTTTCATAAAAAGATGTCTCTCTGAGAGATTTACAGTACTTGTGCTTTCATTCCACTTGTGTAGATACAATCAGTCAATAAAACACTGCTCCTGAAGGAAGATAAACATTTGTATATGCTTGTAAGCTGTGTTTTATTAGCAGATGGTTCATCTGCTTCTGCAAGAGCTCAAAGTTAGGTTAAAACTGAGGACAGCATACTGAAAATATTCTTCCTGGAGTCCCAGCTGAGCATTGCAAGCGTGGAAAGCCAAGGGGCTGCCACACAGAGGGCTTGGTTCCTGCAGAGCAGTATTTTGGGGAGGAGGAGTAGGCAGCCTCTGCAGGTGAGACATGCTTTCCTGTTGTGGCGAGGCTCGCCCTAGCATGTGTAACCTCAGGCTTGTGTGTGGCAATGCCCTGTAGCCAGCTCTGGCCACAGCTGGGCAAGGCTGGGCACTTCCCCAGCAGCCATGCCCACCGGTCCTGCTCTGCTCTCTATCTTTGCGTGCCCAAGTCCCATCAGAGGGCTAGGGTTTGTAACTGCAGCCTCAAGTAAAGCTGTTAACTCCCCCAGTGGAAATACCAATGATGTATGTTTGAAAAAGAGTGGAACTTATTACCAGAATTACTTTCAACCCTCTTCCCACCCCCCCAAAAAAAAAAAAAAAGTGTAATTGGTAAATTTTAAAAAATAAAAAAAATGATGCTTATCAGTAGGCAGGCTAACCTTGTTTACAAGGAGTGTATGACTAAAGCATCTGAGAGTAGAACACATTGGAATTAAAACTGTATAAACCAACAATCTGTAAACAGCGTATGGCTGGTATTTCTGTTGCCTTAAATGGGCAAGGTATTTTGTTTGGAAGGTGGTTTTCCTTTACCTCCAAATTCTGTTCTGTGTTCTCTGGTGATGTTTTACCTCCCCTACCCCAAAAACACTACCTCCATCATGCGTGCACCTGTTTTCATCTGTACCCTCATAGCTTTAGCACAAGATGTCCTCAACCCAAATTGTGTGTAACCACAGCAGCCCGGTCCTCAATGAGGATTGCCTGCATTCCTGCTTGGAGGAACTGAGCTGCTGCATGGTTTGTCCAGGAAACGGCATCTGCAGGAAGCTGGAAAGCAGAGGAACAGAGCTCTTTCCTCTCCCCTCTGGATTGTGTATCAGCCCTCAGAAGGGTCATTGCCCTGTTTTCAGGTGCCACATTAAAGGCATGGAGTTGTCAAGGCAGAGTGCTGTGACAGGCCTGGCCCTATGCCCTCACCCCTCCATCTGCTGATGGGATAGGTAAGGAGGTGCTCCCTCCATGCCACCCAGAAAATACTTCTTCCTTATCTTCTGCAGAAGTTCTCCATGCTCTTTGCATGGCTCTGCTGCAGGCATGTGGCTACATCCTTCAAACAACTGCATGTGTTTTGGCCCATGGTGAGGGCATCAGAGGTGGGATGAGGGCTGCATCTGGCTCTTGCTGCCTGGGGCTACGGGAAGGAGCCTGTGGTGTTGCAATCTTAGCAAAGCTGGTGAGACATTGGTTTTGTTCAGGTCACCTGGTGGGAGCTGGTGAGGTGAGGACAGGTAAACTGTTGGGGGATGGCATGGTGTGGCTCAAAATGCAGTGCGCAGAGTTTTATCCCTGCCCCTGTGAGGGTGCAACCACCCCATGGATCATCAGGGCTCTGCCAGCCTCTGCCCCTCTCTGGGGAGGAGCTGGCTCCTTCAAGGGTTTTGCCCTTGCTGTCTGGGCTGCCAGTTTCCCCTGTTGACTTTTCTCTGGTGATGCTGGTGGTAGTGACATTGGCAAAAGCCTGGAGAAGATGCAGGTTACCTGCCTGCCTCCTGCTTGAGTTTCCTGTTTGCTGTGTGAGCATCTGACTGCTTCGGTCTCTTCCCTTCCTCCATGAATCTCATTCTTCATACCTAAAGATGGGGCTTGCAGGACATGCTCAGGGCACCGTTCCTTGTCCAAAGGTAAGCTTTTATACTAAGTGTCCAGTGTCCATGTGGCTGCTGGGTGCGTTCCAGGCTGACCTTGTATGGGAATGGCTGGAGTCAAGGCTCCCTCTTCCTCTCAAGACACACTGCCCATGCGTGCTGCAGCTCCTGGAGCTGCTGGTGGGCGTCCCTGCCTGGGGCCAGCCGCTGGTGCCCGTGATGCTGCTTGACATATGTGCTGCCATCCCTCCCACATCATGTGAATGTGGCCTGGGGAAGAACGGAACTTAAACTTGTCCTTCTCTCGTCTTCCCTGCCCACTGCATTTCTTTTTATGGTCACGCCGGCTGCTCTGCTCATGCCTGGGAGCTTGCGTGACGGCAGTGCTTCTGTCTTTGCTTTCTTCAGCAGGAAGAGACAGATAAACCACCCTGCAATGCTGACAGACAGAGATTAGGCAACTAATTCCTGCTGAATAATTCTTTAACGTCATTGAATGTGACAGTGAAATGTCGTTTTTGTCGTTTGTTTTTTTTCCCAGTAGCAGTTGGTTATCTGATCTTTATAATTCCTCAGTAATGTGTCATTAATGTAACGTATAAGTAACTGAAATGTAATTTTATCTGTTCCTTGTGCTGCAATCTTACAAATACATTGCTTTCAAAATTAATCCAGAAAATAAATGCCCTTTACAGAATAAAAATTGTAGAGAGAGAATATCCCAGCAATTTGTGAAACCTTAGTAAACAGCAGTAGCTACTTGAGTTTAATTTGCTGTAATCTATTTCAATCTTACTCAAATTACATAAATTTAAAGTATAAAGAAAAACTGTATTTGAACATCA
Source organism: Cygnus atratus (assembly GCF_013377495.2). Taxonomy (NCBI): domain Eukaryota; kingdom Metazoa; phylum Chordata; class Aves; order Anseriformes; family Anatidae; genus Cygnus; species Cygnus atratus. Next base: position 120,136,539 of record NC_066364.1, read on the forward strand.
CCAGTATGTGCTGAAGCTTGGCCTTTTCAGAAGACTTGTGACTTGCAAATTCACAATTTTTTTGAACGTGTTTATATAACAATAATAAAAAATTAAAGTTAAAAGAACTAGCTGACACTTACCTGAGCTATCAAAACACTTCTTTTGTAAGTCTGTCACAAAGTTTTGCTTGAAAGACAAAACGGAACCATGGATTATAAAGTGCTGAAGAGAGAATACAGAGGCATAAAATGACAAAGGGTCAGTGTAAAGATGCTCTTATCCCATTCATAGTTGATGACAGTGATTACACTTGTCTAGGGAAACAATAGGGGCTTAGCAGCTAGACTGTGGGATTCATACTGACTATTTTTTTCTTTTTGCTAGAAAACGAGAAAAATTGAGTTTCTTCATGGGGATGTGAGCAAATTGGCTGGATGTGTAACACTTGTGTGGACAAATTCAATGAAATGTGTTACAGTCTTTCAGAGTGCGGGTAGATAAAGTATTTCTTTTCACTCTTGGTTGTGATACAGATAACAAAAGGGCTTTTGTTAGCAAAGCAGTGGAAATCACGTGCTGTAGTTTCCAGCTTTAATCTGGAAAACGATTATTAGATTATTTTTTTTTCCAAAAGTTAGATGTATCCATTTCAATAATATTGATAAACAGGTTTTCATGGACAAACAAAGGATCCATAGAAGTCACATCAACAGTTGCAGTCCTGGTGATGCATCATCTGAAAAATAGGTTTGAAAATAAACTTTTTTAACATCCTGATCACACCCCCCCCCCCAACACACACACCTACCTTGTAATTTTGGGATAGGGAGAGGTTTAATTCTGGCTTTCTCGAGCAGCGAGCTTTATCTAGTTGTGGGCGTGAGCCCTTCTCCTTCACTTCGGGACTGGCAGGCTGCTCTCTGCCACGTACCACGGAAGGCGAAGGACACGAGGGCTGGATTTCCTACCAGCCCGTACTGCTGGGTGCCCCCTTGCAGCCCTGAAGAGACGAGGGGCTGGAGCAGGGTAGTGATCCGGGGATAACGCCTTGGTGCTGGTGGAGGCGGCCCGCAGTCTGCTCTTTCCTAGAGGATTACCAGGATCGTCCCTGGGAGAGAGAAACGCTCTCTTACTCTTCCTTTGTTTAGTATGTGCGCATTTGTTTTTTCTCCTTTTATGTACAAACTTGGAGCTATGGGTATGGCAGTCTGCTTCTGGTATTCCTTGTGGTGGCTTTAGAGCAGAGTGCTGATGGGCTGTGAAGGCTGTCTCTGGGGCTAGGAGGGAGGAGGGGATTTCCTCAGGCTGCAGAATACGGCGTTATTGCTCCTGCAGGTTACCGGTCCCCCGGGTAATACCCTGTTTTTGGAAAGCACCCTTCTGCTGTGGAAGCGAGCATGAATCTTGCTGGGAGCACCATCTGAAGTTTGGGGAGAGCCTGAAAGAACCAGGTCAGATAAGATGAAACTGGGAGTTAGAGGCCAATACTAAGCGTGTAGCAAACTGCTCTGTTCTCTCAATGAGGTCTGATGCACTCGTTGCTGAGACAGGGTTAGCCATGCCCAGAATGCTTCCTGGGCGTCTTTGTTTCCTTGTTTAGATTGAACCTGGGGTGATAGAATCTGTCTGTATTGGGGAGGGACTCAAAGGTAGTAAGAAGCAGACAGAATTGGAGAAGGAAGCGGTTTAAGAAGCTGCTTGGGGAAGTGACATGGTAACAACTGAAAAAAAACAAAACAAAACACAACTCTGAAAGCATTATGGATAATTATGGAATTCGAATTGAAAATGTTCTGTGCATTTTTAATACTTCTACTAGGGGAAAGAATATAGCAGCTTTAATGTTTAATGTGTGCACAGTAATAGAAAGCTGAACTGATCTCCTTCAGCCCATTTGTTCCATCATTGTCCAGAAGGAAATAAATTGAATTCTATTTTAGACTGTATTTTGGATCTGGATGTGGTGGTGGGAGAGATCAGAAGAATGAAAGCATTGAACATACCTATCCCTGGACCTGTCCTCATCTGTCCTGTAAAGCACCACGCATGTGCTTGTGTGGGGAAAAAAAATGTTTTTGCAGTTACATTGTTTAAAGGTAAAGGATGTGGTATTGAGATATGCTTGCAGTGATGATAAAACTTAGCAGGCGACCTTGTAAAATGCAGACAACCAGACTCCTTAGGACAATCAGGTGAAGATCATGGTGTCAAGTCAGATAAGTGAAGAAACATTACCACTTCAAACAGTAAAAAAGTCAAAAGAAATTTGAAATTTAACAGGCCGGCAACTGAAGGCCATGTATTGTCTGTGAAGCATTGGACAGGTTGTGAACCTGGATTACCCAGTCAATGGGGAAACAGGGGAGGGTCCTGGTCGTCGAGAAAGAAGGTATATAAATTGTACTATGTCACTAGTAGGTGTGCTCCTGCTTGTGGGACACCTGCCATTGCAATCGCAAATAAATTACTACTTCACTGAGATCCTCGCCTGAGCCTAAGTTATTGGCTACAGAGTGTTTCTCGCACTTGGTGTGATGCAAGGAGCAAGTGATAACATGGTGCCCCTTGGAACAATCTGTGCTGGAATGAGGGGATCTTCTTGAGACTGGGATGCAGGTCATTTGCAATGTAAAATGGTGGCTGGATTTCAATAATAGAAATGCATTTTATGAATTCCAGATACCTATCAGTTATGTGTTAAAGTATTCTCATAACTCTGCAACCAAGAGTGATTTCTCTCCTGAATGTGAATAAAGCCCAGATCCAGCATTTTAACTTCTCTATCACTTAATTTCAAACCCTTTAATACAACATTGCTGGAGGCATTTTGGCTCCCCAGAGATGCTGCAGCTTGTACTTTAATGTTGAGGCAGCATAGGAATAATATCAGAGTGGTGTAAGCACAACGTTAGTGCAGTTGGTGTAATTACATTTTTAGATTAGTTCAATATTTAAAGTTATTGTCTTGATTATTTGCCTTCTCATTTCTAGTATTTCCTATGCATGGTCAGGATGCCTCCCACGAAAAAAACACGTGGGGTATAGAAAACCCACCAGAAAGAAGAAAAGCATGTCAGGAGAAGATGACGGGGCTGAGGCACATGTGAAGCTCCCCCCGTCCCACGTGGGCCCATGCACAGCCTGCCCTGCGCTAGCAGCCGAAGCAGGGCTCAGGTGGCAGGGACACAGTCTCAGCACATCGCCTGGCATCTCCTGTGGGCCAAGCTTCGTGTTGGCCTCCTCTTGCCTGCAGGCTGACTTGTAAGCTGTACTGCTCTAAAATATACTCCTTTTTGTACTTACTTTACACCTATACTCACTGTATGCATATGATATTGTGAGAAACACTCCGTAGCCAATAACTTAGGCTCAGGTGAGGATCTCAGTGAAGTAGTAATTTATTCACGATTGCAATGGCGGGCGTCCCACAAGCAGGAGCGCACCTACTGGTTCCAAAACACAGTTTATATACTTTTTGATGACAGGACTCTCCCCTGTTTCCCCATTGACTGGGTAATCCAGGTTCACAACCTGTCCAATGCTTCACAGACAATACATGGCCTTCAGTTGCCAGCCTGTTAAATTTCAATTTCTTTTGACTTTTTTACTGTTTGAAGTGGTAATGTTTCTTCACTTATCTGACTCGACACCATGATTTTCACCTAATTGTCCTAAGGAGTCTGGTTGTCTGCATTTTACAAGGTCGCCTGCTAAGTTTTATCATCACTGCAAGCATATCTCAATACCCCATTCCTTACCTTTAAACAATGTAACTCTGCAAAAACAACATTTTTATTCCCACAATATGAAAGTCGCGTGCTCGTATATTGTGTACAGTATGTATGTATATATTCTGCACTTACTAATAGTAGATTTGGCTCATGGCATTGAGCATCTTGTCTTGTACTTCCAAATGGTTTGTAGCATTCTCTGGTCTTCCTGCACGTTTCTCTGCTCCAGTTTTACAGCTAAGAAGCTTGACTATGGCTGAAACAGGACTGTCTGACTGGATTGCTAATGCAAACATTAAATGCAGTGCTCTCAATCCCATTAGCAGCCCCCACAGCACTGCACTTGCAGCTGCCTCTTGCTTTGTGATCTTGGCAATTATTCTTCTCTGTTCCTTACAGCTGGAGCTTCCCTTATCTCTTCCACTGTGGTTTGGTCTTTTGACCTCCTGCAGCTTCGCATGTGGAAAAATTTGCCTTGTTTAATCTGGTTCTGCAAGCTACTCCAGGTGTTGGCAGATGATCTGTTATTAACCTATGTTGCCCATCTAGAGAATGGCAACTCCAGGAACTTATTTTTCTTCTAACTGAAATGTCAGATGATGTTTGTAAATGCTTTTCTTACTGGGATAACTTTGGGTAATATTTGTAATGTACTGCACTTGGGGTGCATCCTAACCTGGCTTCTTGGCGCTGTCGCACCCCAGCAGCCCCCCATCCACTGCCTGCCTCCAGCTGCCCTGCCCACCTGCAGCCTGCTATGGCCGGCCTGTGCCCTCCCTGCCTGTGGGGCACCCCTCTGCCCACCTCAGAGCGGTGGCTTTGTGTCCCCAGGAATTGGTGCCTGCTGCACCCAGAGTGCTGAGTGGGGCTGTGGGGCTCTGCTCCCCAGAACCCCCCTGTATCCATGCATAAAACATTTTATTGAGCTAGAAATGAACAAGTTTGCTCAGTGACATTGGATGACTTGTTTTTCAGTGTTGCTGACCTCTTCAGCAGAGTTTCTAGTTCATACTTGTTGACAAATGTATAGCCTTCAAACTGTAGATGCATAGGTTGGATTAGAATTGATGTGACTCTATCCCCAGCAACCTCCTCAGCATACAGCATCCCTCTCCTGCATAGGAGAGCGTTATATTGTGCAGTTACTGTTGTTTTTTTTTCTTGTCTTTGAATTACTAGAAGCCTGGATCCCCCAGTAATGGTTGCTTTTAGGACTTCAGTTGCTTTAATGCTTGTGGAACAAATTTAGATTTTCTAGATCTGTGATGCAGGCATTAAAACTAAGACTGGGAGAAGAGCATGCAGAAATACATGTGGAAGTCTCATCTGGGAGTGCATGGTGATTTGCATGAATACAAGAAACTAGAGAATATTTTAGATAGCTTGTATTATTTTAAAGCATCAGACTCTGTGTCAGTCTTTCTGGCTAAAGAGAGCATTGTCTTGAAGATGAGCAAATCACTATTTTACACATACTTTGCCTTTTCAATTTTTAATCTTTCTTTTCCAGTTACGTAAACAGCACAAGAACAATATTAACCGTGTACCACTTGTAAGCTGATCCACTTGCTCCAAGTTATCAGACACAAAAGCGCTTGCAGGGCTGGCTTGTAAATTGAGTTGATTTTTTTTTACATCTGTGTTATTTGGAGCTCTTATGTAAACACTTGGAATGCAATTTCTATATATACTGGGCTTGTTATGCAACTGCTCTGTGCAGTGATGCCAAAGGGATTTAATTTGCTTATTGTTGGCTTTTGGAAGAACTGATCAAGCATTCTTTCTGTGGAGAGCATGGAGAATGATCAAGTGAAAAACAATAATAAGGATGACAGACAACAAGGACAACTACAAATTTAAAAAGAAAAACAGAGTTCCCAATTTACAAAACTACTTATGCTGGCTTTTACTGAATGCAGGATTCCTGCTTCAGTACAAGTTGACTACATTCATTCTTCATGGAAATTTCATTTTCATTGAATGGTTCAATATACATCTGTTTCACAACCCATGCTGAATATGTTCTTTATGTATTATTGATGAAACATGATTATTTATAGCAGATGTTTAGCAGGATGGCAATGGAAAGCATTGCTGGAGATGCGTTCTATTTGATTTCTGTGCTGGCGCGTTCCGAGGCAATGATCAGAGCATTCTGAGAGCAGTTGTATGAATATGCTGGAATTGTCCCAGTGATGGATACATGGCAGCATCTCTGGGTGCTCTCTGCAGGAGCAGCCCTCACTATGAGGCGTGGAGCTAGCAGCTTCTTCCACTGAAAACACCTTGGAAATCAGTTAGCTCATATAAAAATTGATTTTTTTGGTGGATTGAACTTGAATTAATTCTTTTCAGTTAATATATTATGTGCTAAAAACCCCACTGAAGAAAAATTGAGGTTGCAAAGTCAAATGGTCAAATGCTCTGCTCTGGCCATTAAAGATGCTATACTGAAGTTTACCCAAATGGGCTTTTCTGTGCATGGCCTTGTTGAGACAATTATAACACAAGCAAAATCCAGTTCTGGTCCCACACAGGCTCCTCCAGTGCCAGGCAGTGTGCTTGCTGCTTGGTTTCTGGAGCCACTTTAACTGCACAGCTCCTGTGCTGCAAACTGAGCCAAGGGCAGCCCTGCAAGCACCGTCCACCCTGTCCAGCGGAGCTGGATTAGAAGCATCCCCACAGCTTAATTTGGAGTGACCTGGTAATGCTGAGTCCCTGTGTTACACAGGGCTCACCTGCAGCTGGGGACTCTTAGCTCACTGTGTGCAAGGGAGGAGCTGGAGGTTGCACACCTGGGCTGGAAACAGCAGGGACATCAAACCAGCACAGATACAAAAAGCCCACTGGTGAATTTCTTCTATGTTAATATTTCCCCCAGAAATATTTCTTGAAATAACATTTTTTCCCCCTCTGGAAACAGAAGGAGTTCAGTGATGTGCAGAAGCAAGTTTGGAAAGTTCCAGATAAAAGATGGGTTGTCGCACTGTGGGAATAAAAATGTTGTTTTTGCAGAGTTACTTTGTTTAGAGGGAAGGAATGTGGTATTGAGATATGCTTGCAGTGATAAGAAAGCTTAACAGACAACCTTGTAAAATGCAGACAACCGGACTCCTTAGGAGAATTAAGTGAAAATCACGGTGTCAAGTCAGATAAGTGAAGAAACGTTACCACTTCAAACAGTAAACAAATCAAAAGAAATTTGAAATTTAACAGGCCGGCAACTGAAGGCCATGTATTGTCTGTGAAGCATTGGACAGGTTGTGAACCTGGATTACCCAGTCAATGGGGAAACAGGGGAGGGTCCTGGTCGTCGAGAAAGAAGGTATATAAATTGTACTATGTCACTAGTAGGTGTGCTCCTGCTTGTGGGACGTCCGCCATTGCAATCGCGAATAAATTACTACTTCACTGAGATCCTCGCCTGAGCCTAAGTTATTGGCTACAGAGTGTTTCTCACAAAATTAAGAGTAGCTAATGCTGCGGGGTATAATGGGAAGTGTTGGGTGATTTTATTGAAATGTCTTTGTTTGCTTTTCAGATGGATTATACCACTTAGGGAGACCGTACTATCTCTTCTTGTTTGCATATCTATGGGTTGCTTTCTGCCTTATTAATAGCAATCAGCAGAGCTGTCAGAGGTTGGTGTTTAAAATTCATGGTCCATAAAGCCTTTTATTCCAGCAAACTGCTGGTAGTGAGCCTCCGTTCTGCACAGGGACAGAAGTGTGTGTTTGCCATGGAAAATGCTTGGGATGAGTAAAAATTTACTTTTGGGAACAAGGTCTTTGTTCTCACTGCCTTGTTTTCACATCTGTTTGCAGGAAAAAAATTGCTTCTCCCATAAACACTATGAAATTTCCTTACATTTGTAGCTCATTGTGGATTTTCTTGATGGCAATCTTTGATGTACTAGTAAAGCACATGCATTTCTCATCCTGCTTTCTGTAATGAACACATTTCTAAGTGAACATCATTTTGTCTCAGCTTGTTGAAGGGGTACTTCTCTATTGTTAAGATGTTTCATTTTCCATTTAAAAGCTACTGCTGCAGAAGGGCATTTGGGCATTTCAGAAGCATTTCAAGAGTTGCATTTGGAAAGGGCTGGCACCTCCTATTGCCATCCACGTGAAATGGAAGACGGCCCATTAAGATGTTGGGTTCCACTCCCTTCCCTCTGGTGCTCCAGTCCTGTGTGTAAAACAACCTGTTCCCATTACAGCAGCGGTTACCTCTTTGGGTTGGAAGCAAAGGCACTTCTAGCCTGCTAAAGCGACCTCTGCTGCAGCTGTCCTGGCAAACGAGCTAGCGACAGCTGGGGTGGGCTTCGTGCTTGCCAGCCCTGTTTTGACAGGACAGAACTTTTCCCTGATGTTCTGCTGTATTTTTAATCCTGAATTTTTCACGAGTTCAAAACTTGGCGAGTGAAGCAGTCACAGCTGGTTTGTACAGAAAGCCTTAATCTTGTTTGATTTAAGTGGTAAAGATGCTGTTTTTGTGAGACCGAACCAGGCTTTTTGTAGTGGAAAATAAATTTTCACTGCAGGAACTTGTGGCCTTTCTTCCCCGACAACGTAAAAGCAGAGCTCAATGCGGTGTTCAGAGTACCACAGCGAAATGGTGCTGAGGAGCAATCCCACTCCTGTGCAGCCAGGTGTGGGCTTTGGCATTCGAGCTCTGCTGTGCTTTGCGGGGGTGACTGCTTTGTCCCCCAGGGAGCCGGGGGTGGATCTGTTGTGCAGGACCAGGTGGCCAAGGGGTGATTTGGATCTGGCTGGGCAGCATCCATGCTGCTTGAGCCTTTTCCCCTTTCTCTTCCCTGCTCACACCCCCGCAATGAGGGCAGGTGTCCCATTTTACAATGTGCCCAGAAGCTGCTAACCTGAGGTCCTGCCTGGTGCTTTGTGTGCTGGCTGAGGGCCTCTAGGTCTAGCCAGGGGCCAGACCGCACTACGTGAATACCAATAGCTTCATCCGTGTGGCTTCTGGAACTGGAAGTCTAGTGTGTTTTCTGCTTAGTCCTCCCCGAATCAGAGTAAATGCATACTAAGTGGATTTTATAAATGAACGTGGCTAGTTTTGTATGTTTGTTTCCAAAAAAACGGTTGGAGTTGAAGGTTAAACTGCAGTGAAGTTCTTGCCTTTCTTTCTCTCTGAAAGGATTGTAGGAAGGAAAAGCTGCATTGCTCATCTTCTGAAAGTTGTTTGCATACGTAGTTTGTGACTTTGGTTAGTATCTTGTAAGAGCAACAGAACTGAAAACAAAGACTCCTTGGTATTAATCATGAAGCTTATCTGACAGCTGTTTTATCTCTGTGCAGCTTTGCATCGTTGTTGAGAATAATACTATAATACCACATCATCCAATTATACGTTTTTCCCTTTTCATTAGGAATGTGCCTTATCTAAATGCCGTCGTATAAAGCTGGGTTGGTGGTTTTTTTTTTTTTTTTTTTTTTTTTTTTTTAGTTTATAAATGTGCAGAAAGAAGCTGGCTTATATTGTTTTGCACAACGTTGCTGGAGTCCCAAATAGAATCTCGGATGTTTAAGTTGCCATGGGCTGTGGACAGGAAATAGATTTGGTTGTTTGTTTCTTCTCATAGCTGATTTGAATGTAGAAAACTGAATTCTATCTAAAGGCCTCTGTTTTTTTTGAATAAAACTGTTTAACTTCATTACTAATACAATATTCTGTAGCTGAATGAGAAATAGTTACTCTTTCACCGCTTAAATTAAATAAATAAACCGCTGCTTTATTTCTGCATTTTTGTTCTATTTCAATAATAGGTGAATAAATAGGTGTATTAATTTCACTTTTCCAGTAAAGTTCTTGTGCACATAAGAAAATTTTGCTCCTTTGTTGGTTTTAGCAAAAATGACATGGGAGCACTATAAGAGAACGCCTAATCCGTCCTCTTGTTTTTGTGTGGAAACGAGCAGTTCTGTACAAAGTCAGGTATGGCTGTTGCGTGTTTATTATCAGGTTCACACTTTAAGCAAACTCAAGTTTTAGTGCGTTCCTGTCCTCCCTGTGGCCAGATGCTGAGTCTCCCCAGCACAGGGGCAGTGCCAGCCCTGGCACGATCCATCCGCTCACCTCGGTGTGCCAGCAGCCAGGTGCAGGATGCTGCTCCTGCAGCCTCGAGGTCTGCAGATATGAGCGCTGGGGCTTGAGGGGATGAGGGTCAGTGCTTGCCTGTCTGCATCTGAAGTTATTCTCCTTCTGAGCTTTCAGGCTTGATAGCTAGAAGCATAGCAGTGGTAATAACCCTCTTAAAGGTTTGAGGGGTGTTGACTCGTGTGCGATTCTGCCTGCCTGCAGCGCTTTGTAGCCCAGCACCTGGGGTGTCTGGTCCCACTGTGTTAATGTGAGAAACACTCCGTAGCCAATAACTTAGGCTCAGGCGAGGATCTCAGTGAAGTAGTAATTTATTCGCGATTGCAATGGCGGGAGCCCCACAAGCAGGAGAGCACACCTACTAGTTCCAAAACACAGTTTATATACTTTTTGATGACAGGACCCTCCCCTGTTTCCCCACTGGAGTGGGTAATCCAGGTTCACAATCTATCTGATGCTTCACAGACAATGCCTGGCCTTCAGTTGCCGGCCTGTTTTTGAGGTGGTAATGTTTTCTCCCCTTATCTGGCTTGACTTAACATAGTGATTTTTACCTGGTTGCTCTAAGGAGTCTGGTTGTCTGCATTTACGAGGTCACCTGCTGAGCTTTCTTATCACTGTAAGCATATCTCAATACCACATTCCTTCCTTCTAAACAATGTAACACTGCAAAAACAACATTTCTATTCCCACATTAAGGCCACGACTGTTTCAGCCCCATGTTGATGCAGCTAGGCTCTGTGTTGCAGCCCAGTCCCATGCTGCATCTCGTGCCACGAAGCAGCATCCCAAGGTGCCTGGGAAAAGAGCAGATACCAGCTCCACAGCGCAAAGTGCAGCACCTGTACGAGTACTGCACAGAGCCAGCAAAAGCCAGAGGCAGCTGATGCAAACAGCTCACAGCATTTCTGTAGGTGAGATGAGTGTGAAACACTGCATAGAAAGCATGCAAGATGTTTAATTGAATCAGAATTGTGTGCCTCTGGTTTTATTCATTTTAATACCGAATCTTAACCAATCTCAACTTTTTTCAGCTTGCATGCAACTCAGTCTTTCGTAAATGAGTATTTTTATAATATCCTTTCAAATTGCTCAAACAGTTTGAAAGCAAGGAAATTAAAAAATTGAGAACTGTGATTCCTACATGGCCTGCATAATACAGATGAGTCTGTATTTCTTGAGTACAAAGAAACGCAAATTCAATCATTTCCCTTACATCAGAACTTTCATTCCTAGACGATAGTATAGGCGCAGGCTGGAGAGTACACGTCTATGCACAAATCCTGATTTATATCAGTATTTTTTAAAAGTTTTAGATGATAGTACTTGTTCCTTTATTAATCTTACCTTTAATTTACTATAACCTTTATTTAAAAGCAAAACAAACGCAAAATCCTGTTCGTGATGGGACACTGGCTAACACAGCTTCTCCAGTTAACCTCTTCCCTCCTCAAAGCCACTTGTGCCATTTTTCTTTGGGTTGCATCAGTATTGTCATTGCCAGTTGGCCAGTGGAGGGAGGCACATTGAAATGGTAGTACAGCGTGCCATCATACTGAGCCATTTCCACCTGTATGTTACATATGGACAAATATGAGTTATATTCCACAGAGCAAGTCTCATGCAGTCTGAATACACAACTGGTTTTCAGACTTGGGAAACCCAGGGCCAACTCTGTTAGCTCACAACCTTCTCAAAGAAAAACATCTCGGTTTGCGTTATTCCTGCCATATGTTGTAGGCTTTTCTTGGGTGAAAGAGGAGAATGCTGTTTAGAGAGCAGTGAATGTCATGCCATTCACTAATCACATAATTCACAGAAAAGACAAAGTTATGAATTGCAGAGCCTAGAGGTGCACAGGCGAGAAACTGCTTCCTGCACCTCTACCACCAGAAAAGGGCCTCTGATAGGATACTTGCTGCAGGAAAAGCAAGAGGTACAGTTGGCCAAGGGAAATAAGCCTGCATGCAAATAGCTGTTTATAGCTGTGTTGGAGCAGGTTTGGCTGTGTGGCACACTTGTGTTGGAAGGCTCTTTGTGCTACTGGCTCTTAGGCTGAGAGCTGGTAATCAACATTCATTGTGAATATGCACTGCCTGCTAGTAGGGTTACTTAAATACATGCAAATCTCTGTTTTGAAGCCTGAGAGCTGTGCTTTCTGTTCTCTGAAGCATGCAGCTAATGTAACGTGCATTTTCTTCTCTGAAACGTTTTTGTGCTGTCAAAATCAATGAAATCCCAATTTTGATTTCAGTACCTGTGTGATACTGTTGCTATTTACATAAATAAGGTAATGAACACACAGAGACCCTGGGAGTCAATTGCATGGGTTGCATGTGCATGCTGTTGTCCTGTGTGGTTAAATGCCTGCTTCAAGCCCGTGCGACAACCAGATAAGTGCAGGCTCTGCTGGTGAGAAGCCCGTGTCCAGGGCCTTGTCTCTGCAGCAGCCAAGAGCAGGCATCCCAGGGGGTGTGTGGGGTTGTTTTCTCACTGCGTCAGCTGCTAGCACCCCTAACGCGGCAGCAGCTTGCCTGATTCTGTGGAAAAGCCACCTTTTTGGAGATGTCTGACGTTGGCTGTGACATATCTATGAATGGTGTGCTTTATCTAGGCAGAGCTGTGGCAGAAGCGGTTGAGAAATTCAGTAGATCACGGAAACTGGCAGAACTGACAAACTGCATGAACAAAGTGTCTGGAGTCACTTAAGCTATTGATCTGCAGTGTCCCCAGCGTGAGCTGCAGCCTGCCCCTCTGAAGAATGGGGGGGAGAGGCAAAAGTGGAAGCTGTGCTGCTCGGCTCGCCCTCTGCAGCATGGAAACCTCTGCGCAGACAGGCGGCCAGGCAGCGCTTGCAGGTAGCTCTTTCCAATCTGATTTGACATGGATCTTCTGTATCCTATATGATGCTGTGGAACATATATCTATGTAGGAATAAATTTATTCTTGTTTGAGGTCTTGTGTGCTGCATTGCTCTTGGGAACTTAGAAGTGACAAAGATGCCTCTTAAAAAACAAAACAGGAGAGTTTGGCAGAATTCAACTCCCCAGTTTTGGCCCTTGTGTTTGTGCTTTGTCATACCAATGGATTGTGTTGGGCAGAAAAGGAACTCTGAGAAGCAGAGGGTTATCCTCCAAATATGTGTGCTTATCAGGCTCGGGAGATAACGGTGTTTAAGATAATTCAGTTTTCTCCATACAACTGAAAACATCAGCTTTGGCACTTTTTTTTCCTATTTTATTAATTTATGTATTGTCAGAGCTGCCTTTTTTTTTTTTTTTTTTTTTTGCAAATGCATGATATATGATTATTTTTCTTCCAAATATCTTCTGCAAGGATATCATCCCATTAAATATTTCTCCCTCTCTTTGTTTTGTGAATAGCTGAAGAAACCTGAAACAGCAGCAAAGAAGAGAAGACCAGAACCAAGGTGCCATCTGAATGCAGTGAAGGTGACTGCAGCAGAAGTGTCTCTGGACAGACAGATGCAGAGCAATCCTGGAGGCTCTCCTCCTCCTTGGGCTGTCCCCTCCTGCTCGTTGATCCCTAACCTGGGGGCTGTGGAGAGTTGTCCTGGAGACACTGGAAGGTGAGATCCTGATAGCCCTGTTGGCACTACAGGGCTGTTGTCAGGCCACCTCGGCAGTCAGCAGCTTGCTCAGAAGCAACCTGCTGCAGATTACAGCTTTTGATTTCAGAGTTTCAAGCAGTACCCAGTGTTTCTTTAAGCGGTTTAGTGGGATGTATATTTTCTTTCCTTTCTGCATTTGCAACCAGCAGGACGCTTTGAAGAGTATGATGGGGAGACACAGACTTCAGACTTGGCTTTTGGGGTCCTGGGACGGAGCTCATTACTGCTTGGCCCAGGGGAAGGGGCAGAGGGCCTGCTGGCAAAGAGCTGCTGCTGGGCATATACCCTAGGTGCAGTGCGAGCTGCTGAGTGCCATCCAGAGGCACTGTTCTCCCTCTGGGTACCCTGTGTCCATGGTCTCAGTGCCTCCAGGAGTTGTCCCATGTTCCTGGAGACCTGTGGGGAGATGTCCCCTGGTCTCTGCTCCCAGTGCCCTGCTCTGCAGCGGCATCTGGCTGCAGGGTGGGGAAACAACCCTGCAAACCATGTGGCGCTCTCAGCAGCACTGTGATGTTTTGTCCTCGTCGCAGATGGCAGCTGCTGAGTGTTGCATGCCAGTGTGGCTGGAGAACACGCGGCAGTGTGTAAATGGTCCTGCCTGTGATGCACTAGGCAGTGTCAATGTATAAGCACAGGAGTCTTTTCAGTCTTATATGTAATGAATTGTACAGCTCTGAGCATTTCTCTTGGAACAGAATGCCTAAATCCAGGCACTCAAAATGCAATTCAAACTTGAAATTCGAAGAGCATCAATAATCCTACCTCATTTTAGATATAAAACTTGCTCCCACTTGCTTTTCATCATCAGTGGAGAACAAATTCCCCATGGGTGTGCTCACCTCTCTTTTGATCACAGCCTCAGGTGAGTCTGTTCTTAATGCCCCCCCAAGAGCAGGTGGTATGAATCCAGGCAGAAATTATATGTATGTAGTTCAAGCTTCTGAAAATTGCCCAATCCCTAAAGCTGGTGAAATTAGACTAATTTCTTTTTTCTTTAATTTTTGTAACAATGGCTGTGCGTTTTTGCTCACTGGTTCCCTTACTTTTCTTCCATACTGCCAGATGATTCACGTCAAACTCACAAAAACTGACAGTAAACAACCTACTGCTCATCAGAGTGATTCAGCATCTGCTTTTGGGGATAAATTTCAGATTGTTTGTTTTCCAGCCCTAGGGATGTTCCAGTGCTTTAGCTTTCATAAGCACTGGAAATCCAATGTTTGGGTCTTCTGACGCAGCAGTGGCTGAGGCCGGCGTCCGGCTCCATCCTCCCAAGCAGGATGTTCCTCTTCCTGGCACTCCCAAACACAAAGGTCACTCTGAACAGCCCAGACACTTGCAATACCAAATAACACTTAATCCACAGGATCTGAAGTGGAAAACATTGTGAAAGCTGGAGACAGACCAGAACCACAGCTTCCAACTGTGGTCCCAGCCAGGGCTGCGTGGTGTGGCCCAGGACAGCACAGCAAAGTGTGCTGCCAGCACCTGCAGGGCTCGCTGCGGAAGTGCCACTTGTGGGTCTTACCCCCGCTGTTTCCAGGGGGCATGCTGAAAACCAAGTCTTAGGGAGCAGTCATTCCCATGCTGTCCAGAGTGCTTTGGACAGCCCATTACTTTTAACAGTGTTAAAAGGTATGGGGAGCTGGGCATTTGAGGAATGTCAAATAATTCACCACTGACTTGCAAGCTGTGGCAATTGGGTACTTTTCCTTCTGTGAGGTGAAAGAATACTGACTTTCTCCACCTGCTGTAACATATGTTCATGTTCCATTGCTTTTAGCAGTTTCCCATGTGAGAACAATGCTGGACCCTGGAGGGGCTTGCCGGAGATCTGTGGGCTACTGACTATGGCACCGCTTTCCTGGAACTTCAGAAGACAGGAAAATGGGAAAAGTGGAACTATGACGTTGGAGACCTGTGCTGTTGAGTGCTGAAACAACCCAACCAAGGCCGTTCGATGCAGATGTTTGCATGTGGCATCAGCAGAAAGAGGGCTAGCGGGGTTTCTGTGCATCTCACACTGTAACCCTGGCTGAGTGAGGGACTCCTGTGGGCAGACGGCAGCAGGATGTTCACTGCCAGCGTGTGTGCACCTTGCCAGAAGTAAGTCGAGATTCTTCCTTTGAACTTGCACTTCAGTTCTAGACATTGCCCAGCAAGCTCATGCTGAGGATATTCCCATGGGCCATGCCCCACCTGTCTTTGTGGCAGTGTCTGCATCTGTTTTGGTGCTTGGCCTCTGCTTTGCTGGGCATCTCTCCACATAGGTTGAGTTAAGGCAAAGGTCAGCTACCAGTCACTTTTCAAGTGGAACACATCCCTCTAGTAAACTTTTTAAAGAATGGATGATCTCAAGAAAATAAGCAATGCTAGCCCATTGCCTGTTTGCTCATCATCCCCTGAGGTACTACAAGACAGCTGACAGAGCAGAACTAAGAGGCCTGAAACACCTGCCCATGCAGCTCACCCACCTCTCCTTTGGAAGCTCATGCTAGGCTACTCTCCTGATGTTTTTGTTCTCAGGGGTTCCATGAGTCAGCTGCTCTGTGTGCTGGCCACCAATGTGCAGCAGCTGCTCTGCGTCCTGCAGCTGGTGATGTTTGGACTCACCAGAGGCAGGGCAGCCTCAGGGAACCGCAGCTGGAGCTGGGAAGCGGCGGTCTGCAGATCAGCTCTCCTGTGAGTGTGAGAGATGAGGAAGTTTGGGCAAGCTGAGGAAGGGGACATGGGAGCTGCCAGTTGTCTCTCTGCCTTGCCTCAGAGGTGGGGGTACCTCTGACACAGTGAGCTCACCCAGGGATGTGGTGCCTCCTACAATGAGAAAAACACTGCAAAATACCTCTGAGTGCCTGGGTTTGGTTTGGGGTCACTCGAGCAGCTTTGTGATGAACTGGCTCCCAAGGTCTAGCTGCAGGAGAGTCCATTTTAAAATACGTGGTGCGCCTGGATGGAGCATGTGGTCCTACGTGTGTCCTTCACTACCCAGAGCCTGGAGCTGCTCACACCTCTCTCCGTCCCCCTGACACGCAAGGGGAGAGTTTAGCCCATGTTTGGATAAGTGATAAATTCTGGTTTTTGACATTTTAGGGAAGACAAAACTAGAAACACTTAAAAACAATTAAACAAATCCTTGGCCTAAACCCACCGGTGGCTGCTTTGCTGAGGGGTTCAGAGGCAGCTTCCAGCTCTGGCAATCTCCAAGTTCTGGCTGCTGGGAAAGGCTGCGCTGGGTCCATACATCTGCTGGTTGTGCCCTAGACCTGCACCATTCCCTTGCTGTCTGTTGTTCGCCACTGTCTGAGAGAGGATGCTTGTGCTACTGCTGTACTTACCGTGATGGTGATTGTTGTTCTCAATCCAAATGCTTACCATGTTTGCATTACTCCAGAATATGAGACTGCTGCAGACAGCATGGGTCTTTTGAAGCCTTCCCCTTCTAGCTTTTTGCTTATAACTGCTCATTTAGAAAAACAGCATTGATACCAAGCAGGAGGCGTTCACAGTGGCAACAACTTGACTTTTTAAAAAGCTGAAATGCTAGCTGTGGTCTGCCCAATCCAATCTTTACTTGTATTTAAAAGAGCTGTCAGCACTCAGTGTAGAGTGAAGGGCTTCATGTAATCTTGTGGAGTTTACATCATTTTAAACACGGCCAGGATGCACAAGTTGCTGTGCATGAAGTTGTACCTTTGTTGCTGCAGCTGGGCTCGCATCCCCAGACACACATGGCTCTTTGGAGAGACAGGACCAGGGGCTGCACCATGCCTGGTCCTGCTGGTGTGGTCCCATGGGACATCGCAAATTTGTGTTCCCACCACTGGGCACTGGGGGCCTGCAGGAGACGAGTCAGTCCCACTTCAGCCCTGCATGGACTGCAGCCCTTTGGAACCTCCCTGCCTGCTCCACAGCTTCTTCCTGAAACCAGCAAGGCCACAAGAAATTCCACCAGCCTCTGAATCCTGAAAGGTAGGCTAGCAAATGCCAGATGAAAACAGAACAGTCACTTCAGAAGTCAAAAAGTAAATGTGTGCGCTTCTCAGTGAGAGGCAGGAGGTGGTAGAGCAGCTTTATTCACCCCAAGAGAAATGTGTGCTTATTCCCTGCCTGACCGTGACCAGTGCGTGCCCAGACCTGCAGTGCAGCTGGTGCAGGGCTGAGCACTGAGAGCATCCCTGGTACCCTGCAGAGCTGTGCTGGCTGCAAACCTTGCACTGTGCCTGGCTCCTCTCTGCCCTGTGCTCTGGTGACATCCGATGCGCCACTCGTGGGGGCTCTGCCTGTAGCAGGCCGTGAGCACGGGGTTGCCTCTGGACTGCTCTGCCCAACCAGTCTTGTTCTTTTGCTCTGCTTTGCTCCTCTCGGCTCCACATGGCGAGGCAAATCTGAAGTCAGATGGAATGATTTTTTTTCCCTGAATGCTGCAAATGGCCTTATTTAGCAAAAAGACACGGTGGTTGGGTTGGTTTTGTCTTCTTGGGTTTTGCTTGTTTTTTTCCCATGTATTTATAAATGTAGAGAGAGGAAATTCAGGAATGATGAGCAAGTGGCTGCTTGCCTAGCCTCTTTCTACAAGCTCAGGCTTTCTCACCCTCTCATCCCTGTTCCCTGCCCTGACCCATGGGAGGCAGCTTTGCCAGTGCCCACCTGGTCACCATTCATCAGCTTCAGCCCGAGAGTGGCTCTCCGAGGGTCCAGGGGTTAAAAGCCTGTGAATCCTTGGGGAGAGATGGCAATGTTAAGCATGGCACGGAGGGACTAGTGGTACAGCCCTGCAGCAAAGTGAGCTCATTAGTCTGTGGTTTTAGTTATGGCTTTGGTTATTTACAGTTCAATATACATTTTTGGCAGCCTCCACGTGCCCACAGTGTAGCTGTGCGCTAACAGGTGGTTGCGCATTTACAACCAATGCGCTCGTAAAATTACAGTAAATGCCTCTTGGTGGGATTTCTGTGAGCATCCTGTGGTGCTCACGCATAGCAGGCAGCCTGCGAGAGATGCCCAGCAGGTATCAGCATGACGTGCTGCATCTGAATGCAGATATTTCCCATAACTCTTGTTTAAAGTACCAGCTGACAATGGAGCGGCTGCAAATCATTATGTATTGAAATTTACACTTGTATTCTGGCAATTTACTGCAGGTCTTATTTTTCTTCAGAAGTGATTTTTATTTTCTCAATAGAAAATTTCCCAAGGAAATCTCCTTGGCAACCAGAAATTATGTTAGGAGTCCTGCAAAAATGTACTGCTGGTTTTCATTGACTGCTGTACCCAAAAGAGGCAATAATTATAAAGGTAAAAAACCTGAATCAGTAGGTATCTTACCAGCATCTCTGTTCAGATACTGAAGCCAAGGGCTCGACTGCTCTGAAAAAAGTAGGATTTTACAGGTGGAATAGCGTGGAGAAGTCATGCTACTAGAATAGGCCGCTTGGAGAGCAAGGGGATTATTTTAATCTGATAGGTAAATACTAATGAATTCAAGGACAAATAATTTATGACTATTGATTTAAGTGCTCAAAGAATCTCTGTCAAAATTAGGGCTGAATAGATGACCTCCCAGTTTCTTCCAACTTTGGAGCCGGTGTGAGTTCTGAATTAAAAATGCCCTGATTTAGACAGAGCTGTTCTCGGCAAATCTTGTTTGAGATGCTGGCTGCAGCTCCCTCCATGCCATGTTGGTGGCTGCATGGTGGCAGGTTTTGGACTCAAAATAACCTGCAGCACTTCACTGACCTGCTTCCTTATTTCCTAGGCACGGTTGTGCTTGGCTCAACAAGCCCTCTTCTTGTTGACCATCCCTCTGCAGTAGGTCTCTGCTCCGGTACCCTTGGAGGCTGGGGTCTCACCCATGCCCAGCTCTTGCTCTGAACTAGTGAAACAAGTTTTATCAATGCTGCCTTGTGTAGGTTGGTCTTTTTTGTGTGTATTTTAAGTGGAAAGCTTCTCTGCTAAAGATGAGCACACCCCTACCTGCCGATGAACTGTTGCCATTCTGGGTGAAAGGAGGTCACATCCAAGCTGTGGTACTACTCTTTGGCAGCTGCTGGTGGCCCAGCTCACTCTCAGGTCCCTCTGGAAGCCTGTATGGCTACGGGCATTGCAGTGTCCTGTGGCAGAGAGCACTGCTGCCTCCGCACTCTGCTGGGCGTCTTCTTCCATTTTGCCACCCTTTAGCTCTTGACACCAGCAGCTCTGCTTTCACCCACAGAAAAAGTCCATTGTACTATTACTGTGCGCCACCAAGAGAGCAGCAGTCCCTGAAAATGAGAAGAAAACACCTTTTTTGTCCCACGAGCCTCAGAGTGGTGTCGAGCAGCCCCTCCTATGGGAGCCAACCGCCGCATCGATCCCCTCGCCCATCCACACTGCCGCTGATGTCGGTCTCCACAAGAACACAGTCCCTTATATCCAGGGCTGTTTTCTCCACTGAGTTAGCCAAAGTCCATGTTCAGGACAGTGTGGAGCAGCACTTACAGCCATTCCTGATGGATGTACCTACTGCCCCACTGGTGGGACGGGGAGCTCTTTGCTTTTGAAGTCACACGTGGGGATTGGTGGGGTTTGTTTGCATTTTGGCTTTTGTTTTGTTGTTTCAGTTCTCATTTGTGAGTGTTTAGTGTTGTTTTTTGTTTTTCTGAAGCACTTTAGCTTTGAAACAAACACAAGAAGCTGAGGATGCCAACCTCTGACTTGGAAAATCCAGCAGAGGAAGGAACTAGAGCAGAACTTTTCAAAGCTCTGGACTTAGTGTCTGCACAGACCTAAATGTTGCCTTTCAAAGAGTCTTGCTGCTTATTTGTAGAAACATATTTTTGAATGATTACCATTTTACTAAGCAATTTTTCTAAGGTAAATTTTAGCAGATGTGGCTATGCATCCTGCCAGGATCTTTCTTCAAATCGTCTTCTTTGCTTCCTCGTCTCTTAAAAGTTGCTTGCACGCTGGCTTTTTTTAATCATTAGTGTTGAAAAATGAGCAAAGGTCTGCCCACAGATGGTGCTTTTTAGCTGAGCTCTTGCCAAGTGCTGATCCAAGCTTGAGCAGCCCATGTGGAGTTGGGGGATGCACTGGGGGGGGATGCAATGCTTACTGCGATGGGGGTGTGATGCAGGGGGGGTTCCTCGCAGTGCACGGCAGGGCTCGGCCAGGATGGTAAGGACCCCAGGCTGGTTCATGGGGCAAACACCACAAATGAACAGTGCCGTCTGCCACAGAGCTGAGTGTCCTGAGCCACTGCGTGTTAAAAGCTGTATGAAAAGGAAAATACCTAGCTCATGGGTTCTTTTTAGTAAAACCAATGATTGAGTTGTTGAAAGATGTTGTCACAATGTGCCTTAACAAAGCAGAAAAAAAAGGCAAAAAAAGCCATGTGCAACATTTAAAAGTTATCTTAATGAACAATGGTATGAAACAAAATGTGTGATTGAAAATTTTTGGTTGGTTGCATCAGATTTAAATGAAACTTTGTCTAAGAGCATCTTTCTATGCACTCTTGCAGGGAAATGACTGCAAAGCAGGAGATTTCTCTCCTGCAGTGCTGAATGTCTTTTGTGTTCAAATAAGAGCTGCTAGGTGGTGATTTACTGGGAAATAAGGCGATTCATGCTTTTATCCCTCCTTTTTCTGCCTCTTGCTGGTCCGGTGAAGGCCTCTTGAAGCATTGCTGTGGGTTTTGGAGGTGGTTTGCACACAGGCTCAGCACAGCAGTGGCCAATTCACCATGGCTGCTCCCCTGTGGCAATGGGTGGCTGCCCCAGTCCCACATGGTGCCCCCCGGGAGCTTTTTGCAGCCGCTTGTCACACACTCTTTTGGCAGGTCCCATATCCGAAACTGTCTTGTTGCTATGATCTGGGGAGGTTTCATGTGACTCGCCTGTAGCTCTAGCCTGTCTGCTTATAGAGGAATTAATGTCAGATGTCTTTTTTTTTTTTTTTTTTTTTTTTGGTCCCCAGCCCTTTGTAGACCTATCGGGATGCTCCCATCACAAAATGTGTCAAAATGAGCAGCAAAGGTGCCTGCCCATCACACTGCCAGGAAAATCTTACCTTCTGTACTAGTTTTAATTGTGCTAACTTCTCAGAGTGGGTAAAACCTGGCGGCAGGCGCTGCAAAAGAGCAGACGCCTCTCACAAGCTGAACAGAACCAGGATTTTCCCTTACTGCACAAACCTTGCTCATTTTTACGATGCTGTAGCAGTACTAAATGTGCACAGTGCTCTTCTCACAACAAGAGTGAGTGTGAAATGGTGCAATGCACTGAGCCCAGCCTTGGAGTGTGCCTCAGTGGTGCTGCTGTGCCTGGCCATGCTCGGAACAGACGCTGCTGTGCATGGTTGGATCAAGCGCGGGGTGCAGTAATGCTGAGGTGAAAGGCTTTTGGATGGATGCATTGGTTCTTTTGTATGCAAGGAGGGAGCAAAACACGTCACTGAGACATAGCTGCGCTTATTTCTGTCGCTGCATGAGAGCTCGCGACGTCTGGGAGCAGAGCGTCATGGCAATGGTGCTGCGAAGCGATCCGTAAAGCTAGGTCCCATTGCTTTGCTTCCAGCTTAAGGGCAGCACTGGGGCAGTGACTCACTGGACCAGCACCTCTGTTGTCTAAAAATACATCGAGAAAACATCTCACAATGATATTGCTGTAAGTTACCCTTCCTAACAAAAGGGCCTACGGAAAACTTACACTGGAGGACGTGGCTCTCATCTCCCCATGCAAAGAAACCACTTAAAACAGAGAGCTCCTTCAGTGTGTGCAGGAGGGACACTTCGGGGAGCGGCAGGCAGGATGTGGCTGTCCCCTCTCAGCTCTTAGTGGGGTCCCCTGCCTGGAGCGCAGCCATGAGCATTGTTAATAAGGGACAGCATGGCACTTGCCTAAGAGAACCTGTTATCCCAGCAGGCTGTGGGTTGGGTGGAAGGGGCAGGCAGGTAGGAGCCTGACTCCATGATGATTCCTTCATGAGTGTGCTGCCTGTCCTGAGGAGCCAGGCTCTGCTGGCAGCATCTGTGCCCAGGCTCTAGTGGGCTGGGAGCTCCGTAAGGCAGCAGCCACAGCCTCCCCGTTGCTCCTTAGCTGGAGGGCAGCCAAGAATGCTTACCTAATTCAGGTAAACCCATTTCCTCCCTGTTTTCACCAATTTGTCTCCCATCCAGCAGCCTGTGGCCTGAAAAAGTTGCTGTTTGAAGGTTAATAATAGCTTTGGGAACATTAATTACTCAGCATCACTTCCAGCACCTCACCAGATCTATTTTTGCACTGGTACCTTGACGGCATGCCTGCCCAGCAGTGGCTGAGAAAGCCCCAGGGTCCTGGGGCACAAGCAGGCAGCAAGAGAAATGTGCTCCAGTGGGTGAGGTATGGAAGGGTGCTGGGCACTGCTGTGCCTGCCCCCAGCCACTGAGCATGGTGCAAGACACCCTTGGCGTCCGGCAGAGCGCAGCCATCGTCCATCCTCACCTCTCTGGTATTTGCTGCATGGGCTGTTCCGGGCTGCGGGCTCCCAGCCAGAGCTGCAGAGCTGGATAGCACACACAGACAGGGCTGTAACTCTTGAGATTTACGTCCGTGTTCTTTATGCGCCTGTGGTGAGACGCCCTCTCAACTGCCTTGAAATTAAGACTATAATTTTTTGTGCTATTTGGGTCACTTTCTGACATGCCTTCAGTTCATCGGAGTTTAATAGGGGTTACATTCTTTTTACAAAATGTTTCCAAAATGAAACACTTTTTTTTTTTCTATGAGTTTTTATTGTGGGTGGGAAAAGGATGGAGTGGGTTTGGATCTTGCTTGACGCAGTTCGTTAGGCACAAGGAGGAGGTTTACAAATGAAAGGGCAGTGAGGTGCTGCAATAAAGTTTCTGGTAGAATTTAAGAGCAAATTAAGTAATTTTTTGCAAACATTAGGGTATGGTTACTTTTGCCTTCAGGCAAGAGGATGGATATCTCCCATCTCACCCTCTCTTCTCTGATTCAAACTTGGTATAGAAAATCCCTGTCTGTGTCTGTAAGCATGCTAGCAAGAAGCCGTAGCAGAAAGCCTTTTAATTTACATGAGGGGTTCTGGAAAATTGTGCATCAACTGCTAAGATGGTTCTGCTGCTTGCTCTGAACACAGGGGAGGCGTGGAGGTGAGGAGAGATCCTGGGCTTGTCTCTTGTGTTCATGTGCAAGAAGCACCCCAGCACGAGCAGGACTCTGCGTAGGGAGGCAGCCCTGTGCGTGACATGACATCTTTCCTGGGACTGAGCAGTCCCAGGGCTGGAAAACTCAGCTGCAGCCTGCAATTGAAAGCCCCTTTCCAAGCTATGCCTATCTAGGTGAATATGCTTCACATAATTCCTGACTTGCTCTAGGGTGGAAAATATGGAACATTAAAAGTTGTGAAAGGGAGCTTTACAAAGGGAGCCGCAGACAGCAAAGCAGATTAGTTGCCTTGGGGGAGCTCTGCTCTCCTCTTTGTTGCTGCTTTGCAGAGAAAGCCGAAAAAGCCCAAAGCTTCAATGAGCAATGGGGTGTGGGTGGCCAGGTCCTCAGGGCTGGTGGCGGCGAGGGTGCACATGGGGCATGTGTGCTCATGCAGGTGGGTCATCCATCCTTCTGTATCTGCCAGGTGCATGAGACCTGCCTCTTTTCGGACTGCAGATATCATGCACCTTTTTTCCCCCACCTGTCACCCCATCCTGTGATATTGCCTGTGGGTGACATCCCGTGACTTGGTGACTCTGCTGTTGCTGCAGTATTTTAATAAATGCACACCACTGCTTTTGATTCTTCCTGCTTGTGCCAGGAGGCAATATGTTTTGGATCCTGGTATTGAGTTAAGCCATCAGATGTTGAATTGAATACCTGCAATTGGATCCATGCTGCTAACAAGAGTTGGTAAATCCTTCCCTAGTTCATCTGCCAAAAGTGAAGGGAAATGGCAGGCCCCACTTCTGCACGTGGATTTATTCCCAGTGTCACTTATTCCAGACCAAGAGCCAGCATCCACGCATGGCTAGTGGGCTTTATGAGTGTCCAGAGAGCAAAACCAAGGGTGGAGACCCTCAAGGTGCAGCAATCATGCTCTAGGGACTCTTGCGCAGCCAGGTTAAGTGCAAGCAGATGACAGCCCGCCCTGTTTAATCACCATCTTTCTGTGTGGTCTGTTCCTTCTCCCCAGGCACTTGATTACTCGCAGCAGTGAATGAACCCCCAAGAGGCTGGGAGGATTCTTTTGTGCAGCCCATGAAGAGGGAGAGGGCAAGGGCCAGAACCAGCACATGACAGGGGAGCGAGGGCAGGCGCTGCTGGCCCCTTGCAGACATTGCTAACATCCATACGGTGCCTTCCCTGCACAGCCCGTCGGATGGATGGTGCTGGATGCTCCCTCCTCTGCCTCTGGTGACTAGCGGCCAGCCATGCGAGCCTGTCCGGGCAGTGGGGCAGGGGCTTCTGAGCATTGCAGGATGGGCAGCAGGGAGGGCTGGGGCCTGAACTGCCTGTTCTGCAGTCTGGTCACCTCTAGCATCAGTCCCTGAGCTCCTCTCCAGGGTGAAAGGGGACAGATCTTGCAGGGAGGGTTGAAGCAGCTTGCTAGAAGGCAAGGCACTTCTTGTAGAGTGGTGGAAACACTTCCTTGCCTCAGAAGTTGTAAGATGGGTGCCAGGGGCTGAGTGTTTTTCTGGTGGTGTTTTGTCGGGATGGCTCTGGAGGTTGCCTCTCAAGTGTCCCTGTGTGTTTCAGCCTATTTTTTCAGGCCCCATGAGCACTGCAGCTTATGCTGTGTTTTCCCAAGCCCGATGCTGGGGCCTGGAAGCAGTATGACAAGCTGACTTTTCCACTAATCTATTAAACATCCAGAGTACAGGGACTGCTGTGTCCCCAAAACAGTGCAGTGTGGCAGTCCCTCAGCGAGGATGGGGAAGGGGAGGACGGAGAGCAGATGCCTGCAGGGCATGGGCACCTCGGCGCCTGCTCTGCCCTGGTCCCACCTGGGAGTGCAGAGGGAGCAGGGGGAGGAGGCACATGCCTGGGATGTGGAGCAAGGCGCAGCATGCGCAAATGCGGCACCCCTGCAAAACGTGGTGAGAACAGTGTTATGAAGTAGCCTTGCCTTGGAGCAGACAGATCTGCTTGTTTGTTTGGCCTGCTTTGTGTGCTCCTAAGCAGTAGGAATGCAGTTTGTTCTTTTTAGCAGTGTGTAAACATTTACGTTCTCCTTTCTGACCCTATCTCTTTGATCTCCTCCATATACTTTTCCAGCACTGCCTACTGGCAATGGAAAAAATGCATTAGCCTAAGCTAATTTGTTTTTCCTTTATATGCAAGTGCATTAAGTCTTGGGAAATGGGACAGCAAAGTGAGTTTGTGGAGCTACAGGGCAAACTGGTGCATCCACGACACTGTGGTGAGGTTTTGGGTGCACATTAGTGGTGGGAGGGAGCAGAGGCTCGTGTTGGTGTACTTGTGCCTTTTCTCTTTAGAAGCATTTGCTTTCTCTTCTTCAGTGCTAAAAGGTTCATTACAGTTTTTTTTTTTTTTTTAAGAAAAAAAGATCTCATTGCTCTGCCCTTTCTGGGGCTGTTTTATGTGAGTAGAAAAAAATAAGAGGAAAAAAGGAAATTATGAAGGTTTATAAACATAATGCAAGTAGCCAAACTGTGAGTGAACGTAAATTAGCTGTTGCTTTGCTGGATTCACTCAGCTGTGTTGCTTTGGAGCAATAGCATTTTCCCTGTGTGTAGCGCTGCAACCTGCGCTCTGGCGAGCGAGCAGGCACGCTCGTGTTTGCTGGTCCGGTCCCATGGTGCATGCTTATCACCTGGGCAGGTGGGCAGCCTGATGCTCCCAAGGGACACCTGAGGGTCCTGCTGCACCTAGGCTGCTGCTGGGGCTGCAGCCAGGCAGAGCACGGTCCAGTTCTACCTCTGGACACTGCAGCGCGCCAAGCCACAGAACTGCTGTTTCCTTAGTTACTAATGTATTTCAAATGGAAAAGGGTGTGAGGAGAATGTCAGAATGCCAGTATGGCTAATTGTACCACTGCTTAGCTGCTTCTCCTGAGCATAGCAAGCGTGGCCTGAATTCCTGCAAGCGGAATGTGAGCTGACCCTGTCAAACAGCGTGGGTTTGCCAGTGGAGCAGGTGAGACAGAAGGCCTCTGTACTCAGGAGTGGGTGTTCTCCACATTCAGGATTCATTCATTTCCTCCTGCTAGCTTCAGAGGTAACTAAAATACCTGTCCATCTTCAGCTGTCTGAAATCCACAGGAAAAAAAAGCAATGTGTGTTTGGAGGCTGGAGCTGCGCTCGGGCCAGGTGCATGAGGCTTGCATGGTTCGCGAAGGAGCCTGCAGCTGCCTTCAGGAAGGACGTACTGCCTGTGCTGCACACTGTACCTTGCTTCTGAAGTGCCTGTGCGGGCATGTGAATTACGGACCTACTCCTGCGTGCAGCTCCCTTGTACGCACAGTAGCAGGCATTTGCAGAACAAGAAGGTGGGCTTAATTTAGTATTGCACTGAAACAGTTCACAGTGCTCCTCGTACAAGCATGCCGTGTGATATGGCATTCAGGCAGTCTTTCTGTGCCCTGCCCCCCCCCCCCCCCCCCCCCCCCCCCGAATATTTATGTATTTTGTATATCACAACAAGCTGGCAGTATAACAGCTTTGCTGTTGTTTCTTGATAGGGTAACTCAGGTAACTCTCCTTTTGTCCTCAGGACAAAGCTAACACCAGCTGACTCCGTGGTGTGTGGGGTTTGGTACCTGCCTGCTCCCCTGGGTAACATGGCGGCACTCCTGCTGATGGCCTTGCTGTCCCTGCACCCTGCTCCATCTCCTGCCTGAGCCCAGCCTTGTAGCCAGGCCAGGTAGGACACAGCAGTGGTGCCCTGTGTTGTGCAGGATATGGCCTCCTGGAACCAAGAGGCCCTCCAACATGTCTTAGCCAGGTCTGAAGACATCAGCTGGTCACCTCTGCGTAGGACAAGGCCCTGGGAGACCTCTGGAAAAGGTACAGTCCAAGGCTGAGAAAGCACATCTTGTGCTGATTCCATCACACGAGAGCATCCTAGCACTGACAATGCTACAGCAGCAGTGCCTTTTGGGACATCTTCCGACTGCTTCTCTGCCCTCCCACTGGTCAGATATCTGAAGGGCAACCAGCAATTTATTTTCAATCCTGTTACAAGAGTGATAGGAAAAGGGTTTGTTCCTTGCATTACTTTTGTTTCAAGTAATTTGAGGTTGAATATTTGTGACAGGTCACTTGGAATGTTGCTTGTTGCAGTCAAAATACTAAAGAAGGATTCAAGTACTGTAATCTGGTTTCTGGTTTTGACAGCCATAAAGCCACAGAGACATTAAGGAATTTTCTGTCTCAACATTGCATACCTAGGAGGGAAATAACCTATTTCTGTCTGCTGTCCTGAGGTCTGTACACTGCTTGGGAAGATGGGATGGGACTGCGGGCTTCAGTAGTAATTATGGGCACTGTGACTTCTGCAGAGTTTAGGTTGTCTCTTGTGCTTACTCTTTGCACTATAAATGTTGAAAAAAAAAAAAAAGGTCTTGTTTAACTTTAGTTAAAATGAGTGCATTGCTAAGGCAAATCACTTGAAAAGCACCTATCAGAGCAGTGCTTGGAGGCACCAAGTGTGTGTTATCATTACAGATAGCTGCCAATACCAGCTTTTATTCTGCATCTCTGACCCGGGTTTCCCTCGGGTCCCTGGCCGTGCATGTGGCCAAGGGCTGGGGAACTGGCACCACATGGAGAAGGAGAGCAAGGCAGTCATAAGTGATGGTGCTGCTTCAGCTTCCTCCTGAGCACAGCACCATGGGACCTCATATTTTGAAGCCTCACAATGCTTGAGTCAACCTCAGGATCTGGGGGGCTTGACTCATGGTTTCTGAATAGCTGGGTTTGGCAGCTCGGTGTTTGTTGGCTTTCTGCCCAGATGACTAGCTACAAAAAGACATGTTTCGATTTCTGCAGTGTTCATAATTTATGTCAGAAAACACAGCTATGTGTTTTTAGGCAGACCCAAAAATAGTCATTGCGATACAGTTTCTGTATCATCTCAGTTTAAGAGAAAGAAATGATCCAGATTCCAGCACCTTTTTCTTACCCCAGCCCACACCTGGCACCAGGGATGCCTCTGTTAAGGATGTGGAAAACCTTTCTAACTCTTACTGTGCTGCCTATATCTTGATGTCTTCTTAAAAGTCTTCCCGCTCCTGGGGATAGCAGAAAGTTTCTGATATTGCCCCTTAAAAAAGTAATTTCCAGCACTTTTGCTGGGATGACATTCTGAAGAAAAAAACACAATAATGGGATAGGTAGCTAGCTAGAAATCAGGAGCTTTAGTTTTAAGCACAATTTTTCAGCATGTCTTGCTTTTAAGGCTTGACCCCACTGGGTCATGGGAAGCACATGCAGCACTGGGCTCTCCCCTGAGTGCCTGCAAGCAAGCGCAAGGTGATCTGTGGGTGCAGAGCTCGCTGTGAGGAGCCACCTCCACCCCAGGATGTTCCTCCCGTTATGGCAAGCACATGAAGAGCCCTCCCTTTCCTCCTCTCACGGCACTGCTGCCATAGAGATGCCATGCTGGAGAGCATCCCGCTGAGCTGCTCTCTGGTGTGGTTTGCGATGCAGCGTTTGGACAGCAGATGGCCCAGCCCTTGGGCACAGCACTGGTGCAGGAGCTGCTGCTCACTTATGACAGCATAGCTTTCTTCCATCCCTCTGGGCTGGTTCTGCTCTGCTCCCTGGCCTCAGGCCATGCCCACTCAGCTCCACCAGTGCCTGCAGGTGTCAGAGGTGCTGACCAGGGCCCTGGTGGCTCCCACACCCACTGACGCCTGTCACAGCACTGTGTGCGATGTGACATCTCCCCCCCTTGGCTGTCTGCTCCTCACCACCCCACCGGCCCTGGGCTGTCGTGGGCCCTGCCAGCTTCCTGCTCTCCCCCATCTTTTGCCAAAACCAGGCCAAAGGCGCTGCCAGGGCTTTTCTTGGCCTTTGGCCCTGCAGTGAGCTATCAAGTCCTTCCACATGGCCTGTCCGTGTGCCTCTACCATAGCGGCACAAACCAGCATCTCTGAAGCTTCACCCAAACATCCAGCACCTTCCCATAAAGTGCCTGAAGTTTCATTCTCCCTTTCCTTCCCTTCCCAGCCTCTCCACATGTCACGCATGCAAGCTGTCACCTCTGGGGACCCTCTTGAGGGCTGCTAGCTGTCCTGCCACAGAGCTTCTCAACATCCAGCCTGCACTCCATCACTGCTCCCTTGCTGCTCACCCTGTTCACTGCAGCCATGGAAAACAAGTTTTTTGCTGCTCTCTGCAGCAGCCTTTCATGTATTTAAAGCCTGCCTTTGCAGCCTACCCTCACAGTGGTGCCCAGCTTTCTTTTTGCCAGATGAAATATTCTTATCTTGCCTGGGAAGCAAGCTTCTGGGGCTCTGCTTGGCGTGCTGCGAGGCAGTGAGCGTGAGTCTCAGCACGGTGCTGCAGCCAGATGTCGAAATGGCTCCTGTCTTAGCAGTGCTTCGCTGCTGGCACCAGCACGAGTATTTTTAGGAGCGGGGTCTGGACGAGAGGCAAAAGGGTGGCATGCTTGCTTGGCATGACAGGCTCTTCAGCAAGTCTGCCTTTGGTCCAGGTTAAACTACATTGTGGCATCTGAGCTCAGCCTCAGCGAGAGGGGACAGGCCAGTGAAGGTGGCAGAGCATGTACATTCCTAGTTTGTGTGCGTATACATATGCTTGTGTATGTACATAAACTGAAATTTGGTGCTTTTTTTCAATTAAAATATTCATAGGCTTGCTAAATCTTGCATTTCTATCTTATGAGACTCAGGGAGCTTTAAAGTCCAAGTTCTTGTAGTCAAGAGGATTTGAGTTCTCTTTTGTCATATTGTTTGCTATTTTCCAGTCATTTCTACCCCTTTTGGTTCTAGAGAATAACACTTGAAAGTGTGACTAACTGCACGTTCAAGTAGCAGGAGGTAAAGAACTCACTTATTCTCTTAGAAAAAAAAAATCATCTAAGTCAAAGCCATGGTTTTACTACAGCTCAATTTGTTACCCCAGAATATTCCAGGTGCCTCCACTACCCAGCCTTGTGGCTGCCAGGCCTTATAATTACCTTAATTTCTGGTACTGGCTGACAGTTTTCTCCAAAGCATAATGTACTGGCAGGGTCTTGCTCCCCAGAGTAATCCATGCAGCCCCCATGCCAGCAGCCACACAGACATGGCAGGTAGCTGTGCTTGTCATCACATGCCTGTTTTAAAGCCTTGCTTTAAGTCCTCCAGGAGGTGTTGGTGAAGGAGTTGGGGCTGCTGAAGCGCTTTGCTCGATGGGATGGAGAGTAGCTCCGGGCCAGGAGCAGTTTCCCACCCCTGATGGTGATTCAGGTGTTTCCTTGCTGGGATGTGGTGCCTGGTTCCATGAGGGTAAAGGCATATGCACAGGTAAAGCAAGTGGCGAGAGAGCAGGAGAGAGACAGCGAGGTTAAGCCAGAGGGAATGGGTAACTGGCACGTGATGAGAGAAATCAGAAACAGACTGGGGGAGAGAAAGAGTAAGCCAGGTAACGAGCGAACCTGGATTTCTCCTATTTCTGCCCTCCCCATTAGCCACGAAGCTGAGCTGCTGCTGCTGCTTGGTTTCCCAGGTTGGCTGGGTGGGAGCAGCCGGCCTTGGGCTTCCAAAGTGTTCCTGCTTTGCAATCAAAGCAATTAACAGCCAAACCACTTACTGACAACAAGGTAGCTCTGGGAAAGAGAGGAGAAAATGACTTCCCCTCCTATCCTGCAAAAAGAGGGTGAGCTGTGGTGGAAAACCACCCTTGTGCTGCCTGGTGTGAGCACTGCTCTGTGGCTGTGCTCCCTGAACAGCCTAGCCCACTCCCTCACTGTCACAGGTAAGCACGCGCTGTTTGCGCCTTGTGCCAGCAGCGTATGCTGAGGGGTGCATTTGGGCTTGGCGACTTCTCCGTCCTCCAATTAATAAATCACCTGCCATTTTAGAAGTCTTGGTGTTTCTCTTGTACCAGTGATGTTCAGGGAGCGATGAAGCCAGTGTTGTTTTAGCAGCCAGTGTATGTGTTGCAATAGCAACCATTAATTGTTGCATGACAGCAGTGCTTCTGAACCAGGATCAAGCTCGAGCACATCAAGAAAGGCCAGCCTTGGCCTCAAGCAGTTGCAATATCACATGAAAGCAGGAGAGGAAAGTGCAGTGAGTGTGGAAGGAGTTCTGGTGTGGGTCAGAGCAAGGACACAGCAGAGCTAGGAATAGAAACCCGTTCTCCAGGCTCCTCAGCCCCAAGCCTTCACATCCTTAGCCCTTGCCTCCTGCTCAAACCCCCCTCAGCTTACTTCAGCCCCGCTCTTCCTCTCAGCTTGCTTGCCCCAACTCTATGGCTATGAGAGGCTTGGGGAGCTGGAGGCTGAGTGTGGCTGGGGTCCCGCCTCGTGGTGCACAAGCCCCTGCAGGGGCAGGCTGTGTGCCCACTGCCCAGCTGCTTGTCCGGCAGTGCTGGGGAAGATGGATGGTCCTTCCTGCTCAGCTGCTGGTGGCTCCTGCCCCTGGCGCAGGCTCGGCAAAAGCTGCACGTGCTTGTGGCCCTGCAGCTCTTGGCTGCAGCTGGCCAAGCCCAACCCAGATCAAAGCTGGGCCCCTCACTCTGCACAGTGTGGCTGGGCTGGGAGAAACTGCAGGGTGTAGGCAAGGAGAGGCGCGGGCTCTTTGAAGTCACGGTCACCAGCGTGCCCACGAGGAGCTGTAGATTTCCCTCTGTGGCCCTGGGGAGGGTGTCAAAATGCTGGAGAGCTGGGCCTGGCGAGGGACCGGTGCTGCCCTCGGGACCCCAGCCCGTTGGGTGGCGAAGGGGAATGGGTCAGCCCCAGCTCCTCCCTGGTCCTTATGCAACAGCGCAGCCTCTCAGAACCAGCGCTTGGCTTCAGGGTTTTGCATTTAAAGCTTGCTCATTTTATTGCTGTTTTCCATTGCTTGCTTTGCAGTTGTTTGTCGGTGGCTTTTTTAATTGGCTCACAGCAGATAGTAGGAGATTTTCTTTGAGCACATCCACTAAGTCAAACTTGTACCTAATTTTAGCATATGTGGCATTCACTGGGAATGAGTAAGTGCTTTAATCGCTTAATGATTACCAGTTGCCTCTTACTGCTGTAACAAACTGGATTGAAATCACTTCCATGTCATCTTACCTTCCTCACCTCTGGGTTCCAAGAGCTCAGAACAATAATGAGTAAGTGGTCAGAAAATAAAGTATTGTGTTTGCTGAAAAGCAAAGTTTGGTGAACTGTCAGCTGGACAACCGATTCCAGCATGCGATGCCCAGCAGCCCGCTCACCTTGAGCCAGATGTGGGCAAAGCATTGCACAACAGACAACTTTTTTTTCCCGCTTGGCCATTTAATTTTCCTACATGCAAATTTCCACAAGTTCGCTTTGAAATTGCTCGAGGTCAGCAGAGCCTCTCATGCTGAGAACTTCTGGAAATGATTTGCAATGTAAGCCTACAAACGGGCTTTGTGCCCAGTGAAGATGCAACATTTCCACCTCGGATGCTGCGCCGAGCTGCCTTTGGAAGACCACACTGAAACATCTGTTTGTGGAAGGGGTCAGGTCATTAATTCATCATTAGGTTTGGTAATTTCAGGTTGTCAAATGTTTTTCAGCATAGCCTAACTGTGACTTGTTCTAGGTGACCTGCTGTGGCTCCCACCAGCATTGTTTGCTCTGAGCCTGTGACACAATTGTTCTGTGGTGTTGACCCAGCTACCTCACATTGAAACTGAGCCAACTTCAGACCTGTGTCATTTTAAGAACTGGAATCCCAATATAGATATAGTACCCTGAATTAAAGATGTAGGCGAGGGTCTAGGCAATGTTGCTGTAAGCGTTAAGTGCCCTCTGCTGTGGGCTTGCTGTTGAACCTCAGGCAGAAAAGCCGTGTGGGCCCGGGCTGCTGTTTGTCTGGCTGGGTTGGTTGGTTTGCTCGCATCTTGCGGCCACAGCTGTGGTGGGCCAGCAAAGGGCAGATCCTGCACACAGCTTCGTTCCAAAGGAGTGCGGCCGTGCACCTTCTCCTGGGCCTCAGAAGGTACCTCAGCTGACTTCCCAGCATGTGATAACTTGTGGCCAGCACAGCCAGCAAGTGCTGTTTGTTTATCCACAAAGCAGCATTCCCAGCTCTACCGTGGAGCTCAAGGAAGACAAGTCACAGCTCTGTCCCAGCTCTCCGTAGGGCAAGTGAATACAAGCAGGCAAAATGTAGTTTCTGTGCACTGCCTTTGGCTGAGTTCATCATAAGCCCATAGGAATTTACTGTGAGGTTGGAGCTGAGTCTCAAATGGTTGATCTGGAATTAATGGGAGAAAATATAGTTGTGTTTCTTAGCAGCTAGATTTGCTAATATACCAGTGTCTCTGCAGAAAGCCTTTTTGCAATATATTACAGTGTGTCCGCTCAGAATTCTGGGCGAGGTGTGGTGTGGCAGCACCTAGGAGCAGGCCCTCTGTGAGGATGTGGTGCCTCAGGTTGGGCTGGCGTGGTGTCCTGGCAGCCTTTGTCACAAGGCTTCGCATGAGGGGCTGCTGATGCTGGCATGGAGACAGGCAGTGTTTTGTCCCAAAATCCTGTCTGGGAGATGTGAATGGACAGGACAGCAACAGGCACCAGCCCTCACGTAGCTACCCTCATGGGTGCTGGCTGGGGCTGGTCAGTGCCCAAGGTCACCCTCAGGAGCCCCAAGCCTGCTGACCCTGCTCTCTGGAGCTTCTGGATTGCGGAACTGTTCTGAACAGAGATGCTCCTCCAAACAAATATCTTAGCATGATCCAAAGAAGGGAGTAGGAATCCTAGGGACAGCGAGAACACTCAAAGTGACTGTAATTAATGATAAAAACGTTTTTGGCTAAATGCTAAAACTCATGAAGCCAGGTCTAAAATTATCTCCAACTCTGAAAGATTAGGATAAAATGTAATAGTCCCATCCTCCTAGGGGAGGACTATCCAACATCTGCCTTTGAGAAGTTCTTACTCCTTCCTTTGCCATGTGTAATGCTGGCCCAGTCCAGGTCTTTGTTTAGTTTAAAAAAAAAAAAAAAAGTTCATGATACTGTGCTGCATCCTTCACTATGTGAATGAGTAAAAGAGCAAGCTCATCCCTAGCTCCACGGAATAGAGGCTGACCTCCTGGAGGGTGCAGGACCTGCTGGCTCTTGCCTTACCTGCAGGTAGCTTCTGTTGGCGCAGAGCTCCAAGCGTCTGGTTCTCTGAATGCTAGTAGTAGCGTGTAGTCCTTGTGTCTCTTGCTGTGCTTTGTGACTCTCAAAAAAAAATATTTGATCAGAGGTCAACAGTAAATAGAAAACTTTTATGTGAAATCACAGTTCAAAGACCTAAAGTTTAAACATAGGCATGCCTGCTCTGTCTGCCTTGTGCACGAGCCAACACACTCTTTCCTCTCCATCCGCATGCAATGCATTCGCTACCCGAGGCATCTCCCAAGGGCACTCAGCCCTTGTCACAAGCAGCACTACTTGTACTGAATGGACTCTATAATCATCATTTGTTCATGTATTAATATGCTGCCTAAGGGCAGATCCCATTCAATGGAATTTGCCTCTTCTGCTGTGCAAAAGAATAGTCTAATTGTTTCCAGCTCAGCATCTGATGCAGCTTCCTCCCCCTGGCATTGGCTAATCAGGTATATGTATATACATGCATGTGTATGTATATACCCATGTGTGTGTTTGTGTATATAAATATTCTTACCTGGATGAGTCGCAGAGAAGTTTCTTGAAACTTGCACTGACCAGTCAGATTTCAGTGGACGTCTCCAAGAGGCTGTGAACTTGTAAGGCACTGCAATCAGGCTTACCACTTGGTGTTGCTGCTATGCAGTGTGTTCAGAACTAGTAGGTTTTGGCAAAAGGATGGCATCAGTGCTGGGTGGAGTTCTTTGTGTATCCTGCTCATTCCAATGGGTCATTTTGGGGAACTATTTCCCCGAAATCAGAAATATTAAAAAATAGTTGTAGGATGTAAATGAAGGATACACAAATGAATATGTAGAGGATGAAATTTAGGTTGATGGATTATCCAAATCTTAACTGTGACACTCGCTTTTTCCGAAATGTGTTTTCCTCTTTCTGCAACACATCTTTCCACAAGTTCTCCCATCTGAGCAATGATTTTATCTTACTATGCTTGTTTACAGAAACTGCCTGCAGGTCCAAGTGCTGGGGTGTTGCTGCTGTTTGTAAACCAAAGTTAGTTTGTTCCTAGACAGACACACTTAGAAGAGGAAATTTGTGTGATGGTGTATAGGTAAGGGGCCGACGGATAACATCACACGGAGGAAATGTGGAGGGACAGCAAATACAGCACAACAAGATCACCTACAGGAGTTCATTACCAGGTTTCTGGCAGTCGCCCAGTTGTGAAACATCACCTAAATTTTATTCAGCCTACTATTTGCCATCTAATGCACTGCCTGATACAGGAAAAATGAGTCAACACGTTTTTATCCTATCCCACTGTCCATTGGCATCAGTGCAGGTCATGTGAGGCACAGCTCAAACACTGAGCACCACATGCTTCTTTGAAGGGTCTGGGGGAATAATGGAAAGCTTCTGCCAACAGAAGATAACACTGAGTGGAGTATATGGCTTGTTTTCTTTATTTAAAAATAAAAATTAAAAAATGCAGATTTTCTCCCTTCCTCGTGGGTCAGCATGGGAATTCAGTGAAATGACTATAACTGGGCTCTGAAATTAGGAGGCAGATGCACGTATCAGGCTGTCTTACCCCATGGTCAGACTATTCCTTAGCTTTGCACACCCAATCAGCAAACCCTAACGAGTTGGGACGGCTTGGAAGCGGGATGATGGTGCAGACTGTGTGCGGCTATGATCCATGCTTCTCTTCAAACACGGGCATGGTCCAGACTGGGGATGCTGGCTGCAGGCAGGCGGTGCTGGTGGTAGCCAGTCCACAGCCACCACTCACCATGGGCCTCGCATGGTGGTGCTCGCAGTGGACAGACAGACGGACAGGTCCTCACTGTGGTTCTGGCTGGCTTTCATCCATTTCTCAACGTCTGAGTCCTCGCAAGCCAGTTATTCTGTGCACTGCCTAAAATACTCTTTGCATGACTTTTAAAAGTGTTTGGGGAATGGAAATGAGTAACTCCAAAGTCAGTACTGCAAACTTTCTTCTGTGTTTCATTTCTTTGCTTTTTAATACACAAATACCAGCTTGGCATATGCAAATTAGGCATTGAGAGATGTTTTTATTTGAGGTGCATTGATTTGCTTATTTCTGTGATTCAGTTGATATTGTTGTAGCCAAGATCCCCTCACAAATCCTGGTAAGCTGGTGAGTAACACAGTATGGCTTATGCTAGTGGGTAGCTGAAAAGAAGTTAAGTCAAAATATTTGCATCTGTGCTTTCTAAATGTCTGATAAAAATTCATTGAAAGATAAAGAACATAAGACTAAATTACAGGGCGGTTACTTCTGGAAAGCAGTGGAGTATTGTTGATTTTGCATTATTGAGGCTTTGTTAAGGAAAATAAATAGTAATGCTGCAGGAATGTATGTGGGTTCTTTATTTGAAGCAAACACTGGGAAGTGCTATTTATATATCTCAAAATGCTAGGAACAGTCTATTAGCTGATTATTAAAATAAAGTTACTTGAATAGCTTCACCTTTACATTACCTTTACGTTTAAAATGGTATGTCAGGAAAGGCGGATGAGGTGGTGTGTGTTTTTTTCTTTCCTTTCTTTGGTATCATTAGAGTTGCAACTGATCATTTTCACACTGTCCAAGCCACTAGTGAGACCTGAGACAGTGGTGGTTTTGCTGTCCTGTCTTTTCCCACATAGCCCCAGCCGTGTGCTGGCGCGCACGTGTGCTGCTGCTCGTGGGAGGAAGGCAGGGTGATGCACACACAAGGCAAGCCACTGCTGTGCCGCCACGGCCGGTTCAGCAGATCTCTGAAGCTGGTGCTTGGATGCAAGCACCCACAGCCAGAGAAGCATGGAGACTGTCGTGAAGTGAATGGAGAAGGCTCTCTGTGTCGCCCCATCCTGTCCTCAGGTTTCAGAGAACGAGGCTTCCTCCCCCCAAAGAGCCTCCAGGGAAAAAGAGCCTTCCCTTCTGCAGCAGCCAGGGCACTGGGGTGTGCAGCGCTGGCTCCTGCTTGACAGGGGCGATCCCCACAGGTCTGGCAGCATGGGAGAGAGGGAAGGCAGCCCTGCCTAAGGGTTTAATGGAACTGCTGAATTTACCAGATAATGAAAGTGGGGTGCAGTGGATAATTAACTTGCTAAAACACTATCTTGAACACGAGAGAGTCTTTTTTCAAAGGTTGGCTATTTACTTAAAATATGGTTGCCTTTGTAACTCTATGGCTTTGCTAGGAGTGGAAACTGAGGGCTCATTTACTTCCTTAATTAACAACATAACCTGCAATTATCCAAAATGTTGCAGAAGAGCACCCACAAAATGCATAACAAGCAGCTGACTGAATACCTGAGTGTTAATCTGATTGCTTCTAAAAGACAAAGTGGATTTGTCACACCAAGGCAATTTCTACAATACAGGAATGTAGCGAATAACAGCAATTTCTACATACAGGAGCACAGCCTGGGTGGCCCAGTTCTGGGCCGTGAAGTTGTCACATGGAGTCCTATGTAAAAGCAAACTATGAGTGACATCTCTATAACATTTGAGTGGGCAGATGGTAACATTTGTGAAGTTACTTTAGCCCCTCTGATAAAATATATCAAATTTCCAAGTACACCCTCTTTTTCTCCTCCTCCCCCCTCCCCCCCCCCAATATTTAAGAAATTTGGGCAATTTTGGTCGCAATGGATGATCACAGGATGATCCAACACCTGGAGATGATGTGGTTTCCCTCTAACAGGGCAGCTGGGC
This sequence comes from Cygnus atratus, assembly GCF_013377495.2. NCBI lineage: Eukaryota > Metazoa > Chordata > Aves > Anseriformes > Anatidae > Cygnus > Cygnus atratus. Next base: position 120,174,971 of record NC_066364.1, read on the forward strand.
ACCCTGGTCTTGTGGACTTTCCTGGTGTGTGTATGCAAATCAGCTGCGTAGCAGGAGTATGTGTAGCACCCCTCTTAGTTAAATATGTGGGGATAAAAAGTCCCTGAACTTCTGTGTCAGTAGGGTGTATGGCACATGTGCTCTGCCATGTGTATAGTCTTAGTTCTTTTCCAAGAAATACAAGACACAAATATTGCAACTCTGGAGAAAATGCTGAGGTGACACTAGAAGATGATCAGCGCTGTGCTATGGACAGAGAAACAGAAGGTTGGATCAATTATATGACAAGGCTTATCCATGCCTGTTACAACTGGGACTGTTCATCTTCCAGCTGAAGTTTTGCAGAAAGCACCAGCACGTGTAGTTAGGTCCATTTGTACCTGGGCTAAGAAGCCCAGAGAATGAGATATCTTCTCTTTTTACCCTTTTTTTTTTTTTTTTTTTTGGTGCATGAGGGATCTGGCTATTGTTGGTGGTCTTTACGAAGTGGGGGATCCTGCCTATTGAAGCTTGCGGTGCTGCCATGAGGTTCTGCAAGGAGGCTTGTGCCTGCTGCAGCTGCCTTGGTGCTGATTGGTAGGAGCCAGTCCCCATCTAAGGGCTCTGTGGGCTCACCGGGCAGTGCTGTGCTGTCAGAGGAGCTCAGCAGCAGCTCTTCTACATGTGAGTCCGCTGACACCTGCCCCATATGGACTGCAGAAGGGGAGGTGCAGGTCCCTCTGCAAAACACTGCCGAGATGGCTGCTGTGCTGTGTCCCAGACCTTGTGCAAGCAGCAGGATGTGTCCTGTGGTTCCAGCACAGAGGTGGGACAGGGCTGCTCGCAGGGCAGAGACTAGGTTTTTTTACCATCTTGAGAAGGTCTCATTTTGTGGTGGATAAGGATCTAACAGGGTTCCCATGGTGTGAACCTCATGGTGGTCTGTAGGCTATGGTATTTCCCGATGAAGCATATTTCATTTTTGTTGATGGTTCAGTTCTTCTATGTCTGATGTTGTCTTCATCTCTGTTCGTGTCCTTTTGAAGCAGATGTTCAGCTTGTTGTGCCTGGCATGGCCACACCAGCTTCAGCTGACAGAGAGCTGCTCTCCTAAAAATGTTTCTGAGCATGGGAAACAGAGGAGTCTACCATTTTGTTTTGTTTGGATTAGGGGAAAAAAAAAAAAAAAAAAAAACCCTGATACTCAACAGAAATTTAACTTCCTCTTGTGAATTTCTTTGCCTAGGGTCAAGTTTTGTTTTAGGGCAATTAGGAGCAAAAAAAAAATAATAAAATTTTTGCTGTTAACAGCCAGCATTAACTAATGAACTACTAGAAAAGGAGATTTATTAATTTGCAGTTTAACACCAGTTGCTTTTGAATATTTTTTTTTCCCCTATTTAAGTGGATTGCTTAAACTGCATTTAACTTCCAGGGGTCAATCTTAGTCGGATTTAAAGCAGCCTTAATATTTTTTAAGTTTGGAAATGACTAGAGGTAGATCAAATTTAGGTCATTTTGCTTCTGAAGAACTTCCTCTTGAGCGATTGAATGCAGTTTAGCTAATCCTCTTAAAGTCAAGTAGTGACTTAATTCAGATTATTTTCCTGAGTGTGTCTGTCTAGGTAATATCTTGCACTGCTGTCCAGCCTACCCAGCTTTACTAGGCACACAGTAGTGTGGCAGCCAGCAGAATTACACCCATTTGTGCCAGACAAGTGATAGGCCCCAAAGTGTGAAATTAAAAAAAAATATTATATATATATATATATATGGAGAAATGAAGTCATGGTCTGGGTGAGTTTTTATTTCTTTCTAAATAGCCAGCAGAAATAGAAATACAGGACATGTATATTCAGGAAAAAATATGGTATCTTGGACAAGAATTCGGAACATATCTACCGGAAACTTTCTTTTCTATCCCTTCAGCTGTGTTTAATGCACATAATTTGAGGACTCCATCTCCTGTCTGGTGCTGCTGGGATGCATGTGCTGCTGGGCTGTCGGGCTGTGGACACGGCAAGTCCTGGCAGCCACCCCCATAGAGCCTCTGCTTGCTGGGCTCTGCACAAAGGCGAGGGGGTGGTGTTCACCAAGCGACTCATGGTCCTGCCTGCCTTAACAGATAATGGGTCTTATATTCATTTTTACAATATACAGTGCCCTGATGCACACGAACTTGATGTATGTGTCATTTATGCTTCAGGATGATAAGTATTACCAAAAATGATTAGGGCTAATTTGCCATTAGAACAAATGAGAGAGCAAGTGCATTTTGTGATGTAGCTGCTTTCCTTTTTAATAGCAATTCTCTAGCAGTTGCCCTGCTTGTTGGCTCGGCCATGGTCAATGTATGTTTCCTTCTCACACGACTGTCCTGTGGTCTGCCCCAGACCGTGGCTTCACCAAGTGTAGCCATGTCACTGCAGGGTCACTTCAAACAGCTTGTCGTGATGGCTCCCACCCAGAGCTGGGGAAAGAAACCGCTCCATGAGTGGTGCTGGTGCTGACCTGTCTGGAATGTCTGAAGCCCTTGGGAACCTGCAAGGCTAACACAGCCACCAGAGCCAGCACATCCCGCTCCTCCAATCTCTGGTAAAGGGCAGGGAAAGGTGTTACCCTGAAAGAGGTGTCTGGGAACTGGTAATCCTTGAGAAGGGTGGGACAGAGGCGAGATGCTGGCAGTGCCACGAGTGGGATGGTGTTGCACGATGCAGGATTTGTGGGAGAGCAGTGAGGCCTGGCTGGCCCCACAGGGCGAATGCTGCCCTCACCTGGCAGCGCCACCTCCGGGCAGACTGCGGGATGCTGCCTGTGGGATGCGGCCTGGCGGCCGGGCCACAAGGCAGCGTGCGGTGGGAGCCAGTGGTCACTTCACTTGCACCCACTCACACCTCCTGGTCGCCTACTGCCTCACCAGCGTGCAATTAGGCAATGCCTAATGCATATGGGTTTTCAGTGTGGTGAAATGCCCCGAGTCCTAGTGAGATGCCTTTGCAGAGGTTATAGCTGATGCATCGGATCGGATTGTTGCTAGAGGAGGCAAGGTTCCCATGTGTTTAAGCCTGTGTTGTATAATTCAGCACAAGATTAATAAATTAGATATTCACCACATAAAATGACATGTATGATTTTAATAAAGCTGGTAGAGGTATAGATGTTAGAGACCAGAAATTCAAAGTCCTCTTTCACGCATAGCATGGAAGGCAAGTTCCTTGGTAAAAGTGCTCTGGATGGCTGTGTTAGTTTCCATTACTCAGCCTCCTCACTAGATGTCTCCGGGAGCAACCTGCACACGACGATGCATTGCCTGGTACCTGATAGAGGCTGGAAAGGCACCAGGACTGAGTCCGAGTAGATGTTTAAGTGTTTGCATGATCTACCTGCCTATTCTGGAAGCCAAGTGACGCTTGTACAGCAAATGTGGCTTTCTGCAGAGTGCCACAGGTGCACTGCCCCACTAGCATCTGCAGGGAGACATGTTTGGTCTTTCCACCAGGGTAGCTGTGCTCCAGCTCGAGCCGCGTCACAAGCTGGTGATTAGTACTTGAATACATTTGTGCTCGGCTATTGACAACCAGTGACAAATTCTGTCAAGGAGCATGTTTACAAGTAGAGTTTACATTTCACACAGTTTATGATCCTAATGAGGCTTCCTACATGAACTTCTTTCCCATCTTCTCCTATATCTGGAATTAGAAGTGGAGGGAAGGGGGGAGATAAGCATTAAACCGCATATCTACTCACCGGGAAAGACGAGCACTACTTTGTTCCAGTGACTTTAATTAAGCTACTTTAGCTGAGCCAGTAAGTTTAGTTCATTCAGCCAAGCAGCAACATTTCTTATTATAATTGGGAGTTATGTGATGAAGCTGATGAAGCTGCAGCACCACGATCTGATTGCATCAGCTAATATATGAAGTGTTGATGAGCTGGTTTTGGATATAGACCCATAGATCAGCCCACAGCTGTCTGCCACATACAGGTCCTTCCAGTGCTAAGGGAACAAACAGCCCCTGGGCTCTAAAGCTTTTATGTTCCTCCTGCAGACCACAGGTTCCTCTGCTGCTAGCAGCAGCAATTTCCAACCTTCACTAAATCCAGAAACGCCATTGAGAGCATGGGGAGAAAGTAGGAAAGGAAGAATTATCAGATGTCTGAAAGAAAGTCACGCAGAACAACCTGGGAGAGGCTGCCAGAGCTACCACAAAGCAGCTGATTTTGCAGGGCCAAGGCAGTAAGGATCCTGGGAGGGGCCCTTGGCCATGACTTGCTGGAGATGCCAAGCTGAGTAACAGACACTACTGCACCCTGGGATTGGAGCGTGTGCTGAGTAGTCATTACTCTTTGCTTCCTCTAACCTCCATAGAATAACAGGAAGCCACTGACCAATGCTAATAGGTCAGTGGAGGGAGTGCAGTTTGAATCTGTACCAAGAGAGTTGCCATTTCCTACAGTCTTGCTCCAGATTGCTGTTCAGCACGTGAACTAAGAAGGAAGAACTGGCTGAACCGCAGCATGACACCCAGTTGGGGGCTGTTAGGAGGCATTCCTCAAGTGTCAGTGCTGCTTCGTACCTTCATGATGGACCCAGATGGTGGCCAGGGTACACCCTCAGCAAGCTGGAGGATGCTCCCATCCTGACATGCTGGAAGGCCAGGCTGCTGCTGAGAGGGACCAGGACATACAGGAGGAATGGGCAGGCAGGAATCTCATGGGGCTGAACAGAGGCAAGCTCCAAGTCCTGAACCTGGGACAGACTGACCAAGGCAGGACAGACTGAGGCTGGCCGGTGAGAGAGCAGCTTTGCAGAAGGGGTCCTGGTGGACAGCATAGGTCAGCACTGTATCCTTGCAGCAAGGACCAGCTGCATCCCTGTCTGCATTAGTAGGAGCATCAGCAGCAGGGCCAGGGAAGGGAGAACGTGTGCCATGCATGGTCCTCTTGGCAGGTCCTTGTGGCATCCTCACCTCATGTTTCCCCAGAGCCGCTCTGCAGCTCTCTGGTTGTCTTGGACCCATGTGGCTCTTGAGGAGGACAAAGTTTGCTGAGCTGCACCACTGCTGAGCACCGCGGAGTTTTTTGGCAGTAAACATGCAGATGGACGTGGGGTGACCTGAACTTCACATTAGATTTCTGGATGATCTTTCTTTTCTAGGACTTCGACAAGCTGTAAACTGGGAACTCTGGATATCGTAATGTTAGGATTAATTCTGACACTGCTATTTAAAATGTTTACACAGTGAGCCAACCTTCTTTTGCATTTCAGAGATTTTTTTGGCCTTGAAACCAACTTACTGGAGCAATGGGTCCTTCAGGCTAATTTCACTGTGCGTGATAGAATTTTATTTGCATTTGGTTTTGAATTTTCTTCCCTTTAATTTCTCAAATGTTGCTGTTTTCTACTGTTATCAGGCCAGGAGAATAGCAGCTCTCAATACGCTTTTCTATCAATCACGTGTTGTTCTTCAGCCTTTCATCAAGGCATGATGCATGCAGGCATCCCACCAGCCCATTCTGCACCTGCGCGTGCTTGCGGAAGTAGAGCAGAGTGCAAGCGGACATCTGATAAGGAGATACAGAATTGCCATGTGTGTAAACTGTATCATTGGTTTGAGAGCAGATGAGCTGGCTGCTGAAAGAAAAAGAGGAAAGCAGAGTCATCCCGAGGTGTTCAGCAACAAACTATGCAAGGCGTAACCTCAAACCACAGGAAGCCCTGATATCCCATGAAGGAACAAATATTTTTCTATTAATACCAGCATTTTTATTGCCTCTTTCATCCTGAAAGAAGCCTAGTTGGCTTGCATGCTTTGCAGATTCAATTCAATAATTACTTCTCCTCACCACTGAAATACAAGATATTCCCAAATATATGCAGATAGCAGAGGCTTAACCACACAGATGAGCCTCTGCATGGCACGGCGAGTGGAGAGCAGTGTCTGTGGAGGGCAGAGGAGGATCCTCGGTTGCCAGATGGAGCGAGGTGCTGAGGCAGGCCTGGGCAAGTGACGGACCCCTGGGTTGGGCAGTGCTGCGGCTGTGGCTTGATGCTGATGAGGGGTGAGACTATTCTCACACTTTGGAGGCTGTCCGTCGAGGCGCTAGCCCCACAAGCCCTGCCCACCCCAGGGGCAACACATGCCCAGCTCCATGCAGCAGTGCGCTGGGATGCTGCCGCCACCAGTGCTCCAGTCCCCGCGTGGCAGCATGAGCGCTGTGCCCACCAGCCTGGGAGATGCTGGCATGGCTCTGCAGCCTGCAGGCTCGGTTAGCAGCATTTCTCTGCAGGGAGATGGCCTGAGCCCCTCCTCCAAGCAACACAGCTGGGCTGGTCCTCTTGCCCTGAGCAGGGGAGGCGAAGCCCCCGGGTTCACATTAATGACTGTCTTAAGCCACAGGGGTGCAACCACCATGGGGAGGAAGAGGAGTACAGTCACATTTGGCACCTTTCCAATCCTGTTCAGCTCACACCCTGGCTGGCCTCAGAAAGGGAAAATGACACCTAGAGATGAGTGCAAGTGGAGAAGAACAGCAAGAAAAAATATCAAAGCCTCAAAAAAGGACAAGAATATATATGAAATACATTATCTCTTTCTCCTGTTAATGAATATGTTTAATTGTGAATCTTCAGTCAAGGAAAAGAAAGGACAGGGAAAGCTTTAGAGAATCAGAGAAAACAACAAAAAAAAAAGGCATAATAAAGCCAAAAGATACTGCCCTCCTTTAACAACCAAAAAAAAAAAAAAGCCTCCAAGAGAAGGCAACCCAGGAGTCAGCTCTGTCACACTTGTTTATTTTCCTAAACAGCTGAAAGACAGAGAGCTTTTCCCTTTTGCTTCCTCCTGTGCAACAGGCACCACCATCACCAATGGGAGGGAGAAACAAAACAGCGATTACGGACACGTGTGTGCTCTGGGAACAGACAAGATGCCTCGGTTTGACATGCTGCTCGGACTTGTTCTCTCTGCATTTCCCGTGGGCATTTCCCCAATTCAGTGACCCAGAAGAGGCCAATCTCCTGGTCCTCAGCACTCAGCCGAGCAAGGACAGCTCTGAGACACCCTGGTGCCACCTATGGCAGGATGCCGGTGGCTTTTGGGTGGCTGTGGGCACTGTGGTGAGCTCCATGTGTGCGGCAGATGTGTTCCTCCCACTGGCATTTCTGCTGGATCACTGCAGCACCTTTGAGCACTTCCCCACCTCTTCACCTCCCACCCCTGCGGCCTCCTGCTCTGCCTCCACCACCTGTCCAGCCAGCGCAGCAGGAGGGCCAGGGCTGCTCTTCTGTGGTGCTGGCAGGGCTCGCATGCTTTGGCAAAGTGCTCCCAGCCCTTCTTTTCTGCAACTGGCTTGGAGAGCTGGTGAATCAGTCAGAGGCATGGCCTCTGCTCCTCTCGGGAGAAAGGGGAGGCTGTCGTATTAGCTTTTGGGTGGAGGTGGGCCACCTTCTGGTTGCAGTAAGTTTTGTATTATAGTGATGCCTCCTTAAAACCCTGAATTCCCCCAAAGCACATAAGCACAGGCATTTACTCAATCTTTTCAGATGGGAGAACTGCCAGCCTCCTCCTAGGTAAGGAAGACACAGCATTATCCAAAGGTATGACCTTTAGCTGTTTTAGGTAAGCAGATGCAAACTTATTTAAATGCTCTTAAATCAAATGGGAAGAGGTGTAGCCCAAACTGCTGTAAACTGTTCTTAAATGGAAATCATATCAACCTTTTGAACTGCCATGGGCCCTGAGTAGGAGCACACAATTGAAAGGGTTTATCGTCCCTTCCAGTGGTGCTGCCCACCAGCTACCTGAAGACATCCCACACCTCGGCTGCTGGCCATCAGTTGGCAGTGACTGCCCTGTGGCTCGCCCGTGGATGGAGTGTGTGTGCTCCCTGACCTGCTTCAGTGCAACGCAGCTAGAGTTCCTTAAAGCAGCATCACTAGGAAATTGCGTTAAGACAGCTAACTTTGCATGGGAGCAGAGGAGGATCACTCATAGAAGCATTTCTGCTCACCAGGAGATCCTCTTCAGGAAGGAGGGAGTAACCATCCGTGGTAATTGGCAGCGTATTTAATTGCGTCCTCTTTGAGGTTTGCAAAGAGGATATGTGCCTAAGGCTTGTGGGTTAAACAGCTGGTTTACACCAACCCCTCGTACTTCTCAGGAGAAAAGCAACCATGCCCAGCTATCACCGTCCTGCTGATAGCCTTTTGCCTTCAGTCTTGGGCTTCAACCAATAAACTGCTTAAAGCATACGTATAACCAGCTGATGTGTAAGATGAGATGGTGAAGGCTTCTGCATAGCCAGAGCCTTGGTGGGATGGCACACAAACTGTGGTGAAAAAGTAAGGCCACAAACTAAATAAAACCCAGCCCAAGGAAACCTTCTGATGTTTCGCTCTGCTCTGCCTAGACTGCCTGAGGCAGATGGGTCTCCAGCAACAGTTCTGCGAGTGTGAAAGGTGACAGCAGCAAAGCTTCTGCCCTGCAGACCCTTCGGGCTGCTCTCTGGACCTGGGCAATGCTTACCACATAATCTTATGGCACTGCGGAAGCTTGGGCAAGGCTCGACAGCAGCAGCTGTCCTGAGGGCCTCGCGGTGCTGTCCGGGCCCCACTGGGTTCTCAGAAGTGGCTCAAAGTGCTGCCCTCAGATGCTGCCAGGTGTCTGCCCGCCGGCCTGAGATCGCCACACCTGGCGGTTTGGAGCCTCGCTGGCTAGTGACTACCTAAAGATGCTGCTTGGCATTAGTCCTAAATATGTTCCTTCAGATCTGAAAGCTCTTTGTGAGCGTAATCTGCCAGTCCAAACAGAAGAAAATCTCTATTTGGTCTGAAGAGCAGAACTTGGCATAGTTTCCAGGGGAAAATGCCAAGTACACAAGACTGCTTGCTCTCCCCAAAACAGTCATGACTGTTCCTTAACTCTGCTAAGGCACATCTGGCTGTCATCTCAGTACATCTGTATCCTGTGATTTACACAGTTTTCTCTCGATGTTTTATGTGGTTTTATGCTGTGACGAGGCTCTGGAAAGAACAAAAGTGCATCATGCTGCCTCTCAGAGAGTCAGCTCTCTGGGAACCTTCCTAGGGATCTAGCAAAGTTAGTTGGGACCTCATCTGGAGCCTGCAGTAAAGCATTCCCATAGCCTTCTCAGGCGAAGTTAACATGGCAGCAGAGTCATGGCTTGTGCGGAATCCACATGCATCACTAAAGCACTGCAAAGGAAAACTCTCTGCACCTCAGTTATTTTTCATCGGCCCCAAGGCACATTCGAACACCATTGCTCTGACAGAGACTTACAAGTCAGCCTTGCTAACCTTTTACACTTCAGAGCCAGTTGCTGGCCTGACTGATCTGAGAGTTTCAGCCAGGCAGTCTGTCGGTTCTTATTACAGGTGGGATCCCACCACGCACAGGTACCCAGGTGACAAGAATGGAGCCTACGAGCATTTGTTCAAAGCCGCAACGGTTTCCTATCCTACAGTGAGTAGTTACTGGAGGGTTGTGCAGCTGTTATATCCCCTCCCCAGCCCTGCTGAAGCTGAAGCCAGCTAAAAAGGAGAAGGAACTCGGAAGAAGATGTGGTGATTCTGCTACTTACACCACATCTCCAATAGTTGTAAAGTCTCTAAGATGCAGTTTCACTAGTTAGCATTCAAGAAGTGCTGAGATCAGCAGATTATTATTACTTTTTTAAGAGGTGGAATTGGGTGGTACATAGGTATGATCTGGTGGCTTCAGTCTGACACATTAAGCTCCCCTGCCACTCGAGTGTTAGGTGATCAGGAGAGGCTTCTCGAAGAGTACTGATATGGTCAGAAGAGGAACAAGAGTGATAGGAAGAAAGTGGAAAAGGTGTCAAAAAGCATGGTATATATCCAGCAGCATGTTAGTCTTTCTGCTTCTTTTTTAGTTCTTTTCCTTCTTTTCTTGCAGAAGGCTCTATAGAAGATAAACGTGAGAGCTTGTCTTTCAGGAGAATAACATCCACAGTGAGTCATCTTCCTTCTGTTTCCTCAAGCAGACAGATTAGTTAAAACCTGCTCCACCCACACACTGGTTTATCACTGGGAGAGAAGAAGGAATTCTCTGCTGTCTTACGCTGCACAGGAATGGAAATGTTTCACAAGCTGTCAGGTAGCACATTGGGTCTACTACACTAGTAAGAAATTTCCTAAATGATTTTGTGTTCGAGTGGGAAATTTGTTCCCAAATGACAGAGGCTTCCCAGATAGATATTCCTGGTCTTCTTTTTCAGCATGGTCTTCTTTTTCACCCACACCTCTGTATTTCCAGCAGCTCTGCAGTGGAACAGAAGGGTGAGGGTGACCAATGATTTCGTGGTGACTCTCAGGGTAATGTTTTCAAGTAGTTACAGACTTCAAAAGGGTACAGATGTAAAAGGAATACCTTGGGAGTACGCTCATAGTACTCCTGGATGTCATCGAGAATGACTTTCACCCCAAACCTCCTCTCCCCCCAAAGCTGGATGATTACTATTACATGGTATCAACCAAGACCAAACAATGAGACAGGCACAATCTTTCATAAATTGTGGTGATTTATTTTAGTGTTTGATAGAGCTATAGGTTTCAGGGTATTTAAGGCTTTGCACCATAGGATAAAACCTGCCCTGCCAGTGGGAAGGTAGTCTTTCCTACCTGGAAAAACAAAACAAAACAAAACAAAACCAACAAACCAAGCAGAACATGACTTCCATAGTTACATCCTAGGTCAGCTGTTAACTCACTGTATTTACTGTCTGGATGGGAACCGGCTCTGGCTTACCCAGAGCCAACGGGGGCAGCAGCATTTCCGAAGTTGTGTGTATGGGCACAATCGATAAATCTTTAGGAGCGGCGTTCAAAACTGAGAACAAGTGCATAATGGGAGGCCAACCCCAAAGTGAGGCCCCACTAATGAGTGTTTAGTAACTAGTCAAGATGAATGAGGCTGATGTGTTATTTCTGAATCTGAGTGCATCTAGGCATAGCAACTGTTGGTTAATACTTAGACCGTAGGAACAGTCTTCTTGCACGTTCCTCTGATCTAAAGGTGGATCTCCAGCCAAAAAGCGTTTCGCTGTCGGGCAGGGCAATATGTGGTGCACAGTGGCCCTGTCGGGTGTGGGCTCTGGCCATTCAGGGTGCAGGAGGGTCGCCCTGCAGGCTTCTGGGCTCCGTGAGCAACTTGTGAGCACCACTGGGAGCCACGGAGCTGCTGAGATAGGCCAGGCCGCCACCAGAAAGTGTTCTCCATGCTGCTGCCTGCAGCCTAAGTTTTTGTCAGAAGCATTCTAACTTGAAACGATGAAACATTTGAAATATTTTTGGAGGGTTTCTGTTCTGTCATTGCATCAGTCTCCTTTGATTTAATTCAGCATGTTCACAATGAAGACAGTGCAGCCCATGCCTTTGTGCTCTCTCCTCCCGTCGATTGCAGCCGTTGCTTGTTTATGTCTGCAGCTCAGTCGTCGGGATGCCGGGGCTGGGTGCCCTGGAGGTCCCGCGCAGTGCCTCCAGTTTCGGAGACGCCGGGCTGAACCGGGACGCTGCCGGAGGTTCGCTGTGCGCCCGCAGACAGCCGTGTCACGCAGCCTCGGCGCCCTTCCTGAGCAGCAGGGATGATGGCGTTTCCTCAAATGTGTGCAATCCTCCGGTCCGAGCGCGGCCACCGGGCACTTGCTGCGGCGGTGCGTGAAGGGGAGGAGGGAGGGCGGGTCGGAGCCGGCTCCGCAGGTTGAGCGGAGCACCGAGGGGGCCGTCCCGTCCCCCTCCCCGCCGCGGTGATCGGCCGGGACCCGCCGCACCACGGGCCGGGGCTGCCGCGGGGCCAGGCCGGTGCGCCCTGGCGGGAGGTCGGGGGGCTCCGGGCCGCTCGGGGCTGTCGCTGAGTCGCAGCGGGTGACGGGCGAAGGGTGAGGACGCGACGCCGGGGGCAGCCGCGGGCAACGTGGCACCCATGACCGGGCGCACCGGGAGCCGCGGCGGGGGGCGCCGGGCCCAGCTCCCACCCCTGCCCGCCCAAGAAACCGCCCCGAGCGGCCGAGGGGGCCGGGCGGGTAGAGGGCCGGGCGGTTCCGCGCCCCGCTGCTCCCGTGCCTTGCCATCCCTCCCGTCACGCCGGGCCGCGCCCGCTGCCCGTGCCGCGCAGGGGCGGGCGGCGGCGGCGGGGGGCGGGCAGGGGCGGTGCTGCGGCGCCCGGCGCGGCTCGGCTCGGCTCGGCGCTGGGGATCGGAGCGGAGCGCGTTGGCCGCGATGGGCGCCTCAGCGGCGGAGCGGCGGCGGCGGCGGCGCGGGGAGCTGCTGCGGGGGCAGCTGGGCGCCCTGGCCGCCCTGGCTCTGCTCCTGGCCGGCTGCGCGGCCGGCCGCGGTGGTGAGTAGCGGCGGGGCCGGGGGCTGCCTCCGGGGAGCGGCCGGGCCTCGCCGCCGCCTCCTCGTTCTCCTCGTCCTCCTCCTCCTCCTCCTCCTCTTCCTCCTTCTTCTCCTCTTCCTCTTCCTCTTCCTTCTCCTGCCACGGCCCCTCGGCTGCTCCGGGAGCGGCGGCGGCGGGAGGCGCCTGCGGGCGTTGGGGCGAGACCGTGAGGGGTTCCCGGGGGCTGGCGGGGGAGGGGGGTGGACACAGCACTTACCGGCAGCGGGGCCGGGGCCGGGGCCGGGGCGCGCTTGGTGCCCGCGGTGCCGCCGGGACGCGGGGTCCCGCGGTGCGGGCGGCACGAGGCGGCGGGTCCCGGTCCCGGTCCCGGTCCTGGTGCGAGTCCTGCCCCGCCGGCATCGCGCCTCGCGGTCGCGGAGCAGCCCTCACGCCAGGCTCGTTTCCCCGCGGCGGAGCAGCGCGTCCCTCTCCGCGGCTCGAATTTGCTTTTTAAATAAACAGACGTGTCTTAAGGGGTGTCCAGCGTGCTGCGAGGAGTGCTGCGCTGATGTTTAGGAAAGAGCACAAACGCTATCTGGGACCCGAGCACGGTGTTTTATGGAGCGAAACAGTGCCTGGATGGGTTTCTAAATTTTTGGACTTTAATGCCTTCAATTAATCAGATTTTTCTCTTTGGTTTTTATGTGCGTGTTCTGAAAGTTATCCGTGTTTTTCTCAAAGGTGGTGGTTGGTTCCTTCTGCAAGTGAGGTCAGGAAAGGTAAATGTCAGCTCGTTGTGAGCAAACAGCAGTGCATGTGTGTGCTGAGGTACACTTTTGCCGGCACACATGCGGTGTACACCGGTGTGTGACGCGCATGCCAGCCCTGCGAAGGCTGCCGCTGGCAGCGTGCCTGCCTGATATGCCCCGCACGAAGGCCAGAAGTCAGCTGCAGTCCAGCCGCCCACTGCTTGCCTGCACGGTGTGATGCACTTTCAGGTGGTGCAGCAATGCAAAATTCAGACCTGCTCTAAACTGGGCACAGGGAGCGCTCATCTTTCTGAAGGGTGGTGTGAATTCCCATCCTCTGCTTTGCTCTTCTTCAGCATGGTATTCCTGCTGATGTGAAAGGGAGCTCTGTCCATTGAGTGAACGCGGCAGAGAATGTAGAGATCCATACTGCAGATAAATTTTTTCACCACTTTATTAAAATTGCCCAAAGTTCCCCAGCAGGCACTGCTAGCCCTTGTCAGGGCTCTCTCTGTTTTGGTTCAGTTCATGAGAGCATCTCACGTTGTCTGTGACCGGAGCTAGCTCAGAATAAATTGTAGATGAGAGGTAGCATTTGGTGCGATCGATGTGGCCCCCCGCGTGCTGGCGGCTGCATAGAACCAAAAAGGCGGCGAGAGGAATGGTCGCGCAGGTGGAAGTTTTGAACGGCACCCTCTGGGTCTGCTGCCTCGTCACCGGGACCCAGGTCGCTGGGCTCTATAGGAGTGGTGGTCACAGCCTGCAGCCTGCATGCTCTAGAGCTTGTATCGTGGTAGGGGGTGGAAAGATGCATTTTAATTTAGCGATTTGAAATTCTCTCCTCTAAAACAATGTGATTTAGGAGGGAATGCAAACTTTTGTCTGGAGTTCAGTGCCTTTGTGTCACATCGCATCACCCTTCCTATCCCTGAAGCTGGATTGCAGGGGGCAGCAGGCTCAGCCTCTGCTCCTGGGGCAGTGCTCAGCAGATTGAGGACATGGTCTTCAGAGTCTGATGGTGCCGTGAAGCTGGTCATGGGATTCGCTGGGGTGTGGTGGGGCACGAGCGGTCCTGTGAAAGCTTTGCATCCAGGCGCCAGCCAGCTCAGCAACCCCGCATTTGAATCACCTTTTAGATGATATATTCTTGCTTTTAATGCTTCTGTTTTTCTTGGTTGGTCTCCTTCCCCTCGGTTGCCATCTCTGTGCCAGCTGAGGCAGCCACAGCCTGGATCCAGAGGAGCGCAGCTTTTGAAGTCACGGGTAACCCGTGTTTGCTGAGGGCTGTGAGGTGCTGAGCCCTTCTCCAAAGGCAGACGTGCCTGCGTCTGCCTGCAAGGAGTAGGCTGGGGCTCTTCCTGCGGAGGCAGGTAACTGCAGTGTCTGGTGGGTGTGCTGTCGGGAGCAGGTGGCTCCAGAGGACAGAGCACAAGCTCTGGGTTTCTTTTCTGGTGGCTCTGCTGCTTCTCTATGTGACTTGGTCTCGCCGGGTCTCATTTGGCCAGGTCTCTAAAACGAAGCCTGCTTTTTAAGCCGCTTTGAGATCTCCTGGTGCTAAACGATGTGTAATAGCAAAGTGCTGTAATGTTGTAATGTTTATATGAAGGTCATTCCAGAGGCCTTTATGTTCTACAAGGCTCAGGCATTCCAAAAATGTATAAAGTGCAAATTAAGAAGAAATCCAAGTTCACAAAGTTCATCCTAGCAGTAAAAGTACAGCTGGATTGCCTCTTTCTCTCTTCCAGGCACAGTGTAAATCTGTGGTTGTGCTTTGACTTCAAGGAAGTCACACTGGTAAGTCAGAGGTGTAACTGAGAGTAAATCCAGCTCTACAGACCCAAAACGCAGTAGCCAACCACTGGAATGCCTTATGCTTTTCAGTCTGGTAAATGGGACTGGAGCTGAAGGCAAATTCTAAAAACCATCTCATTAACTTGAGCAGTGTAAGTGGCTTCCAAAACTCTACCCAACTCTGCCATCCTTGCAGAAAGAGCCGAAGTATGAGGGTTTTTTTTTTTCTGTTTTTTTTTTTTTTCCCCACACACATCAGTTTGACTCTTAAGATGTCACTTGTAAAGAGAGGTGTGAGTGGAGAAGATCTTTCCTTTCGCAAGACCATCTTTCAAACTGCAATGATTCAGGTTTTTTGAGGGAAGCTTCTGAGTCAGGCCTTTTACCAGGTTGCTCTCACAGGCAGGATAAACAACAGGGGCAACAGTCAGTGGGATTTTTTTCTTCTTTCTGTCCATGCTTGTTTTTGGCAGGATGGTAAGGAAAAGCTGGGTCTGATTCTGCAGCCCTTACTCATGGGGATAGGCACATCCAAGCAAACGGAATTGCCTGCATGATTCAAGCATGGAAGATTTGGGTTGCTTTTAAGTCTTGTTCTAACTTGACAGGAGTGAAGCACTCAGAACGGTGAGGCAAGGCCTGCTGGGTGCGTTTTGACTAGCCCTGAGACTTATTCCGAATCCAGAGCTCAGGCTGTTCTCCCAGGATGGCAGTTGCTCAGTCCTTGTGGGCTATGAGCGGCTGTGAGCATCCATGTCACAACAGCAGGCTTACAGCCAGCCTCTGCGCGATCCTGTGCACTGTGGGGAAGGTGGGGAGAAAATGCCCTGGTGCGTCCTCATTCCATCTCTGCACTGGTTGGAGAAGCTCACAGGACAGGGATGAACCATGTAGGCTGTTCCCTTCTGACTCCTTTGTCACGGGCCCTACCTCACAGGGCTTTTCCTTGCAGATCTCTTTACTGCCAAAATAGCATTGAAGACCCTTGGTGTGACAGATCCTGGTCCTCTAGCTGAGAGTTAAGTGAAAACTCCCTGATTTCATTTGAATGTTTAGGTTTGCTCAAACCAAGAAACCCAAACCAAACTTTAGAGGTCATGCAATGAAAGCACAAGAGCAGTTGTTTTCCTCACCTCTTCAGTGATGCGGGAACTGCATGAGAGTAATCCTAGCCCAGATGTAATGCTGTAATCACTGGACCCCTGGATATGGGAATTTACCCTCATAAACTAGGGAGAGGTGTCAGGCCAGAGCATGGTATGTGACCTCTTTGGCAGGGAGCTTGTTTGGCTTCGCAGGAAATGACTTGTTCATTTATTTAGTTCTTATTCATGGTCCCACACCAGCAGCAGGCAGAGCAAAGTCTCCTATGTGGCCAGCTGGCAACTCGGGGGCTGGCAGGGCAGGCGTGTGTTGGGAGCGCCTGGGGAGACGTGTCAGAAGGTGAGCTCAGCCCTCAGCCCGTGCCTGTGGCACTGGCACGGTGGGGCTTGTGTGCTGGACTGAGCCTTAGCCTTGTTTCGGGGTCTCCACAAAGTGCCCTGAAAACGTCCAAATCTCCATACCTGCCAGCTCTTGGAGCCTCTTGGTGAAACTGCTGCGGAAGCATGGGGATGCGTGCTGGGCTGGACGCCTTGCCAGAGCTGTGTTTGAGGTTAACGCACCGCACTGCCTACAGTCGCGGGATCATGGTTCTCGGGATGTGGATGCAGGATGCTTGGGAATGGGTGGTTCCTTGGCTTCAGTGGGGCATGAAGGCAAATGGTTGCTGGCCTCCCCAGCGGTTCGTAATGGAGTGAATGCAAGGCTGCGAGGCCAGGAACAGCAGAATGGCTCAGCAGCTGTTATTTCCTCAGTGCCTGTGAAGGAAGGTAGGCTGCTTGCTCCTTGTCTGCCCGTGCTGATCTAACTGCAAATGCTCAGTCCTGCCGTGTGCTGCTGGTGGCTGCTCCTTCCCTCGGAGTCTTCTTTTACGTGGCGTCTGTCATTTCTGTGTCCCTTGTCTGAGTCTTTTCAGCAAGATAACCCAGCAGAAAACTAGCCTAGGATAAATAAAGGAAGTCTGATGCCAAATCAGCACACTGAAATGACACGGTGAGGATTTAACAATCCAGGGCTGAACGAGAGTCCTTGGGTGGTGCCCAAGGTCAGGGTGGCCTGGCATATGGTAAGGTTGCCTGTTATGTTGTTTTTCTCTAAGCCCTGTTTCAGGAGATCCCTCCTGCAGCTAATCTTAAATGGTCCTTAATGTGGAGAAGGCTGCCTGGTCGCACTGACTGTTTTTGGTCACACTGTCAGAAGGAAGGACTCAGTTGGACCTGTCGAATATATACGGGAGGTACTCATGGCTGTAGCCTCCTGGGAGTGAGGCAGGGAAAAAATCTGCCCTGGGATGGGAGAACGTTGTTGAGATCAGCCACCAGCCCTGCAGCTGGGGAATGTGCCTTGCCCCTCAAGGTGGCCCTGCTTCCAAGGGCATTTTTCTCTGGTTTGTCTCTGTCCTTCTTTCTTTAAATTGATGCCAACTGCACAGTAGCAAGAGAAATAATCCCTGCCCCCTCCCCCCCCCTTTAAATTTTTTTACTTTGCTTTTTTTTCCCCATTTCTCTGACTTTGGAGTGAAATAAGTTATCCATTCTAGCTTTCCAGTCTACAAGAAGCATAGCAAATGTAGTTTTCATAGAGGCTTCTTTTTCTTAAAGAAAAGAGCCAGATCTCATTAAACCTGTCACGGAAAACTTTGGAGGTTTTTTTTTTTTTTTTTTTTCAAATGAAAACCACATGGGGTTCATGGAGCATTAAGCCTGAGGGACACATCTGGTTACTTCTGTTACTTAGAAGCCAGTGCAACTCCTTCAGCCAGTTTCTGCAAAAATGTAGGTTTCTTCCACAGGCACGAGTGTCTGCTGAGCTGCCTTGGGAACCTGCATCCTGCTGCCACAGGGCTATGTTTTGCCACCTGTTGTAAGGCACACCACAACAGTGTTGTGTTTTTTTTTTTTTTTACAGCTGACAAAAAGACAGTTGTTACAGTGCTGCACTTTTGGAGGAGAAAAAAACCACTTTGCTCTTTTCCTCCATGCCCTTCTCTAGAAGAATCTTTAAGCATTAGATTTTAAAAAGCACTGGGGATTTTCAAAAGCTTTGTTCTGCTCTAGGTCTTACCTTTAATATCACCAAGAGTCAAGTCAGAGCAGTGCCCAGGAGCCTTCGGTAACCTCATCCTAATTTTTTTCCACTACTGTGGCTTTATGGGAAGAGGCAGTGGGCGTGCCCTAGTGTGGGCAGGATGTTTATAATCCTGCTGCTTTATTCATCATGTTCTGTAGACACACTTTGGGAAAAATAAGGTTTCTCAATGAGTAAATCCTTGTGGCTGGTCTGCACCAAAGTGGAATTACTCACAGCATCAAAGGGAACTCCTCTGAAATTGAAAGCAGTAAGTGTGTGTAATTTGCAGTTCATGAATGGATTCCTAAAGGGATTAAGGTGTCTTGCCTCCACCATTCTATGGGATTGTTGCTGGATTGTTAGACTCCTCCGGCTTTCAACAGCTTGTCCTTGTGTTATTTACTGCCAAGGGCATCCTGAGTAGGGTTTTTGCAGTTAGCTACTTGAAACCCCTAAGGCGCAGTTCCATCTCCCTTTACTTTATCTCCCAGCAAAGTTTACATTATCTTTCCTTGCCTTGTCTTCCACAGATGGTTGTGACTCTACAGCAGTAGGAAAAGTGTCTTTTCAGGCTAGACTTAGATCTGATTTTGCTGGCTTGGAAACTGATAGCAGTGAAGCTGCCTTGATATGGGGGTGGCCATGGAATCAGACCACCAGACTGCACCCCGTGTTTTTGCAGCTTGTGGAGGCTTCCATTGCTTTGGCAATGGAGCCAGCTAGATTAAAGGAGCATCTGTACCTCCATGAGACATTAGGTGTATGCAGTGAATGTGTTCATACAAAGCACGGCTGGATTTCAGCGTAATGCTCACATTTAAAAATGAAATGGGTACAATCTCCAGATGTTAAACTTTTCTTTGGAAGCAGGCTGAGAAGACTGGAAATGAGGGTGTTTCTTTGTGTTTAATTGTCTTGGTGGGTAAGGAAGGACAAGGGAGGAAAGTGAGCAGAACGGGCTGCTGCATCCAGCACAAAGGGCTGATGAATAGAAGCCCCCGGCAACTGGAGACAACCTCAAGCTGGATTAAAAGCTGCAGCTTGACGTGGACTGAAGATGTTTAAGTGGAATTTTTTTGCACAGTATCTCTGATACTGGGAGCTCTGCACAAGGGCTCCAGGGAGGAGTCCTGGGTTCTGTTCTTCTGAAAAAAGGGAGGCGTTGAAGAGGAGTCCAGATGTGGTGTCCAGGGAGAAGGCTGTGTGGGACAGTACTTGCTGGGTCTTGGTTTGCCTTATATGAACTTTTTTTGGCTAACGGGGACTATTAAAAAGGTGGGATTGAATGTCATCTGCCTACAGGCCTTGCCTGTGGGAAACAGCTGGTCCCCAAGTCCTGCTCGGGACCTGAAAACTGCCTGCAAGCCCAGAGAGAGGGGATAAGGAGCATGTCTCGAGTCCTGCATGCTGCCCCACACCATCCTCTCGCTCAGCTTTGTAGGCTGCCTTTGGCAGCGCCGGGTCACGGGTGCTGTGTTGGTGGATGTGAGTTTGTGTGTAGAGAAGGGCATATACCTTACACAGAGGAAAAATGCTCATATGCACAAGGGAGTGTCAGGACTCGTTTGGAGGCACAGATTTAGTTGTTTTGAAACATTCCTTTGCTGAGCTGTGAACTGAACAGCTGTGCTAAGTGGCTGAGATTCACAGTCTGGTCTGACCTTTCTATACCTCCAGTAGTGTGTGCAGTACTTTGGATAACAGCCATGTTTGTGTGTCCATAGGCAGTTAGGCCCTGATCCAGGAGGCAAGTGCTTAACTTGCAGCATGCAAAGTAGTGCAGTTGACTTGAAGCAGGCTCATGTGTATGTAAGGTTAACCAGATCCTTGCACACTTGATCTGTTCCTCGGTCCACAGCCTTTTCTCAGGAATAAGGCAAGTAAGTGTAGCCTCAAATTATAAAGCGGGGAGACTGAGAGACAAGAGGAGTTACCAGAGTACTCCCAGCAGAGGAATGACGGAGGCCCCGATGGAGTGCAGATCTGCAGATTTATGCCTCGTCCACAGCGCATTGACACATCCTTACAAATCAGCTGCTGGAAGTCTCTTGTGGCCCCATTGTGGCTGAGGAAGAAGCACGCAGCCAGAATGCTCTGTGTAAACGTAGTATATCTTATCTGTTACGATGGTGGAAGAGGGGAAGGACGTGTGTTTGGATGGTGCTGAGCGTGCTCTTCTAAAGAAACTGTGGGATGCCAAGCCTTGTCCTCAGTGTTTGCTCCTGCAGCAGGCATCACCTATTAAACAAAAACTTCAAACAAATTTTAATAGCTCAATTGTGAAAGAGCCTGCTAAAAAACAGGAAATCATCTTTTTGATATGCAAGCCAAAAACATGCTAACTGAACTACAAACAACCAAAAGGTCTGCTATTAAAATAATTCTCTTTCAGAGATGGGCTCAGCAGCTTTTCTTCCCTAAGATGGCCAGAACATCTTGCAACATAAAGCAGGGGGAAAAATGAGCCTTACATGGACATTCCTTTCTCCCCTGAGAAGATCTGCCCTCCAGTTCTTAGTGCACCTCATTGCAGTAGTCAATTTTTATTTCACCAGCTCACAGAATGAGACAGAAAGGAACTTTTTAAAATGAGCACTGAATGCACCAACAGAGCACAACAGTTTATTTTTAGGGACAGAGGGACGTAGGCCATTCCAATTGACAGTGCACAAAGTGAAGTGTGTACTAAAAGGCTCATGGCATTTGATTTCTATTGTTAAAGAAGAGTAGGTGCATATGATGTGCAACTCCACAGGGTGGTGGCAAACAGAATTGCTAAATGCTTTTGT
Source organism: Cygnus atratus (assembly GCF_013377495.2). Classification (NCBI taxonomy): domain Eukaryota; kingdom Metazoa; phylum Chordata; class Aves; order Anseriformes; family Anatidae; genus Cygnus; species Cygnus atratus. Next base: position 120,195,806 of record NC_066364.1, read on the forward strand.
GCTTGGTAAATACCAGGCCGTGCAGGAGCTGGTGAGGATTCTGGCCACAATCCTGCTTGACACGTATGCTCTGCTCCCTTCTCGGATGTTGAGGTGCTGTTGCAGAGCTCAGTACAGAGGATGCTGTGGAGCCTTACCAAACTGCACAGGTGGGAGAGATCAGTGGTGGGGTGGCATAAAGTCTTCCCACATAGTGTGCTGGACAGCTGGTTGGACCAGTCACTTGATGTAGCCAACATACAGTACCACGGTTACAGTTTTTCAGCTGAACATGCATTGTGTCTCAGGTCTAGTTGGGCAGAGGCCATCCTGCCACAGTCTGTGTACTGGCTTCTACTGGGGTTATCACAAACCCTGTTACGAAAAATGAGCTAAAAAGACCCTTATATCAAAGGGCTTCCAGCCCAAGGAAATGTTATATACAGCTTGTTGTTGATATGCTTGTTCAACAGGTTAAATCAGTCGTACCCATAGCAAAGTATTACTAGCTATGGACTCCTCCTCAGACAGTAGTGTCATAGGAGGGGAGGGAGAGGAAGAAGAAGTGATTCTTAAAAAAAAAAAAAAAAAAATTAATTTGACTGCTGACTGCAAAGACAAATACATGGATTTATTCTTGCACTAAATCAAAGGAGGCTACAAATCAAGCTTGTTTAGAAGTAGAAGAGTTTTCCAAGAACATAACTAAGCCTCTTAAATCAAAAAGCAATCCAAAGAGGGGTTGCAGGAGTGTGGTCTTGCTGTTGCTCGCAGCTGTCCTTCCTGCACACGCTATTGACACAGTTGGTAATTTTCACAGCCATGTCCAAGCTCATTGTGCTTGAGGGGGAAGGCGTGTGGCCTCAGGAGCTGACCTACAGGCTTCAGCCAGTGCTGCAGCTGGAGCTGCACCTCGAGGCAGAGCTGGTGCCGCATCTGGGGTGGGAGAGACCTGTGCAGGGCTGTATGTGAGAGGTGCTTCCTTAAAGATCCCTGCTGAGCATTGGTTGCATGCCTGACCAGCAGGGTGTCTGAGCATGCTGCCTGCCACGGGCATCCGTGCTGCGGAGCGGGTGGCGGATCTCCCTCAGCATGGCCTGTGAGGGGCAGGGAGCCCACGGCTGAGCGCCATGAAGACACTCAGCTGTGGGGTGAGGGCGGAGGCCCCACTGAGATTGGTCAGGGCTGTTAGAGCTGAGGTGCCTCCCCGTGCTGCCTGGCATGTCCCCGCGCCCTGCAAAGGTGTCAGTGTTGGATGTTTTCGCTGCAGCACGTCCCTGGGGGACATGAGGCCTGGGTGGGGACAGGGGCAGGGGAAGGGCTCTCCACTACAGGAGAGGAGGCTGCTGGGCAGTGTGTGGGGTAGCTCAGGCTGTCCGTGAGGAGGACAGGAAGATGTATGGGCGCTGGGGCGAGGTTCACCACCTCCCGGTGGGGCAGGGAGGAAAGTCTGTCTTGGTGAATCCCAAGTCCCCCCTGAAGTCCAGGATTTCTGCAGGGGAGTATCAGGTATTTGGCATCAGGTACAAGGGACAAGCACTCCTGCATGCCACTGGTGATGAAAGCAGGTTGAGAGAGAAATTTGAGAAGATTTTGGAAAGGCAATGAAACTTAAAAGGAGAGGAATGAAAAAAAGTACCAATCATCACCCATTGCTGTATGCTAAAATTAAAATCCTTAGGGATTTTGCATCAGCTAATGTATAACAGACTGTGAAATAAAACTACAGCATTGGTGGTTTTGCTTTTAAAGCCTTGATCGTAAGGTTATTTTTCAAAAATACCAAAGGCTTTTTGTTTCATCATAGTGAAAAACATATGTAATTTCCAAGGGCAGTGTGAGTTGTGTGAATTTAACTACCTGTCTCTTACAGTACCACTTGCACATTTCCAAGGCATCCTAGAAGCCAAGCTGCTATCAGTTGGCAGTGCTGTTTGAATAGGGAGGCTGAGGACCAAGGGACTGTAGGACTGGAGTCTCAAATTGTTTAAATTGACTTTGGTGGCACAGTGCCAGTTGACACCAGCTGAGAATCTGGACAGAACAACTTGTCCAAGGTGACCTCACACAGCAAAGCAGTGGATTAAACTCGGGTCTGCAGAATCTCACTTCAGGGTAAATAAGGAATGCATATCACATCTTGAAGGGTCCTGCACTTCTTAAAGCCTTATAAAGAAAGGAGTGTGTCAAACACTTGATTCTGGTATGATGTAGAGTATCTCCTTTTTGTGCCAGCATCTCTGGTTAAAAATAGAAACTTTTTATAGTATTATTTATTTCCCTGAAAATACTGTGGAAAGTTCCAATTTGGGATTTTACTACAAAGATGCTCTTCCTCTACGAGAATGGGTGCCCGAATTGAGCTGGGCCAGGCTCATCTCTCAGAGGCTGAGATACTGCTGTACTGCTCACAATTGGTTCCTGCATGTGCTTTGCATCTGCCTTTTGTGTCTGCCTCATTTTGCATGTAGGGAACCATTCCCAAGGTGAAAAGAGCAAGAATGTAGAGAGCCATTTGGACAGGGAGTGTCCATTCACATCACCCCCTTGCAGGGATAGGCAGCCTTTTCGTTGGTCTGCAAATGAAACTCCGCAAACCTCAGTCAAGGCTTGGTGCAGAAAACCTTTCAGAAACTTTGTAGGAAGTTAATGTTACTATCACCCTGTAAGTACATCTCAGGGCTAGTCTAAAATCTACTGAAATCAATGATGGTGTTCTCTTGATTTCAAAGGTGACAAAGATTGTATTGAGTCCTCACTTGTTTTTGGGGTGAAGTTTTCAGAAAGCTTTTTTCAAGGATTGACACGACATGTTTTTTGTTCTCTGCTTTCCGTGTTTCTGAATATTTAGATGGCATCAGAGACCATTATCTTTCTTGTGCTGTTTTCTCGGTGGTGGAAGGGGAAAGATCAGAAAAGACAGGGCTGTTCTAGCTTTTGCTATCTGGAGTTATTCCTTAAGGTCTGTTTGGTTAGACTTTCATGAGTGGGTTGCCACATACGTCTACACCATCATACCATTTTCTTCTCCATCCCTTGCTCAGAGACTCCTGAGGTGGTTACAAGTCTGCACTGGACCCGTACCACTCACAGATCCCAGATGGGAATCTGACTTCTGATGCCCTCCATGCCCCTGCGGTGGGGCAGAGGGAGTGTGGCTCCCAGCTCAGGCATGGTACTCCCTGGGAGTGTGCTCTGTTGAGTTGTATGCCTTGGTGAAAGAGCTGACCGTGTGCTCAGCAGCAGAAAACTTGTGACTGCTGAGTCTGATCAGAAGATAAAATCTTCTAAGATGTGACTTACCATTGTTGAGTGATAAACATACGTGTTAGTTCTGTTAAGCCAGTGAAGTTGCCCAAAATATGGATATTATGACTGTGTGTCTTCCTGTGCATTACCAGGGCTCCTCAGAAAAGAGCTGAAAGTAGTGTTTCCAAAATTGCAGGGGTGTTTTCCTAGTTTGCATCTAGACAAGCTGACGTGAGAATTTACAAGGTGCTTCCTCATTGTTTCTAGAGATTAGTTTCCTTTTTTTTCCTTTTTTCTTTTTTTTCAACCTTTGAATAGTTTTTCAATAAACAATATATTAGTATGAAAGTGGGAGAGAGAATAAGAGGACTGCAATAAAATGCAGGGTCTGCCAGCAGAGATGCACAGGACTTAACGGCTTGGTTCTTGCTGGAGGGAGTCCTGCAGTTGATTTCCTGATGTGGAAAGTGACCCTGATGGCACAGATCAGAAACAAGCCAGAAGGACACTGGCTGTGTCCTCCCTGCCCTGTTTACAAGGATCAGCACACACATCCTCCCCAGGTGTGGGAGGCAGCTAGCACCCCTGTGCTAAGATGAGCTTGAACTTCACAGCCAGGTTTGCCTGCAGGAATGAGGACGGACTAGTTCTTAGCTGGGGGAGGAAAAAGGGGCAACCTGAGATAGCTCAGTGGTGACACCTGTTGACTGGGAGAATGGCAGTACTGGTCATCTGTACCAGTGCTCCTGACGATGACCTGGCTGCCCCATCCATCTCCCACAGATGCAGTTTATGCCGAAGCTTCTTGAATTCACAGACACATAGAGGGCTGCACATAGGGGAGCCCTCCTATTCTGGGAGTTTGGGGAGGGGATTAGTGTATTTTTTTTCCCCTCCTGAGTGAACTCTCCCTGAAAAGTACACCCTAGCAAAGGCTATATTGCAGCTAGAGAAAGCCTGCCTCTGTGCTGTTAAATGCTGCTCGTGTAGTTGTAGCTTGGCTCAACAAGAGCGTTATTTTTCTGGTAGAACTAACATAAACCTTTCTTATTCTGTTATTTTCCTTTGCAGTGTAACTGCACCTAGAAACTGAGGTCGGCTGCATTCAAGCGTGCCTCACCAATAAACTGTACAAGACTGTCTTATTGGGAAAAATAAACCTTCTTGTAGAGCTGTTGTCTAAACTTGGCCTTCTGTCCTTTTTCCCAAGTTCCTCATCAGACAAGTGTCCCTGTAACTGTGCTGTTGTGCTCTGACACAGGCAGAAGCTTTCTGAGATCTGTATTCTGGCACCATCTCTGGGGGGTGCTCTGGTCCCTTCTCCCTCCCCAAAAGTAAATATCTTTTGGGGGGTAAAAAGTTGTTTAGTCATCGTAATTTCTCCTAGGGCTTCAAGTCTCTCTGTCTTCGCTTGTGAGTTGTGGGCTGTCTGTGGTGGCCTTCCTGTGAGCATTGGTGGGGCTGTGGTGAAAGCCAGAGCTTTACCCTACTGCTGGTGTCCACAGCCTGATGTTTGGTAGCATTGCAAGCCCAGGACATAATTTACACAGCATGAATGACAGCTCAGGGGAAGTCCTGCATGTGGAGAAAGAGGGGCTTGCGCTCCAGGTTGGCATGGTGGTCAGCGCTGTCTGCAGAGAGAGACTCTCTCCTCCCTGGTTGTGCTGACTGCTGTTGAGCTTTGCCTGACGAGGGAAGGAGCCTTAGCCATGGGACCAGTGAGAACCCCAGCACTAGGACAGGCTGGCCAGGACAGGCAGCTCTGGGCCACCAAAGGGATGTAGGAATTAACTTTTCCCTTGCCGTGCTTCTTCCTGCTGTCCCAGGGCTGAGCAGATCATGGGGAAGGGCTCACATGGAGAAGGTACACGCTCTGGGCCCTTCTCACTGTGCTAGGAAATAACTGCAGTGTAGCAATGAGGAGCTGGAAAGGAAGCAAAAAGTCACCCTAGATTCTCAGCAACTGTTGTTTCAATGTCCATGGTCTCTTCCTTCAACTGGCAGTTGTAAAATCCAAATAAAATTGGAAAAACACAAGAATCTGCCTTCCTTGGGGTTTCTTCCCTTAGCTTTGCTCCTGTGAAGCTGTCTCAGCCAGCTCCTAAGACTCGAATCTGTTTGGTCCCAATTTTGCTGTGAGGAGTGGGATTAACACAGAGGACAACTCTGCTTGAAAGGTCTGCCGTCACCCTGTGTCCTGTCAAGCTGTGATTCTGACAGTACATACTTGGCCTGTTCCTAGCCTGCTTTTTAAAGGGTTGTTAACTGTCCCAGCCCACCTCTGTTCATTGTTATGGGTGGCTTCTACCATGGCACTTCGTCCCTTTCTTTCCCGATTACCAGATTTATTTTTAGATATGTTTACTTACTTTTAATAAATGTAAGAAAGAGATGTCCTGGGGCTTCTGTATATATTTGTCTGTAATTAAGGTAGGATTAATTGCTCAAAATTGTTTTTAAGGGACTGTTATGAGATCAGCAGACAGGAGCAATGGATAAAATGCATAATGAATACATTATGTTATAAGTAATGGACACAGCCAGTGTACAGGCATCCCTGAAAGGTAATAGCTCTTTCAATATTTAATTAAGCAGGTGCCATAGGGAAAATGCTATATGTCACTAAGGTAATTTTAAGCCTGGCTTAGTGACACATAGATTAGTCTGAATGAGAAACCTGCATGCAGCTGGGACCCCAAGTAGTCATGGCTGATGGTATTCATAGGGAGATATTTGTTGGCTAGAGAACTGGCAAGAAGGGATAATGTCGAGGGCTGATGAGAGAGGAGATGCTGATAGCAACTGGAAGATGTATTGGAACTAGTGCTTCGTTACTTTTTTTTTTTTTTTTTTAATTGAGTTGCTGATCTAGCAGCACATGAAGCCTTGTGCTTGGGTCTGCTCTGTGGAAGAACCAGGTTTTCCAAGAGGACTCTAACAGAGATTCCCTCTGGCTCCTGGAGGCTGTTTGCTTGCAGATAGCTTTTGGAGGGAGCTCCAGACCAGATTCACTTGCTGGCAAGTGGCAGCAAAGAGGGTTGAGGGAAGGACCCTGAAACATCTAAAACGCTGCGTGTGGGTTTTCATGGCCTTTCTCTGAGCTCTTTGTGCTGATTCTTTCTGTGGCTTTCCTGTGTTAATTTTTGCCCCGCACACAGGGAATGAAATACATTAGTGCAGGGAATTAAATTTCGCAGAGAAGGTGGCAAAGCATCAATTGTGAGGCCAGCCGGCTGCCCTTCAGCATGCTCTTATCTGTGGTAAAAGTTGAGTCTGGTGGGTATTGCCCATCCTAAGCCCTAGTTTCGCACCTCTGTGTGTAAGTGTAGGTTCACATTTCCTATCTCCTCCATGCTGTCATTTCATTATGTTTTACCCCGGATCTTGCACTAGCTCTGTTGCAGTTTCGCCTGTGCCAATGCAGCGGGTACTTAAACAAGAGATCTCAGCGTGAGGCCTGAGTGATTTGTGATGGTTGCCAAAGCCCACTGTGTCCTCCTACACATATCTCCAGGCCTCTGTGTGCCATTTCCTGCTTTGGACTTCATTATCTAGCTATCAGCAAGTTATCATGTTGTATAGAGAGCTTTTAGAGAGCAAATCCAGTTCCAGTGTTGTACAGTGGAGTTAAATGAGCTGATGTATTCTCTGGGGCTGAGACCTCGTTTCCATGTTGTGAAATGCCTAGCATGATTCCAGCAGTATATAGGCAGTAAATAATAATGATTAAACAAATAACAGTTCCAGATTTATGTAGCACAGTTGCAGAGAAGCACACGGGGAAAGGAGCTGTAAGGCTGAGGGAAGGGAAAAATAATCTTTTTAACATGAAAAATTTGTTTGCATTGAAATTGAAAACAAAAGCTCCCTTTTCCCTCTTGCTTGTTTATTTTTTGCGAGGTCCTTTTTTTCTTTATCTTTTGTGGAGAAAAGCATGAAAAAACCCTTGTCTGCTTTTTTTTTTTTTTTTTTTTTTTTTTCCTGATGGCTGCCCTATCATCAGAGCATCCTGATGTTTGGTTACCAGACCGGGAGCCAGGGCTCATGACTTGTTTCCCCCTCACACGCCTTTTTTTTTCCCCTACTGAAAGAGCTGGCTTCTTTTTGGTGCTTGCAGCATGCAGCTCACTGGAAGGGCCACAGCAGGCCTGCTCCATTGGTGCGAGGGTCCCTTCCCCCTGGGGAACAGGCTCTGCTCCTGCTCTCTGCATCTTTCTGGCCTGTCCCGTCAGACAGGGAGGTGTCAGGGCTGCCGGTGCCAGCCTCGACTGCTGCATGAGGCCTGAGCAAGGCACCTGAACTGCAGGGTGAATTCAGTGCTGATTGTGCAAGCAAAGCTGCTATGGTGACACTTCTGGTATAGTCCAGAATTAAAGTGGGGGAAAAGTCATCCTTTCTTCTCTCTTTCTCTCTCTCTCTCTTTCTCTCTCTCTCTCTTTCTCTCTCTCTCTCTTTCTCTCTCTCTCTCTTCTCTCTCTCTCTCTCTCTCTCTCTCTTCTCTCTCTCTCTCTTTCTCTCTCTCTCTCTCTCTTTTTTTTTTTGAAGTGCTGCAACTTTCTCTGCCCAGTGTGTCTTTATTATATTTTCAGACTAAATTTTAGTTCTACAGAGAAACAGCCAAAACAAAATAAAGTTCTTTATTCTAAGTTGACTAATACATTTCACCTCACCCCAAACTGTCTTTCCTCCCACTGTGTCAGATAAGAATTAGGTGAGAAATACATAAATATGGAGGAGGAAGCCGTGAGTGTTCATCTCCTAAAGAAACAAAAAAAATCCCCCCAAAAATATCAGCTATTTGCTCTTGTTATATAGGCTTGGAATACAACTGATTTTCCACTGCTTTTAAAAGATATGTCTCCTCCAGATAATTACACTCTCACTGTGTGACATTGTCCAAGTCTTCCAAGAAAAAAGGATCTGTTTGATAACAGTGAGGCTCCCAATTACTGCTTTTTCAACCATGCAAGGCTTTGATTTCTAGGTTCAAGCAGCCACACAGTCTTGGAACTGTATAAAAAGTAGCACTGTAACTGATGGGAAATCAATTTTAGGTCATTTTTAATTCATTATTGCTAATTTTTCCCTGCTGCCTACTCTGAATGAAGAAAACCATGATGCGTAACTTAATTGATACAGCAGTCAGGGTTGACCTGGGTGACTTGTGGTGTAACCACCCATAAAGTAACTCCAGTAAAATGTACTACTGCTGTGATTCTTGCCCTTTGTTTCTTTGCTTGTGCTCTGAAGTTGTAGGGACCTTTTATTCTGGCTTCACTGGGCTTTGTATGGAGCCCATATTTTGGATAGTGTCCTGGGAAGATTCTGAACAGTGCTTTTGGCTTGCCAGCAGCAGGGAGAGTTGGTAAATGGAGTCAAGAAGGTTACTGACACAAGAAGGGATTCGGCGGGAGTTTTAGTGAAATGCAGAACAAAGGAGTCAGCGGGGAGTCTGACTGCATTTTAGGATTGTCCGGTGTGCCTTGCGGGGAGCAGGTCAAGGAGCATGGCTGGGAGGGAGCATGGGCCAGGGGAGAGAACTGCTCCGAGGTCGTGTTGGCAGTGGAGATTTAATGCCTGTCTTCCTTGTGTGTTTTTCCTTCCTAAAATCTTCTTCTCTGTTTATTGGGGAAGAAAAAGTGCTGGCCTCTGCAGCAGGGCAACGCAAAGGATGCTGCTTTATCTACCCCTATCATTCATCCCAACATGAGCCAGAGAAGCAGTGGGAGGCAAACAGCACGTGTTGCTGGCTGGTATTAGGGCATTGTACCAGTTTTGGAATGTCTCAGGGTAGAAGAAACAGGCACCAGCTCTGTCAAGAAAGATGTACTGTGCTGGGGTGCAGCAGAAATCATGCCTGGCAGTCAGCAGCTGCCAGGCAGCAGAGATAATATCACCACCGTTCAGACCCTGCATTTGTAAAAGGTGAAATGTTAATGAAATGAAAGGGCTGTCAGAAGAGTTACGATACCCCAGAGAAATGAAACTAATGGAGAATCAGACTAAAAATACAGAGCACTGCTGTATAGATCACTGAGAAACTGTCACCTTGAATGTCACGTGTGGCTTCAGCGAGGGCAGAGAGGAAAGTCCAAAGAAAAATGATGAAAATGATTAGGGGCACGAAAAGATTATCATAAGAAGAAAAAAGAGTGTTTAGTCTTTAGAGGATTTGAATCACAGGAGATGTGAAGGGAAATTTTACAAGTGGTATTTTTTAAGTGCTCAGCTCTTTCTTTTGTACTTAGATGTAAGGCAAAAAGAAGGGAATGGCTAATTTAATGGTCAAACTGATAGAATAATAAAGACAAATTTCTGCACGAACTGTGCAATGAACACTCAAGGCAACCTAGGATAATCTGATATGCTGTGACAATCTTTGGCATGAGACAGCAGACAAGAAGCTTCATCTTCAGTTATTATGCTTAAAACTAACATTGTTGAGAGGATGGTGAAGAAGCGCCTGCAGGAATCTCCAGGTTCTTGTGAATCTGCACGCTGCCCAGAGGATGAGTGCTGCACCCCTCTGACGTCCCTCCCAGCTGAGCAAGCTCAGGTCCTCATGGCTTACACTGCAGTGACAAGGAGTGCTACTGCTCTGGAGGGAAAAGAAGGAGACTCTTTTATACCCATTTAATTAGTGAACATGAGAGAATGCAGTAAAACTGCAGGTTTGCGTTGTGCAGCATGGAGGTTTCAGTCTGTGCTCCAGATTATGGCTATGCTTTCCTCAGTCTTACTGCCTATGCTATGATTGCCTTTAGTTATTGCGTCCCCATTGTTCATTTTACCTTTGGTTTTTCCATTTAGGAGCAGGTTTTGGTGGTATTTCTCTTTAAATGGTGCAGTGAACAGTAGATTTCATCTCTTGCAGATGCGTGTCCATCATCTGAGCTTTGCTGTATAAAGCACTGAAGGTAATCATATATCACAGAATGGTTTGGGTTGGAAAAAATGTTAAAGACCACTCAGTTCCACCCCCCTGCCATGGGCAGGGACACCTCCCACCAGACCAGGCTGCTCAAAGCCCCATCCAGCCTGGCCTTGAACACCTTCAGAGATGGGGTATCCACAGCTCCTCTGGGCAACCTGTTGGAGTGCCTCTCCACCCTCTGAGTGAAGAATTTCCTCTTAACATCTAAGCTAAATCTCCCCTTGTTTAGTTTAAAACTGTTTCCCCTTGTCCTATTGCCATCTGCCTGAGCTGCTTGCGCTTCCCAGCTAGATTGGACGTGAAGGTGTGGAAGAGGTTGATCTGAGGTAAACCACAGGATGAAACACTTAAATTAAAGGATGGGCAAGCTTCACTCTCCAGCAGCCTGATACTGACCTTGCTGACAGGCAGGGCAGGCGCTGCAGAGGAGTTCCCCCGTTTTCAAAGTTTCCCCCAGCAGGACACCTGTGCCAGGTGGTGTGCTTTGCATGGACCTTCTCCATCCGCCTGCCTCTGCAGAAAACCTTGAAGTTTTCTTTGCCTCCAAGATGGGAATAGAGGGAGACTTGAGCAGAGTGCATGTGGAAGTCTCGTTTTCAGACAATAGATAACTTTCCTGAGTTAAAATAAGTCCAAAGTTACATTTTTTGCCATTCTTCACACTGCTGTGGTAGCTGTGGAGTTGTCACCTAGCCTTCAGAGCATGCTCAGCCTCATGGCCTGCAGCTGAGCTGCGTTGAATGTGCCGCTTCTCAGCTGCTGCTTGTGGGCTCCACAGTGGCTGGGAGGGCCAGAAGCTGCTTTGGGGGGCATGTAGGCTCCAACATGCTCTGCTGGTACGAGCTGCCAAGCCTCTGCCCAGAGCCCATCCAGGCAGGCCTGAGAGCAGAGGCTGTGTGGTGCCAGGGCCAGCGCCTGTGGTTTTCCCAGGGGGGTTCTGCTCCTCTGAGAGTGCAAACACAGTGCTTTGTTGATACCATGCGGTGTGTTGTGACTGAGACGGGTCTTTGGGTGCGGAGAGTCAGCCCATCCGGTGTCTGTGAAGGGGTCTTCTTGCTGGAGGAGAGGAGGATTGGTTTGGACGAAGGCCCTCACTGGGGCAGCTGCTGGTAGGGGAAAAGCCAGACCGCTGGTTCCCCCTAGCAGCCCTGACACCAGGCTGGATCTCTGACTTCAGTTGTGTTTACCTCTGCAACAGAGAGCAAGAGGTGTTTGGGATATAAGTGCATCAGGGAGTTTTGTGGGTACTCTTTTTTTCTGCTGGTGATTACGTACAGACATGGTGCTGCAGGGCTTGAGAGTTTTGACCCTGGTTCTGCCCCCTTTTTGGCTGTGTTTAGGAGCTTGTCTGACAGCAGAAAGGTGAAGTTGTTTGGGGCGGGGGTCACTGTCTCCCCCGGAGCTCTCCAGCCCTGCCTAAAGGAGTAATGAGGGCGGAAGAGGCCAGAGAGCAACTTTGCAGAGCAGTGACTGATGCTTTGCCTGGCAGGGGGACATCTGCGTGCTGCTCCCTGCTCTAGGTGAAACAAAACCATCTCTCCCACGGAGCAGCGTCCGTGGGGAAATCTGGTCGCAGGGGGTAGCCCTGTCCCATGCAAGGGGGACAGTCACAGCGCGTTCCTGCCCACATTGCCTGGGGGGGCCGCAGCTGATGCTCTGGGCACGCAGTGATGGCTGTGGTGCTGCCATGGTCTTCCTCAGCAGCTGCCTGTGCCTTAACGGAGGATTTCACCATCCAAATGAGTGTATTCTGCAGGCCCCCGGGAGCTCTGCCCGGCATGCTGGCCTATGAGCGGCCACCTCCCTTTGTGCTGTGTGGCCGGCAGTGTGATCTTCCAGGGCAAGCTGCTTCTCCGCTCTGCACCTTCCTTGCCTTGTGGTATGCCATCTGGCTAGGCCTACCGTGCAGGGTCCTGGCGTATTTATCGTGTGCCTATAGCTTCTCTGTGGCCTCTCTGCTCTGCTTGCTCTATGCAAGAATTAATAATGATGGTGGCCTGGCCAAAGTGCCTCCCCTACCCTTTCCACTTAGACTGATACAGAAATACAGCCTTGAAATCAGATAGAGGGAACAGGTTGCTCTTCAAAGCCAGGTGTAGTTTTTTCATTTTTGCTTTTTCCCTGAGGATGCTCTATTTATGGTCTTTGCTGCTGATAGTTCTGAAAGGAGAACATCTCCCAGATCAGACTGGAAAGAAAGATAATCCATTTCTGAAACGCTTATGCAATCCTGAGCTCAGATTACCCTGTGAAAATCCGCGGCAGATCTGTTGTGCCGGGGAGATGAGACGTGGGGATGTGGGCTGGCCGGGCACTCACCTGCGGGGGCCAGCAGGCAGATGGATCTTCCAGGTCTTTTCTTCCCCAGAAATATTTCCCTGTTGTATTCACTGTAGGGGAACTTCAGGGGGAGGGAGATAATTCAGCTGGTTCAAAAAAAACAAAAAACAAAAAAAAACCTTCAAAGAACTGAAACTGCCACCATCCAAACAATAGATAAAAGGGACAGATGAGAGAGGAGGGAGGGCAAACATATTCCAGAAAAGCTGTGCTGTTTTTGGCTTCAGCCAGCAGGACCTAGCAGTTTGCATAGAAAGTAGTTTATTGTCAGTAAGAGACGAGGATACCTGCCAACGCTGCTAAGCCATTGGCAGTAATGCGTTGTGCTTCTAAAAGGCCACGGTGACAGATCTGTCCCTTCGTCAGTTTGGCTGGCCAGCCACTGCTCTGTCAGCTCCTCGCTGCCTACCAGCGCCTTTCACCGCCAATGTGCTTTTGCGCCCCGGCATTGGTGCTGAGCTGCAGCACAAATCCTCCACTGCTGTAGATCAGTTTATACGCTGAAGCTCAAGGAGTTATCCCAGCTGAACATCGTGCCTGAGTGCTTTCTAATTTTCCCATTAACCTAAGGCTGTCTTGTCCGCTGACTCAGCCCCACTCTGAATGAGAAGTGCTATGATGCAGTCAAGTAGAATCATGTCTGTACATGAGCGTGATTCAGGAGAGCTTTTCAAGACCCTGATTTATCCCCTCATCTTCCTCTGAACTTTTGTCTTCTCTTTTCCCTCTAGTTATGGGTAACAGATATTTTTTGTGGATTGGGTGAAATGAGCACTGTTTCGTGGCCAGGTCCATGCAGTGGCCTTCTGATCTGATGATGGCAATGGGGTGAGGAGTGTTTGAAACCAGCAGCCTGGAAAGAAAGCTGCTAATAGCTCCCCTCTTGTGGTGGCAGGCACTTAGAGCAGGGACTGTATGTATGTGTTAGTTACTGGGCCTCGTGGTAGGTGTGAACTTGCAATATGTGCAGGTCTCACACTAGGGCAGTGCTGTGTTTGGGACGGGTACTGCTTGCATGCAGTGCCCAGCAGAGTGGCATCGGCACCTCCTTCCATCTAGAGCTCCTCAGTGCTACTGGACCAGAAGTAATTAACGCCCCTAATGAGGGGGACAACTGTGCTCATTTTTATGGGAGTAAAAGGACAATGCTCTCTGTGGGAGCATTGGTGAAACCTGTGTGAAAATGTACTTTGCTGGGGAGCCACGTGGTTGCAGGCGAGCTGGGAACCTTTGCTGCTGCAGGGGCCCGCAGTCCGCGCCGCATCACATCACCCTTGCTGAGGTCCAGCTGCGCTTCTGGCCTGATGAGGTCCCGTAGCTCGATGCTGAGAGCCAAGACGCCTCTGAGATCAGCGCCTAACGGAGGAGCACCAGCGTGCTGTGCCTCATTATAACATAGTGCTCTTCGTGCTGAAAAATGCCAATGAGGATGTGCCTCGTTGCATTTCTGCGGCACTGGAAGCAGTGAACGGCAGGCAGAGCCATCTGGAACAGCTTAAGGAGCTCTGGAGTTCCCACGTGGAGCTTAGGGTTGGATGCTGAGCATTTCTAGAAGCTTTGGTCGACTTGATCAGTTCTTCTTTCTCTATTTCATTTTTATGATCATAAGTAGAGCAGATCAGTGGTCTTGCTGGAGAGCCTGTTCCCATAGGACTGCCACCCCAACCTGTCAGCTACAAGGGTTTGCAGCAAGCAAACGCTACTGTGCTCGCTGTGTTATTGGAAGAGGCAAGACCAGTGGAAGTGCACCGTCTGCGTTGCCTTACATGTATTATGAAAGGCAGTACAGGCACAAAAACAGGGAACAGTGATCCGAGTGCCAGTTCTCCATGGAAATATCTCTGGGAGTAAGCAAAAATAAAGCTCTCTAGAACCTGGCTTCAGAGGCATTAATTCAAAACTGGTGCCGGATCATTGGAGTTGTGGAAAATACCTTGTGGCAATGATCACTGTTCAAAAAAAAAATTCTCCCACTTTGGAATATGCCATGGAACAGAAGGTTGGGGGAAAAAAAAAATCTCTACTGTAGCAAAGTTTTAAAAGATGTCCCAGTATTATTTTATTATAAATCCAGCAACTAACGCATTAATAAGAAAAATGTCTAACATAGATACAGGCCTGAACAAAATGACAATATAGCTAATGCAAGATGTTTAATAGTTCTTAACTAGCCTGAGAAATTGAAACAAATGGCTTTGACATGTTTCCCATTAAAAGTCATCCAATTATGAGTAACTGTGTCTTCAGAAAGAAAACTATTGGCTTTCTTTTTCTAACCTTTGTTATTTGTCCTTGAAAAGAAGAATTTTTGCTTACTCTTTGCTGTTTCACAGTCCTTCTGCAGAAGATAGGATTTTTGTTCTACGTTTTGCTGGCTGTGATTTAGCATATATTGCAATCAATGGATTGGGCTCTTGTTCAGCAAAGTAAGGGCTCAGGCCCCACAACTTCTGGCAGCTGATGGGAAGCTTCATGTCAGCATAAGTTTTGCATTAGGGCAGATGAATAAAGGATTGCAAGACGCAGTCAGAAATGAGGAGCCAAAAGCACGTGTTGCAAAAGATTTGCTCTCAAAGACTGTGATTGTTGTGCTGCCTGTTTGAAACTGTCCTGGAGATGAGATTGGGTGAGGTCCCTGGTTTATGGGCTTTTGGGGTCAGTGGGGAGTGAGTCCTGCCATGGGACAGCTGGCCTGCATAAACCTGGTGTGGTGGGAGGAAAGCTTTTGCTGGTGCAAGTTGCAGTCGTCCCCTCCAGTTCGGCTGCAGACAGATTCTGCTGCTAGTTGCGATTTTTGTGAATACTGAATGAAGCCATTATAAACAGGTACTGCTAAACTAATCCTCCCTCTGCCCCCCAATCAATCTCAGATGGCTATTTCTTTTTTTTTTTTCCTCCCCTCTCTCCCTCTTTTCGAAAAGCTTTCAGTTGGAGGCTGAAAGCTGTTTAGGGCTGGGAGGAAGCGGGAGAGGTTTCTGCAGGAACCTCTGGGTTGCTGCAGTTCTTGTGGGTTCTCCTCGTACCTTTCATCCCTGTAGCAATGTGCAGTGAAGCTCTGACTGCTGGGAGAGGAGCCTCAGTGCTTTGAAAACAGCTAGCATGTGGAACCGAAGCTGCTTAGCTCAGATTACCAGAGCATGTTTATTATTAAGGAAGATGCCT
This sequence comes from Cygnus atratus, assembly GCF_013377495.2. Classification (NCBI taxonomy): domain Eukaryota; kingdom Metazoa; phylum Chordata; class Aves; order Anseriformes; family Anatidae; genus Cygnus; species Cygnus atratus. The sequence goes on from NC_066364.1 coordinate 120,211,470, forward strand.
GATGTTGCATTATTGGGTGTGCTCATTTTGAGAAATGCAGTCCATTTCTATCAGTGATGTTTGTCTATGTTTAACTCACAGCTTAAGCTCTCACCCATGCTCACAGACTAAACAAATAGCAAAGAACATTCTCTAAAGTTTGTAAAGCATAGCAAGTGGAGAGTAGTGTGCTATTTATTTTGCTTAGGACACAAGGTACTTAAGGCTGCCTGTGCAATGTGTGATTTTCCCCTTGTGACTTGGGAGCTTCCCTGACCAGGCTTTGATGTGGGCAAGACAGGAAAGTCTCAGGTTGGCCACCTTCATCTCAATGGGATGAGTTAGAAAAGTAGAGAAGGGGTTGGGACCCACAAGGAACCTTTTCTGTTATCCTTAGACATCCTCTGAGGCATGTCGTCTTAAGTCTCATTTCCAGTGCTCTGTGGTCTTTCTTCAGAGCATCCTTCAGACTGAACAGAACTGGGAAGGGTCAAGTTTTTAGTGGTGGCTTTAAGTCTCCAGCCACAGGGTGCAGACTGCAGCCTCTGTAGAGTCAAGCCTGCTGTTTCTGGCTCACTTCAAGATGCCCTATGTTTTGGACAAACAACTGCATATTCTTGCCAGTTGGCAGGAGAGCCAGGCTTTGCTACAGCCTGAGCATGTTCAGGAGAAAGGCCATGGACGTCATCAGTGATAGGCACTTGAAGGGTAACTTGAGTTGCAAAGTCCTCGTGAGAGAACCCCGGTTCTGCTTGGCAGAAGGATGGATGGGTGGGTAGAGATCTTTCACATGTTGTTTGTTGTCAGGCTCAAGGTCTCTGCTGCAAGATGGTCGTTATAGGTGCCTGCTTGAAGTGGGTGCCTTGGCTTCTTTAAAAAAATATATTTTTTTTCCTCATTTGAACTGAGAACTATATAGGAAGCATGGAACGGATACATGAGTATGTCCCTTCAGTTAAACAGGTAGATGTGACATGTCCAAAGCTGACCAGCGTTGTACTAAGAATGCCATGGAAAACAGCCATCTGTTTTTGTTGACATTGCTAAAATACAGCTTTGTTTCATGGCATCTTGCAAAGCTGAAGATGAGAGTAAAGCAAGGAAAGGGTCAGAAGTAATGGGGCAAAGTAATTGTATGTTACATTTGTGGGGTTACTTGTTACATACTGTTTTCAGAAATCATCCCATACCTTGTAAGCCTGGCAGGAGAATGCAGAGTGAAGTGTTCAGCTGCAACCAGTCAATGAGTTCGGGTCATGAAGCTGCCCTAGAACAACTGCAGTTTGATACACTGTGCTGCAGATGGGAGCCAGTTGTGTGGCATGATGCGTCTTCAGGTTTATTGCACACAAATTGGTTTTGGTACCCAGTCAACCTTTCAGTCTGTCTCTTGCCCAGCTGTAATTGCATACACTTGCTTCTCAATATCTGCTCTTCAGTTCTTTCTGGCTTCTCTGCAGCAAAGTCCCGATGCCAGCTTCATTCATCTTTTGCAGGAGTTGAAGAAGTGTTGCTCCAGTCTCCCCATTTTACTACTCTGCTACTTGCCTTCAAGGTAGTGATTCGTTTTTCACTGGCTGATGGCCTAGGAATAGACTTCTGGGATTGGTTTTTAGTATTCTCAGCAGCAATTGTGTGTAGTGCTGAAAACATGTTTGATGGCATGCAGTGGTTTTGCAATCCAGTCTGGGTCTCACTAGCAAGGAAACTGGCAAGCAAAAGCAAGATGGCCGATGTTTGGAAAATGTGAAGTCATTAATGTACACATGCTTTGCGTTTGAAGGACTTTACATATGAGGGCATGGTAGAGAGTAAACTCAGACCCCCGGTCTAAAATGGCTAACACCAGCTGGGCTGAGGTTTATCCCTTTTTCCATAAAGTGCCTCCCTGATATCTGTAGGTATTACTTGACAATTTGAAGTAGGGAAGGCTTCTGAAGTGGCTCAGAGGCATGCTCTGGCCCCATACCCTGTGATCTCAGTGGCTGAAGTGAGGCTGTGTTGGGAATAACGTTGCATTTGGGCTTAATAACTGTTCTGAGGGTAGATATGGCCATGTTATTGTAAAGACATTTTTATCAGTTGTTTTCTGCTCTGTGAGCAGAACCTGAAGGAAGTTGTACACTTCATGTTTATGAATGAATGCTTCATAATGCATTGAAAAGCTGCTGGCTGGCCCACGGGGAGCAGGTTCAGGAGCCTTTCCACTGACATGAAAATAGGACATTGCATTGGACACACGATATTGAAATGGGTCCCTGTTGACCAGTTTGGTCAAAATAGCTGTTCCAACCTTTATTACAAGACATAATTTTAAACGGTGATTGCTCCTGCACCTCAGTACCCTCTCCCTTGCAGTCTCCCTCTCCTGTTCCCTGGCATGGTGCAAGTAGCTGAGCTGTGCCTCTGCAGGCACAAGAAGCCACGCGCTCTGTGCAGGCAGAGCTTTCCTAGCACCTGCTGAGCATGTTATTGATCACAGAGAAGCCTACCTGTCTTCTGTGTCAAAGCCTGCCTCTCTTAGGCCTCATTCAGCAGCCAGCTTGATCTCAGTCCTAAGCAGAAGTGGTTGAAGTGTTTTCTCACCATGTGCAAAATTCAGTAGGCTTTTGCTGGTACTGTGGTACTGAAGAGCAGTGAGATGCCTACAGAGCTAACGAACTGTGTAGGTGTTCATGGATTTTTTTTTTTTGCTTTTTTTCCAGGCAACAATGGATGATACTTCAATTTTAAACTGATTTTGCACTTAAAACTCCTTGTGAGATTTTAGACGCACTTTTACTATGAACATTTTCAATAAGTGAAGTTGTGAAGGAATGGACCTGACTCCTTGTGGTGGTTTTACTCAGATGGACAGCCAAGTTCCACCGTGACTGCTCTCTCACTCCCCCTTCTCAAAGGGGAAGGGGGAGAAAATACGACACAAAGGACTCAAGGGTTGAGATAAGGATGGGGAGATCACTCAACAATTATCGTAATGGGCAAAACAGACTCAGAGTAGGGAGATAGTAAGATTTATTGCCTATTACTAACAAGCTAGAGAAGTGAGAAACAAAGGAAAGAAACCAAAGATGCCTTCCCCCCATCCACCCTCTTCCATCTCCTCCCCCCGAGTGGTGCAGGGGAACGGGGAATGGGGGTTGTGGTCAGTCTATAGCACTTCGTCTCCGCTGCTCCTTCTCAGTCACTCTCTTTTCCTGCTCCAATGTGGGGTCCCTCCCACGGGATGCAGTCCTTCCCGAAGTGATCCTGTGTGGGCTTTCCACAGGCAGCAGTTCTTCAGGAACTGCTCCAGATATGGGTCTGTACCACAGGGTCCATCCATCAGGAGCAAACTGCTCCAACCTGGGTCCCCCACAGGTGGCAGCTCCCCCAAACCGCTTGCTCCTGCGTGGTCTCCTCTCTACGGGCTACAGCTCCAGACTGGAATCTGCTCTGGCGGGGCTCCTCCACAGCCTGCAGCCTCCTTCTGTGCAGGCCCACCTGCTCCGCTGTGGTTTCCTCCACGGGCTGCAGTGTGGAATCCTGCTCCACCGTGGTACACCATGGGCTGCAGGGGAACAGGCTGCTTCACCATGGGCCTCACCACAGGCTGCAGGGGACTTCTGCTCCAGTGCTTGGAGCACCTCTCCCCCTCCTTCTTCACTGACCTTGGCACCTACAAGGCTGTTCCTCATTCCTCTTCCTCTCCCAGCTGCTGTACCGCAGCAGTTTTTTCCCTGTCTTAAATATGCTCTCACAGAGGCGCAAACAATATTGCTTATTGGCCTGCTGCTGGCCAGCGGAAGGGCCATTATCTAATATGGGGCAGCTTCTGGATTCTTCTCACAGAAGCCACCCCTATGGCCCCCTGCTACCAAAACCTTGCCACGTAAACACACTACAGTCCTCGTGTTCTTGGGACTAGCTGGGATGTAGAGCTAGCAGCAGCATGCCTTTCCAGTGGGGTTTGAAATGCCTCTGTTTTTAATGCAAGGGGCACTGAGTCTGAAATGCAAACGTTTTGGGTGCTCTAAACATCTGGGAACAGAATCACGAGTCACCTTTCCTGTGCAGTTTCATGTATCTGCTGGGTTTTTTTGTTTGTTTGTTTGTTTTAGGTTATGATGCTTTGAGCTATTCTGTGGAAATCGATGACAAATGGAGCGGGAGACAGCTACTGCAAGCAAATGAGGACAACACGACTGAGGTCCCAGAGGATGGGGGGCAGCTCTATGTCAGAAATTGCACTGAACCAGGTAGGAATGAAAGTTGCTTCCAGCCCCTCGGTCTTATGGTTGGCTTTCTTACTTCCAGATGTCTGTACTAGTTTCACCTATACTGCCAAAAGCTTTTCCTTATTTTTAGGTCTATAAACATCCTTGTTGTTTTCCTTGTGCACCATATGGATCTTGTACCCCCCTCTGTGGGTGGGGATAAGAAAAGGGCCTGCTGTCAGCTAGAGTACAAGACAACATTTAACATATGCTGACAGTCAAATCTTGAGACTTGTGCAAAAAGCTCAGTGCTGAGATCTGAAGAGGAATGCCGTCTGTGTTTATTGCATAAACACTACATGCAGTTTTTGCGGTGGGATTTACATAATGAATATATGTGTTAGTAGGAGTATTATTTGTGATATTAGTATGTAGTCATATCTTTAGTACTTGTAGTTCCAGCAAGCAGTGGACCCAAAGAAATTTAGTTTGCAGATTAAAGTTTCACAGTTGAAATTCCATGTTGATTAGCTCATGTGAAACAGAGCTTAGATCATAACATAGCTTTTTCCTCAGAGAAAGACCTTACCGGGGTTGTCCTCATCTCTGACTCCTGTTTTTATGAAACTCATAGGAACTTGATGGCATTGAAACTCTACTGCTCTGCTACGCTTGGTTGAAGTTGGTTGACTTACTCAGAAGCTTTCTGGGGAGGTGGCCACAAACATGTATTGTCTGTATTCGTGTGCTTCATGTGTCCCACTGCCGCAGGGGTCCAAATACAGCTAGAACCACAACTGGTTGGGTCAGTGGGATTATTTAACTGTAGGAGATGAGGTGATGTGTTCTTTCAGCTTGCATTTCCTGAGCTATTTGGACCCTTTTTCAATGTATTTTAAGTATTCTTAGAGTCCCCTTCTATTTAGAGGCAGTCTTCTTTTCCCTTGATTAATAGAAGAAATCATTTAAAACCCTGTACAAAAAGAAATCTTTCTGTGGATGTTAGGGAAAAGAACAAGATGGGGTATCTTTCTGATTTACATCCAACTGATTGTGTTGTTTTTATTTTTATGCAAATAGAAGTCATCGTAGTGTATCACTAGTAAAAAGGGGAAGCTTCATAAGCTGTTCAGTCTTTTTCCTTTTCACAGAGGAGCTTGGGCATCATTTCCCCAAAGTTCAGATAGGGGAGGTGGAAGGGTTTTCAGGGCTTATGTGGGTTATGTGCCCCAGGAAAAATTCTAATAAATACAGTTCTTGCTGCATTTCTCTGCATATAATTTTTTCTCTCCTGTAAGCCTTATTAACATTTCTGGAGAAATGGATGATCTTATTTTTTTAGACAGCAGAAACTAGTACAAAAATTCTTCTTGTTCCACTCTTCACTTATTTGCATATCTCCAGAGTAGTGCAGATTCTGTCTTACAGCCTCACATCAATGTGTATAATAATCCCCTCCCCGAATGTGTCTGCTGTCTCACCATCCTCAGCCATTTCTACTGTCTTTGCCAAATAAAATGGACTGTATGAAATGTGTGGGATTTTATTTGTTGTGTTTCTCCCCCCTTCCCAGAAGATAAAACAATAATTACAGAGTGCATTATATAGTGTTCAGGAGTGAGAAAGTAGAAACACTGATGTGAGTTACTGTTTTTTCTTTGAATTGTCATGGAATTGCTACAGAATACAGTCTCTAATGGCAAACCAGTTAGAATTACTGTAGGAAAGAAAGCAGAAGTAACAAAGTTTGGGGTCCATGTGTTGTTTCAGTTTTCTTTTGGAACGTTAGCAAATTAGTAAATCATTAAAGTTATACCGGATGGCATTCAGAAGTGTTCAAGTTGTATTGCGTTGAATGGGGGCAGGATTCTACTGAAGTGTCTGTGAAAGGTATTTGTTGACTCCAGTGGACTTAAAGCCACACGCAATATGTTTCAGTTCTGTTTTTTCAGGTAATGAAGTAAGTGAAAGAAGAGCTGGTAGAAGAAATGCTGTTAATAGCTTAGAAGAGTCTTCTTGTTCTGAATGTTTGTTGTGCTGTGTATGGTAACATAAAAAAGCAAAGTGTTCTTAGTTGTACTTTGCGAAGAATTTCAAAATTCTCCATTTTCCCTGCGACTCAGAGTGATGCCAGACTTCTGAATCTTGCACAAAATGGGCCACTAGTCATGAGCCCATACAACGTCATCCTCTTTCTCTCTTCCTGATGCAAAGGAGAGGAAACAGCCATTCAGTAAATTGAAATGGGACCCGACAATGGAAATGGGCTGCTGAGTTTGCTCTAGTCAAACGCAGCTTTAACTGTCATCAGAGCAGAGTTAACATGCACTGATTCTTGAAGGTTTAGACCTAGAGCATGAGAAAGCAAGCAGAGATCCTGTCTGCCCTGCCCTTGTGTCATTGATTTTGGCTTAGTACTAGCAATAAGAAGAGGTAAAACATTTCTGATGAAAATCGTGTTCTTAAACTAACTGCATCACTAGCTGAAAGATTTATTTTCTTGTTTTATTTTACTCATTGATTATTTGTAGTTGTCTAAATGGAAGAAAGAGAATAAAGGAGGGTTTTGTTTGTTGAGTACTTCTTGTTAGCTGGTGTTTGTTGACACCTTTAGCTGTCCCAGTGAGCTATGTGGTTGGAGCTGGTATTAAAAGTTTACTGATTCAATAGAATCAAAAGTTTCTTTTTAAACACTCCTTGCTGATTTGATCTCCTGGGTTCCCAATATTGTTGTTTGGCCCGTATAACTCCTTCCACGTACACATGGGCTCAGCTGGGGCAGGAGAGCCACTTATTTCCAGAGCCGATCCCTGGGCAAAAGCCCTCCTTTCCTTTCCCTTCACACCCTCACTTCTCCAGATTTTTTTTACAGGGTGTAGAAAAGCATTTTTTGGCTAGTTTGCTGGCTTCTGTTTTACAACGAGAAGACCTCGTCTGTTTCCAACAGTTTTCATGTGTAAAAGTATAGTTAGGAGTTGGAGTGGTTCAAATCAGTGTACAGTTTTGATACTAGTACTTGTTAACCAAAGCTGATCAAAGGCTTGATTCAATACCATTTGAGGGCAGTAAAGACCTTCCTTCACTGGCTTAGTGTTAGTGTTAGATGTTAGTGATAGATCAGGCCCTGAAGCCCAGGGTCTAGCTATGAAGTGAAAATAGAGACCTTGTCTCATTAAGGGGTGTAGATGATTAACTGTTGTGGGTCTGGTCAGATTCCGGGTACTGAACTATCACGGTTATGGATTCTCCAACAACGTAACACTCTAGTTGCATTCAATGAGAACTGTCATGGCTAGGAACAAAGCAATTAAGTGCAATTTATTACAGCAACAGGTACACAGGTTCTTTAGATTGCTGGTGATAAATTCACTGTCTGCAAAAGCAAGCTAGCATGCATGAAATACACAGGTACTCATCCTAGCTATTAATGCGTTAAAAGGCACAAAGACTCTAGAGATTTCTAAGTTTCCACGGGGACACCCAGTATAACCAAGTGTTCAAATCTCACCCAAAGGCGTCCCAGTGGGGGCGGAAGAGAGGCTCAGCCTGTCGACTGATCCCAGGAGTCAGGATAGTATCTTCCCTGACATCCCCTCTCTCTTGAGCCAATTTATATTATTTTCTATCTTTTAGGTGGAGCTTGAGTGACTCTAGTCAAGCATATCTTGGTTATCACAGAATGATTGGTAAAAAGTTTTCTTGTTTTTGTTTAAAGGTATAGGCTCCAAGAAATTCAGAGCACATGCTCAGTGAGGGTTGGTCTCACCTTAGAGGCGGGTAGCTTTTGGGATGGAGGTGTGTTTTGGTATTATAATGATACTGTAATGCGCAAAAGTTCACTAGAGTACAGTGTTTTGTCAAAAACATGACAGGTCGTTGGCTCAGGGTAGCAAATGTGCAGCTTATCGGTCTCGGTGTGCACAAGAACGATCGAGTCCCCCTCTTGTCACAGAGCCTATCCATGGTTGGAAGCCTACGGAACGCTCAAGTAATGCAGCTACGCCTCAGTTCACCCTGAAAGCCTCTTCAATGCTGTGCATTTTCTTTAACATGTGAATATTAGTTTAATTTTCCTAGTCACTTTAGGCAATTACTCAACAGACCTGAATTAGCATAGAGACGAGCGTAAGAATTCACCAAACTTGTTTTTCTTCGCCTTTTCTTAGGGATTGCCTTTACAGTGCTGCTTAAGGAAATTGAGGCAATTGCTAAAATTGTGGTATTGCTGAGAATAATACAACATGGGATGCATAACCTGGGTGTCGTTATTTGTGAATTGGCATAGCTTAATCCTCCTTAGCATCCCCACAGGAGTTTCACTTATGTCCATTTGGTCTTCAGGTGCTGCTTCTTCCCTTTGGTGGGGATTTGAAGGAAAAAGCCATCTAAAAAGACTTTTTTTTTTTTTTTCCTCCTGTATGTTTTCAAAATTGAGGTCTATGAAAACGTACAGCTAGGCAAAAAGGAGGGTTTAAAAAAGGCAGTTTTGCATCATGTTGGGGTGTGGGGAGCCGAGTATAAAATGCCTTATTTTGAAGTGTACTGTGCTTTATATATTGCATCGCTTGGGTACTGTAGTTTGGTGGCAGTAAACACAATGCTAAAAGAAACATCTTTTTTTTTCTTTAACTGCGTATATATTTTCAGGCTCACTTAAAACCCTAGCATGACTTTTGCCAGCTGCTATTTTTATTTTCTAATAGTTTATTGAATGGACTATCTACTAGCATTTTATCATGAGAACTGCTCCATATAGTGGTTTGAGGGTTTTTTTTCTGACTTTTCACTTGAAACATATGTTGTAGAAATATTAAGGGGCTGAAATGGACGTAATCCAGCTTAAAGACTGTATTTTGTAATTTTTGGTGCTCCTCTTGTAATTTTTCACTCTGTGAAGCTGTTGCAATTGGCGTGATAGCATGGTTGTTTCGAGCAGTTACATTTAAAATGCACCACTTGTTCTGTGCTACATAGCCTTGATTCACAGAACCCCTGGAGTTTTTGGGCCCAGCAATATGGCACTTGGAAATAAATGTCAGTTAAGAGACCACTATGTTTCCTTTGAAAAACCTGTTGGAGGTAGCTGAGTGGTGATGGCACAGCAGCCTTCCTGCTAGCTCCCGTGCTCAGTCAGTGCATACGGAACGGGTAGGAGGCTGCATGCACGGCTCGCTGAGGGCCCGTCTCTGTCAGCAGCTGGTGCACTGCTATGGGTGGTGTGGGTGGCAGGGCATGCATCCCCTAATCCAGGGTGAGATCCTACCCTCAAAAGATGACCCCCTATCTTTGCAAGTCTACTACGCTACTTGTTGCTGTGGGATCTAAGGATCTTCAATCATGCTTGTAAATGTCAATTTCAGCCTTATTGCTGTGAGCCCTGCTGAAAGAAAAAAGAAGTGTTCAACATTTGCTCCGCCCTGATTCTCCGATAGCATTTGATTGTGTTAAGTGCTTCTGGAGGCAGAACAGGAAAAAACACACACACACACGTGTATATATATATATTGATTTTTTTAGTAGAGAGTCTCTGTACTCTTGTCTTCTGCTTCCTTATTTTCCAGTCCTGTAGTCATACCTGCTCAGTCTGCTCTTGGCTCCCTGGTGGCTGTTCATGGGAGTATCTGACAGCTACCATGCAGCAAATGTTCTGGCCTCTCATGCCATCTTGTCCTTGCAGTGTCTGTGTGAAGGTGTATGGAACTACAGATGGAGAAAAGAGTGGATAAGTTTTATTCTTAAAAAAAAATGGTGATATTGTTTAAACACTTGTGTTTTGGGGTTAGGCTTGGCAAAAGTTTCTTAATAAAAAATTATGAGGAAAGAGTCAGAAATATTCATGTTACTACAGGCAAAGTATCACTTAACCATGTAGTCCTGTATAAAAGTGTGACTGACCCACTGGAAGACAAAAAAAAAAAAAAAAAAGGCTTCAGCTGATTTAATCTTGAGCTTTGGGTCAGGTCCACGTGCTACCAAATTTGGAGCTTGGCTTGCACTTGAGAAATTCAGAGGAAGTTGCTGTTAGTCAAGACTTAAAAATAAAGTCTTAACAGGAGAGCTGTGCTAAGGTCTTGTTCCTGCAGGGTGGGGAGAAGCTCACAGACTGCACTGGGATGGGGTGTGATGTGTCTAGAAACTTGCATTGGAAGCTGCTTGATCCCTTTCAGGGGGATCCTACGATGTCCCTCTAGACAACCAGAAAAATGTGATAGGCTCCCAGAGGCAATCTGCCCTCTGAGAATAGGAGAGAAGTCTCTGAGGGAGTCGAGCAGTATTGCAGCATGGGAAAGTGACCACAGTCTGGTCACTTGCTTATGTTGGCCATTTACTGCATTTGGCCTATTGCAGAGGCCTCCCGTAGATGATGACAGCACGAGAAACGAAGTGGAGGAGGGTCAGATGGGTGTTAGCTGGAGTCACTAACAGGTCTGCAGCACTGCAAAGCTTGCGTAGCACTGAGAAAGTGGTCAAAGGGACAGAGGGGACGGGTCCCCTTATGCAACAGGAGCACCTGGCAGCAGCAGGGCTGAGGCAAAGATTGGTCTGCCTGCCTACCTGCTGGAGAGCTGCAGGGAGCAGGCAGAGCCTGCCAGCTGAGGAGTAACTGTTCGTGGCAAGCCGAGGTCCTGGTGCCACCACCAGTTAGCTCTTCACTGGACTGACATGTTTCTGCTGACAAGCTGTCATCATGTTCCTCCCCCAGTGTTACCACTTCCCACGTGCTTAGTCTCTGCTCCTGTGCTGAAAAGGCTGTAAATAAAACAACAGTCTTACTTAAGTGTGCCATTTTAAAGTCATTATCAGTAATAGCAGGAAATATGTGATTCCTACAGAAACTATAAGAGCTTCGTAGATTCATTTATACCCTCAGGCACAAAAGCATTTAAATAGCCAAATAAGTTTTTATGCAACTATTTCTTTCGTTTCCTTCGCTTATTTCAACAGCAACTTTTCCTTTTATCCATATTTCTCCAGTGAGTCATGGATTATGATAATGTAACTTGTAGTGCTTGGCTATGAAGTGGGTAACTCTTCCATATTGCTTGCTTATGCTTGTTACTGTTTCTTTAGAAAGCACTTTTTGGTTTGAATGGCAAACCTTAACTGCTGGCTCATGTCCAGCTTCTTGTCCATCAGGACCCCCAAGTCCTTCTCCGCAGGGCTGCTCTCAAGTTCTTCTTTGCCCAGCCTATATAAATACCTGGGACTGCCCCAGCCCAAGTGCAACACCTTGCATTTGGCCTTGTTGAACCTCATTTGGTTCTCATGGGCCCACTTCTCCAGCCTGTCCAGTTCCCTCTGGATGGCATCCCTTCCCTCTGTTGTATCAACTGCACCGCTCAGGTTGGTGTCACCTGCAAACTTGCTGAGGGTGCACTTGTTCCGTCATCTATGTCATTGATAAAGATGTTGAAGAGCACCAGTCCCAAGACTGACCCCTGAGAGACACTACTTGTGACCAGCCTCCACCCAGACAGAACCGCTGACCACAACCCTTTGGCTGCGACCAGCCAACCAATTCTTTATCCACCTAACAGTCCATCCTTCAAATCCATACCTCTCCAATTTAGAGAGAAGAATGTGGTGAGGGACCATATCAAAGGCTTTGCTCAAGTCCAGGTAGGTAATATCCATCGCCCTTCCTTTGTCCACTGATGCTATCACTCCATCATAGAAGGCCACCAGATTGGTTAGGCAAGATCTGCCTTTGGTGTGCTGGCTGTCTCGGATCACCTCTTTATCTCTTGTATGCCTTAACATGTCTTCCAGGAGGATCTGCTCCATGATCTTCCCAGGCACAGAGGTGAGGCTCACCAGCCTGTAGTTCCCCGGGTCTTCCTTTCTCCCTTTCTTAAAAATGGGAGTAATGTTTCCCTTTTTCCAGTCACTGGGGACTTCACCTGACCGCCATGATTTTTCAAATATGGTGGAGAGCGGCTTGGCAACCACATCAGCCATCTCTTTCAGCACCCTGGGATGTATACCATCTGGCCCCATGTACTTATACACATCCAATTTCCTTAGGCGGACCTGGACTTGTTCCACTGTCACAGTGGGATGGAATCTGCTCCTCTCACCCTCTCCTCGAGGTTCAGGATCCTGACAGACATAGGAAACTTGACCACCAGTGAAGACTGAGGCAAAGCACTTATTGAGTACCTCAGCTTTTTCCATGTCTGAGGAAGCCAGTTCTCCCTTCTCATTTATCAGAGGGGGAACACTCTCCTTGGCCTGTCTTCTCCTGCCTATGTATCTGTAGAACCCCTTCTTGGTATTCTTCACATCCCTTGCCAAGTTCAGCTCCATCTGTGCCTTGGCTTTCCTCATCCCGTCTCTACACATCCAGACGACACCCCAGTATTCCTCCCAGCCTACACTTCCTGTACATTTCCCTCTTTTCCCTCAGTTTAAGCTGCAGGTCCTTGCTCAGCCATGCCGCTTGCCCGCCTCCTCTGCTCGATTTCTTCTGCTGGTGGATGGAGAGCTCTTGCGCTCTCAGAAGGGTGTCCATAAAGAGCTGCCGGCTCTGTTCTCTTCCTGTGCCCTCAAGGACAGTTTTCCAGGGGATCCCAGCCAGTAATTCCTTGAGCAGCTGGAAGCTTGCTCTCCTGAAGTTCAGGGTGCTGACTCTGCTTTTTGCCAGACCCATATTCCTCAAGATTACAAACTCCACCAGGGCATGGTCGCTACAGCCCAGGCAGCCTCCAATCTTAACCTCTCTAATGCTCTCTTCCACATCAGTGAGCACCAGGTCTAGTAAGGCTTCATCTTGGGTCGGTCCGTCTATTACCTGGACCAGGAAGTTATCCTCAACAGACTCCCAGAATCTCCCGGATTGCCTGGAACCCACCGTGCCTCTACCCCAGCAGATATCCAGGTGGTTGAAATCCCCCATCAGGACAAGAGCTTGTGAGTGTGACAGTTCTTGCAGCTGAAGCAAGAAGGCCTTGTCAAGAACTCCCGCTGATCAGGTGGCTTGTAGCAGACCCCAACCACTAGATGTCCTTTACTGGACCGATCCCTGATTTTCACCCACAAGCTCTCAGCCTGGTCATGGCTGTTTCTCAGGCACAGCTCTTCACAATCTATCCACTTCCGAACATAGAGGGCAACTCCTCCTCCCGTCCTTCCTTGCCTATCTCTTCTGAACGGTTTGTAGCCATCAACGACCACACTCCAGTCATGGGAATCATCCCACCAGGTTTCTGTGATGGCAACTACATCATAGTTCCCTACTAGCATCGTGGCCTCCAGCTCCTCCTGTTTGTTACCCATACTGCATGCATTAGTGTAAATGTACCTCAGCTGGGCCATCTTTTGGGCGGGAGAAGCCCTAATACCCTCTTGACCGTACTCAGGTGTTTCCATAGTTACCAACCTCTCACCAACCCTTGTGTCCTTCCTGCAAAATGTTATGTCATCCTCATCCTTCACCAAGACACAAGACTGCGAGGTCTTGCTAGCACATTCCTCACCCACAAGAACTGGCATGTTACATTCAGGCTCCTTTATAGCGTCCGCGGTTCCACCCCCCTTCATACCTACTTTAAAGCTCTGTCAATGAACCCTGTCAACTCCCATCCTAAAACCCTTTTCTGCAAGAGGAAAAAGCTATTCCTGTCTGTTGTCAGCAGGCCTGGTCTCATGTAAATCGACCCAAGGCCAAAAAAAACAACAAAACCCTGCCGGTGACACCAGGCTCGGAGCCAATTATTAACCTGCTGGCTCATCATGTCCAGTCCCTCATTATTTCCTGTAACTGGAGGGATAGAGGAGAACATGACTTGTGCTCCCAAACCCTTGACCAGTTTCCCCAAGGCTCTGAAGTCCTTTTCCTTTAATTCTCTGAATTCTTTTCATTTAAAGATTTGCTCGTCTTTATTTTTCAAATGAGGCAGTGAGATTATCCAGCATGGGTCTTCTCGGTGAATAGAGTTTGGTAACCAAGCTCTCCTTGATACATGGTGTGGCTTGAAGACAGGAGGAGGAGAAAATGTGGTCCGTTGTTATACCACTTTCTCTTGCTGTGGGAGAGGAGTTTTGCAATTGTACTTGGGTTCCTGCGCAGGCATTCTGTACTTAGTAAGTGTTCTCCTGGCTGATATGTCATCTCTGAAATGTTGTTTCCTCTGTATGAAAACAGAACAGCACGGTCCTCTTCCCTTGAACATACCTTTGGGTATGGATGTGCTGAAGCACAGCCCAAGTGGACAGTTTACAGCCAAAACTGTCTCTGTGCTGAAAAAAAGGAAATGATTTCACAGAATCACAGAATCATTTAGGTTGGAAGAGACCTCCAAGGTCACCTAGTCCAACCTATGACCTAACACTAACAAGTCCTCCACTAAATCATATCACTAAGCTCTACATCTAAACATCTTCTGAATACCTCCAGGGATGGTGACTCAACCACTTCCCTGGGCAGCCCATTCCAATGCCTAACAACCCTTTCGGTAAAGAAGATCTGCCTAATATCCAACCTAAACCTCCCCTGGCACAACTTTAGCCCATTCCCCCTCTTCCTATCACCGAGCATGTGGGAGAATAGACCAATCCCCACCTCGCTACAGCCTCCTTTAAGGTACCTGTAGAGAGCAATAAGGTCGCCTCTGAGCCTCCTCTTCTCCAGGCTGAACAACCCCAGCTCCCTCAGCCGCTCCTCAGCCGCTCCTCATAAGACTTGTGCTCCAGACCCCTCACCAGCTTTGTTGCCATTCTCTGGACATGGTTGAGCACCTCAATGTCCTTCTTGTAGTGAGGGGCCCAAAGCTGAATGCAGTTTTGGTTGTGGTTCAGGTTTGGTTGTGGTTGTGTACCTGAGGTGCAGCCTCACCAGAGCTGAGTACAAGGGTACAATCACTTCTCTAGTCCTGCTGGCCACACTGTTTCTGATATGTGCCAGGATGCTGTTGGCCTTCCTGGCCACCTGAGCACACTGCTGGCTCATATTCAGCCGACTATCAACCAAAGACCAACCCAGGTCTTCCTCTGCCAGGCAGCTTTACAGCCACTTATCTCCCACCCTGTAGCACTGCTTGGGGTTGTTGTGCCCCAAGTGCAGGACCCGGCACTTGGCCTTGTTGAACAACATTTCTTCACCATCGTGTGCAAAGATTTACGTGTCGTCACCTTTGGGTGCTCAGAGATGTCTGGACATTGTTCTGGGCACAATCACAGGACAACACACACAGCAGACGAGACCTGTGGTGGTTTTTCGTTATTACCTATAAACACATTGCTCGTGCTGGAAAAGGAACTATAGAGGAAAAGTCCCTGCCCTGAAGACGTTTAGTGTTAGAATAAGGACAGGAATGCTAGAAAAGCTGGTATGTTTGTTCAGCTGTAAGACTTACTGCAACAGGATGAAATGTATGGCTTTTGATGCTCTCTGTTTTCCTTTGGGTTATATCCTATCCTCTGTTGGTGGACTGTCTGCATTGTATGGATAAAACGGCACAGGAGATCATGGCAGTGGCAGAAGTGCCTATTAAATTCCAGAACTTCAGTACAGTCTAAGGTGGGTTTGTATGCTAGAAAAAGAGAAAGCAGTCAAAGAGGTTTTTCCCAGAGAAAGCAGTCAAAGAGGTTTCTGGAGAGCGTGGAAGATAGCTTCCTGACGCAGCTGGTTAGAGAGCCTACCAGGGGAGGTGCCCCGCTAGACCTTCTGTTCACAAACAGTGACAGACTGGTGGGAGATGTGGTGGTCGAGAGCTGTCTTGGGCAGAGTGACCACGAAATGGTTCAGTTCTCTATTCTTGGTGAAGTCAGGAAGGGGACCAGTAAAACCGCTGTCTTGGACTTCCGGAGGGCTGACTTTGAGCTGCTCAGGACACTGGTTGGCAGAGTCCCTTGGGAGGCGGTTCTGAAGGGCAGAGGAGTCCAGGAAGGCTGGGCACTCTTCAAGAAGGAAATCTTAATGGCTCAGGAGCGGTCTGTCCCCACGTGCCCAAAGACGAGCCGGCGTGGAACTAGACCGGCCTGGCTGAACAGAGAGTTGTGGCTCGAGCTTAGGAGAAAAAGGAGGGTTTATAATCTTTGGAAAAGAGGGCGGGCTACTCAAGAGGACTATAAGGATGTTGCGAGGCTGTGCAGGGATAAAATTAGAAAGGCCAAAGCTCATCTGGAGCTCAATCTGGCTACTGCCGTTAAAGATAACAAAAAAAGTTTTTACAAATACATCAACACAAAAAGGAGGACTAAGGAGAATCTCCATCCTTTACTGGATGCGGGGGGGGAACTTAGTGACAAAAGATGAGGAAAAGGCTGAGGTACTCAATGCCTTCTTTGCCTCAGTCTTTAGCGGCAAGACCAGTTGTTCTCTGGATACCCGGTACCCTGAGCTGGTGGAAGGGGATGGGGAGCAGGATGTGGCCCTCACTATCCATGAGGAAATGGTTGGCGACCTGCTACAGCACTTGGATGTACGCAAGTCGATGGGGCCGGATGGGATCCACCTGAGGGTACTGAGCGAACTGGCGGAGGAGCTGGCCAAGCTGCTTTCCATCATTTATCGGCAGTCCTGGCTATCAGGGGAGATCCCAGTCGACTGGCAGCTAGCAAACATGACACCCATCTACAAGAAGGGCCGGAGGGTGGACCCGGCAAACTATAGGCCTGTCAGTCTGACTTCGGTGCCGGGGAGGCTCATGGAGCAGATTATCTTGAGTGTTTTCACTTGGCACTTGCAGGGCAACCAGACGATCAGGCCCAGTCAGCATGGGTTTATGAAAGGCAGGTCCTGCTTGATGAATCTGATCCCCTTCTGTGACAAAGTGACGCACTTAGTGGATGAGGGAAAGGCTGTGGATGTGATCTACCTTGACTTCAGTAAGGCTTTTGACACCATTTCCCACAACATTCTCCTCAAGAAACTGGCTGCTCGTGGCTTGGACTGGCGTACGCTTCGTTGGGTTAAAAACTGGCTGGATGGCCAGGCCCAAAGAGTTGTGGTGAATGGAGTCAAATCCAGTTGGAGGTCGGTTACTAGTGGAGTCCCCCAGGGCTCAGTGCTGGGGCCGGTCCTCTTTAATATCTTTATCGATGACCTGGACGAGGGGATCGAGTGCACCCTCAGTAAGTTTGCAGATGACACCAAGTTAGGTGTGTGTGTCGGTCTGCTCGAGGGTAGGAAGGCTCTGCAGGAGGATCTGGATAGGCTGGAGCGATGGGCTGAGGTCAACTGTATGAAGTTCAACAAGGCCAAGTGCCGGGTCCTGCACCTGGAGCGCAACAACCCCAAGCAGCGCTACAGGCTGGGAGATGAGTGGTTGGAAAGCTGCCTGGCAGAGAAGGACCTGGGAATACTGCTTGATAGGCAGCTGAATATGAGCCAGCAGTGTGCTCAGGTGGCCAAGAAGGCCAACAGCATCCTGGCTTGTATAAGAAGCAGCGTGGCCAGCAGGTCTAGGGAAGTGATTGTCCCCCTGTACTCGGCTCTGGTGAGGCCGCACCTCGAGTACTGTGTTCAGTTTTGGGCCCCTCGCTACAATAAGGACGTGGAGGTGCTCGAGAGAGTCCAGAGAAGGGCAACGAACCTGGTGAGGAGTCTGGAGAACAAGTCTTACAAGGAGCGGCTGAGGGAGCTGGGGTTGTTTAGCCTGGAGAAGAGGAGGCTCAGGGGAGACCTCATCGCTCTCTATGGGTACCTTAAAGGAGGCTGTAGCGAGGTGGGGGTTGGTCTATTCTCCCACGTGCCTGGTGGCAGGACGAGGGGGAATGGGCTAAAGTTGTGCCAGGGGAGGTTTAGGTTGGATATTAGGCAGAACTTCTTTACCGAAAGGGTTGTTAGGCATTGGAATGGGCTGCCAAGGGAAGTGGTTGAGTCACCATCCCTGGAGGTATTCAGAAGATGTTTAGATGTAGAGCTTAGTGATATGATTTAGTGGAGGACTTGTTAGTGTTAGGTCATAGGTTGGACTAGGTGACCTTGGAGGTCTCTTCCAACCTAAATGATTCTGTGATTCTGTGAAAAAAAGTTGTATTGAATGAAATATTCAAACGTTGGAGTATTTTAATGAGTGGAGTTTTCCTGAGATGCCAGCTCATTTTCGTGCTTACAGACGTACAGCACTGTCCATCACTACTTGGGGTTATGCGTATCTGAGCAGTAGAGTGTGAGCTGTGGGATTGACATGCCTTTGCATCAGGGCTGGAGAGGTCATAGAAATTAAGTGTTGGAAGATCATGCTGGGTTTCCACCTTTACCAGAACCAGTAAACCCTTTTAGTGGAGCCTTGATACTTGGGTGTAGAGGTTGGCAATGACTCCTGTGTCTATGTAGGTGACACAGATTTCTTGTCTCTTGGTTTGCATATGTGGAGATACACTGCCAGGCTTGGGCTCCATCCCATCTAAGCATCCTTGGCATTTTACAAAAGCAGAAGTCAAGGTGTGGTATCTTTACAAGCCTGTGGTCTAATTTATCAGGGTGGGCTGGTGGATGGGAAATGAGAAGACAGAAAATGAGATTCCTCACTGTCCTTTTGTGTCTTCCCACCCCTGTCAAGGCCAGCAGGAAGGCTGTTCAGCAGAGCTAGCTGGTGCTCCCTTCCTGGTGCTGTTTTCTCCAGCATTCATCATTGTTTTTACCAGGAACTTCTTCAATTATTAAGGGTTGACTTCATGGACTTGGCAGATGTTTTCTGACCTATCTATAGTGTCTGGCAGAAGTCGTATTTTCTGTAGCTGGGATGAACTCTGGGTTTTTAGTTCCACAGTGTATGTAGCACTGTTGCAATTTGTCTTTTCCAGACAGCTTTTAATATACCTATGAGTGTGACTGATGTGCAGCCACACAAAAAAATATTTTTTTAGCGTTCAAAAAAAATCTACCCTTAATTCCCACATTTTTGATCAAATACTCTCATTTCTAGTGGCATTTTTACCTTCTTTTATAACTTTCATTACATTACTCTTGCTATTGTGTAGTTATATTTCAAAAGAAATTTTGAATTTTTTATCTGCTTTTGGCAGGTTCAGTATGTATGTGCTATATAACCCAAGCGCAGCACCAGGAATGCTGAGCAATAGCGGGGGTACTGGAGGTACCTGCTGACAGAGCAAGCAAGACAGCGCTTGGCCCATCGCTGCTGAGTTCAGGAAGACCACCTTCAGAATCAAATGCAAGAGGCTTTGTGAAGAGTGATTTCTTTTTCTCTCTCCTGTCTGAACCAAAATGCAATTAAAAAAAATCACTTTTCCTCAAGCAGAATCACTTCTATCCTTGCAAAACAAAAAATAAAAACTTGTTTCTGCCTCACAAGTTGCATAACCTTGCTTTTGCTTGTGGAAACGTTGTGGAAACGTTACAGCGGTTTATTTTTCTAATAACAAAACATCCTTGAGGAATATAAAAAATACATTCTTCTCTCCCCTAGCTGTAACAGTTCTGTGAATTAGACAGAAATTTGCTCAGACTTTCCGCTCCCACACTCTGCTTTTGTCTGTTGATTGCTCTCTTCCTCCCTTCCCCTCAAAAAAGGGGAAGACTTGGCAGAAAGCATGAGCCAGCTTCTCTGAAGACAGTGTGATAGCTCTGGAGTGAAGGCTGAAAGGGGAGCAAGTAACGCTCGCCAGATAGTGTCCTCTCCTCGGTGGTCAGAGGGTATTGCTCACTCTCTCGGGATGCAGCCTTGCAGTCTGCAGCGGTGTATTTATTGTCTGCACGTGCTCCGAAAGCAGGCATAGACATCTTCCCATTCTGTGTCCTGTCTCTTACCTAGGTTGAAGGTTGTTTTTTTTTGGTGCCTGACATCACAACGGTCAAGTGAGTTCCAGTTTTGAGGAATGTGGTGTGGTGTACTGTCATTCACCTTTACTTTTTTCTTTGGTGGTTTGCAAATTAGTGTTGTCCTCTGATTTGGGGGTCCTGTTTCGGTGGCTTGGAGTCTGCAGTGCTGAAACTCCCCAAGAAACAGGTTGAAGTGATGTTTTCTCATGCAGTAACAGCGCAGGCCATCAGGTCTCTTGCTTTGAGAGCAGTGGTTCTCAAGTGATGTACTGTTGCCTTGGAGAGCTGCTGTGTCTCTCCAGCTGGGTGGTACAAGAAAGGAAGGCTTCAACACCAAAGCTAACATATTAGAATACAGCGAAGGTGGGGTTAAAAATTCAGGAGAGAAAAACATGATTTTTTCTTCTAGATTTGTGTGCTGGGATGGGATTAGGTTATCTTTTCCTACAGTCAGGAAGAAGAAATGTTCTTTTTGTGGGAACAAGACCTGAAGTTGTCAAGCCTGGTCCCAAGAGCTGAGATGATGGGATCCTGACACTGGCAAAGCTCCACGTGTGCCACCTGTTTTTTGAAATAAATGTCGTTTTAAAGTAGGCCATCTGTCCCACCGGCATATACTCTTTGCCCAGGGGAATACCGGAAGCAACTGGTGGGCTTGGAAGAGTTCTTTGGTGAGCCTGTCGTCTTGGTCTGTTAGAAATATTGTGAATGATTTTCCTTTTCACCCCTGGTTTCCATGGGCTTGGCACAAATGCACTAAGTACAGGCTGTTATGGTGCTTATCTGAAAATGGCTACACCCAGCTTGCTCACCAGTAATTGTCTGCATCTATTTCTGGCAGCCAGAGTGTGTGTCTGGAGCCAAGTTCAGATTCA
Organism: Cygnus atratus; assembly: GCF_013377495.2. Classification (NCBI taxonomy): domain Eukaryota; kingdom Metazoa; phylum Chordata; class Aves; order Anseriformes; family Anatidae; genus Cygnus; species Cygnus atratus. The sequence goes on from NC_066364.1 coordinate 120,232,250, forward strand.
GGTGAAACTGGGTCAGCAGAGATGCGTGCACATCTCTCCTATTTACAAGCCTCACATCATACATTTCAGTTAGGACGGGCCTTGTTGGACGTAGGGGAGAACTCAACTTTGCTTTGACCACGTGTTCTCATTGGCCTATGTCAGAGAAGTTGGCCTATGGGTTATAAAATGCTACAAGGGATACGTGAAGGTAATTTGCAGGTGGTAGAAAGTGTTCTGCTGCTTGGTTACTCACGCTGTTGGTTTTTCGGAGGGTATCTTCCAACCATCTGGTCCTTGGTGCAGGAAGGAATGGTTTCTCAGGTGCCAGACATTTTCTGCAAGCTTCTGAATACCATCCTTCTCTTCTCTCGGTGCAGTTAGATTTATTTCACAGTGAGCTAGAATGGGAATTTATTTTCCTTACTGGGAAAGCATTTAATCTTCTGATATCAGTGTGTCACCAAATGGGTGGCATCGGGAGGAACTTGCAGAGACTGATGGACCCCTGAACCTAGCAGGAAAGAGTGATGCCAATAAATATTTTTTACAGGGAGGAACCGTTCACCATTGCAATAGCTGGCCAGGAGAGTGGAAAATACAGCATCTCTTTCTTTCTCTTTTCTGAAGGAAAGAGAAGAAGGCTGTCTTGCTCAGTAGTACTCCTCTGTCATGTGGAGGACACCAGCCATGAGGCAGCGGTTGGCAAGTTGTGTGCAGGAGCCTCGGGAAGCCTTATGTTCTCATGGGCTCGTGCCAGGCTGCGCAGAGTACTGGGCTGCTTACTGGAGAGGTGTCCTCCTGCGCTCGGCGGCCATCGCAGCAGTGGGAGCGCTTGGAGCACACCGAGGGTGCTGGCAGTGCCACCCGCGCCTGGCTCGGCCATGTACACGTGCACACAGCATCAGAGCAATTATCCTCAGGCTGAGATTTGGCAGTGAGAAGCTTTTAGCTCTGGAGTTACTTTGTGACTTGGTTTTGCTGCTTTATTTATAAACATGTTCAGCTGCTCTGAAACTGAATTCGAGTGAAGCGAGTATTTGAATCGACCTCTGTTCCAGCTGTGCTGTGCACTTGCTGCGGGTAGCTTTGTAGGTTGTATTTTGCAGGGCCTCGGTCTGGGGAATTGCAGGATCTTTTTGCAGTAAGAGATGGTCAGAAGCACTCTTTGAGATTTTCCTGTTGTGTAAGTTTATGACAGCCAAAGTGTTGCTGAGTTATATTGGCATGTAGGTGAGCAGATTCCTTGGAAAATCCTCTTTTTCAGTGGCTGAGCTGATGATCTGTTTCAGAGTAATGCAACAACCATATTCATATTCATTTGCCAGTAGGCATTTAACTCTCCCACAGATTTGAGGGGCAAAAATGGGTAAACATTTCCATGTTTCTATAAACAGACACGCTTGTCCAAATGGAGCAACACTGAGGAGGATTGAGTCACATGGACAAAGCCAAAGGATAGCTAGGGTTTAATTGACAGAAGAATTAAACCACAGTGTTTAGAGGCATCCATCACTGTCTCCGCTAGCCATTAGGAGGGAAGTCATTTGCTTCCTTGGCTGCACAGCTGAGCTGCAGTTTCTTGAACACAAATAAATCTATTTTTTAGAGGAATAGCTCCCTGCCTTGGCAGCCAGCCCCACCTGCAAAATCTGTGCACGTCCTTGCCCCCACCCCTCACTTCCCTAGCCCTTCTTCACCTTCCCTGACAGCTCAGTGCTTAATTTTGCACATGCAGATGAGCTGATACAAGAAGGCAGCAGATCCAAACTTTCTGCTTTAAATGTGGCAAAATCTAGGAAAGTGTGGTGGATAAGGCTCAGCTTCTTACACTGAATAAAGTACCTGCCCTTGCATGGAGAGTTGATTCTAGCCTGAATACCAGAGGACGTGCAATACTTTAGAGCCAAAAGTATGTGTGGGGAGATTTTGAGAAAGAAGGCCTTTCAAGGAAAACCTTTAAATTCAGTTATACTTGGAGAGAAATATTTTGGCTGTGGTTTGTCTTTGTTCTTTGGATTACAAAAATCATCTCCAGCCCAACACAGCATGTAAATTTAAGTTCATAAAGCATGTATGAATTGCTCACTTGCAGGCAGGAACTGTTGTGTACTTAGAGCTCTGTATAGTACCTGGACCATGTGTTGAAGAAGAAGCTCAGAACAGTTGCTTTTTGCTGAGTACTTTAAAAACACTGAACTGATCCTCAAAGTCATGCAGTTCCCTGGAAAATAGGGACCTCTCTGAGCACACAGGAAGCAAATAGCTTTCTTTACGCTGAAATTTTGCCAGTGTCCCCATGTGATTGTGTGTGTGACTCAGGAGCTGAAGCTTTAGGGAGAGAAATAATACAAGATCTGTGATTAAAATCAAGAGGTGTCAGTGGTATTTCCCTGTTTGTCCTCAGTGTGCTCTCTTGCATTGATGAAACAAAGGAATTAGAAAAGGGAGCAGAGCTGAGTGACGAAACAGCAAAGCAAAAACCAAATCCCGAAACCAGCAGCCTGTAGGCAGAGGAAGAGTAATGAACTCCTGTGAGCACATAGTGCCCTTGTCAGAAAGCTGTTTATTTTTACAGAGTACATTGTTGCATATGTATCAAATGGTTGTAATTAAACCACTACTTTTTCTATTAGAAACAAATCTCATTAGACCCATTGGCTCCTGGCTTGTGTGTGTTCAGCCTCCAGCCTTCTGCATCACAACGTGGCCAGAATGTGCAGTGGTAATCTGCAAATTCTCACCTACTGGGACTCATTTGCTTAATTGGTGATACTTGTGATTAGCATGTTCCCATTGTAATTTTTGTTTCCAGTGGAAATTACTATATTGTCATATGCTAGCTATGCAATAAGGGCCTTGCAGAGTGTTTATGGAAGGGTTGTATGACATGCTGAGTGTCAGAGCAAAGAATGCTAAAGGATAATTGGCTGTTGCTACCCCAGAAGAATGTTAATAGTCTCAAGAATTGATGACTAGAAGAAAGAAGAGAATTCTCCTGTTGGGAACAAGGTGCAGATCTCAACCTGCAAACCTGTGGCTATCAAAGACACAGGCAGGACATAATCTGGGAGCCAGTCAGAAATTCAACACCATTTGCATGGTAACTCTTCCCTGTATCACACTTACTAAATCCATGTGTCTGCTTTAGGCTGCTGATTAGCTGTAGGCAAAACCTGAAACCAGGAGTGCTAGGTGAGGAATTGGCAGCCAGGGAACGTGGCGATCCTAGTGGTGAGGAGCACACAGCTGCAGTACCCTCACGAGGGCTGCAGCCCTGGTCACTTGGGACAGAGCAGTTTCTGCTGCTCCCACCCCTTGCTCCCCATTTTTATTCCTGTCCCCCTGGTGACATGGAAGCATCCACAGCCAGGTGGATTTGCCAAAATCCACATCTTAATTTTCTGTATTTCAGAATGTTTGGCTAACAATAGGCTGTACAGTTACTTAGCTTTTGAAGGACTGTGCAAGGAGTTAATTCTTAGCTGAGTTTATATATTACCTAGGGGCCATGTAAGATAGGGCTACAACTTTTTAAATCTTTTTAGTCTTCATTTGGACTGTAATAAAGCAACCCACCTGCAACCTACTAGTCATCATTTAAACTTGTTCTGTAGGGATTGTTAATCGGGCAGCCTTCGGCTGCTGTTAAATATTGTCTAGATGTTAAATACTAGCCCTGAAGCTACCAGTCATGGTGAGAAAGCTTCCCCTCATGTTCTTTTACTAAAGATGCTCTCAGCCTGTGACTCAAGCGTGACCAGTGCAGGGCAGACATTGAGCTGCATTGCTGCTGTGAGGAAAAGCCGAGCGATCACAAGGGAGGCTTCCTGCATGCCCACGTAACCTGGGGGGCTGGTGGAGGGGAGGAGGAGGTGTGTTGATAAACATGTGCAGGGGCTGCTGTGTGGGAGAGCGAAGGCAGGAAGGTGCTGAGCTGGCAGGCTGGTTTCTCCGCTAAAAATGTGGAGCCTTGGTGGCCTGTGCCTGCAGGAGCAGCTTCTTCCCTTGCTTGTCAGGGACCAAGAAAGCCCTTGTGGTCATTCCTCCTCAGGCCTCCAGTGCCTGAGGACCTACACACCGACATGCTCTAGGAGCAGGTATCCTGGTTGCTGTCTGCTCTGAAGTGTGTGAAGTTTCAAACTGGTTTTGCTGTTCATGTAGACTTGCCAAGCAAATAAAAAATAGGCATGACAGAGTGCTTATCCAGTGTAAAGCTGGTATCTTTTATCCCTGTCTTAAGTTCTTGTTTCCTTTTCAAAGATGATGATGAGTCGGGATAAAATGGCTTTTAAGTTATGGGCTCATGGGATTCCAGTCGTACTTGATGGAGTGGGCCACAGTAAAAATAAATGTGCTTTTAGGAAAGGAAACTGTTTTGCAATGGAACTCGGGTATTCTGTGGAAGATCTGATGGACTGTGTTTGCGCACACGACTTCATGAGGGATAAATGCATTTTTTTCCAGTTACATCACCTCTAAAGGAGCTGCCTACGTTATCTCCAGAGAAAAATGCAGGTAGCAAATATCAACATTCTTCAGTACAACGAGGAGGAAAATACTTTCCCAAGTATATCACCAATCAATTATTACAGTTATGTAGTAAGAATGCATGTTTAAAGTGACATCAATGGGGGGTGGGGGGGGGAGGAATGTATCTCTCTTTTATGATTTTTTTTCCCTTCCAAAATGGCTTGAAAATCCCCAGAACTCTTCCCCCCCCTCCTTTTTCCCCGCTTGTTCTTGATATCTAGAGAAATAAGACTTTCTTTCTGTAACTTTTACTGAGCTTGGGTTATTCCTTTTGTGATTGTGCTGCTGCCTTTTCCACTACATTCAGATAGGTTTAAAATGCTGAAGAGGAATTGTTGCTTCCAAATCGTTGAATTTAAAAGGTATGAAGAAACAAAGCAGTACTTCAGACGGATTAATAAATATTACATCTTACCCTTCTGAAGTGGTTTTTAAACTTCTCTGATACCTGAGGCTGCCAGGCTGCATTGCTATGGTGCATTGCTCTGGGAATCTAAGAGTTTTATGTGAAGCCTGAGACCTCAATTTCTAGGGAGGTGAAAAAAATTGAGATACCTGTTTCTCTTGGAAGAAAACAAACTTGGATTTCTGTATACCAAGCATGGAAAGTTGAACTATTGTAGGTTTGCGGGCTGTTAGCTGGAAAGAACCGCTGAGGTCCTCTCAGATATTCCTGGTGAACGCTGGCAGTTGCCTCTCACCCTGCATGCCTGCTGCAGGTGCTCAGGGGAAAGGTGGGACACTGCCTTGCTCCCAGCCCCGCTGCTGTTTTCCCCTCCCTGCTAAGGCATGGATCTGTTGGGAGGTGCTGGTCAGGTCTCCTCCCTGTCTCAGTGGCACGACAGCCCAGCTAATACTGACTGGCGCTGCAGGGCACAGTTGAACTGTGCTGATGTGCACTGTAAGTGCACTATAAGGAATTACTACCAGTTCAAAATCTGTGCAAGTGACTGTGTTCGTGATGCTTTTTTGACCATCTTTCTGATGGAATCAGAGGTTGACACTTAGTTACCAGATGTAAGCTGCTCAGCCTATCATAGCCGCAAGACATTACTCAAATACAAATAACAGCTCACAGCTGTAATAAAAGTAAATGTGTTTCAGATGTAGATGTCCTAGTTTGGCCAGATACCAGGATAGAGTGGTTTGGTTTTTTTACATACCTGAGTTATACTTCTGTCATGGTAAATGCAAATTGTCCACTTAAGCATTTGAAAATATTGCTGCATTTTTGTAAAATGTCATAATTCTCCCCAGCATCCTATTTCTACCACGCTCCTCTTTTGTGAACATATTTCCTGCAGCATTTTATAATGCTGCTGGTTTCTCCCAGAGCGAATGACAGCTGGCTTTTTAAATTATTTTGGAGCTCAGAACAGATGCAAGTTCTCACATGGCTGCAAAAGTCTGCAAGCCATGGCTATTCTATAGCACAAACAGATTTTGGGAGGAGGACTTGTGAGTAATTCAAATTGTTTCCCGTTGTTGACAGTAGATTAAGTTGACAACCTGTAGGCAAACTCTGGACAGATACAGATGTAAGTCTGAGAGGCTCTGTTGGTTGACATCAACTGATGGTTTAGCCCTTAACGACACATTATTTTCAACATTCATTTGAGCAGGTAGGACAGATACCTGTCCCTTGCCCAAAAGTGGGAGCAAGGAGGATTTTCTGTAGGACTGCACCAGATATTCCTGACCAACAGGTTATTCTTGCTCTATATAGCAGGGAGGAATACGGCAGCAGCATCTGCAGCTTTGGCAGGTGATAACGCCAGCATGGTGGGGTTGTGCATAACCAGACTGTCCTCCTGTTCTTGCTCTGTCATTAACTGAACCCAAAGCACTGAGTGGCACGCAACTGCAGTTCACTACTCCTTTGGCATCTCACAGACGATGAGCTCCTGGTTGGGTTTCTGTGGCCTGCTCGCCCCGTGTGCCTTCCAGCAGCTCCCCCAGCTTGTGGTCCCCGTGACATTAAGAGACAAAGTGCAGCTTATGGAAATCCGTATGCTGGCTTTCACTTTGTTTCACACTTGTCAAAGCAAAAGAATACATGTAGTTTTGCAGTACCATAAAAAGCATTACTTATATTAAGGCAGAGGTAGAAAATGCCACTTTTAGATTGTAGGCTTAAGCAATAAGGTCATCATTTTTACTAATTCACTAATTTTATTGAAGCCATATTGGTATGGCCATTAGTGAACCCATAACAGATTGGTGATTTTAAAGAAGAAATAAAAAAAAAAAAATCTAAGCTACTCTAATTTTTTGGTTGTTAATTTTTTTTGACTTGTGATATCAAGGAGTTAGGGAATGCAGTCACTTGTCTTAGTGTTTGTTGAATCCAGGTCTTGTAAAATCCACTGTTCTCTCTGACTCTGTATTTGCTCTTCTCATTAAAAATATTACACGCGGTTACGTATCTTGAATTATAATGTTCAAATTTGGCTTTCTTTGCAGATTAGAATGGTATGTCAAAGGCTTAAACTCCTCAAATTCTGGATTAGACAGATTATGCAGGGTTAGCAATTCCAGGTTCAGCAAGATCTACAAAAGAGCCTGATCGGAAATTTCTGATTTCAGTGCCTTGTTTTTATTCGAATAAAGTTTCTGATCAAAGCACATGGAGAACAGTATCTTTCCTAACCCAAATAATGACTAAACTTCCTTTGCTCAAACTTTAGAGGAGAAAAATTCACAATGAATAGGGGTGAAGGAGGGCTATGCAAAATACCAGCTCTGAAGAAGTGTGTTTCATAGAAGTAATTGAAAAGGGCGGCTTGACACGGAGTTTGAAATCCAGTCGTAGCTACAGCAAGTTCTGTTGCTCATGTGGTTTTGTGTGAGCTTATGTACAAGTGCTGTTTTAAAGGATAACTTTAGAGGGCATGCACTGAAATGTAAAATGTTTCAAAGGATTCTTAGTTTTTGTGAGTTTCTGCATAGATCAGAGAATTACTCCATTTGAGTTGGGGAGGGGATGGGAGGCATTGCCTTTTATTTTTACTTTTAAGTCTTGGTGGTCTTTGATGGTAGGCTGATTTTTTTTGTCCATATAGTCTGTCTCTTGGGCTGAGCTCTTGAGTTGACATCTGCAGTGGCTCTTGCCTGTGTGTGTAGCATGCCTGTGTTATCCCTGCATGTATGCAGCTTTCCATCTTGCTTACAGGCTGAGAAGCTGCATGTTAACTCAAAGCAACGTTTTAGCAGAGCCTGAGGTTTGAGGCTTTTTGACCTGGCCCCAAGCTGGTCCAAGCTTCAAGTGTCCACTAATATTTAACCTATGGCAAATTATAGTTGAGTGCTTATGGAAAGAGGTGTGAGAGCCACGTGAGCACCAAATGAACCCATTGCCTGCAGTACATGCTGGAGGAATTCAGAGTAGTGGGCCCAGTACCAGGCACCTCTGCTGCTGGACAAGCTGATGGCCTCGCTGTTGCTGCAGTGAATGCAGCAAATTGTACTTGTGCCGTGACCCTGGGCCTCACTGCAGAGGGGTGCCGTGGGCTGGCAGCGAGAGGCAGCGTGAGAGAGCAAACCTGCGGGGAGGGGTGCGCCTCAGCAGGGGGCATTAAGCTTAAGCCAAAGCAACAGAAAACTTCTTAAATCTTAGTTCTGTCCCCCCGAGGAGAGATCACTGGTAACAGAGACAGAATTTGGAATGATTAGACTGGTGCAGGGCAGTAGGTAAAGTGTGAGAGCTACCCAACATGAGAGAGGGCTCAGCGCGTGCTTCTGGCTCTCTTAAGCAAGGTCTGTGCGAAGCACCGTGTAAACATCGGTGGGGCAATGCTCCAAGTTGATCGTGCCAAATTAAAGGATCTATAGGTGCAAAGTGCGGTCGTGTGGTTGCTCAGGTTTGTTGCCAGCATGATGCCAATCCCCCTAAAATCCCCAGAGACCCTGCGGAGGTGTGCTTGGGGAGGGCATCCTGCAGGCCCCAGGCATCCAGTCCTGGTGCAGGGAGCGTGTTACCCTGGCATGGGGCCCAGCGTGGTGTCTGTCAGCATCATTCCAGGTAGGCTTTAAAAAAGGTTGACGCCGCTTAATAAAGGACTTGTTCGCGCTACGCAGCCTTTTGTTTAAAATACAGCTGCAACCATCGTGTTGTGTGGGTTGGGTTGTAATTTGCAAAATGTCACTGCTGACAAGAGAGCAGGTCGGTTAAAATGGAGGCAGTTGAAAGGTCTGGGGCTGAGGCACGGGCGCCTCATCACAGCCTGCTGAGAGGCCGCGGGTGCCCTAGCCTTCTCCGTGCTGATGCTTCTCAGACCAGCATGGGGCTAGTGGGAGCATATGCATCTGTTACAGCCTAAATTGCTTCCTCACATCTCGAAAGTAATGTAGATCACTTCTGCTCTTCCCCTGCCAAAATTGTCCTTCTGTAGTTGCCAGCACACCAGCGAAGCAGGTGTAACATGGGAAAGAAGAGGATGTGGGACTGCCAGCCTGGTGGGCTGACATCCCACTGTTAGGGCCAGCTCTGCCAGCAGAGGACAGGGCCATCTCCTGCTCGGAGAACAGCCTTCATGGGGGTTAAGGCCAGGTGAGGAGGAGCAGCAGGGTGCCCCAAGTCTTCCTGGAGGCCAGGCAGCAGTCACAGCAGCTGTCCTGCTGGGGCTGAGGTGGCAGATGCGGCAGCAGGGCATGGCTCGCAGCCACGGCTCGCAGAGGTGTTGCCCAGTCCTTCTGCCACCCAGCTGTGATGTACTTCAGAATCTGCTCTGTGTGATGTGACTGCACTACCCCATGTAAAAGGGTCTGACCTGGAGGTGGAACAGTAATAGAGCTGTTGTTCCCTTGTTCTGAAAGATCTCGTGGCCTTTAGTGCTTTAGTACTATCCCAAAGAGAAGAAAGGAGGCCAGGCATGGAAATTTTGACTAGTCTGAGCCCTAACTAAACATTTGCTTTAAGTTATTTTTATTTAGTGAAACACTGAAGTGTGAAGCTTCCAAATGAAAGGGTTTTGTTCGTACTTCTGCTAAGACCCTTTCTACAAGCTTACACCTATAGAGAGGAGCCTTCAGCAATACAAATACAATTTTCTCCTCTTTTAAAGTCCCTTTGTGCTGCTAGAAGGGTGCAGAGAGTAAGGCTGATAATGAAGAAAATCAGAGCAAATAGTTATATGCACATGCTTTAAATTTCAGTGTGTTCTGGAATTTTACAAATTACACATGAACGTGTAAACGAGGGCCTCAAGATGTAATTTAAATTTCACTGCCTTCAGGGGTGAAAGCTGATGTAACTCCAAGCTCCATCCCAGAAGAAGTCTTATTAGAGTTTCTGTTTTAAATTTGTTATTTTTGAGCTATTACTGTAAAAGAAGAAAAATAACATCTGGCCACATATCACAAACTGGATTTCTGTTGCTTGTTTTGCAATTCTTGCTAGTAGTATTTAAAAATCAAAGGTCCAGATTTTCCACTGATGTAAATTATTACTAGTTCCATTGATTTCATTTTGTTTACACTAGTTTTAAACAACTGAGGATGTAGTACAACATCCAAAGTCAAGATTTAATACGATCAGGATGGAGTCTTTATCATGTGTCATTTGCATTTTAAACAGTGCTTAATTGTATAGTTTTTATACACACATGCGTGCATTAACTCACTTATGCATGCTCAGAATAATGGTTTTATGTATTAATGTTGCAGCAGTTTAATTTAGTGCACAGCAGTGGGTAAAATGAAAGTATTTAATTGAAATGGATTTTTTTTTCATGGACTGCGTAAAGAATTTTCCAGATACTGGTTACCCATATGTGCAAACTCTTTGTTACTTCCTCGCTGTCCCTGTTAGGAAGAGGAGAAAAGAGCTCTTTTCCTTTCCTCCACTCTGATAGCTCAGACAGCTATAGTGGGCAGCTCCCTTGGTGGTTAGCAGTCATACTGGGTTAAGGAACAGATCTCCAGTTTAGGTTTTTCAGAGAGGTTCGCAGTCATGATCAGATCAAAGTCTTTCATGCCAGGTGTTATAAAACCACACAGTAAGAGGAATTTTCTGAGCAGTTCTGACAGTCTGAGTCAGTGAGGCTTAAGGTAACCTCTAACACAAATGATCCCCTGGGTCTCTTGAGAAGCCAGGGAGAGAAGCACTGTTCTGTTTCTTAAGTCAGTGCTTTAGCCCTTTAGCTGTTCTGCTGCAAAACCTCATCCACAGAAGAGATGATAGCTGTTATCCTTGCTAAGTCTGTTTGCAGCAGCCTTCCTCTTCTGCTGCCAAAATCTTGTGTGTGATGAATAGGAGCCATGTGCTAAAGCTTGGGTAGCCCAGCACTTCTCGTCTGCTTGAAGAGTTAGCATTACAAATATAGAACTGTCTGTAAAGGCTAAGCATACTCTAAACAAAAATAATAATAAAGGATGACAGCTGCTTTGTCCTTTCAAACCAGGTAAATGCCTATGCAGTCCCATATTCATCTGCTTTGTTGTGGGTTTTGTTGCAATTTGCAGCATGGAAAAGCCTCTGCATTTCATGTTTGCTCATGCAAAGTTAATGGTTGGTTTTTGTATTTGTTTTCATTTCCACCCCAAATTTCAGGGGTTTAGGATATTGCCATTTATGCTACAATGTTGGGATAGTGATAAATATCCTTCAAAGGACAAAAAGTGCTGGTGCTTCTGTAAAAACAGTAGTGTTTCTGGGGAGCCATCACCATGCAGAGGGTTGCACCAGATGTCCGGCTGCCTCTCTGTCAGGTTGAATCATAGAATCATAGAATATCCCAAGTTGGAAGGGACCCATAAGGATCATCAAGTCCAACTCCTGGCACCACACAGGTCTACCCAAAATTTTAGACCATGTGACTAAGTGCACAGTCCAAACGCTTCCTAAATTCCAACAGGCTTGGTGCAGCAACTACTTCCCTGGGGAGCCTGTTCCAGTGTGCGACCACCCTCTCAGTGAAGAACCTCTTCCTGATGTCTAGCCTAAACCTTCCCTGCCTCAGCTTGACAACCACTGTCACAGGTCCTATCACTGGTGATTAAGGAGAATAGGTTGGCGCCTTCCCCTCCACTCCCTCTCATGAGGAAGCCATAGACCGTGATGAGGTCTCCCCTCAGCCTCCTCAGCCACTCCTCACACGTCTTCCCCTCTAGGCCCTTCACCATCTTTGTCGCCCTCCTCTGGACACTCTCCAACAGTTTAATGTCCTTTTTGTCCTGTGGTGCCGAGAACTGCACATAGTACTCGAGGTGAGGCCGCACCAGCGCAGAGTAGAGCGGGACAATCCCTTCCCTTGACTGACTAGCGATGCTGTGCTTGATGCACCCCAGGATATGGTTGGCCTTCCTGGCTGCCAGGGCACACTGCTGGCTCATATTCAACTTGCTGTCAACCACAACCCCCAGATCCCTCTCTGCGGGGCTGCTCTCCAGCGTCTCGTCGTCCAGTCTGTATGTATAGCCAGGGTTGCCCCGTCCCAGGTGCAGGACCCGGCACTTGCTCTTGTTAAACTTCATGCAGTTGGTGATTGCCCAGCTCTCCAGTCTGTCTAGATCTCTCTGCAAGGCCTTTCCACCCTCATCCGAGTCTACAACTCCTCCAAGTTTGGTGTCAGCAAATTTGCTCAAAACACCTTCTAGTCCTACATCCAAATCGTCTATAAAAACATTGAAGAGGACTGGCCCTAAAATGGAGCCTTGAGGGACCCCACTAGTGACCATCCGCCAGCCTGATGTGGCCCCATTTACCACAACCCTTTGAGCCCTGCCCATCAGCCAATTGCTCACCCATCGTATGATGTTTTTGTTTAGCTGTATGCTGGACATTTTGTCCAGTAGGATCCTATGGGAAACTACATCAAAAGCTTTGCTGAAGTCCAGAAAGATCACATCAGCTGGTTTCCCTTGATCGACTAGACGGGTGATCTTATCATAAAAGGAAATCAAATTTGTTAGGCAGGACCTACCCCTCGTGAACTCATGTTGGCTGGGACCAATGACTGCATTGTCCCCCAGGTGCGCTTCAGTAACTTCAAGGATAATCCTCTCCATAATTTTACAAGGCACTGATGTGAGACTGACAGGCCTGTAATTGCTAGGGTCTTCTTTCTTGCCCTTCTTGAAAATTGGAACAACATTTGCCAGCTTCCAGTCTACTGGGACCTCTCCAGATTCCCAAGATCGTTGAAAAATAATTGAGAGAGGTCCCGCGATGACATCAGCCAGCTCTTTAAGCACCCTGGGATGAATTCCATCCAGACCCATGGACTTGTATGGATCCAGGTGGAGCAGCAAATCCCGCACACGTTCAGGGTCGGTTGGGAGTTTATCATTTCCACTGTCATGGTCCTCCAGCTCAGGGCACCCTGGGTCCCAAAGCCCATCATCGGTATTGAAGACAGAGGCAAAGAAGGCATTAAATGTCTCTGCTTTGCCTATGTCCTTGTCTGTGAGGTGACCTTCCCCATCAAGTAGCGGACCTATGTTTTCTTTGGTCCTCCTTTTTCTGTGCACATATCTAAAAAAACCCTTTTTATAGTCTCCCACAGACTTGGCCAGCTTCAACTCTAGTTGGGCTTTGGCCACACTAATTTTCTCCCTACAAACGCAACAGTGTCCCTGTATTCCTTCCACGTCACCTGACCCTCCTTCCAGCAGTCGTACATTTTCTTTTTTCGCCTAAGTTCCAGTAGAAGATCCCTGGGCAGCCAGGCCGGCCCTCTGCCCCGCCTGCTTGACTTCCGATATTTTGGAATTGCCTGATCCTGTGCTTTTAGGAGGCAGTGCTTAAAGACTGACCAGCACTGATGGACACCAATGCCTTCAAAAGCAGTTTCCCAGGGGACCTTGCTGACTAGTTCCCTGAGCAGCCTGAAGTCTGCTTTCCCCATATCCAGGGCTGAAGTTTTGGTGGCAGTTTTCCTTCTGTTGCTATAAATTTTAAACTCAACCACTTCATGGTCACTATGACCGAGACGGCCGCCAATTGCCACATCCCCCACAAGACCCTCTCTGTTCTCCAGCAACAGATCTAGGAGGGCACCTTTCCTAGTTGGCTCCCTTAGCACCTGCACCAAGAAGTTATCATCTAGGTGCTTTATGAACCTCCTGGACTTGCTTGTGTCGGCCACGTGGTGATCCCAGTTGACGTCTAGCAAGTTGAAGTCCCCCATAAGGACAAGGGGAGTTGATCTTGAGGCATCTCTTAGTTCTGCAAAGAATAATTCATCGGCGTTGTTGTCCTGGCCAGGTGGTCTGTAATAGACTCCCACAATGACATCCCCTTTATTTGTTCGTCCCTTAATCCTTACCCAGAGGCTCTCAACTTTGCCATCGCCAACTTGAAGTTCCTCATAGTTCAGCCCCTGCTTCACATACATCGCCACCCACCCACCTCGCCTACCCTGCCTGTCCCTCCTGAAGAGCCTGTAACCATCTATTGCAACACACCAGCTACAGGACTCATCCCACCAGGTTTTGCTTATGCCGATGATGTCGTAGCTGTGGGACTGGGCCAAGACTTCTAGCTCATCCATTTTATTCCTCATACTGCGTGCGTTTGTGTAGAAGCACTTCAAATGCACCTCCCTACACGCAGCACCTTGTGGAGCAGACCAAAGGACCTCAGTAGCACACAGTCCCTCTGATTCTAGCGCACCATCCCTTAGCTCATCACCGTCGTGCCTGTTTTTATCCCTTTCCCCCTTCGACTCTAGTTTAAAGCCCTATCTATCAGCCCTGCCAACTCCTGAGCAAAAGTCCTTATCCATCTCTGAGAGAGGCGCATCCCATCTGGTGCCAGCAGGCCTGGTGTCACGTAGAAAAACCCAAAATTCTGCCGGTTGCACCAGTCCCGAAGCCACGTATTAATGTGATGAGTTTGCTTGTCAACATCGATCCCCCCTATTGGAAGGACAGAGGCAAACACAACCTGTGCCCCTGATCCTTTAAGTAGTCGCCCTAAAGTCCCTTTTGGTCGCTCTCAGACTTCTCGTTGCTACCTCGTCATTACCAGCCTGAAAGACCAGTAGCGGGTAGTAGTCGGTGTGCCGTACCAGGCATGTGACTTTCTTAGCAAAGTCTCTCACCTGAGCCCCAGGGAGGCAACAAACTTCTCTGTGGGTTGGGTCCGGTCGGCATATCGGGCTCTCTGTCCCTTTCAGAAGGGAGTCCCCCATGATGATAACCCTTCTTTCTTTCTTGGCAGAGGATGTAGCAATGCGGGGGATAGGTTGCCTTGCCTTAGGCATCCTCTCCAACTGGGACAGGCTTTCGTTTACATTGTTGTTTTGACTGTCGTGTTCCAGACCCTCATACCTGTTACATAAGGGTAGATGGGAAGGTGAGGTGGGCAGGGACAGGGCTCACCTACCACCCCGAGCAGGAACCTGCCTCCATTCCCCTCCTTGGCCTAGGTCCCCTCCTACTGCCTGGCGGGATGAGGGAACTTTTGTCTTCTGCGTAGAAGAAGACACTTGTGCTGTGGCAGGCTCATGAGTCTGTTTCAGAGAGGGTAGAGTGCACCTCCACCAGTCAGTTTCCCTCTCTGACTCCCTGATGCTCCTGAGCCTGCTCACCTCCTCCCGAAGCTCCGCTACCTGGCTGAGCAGCTCTTCAACCCGGGCACACCTCCCACAGGCTTACCCACCACTGCTGCTGTCGGATACCAACAGAAGACTCGGGCACACCCTGCAAGGCTGAGCCTTCCCCTGCCCTGTGTGCTTCCCCTGGACTGATCGTGTCACCACGTTGGTGGCAGAAGTTGATCGGCCAAGCTGCACTGCAGCTTTCCGTCCCCACTAGCAGTCCTGGTGGCAGAAGTTGTCCACAGGCATAAGGCCAGGTGAGGAATCCACCAACAGCTGTAGAGGTCATTTTCACAGCAGTGGTTGTGCATTTCTGCTGGAGGGGGAAATGCTTTGGAACACCACCTTTCGTCAGTTCTATATGTATATGCATATGTTAAAAGATAAAGAGAGGTTTAAAAAAAATCAGCAGTCATGACCAGTGTACTTGTAACTTAAGGCAATCCAAGTCTGTAGCCTAATGAATACAGAATTAGCGTTAACATGGGCTTCTGGTGATGGACAGGCAGGAGTTGACAGGCTGAATGACCACTTCTAATTAGCACTCATTAACAGTATCAGAAGCAAGCTACTGGAGAGTTAGCGTTTGCGCTGATGACTGCGATTTCTAGGTGACCTGAGCACTGCAATGCTTCTGTCCCTTTGCAGCCTGACAAGCTACCATGTCCTGGCTGAGTGACCTGCAGTGGCATCCTGGTAATTACCCATGACACCAGCTTCATCTAGTAAATGCCTCTTATTAGTCATGAGCAAGAGATGCTGTCTTCCCTTCTCTTAATTGATGGGAGAAGAAAAGGAGAGGAGGAGGTGATAATTGTTTTGTGTTAAAACAAGGATAATTACTGCTATAGAGTTTCACTAGAAAACAAAGCAGCAATTAATTATTCATTGTTAAAACTGAAATGGGGATCAGCTGAGCCGTGGTTCACTGGGTTACTGTAGGGCTGCTGTGGAGTGTTTGCCTCTGGTTGCTGGGAACGCTGCTCTTTGCTGCCCAGTTGTAGCATCCCTCAGAAGGATGCTGTTTTGGGGGCTGTAGGGGCAAGTGCCAGCAGAAACTAAACCAACCACATCGCAAAACTCAGCTGCAAACTGGGTGCCTTAGGGGACCCCTGCCTGTGTTCATGGTAAGATGTGCCCTTTCCTGAGTCGATCAGGCTCCTTACAACTCGCCATGCGCGGTTCAGAAATCTCTTTTGCGAAGGCAAGACCTTTGGCTCTTGTCTTGCCTGGTTCAGATGGGACGAGGGGGCCTCCCCCAAGTGGGCAGCGTGCTGGAGGAAGCTCTGGAAGGCTGTGCTGCCAGCAGCGCTGGGCTCTATAAACCCTCTGGCAGCCCCTCCAAGGCGGGTGGGTGCAGATTGGCAAGGGGGGCTTAGAGCAACAGGGGGCATAGGGGTGCCAATAAATGCCACCACGTCAGCTGCATCTTAAAATGGGATTGTTGAATACCTACTGAGCGTGAGGCTCTGGCAGGTAACGCTAAGCCTTCCCTTTTCCCTGACCCCTTCCCTGGTATCCAGGATTACAAATTTAATCAGGATGCAGGAGTAGACAAATACTTGGACCAGGCAATGGAAAGTTCCACTGAGCCACCACCTCTCATGTGCTGGGGGTGGGGAAGCCAGCAACAGGGAAATTAGGCTGTTCGTGAAGCCTCCATTGAATTAATTTTATGTTCTGCTTGCACTTGGGTTCCTCCTTTTTGACATGTCTTTCAACAACTCCTTTTCTTTTTTAAATTTTTCTTTTTTTTTTTTTGTTTTAAAAATTTTTTTATTTTTAAAATTTTTCTAAGTGAAGCCTCTGTTACAAGCCAGCACATCATCTGCCCTACCTACACTGTATCCATACTAGAGGTGTTTGGATTGAATCAATGTCTCCTGGGAAAGACTTGAAGGGATATTTAACTTTTTCTTCGGTGAAGGATTAATAAACAGGTTATCACGCAGGAAAGGGAGAGCGAGCTCTGGATTGCTGGGCTAAGTATGTGCATATGTCATTATTAATAACCTGCTTTGTTAAGTTTCCTTGAAACTGGTTGGGATCGCTGCAGGAGACTTTGGTGCACATGCACGCATGCATCTGTATTCACAAACATGTGCACACAGTATGAGTGCATATGTCAAGTTTCCTCTGAAGAGCAAATTGAAATGCTTTGCCCATTAAGTGACAGTGCCAGTAAGGACCAGATTGACAGCTTCCTGGCAGGTTTGTCCATGTAGGAAATTCCCTGCTGTTTAGTCTATAAATCAGGATCAGATGGCCTTTTAAGGGAATGTGCTGTCATTCAGCGTTCCCCATCCAATTTTGATTTTGCAGATCCCTGAAATATTCCCAGTGGAGATACAGGCTTTTCTGCAGCAAATTCAGCTAGAAGAAGGCTTGCTTTGCTTTTGCTCCTTTCCCCTGTTAAAGCAGCCTGTGGTCCTGCAGAGACCTCCACTGCCAGCAGAGCACAAACTGCCGGCAGCCAAAGCACCGGTTCCAGCAGGAGCCCAGGAGTGGGGTGAAGTCTGGGTGTTACTTGCAAGGGACTGGGTGACGCAGCTGCCCCTTCTGGGCACCCTGCCTGTGAGCTCAGTGGAAATATGATGCTGCAAATCCCCACTAAATCCCAGCTGAACAGAGGGGTGGATGTGTTAAAGCAGGGTCTGTTGCCTAGTTTTAGGGAGATACATGCCAGCAAATCAGACCTAATTTACAGTCTGATTTACTGCTTCCACAGGACTAGTGGAAGAAACGCTTCCCATGTAGTTTGTCTGTAATTTGGGGGAGAGATGTGTGAACAGTTCATGTGATGTTTCTGTGAGCTGTGTGATGTATGGGAAACTGAAAGAAAGAAGAGGTTTGTGCTTGCTATTTTGAAGGTAATAGGTTGAATTCCTTGTCAAGTTTGTTACTCTTTTGATTGTTACGTAGGTGCTATAAATTGCAGCAGAGGTAGGTCATACAGAATAAAGTCCTGTGACGTGTACCTGCTCTAAAAGGAGAGGCAGTGGAAGGCTCAGGATGCGCTGGGATTTTTCAGCATGTGTGACAAGCTGTGCTGCGTTGTGGCAAGGTCTGGGGCACTTGGCTCCGTAGAAGAGGCACCGGTTGAGTGTCAGGGTAGAAAGCAACCTACTAGAAAAAGAGCTGGCTTCCTGCAAAGTGATTGGGTTACTGGAATCTCAGGTGCTGTTGCCAGTGCAAATGTATCTGCTTTTGGGTGTGCTTGATGGCAGACACAATATGGCAGCCCTGGTCTTCTAAATCAGAATGCAGGCACAAGCGAACAAACATAGCAGAGTGTTGTGGGAATTTCAGTAAACTGCTTCTGTAGAGGCAAAAATAATTACAGAAAAGTCAAAGTATTTCCCTCTGTCATCTTGTTCATTCCCCCCACCCCCTCCCTTTTAAAAGTTGTGAAAAGCTTGGGCCTTTTAGAATTTGAATTTTATTTTCGGACCACTGAAAATTGTCTTTTGGCTTTTAGTCTAAGTTGACTTTTGCATTGTTTGGAAACCTCAGTGAAGCAGCCAAGGGTGTTACAACACTGCCAATGCCACTCTGCTCGGAGGGAACCCCTGATCCATGGGCCCCCGGGTGTTCCCCGCTTGCTGGCAGGATGCTTCAGCAGAGGACACGTGGGCCACTGCAGTGCTGGCAGCTTTGTGCTACACCGGCACAGCATTGGGGCCCATCTCAGTGTTGTCTCTGAGATACAGCCCTACAGGGTGCTCAAGGCTGGCCTTTCAGTCCAGCCGAGGGACAGAAGGCTGGGTTATTTGAACTCTTTGTAGGGACTGCTGAAGCACAGCAGAAGGGTGGTTGGGCGGGTAGTGAGTTTCTAAAGCAGGAGATGGGGGTAGCTCCATCATGGTTTTGAGATGGAAATGCTGGGCTTCCGACACTGGCTGCAGCTAACCACTTCGGGGGAGCATTAAATCCTGAAGCAATTAAATGTATCAGCAAAGCAGGATTTTTTTTTTTGAGATACTTTGCCAGCTGTTGTTTATGGAAAAAAAAATGTAAATCCTTTCTATGGGAACTGTTTTTAGGTTTCTTTGTGTTTGGGGCTGATTTATACATTATGCATTAGCACTGGAAGGCAAAATATTTATTTACCAGCTTGAGTATTTAGAGCAAGGAAGGAATGGGAATTGGTGAAAAGCATATGTGAGTAGTGTATCCAGATCCAGAAGAACATTACCAATATTAGAATCGTGGTAAAAGTTAAATTTTCAGGGAAGTCTAAGACAATAAAAAGGCCTTAAAACCACTTACTCAGTTGCAGTTAACAAAAGTCTATTTAACCAGTTAAGCATCCCCACCTAGCAGCTGAAGCCTGAAGAGAAGGACCTGCTTCAGCAAGGTCCTGCAGCACCTTGGTAAGGCTTTGTGCACGGCACGGATGACTTCAGTTGCTTCCCTTTGCTGCCAACTCCAGAGCTGCAGCAGCTGCCTCCTGCCTGTCCCCACGCCTCTTGCCCCGAATTGCACAGCCTGTGGTATCTGCCAGGGTCTTTCCACCTCCTTCCCTGGACCACCGTACGGTGCTTCCCCACCTTGTCGTCAGTTGGTGGTAGCCGAGGGAGCATGCACAGGCTTCTCTGAGGCAGGGTCCAGCTGTTCTGCCTGGGAGGGCTGGGATGGGAGAGGAGCCGTGGTTCATCTCCCGCCTGCGCCTGGGTCACCGCCCTGCTTTCACGGGCTTCTATTGCTCTCTGGGCTTGAGGGGCTGCTGCACAAGGAGACTGAAAGTCCCAAATTCCTTTTTCCTGGGTTGCCAGCACTATCTGCGGTTCTGTAATCCCTCAGTGGCCGGAAGAGCTGGTTTTGTGGAGCCCAAAAAGAGGAGGGAGATGTTGAACATTTTGTAACTGTAACTGTGTTGACTATGTTTGGAAGAAACACAACAGGATGAGTGAGGGAGCTTTCTTTGCTTAGGCATGCTGAATGGTATTTTCTGAGATTTCTTTTATAAAGCAGTGTTCTGAGAAGTATGTAGCTCTTTATGCCGTTCCCTTTTCTTTTTGCTTGCAATGAAAGAATTTTGATTAGAGCTCTTGGTAAGCAGCATGTCATTGTTTTGCATGAGGCATGCCATAGGAATAATACTGCTATAGAAGAAGGCCTTGGACTTAAAGAAGTTAATTATATTGCCTGCTGATTGCAAAAAAATTACCGCCAAATGATAGTTTATGGTAGTTGGACTATCTTAGGAACAAATGGTGCATGTGGGATGGAGCATTGTAAAAAATAAACAAGGCAGGGGGAAATAAATCTGTATGGCAGAGGATCTGCTTTTGAATGGGGGTTGTTGGGAAACAGCTCCTCTCTGGCCCAGGGAAGGCGTCAGTGCCCAGCTCGCGGCCGGAGAGGCCTGGCTGTCTGCTGAGCTGCTTGCTGACTGGCACGGTCCGTCTCGCATGGCTGGCCACGGGGGCTGTCAGCATCACCTGATACTGACGGCTAAACTGCTTTGGCAGCTCGCGATTTAGTTCCTGGCTCTGAAAATACCATGAGATGTACAGCACCGCAGTGCCATTGTGAAAACCCTGGCTGTTTTGCCATGGAGGCATTTTTCATAGGAGGTGGGTGGTATTTCACCTGAAGCATCCAGTGGTTATTTGCAAAGTTTCGCTTCAGTCCTGTGAAAGCACTTGAAGGAAGGAGCAAATATGGGAATTCACCCTTCCTGCTAGGGATGAGTGCACACTGACTTAGGAGACTGCCCTCATGGTAGGAGGTGCTTGCATGTCATCGTGAGCCAGAGCTGACAGGAGAAACGTGTCATGGGGAGAAAATCCCAAATGCTATCTGCTGTTAAAATGGAGCTGAATAAATTCAGGGTCAGTTGCAATAGCAGGCAACTGGGCTCTCAGCTCAGGACATCCCTCACCACTTTTTTTCATCACAAACAAAAGTTTCTAAAATTTGTTTGTTTAAAAAGGCAACAGTGTTTCTCCACAGATGCCCAGGAAAAAAAAAAGAATGGAACCTCAGGACTTGGCTGGAAATTACAAAATTAGTTTAAATGAAATACATTTACCACCAAGCAAACCAAGCTGTGAGACCTGGGAGGAGTGTTTCAGCCTGATGTGTATTAAATAGATAAGTTGCAAACCTTTCTGAATAGCATTGCAGTGGAAATAAGGGCTGACGTTTAGCAGACTGAACAGTGCTATTGAGCAATAACACATACATCCCTGTTCCTTGGAAGTACTGCAGGAACACTCACTAAGCAGCGATAAATAAGGATGGAAAAGCACTCATTGAAAATACAGAGATTTTTCAAGGTCTTGCAGTGCTGCTGCAGCACTCCTGAAAAAGCATGGGCACTCTGCAGGGTCGGGTGGTTGTACATGCGGAAGAGATGGGACAGGGTGCTAGCAAAGAGGTGGCATCCAAGCAAACGTCTGTCCCCCCTTGGCAGAGCTATTTCACATGGCAGATTTTCAGAGGCTGCATGGCATACGTGAGGTTGTCGCTGGGGATGTTGGCGTTCTGTTTGGTGGTGTTTGCCCATTGCACTTCATCTCCACGCAGTTTCCATGAGGTGGCTGCTTTTTGCCGTTTTGTCTCTGATTGTGGCTTTGTTTGTCCTATTCTCACACTGAATAATAAAAAAAGCAGAGGTGGAGCTGCACTTGGTCTGGAAGCAGTGGAGCAGAGAACATGGGGAAGAAAATAAAGCAAAATCACCTTGGGCCTTTTGCCCAAGTGTGAAATACAGGATATTTTTCAGTTCTTGGAGAAAGACTGAAGTGAATAACATCTGATGAGGCTGAAAGCTGCAAGCCCAGAATTCAGAAGGTTTCATGATTGTGCCTCCAGAAAGACCAGCATCATGTCCTGAAATAGTAATGTTTTGATAGTGTTTTGGGGTAACTAAGCTGGAACATGTGTATAACTATTAAAATTATGAATGCCAAAAAAGGGAATCCACGCTAAGCTCAAAAGTATGGGCTCATCATTTAATTCAAATAAATGTTACCATTGTAATTTGTTTTTGTTGCCTTGTGCTATAGGCTTTTTGGCAAAGATTTCGTGGGAGATGAGGAAACACTGGTCCATTTAGTAAGACGGTTCCCTCAGGCCTTTTTGAGACTATTCTCTTGGTTTTGCCAAAGTATATGTGATGCATTCTTCAGAAATCCATTCTGGGCTCTTCAGCCCCACAGTGGAAACTGTGGGAACTACTCCGGAGGTTAAGTGTGAGAAGCCAGACCTGTGCATCTCCCAGCGATGGGTGACTGGCAGTTCAGCACGCTGCTGGGGGAGTCTGTGCCCCCCAGCTGCTGGTGCCGAGCAGGGACACTGCTCTCGCAGGCTGTGGGACAGGGCAGGATGGCAAGGGAGGCAGGTGGGAGTCCACACCTCCGGAGCACCTGCCTGGCCGCTTCCCTGTGTCCCTGAACAGGCGCTGATGGAGAGGAATGCTTGGGGTGCCAGGGCCACCCACATGGGCACCCAAGGAGGGACACCCCGAGCTGGCCCCCTGCGCATGGCATCATCCCCCCTGTCCCAGGTGGTCCCAGCTTGCCCCCTCTTCTGCCTGATTTCTCCTGCACTGGCCTCTTAAGAGCTGCTCGCACCCTGGAGGGGCAGACAGCATTCGCAGGTCGTGGCCAGGCAACAGCACAAGGTTAATTGCAAAGCAGTGAGTACGTTCAGGAGGCAGTGGTTGTCATTCACCCAGTGCTGCAGAGAGCAAGGTTCAGGTGCCTGTGCAGTGGCTCTCCACTCACCAGGGCTGTGGCAGGGAGTTAATGCCATGATGCTGAAGACTTGCTTTGAAAACCAAGGTGAAGAGCTGCAGATTACATTGATTAAGAAAGGAGTTACTCCACTGCTAAGCTAGTCCTTGCACTTCAAGGAGGGGAAAAAAAAAAAGTTCTGTCTATGGTGCTTTGAGGGACATAATTTTTATGATCTACTGTTAAGTCATGGCTACATTGGGTGGTCTTCAAAATTAGGGCTGAGCTAAACACTCCTAGCATTTTGTTACTTTTACACATGGATAGTAAATCCAAACAAAATCACTTTGTGTCTTTGAGCACACAAAATCAGGTTATAGCCCTTACAGGAGAATGTGTCATAAATGCCCTGGAAGCAGAGGAAGATTAAAAATGCAGAACCCCATAATATGGGGAATTTCTCCATTTCTTTGAGGGAAATAAAACTACAAGGGCATTCCCTTTGCTTGGATTTTAATTAGTCCAAAGTTTAATTTGGGCATTCCTTTTAGTTCATAAGGTAGGTGGGAGTGGACCAAGGTGGAGAGATGTCAGGAAATTAAACTTTACCCATTAAAAAAACAACTTACTGCTGCCTTTGTGCAGGAATTACTAGATTGGCTAAGGGGATGGGGAGGCAACAGAAGTTTTTAAAGCCAGTATCTTTGTCCTTTTCATTTGCTTTCAGGTCTGGGTAACATTTTCTTGGTCTCCCCTCCAGCTGTAGGGACTTGGGCACGGTTTGTGTGTTGGTTTTGTAACACCTGTGTAATGAACGCACTGTACTCCTGTGGCCAAGCAGATCCCAATGCGCCTGCCAGGCACCATGAGCGTGTTTGGGTGGGAAGCCAGGGGGAAACCTGCCCTGCACCCCCTGAGGAGCCATGGAAAACTGTTTAAACGGTGCCTCAACCCTTGGTGTCAGCATTACCAGCAGGAAGGTAATGCTGCATTTATCTGTTCCTGGAGGAAGTGCTCTATGGTGGCTGTGCATTAGCACCCAGTTTGTGCTGGGGTCAGCTGGCTGTGGGATTTCTGTTCAGCAGGGAAAGTTCATTAAGTGCTGTCTGCTTTTACTCTGCTGGGGACAAGGAGCAGAGCTGGTGGCTCGGCGATTGCAGCTGCAAGGAGCACGGGGCACCCTCCCGTCCTGTTAGCTGTGTTCTCGCCATTGTCCCACATTTGGGTGGTGGTGGGGATGGTGCGCTCGCTCAGCAGGCGATGCTGGGCTCCAGTGCTGAGAGCTACAGGCATATGGCAGGGGAACGGAGCGGTTTCCATGGCAACCTTTCAGCAGTGTGACATCACCAGCGCTGTCATGTGTAAGCTCTGCAAGGCTTTTTGGATTTCGGGATTACATAACTTTGGAGGGGTTAGACTGGGGCTCGGATCTAATCAGCATTTGAGGTCTCACTTGAATTAAATTTCCCAAAAACCGAGCTGCAGGCTGGGGGGCTCAGCGGAGGCTCGGGGTTCCTGCAGAGCTTCCCCGGGACATGGAGAGGGAGCCAGGGGTGCCAGCTGAGATGGGTGAGGGAAGCACATTTGTTTGGAGAAAACAAGTTTTTTTTGCAGGACTTCAGCACTTACTTAAGCAATTTCCAAGGCTGGAGATGCACTTAAGTGCCATCAAAGTCAGGGTGAGAATGTAACGCTTTGGAGGAGAAGAGCTGGTGCATTTGCCTGCTTGCTGTTCAACCCTTGTATTGCCTTCAGTCATTTAGCTGAATACTTCAAGAACCCTTTCTAGTGTGACTGTCACAGAGGAAAATAAACTGTTCATCCTCGCCTTTTCCTTCTGTTTGAGACAAAGTGGCTTCCTTAGCGTGTCTTAGTGTTCCTCTTTCCCATAGCCATACAGCTCCTGCTTCCTAGCCCCTTTTCTCTGTTACCTGCTTGATACATACTTGTTCAGCGTTTGTGCAGGAGTGGTTCCACAGCTCGCACAGTTCCACAGCTTTCATGGTCCTTACAAGCACTAGCACGGATTAGCAAAATCAAGGCCTTAAACTTCATCTTCTGAAGTGCCAGATATGCCTGAAAAATTGGCAGGCCAACTTTCAAATACATGGGGTGCTTGCTTTGTCAGCTTGGTACAGAGCAGCTCCTCAGTGCTCAGGGCAGAGGAGACTTGGGTGCTGAAGCATGGGTCAAGAAACCTCATGCTATTCACTGCTTTTTCACCATTCATGCTAAGCTGTGGGCAATCAAAACTTACACCCCGGGTACTCGCCATTGCAAGGGGAAAGGAGATTTGTTTTTCCTGGCTTTGTCCGGCCATGACAAGTTGTCCAGGTGTGTAACAGTGGTGGTTTTGCTGTCCTGGTCACAACAGTGTTTTTCACACATGGCTGGGGCAGGCTGGATGCTAGAGTCTGTCCTTCTAGAATAGGGGGTTTGTCCTGTCCACCTTTCTTTCCTTGGCAGGTTTTTCTGTCTGTCTTTGCCTCCCTGTGGTTCCCTCAGTCCTCACAGTGGCTGGGAGAGCACTATGAGCACTAATGAAGAACTCAGTTCAGCTGGTTCTGTAATTTCTGAATTGGATGACAGCTGGCTGCTGAGCCAAGCCTTTTTTTTCTTTCTTTTGCTTCAAGCAAAAAAAAAAACAAAACAAAAACAAAAAAAACCCTCCATCTTGTTTCTAAGTTTCTGTAATTCTTTCCTAATAGTTGTTTGTGTTCACATTTCTGCCAAATAATTTTTCATATATGTGTCCTTAAAGAAAATGCACGTGCGGTTTTCTAAGTCAAATGCAACCATTAATTTTTCTGGGACCTTCAAGACTGAAAATGTCATGCAGAAGATTTTGAAATAATGTAGTAATGACTAGTGAGGAGATAAATCTTACAGATAATGCAGAGAAAGTCTTAGAAAGGCTACATGTATTTTTAAACATGGTATAAGTGCTCCAAACTTAGCGTTCATGATCAAGCACTCTTGATGTTACTGATTTACAGTACTAAATGGCAAGTTAGTTCTAGGTTTCTATGGAACAAAACATTGTCTGGGTCTGAAATGAGTGACTTATCTTGAAATCTAACTGAGTGGATGTACAGCATGGAAATGAGGGGGGAAAATGAAATCCATTGTAAACCAGTATGTCCAATCCTTTGCAGTGGCTGGAAGGCTTTCCTGGGGTATTACACAGCTCTCAGCTGGCGTGGCTGCATGGTCCTTGGGGTGAGATGCTGCGAAATTGAGCTGCAGCTGCTGAAAGCTGATGTGCTCAGTGTGGGATGGGTGTCAGCGCCCAAATCCCATGTGCGGGGCTGCACAAGCCTTGAGAGCTGTGAGCAGTGTGGTGGGAGAGAGCCGAGCCCTGCCCTGCCCTCTGCAGAGAGGTGGTTGGCTGCCCATCGGCTTGCTCTCACAGGCTACAGGCCACCCGTGTACCCTGCTGCATGCGGGTTTTCAGCCCAGCCACTGCTGTGGGAGCTGGGCACACGGCTACAGAGGCTTTCCTCACATCTGCATGAAACACTGCTTGAAAGAGGCACTTGGGAGCTTTCTGCTCTTGTATGGTTTCTCTTCGTGCTGCACGTAAGCAGTCTCTAACAGTCTCTGCTAGCATTTGACAGCTGCCTAGCTCCAAAAAGGATTCATAGCCATTAGCAGCAGAAAGCAAGCAGTGCACATTAATCTTCCTGGCAGTCCGTGGCTGTGTGGTTTGCTCGTACATTCGCAGCCACGCTATGGAATAACACAGAGGTAGTGACCAGGCCAGGTGGATGATTCTCCTGGTGATGCTCTCAGGAGAAGTATGCCTAGCCCACCTGGCTGCTTTCCATTCTGAAACTGGGTTCTTGCTTCACTCTTCTTGTTTTCAGTGGAAAGTATATGCTAAAATCACCTACATCTCAGCATCTCTGCAGCAGATGCACGAGCCTCTTGGAATCAGTGTGCAACACCATGACCATAATGAGGTGCTCGCTTGACAGGAGAGAGGAGGGCGTTAAAGACCTCTCTCAACATAGTTTCTAACCGCTGCATCCGTAAGCTCTTCCGACTCTCATAAGCCCTCTGTTTTGTAAGAGAAATGTCTGTTGCTGCAAAGGAATTTGAGTGCTTGTAACAAGGGCAGGAAAAATCCCCTGCTGAAGAAGCTCTGCAGTTGCATAGGCTGCCCCTGCACTCATCTCCAGGTTGCTGCCTTGCCTGCCTGCTGCCAGTGTCCGCCTGCAGGGTTGTGCCGTGGCAGCAGCAGGAATGCTACCAAGGTGTGTGTGGAGCCCGCGGGCAGATGGGGACGCTCTGTGCCCACAGGGATGGAAATGTCTCAACACCCCGTGTATTTCATTGGAATATTTTCAACAGGAGTCAGTATGGAAAGCCCTAGTGAAGCAAACCACTTTGTGCGTACAGTTTTTTTGTTCATAAACTTTTAGGCTGCACAAAGGGATGTGGCTGTGGTCTGTGTGCTGGATTGCAGCTGTCCAGCAAAACATGCAAATAAATTCAAAACCTGGTCAGGATGTCCTTTTTCCTGTGGTGGGGGTTTGGCCAATCTTCTTGCCTTGCAGATGGATCCTGGGACTAAACAAAAAACATTGCTGTCTACTTAACTGGAACATTTTCATCAATGCAAGATGGGTGTAACAGGGAATACACTTGATACTCGCTTTGCGCTTCCCCACCAGTGTGACTCAGAAGTGAACGTGGGGGGATTGACCTAGGTGTTTGCTCCTCCTGTCAGCATCACTTTCGTGCCGTGTCTTCCCCTGCCTTGTGACAGATGGGATTCCGGTGCTCCTTGGCTTCCCCTGCTGCCACCTTCACTGCCGGGGGAAAGGCCGTGGAGTTGGAGGCTGTTTGTAGCTGCCTCTGTCGTGCTTTGCGTTCATCCTCCTCCCTTGCAAAGCCTTGTCTGACACCTTGCTGAGCACTCCTCAGGTAGAAACCCTATCAGCCTTCAGCTTTCAGATGCTTCCTCAAAGCTGCTGTGCTTTCTGCAGGTTTCTTCCTCCCAGCAGCGTCGGTCTCCGTGGACAGGTTGTCCTCCCTTGCACTGGGGTGCTGGTGTCCCTGCAGGCCTCTGAAAGCCTGCTCCATGTGGCTCCTTTCCAGCACCCAGATGAGCCCCAGATAGATGGAGTTGTTTACCGCCAGGCTCAATTCCCACGGCACTCTGCAGGCTCTCTGAAGCTTGCTGTTGTGCGTGGCATTCCTCAGTCCCCCAGCTGTCCGCCCTGCGCTAGCTGATGCCAGCCGCCCTTTTCACAGTGTGGGTGTAGCCTGCGTCAGTGAGGAGCTCCCCATGCATCGTGAATGAAGCTGGGGGGCAGCTGCAGCCCCTCATCCTGTCTGGTCACCAGGAACACCAGGACTCACGTGAGAAGCGCAGCGCTGCCTTTGGCAACGCCAGGGTTAACTGGCAGAGAATCTTTGGGGGTTTCTTTGTGTTTGATATTTGACTGGATTTTATCAGCTTTATCCAATGCTAGCTTTTGCCAGAGATATTTTCAGCCACTGCCCCAGTGAATTGGCTGCCTGTCTTGTGTTGAAGTATTATTCTATTGCAAAACTGGAAGCAAAGCATTCTAGAAAAGAACAAAAATGCCTTTTTTTTTTTGGCAAAACCTGCCTTTAACATCTCAGAAAATGTGCAGAAAAAGGTTTAAAAACAATTTTGTGAAATAAATACGTAACAGTTTGGGGAACAAAGAAAGATAGATTTATTTCTAATACTTCTGCAGTGTTAAAAAAAAAATACGGATCTACTCGTATCTCAGTCCTGGTTGTTGGGTAAAGCACCACAGGTCTGTGCTGCAATGAACTGATGAGGAGAGCAGAGGATTCGGCTCCTCAGCGCAGACCATCAGGCTCCGTTCATTTGTGTCTAGCCATAGGAAATCTGGAGAAAGTTTCCACATTTGTTCCTAGCCTGCGCTCCAGCGAGGAGCTGTGCAGCATCTTCTTGGTCTTGGGGGCCACAGGAGGCAGCATGGGGCAGGACATCTCCAGCACCTCCTGAATAAGTCTAGTTAAGCATCTTCTGGTTCAGTTTTACTGATTTGTTGACAATCAGCTGATCCTGTGATGATCTATCAGACCCAAACTCTCTGTAGAAGTTGTTTGATTTTTCATCACAACCAAAATATGAATTACTGCTGCTGGAACACTTGGCAGTTGTGTGGGGATCGTTGCTGTGGCCCTTCTGTTTTGGGAGAGGGTCACTGGCCCTCCTGAGAGAAGGAGGAACTTGGTCTGAGAGATGCTGAGATGGCAGTGCAACGCCAGAGATGTCACCTGTGCAAGAGACAACAGGACAGGAGCGGGGGAAACTGAGTGGGATCTCTCCTCAGGCACTGTAGGGTGTTGCTTTCTTCATAGAATTGTTTAGGTTGGAGAAGACGTCTAAGATAATCAAGTCCCAACAGTTGAGTGTTGCTCCACGCTATGGCTAAAGAAGCCCAAGGACTTAAAAGTTAATATGGGTTTCCTGAAAAAACGAGGTTTTCTGTGAACAACAGACACCTTTTGCAGTAATGATGATGAGTTTGTTTTAGAGGTCACCTGAGGAAGCAGGTGGGTCAGCACAACCACCAAGCCATCCTGTAGTTGCCTGCTGGAGGTGGCCTGGCCTCGGCTGTGCTTCAGGGGCTTCCACTGAGGCTGGTCTCCCATCCTCCAGACTGTCCTGTTCTGCTGTGCTTTAATTGCTGTTTAGCATAGCCTTAGCTTGCCAGGGATGCATCATTAAACAGCTTGGTTTAAAGACAAAACGATTGGGGTGATAAATACAAAAGCATTTGTCCTTTGTCAAGAAAGAATGAAAAGTAGTGTTGCAGCACTGTGGGGTTTATGACATGTTACCCGAGGGAAGGTGGCTTTTAAGCCTTTTTTTAAGCAAAGCACATTTATTTGTGTGCGTAAAAAGACATTTCATCTGGAAGAAGAGTGTTGTACCTAGAATGATTCATAAACCAGATGGCATTTTACTGCCTAAGGAGAGATTAATCTCATAATCTGTTTGTCTTTTACCTGTGGTTGTGTATGAAAGGCAACTGTTATTTTCAGGAAAAAACATAAAAAAAAATAATATTTTTTTTACTTGACTAATATTATTACAGTCCATGTACAAGACTTTGATTTGCTAAACAAGAAATTCCTGTAACTGCCTCTCACACCCTTTTTTAGAAAGGCGTCAATGCAGATAACTAGAAGTCTGCAGCTATTCATTTCTCCAACAGAAGCTTATTGTTATGGACAATCAGTCTGAAAAAAAATATCATTTTTCTAGGAGTGAAGAGGGTTGCAACTGAATAATTGCACCTGCCTCTATTTGAACATAATGATATGCATGCTTTACCAGCATGGATGCGAGCTCTTACCTGTCGAGGCTGCCCCTCCTAGGAGCCAGCCCCTCCCAGCGTCACCCTGCCTTCCCCTGACAGCATGGTCCCATGGGCCTGGAGAATGTCCGGAGCCTGGAGCAGGTCCCAGCTGGGTCGGGGGCTCCGCGTCCCCCCGTGGCTTCGCTGCGCTCCAGGCAGCAGTACAACCGAATGCGTGGGTCCAGTCTGTTCTGGAAATCATAGAAACATAGAATAGTAGAATGGCTTGGGTTGGAAGGTATCTTAAAGATCTAGTTCCAACCCTCCTGCCATAGGCAGGGATGCCACCCACTGGATCAGGTTGCTCAGGGCTTCATCCAGCCTGGTCTTGAAGACCTCCAGGGATGGGGCGGCCACCTGTTCCAGTGCCTCGCCACCCTCTGAGTAAAGAATTTCTTCCTAACATCCAATCTAAATCTCCCCTCTTTCAGTTTAAAACCATTCCTCCTTGTCCTATCATTATCTACACGAGTAAAGAGTCCCTCTCCACCCTTTTTATAAGACCCCTTTAAGTACTGAAAGGCTACAATGAGGTCTCCCCAGTGCCTTCTATTCTCCAGACTGAACATCAGCAGCTCTTTCAGCCTTTCTTCATAGGAGAGGTGCTCCAGCCCTCAGATCATCTTTGTGGCCCTCCTCTGAATCCATTCTAACAGCCCCACATTCTTCTCGTGCTGGGGGCCCCAGACCTGGATGCACTCCAGGATGGGCCTCACAAGGGCAGAGCAGGGCTTTACCTTGCCCTGAACCCCTGTCCCTCATGTCCTTTTTGGGTTAATACTGTGTGCTGCTTCTCTTTAAACTACCCTGAACTTAGTGGGTGCGTGTTGCCAGAGATCACTTCTTCGGTGTATCATAGAATCATAAAATATCCCGAGTTGGAAGGGACGCATAAGGATCATCAAGTCCAACTCCTGGCACCACGCAGATCTACCCAAAATTTTAGACCATGTGACTAAGTGCACAGTCCAAATGCTTCTTAAACTCCAGCAGGCTTGGTGCAGTGACTACTTCCCTGGGGAGCCTGTTCCAGTGTGCAACAACCCTCTCAGTGAAGAATCTCTTCCTGCTGTCTAGCCTAAACCTTCCCTGCCTCAGCTTGACAACCACTGTCACAGGTCCTATCACTGGTGATTAAGGAGAATAGGTTGGCGCCTTCCCCTCCACTCCCTCTCATGAGGAAGCCATAGACCGTGATGAGGTCTCCCCTCAGCCTCCTCAGCCACTCCTCACACGTCTTCCCCTCTAGGCCCTTCACCATCTTTGTCGCCCTCCTCTGGACACTCTCCAACAGTTTAATGTCCTTTTTGTCCTGTGGTGCCGAGAACTGCACATAGTACTCGAGGTGAGGCCGCACCAGCGCAGAGTAGAGCGGGACAATCCCTTCCCTTGACTGACTAGCAATGCCGTGCTTGGTGTACCCCAGGATACGGTTGGCCTTCCTGGCTGCCAGGGCACACTGCTGGCTCATATTCAACTTGCTATTGTAATTCACTTACGGCTTTTATCTGATATTCTTTCATTCATGTAGTCTATCTGCTTGTGTTTACTGACATCAGCAACGGTTTTTCACTCCTGACAGGGACATAAGAAGGAGTAACCTGGGAAAGAGCCAGATGGATTGTGTTATAGCCTGGACATCCTCAACAATATTGTCTGGTCTCTGGTGATTTCACAATCCTCACGATTTTGTTAGTGATCGAGCAAAGAGAAGCCAGCTTAACTTTGAGATATGGGCTGAGCTAGTTCTTCAGGCATGTAGACATCAGTCTTGTTTTTATGGGTAAACAGAATGAGTTGGATAAGCAAGAGAAAGAAGTGCCCGATGCACAGTTAGCTTTTGAGACCACGTCCATGTCATCAAGTTTGGGTTGTTCCGGAATGGTCTTTTTCATGCATTTGTTAGTGGCTTTTGTGCTCAAAGTCAGAAGGCAGGCAGCTGGGAGGTGTCATAAAATCAGAGGAAGACTGGGTTTTCATAAGGAAGAGCAAAACAGCCATGATTCTGAGAGGAGGCCCAAAGCACAGCTTCTGCAAGAGGGGAAGTGAGTTTTTGCGAGACTAACACAAAGCGTTTCCAGCAGCGATCAGGAAGTGTTTGTGCTCCAACCCACAACTGTAGTGAGACCTCATTAGTATTACTCTGTACAATGGTGTTGTGAGAAACACTCTGTAGCCAATAACTTAGGCTCAGGCGAGGATCTCAGTGAAGTAGCAATTTTATTCACGGTTGCAATGGCGGGCGTCCCACAAGCAGGAGCGCATCTACTAGTGACATAGTACAGTTTATATACCTTCTTTCTCGACGACCAGGACCCTCCCCTGTTTCCCCATTGACTGGGTAATCCAGGTTCACAACCTATCCAATGCTTCACAAACAATACATGGCCTTCGGTTGCCGGCCTGTTAAATTTCAAATTTCTTTTGACTTGTTTACTGTTTGAAGTGGTAATGTTTCTTCACTTATCTGACTTGACTTGACACCATGATTTTCACCTAATTCTCCTAAGGAGTCCGGTTGTCTGCATTTTACAAGGTTGTCTGTTAAGCTTTCTTACCACTGCAAGCATATCTCAATCCTTCCCTCTAAACAATGTAACTCTGCAAAAACAACATTTTTATTCCCACAGTGTCATCACACTAAGAATAATTGAAACAGGAGTGGGTAAATAGGACAATAGTAGGATTTCACAGGATTTCAGGGGACTGTGAAGCCTTAAGAAGATAACACCTTAGTCTTGTTTGATTCAGCCTAGTGAACTAAGTGCTATTTTTAAATTTAAAGAGATAAATACTATACTTGTGGACAGGGTTGGAACAAGAACTAATGGGTATAAGTCAGCCATTAATAAATACAGTTATTTATAAAAATAAATAAATAAATAAATACAGGAGATTTCTAGCCAGTGGATGAGCAGCGTTCTGGAAGAGCATCCCAGAAAGAGCTGTGGGGAAAAAAACATACCAAATTGTAAGAAGGAGCATGATCAATTTGTGAAGGGGATGAAAGAACATGATTTCTGGGATTATGGAGGATTGGCTTAGAAAACCAGCAAGGTCCCAGCTCATTTCCTGTGCCGCGCAGGAGCGCTCTGCAGGACTGGCTCCCTCACTCTTTACTAGTTGTTCTTAGATAGGTAACTGGGGACCAGAGCCCCACTGTGTACCAGCCTGCACAGACATGCCTGAAAGACTCCCTGCCTTGACAAGCTGATGGTCTCAGTGACTGCATGGGCTTTGTTTTGTGTTTTGTATCCGAGCTTCTACTGGGTCTGGCTGGGATGTTAACTTTCCCTGCAGCAGCCCATACAGTGCTGTGCTCTGCACTTGTAGCTAGAACAGCACTGGTATCGCACCAGTGTTGTGTCTACTGCTGAGCAATGCTGGCACAGCATCAGGACTGCCTCTAACCCCCCACCCTGAGCCAGCAGGCTGGGAATAGGAAAAAAGTGAGAAAGGAACATCACCAGGGCAGCTGACCTAACCCAACCAAAGGGATATTCCATACCATATGATGTCACACTCAGCAATAAAAGGTGGAAAAAGGAAAAAGAGAGGAGGGGTGGGCTCTTGTTGTGAAAACGTCTGTCTTCCCAAACAACAGCTATGTGTGTTGAGGCCCTGCTTCAAGGACGTGGTCAAGCATCGCTCATTTGTGGGAAGTAGAGAGTAATTTCTTTCTTCTGCAGTTCCACATAGCATTTGTTTGTTGTTTTTTTTTTCCTTTCCCCTTCTTTTCCCTTTAGTTAAATTGTTTAATTAATAATAATTTCTCATTAATAATTTTTTTCCTTTAATTAAATTATCCTTATCTCAACCCGTAAGTTGTTTCTTTCCTTTTCTTCTTCCCCTCCTCTTCTGAGGAAGGGGCGTGAGAGAGTGGCTGTGGTGGAGTTTAGCTGCCTAGCAAGGTAAAACCACCACAGAACTGTATGATGTCCCTGGGGTAGAAGAGCGAGCTGGGATCTTAATGCTTGGATGGGAACACGTTTCCCATCCAGGTACCGCAGGAAAATAAAGATGAGTGTAGCTTAGTGACCCACATCCCTGTGTAGATTGATCATTTCATATGCTGCTTTTGTTTAATCTCTAAGAAAAAAACCATTCCTTTTGCACGCAGTTCAGGGTCCAATGTGCTCACCCACGTGTTGAATAACAGCTCACAAGTTATTATCTGATTGGCATCTAGCCATTAAAATTCCAGTGACCTGCTTGCTGATATTATTGTGTGCGCTGCATTCTCCTGACATATCTCTGTTGAGCATGTTGTATTGTTTTAGGAATAAATATGAGGGTAAACAATAGAAATTGAAAACAACTGCTGAGGATGGAGGTGAAACATAAAGTTTGTAACTGGTGTTGGAAATAGGACCTTTGGTCTGGCTGCCCTCTTTAGAAAGGGGTGATTGTGTTTGAGCAGTGCCAAAATGAAACACATGTGACCTTTGCCATTTCTTGATGCCAGCTGAAGTGGCATTGAGTGCAAAATCCAGTTATTTTTGGCTTATGCCCCCCAGAGTGGGTTCTACAGGTGAGTGTCACGGGTTGTAAAACCATAGGTCTCTGCCAGCTCTTTCTACAGATTGGTGTTCTCCAGTAGTGTCCCTGTGTCTCTTCACCACAAATGTCTGTCTTTTTCTTCAGGTTTAAGACCTGAGTCACAGCAAGAGAGTTTACTATGAAGTCTGTGCCATGTTCCTAATTAGTGTATTTGGGAGGTATATAATATGAGCTTTTGCAGTGGGCCAAACTGCAGATTTATTTTACCTGCTGTCCCAGGTCCAATATGACCAACGGCTCTTCAGCAGTTGCATCCAGATTGTGGTTTTTATAAGGCACTGACAGGACCTATCTTCAGTGAATTAGACTAATCCACTGTCTAAAGGAGTTTAGATTTTTTGGTCTCCACAGTCCACTGAAGTTAAATAACAAGATAATTGGTGTTACCAATCTGTAAAATGCTGAATAGCAGGGATCCTGGGTGGTGTTGGATGTTGCATAGGGCATGTCAGCTACGGGCCTAGCAGCTGAAAGCAGTGAGCAGAGCATGAAGTTTGTTGCTCCTCATCCCAGCTCTGCCACCAGCCAGCTGGGTAAAACTGGGAGAATCCTCTTGCACAAGCATTTTATTCACTAGGAAAATACAAGCTGATCTTACTGTCCATCTGTGCAGGACCCAACACAGGGAGGTCTGGGCCTTGGATGAAGCCTCTTGATTCTTTACCGAGAGATGAGTCTGTTGACTGTGTGGCCTTTCTGTCCTCACTGGAGCATTGCAGCCTGCCCTGAACATTGGAAGGTGTACCCTTTAATGCTGAAAACCTTAAGGCAGCAGATGTGGCTAGCTCTGAGGGAATCACGGGCAGATTTCTGGTCAGAATCAGATTTCTGGGCAGAATCACTGGTATTTTTTAAGAGCTGTTGCTTTTTTACCTTGGGTGGCAAGACCTTAACAAAGACTTTGGGGATCCTCTCACTGGTCTGGTATCAGTGAGTTCTTTGAGTGTCAGCTTGTGTATTGCCTCATTAGACAGCCTGACAAACGTTCAAGTACTGCTTAAGGGCAAACACTGATGTTAGGCAGGGGTTTTGTTTATTTGTTTGCTGTTTTTGTTTGTTTATTTTGCTTTTTTTAAACAGATCTGTTATAAGAGAAGTTTCAGCCAGACATGCTCTCCAAAGTCCCTGAAATGGGAATGGCTAAAACTTCATGGATCCCTTCAAAGTGTTTCCAGTCCCAGTTTAAATGAACTCATTATGTTCCAGCTTGGCAGCAATAAGAGGAATGATGGGGAAGAGGGAAAATATCAGAGTTAAAAGAGATTTCAGAAACACCTTAGGAAATGTTCCCAGACAACCACAAACCCTCCCCAGGGATCATATCCATGTTTTAGAGAGCTCTAACTGCATATATCAAACAGTTCAAAAAGGAAAACTTGGCAACTGTAGCTCTTGGACAGAGAGAGAGCAGGCTGCAATGGAGTGCCAGAAAGTCTCATCCAGCACGGCACAGGAAAAGCCACTGCTGTGCTGGGCTGACCCAATCACGAGTCAGGAAGCCTTTCAGGAAACTAATAGGAAAATACATTAGGTGGGGATAGTAATACTTTCCCTATGCATCTTGCAAGAATATTCTGCTCTACAGATTAATACCCTCCCTCAGGGCCTTGCAAGAATATTCTGCTTTACTGATCAATTCAGCCTTGCTATGGGAAAACACTGTTTTAATAGCCTGTGACACAATGTGGTAATGTATTTTGGAAGGAACATTGGCTGTGGTGCCAGATCCATGCTAGCACAAGTTGGCATCACTCCATTGCAGCTAACCAGAGAAACCTGCACATTGGTTCAGGAGAAAAAATCTGGTATGATAAGGGAAAAAAAACATGCTACCCTGCACGAGCGGTGGGGGCATTGCTTAGTAGCAACTCAAATGGCAAGTGGAGGGATGGCCATTCTGAAAGAGCAGCCTAGGCTTTGCACCATGCTTAACAATAGTGGTTTGTATCTCTGCAGCAGTTTAAAACAGCTATTGCTGTCTCAACAGACAATACTGACAGCTGCTTCAGTGTACCCACAGAGCGCTCTTAGAGGGAGAGTTTGCCTCCAGAAAGTTTGAAAGAAATCCTGTGAAGTTGGTAATGTTTTGAAACACTTGCTTGGTGTTCGCGGTAGTACTGCAGCTTGCATTCCCTTCAGTATGTGCAAGAGTGCCAACTAGAATTTATGCCTTGTACCAGGATATGTTATTGTTCCTGTTTGATTAAAAATGCAGCAAGGATCTTTTTTTAGTAAAGTCAAAGCATACAAATTTAGGTGAATTTCAGTAGTTGTTGGGAGCCAAAACTTGCTCTTGGTCTCAATGCCAACTTACATTATGACAGAAAGCCAAAGTGTTGTTCCCAGATTTCCATCAGGGTGATTGAGAGCCAAGATGGGGATGTGTCCTCCCTCCTTTACTTTTGTGATTTGGATCGTTGTTCCAGGTCATCTCTAGGGGGCACAGAGCCCTGGTGTTCCTAGCTGGTCACCCTGGAGCCCACCCTGTCTTGCCCTGTGTGACACCATCCTTATTGCTCTGGCTGTAACTGGTCCTGAAGGAGAGAGCACCATTCCCAGCTACTCCTTCCCCCATCCATGCCCTCCAGCAGACAGCTGTCCAGCAGAAATTACCTTTTTGCTATTTTTTTCAAAAGCAGATCAGCTGATGAGGAGATGCTCTCTGGTGTCAGTATGTTGGTGGTTACTTCGTTCACCAGGGAGTTCATTCAGGGAGTGAATACCTGGAAATGACAACCTGATCATTAGTGTCCACAACAAGATGTATATTTGGGACTTGAGATGTCTTAAATCCTCCTCGTTTGTAGGGAGCTATTTTTGCCTGTTGCCATGCTGCGGAAGCCCCAGCCTCTTTAAGACTCGAGACCTTCTCCTTTCTTCCTGGCCCACCCACAGGCCTAGTGCCTGGTGAGGGTTCCTCAGGCTCCTGGCGCCGCTGGGCTGCAGCAGCAGAGGTGGTGGTGGCAGGACCAGTGGGTACAAACCTACTCCGAGCTACTGGAGAGCAAGTGTTCGAGGTTTGTGCAAGGCCGGCTCCGAGCCCTTAAGCAGCCAGCATAAAACCTCCCTCGGTATCGGTGAGCTCTGGCCAAGCCCAGCTACAGGAAGGCAGCTCGAGAGAGGGGAGGGAGGCATGAAACAAAGTAATTTATTTTTCCATAAAAGCAGTGTGGCTTGAGTCTCATGAAATTAGGTTCTGAGGGATTTTACTGGGGTTCGGGAAGGGTGGGGTGGTTTCTGTTGGGGTGCTGAGCCCAGAGGGAACAGGGGAAGCTGTTACGGTCTGTGCGTCTGAAGTGCAAGCGGTCACCTAGGCTACACACAACAAGCGAGGGAATCAGGGCATTGTTATTATTGTTACTGTTATTTGGCACACACTGCCTGCTATCACCTGCCTGTATGTGGGCTCGTAACAGCTTTATAGCCAGCATTGCTGCCAGGGCAGGTGCTGTCACAACCCATCTGCTTGTTCAGGTTTTTGGGGATGCTCTCGATGCTGTCCCCAGCCTTGAGTCTTTCAGCTTTATGTTTTTGTCTGGTTTTGGCATCTTCACGTGATAGTAGTGTGTCAGGGTGACAGAGGATGAGGGGAAGGCTGCAGCCCTTGTCACGCAGCCAGTTTGCTCGCTGGAATAATGTTCTGTGGGTGTGGGAACCTTGAAACTTGCACTGCCCTCGGTGAGCAGGGAGGAAAATGAAGATCTTGGAAATAAATGCAGCCAAGGGGAGGTGGGGGAATGCCACTCAAAGCGAAATGTTGTATTTATGATGAAATTGCAAGATGTGGTGGTGTTGGAGAAGTGAAGGAATAGGAATTTGCAAAATGGGCTGCCCATGTTCGACTGTGAGTCAGCATTTGTGAGCTCCTTTTATTGAGTTCTGCAGCGTAAAAGGATGATATTTGTTTAGTCTTCTTTCAGATGACTAATAATTAGCAAATGTTAATTGGAAATTGCAGTCTAAGAAAGGAGCGTTTATTTAAATGTGGAGGTAAGAACAAGGGAACAGGAAACAGGTCTTCAAATCGTATTTCCAAGTCTGCCTTATTCCTTGCTGTTACAATATCTGGCGAGTTACTTAACTTCTCTGTATCTTACTTTACTGCTCAGTAAAGTGAGAATAATAATGCCTGTTCTGTGAGGGTGCTGTAGGGATTAGCAAATCCTTTGCAATACTTTTGGGAAATCTCAGTGGAAAGGATCCTCTAAAAGTGGAAGAAATTACTATTTGTCATCCAAATATTTGGTACCCTCTTAGCCAATTCTGAACTCATGTCCTACCTTTAGTTACTGTGTTACCCAGTGCATGACAGAGCAATCGTTTTGGAATTATTTTTGCAAAATAATTTTGAGGTGCATTGATCTCGACTAGCATTGCAGTTCTTGGGTTTCTACTGTCACTCTCCAGGATCCCTGTAGTTGTCCATGCAGGGACCACGCTGGAGCCCTAGCTCAGCTGGAGCTACCCTCGGGACTCAGGCTGCCTCCAACAAGCGCATCTATGACTTCACCTGTCTCCTGCTTGGCCAAAAACCAACAAAATCCCTCCTGGGATAGCAAGTGAGGGGTCAAAGGCCACACCCAGAGATACTGGGACCTTTCTGTTGCGTCCATGGCAGACCCATGGAGCCCTTGGAAGTCTTGCCCTTGCACATGCGCAGTCTGGAAGTCCAACTGAGAGCAGAGTAGCCTGGCTACTGGGAAGCTGGGGAAGAGCAAATGCAGATACTCCAGCAGAGTATTTTCCTGAGTAAAGAGCTGCACCTTGTAGTCTTATTAATATTTGGTTGCTCTTTGGTGGCATTTTGTTTCACTGAGACCTGCCTTAGAAATACTACTGGTTCTTCTATCAGGTTCTGTAGCAGAAACACTGTAAATCTCTAATGTTAAGTGACTGACAACATCCCTGCAATATTTTGCTTTCTAACCAAGCCATAAAAAACACCTTCACTGTGGCTGATTATTGGGTGTTGATTAGACAGACATCTGATTTTATGGTTATGTCACCCTGAAGAATGGAGTTCTTTCCCCTAATAAATCTCTCCTCTTAAAGTGTTTATGGTTTTAGCAACGTGACCAGGAAGGCAAGCAAATCAAAGGGATTGCCAGTAATACTACATGGGGCAATCGCGTGGGGCTGCGTTGGCTTCAACAACCAAGTTGAACTTGTTGTTGTTGTCTGCATGCTGGTAACAATGCTGCTGCTTTGGCAATGGCTTTCCTGATTTTGCAGTGTTTGCTTTTTCTCCAAAAAGTTGTTACTCCAGGAATCTTGAGGTAAGATGTGAGAGCCTCTGTGTTCATTGAAAAATGTAGTCTTAGGTCGTGGTGGTGGAGAAAAGCTTTCCTGCAGATTTTGTCCCCAGTTCGTTTCAATAATTATTTCTTTAACAGAGACCTTTCTAAGTAGTTTTGCATTCATCTTGGATTACAGCAGCATGGATCCAATTCGCAGTCTCCTTGCTGAGGTTTCCATATTGTGTTTGTCATAAAGCATCTCTGAAGTAATGTGGTTGCTGGCAAACGGAGATCCAGAGATGCCAATTTTAATCAAACCCTTTCATTGCAAATGCAATTTTTAGTTTATTTGGGATGACAAGAGTTTCTTACCATGCGAACTTTCCAAATGTGGCCCTGAGCAAAGTCGTCATGGCTGGTGTTGAAAGCAGCCAAAAAATGCAAACGTTAGGCTTTGCCCTGTATGCAGACGCAGCACCTCATGCTCAATGGCACACGCGACCGAGGGGAGGAGTCCGGAGCGGTTTGTGCCCGGCTCCTACACACCTGCCTGTCCTGGGGCCAGGTCCTCCCTAAGCCTCTTGGGAGTGGCACTGGCAGTGCCGCTGCCTCTGGCTGGCCCCCGTTGGCACCTGCAGCCCTGCACCTGATGGTGGTGCGCACTAAGCTTCTGGGGAAATCTTTGGGTTTGCAAGGGGCTGCTTGTCCCCTTGTTCAGACCCCTTCTGGACTGAGGTAATGCTGATTTTAGTGCAGCACACCTGGCTGACTCATCCTCAGGGTCAGGCACTTCTGTGTTGCTTTTTCCCATTTAAAGAGAAAAAAAGAAGTTATTGACAGTTGAATTTTAGTGAACCAGTAAAATAAAATTACAACATTAACTTTCTTCTGAAATCCTTAGATTCATTTTTTGCATAGCAAAGGGAGTTTTGTTTTTAATAAAATATTCTCCGTATCTTCACATGGCAGCTCTTTCCTTTTTTTCCTTTTTTCTTTTTTTAATAATCTGATGAGAAGACCTCATATACAATGGCTGAGGAAAAGCATGCATACTTCAGGAACATCATATGAAAAATATTTTATATATAAACGAATGTAAATAGCTTTAGACATGGCCACGAATGGTGCATTTCCTGGCTCAGCTTCCATGGGTGCCAGCGGTGGCCATGATTCCCAGTGGTCCTCGCGCTGGTGGTGCTGCCCAGCCCTCGTGGTCACAGCACTTCCCTATGCGGCACCTTCTGCAGCCGTCCCGAGTCCAGAGACTGGACAGGAGGCTCGAGCAAGGGCAGTGGAGGCTGTGTGGGCAGCGGAGGCTGTGTGGGCAGCAGAAGCAGATGGGCGACCGCAGGCAGCCTCTGGGAGGAGGTATCAGTGGGGATGCTCACAGTCCCCTGCCGTGAACAGGGGGAGCTTGAAGGGAATAGGCATCCCGAAGCTGTGAGGAAGAAGAAAGTGGCAGAAGAGGGGAGGGAAAATAGTTTCATTTTCTTTCTGCCTCGGTTAGAGGAAGGGCAAGGCTTGTGATGCACAGAGGGCAGCAGGGTTATGGTGT
This sequence comes from Cygnus atratus, assembly GCF_013377495.2. Classification (NCBI taxonomy): domain Eukaryota; kingdom Metazoa; phylum Chordata; class Aves; order Anseriformes; family Anatidae; genus Cygnus; species Cygnus atratus. Next base: position 120,273,713 of record NC_066364.1, read on the forward strand.
ACAGGTGTCCACCCAGAGGCTTGTCCAAGCACTCAGATAACACAGATCCCCCTGCGAAGTGTAACGAGCCATCTGCAGAAACGCAGGAGAAAACTATGCTTGTAGTTCATGCAGAGTGATGCAATTAGTATGTTAGTCTCCTTCCTACCAATTCTGTTTTCAACCTTACTAGCCCATACCCTTTTTTTTTTCTTCTGACTGATGTGAGATGATAACTGGGGGAAGGAAGTCAGCTGCATTTTAAATGTCTCTTGACGTCTAGGTTTTTAAGGGAAACAATGTCTAACTTTTGACCTCGGAGGGACCTTACAGAATTAGAAATGACTCAGAGCTTGCAGGAGGAGATGTTAAAAGATGCTAATGCATGCGTTAATTTCAGCCAGGCCTGATTTGTGCACTGGCACCTCAGTCTGCTTACAGCAAGAAAGAGCTGCCTCACTGCTCACAGTTCACTGCCTCTTCTTCATGTTTGCATCCAGCTGATCCATGGTGAACTGAACGGCTGATTGGACATGCAATGTAAACCCACTGGCTTTTTAAGCCTTTAAAAATACTCACTGTTTCTAAGACACTGCAGGATACTCTGCCACGCAACACAGTGTCATATCCTCATTTCCTCTTAAATGACCCTCTTTCCCACCCACCTGTGCAGCAGTGAGCTGTCATGCTACCCCATTGTGTCTTAGGAAATATGGGTTTAGAGCCTATCACCAGAGACGTCAGTAGCAGCACTATATATAAAACATTGCATTTTTTTTATTCCCTCCTCGATCAACAGCATTTGTGAGTCGGGACCTACTTGGTTAATATCTAATTCTCGTCTTTGATAACACAGCTGTGCTTGATGTGTCTTGCCCTCTGCTTCCTTTGGCAGCAGGGGTGAGAGGGGTGTACAGCTGAAGGAAGAACCTTAGATCTGAAGTTAGCCATACGATCAGCAAGCTTTCCTCAGTGAAAAGTTACAAGCTGCTGGTGGCTAAGAGAGGTCTCTCCCGGCACCCCAGCTGCAGGTACATGGTTGCATGCCACATGGCGCCGTGTTTCTCCTGAGGGATGGAGACAGCTCTGGAGGTGCTGCGCTTCCCACAGCTCCAGAAAAACCAAACCGCCTGTCTGGAGCTCCGCAAGGTGAATCGGCTCTGGGCTCCTGGGAAGCTGTTGTGGCTGTTGGTAATACTTGTCCTTTTAAGCCTCCCTGTTGCTTCAGAGGACCCTGCCTAGAGTGGGGTTGTTAGCATGCACAGGAACACCTTGCCTGGCCGTAAGCAATCCTGTTTCCCAAGACAGCTTCAGCCACAGTGTTCCTCACTGTTTTGTGCCCATTTCCTAGCAATCTCAGTGACAGCTGAGCACTCAGCAGCCTTGCGCCATGGAGCTGGCAGGGTTTAGTTTGGCATTGTCTTTTACAAACGCCCAGAGTTCCCCCTGCTAGAAGGGTTCCCGTGCCTGCATGCACGAGTGTCTGCGAGCCCCCCTTGCACAAGCACAGCCTGCGGGGCAGTCTCCTTCTGGTTCACGCTTTACAAGCCTTGTTCTCTGGAGGGATGTGGTCGCTTGAGACGAGCGTGAGGCATGCAGCAGGAGGTGGGCCTGCTCCCATGAGGCTGACCACCCCAGCTTTGACTGGTAGCACAGCAAAAGGCAGCAGATGCAGTGCTCGTGCTTCTGCACTTCTGGAATGAGGCCTGGCAGCGAGTCTGCCAGAGGTGGCCTTGGGACATGCAGCCTTTCCTACCAGGCACCCCTAGGATGAAGTGTTTGCTCAGAGTGGGGCGAGAGGGCTTTGTAAGGCTGCCTGCAGATTATTCACCGCAGAAAAGTGCAACAGTTACACAAAGGTTATGCCACCAAGGGGGACACGATATCTAGATGAGTGCCACTGAAATCCGGTGCCCTTCGAGCTAAACCTCCCTGAAGCATTTTGGAAATGCCTAGCATTTGTTCCTCAAGTGTGATACAGAGGCATATAGGTCAGATCAGGGAATTAGCCTATGCAGTCACCTCTCTGGTGCCTGCATTGTTCAGGAGCTGAGGAAAGTCTCTTTTTCAGGTGCTGAATCTCTAGAGAAGACTCACAGCCTGGCTCATTTGCTACAGCTGCTTATGCAGCACTTAGCTTTGAACAGCTCACATCCTGAGATGTTCCTCATGTCTGTTCTCCTGTGCTGGGCTGCCTCAGCCATTTCCATTTCTCCTCTCGGTGCCTTCACGTGGGGCAGTGCTTCTGGCCCAGCATCCGTAGTGGTGTAGCGCCAGGGTCTCACCTTGTCCCTAGCCCAATAAAATGGATGGGGATGCTTAGCTTCCTTCTTGGCTTTGCTTTAAATATGCTTTATCTCCTTATAGCCATTAAAACTGAAAGCCACATGTTACGCAAGTGGATTTTCTCTGCATTAATGCTTTCAGGAGCCATAGTCCGCTACTTATTACAGCATGTGGCTACATTATAAAGAAATGGAGTTGCAATTGTGGGATTCAATGAATTTGCAATTTGAAACACATGAAGTTTAAACACTTGCATCTTTACCGTGGATCTGGAAGGTCCTAAACATAGCTTAGGAAGAGTGCTGTTGTAGATTTCCACAGCAGATCCGAGGAATCAGAGCTGTTCTTGCCGTTTTTTATTTTGCAAGACAGGACAGCAGAAGGGAGGGTGGGGTGGCGAGGCGTGTGATGTTTGAGGTAAAAGCAGAAGATATGAAATAAGGCTGTGATAGGAGAACACCTCTGTGATGATCTTCTATCTCCAGCTGCAGTTGTGATCCCTCAGCACTGCAAGCACCACCCTGACAGGCAGACCTCCTCACAACAGGGTTTTGCTGTACAAAACAGAATGAGTGATTCTGAGAAGGGGCTCAGGTCGTGTTTCAGCATGCACCCAGCAGTGGACAGCAGACCCAATGAGTGTTGTCACCACTGTCTTTGTGACCTCCTGCAGCTCAGTAATGCTTAGCAGTGGCCTTCACAGGTGAGGAGAATTTCTGGTAGTATGAAACCAGTCAATCCCTGTTTGGATCAAGTGATCTGCTGGTGTATGAACTGCAGGTGAATGGAGGAGTGGTGAAGTTATCTCCATTGGGGTTCATGTGTGCGGATTGCTGTTCTTGCTATCTTGTCTCATCGTTAGCAGTACTGCCTAAAAAGGTCACATCCCTCATGAGGCAGCCACTGAGCCATGGTGCTGTTGCTCATTGCTCTGCTGGAGCCTGGAAGTCCTAGTTTTGGATGATGAAACTTGTTAGACTGAATCAGCCCCAACAAAGCAAGATGGTCTGTCCCCTGAAACTCGAGGTATTTTGTACAGTCAGACAACTAGCGAGGAGGAAGTCAGGGTGCCTGTGAAGCTGATGACCACTTTCCTTATGTCTTTATTGAGCTAAGGTTGTCTTACCAGAGGAATATAATTTTATGAATCTGGACAACTTTGTGCAGTCTTTTATGTTTATGCTGATGAGCCTTGTGTTGAGACAGAAACTGCTTGGAAGAGATTTTGGCCTTGTGTTTGAAGCTTTGACACGATCGGAGGAATAGTTTATAGCCCCCTTACGGATTTCTGTGGTGTGCCCTTCTTGCCAGCTGGCTTTTCCTTTCTCAACTACCCATCAGGTTGGTTGTACCTCTGAAGCTGAGGCCACCCTTCTTCCTCCTCTGCCATGCCTAAGCAGCTCTATCCAGCTCTGCCACCTCTCTGCGGGTGAGCTGCAAGTTACTCCTCCTGCTGGAGCCTCCGTTATCCTCCAGGACAGAAGAACAGTAGGCAAAGAGCCGGGGTGAGGAAGAAGCACAGCTTTCTCTCTCAGGGAAATGACAGGGATACCTGCTGAAGGGCTAGTATCACTAGCACTGGTAAAGCGCACGCCGGACAAAGCACTGGAAGAAGACTGGAGTGCTTTTGTGGGTGTGCACGGGGAAAAGAGTTGGAGGAGAAGGCTTTCTCTAAGCTCGTCTGCCATCATGTGAGCACTTCTCATTTGTTGTTCCATGAATGCAGCCTCTTGCAGAGTAATGAAGTTGTAAGCATATCCTCTGAAACTGATTGAAAGCCTGGTTGGCTGTTGTAAGGTATAATCCCACTTTAAAGACTCTCTCATTTAAAAACATAATCTTGTTTTAAGACTCTTGATATTACCACAGCAATGCTTCCATTTAGGGGGAAGGGGGGAGGAAAAGAATATAATTGGAATAAAAAAAGAGCTTAGTATCTTTGTAAAACAGATGGTCCTTTCTCTAGCTACATGTAAAATAGAGTCCTGCCCATGTGGGGATTTACATGTAATTACAGCTGCCCTTGTAGTTTCCTCTTTTTTTTCTTTTTTTTTATTTTCTCTAAAGAAGGAGGAAGCAAATTCTGTGTGTAGTCATCCCTCTTGGGATTTAAAGGTCTGTGGGCCTCGCCGTGCACAAAGCTTTCTGATGTTGTGCATTCATCTCCAAGGATTTCTTGTGCTCTCACTGAAATCCAGCCAGGAAAAGGCACTGAAGAGGAAAACCCCTTCCTGGATATGCACAGCCACACATGGCTGAGATTCCTTTATGGGGCAGGAGCCTGAAGCATGGCTCCCTGTAACTATCACCAAGCAGACCAAAATCCTGTTGGTCAGGCATTAGCCTGGGCTGTGCCTTGGGCAGGCCTGAAGATCACTTGTGGGGCTGGCTGATGTGGTGGAGTAGTGTTGTCTCACAGCTTTGAGGCGCCCCATTGGCAACAGCAGTCAGCACCGCACCTCACCTGTCCGGGGGGCTGGCAGAGGAGCCAGGCCTGAGGGTCGCTGGTGGGCAGCTGGGTGCCCCAGGACGGTGCCTCCAGGTGCCACCTTTCTCCAGATCACCCTTCCTCCTGTTTCCAGGAGGTTATCCTTGCCTCTTTGTAAGCCAAACCTCGTAGAAGCCTAGAAGAGCATGTCACCATATCCTGCGCATCCTCTACAGCTGTGCTTTAGAAACACCTTTCATCTTTTGCTGTCCATAAGCCTGGGAGCAGTCCCAGAGTACTTAAAAGTAAGCACATGCCTCAGCACGTTGCTGAATGGGTTTAAATGCATGGTGATGCAGATATAGCTGGTTAAGAGCTCAGATAATTACACATGGTTTTGTTCAGAAAACTTTCCAGCTCAACTGCCTCATTTCATGGCGCTCGTAAGTGATACAAGTTCATTGCACCAATGTTTCTCTCAGCTTCTCCCCTTTCGCTCCTGAGTTTCCTCATGTTTGCACACAAACAAGCAGCAGTAGAAAAGCCCAGCCCGTGCTACACGCTGCACCAACCATCTCAATGCAGGCACTTGGAGCAAGGGGCTTTGTGTGCAGTTGCTCTTGGCACTTGTGCAGAGTTTTTTTTCCCTCTTTCTCTTGCTGACAATAATGATGATTTATGTTGTTCTTTGCTGCTAAGATACACGGACTTTTGGCAGATGTGGGGCTTGCAGGACAGAGGAATTGATCGAGCAACTTTTCAAACCCCTAACTCTGATTTCATAATCTTGATTAGGGTTTTATCATTTGAATTAAACATTTTAGCCAAAGAGAAATGACATGGGAGGCACACAACTATTGACCCAGAGCTTTTCTTCCCAATCTCCTGAAGTCCATAGTAAGGGCTTCATTTATGCCAGCTGAGGTTCTTCCCTTTAACTATAGCTCCTTTGGAAGGAAGTAGGTGCCTGGAGGGAATAATACCAAAAATAAAATATTTCTATAAACAGAACCATGCTTTTGTTATCACCAGTCACAAAAAGCTTTTCCTTGGATGCCTCAAAAATGCCTACAAGGGAAAAGACTAAACATTTTAAATAATATCTTTCAAATGACAACCATGGCTACCAGTACATAAAGTTTTTTGGTGAACTTTGTGTGTTGTTTTGGAACAATATTTGCAGTGTGTGATCTGCAAAGGATGTACAAATTAAAGAAAGGGAGAAATGGTGTTGAGGGAATGGTTCATTTATGAGCAAGAAAGGGGTGTTGCTCTTTTTCTTTTTCAAACTTAGAAACAAGCAGCAAAGCATGCTTGGCTTTCCCCAGTTTGCTGGGGTTGACTTTCAGAAGGCTGAGCAGTTCTTTTGCCATAATATCAATCTTTGGCAAAATCCTCCCTTTGGTATATTTCAGAGGGGCTGTGGCGTCCCCGTCCTTGGAGCTACTCGCAGCCTGGTGTGGCACAGCCCTGCGAAGCCTGCCCTGGGTGGCCCTGCCTGGACGTGGCCACCTCCCGAGGTGCTGCTGTGGGATACAGGGGCACCGGGCTGCGGGAAGCCATTTCCCATGCGTTCCTGTAGCGCCAGGAGACTAGCAGCGATCCTGTAATACAATTGTTGCCCAAGTCCTTCACAGTCTTGGCATAGTAACATCTCCTCAGGACAGTGGCATCAGAGTTAACAGCTGGCAGTCTCCCTTTACAATTTTTTCTTGTGTTACAATAGGATGGTTATGAGTTTGTCCTGAATTTTGCAGACTTTGCCATTGCAGCCGATATCGTGGCCGGGCGTTCAGTCCTGTGCTTCCCAGCTGTGCCCCAAACCTCATGCATAGCATGGTCAGTAGTGTTCTGGTAAGGGTATCAGCAGGAACAGACCCGAGGTTGGTCAGTCCCTTTTAATTTTGGCCTTGCCTCCTTCCTAAATGTTCAGCTATAAATTAGCAATACTTTCCACTATGATTGAATTGCCGATTTTTGCTTGGATTTCAAAGCCAGATTGACCACAGGTGATTTACTACTTTATTTTAGTTGAAGCTTCTTTACTTGTGTCTGAAGTGTTTAGCAACAAGTAAGCACTTGCAGGATGACAGCTGTTGGTCAAGTTATCAAAGCCTCAGAGATTTGTTGAAATCAAACCACCTGATTTTTGTGTCTGTTTTTTTTTGTGTACAAGGGAAAGTGAAGGAGTTACTCCTTCCTTTCCGCAGCTGTTTTCAGCCATCACAGCATGTAGCAGAAAATGCTTCTTCCATGTCAGTGTAGGTGTCTAAAAGTTTGTGCATAGAAAAGATATAAAAGAACAAAAGCATCACAGATAAAGGAACTGTTCTTCTACCTCTTTGTATGAAAAGTAAGGCTGTATTGTGATAAACCTTTAAGATCAAGTTGTTACAGTAGGAGACTGCAAGTGGGAGTAAAAGGATCTGCCTTTGATAACGAAGGCAGCATCCCAATCAGCGTCATCGTCTGCAATGAGACTGTACGAGCATTTGTGATGCACTCATTACCTGCTGATTTGCTACAGTGCAATTAGCAGGATGGTGTTGCATATTTGCAATGGGTTCTGCCACTGAGGAACTGTGACTCTGCAGCAGTCTTTCCCATTCTGCAGCGTAGCTTTGCTCTGGGAAGTGCTTTGAGTGAATTCGTAGAATTCATATTACAAGTGTTGTGTGGGACACAGTTGGTCAAGAGGAGTAACAAAGCGATATTCCAGCTCTGCGAAGCAGCACCTAAACCTTTTTAGGAGACTTGTGCAGATGTACTCCACAAAGCTGGTATCATTATCATTTGTGAACTAGTAAGCATGAGGCATCCAGATGGCAGAAATAATGTGTGTATTGTAGCAAAGCCTAATGCTAACTCCTGGTGATAATGCTATGTTCCTTGAGCATCGGTAGCAATGTTCTGTTCTAACATGGTAATAAAGTGCACATTTGCTTATTAGTAATGAATGTCAAGCTATTCACCATCATGGAAATGTCCTATTTCCATGGCTTTGATAAATAGCTACTGAAGCTCATGAATTTTTAATAGTAGTCCTATATTTAGGGGCTTTCAGTTTCTGAGAGAGATAAAAGGCCCTTCGGAGATGGAGTTCTGGAAGCGCCTCATCTTCTGCAACTGCTGGTACCTATGTAAAGACAGTGTTGTCTTTGTGATGTATGAATATTATGGTGACATTGATTGACATGATTTTTGTGCCGGAGATTAGGCTCTAAGCCTGGCTGTCAATATAAAGCAAAATATGTACCTGCAAAGGACCGTGCTGTGTGTTTTGCTTCATGTACATGTGGTGCTTGTTCACTTTTTCCTGATAATCACAGCATAAAACCAAGCAGACAGATTCTCCTTTAAGGCTCCCCTACTTTGGACACACAAAGATGGACAGATGTAGCATTGCATGGGGGGAGTGCATGCAGATAAATACAGGTCTGTGCATACATATACGTATGTAGCCTCTGTAAGACCTTTTTATAGCCACATAAATGAAACTCGTGTCAGTTTGTATTTCACTGTCAGCCAGTAAAGCAGTATGCACATGTACAGAGTGTGTGCATGGAGGTGAAAGCGCTCATCACAACATTACTACGTGCTGTGGTGTCAGCTAGCTGGATTGCAGGTTTTATGGTGCTCCTCCAGCTGAGTGAGTTCATCAGTGAGTAAAAACAACTAACCAGCAGCCAAACCACAGAAGCCTTTAAGTATCTTTTCTGTGTGGAAACCAGCTAGAACAAAAATGGATGAGTAAAGTTGAAATCCATAAGCAAAGGTCAAGAGGAAAGGGCAGCGCACAGCCCGCTGTGCTCCAGCTGCTCCACACGTCAGAGAGCAGTCCTCAGCCCTCCATCCTGCCAGGCTGATGGCTGCTCAGAGCAAAGTTTGTGCGTGGATTTTCCAAGGATCTGGGCACTGACAGCTCATACTTTCCAGCTGAATCGCCCTAAACAGCACCAAGCTCTTCTAACAACGATGGACAAAAGGAGAAAGACTGAAGAACGGCACTATATAGGTAACTGAGAGATAAAACTCTGCTGAACTTCTTCCTTTGAAATTCAAGTTGAGATGTGGGGAACAACAAAGCATCCCTTCTATGTAGGCAGTGCTGGATAGCCAGAAATTTCAGTGTCACTGGTCTTAGCCCTCAGCATTCAATTTCAGAGAAGCATTGTGACAGACTTGCTGCTGCTGTCAGTTTGTAGCAGGCCACTGAAGTTGGTTAGAGTTTTTCAGTGCTAATTGCTGGAGTGCCGTTAGTATAATCAGAGCCATGATGGTTTTCATCAGCAGAGGATCTAGCTTGCTGCATCTAGTTCTGTCCAGTCATTGCTGGTTTTCAGCTGGTTCAGTGTAAGGCTTGCAATTGCTGGAGACACCTAAATATTTTCATGCTGTAACTGGTGACAATGAGCATGCTACAAGAGGGCATTTTTGTGGTGACTCCTCGGGTTGGGCGGCCTGGCCAGGCCACCCCTCAAGCAGGAGGTGTGGGAGGACTGCGGGTGCCAGGACTGCAGGACTCAGTGGGGCTGGCTGGAGGCAGTGCTGCTCTGGGTCATGCAGCCAGAGGTGAAATGTCGGTGCTCAGCCCTGGAACAGGCCTGGTTTCATCTTCTCCCCAGGAGCAAAGCAGAAGCAGCGTAAGGTTGCAGTTGGGAGGCTCAGGGGATTTACTTAATCCCTGTAAATGGGAGCCCTGACTGTTTTTAGAAAGTGATTTATTGAGCTTCTTGGGACAGCATGCATATCAGTCTTCACAAAAATGGTCATTGGCAAGCACCATGATTAATGCATATAATATGAGGAAAAATGGCTAAATCTCAGCGTGAAGTAGGGAAAGAACTAGTGACAGTAATTAGATGACTTAGAAGCCTCCAAATTAAGCCTGGATGTGATGAACTTCATGGTGTAGTAGCTGAAGAATTGGATTAAATAGTCTTCCAGCCATTAGCAGATAACATCGAGGACCTGGTGGCTGTGCAGGAAACATGAAGCTTTGAGGGTCCTTGGGTATGTTTGAAGTAGCCAAGTGTCAATCTGGTATCTTGATAAACTGGAGAAGTGGTCTGAAAAAGACAGGATGAAATCTGAAGGGAACCAGTAAAGGTTCTGCACTGTGGTGTAACCAGATGGGGAGAGCTGACTGCAGCTTCGTCTGCCAGAGGCAACCGGGGCTGTCGCTGATCATGGCTGAGTTCACGCCAGAAGTGTTGTCGTGTCTCAGAGAGCCAAAGTACCATCCCACGAGGCACAAACAGGAATACAGCCTAGGAGAACAGTGAAAACGATTCTTTTTAACACATGTAGAGTTTATATTGTGCATAGGCAGAGCTGACTGTGTCTTGAGGTTACATCAGTCTGTTTTAGCCATTTTTTCTACATTTTTCTGATTTGCAAAGGAACTGCGCTTAAGTCCTGAAGGTATCTGTAAAAAAACAAACCATCAAAAAACAAAAACAAACAAAAAAAACCAAAACCAAACAAACCTATCGGCTGTAAAAGCACCACAGGAATTTGGGGGAGCTGCATTATTTGTCGCCTGAAAATCTCTCCCCGCCTGTTTCTTTATTAAAGGTTGTTGTTAAAGACTGAGCCCACAAAAATTTCTGCAATGTGTGCAAACAATTTTCTCTTGACGACACATGCAGATGGATATCTGGTTTCCACAAAAATGCTTGTTCACATTTTGGTGAAAGTGTTTACGGAGAATCAGGTTGTCTTCAGATAGGTTTTCATTGGCTAATTTCAGTGGTGGTTTACTTCGGCAGTATTGCTGCTACTGGGCATGGGTTGCAAGATAGATTGCAGCAATCATCTTTTTCATTTGGGTGAATGCTACTTGTTTACATCCCCAAATATTTCCTTTTAGTGTACATTCATTAATCTATCAGAGTAAAGGATTACTCTAATTTCCCTCTCATTAGTTGTGTATATCATTTTCACTTTGCAATCTTGGAATGTAAATTTATAGTTTCAGTTTTATATGCAAAGAGCAAAAAGATGGATGTCTGCAGTATGTAACTCACTCTGATTTGCTCAATATATTTACTTAAGACAAGGCAGCCTAAGCACTTAAGTACCTTGCTGATGATACTGTTGAGATGGAAAAATGAAACAGTAGCTTTGCTTCTGTTTTGACTGAGATGGGGAATGGCGCAGATACCTTGTGTGTCTGGAATGTAAACTTAAAGGAAAAACCTTAACAAAATTTGGGGTCCTATACTTAGAAAAACAATCAATCTTAAATCCTGCATAGATGCACTGCGTGTGGCAAGGAGGTGGGCTGAACAGAAAGAAGCAGCTCTGAAAGGTTGTTCCGTAAGGTGGTCTCATACATCAAGTTTGCAAATTTTTGCTCTGCAAAGGACTGGGTTCAAAGGCAGCCAGAGTAGACTCAAACCACTGGCACCAAGGTGAATAAATTACCCCATCTGCACCCGTGCAACCTGTGCCTCGGACAGCATGTTTGAAGTGGAGACAGAGGAGCAGAGACACAAGAGGCCAGGGTGGAAGGCAGGTTCTGTCAGCCCTGAGGAGCTGTTACCTGTCCGTGTGTGTCAGCAGCTGCTGCGGGGAGCTGGCAGATGGCCGTGCCACAGCGGATGAGAGCAGGAGGCTGGGCCCGGTCGGTCGGGGCTGCTCCCCAGCACAAAGGGGACGATGGCTTCGCGCCTCACACACAGGGCTCCTGCGCTCAAAGCCGGTCTGCTGTGGAAAGGACAGGCCATTTGGCCTCATTGTCGAGGATTAATCTCCACATAATGTAAAACGCTGATTACATCAAAGTAAGAAAATAGTTAATGGGATGCCTAATGTAAAAAAACAGAGAGATTGTAATAGCTTTATGCATTTAGAAATTTGAGGGAGCTTAAAGAGTACTAGAGTTGCTGCGTAGATGCGCCAGGACAGTTTAAACGCAGAGATTTCATTTGCAGGCTACAAATCCCCGCAGTGACCGCATGCGTACGTCGGAGCCTGTGGCAGCTGCACCACTGCAGGTCGGGCTATCCTCAGGGAGCGGAGGCCAGGTGGAGGGCAGGGCGGGTGCAGGACCATCCTCCTGCCCGCAACCTGCCGTAATGGCAGTGGCACCTGGCACTGGGCAGAAAGCGTCACGGTTCAGGCAGCATTGCAAGGAACAGTGGCGGAAGGGCGGCGTGAGCCGCGGGCAGTCCATGCTCTGGACCGCACTGAAGCGTCCTGTCTGTGTCAAACCCACATGTGGCCCCAAGTCCTTGGGGTAAAGTGGGGGTCAGAAGCACAGGCAGCTGTGGAGGGCTGCGGAGGCAGGGAGGCACCAGGCTGAGGGTGGGCCAGAGGAGCTCCAGGTGGGTGAGGATGCGTGTCTCTGCCTGGGGACTCAGGGGCAGGCAGGCACCCGTACCTGCCGACGGTGTGCTGCAATGCTGACATGCCCGGCCGGGATGCAGCGGGCCTTAGGCCTGGAGTGGGACCCACACTGCTGCTCCCCTTGCAGGGTCTCACCGTCCGCTTATGTGTCCCCCAGCCCGGGTGCTGGCCCTGCACCTCTCTGCAAAAGCCGGTCCCCTTGCTGGCCGTGCTCTCTACCTGGCAGTACTGGCTTTGGCTGACTCAAGCTGAAGCTGCCTCCTGGGGAGAAGAGAGAGTAAACAAATGGTTAGAAGGCAAGAAATATTTCAGAGTTGTCCAAAGTAATTTTTGGCTCTAGGCTGTTGCTGACCCTGTTCCCTGCTCGGATGCAAATGAGAAAGGACAAGGCTGAGACTTCAGCACTCTGTGTCCACTAAAAAGTCTGAACCAGTAGCAAGGAAACAGCTGAGAGAGTTTCCATTTCTGTCTTTCTGTCCATCTTTCCTGCGTAAATAGGAGATTTTGGTGAAGGCATGAGAATAAATAGGCAAAGCGGGAGCCTTCGTTCCTGTGAGGTTAAATGTCAAATACCAGGGCTTCTTGTTCACTGGAAGAGCTTAGAGACTTGCAGTCTGAACACCTCACAACACTATGGTGTTATTCCAAAGCAGCACACATCACTCACACTTATTTCTGTGCAGACCCTCCCAGGGCGCAGTGGCTGGAATCAGCAGAGGGCACGGTGAGTGACGAGGAAAAGGGTAGCTGATTGCCAGGTGGCAGCAGTTCGGGTTTGAAGCAGAACAACAGATGGCAGTTTCACAAATGAGATTTAATGGAAGTGGAAGCAAGAGACTTGTGTGGTTTCCTTCAGTTACAAAGAATGCAGAGACATCAGCCTCTCTCGTTTCCAGTTCAGCTGTGCCAGCTTGCTGAAAGAAATATCACAAATACAGTTATGCTGAGGAGACATCTGAAGTACCACATCTGTGTGAAAAAGCGCAGTGTACTCTTCTTTTTGGCCGGATCACCTCTGGACTGAAGCATCCGGATGTCCCCCAACCAACGGCAGGGTTGTTCATGTTTGGCCCCCAGAGTGGCACGCGGCACTGGCTGGGGGCGTTGGCGCCGAGTGGGGACATGCGCTCAGGTTTACAGAAAGCATAGTGACACTGCCAGTGGTGCCCTGGATTTGCGCTGCTGGCGTCAGCTCCACATGGCAGAGCAGCCAGGATTAATATCCCAACTAAGGTCACTTCTGCTGTTGAGTTGAAGCTTATGACTTGAAGGCAGGGTTAAAAGCAAGGACCAGGTGGAGAGCACTGTGAGGGTGAGGCTGTGCTGGGAGGTGTTCCTGGAGCTTTGTGCAAGAGACACAGAAAATTCTGCCAAGAACATAGCAAAGCAGGTGAGTGAGGTCCCGGCTGTGTCACACTGTGAGATAAATGGGCTTGAACTAGACATTTATCTGTCATGCAGCCTGTTATTAAGCTTCATTATGCCCACTTCTGCAACAAACTAGAAGCATCAAGTGGTTTGGAATTGCTCATGCCTGTGCAGACCAGTTGTGCACAAACAGGAATCATTATATATAAAGCACACTGACCGCAGCAGCAGTGGCCCAGGCCTTCGTGGTGCTTGTTGAGGGACGCCCGGAGGCGATTGGCACCAGGATCCCCCAGGGACAGTGGGCTCATGGTGTCGGGCGTGGCAGGCTTTGCCCTTGTTGGCAGGTGGCTATTTTTTGCTTGTGCTAACCTCGGTTCCCAGCTGCCACGTAAAGGCAATATGGCTGAAACATACAGGGGGGAGGTTGCTTCTCTCCTTTAAGCTCATGACATCCCTACGTCCTGTGCTTGAGATGACAAAGTCCCTCCCTTTTCTTCCCAAGAGAACAAATAAAAATTCTCCTCTAGATGTGATGGAGCATCTATTCCTTTCCAGCTGGCTATATAAACGTGCTTCTTGCAAAAAATAGCCTTTTTTCATTAACCTTTCCATCAATGTGAAGGTAATATACATGCTGGTTCCCCAAAACAAAGCTAACGAAAGAGCTGTTTCCATTCAAAATGAGTTCAGTAATACAGCATTGAAGGAGCTTGACTCTGACAGAGGCAAATTTGTATTGCGCCAGCAAATCCTCTGAACAGAGTGGAAATGTGGATCATTTTGTAAGTCATCTAGCGCCAAGGCTGAACAGGATTCCAATTTTAATGAATTGCACGCTGATTTAGAATAAAAAGACAAGAATTTATTCCGACTCATTATATTATGACTAAAATAACTTTTCCTCTATCAAGCCCAGATACGAAATCTTCTGGGTCTGGATGGGAAGCATGTATCTCCATGTCCTCGTGGGTGCTGTCCAGAAGTGCCTTGTGCTCGGGGGCTGTGGCGTCCCGCAGAGCAGGATCCCCGATGCAGAGGAGCAAAGCTCATTACACCTGTGCCAGTCTGCACTGCTATTACTTGGGCTCCTTGACAAAGCTCATCCATAACTTGCTGATGGAGTCACCTAGTTCCAGTTACTGCCGAATTCTAATAACCCTTCTATGTACTAGGAATGCTATGTTGCCACTGCAAGATTGAACTGCACCTTAACAACAAAAAAAGGCATGTTGAGCTGTGGACTCGTTAGCTGTGTTTTCTGAGAAGGTACCTCTTGTTACCCAAAAACCAAAGGTGAGTTGTGGGCATTTGAAGGCAGGAATTGGCACGTACTGGGTGCTGTGCTGCTGCTGTAAGGGCCAGGGCCCTGTCCTGGCAGCTAGCATCATACCACGCAGGCGGTGTTGGTGTCGGTGCGGAGTTTGTGTAAAGACCTTGCTCTTCTGCAGTTTTCAGGACAAACACCCGCAAAGTCTGCAGGACAAGAGTGGATCAATTAGGCAGAAATTTTTAGTTCTTTGAGTTTAGGTTCATTGACAGAGTTGCTTTTTTTCCAGTGCAATCAAAATAAGCCTGGCAAAATCTGCCCCTATTTTCTGTACAAAAGCTGAGTGCTCTGTTAAGCAAAATAACAAACTATGAGCTTCTATACTAACTAAATAAGGCAGCTGTTGTTGGAGTGGTGTACCAGCAACATCCTTTATTTCTTCTCAGAAAGGAGCTCCTGTGTTTCGCAGAGCTCTCCTCTTATCTGTACTCATCTGCACCTGATGCATCTCATAAAAATGCAGCAGATTTCAAATTTACATATATTATTTTATAATTGCATGCGTCCAAGTCTAAGCCACTAAAAACATTTGTGTTCAGACGGTGTCTTAGAGAATGCAGTGACAGTCCCAAGAGATTTTCTCAGATGAGGAGGTGCATTTCTTTACAGCACGGGGGTGGGAACCTGAACCTGAGCGAGGATTAAATCTTTCTATTGTTCACAGAAAGGATGGCTAGGATTCCCCATCTCCTTCCCATAGCTACAAGCCTATTCTATTTTTACACTGTTTTTTCTGCATGCTTTTACCTTAGGTGCACTTCAGTCTCCTTGGACAAGCACAGACTCTTAATGAAGGGATAGGGTTTTCATCATGTCTGTTAAGAATTGCCATGCTAAATTTTCCTTGGCAGCTGCAGGAGAGAGAGGGAAGCATATGTGTGTGTGTTAGCAAACCGTTCTGCACAGGGCTAAAAGCGTACCTCCCTATGTTTCCTTTGCAATGTCTTAGGTCTGGTGAACAATCAGGAACGTTTCCTAAACAAAACTGTAATGAAAACGTTTGGTTTTCACATAATAATATTGTGCAGAGGAAATGTGACTCCTTTCCTGCTCTTTTAACTTCATTGTCTTGCATCTTCCATGGTTTTTCTTTGTTTTTTAAACTCTTGCCTTTGTGCTGGTACCTGCCTGAACAGTTGCCTCAGGTTACACATCACATCCTGAGCATGTTTTTGACAGCTTTGTGTGCGGCTGGCACAGTACATGTGCTGGGGCTGGAGGCTGAAGGGCATCCTGGCTGCACTAGCTCTGTTTCCGAAGAGAGTTAAAGCCCTGGCCGAGGAGTCCTGCTGTGTGGTGGGACATCGCCAGCACCAAGGCAAGGTGAAGGGGGTGTCCCAGCACGGGGGGCGAGTCAGAGCCAGGCCTTGGCCCAGCATTTCTGAGTCAGGCTCCTGGGGACCCGCTGGGCTCAGCCCTCCCACCTGGTGCTACTGCTGTGTTTTTGTGGCCTTGCCTGCGTCTGGGATAGCATTTGCTACAGGTTAAAGGGTGTTCGGACGCTCCTCCGTTGTCAGCAGGTTGAAGTCACCCTCTGTACTTCACCTGTAGCTCCCACCAGTCGGTTAGGACCCCTTACATTTACCACTGCTTTAAGGATACAGGGAAAAGTAGTAAACTGAGTCTTTGGTCAAAAGACTGCTTATGCAAACAAGAACGTTTTCCTCGGATTCAGTGCCTGGGTAGCATCCTTGCTTATTGCATTTGTAATAAAATTGATGTAACTACTTTTTGCTCAGTTATTGCTTCACAGACAGCAGAGCTGTGAGAGTTAGCTGGGTTATTTTTCCATTTAATCATTTATGGAATTGCTAATTAAATTCCAATTGCTAAAGCTTTATTAATGATAATGATGTGAAAGCTGGGAAAAAAAAAGCAGCTTTATTTTTCTGACTCAAGGCTGAATGTGTGGAACTGACCATTAGAAGAAAACTATTATTTCAGCGTTTATTGAGCAATTCAGATCTGGAATTACCAAGAAGCATTTGGAATGCCAGAACATCCTCCTCACACTTGCTTTTCAGTTTATTACCAAAAGCCATTCGCGCAACCTAGTTGGCAGACTGTCTTTAAGTGTTTTATAATTTAATTAACATCCAGAACTGTAATAAAACATTTGAGTAAATGAAAGTAATTTGTCTTCAAGTGACTTGCAACACCGTATTTGCAAAAGGTTATCCAACTGTATTGTATGTTCTTTTTGACTGTTACATCAATTACTTGACTTTGGAAAGAGAACTGCTAATCTAACAAAAATGTATTGCTCGTAGTGAAGATACATTGAACAAACTAAATTGCTGAGCCATTTTCTGGATTGGCATAGCGGGCCATCAGCTTTCCTGGATGCTTGTTGGTGTGTCATTTCCAAGGCTTTATGACTGTGCGGGATTTAATCCTGGTGATACTACCAGGTGAACTGCAAACCTCCTTTAGGTGTAAGCTAATTACTTTGGAGCTGGTATTTTTCTCCGCGGTAAGGAGGAAGGGAGCAGAAGCATGAATGCTTGAGGAACCAAGAGGTCATAGTTCTACCTCCATCACCTCTCCCTGCAATCTCCAGAATGTCCCTTTCTTCTCCCCTTGTCATTTAGAAAACTGCCTAAACTAGGAAACAGGTGTGACAGCCACCTATCCTAGCACCCCATTTCTAGAAGTGAGCGGTAGGTGTTGCTTAGGGAGAAGTACAAGCACCAGAGCATGTACGGTTCAGTTCTTCGACCTGTGCATACCCTTGCTGATTGCTCAAGACAGGGTTTACAGCAGCTGGATTTCGCATTTAGATTACTGTGGGTAATATTGCTGACAGGCAATCGAGGGAGTATCTTCTTCTGGGCCTGTCCTACGTCGTTACCCGTCACAGCATCCTCAGTGAGTGAATACCTCCATTTTATAAAGTATCCTGCTTGTTTGCAAAGTGTGCCACCTTGAAGTTTCAAAACATGGAAGGACTTGGAGTTGACACCTTTAGCACATCACCTTCTGACCATGTAGACTGCCTTCTTTTTTCCTTTGTGTGAGCTTGGCCACCTGAGGGCAGCTGATGACTGCAAGGTGTTGTAGAACACTGGGGATATATCATAGTCACAGGAAGACGATTTCAAAAAAAAATTTTTTTTTTGAGAATTGGAAGTCTTAAACTTATCTTAGTGGTGAGAAGTATATAAAGAAACTCTGAAGATCACATCAATTAGTAAGGCCACAGTCTGGCAGTGTAGTTGTATTGAAACAGAGACCTTGGGTGCTGATAACATGGTCCCAGAGAAGCAAGGTAAACCTCTTTTTTCCTAGAAACTTAGCCTAAATTTATGGTGAGACTCTTGAGGTCAGAAACAGGATCCACTTATCCTGAATGAAACAGCATCTGATATAGATGGTGGTGTTTTTTTCTCTCGCTCTGTCATATTGTTATTTGTTATATTGTTATGTTTCTGCATGAAGTCTCTTCATGGTTCACTTCTACTAACAGATGCTGTTTCTGAAGCTAATTAGACCATGGAGTATGCCTGAATCGTGCAGCATTACTGCAGAGTAAACACTTTCATCCTTCATTCAGAACAATGATGACTTTCCCTTTTCGTTTGCTGCAAGGCAATGACTACTATTGGGAACATGTAGAGGCCATGCCAGGGGAGTCCTTGAATACTGTCCTTGGACTTCTGTGGAAAATAGCTGTTGCCTTGCCATGGCTCTGTTTGTGGGGGTGTGCGGCTGAGGCCAGGACCTGAGGCTTGGCAATTTTACACAAACTAATTGACCATCTCTGGTCGGGCGTGGTGAGAGTATGCAGAGAAAATGGGAGCTCTTGCCAGTTGTTGTGGCACAGAGAACAGCAGCTTCACAGAAAAATCGCTTCCAACCTTTCAGATGTATTGCTCTGATGAACTGTGGTCTTCAGGAGGTCTCTGGCCTGCCTTTCTCCATCCACGTATGTAGGGTTACAGCTCATGGGGCATCATGGTAATGCTAAGCCTTCCTTAAAACTCCAAAGGCTTTTGCACACTCGCTGTTTTTCAAAATATTTGACGTGCCTTTGTCAAAACCTGTGTATCACTGGTGCCATACATCAAAGGTCTCGTTCATGTTGAAGACCTCTCTGAGGAGGCAGAGTGAAATTTGAAGGCAGAGAAATTATTCGTTTTGATCTGAAATGCACAAATGAGCTAAGAAGCAGGTAAAGTAAAACATTTTTTCCTCTGTAAATGGCACGGTCTATCCACCGCTGTCTTGGGCTGCATCCCCTTTCAGACCCTAGCTAATTATCTAATACAGCAGGTTATCATCAAAACACTTACTGTAAAGGAAATTGCAGCATCTCGACATTGTTATTTGTTCAGCGAGGGCAATCAGAGATAGCTGTGCAGGGAAACCAGCCAGAACAGCTGAAAGGTGGGTTGTTGCAAGGTCCCAGAAGACTAATGTGTCTGCTGTTGGGGGCAGCACCTGAAGGAAGCTGCTGCCCTTGTGGAGGGCGTTAAGTATTTCCAGGGATTGGTAAATGTTAGCTGCGCAATAACGTTGGAGAACGTTCTCGGTGCTGGGAATTCACAAGGAGAGAAGCCAGAGGGAAGGCGTAACTCCTGCAGCGCGGAAAGCAAGGCTGTAGAGGAGCAAAATGAACCGCCCTCTGAGTTTTCAGTGTCTGGAGCAACAAGTTACAGGCTTAAACTGCAGGAGAGGTTTCACACGAGGTGAAAAGGAGCAGTGCCCGCGTTGCATCAACTAGAATAGCTGGAAGGAGGGAGGAATGCGGCTGGCCAAGGGGACGGAGCCCCAATGTGCGGAGACCACGGGGCAGGCCCTGGAGTCCCAGTCGTGGTTGGGCTGCAGCTTGGGCGAAGCAGCTGTCTGTCCCTGGCCACCCCAGCACCTCAGGATGCCAAGGGGCACGCACGCGATGCCCCCCATCACATGCGCAGGGGAAACACCTTCTGCAAGAGCACGACACCGAATCACGGCAGCTGCTGGCGGCCTCTTCAAAATAAGCATTTTCTGTGTGCAGATGAGGGGGGAAGGCATCAAGCCAGCATGCATTCAGATGAGACAGGCGCTGCTTTCCCGCAGTGCTAATTGCAGCTCCCTTCGCTTATTTCATGAGGGATCTGAGACCCAGCCCCTGTTTCCTAGCTAATGATTTCCTGGTGTCTCTCTGTGTGTATGCGTTGTCATCCTGGTAAAAGCGGCAGCCGAGTACCCAGAGGCAGAGTCCTGGTGCTTGGAGGTGCGCTGTGTCTTGCCTCACTGTGGGTACAGGCCAATGGTATGTTAGCAACAGACTTTGGTCAGTAAGTGAGGTTTATTTGAAATATTTCTAGCACCTGCCCTCTGCTTTCACCCATCCATTTTCAGGTGCAAAGCCATAAGCTAGAAATGCTTTCTGAGAGTGACCTGTTAGCGCTTGCTCTAGAATAAGCTGTTTCCCCTTGAACTTTTCCAAAAGAGCATGGTGACGTGTTCTTGGGGTTTATCTGCTCTCTGCAAATTGTCTTTAGGTATGCAGTTGCAGTTGCCATGGAAGCAAATTACACACAAACACTTGGAGCAAGGCATATAACTGACAGAGGACAAGTTATGCTAAGCTAACACAGAACAAAGAGCCTGTGCATAAGGGCCCATAGGCGTGATTGTTGTGAGATTGCTGAGCCCTTGCCCTACAGGACTCCTGTGTTTTTTTCATTATGTTTCTTAACAGTACTTGTGGCAGTTTTGAGTACTTGATAAAGCATCTGGGCTTTTTTTTTTTCTTCCTTTTTGCAGCTCTCCATGAATTCCCCAATGACATCTTTACAAACGAGGACAGGAGGCATGGAGCTGTCATCCTGCACGTCCTTTGTGTAAGTTTTGTGACTGCGTTTCTTTTCCTATCAGTTTGGACTGGATTTGATATGTTTGCTGACAGCTGATACCGCTCCCTACCCACAGGGTTTTCTGCTCTTGCATACAGACATTCCCCTTCTGTTCTCAGTCATGGTTGAGAGTGAGTTTTAGTGACTCATCTGAGTATAGTCTTAATGCTCTCTTCTTAGTTTTTTCACTAACTCCTAAAAGGCCAACCAACTGCAGCCCCTGAATGCGTGCTGTCAGCTGAATGAACTCATGCAAAGGGCTTTGCCGAAGCTATTGGGCAGCTGTGCAGTGCTGCCAGCGGAGCAGCGCAACCCCACGCTCCCAACTCATCTGCCAGCCACTGCTGTGCAAGGGGATGCTTCCAGGTTGGTGGGATAAAGGAGAACGTTCTCTGGCACATGGGACATGCTGGGACAGTTTGGTGATGTTATCAAGTCCTGGCTGCTGGCTTTCGCAGGCACTGTCCAGAGGGTGGCACCAAACAAGTGTGCCCCACTGCACTGTTGTCTCGCTGATTTTTGACCCTTTCACTTGTCTTTATTATACTTGGCCAAATGCAGAGCTTAGAGACATGCTAAGTTAAACAACAGGCCAAAAAAAAATAAACTCTCTCAAAATATCTGAGAGCCAGAAAGGTTTTATTTCAGTTTAAGACCCAAAGGGCCAAGGATTCTCCCAGCAGCAAGGTAGATGTCATCTCAGTGAGCGAGACTGAGATGCCAGCATGGTTTGATGGGCCTGGAAGGACACTGCAAAACTTCTAATTTTTCCTGACAGGGACGGTGCCTGTAGAAGAACTGTATACGTGGAGCTTGAGTAATATTGTAATATAGCTGGAAAAATACTCTAGTCAGTCTGTAGTTTGAACCTCCAGAACTACCCCAAGTAGTTAAGTTGCTGAGGTGAGTTTTTTCTTCCTGAATATATCAAAGAAGTGATCATAACTTCACATTTGCTAGCTGCACAGTGGTCCTGGATTCATTTGGGAATTCTAGAAAATGTTGGGCTTCAAAGTTCAGAAATGTGCCAGCAAGATTTTAATAAATGCTGTTTTTAAAATCTTACTAGTCAAAAAGGTGTGCAGTTTTGGGCTTGGAGTTGTGTGATCTCTGCTCCAAGCAAGTCATTTTAAATGGGGTGTATGGGCAAGGTCAAAATTCAAGGTACTGGAAATAAATGTACTTGGATGTAACCATGGTGTGTTAGTTCCCAAGACACTGTTACAAGTCCATACAGGCAGCTGCAGTAATCTCGCAGAAGGAAGCACTTTCTCTCCAGATCATTTTTTCAACTTTTGTTAGGTAGATAAAGACAATTGTTTTCTTTAACGTCTCCTAAATTTACGAAGAGCTGCCAACTTGGTACTCCTCAAGGGGGAAAAGACATTCTTAAGCAGCAAAGAAAATACCTGCTTGTAATGAATATTTAAAAGCATCGTATAATTTTTAGTCAACTTAAATGAGCAGTCACCATTAACTATGTGCAGTGATTCATGGTTTCTCTTTAAAGGTAAATTAGATTGTATTGCATCATGTAATGTGAGTGCTCTGTTATGATCTTATTTCGGCTAAACGGCTACAATAAATTGTTGAGTAACATCACTATTGACTTTGGCAAGCCAAAGGCGTCCAAGGTTCTACGGGAACAGTTAGCTTTTGGATGTTTTGGAAAGCAAACCCTGGACCTAAGCTGGATTTTTTAGCACCCACAAGAATACTCCCCAAAAATCCAGATAAACCATCTCTCAGAGTCGTGCCCTGCTGCAGCTAGTCACCCGGAGTTGCTCTGTGTTTAGTGGAGAGAAAGACATCTTCAGTGGATCTTCAGCTGCCTCGCTGTAGGTGTGGGGTAAAGGCCACAGGTTGGGTTTCACCTGCCTGTCTGTGGTCCACTCCACAGGTCCTCCCCTACCCCTGTGCGTGCCCCACTTCAGCTGCGAGCCGCAGGACCACCGGCTTCTAAATCACCACGGCCACCGTGCATGGGCAGCTTGAAAAGCCCCGCGCCACCGGGATCAGACTTCCGTGTTGTGCGGGCTCTGTGCCCTCCTGGCGCCAACTGCCGGACTGGTGCCCTTCTCCAAGGGCCTGGTGCGGAGTTTGGGGTTGTGTTTAAATGGCATGGGAAGCAGTGCTCCTGGGATTAAATGGTTCTCAGTGAACAGCCATGGAGAAACGTCCAGGTGTCCCAGGCAGCCTTGGCCTGCTGTTTCCTAATTTCAGAACGTTTGTCAGTTTTACTGTCACAGTCAGCATGTTGTGCGGCGCCTTGTGTGGTATTTCACACACAATGTAACGTGCATCTTGGCCAATGGGTTTTATTTGTTTGTTTGCATGCTGGATGCTGATTATTTGTTTCTCTTGCAGTGCTCGTAGCCTCACACAGTTTTTGTGTTTTGACATGGAAAGGTCACTCTTGATTGTTTGTTAATGCAAGAAGCTGTATTATCTGCTCTTAATCTGTATGGCAAATGTGTATTAACCACATCATGAGGTCTTGGAAAATACTGGTACGCAGTTTGTCCCCTTGTAACTCTACTGTGGGTAATACAGAAAAGTATTATGAGAGTTTTTAAGAAAAGGCTTAAGTGCTTATAGTTAAATTCATCTCTGTATATGAAAAACAGCTAGCAGACTCTTGTGTAGCCACTCTAAGCAAAATACAATGGTTATAATAGCATGCTGTTGCCTTGTAAACTTGTGTTTCTTAGATTTCAACACAAAAATTATTTTAAAAAAATCTCTGGAGTCACAGGAATAAGTTTATAATGAGACCATTAAAAATAAGGGTTGCTAAAGTCAATCTTAATCCCAGTGGAATCTGTTCCTCAACATGTGTTTTTCCAGGCTTTTTAAAAGAGGCAAGACCTGGACTGTATTTTTTCAGTATTAGTAGCAGTGAAATCACACAGTATTCTCATACAGTTGACTACATGAACTGTGAATTGGGCTGTTTTCCAGTCTATTTCAAATTATAACTTGGGCTTCATAATTGCTCTCAAGATAGTTTATTTTTCCACAGCCTTTTTGTCAGCTCTGAACAAGCTGAACATACTTTAACATATAACAAAGCAGATTTTTGAGGACTGAAAATCAAAGGTGAACTACCTGCTTCAGAATAGAAAGAAAAATCTGTTTTTAGTAAGAACTAGGTGTAAGCATCTGATGTCCCAACAGAAGCATGTCCAGTCACTTCCCCTCTAGCAAGCAGCTGCTTCAGTCCCTTGGTGCGCTCTGGTTCCCCTCAGCAGCTTTATTGGCTCTAAATAATGCGGCGGGTGGAACGGATGATCCCTGCCCAGCTAGCAGGACTGCCCATGGGCTGTCCTGTCCAGAACCCCACCACGGACAAGTCCGCGTTCAGTCGGGCATGCTCTGCGACCACGCGGCTCCAGGCAAGCCCTCAGCTGCTGAGGCTGTTGGAAGGCATACAGCCCGTGACCACGGGCATCAGCTGAGAATTTTCTCGGTGTCTTTCTGCCCTGAGCCATGAACTTGTGAATCCCCAGGACAAACTTTGCTGTCTTTGGCCCTGATCCAGCCTGTTGGATGCAGTAGGAAGCAGAAAGAACAATGGCAAATGCTTTGTCTCCTCTTACTGTGGAGTATCTGTAACCTATCATCAAAGAGAGAACTGATACTTTGAAAAAAGACAACTGTCAACTTTTAGCAACCTGCCTCTTTAGTCTTGATTGGAAGGGGTTGTCATCGTATTGGGGTAATCAATCTCTAATTCTGATTTTACCCTCCAGCAATTCAGTTACCAAATGTCTGATCAAACTAGAGCATGCACAGAACTGCACTTTGTAGGAGAAGATGCAGACAGAGCTAACTGTCTCTGCAGGTTTGAGGAGACCGGGCTATAAAATCAAAGGGACTTTGTTAAACTGTTTTTATTTATTTTACTAAAACCTTGTTCTCTTTCTCTCAATCCCCTTTTGCCAACATTTTTATGTTACTTTCTAAAAGACATCAAGGTAAAACTTGTTTATCAAAAAAACAGAGAACCAGGGGTCAAATTGTATGAACTGGGAATTTGGGGGGATGCATTAAATAGCCTTTCAGGGGATTCCCAAGGCATCTTCCCCCTATTGTTTAATGACAGTGAAAACAGAAAGTCTTACACCTCAGCACATCCTGCAGTGAGGCAGTGAAGAATTACTTAACATGATCTGATGCTTCACAAAGATGATAGTAACTCACTAAACACTTTAAAAACCTAAGAGCAACTGGGCAGGAGCAATTTAGCAATAGTTTTAGTCAGTAGAAATGTAAAACACTTCAGTTCAAGAGGAAAGTGGGCCAATGAAAATGTACTGCTGGTTTGGAGCTAAAATGTTTAATTTTCCCCTAGGTAGTTAGTTCTTCAGAGCTCATCAACAGATTGCTTCACTGCTATTAATGATTGTCATGTCCTCTCTGAGAAGAGGGCGTGTTATCACAAACAACAACATCCCCACTAAATCACTCATTTGGGATGTTCAAATGGGAGGGAACCAGGGTCTGGCTTTTTAGAGTCCAGTGCTGTTCGTTACTAACAGATTAAACATAAAGCCTGCAATCTGGGAGTGTCCCAGTACTTGAGAGCTTCATTTTGAAATCTGAACGTTGTCCCCAAAGGGATGCAGGTTTCTAGATGTTCTCATAGCATTTTGCCTTTTTTGATTTGTTCTGGTGGATTCATGCTGATGCCCGTGTGGACACTCAGTGATAGGCACCCGGTACCTCCAGAGCCAGGGGCAGGGGATGGTGTCACCCAGGCACTTGTAAGGTTAGTGCTGGCAGCAGAAGGAGGGTTTGGGTGTCGCTGCGGGTTCCCCTGGAAGAGCCCAGAGGGATGGGCACTACCTTTCCTCCCAGCTGCAGACTGGTCCCAGAACGCGCTGATCCCCATTTCATCGCAGTCTTGTGCACGGTGCAGCGTGACTTCCCCTTTCCCCAGTGCTCTGCAGTGCCAGAACACGAGCCGTCTGCGCGTGCCTGCATGGGTATGTGTGTTGGTGTGCAGCAGCAGGTGTGCTCCTGCCAGAGCCCAGGCATGAGTGGCTGCAGGGATGCTTCCTGCCTGCACCTGCAGAGGTTTGTCGGGGGAACAGCTCTGGGAACGGGCTGCACAAACAGGGCTTCCGCCAATGGCTGCGAGCGGCTCAGAAAATTCAGGTCGCTCTGTACCTGTCCTGTCTTGCCTTGTTGCTGAGTCAGAGACCGGCCAGGTCGTGTTTCTCTGGCACAGAGATGTCTCCTTCTGCCGATGATTTTGTGGTGCCCTAAACATACTTATTTTACTGATAACATGCAATACAAAGCGATAGTTATACACAGCTTGCTGCTGATCACATCCTGGTACCACAGCCCACTGCTACAAGTGAGCTTGGACTGTGTGGGTTTCTTGTTTGGTTGTGTTTTTGTGTTGTGTTGTTTTGTTATTGTTGTTGTTTTTTAATTTCTATTCATTAGTGGACTTCTAGGTGGTTTTTGCATGTAGTCAGAATTAAGGAAAGCTCTGTGCTTGGTTGCAGTGGTTCCAGTGAAGCACTATGGTGCAAGGTGGCATGTGCATCATTTATGACAGGTTGTCATTTTGGAGGTGAAGCAGGTCAGATTGGCAAATGAATTTCATGTAAAAAAAAAAATAGTTAACTTCTCAGGAGAACCATGCCCTATGCATTCTTTCCCAGAGAAATACAGAACCTGTTGATGGAAAAAATAATAAAGCTCAACTCATCCAAGCAACTAGTATTGGGGGACACAAAAGACCTGAAGTTCGAGCTACAGGAACAGCGACACGGTGGTGCTCTGCTTGTGACGTTTTCTGTCAAACTTGATTCCTTTACTGAGGATGAGTATTACTCCATTTTAGAATAATCTCTAGATCTGTAGCTAAATTGATCCTAAATTCAGCCTGATCATTAGAATATAGGAAAAATATGAACAAGAATTATGTACAGATACTATTTTTATGATAGACAAGCTGCTAAAAAAAAGAAAAACACAGACTAGATCTTTATGTAGGTCAAGTCTGTGTAAGCTGTCCTGGCTATTTCATGAAGTAATGTGATATAAAGCAGATTTCCCAAAACAAAGATGTAGGGATGAATATCTCTCAGTTGTGACATCTTTAACTGTCCAGAACAAACTTTTAAGTAGAAAGGTAGGTATGTATCTGAGCCTTGTAGGTAGGGGACCTGTGCTTGGTACCTCCAATCACGTGCTGTGTCTGGAAAATATATACAGCTCTTTCTTCAATTTAATGCTGCTTCAGGCTGGAAGTCTATCCTTGCCTTTTCAGTACCCATTGGATGGAACAGAGATGGAATTGTGTAGGAGTGGGCAATGGCTGCTAGCACTGGCTGCCTGGGGAGGGTTGGATAATTAGGCTAGCGTGGTTCGGTCCTTCAGCTGGAAGGTGACTTGGCACGTGGATGACAGAGCTTGCAGTCATATGGGGCTTGGATGGGAGTGGAAGGGTTGAGCTGTGAGGCAGGACAGGTCCTTCATCCTCTGTCCATTGGCACAGCTCAGCTGCCAGGAGGAGTCAGGAAGGTGCTTTCGCCACTGCTCATCCCAAGGCTTTTGCTCCCATTCTGTAAATCTTCTGGCAGGCACCTTCAGTCTATCCATAGCAGCTTCTCTGGCTTGGGAGATTGTTCTCCGAACATCTGCTGAACTGCCTCATTGCTACCTCATTACCCTCTAAACCCTCAGTGTTCCTGTACCACAGTGCCCTAAAATATATTTGGCTGTGATTGAAGAGGTGGTCAGCATAATTACATGTCATACCAACCGAAATTTTCTTGTTTCCTTTTGATCCCCCCCTACTCTCGGAGCGAAGCTGCTGCCCCCTGCAGCGCTTAGACGTTCCTGTGGAATGTTCCTGGCTTTTGCTCAGTAAAGGAAGCTCTAATGGAGACTGGTGCAGGAAATTCAAAGGGACGCTGGACAAACAGGAGCAATAATCACCTATGTCCTGAGCAGCAGAACACGTTTTTCGAGTAAGATGTTTAATCTACTTTCATGTAGAGATTGCAATTACTTCTCTGATGCTTGTTTATTTGAAGCATCATTTTAAAACCAATCCTAATGTAATACTTAATCTGGAATTTATAATCTTTTAATACAGGGTCATTATATTTCCGTCATTTTTTTAATGGCCTTTTGGTGAGGAGAAGTGTCTGTTAAGAAGGTTGCCTATTCAAAGACTTTAATGTCTTCACTTTAGCCGAATGCGACCAAGCAGTGCTTGGGCTGAGACGTACTTCTTGTCCTCCCCATCACCTCGCTCCATTGCCATTACACCTCTCGTCTCAGCTCTGCCCCAGCCCATCCACATTCCTTCAGGCCCTGCCTTTGTCCCCAGTAGCTGCTTGCAGGTGGAGCTGACTTCAGCAGTGCTGCCCTGCTGCCTTCCTGAGCCGTGTGAAGCTTGCTTGTGTTTGTTGAAGGCTGAGGCAATGCGACCCCTTGGATTCGCATTGTTTCCAGCTTCTTTGCAATGTGAGCTCTTCCTTTGGCTCTGCCCAGCCAGGTTCACAGCCAGCTGGCTCACTGAAGCCCTAGTTGTGTTTAGGATTTAGGGAAGCTGTGGGGGTTTGCCCCTTTGCTTGTAGGGGAAAGAGACAAGTTCATTGATGTACAGTTGGCGCTGCAGTGCTCACCTCTCTGTGTCACCCAGTGTCATTGCAGACACAGTCCAGGTGAGTGCTCCTAGGTGCCACCAGTGCTGGCTGGCACAGGGAAGCTGTGGCTCGGCGTCACCCCGCACCCCAGGGGTGCAGTTAGTGCAGGTGTGCCTGTATGTGCCAGCTGGGAGCGCCGTGTAGTCACATGAAGCTGAGAGAGGCTGGCCAGCAGAGGAGCAAGCGGTTGGCGCAGTAACAGAGCCACAGCTGAACTTGGGTGGAAGCTCAAACCACCTAATTGGCTGCAAAAGCTTAAAGTCGTGCTGTTTGCATTTGTCCACATTTGACATATGGAACAGAGTTGCTTGCCCTGATGCTGGCTCTCTTCCTTCTTTCCACATTAAGTAGCCTGGACTGGTGTCTGAGCTATATCTTTAGGAGCCTGACTTGCAATAAAATTTATTTTTTTGGGTGTGTTCCTGCTGGCCCAAACTCTAAACTTTATTTTTGTTTATTAAAAAACAAACAAACAAAAACACTTTCAAGGAAGTAATGTTTATTGTCATCACGTGTTCACTTACCAAAGGTAATTGCCAGTATTTTAGCTTGTGAACCAAGTTGTTTTCTCACAAGATACTCCATAGATTTGGACTCTTCATACTGTATTGCATTCAAGCCAGTTAAATTAGGAAAGACTCCCAGCCAGAACCAGAATTGTGACAACAATGAGGTCATTAAAAATAAATGCTGAAGCATGTAAGTCAGTATGGGTTCAGCCTGATATGTTCCGTCAGCCTGGTGTAAAACTTGCTGAAGTCGCCCACAGCAGTCTTCCTGACTTAGCAGGCTTTGGTCAGTGCTTTCAGCAGGCATGGCAGCTTGGTGTTCCCCAGCACCTCCAAAAGGATTAGAGAAAGTGTGGCGGTAGTTTCTTCACATTCATTTTTCCACTCCTTCCTGATTTCAGTCCCCCTTTTTTACCTTTTCTCTTGTACCTGATCCTACAAATGCATAAGACGGAGTGGACAAAAGAAAATTCCATTGTCACCTTTTTGGCTTGTGATTGTACACTCTAAAAATCATTAGAATGCCATGAAATGTAGCTTTTTTTACACATGTATGGTTACTGGGACATGGGTATGCTTTCCTGTTATTGTTTGCATTGGAGATGATGCAAAACCACGTCACATCGTTTGAGCACTCATTTAAAAAATCTCAGAAGCATTTGCCTGAACTTAAACTGATGGACACCTTGCACCTGGTGTCTGTCCAGGCTGAAGCTACCTGCTGCATACCATGTAGTGTGCGGGAGTTTTGCACAATCTGAAAAAATAGTAGGAGCACAGAGGAGAAAAAGACTGTGCACCATGTGTTGAGGTAGATGTTGAAATGACCTGATTGGGGCGGGGGGGGGGGGGGGAGGGGCACGCTGTCTGGTTTTGGCTGTCTATTTTCTATCTACCTGTCTTTGTTCAGGAGAACTTGGCTACCACAACCATAGCTGATTGCAGGAATCCCAAGCAACCATATGATGCCCAGTGCTCTGTGACTGTAGATTATATCAAGTATAGAGAGTGCACTCAATTTAGAGGGATGATGGTGTACAGATTAGTGTTCTTGAAAGGCATTGCTGTGCATTTGGGAAAGGAAAATGACAGCATGGCCACGCAGATTAATATGATTAGCAGATTAAAAAATCCAGGCTGAAGTTGGGCACCTGCTATCCATTGTATTTCAATGGGACTTGGCCACTTAACTCTCACAGGCTGCTTCTGATCATGCTTCCTGTGATGCACAAGGTTTGTGAGGCATTTGCTTCCTTTACCTAATTAACTGTCTAGCACTGAATCTTCAAAATGGCTTCAAAATCATCCATTGTGATGAAATTCCTATCTCTAATCCTGAACAAGTATATTTGAATTATTTTTGAGCTTGAAAAGATTGTTTGGCAGAGATTTTCATAGAAATTATTGACTTTTTGCAGTAGAGTAATAATTAATTAAGTTCTAGCAAGTTGATTTTTTTTTTTTTTGGTGGGGAGTGGGTATTTAAACCTGTTCCTGGAAAATTGTAGCGAGATCAGAAATGGGTTGCGACGAAGGGCTGTGTGCACAGGGCACAGCTCCTAGCGGGGTGCTTCTCTACCAGAAGTGGGCGGTGAGATCACAGCAGGAGAATGAAGAAGGAGCTCAGGTGTCCATTTCTCCTGCCTTGCCACGCACAGCCCTTTGTACTCCTTGTTCCAGACACATCTGGCTGCTGCTGTGCAGTCTGTTCCAGGCTTATGTCCGGGGCCTCACCTCTCTGTTTACATGCACACAGTTTAAGGATCTCTCACACGCATGTGCTTTTACATGCATGCAGCAATAAATAGACCTTTGCTGATACCACAGTCTGCTAGGAATGAGATCCAAGATGGTGAGGTAGCATCTCTTGCAACAGTTTTTTTGGCAGCATGTGCAGATAGATTGTTTCTGATTCCTCATGGGAATGCCAAATAAAATAGATATGCTGCAGGCCTCGCACCAAGGAGTGCTGTAAGAGACAAGTGCTGGCCTGTCTTACAGGTCGTCCAAGGGTACAGTTGTCCTCTCTTGTTGTCCTCTCTTCTTTCCCACTTCCCCTGTTGTGCAGAACACTTGGCTTTAAAACTCTGCTAGTTTGTCCCAGATGACATGCAGAAAACAAGCTACTTTCCTCTTTTTCAGAACACTAGCATTTCAAAAGCTGCTGCTCCTCAATAATCCAGATTTTCACAGAATATAATCATAAAAAAGCTTTGCACTACACAACGGAGAGAAAAGTTAAGGGCAACTAAGCAATATCCAGAGATTTTATTTTTTTAATGTTGTTGTGATAAAGTGCTGGCAGTTTCTGATGGCTTGGTAGAACTTTTAGATAAATACTTAATGATCTTTCTGTTAAGTCCCAGAGGGCCCCATGAAGTTTTCTTACAAGAGAATGTTTTTTACAAATGTATATCAAAACAAGCCTAAGATAAGTTGGGACACTGCAGTTCAGTTTCTTTGCTTGACGGTCTCCAAACTCAACATTTTCTTTTCTCTTTTGCAGGCCATGTATATGTTTTATGCTTTGGCAATTGTCTGCGATGATTTCTTCGTCCCTTCATTGGAAAAGATTTGTGAAGTAAGTGTTAGAAATTTGTACTTGAGCTTGTGTGCTGTTTTAGCATCAGCTCTACATCCCATCTACACATACATTTTGATCATGTGGCCTTGCTTACAGCAGAGGTCTGGTCTGGGTCTAGAGAGAGCTAGCTCCTGTAATAACTCTGCCACTGACTCTCCATGTGGCCTAGGATGAACTATGTCACTTCTCCATACCTCTATTTCCTGCAGTGGTCAATAGAAACGTTGTTTCTCAGCTGCATTTACAAATAGTGATAGGAAACACCATATACAGTGTTCACAGTTCCTAACTTTGATGGTGGCGAGCTTAGTTATAAACCAAAGGTTCAGAGACTGGAGGGGTCCCTCTCCTTTTACCATCATTAGCCTCTCTAGGTGCAAGATTTCTACATCTCTCTACCTGCTCCAGGAGGTCTGTAGGCTTAAACACTGGCCAGTGATAAAGGTGCAAGTGGCAGAAGTTACAACACCATTTGTTCTCCTAACAAGTTTTCAGAGTGTTTGGTTTTGCATGGGCATCTAATATCTAAAAAGCAAACACCCTCCCCATGTGACTTTAACATAATATTTACAACCCCCTGGTCCTAGAAGGCTACTTTCAGTTGACTATATCTTTACATTTCAGTTGTTCTTTCATTTGTTATTGTCTCAGTGTTATGGAACAACTCTTCATATGCTTTAACAGTTATGAACCATTGTGTTACCCAACACCACCAGTAAAATAAGATGATAATAAGTTTTATTTAATTGTGTGTGAAAGAAAAAAAGCATAGCAAAAGAATAGTACATCTGGCATACTTCTGTTAAGAAGTTACTGTTCAGAAGAAAGATACTGTGTCTTTAGAGATTATCAAAATGGGTCATATAAGCGTATCAGAATTTTATTTTTTCTATTGCTTCGACTTCATTTTCCCCTCAGAAAAAAAAAAAAGAAAACTTACCCCATAGCTAACCTTTGGGGGCATTCAAATCTTGTTATTTATGTATTTTATGCATAATTGAGCAGTTCTGCAATTACATGATAGCAAAAGACATAAGCATTCTTGTTTCCTGCTCCAACCAACTTTTCATTTTATCAGTCCAGAATGGCTCGCCTTCAAAACATCCAGCTTTTCATGGTTGGTCCTTGATGCTAGCACTCAAGAATGTATGGGAAAATGCTTGGGTCACTTCACAAAGGCCTCTGTAGTTCTTTGGTAGTAGTCACTCTTGCCTGTTTTTCTAGGAATGGGAAGGTTTGATCCCTGCCCGATGACAGCAGATGCTACCACCATTGCTCACACTGCTGAATACACTCCCCCACAAAAAGACCCAGTACAGTGAGCGGGCTGACTCAGGGATCCAGGGGTTCTCTGCGAGGGAGACCACCAGAGTCCTCCTGCATCACCTGATGAGATGAGACCTGTGAAATTTTCAAGGGGATTCTCTTGGTTGTTAACTCACAAAAAAGAATCATAAGAGAGCGAGCCCCTTGTCAGGAACACAGATTGTACAGCAATACTAGGTATTGCAGTACGGGTAATCTGCATAGCATGCAAACAAACTAAACAGTAATGACTTGCTGCTGATCTGAAGATCGACCATCAGTAATTCTACTACCACATACTGTCATATTCCGGAAAAAAGAATTCAGACCACCCTATCTGAGGACTTTTTTGGCCTTGGAGATCCACCAATAGTTATTTTATAGTTGCTTCCAGATTAGATGCACTATTTTTGAAATAAATGCCCTTTGTCTGGCTTAGCTCCATCTAGTTTGGAAAGTGGTTGTTAAGTTAAATCAACTAGGCATTTATGCTCCCAAATATGTGCATAGAGATTAGAATTTGTTCAAGAACACTTGTTATGATAGACATTCGTGTTCTGTCTTAGTTCAGATGTACTTGCAACCAAAGCCCTGACTTTCATTTGTTTTCTAAAACAATTTGTACTTATATTTGTCCAGTTACTCTCTGTTACTGGTGTTACAATGTGTTTACATGACACAACTAACATCGTAACATCAACTGCAAATGCAGTCTACAAATACCAGAGAATATGTTTTTGACTCTGCGCAGTGGGCAGTATTTTCT
Organism: Cygnus atratus; assembly: GCF_013377495.2. Lineage (NCBI taxonomy): Eukaryota > Metazoa > Chordata > Aves > Anseriformes > Anatidae > Cygnus > Cygnus atratus. The sequence goes on from NC_066364.1 coordinate 120,307,140, forward strand.
GGTCTATTATATTAGATTAATTATCATATGTATTGCAATAAGATTAATTATCATATGTATTGCAATAAATTATCCTCAAAGGAACTTACGATGGCTTTAAATTTAACCATCCCCACAGAAAACACTGATGGTTTCTTTGACTGGTGTTCTTTTCGAAAGGTACCATCTAGGTGTGGACTGACTATTGTAGGTTGACCATTTCTGTACATCCGTTGAGAACCCTGCAGAAGAATTCAGCCTGTGGGGATCTACTTCTGTTGCTATGAGCTTCTTTTATAATAGTTTTAATCTATCTAAAATCAACCTCCGTAAAGCCATGTTTTATCAGGTTCCACAAGCTTTTATAACAGTCTAGCAATAGAGTGGTCTCTTGTTTAAAAAGCATTCCTGATTAGGGCAGTTCTTCTTCTTTTCCCTTATCCCTGAAGCATACACAAAATTCTTTATTATGTGAGTATGGTCAGTGGGCAGAGTTAAGTTTTCTTACAAGCTGAAAGTATCCGTGATGGGATCTTCAATCAAGGTAAGATTTGAGGTGGGGGATTCCTGCAACGTTTGGGAGCAGCCTTGTCTCTCTGTAAATATACTTTAATAATGAAAGACCTTCAGAGAAACCCTGCATAGCTGGGAAAGGCAGAGGGGAGAGGAAGGCTTCCTCTGGCCTGTCAGGTTGGCTGTGGTGTTTCAAACCATCGGTTCTGCTAGGGAAACATTTCCACCACTTTCAGCTCTCTTGCCCTTGCTTGTAAAATGGCAGCCGCTGACTCGCACGCTGAGTAAGCCAGCTTTGTGTAGTAACAACTCAGCAGTTCATGACCGTATGTCAGGGGATGGCTTTTTTTAGCCACTCATATTAAACTGTGGAAGGTGCCAGCAAGTCATGTGGTCTTTAACAGCTTTGTCGCATTTGCTGAACAGTGACTTGTACAGATGGAGCAGTGGGAATGCAGAAAACATAAAGGAAGCAATTAACCAAGTAAATCTTTGGAAACAGCATATGTCAAAAATTTCAGAGTAGAGGTCCTTTTCCTTCCAGAAACCACTGTTTTAAATAAGAACAGTCCCTGGGCACATCTAGTGGAAGGCCGTAGGAGTTAAGTATCTTTGATGATGACCCATGCGAAAGGGGTGTGAGGACAGGTTAAATCTCACAAGGCTGAAATGATATTCAGGGAAGAAGGTCGGGTTGGACTGAGCCTGAGCTCCAGCCCTGCCCATTACAGGCCAAAGTAGATGAGATAAACTGTATAGCACAACTTGTATATATGCCTTTGATGACTTTCTCCCCCATGCTGAACTTTTAAATGTTAATTGGCAGTTTCCCACTCTTCGCAGACAGTGTAATGTTTCTAGTTGAATTCCATCAACCTGTCAGTGTTGTAATCAGTGACTCTGATGTGTTTTTCTGCAGCGCTTGCATCTTAGCGAAGATGTGGCTGGGGCAACTTTCATGGCAGCTGGCAGCTCTGCTCCTGAGTTGTTTACATCTGTCATAGGTAACTAACCTACTGCTTCTTGAAATCTCCTCTTTTCCCTCAGTGTTTTTCAGAGTTGAAATGGGATTGCTAAGCACCTATAATGTTTGTCATAATGCCTGACCCCTTTCCTCATGGACACTCATGGGATTAATTGTGGGAAATCCTCACTAGATGTAGAGGCTTTAAAAATGTACTGTTATTTCACAACAGAGCTACGCTGGAAGTAGTTCAATTTGACCAGTCAAACCAAGGTCAGAAATGCAGGCAGCTCACCTTAACTATCTATTAGCCTTCCCTTGCTGTAGCACTGCCAAACTGCAGAGCACTGATCTCTGCACGTGCAGCTTTCCTATTCACCTTCCTATGCTATCTGCTGCACCACCTCTACAGCTTAACGCCTTCAGCCTCCTGGGTTGGTCCCCAGGCAAACTCTCAGTGTCCTGAGATGCACATTCTCTGCCATCACCTCTGCTCTAGTTAGTTGTCTAACACTGCTTCCTTCAGGGAAAGCCACAGCAGGAGGAAGAGAGAATTTGAGACCCTTGTTCACAGAAACAGGTTGGTGAGATCATCACACTACCATTGCAGCACTCTGCTTATGGGAAGTGTGATCAAGAGATTCAGCAGTACTTGGGTGTGTGTAGCTTGAGGAGACTCGCGTGTTCCTTCAACAGCCTTGAGCTATGAGGGGACTTCAGTCAAGAGAGCTGCTATAAAATGATTCTATATGCATGCTACCAGGTGAAAGGTGAGTGTTCTTGCAGTATTATACACCCTCATCTCCAGTGGTAGGTAATCATTAGAACAATGGATGGGAGGTTAAGGTGGCCTCTCCATCACTGAGGAGAAGTGATTGAACTCTTCTGAGCTTAGACACTTTCTCTAGAAGATCCTTCTATTTCAGTCACATCTACCAGAGGCAGAGCACGAATTAATTCACACCAAGCTGCATACTCTGCAGAGAGAGGTGATCAAAGCCTCAAAACCTAGGAAGCTAAAATGGAAGCCTATGGAGTTGGGCTTGTATTACAGTTAAGGGCAGCACACTGGCAAGGTGAAAATAAAATCAGACTCCTTCAGGCAGTTTAGAGAAGCCCTAACAGTCTTGCTGTGGTGTAATCCACCAGATACTGAATGTCACTTGAGGTATGCCTACTTCTGGGTAACACATTTCTCAGAAAAGGGAAAAGTGTAGAAAAAAAATCTAAACTGCACTGGCCAGAAAAATACTGCTGGAAACTTAAAAGCAAGTGGTGAATTTAAACAGACTGACAACTAGCAGGAGATGGAGTGTTATTTTTAGGCTGACTTCCTAAGGAAAAAAGTTTGTGCAGTACCACAGTGCATGTGTCTGTCAGTTCATCTCCCTCACCATTAACCTCCTTGGCCAATTTTAACCAAATCTGACAGAAGAGCTCTGAAAGGAGCTTGTAACATAGCCCCATAACCTATTCTGACCAGCATCATTTTCAGCTTGCAAATAATAAGTGGCCAGACAGTTCTGATTCTGTTCTAGCTCATGCTCCTACTTCCCTTATTGTTGTAGTCAGTAGGGGTGGGGATATGGGGATATGGGGAAGAGCAGAGCACTGGTAAGGGGGCGTCTTACAGGAGATAGTTTCTTGTAGATTTGTGTCCTATAAGATGCTCTCATGGAGCTTACTGTCTTTTATAATGTGTATTGCCATAACATTGGTTTGCAAGACCAGGAGGTTGGTGACTTAGAAATGTCTAAGGTATTTGGTTTTCATTAGACAATACATCTGAATTCCCACATCAAGTTCTACCACCTTTATTCACCCTAGTACCTTTCTCTGCAAGTTGCCCTATTAAATATGAGTAAAAGTAACAGAACTGGTGCATGCCTTTATATTAAGTAATGGGGCAATTTTAGAGGAAAAACTCTGTACTTTCCAATTTACACAGCTTGCCTTGAACTTGTTTTTCAGGTGTTTTTATCACAAAAGGAGATGTAGGCGTTGGAACTATCGTGGGCTCTGCTGTATTTAACATTCTCTGTATTATTGGTGTGTGTGGGCTTTTTGCAGGACAGGTAAGAGACATTTAATAATTCCTAACAGTTATTGCATGCCTTGGCTCTACTGTGAAATCAGTTGCCAGGTTTGCAACCTTGCCACAAAGTTCTCTGGTTTTGTTCTTTTTCATAGGTCCTGTACTGTTCCTCTTGCATTTTTTGAAATGAAAGGCAGAATAGCAAATGTCAGCTCGGACATTTTAAGCTGCCCAAGATATGTGGGTGGTCAAAGGAATAAAGGATGGTTATTTAACAGATCCTCTTGCTAGCTATTGAAAGATGTGTTGTGATGTTTGTATCTGGTTCTTTTAGACCAAAGGAGCCAGAAAATGTGTGTGCCCCTGGCTGGTAAAAATGCAGTTTGAAGAACTGTGAAAGATGCCTCCAAAGGAATCATGACACTTCTGGAACATCATAAAAGATGCTGCCTTTTGTGTGAGAGATGTTGTTGGCAACTGACTTGACTTAGGAAATTATACAAGAAAGATTCAGTCTTTGCTTGTAGTTTAACTCTTATTTATGTCCTCAGATTCACAGGATGGTTTACATGGGAAGAGACCCCTGGAGGTCTCTGATCCAGAGCCCCTGACCACCCCCACCAGCCCCAACTCAAATCAGGGCTAATTTCAGAGTTGGATCTGGTTGTTCAGGGCCTTGTCCAGTCAGATTTTGAATAATACCAAGGATGCCAGAAATCCTACCTTACTAGCACTAAGGCTATCCACCCCTAGTATAATTTCTGTTTTCCAGTATGTCAAACTAATATGACGAGTTATTCATCTGAAATTAAAGTAATTAAGTTGTGAGATCTGAGCTGCTGTCTGATTTGCAGACATGATCGGCTGTATAATTAAATATCTAAATCTGCAGTCACCTTAACACTCGCCAACATGCCCAGTATTTCTATGATCTTGTAAAATGTTCTTTGAAATCTTATTGTACAGACTTTTTTTTGCAAAGAGGCTAGGCAGGATAACAGAATCAATAAAGAGCAAGAGGATAACTAGCTCTGGAAGAAAAGCCTCAAAGAAGGGGCCTCTATGACTTGGTCAAGAAAACAAGCAGAGAGCTTGGGCTTTCCTAGGAAATTTTGTAATCCAGTTTTATTTGCCTTAACCGTGAAGGTTTTTCAGGATGAAGATAAACATTTTCATTATGGGGAGGCTTGGGGAAGAATCCACAGAGGTACTTTTCAGCCACCTAGGCTCCCTGATTTGCATGGGAACATGCAGCTGAAAGCTACACACACTTGCTCAATATGTTAGTCGTTCTACTGTAACTCTTACTGTGAAAGCCTAATTGATTCAGGCTAGTTTTTAATTACCAAAGCTTTCCCAGCGCTTGAAGCTGTGTTCCCCAGAGGTGTTCTCCTGTAATCAGTAGGACTGTCTCTTCAGGTTGCTTTTCTCAATCAAATGAAGAAGATTAACTGTTTAGCACGATGACAGAGGAGCTAATTCTTCCAATTTTTGCTCTTCACAATATTAACTGCAAGTCCGAAACATGCTAAAAAATCTAGCTACAAATGACAGCTTTTAGTGGAAAAGGCTTGATGGAGTTTGGGGGTTGACAGAGAATGTCAGTCATCTTTGTCAGCGGGTGGGAGGTGTTTGTTTCTGGAGGGCACAACACAGCCAAAATGTTCTCGTAAATGCCTTCAGCCTTCCAGGCATGATATCTTTCAGAAGTTCAGAAAAGGATTGGCTGTCCTAATTACCCTAAGCACGGTCTGTGAGTCCTTTTTCAAGCAGAGAATTGAGATTTGGACTGATTTGTCCTGATTTTGTTTTTCCCTGGCTCCACTAGTGATGGTTGTGTGATTTCATCAGGTCATTTTGCTTGTTTGGTGCAGTTTAACCTGGAATGGATTCGTGAGAATTGGAATTATTTAAATCACTGTTTGGAATCATGATTTAAGTGAGCAAATAGGAAACCTCAGTTTAAATAATTCTGATACTCTAAACAAAACTCTGTTTTATTTTGTGATCTTCAGTTTTTCCACTCCCAACGCTTCATCAAACAGTCATTTGCTTTTATTGGTGTGATTCAGTGCATCTTTTGTTATTACTGAGAGGAATTTTTTATCGGTAATTTCTCTATACATGCTCTAACATAATTAATGGACCTGGATGCCAGATTTGAGTTGCCTTGTAACGACCAGGCGAGTCTGGAAGCAGGTTGTTGGTCTCAGCTGCTTTCTGTGCTCCAGCTCGGGCAGGGCAGGGTTTTCTCTTCAGAGCTCAAATCTGAGAAGTCAGCAGGCAGAGTCCTCTGTTTTTCAGGTGAGACCAGTGTGTCAATGGGCAGGGGTTTACGAGCCAGACTTTGCTGTCTTCTGAGCCTGCCCAGAGGCTCACAAAGACACAGTTTTCTGGGACTCCCATCATCCTGGAAAGCTGTGTTAAAGCACCTCTGCTCGAGGCTGGAATGCTTTCAGGTTTGTCAGGTGAAGTGAGATAAGTGGAGAATTAATCCCATGCTATGGCAGTTCCAATCCGATGGTGCTTAGGTGCCCTTCATATTCCTCAAAACCTGTCATTGGATGCTCTGCAGTCAGGTGGTGGTTGCTCAGAATTGCCAGGGCGGACAAGAAGGGCTGATGCTCCCCCCGTGTCTGGTTTACGGGTGGGTGGGATCCCACTGGCAGCAAGGGACAGTTTCAAGATGATCGCAGTGCTGATTTCTGCCCAGGGAACTGCACAGGGTAGGATGCAATCCTGCTGCTTTCCTGTATCGTCCACCAGCAGTGGCTGGAATGTGCCAGTGGGAGCGTTTGTGTGCTGATCAGGGCAATTTGCAACTGCAGTTGTGGAAGGGTGTTGGGACCTTCTAGGGGTCAGTACCTGACAGCACTCTGTTGGTTTGCTGGGTTGCTAGGAGATGCTGAAAGCCCAGGAGGTGCACAGAGAGCTGCGCATGCCACAGATCTCAGTAAGCCACAACACTGTGGCAGTGCTGCTTTGTCCCCACTCATGGTGTGTGGCTTGGAGCTGGGAGAAATATCTCTGTGCTGGATCCGGATTATAGGGTGACTGATGGGTGGCAGAGTGCTTGGGAGTGTGCAATGCCCATGGTCTGGAATACCCAGAGCTAAAGCTTGTAGGGGACATCTTTAGCGTTTCTGTAAACACTCTTTAATTTTGCAGAACTATTCAGTATCATAGGAAAGCCTATTTTTTTGACCAGTAAAAAAATGAATTCAAAAATATCTCTATCCAGGATATGTTTTATTTTTACATTAGTCTGTAGTCTGCATGTGCTATGTTGTACATGTTATTCTTTGGCTTAAGAAAATACTGGGTTTGGCTACATGCATCTTTTTGTAAAAAAAAATAAAAATGAAATGCGCAGCCCCAAAAAGTTGCTATGCATTTACTTGAACACCAACTCTGATTATTTTTCTAAGCCTTTAATGGCTAGTAAGTGCACGCTTCTCAGTAAATCAGAATAGACATCCCACTGCTGGAACTGGAGAGGAAAGTATGATGCCCACACCTCTGTATGACACTACACACCTAAAAACTGCATTAAAAGAGCATTATTAAGGTTGAAAGTCAAACACTGGAAAGTTATAAAATAGCAGCATTAAGGTTCCTTGCACAACCTTAATTTGCACCCCCCACCCCCACCCCCCCCCGCCATGTATGCATTATTATATGGTCTTTAATTACATGATTGCAGGCTGGTTTCTCCACAGGCTCCCTGCCTCCTTCAGTGCACAGAATGGACTTTGCTCACTTAATGAGCAGCTATTCATTTTTTTGTTTTCTCTTCATTGTTCAGTGTGTGCCCTTCTGCCTTATTTACCAGGCTCTATTCAAACCCTGTTCCAGAGGCAGAATTATTAATTTCCTCTTGAACTTATGCTGATCTCATCGCTATTGTATCCGAGCAGTTGATAAACAATTAATTTTCCCCAAACCTCTGTGAGATGAAGAGGTGTTTTAAAGATGGGGAAACAAAGCACAGAGAGATTAAAGACAAAAGAAAAATTTGTCATTTTAGGTGCCAATTAGAGTTGGCATGGGTCTGTTTTTCTTGCTGAACGTATAGCGTCCCGTGGCATTTCCTTTGCTCAAAGAGCAGCTCCCTCTGGCGCTGGATGCTGCTGCCATTGCTCCTGCTGCTCCAGCTCAGCATTGCTCAAGAGTTTCCTTGCTCGGCTGAGCGTGGTGGCAGTGGCTGCTCATAGCCCAGCTCTCCCAGTGAGCTTTCAGCTACTTTAGTAGTGTGAACCCCTTTTCTTCTCTGAGGTCCCAACATACGCTTTACTTTCTACAAGGGCACGCACTAAACACCTCAGTCATCATGAACCCAGGTTTCATCTCTAGGACCATTATTGGCTGAATTAGCAAGTGACTTAAGTACCTCATCATGTCACATTTAGTGCTTGGTTTCACTAGTATAATCATGTTCCTGCTAAGCAACCAGCCACTCCAGGTTTCTTTCTGTGCGATCTGCCTCTCTACTCCCCCTCTATCCATTTCTTGAGACTCAAGAGAAGAACTTTCTCCAGGTTCCCCCCCAGATCATTGATCCACCCTATACCTGTTTCTCAAGTGCCTGTCTTTCCCCCAAGTCCCACAGAGGTCTAGGTCTCTTCTCCTCTCCCCACTTCTCTTCCCTGTGGCCCTTTGGTCTGATTCCTCCCAGCTAACCTCATCCATCCTGGGGAGGCACCTTGGAAAGCACAGGCAGGAGCCTGCTTGAGAGCCAAGACAATCACATTTTCTGTTGGTTTCATCTCCTCCACCAGCTGGAGACTTGGTGTACCTCACAGGCAGTTCATGCTGAAGCCTGCGACACATCTTGCACAGCCCTTACTCTGCCTGCAAGCGGCATGTGGCCAGAGGACCACACGGCCCCTGCTTTGTAATTGCAGCAGAAAAAGAGCTTCCCCAAGAGGCTCCTAAAGCCTAGCGAAGAGCTTTCCTTACAGGATGAATCTCTGAAGTCCTTAAAGGGCCTGTAGCAAGGCTCCCTCATCCAGCACAGCGAGTCTAAAAGGGATGGACACCCTCTGCCCTGTGTCCACATGCTGTCCTTGCTCCAGGCCCCCAGCAGGTCTCAGGCTATGTCTCAGTCCAACACATGTGTATGTTGCTTTTGCTCTCTGCCTTCCAGGTAGGAGGCTTCCTGCTCCATGCTCAGAGCCTGCTGGAGATAGGTGGTAGGGGCTGTGGAGATCGTGGCCACCTGGGCTACAGGCACCTGCTCAGGCTTCACTCGTCCAACACCAAGCCTTGTGTCTTGTGCACTGCCCATGTGGGAAGAAGCTGCTGGGAGCCAATGCAGTGCAAAGGGAAAAAAGGAGGAGCAGGGAGAAGTGCTTCATGCTTAGCAGCTGGTCTAAAATAGCTTGGGAGCAGGCTGCCAGAGGCCCTCAGGCAAGGCAGTAATTAGAAAAGCTTCCGCTTCATTTCTTTATTTATGTATTTAATTTTGAAATTTTGAAGAATTTGTCAGCTTGGTAGCTAGAGCCCCAGTCCTGCAAGTAATTGCAGCCAAATTCATTTCTGCACAGTGATCTGCTTGCAGGATGGGTGTCTGAAAACCACACAACTTGTTTATACCGTCTGCTGTTACGCCTTGTTTTAGGGTTTCCAAATAACTGTGGTAGTGTTGTAAGTCTCCTGAAGAGCTGCTCTCATGCTAAAAAACAATTGATGTAGATGAAAATCAGCTTTAACGTACTGTTGTGCTCCTTTTTTCTTTGTGGCCCAGACAGAATGGACAGAGTTGAGATGGAACTTGGATTGGTTTGAATAATGTCAACAGACTGGGGAGATTAACCATGTGGCTGCCTTGCGCCAGCCCAGAGCTGAAATTTTGTGTTGCAAACTCTAGGGAAGTATTAATAAATGCAAGCAAAATTGCTTTAAGCAACCATGAAGACATTTCTGTTAGTGTTAAGTATTATAAACCCTCTTGTCTCCCTTGCTTGTCTTTAAGTAATACAGAAAATGTGAAAAAGTTTAAAATGTAGTACAAGAGTACAAGTCAGAGAGTAGTACCCATCACACCCTAAGAATTGGCTGGCTTCTTACTGATTTTGAAACTGAGGTGCTTCTAAATTCTAAATATTCGTGCCATGGTTTGCTACTAAAACATAGGAAAGTGTGCTTCAGTAGCCTGAAAGTGGGTTGATTTTCTCTTCCAATTAATGTTGATGACACTTTGCAGGTCACCAGTGAGGATTCTGGACTGCAGGGATTTTTCTGTCTCTTCTCACTGATAAGAGCAATGAAATCTCCCAAGGTCTTTATCCTTGGCACACAAGGACTAGTTTTCAAAAAGTGACAATTGATTCAAGCTGCCTCCATTTTTGGATGGCCAAATCAAAACTACATGTAAAGGCTGGATTTTCTAAACTAGCATGCACACTCTGAAAATCAGACTTTTACAGTATCTTAAACTGGGCCTCTGGAAGCTGAGAAACTAAACCTCTGATTCGTTTTGAAATCCCCAACCAAATCATACTTAGAGAGAAAGATAAAGTTTACCCATGTGGATGGCTGAGTGCAGCCTACCTGACTGTGACTGTGAGCCTTAGAAGCTTTTCTTTCTTTCTTCTTGAATCCTGTGGTAGTATTCTGATTCTGTCTTACATGCACATACACACATACACAGAGGAAGATTTGACTAATTTCATCTAGTCAGTAGGTGCAATTTTTAAGCTGTAGATGGTTTTAGTGTATGGAAATACTTTAAGATAAAATACTTTAAAACTGTCCTTGCTTCCCCAAATGCTAATGTGCTGCAGAACAGACGTCTCTATAGCTGTTTCTTCTGTTGTCAGTATACCTGGGATGCTAATCTTTCAATTGTACAGCTAAGTCACATATCCTAAACACCATCTGTTTGACTGTCGTGTCTGTTTTATTTGCTTTCCATTGGCAAAGAGAAGGTACAAGAAAGTGAGAGAATGCTGCAAGAGTTGCAATGCTATAAAATGCAGCCCTTCAAATAGAAGTTCATCAGTGCTTCGTGGTAGTGAGTGCTGCATAGCAGGGCAGAGATTCAGGCATGGAGGCTGCCGCCTGTGTTGTGACAGTTCACATTAGGATTTTTCCATGACTGCAAATCAACAGTACAGCCCTGGAGAGACATGGGGAGGTTGACCTTAGCCCAGGGTCCCATCCAAGCCACAGTCTCTCTGTCCTCTTTTCTCTCACTCTCATATTTATGCTTCACAAATTCTTCCATCTCCTTCCACTGCCTTCTCGTCATCCTTGGTGGCAAGGATGTGGGACTCTTGGAAGCAGGCAATGCTTGCTTAATTCAGTTCACATTCAAGCCAGTCCAAGCAGAGTTTGTTCAGTTTTAAAAATTCCTCCATCTACATTCTTCTTGCTTTTTGCAGCTCTGCTGCTCTATCCAGTCCTTCTCTGTCCTCATCCAACACTGTACTGCAGCCTCTTGCACAGAAGAGGATGAAGGATTAGGAGAGGTTAGTGAAAAGTGCAAAAGTGAAAGTGATACAGCCACATGAGTTGCAAGCATTAAGCAGTCATTTTTAATCTGCATAACTTGGATTTGTTAATCACCATCTAAATAGCTGTGTTTGGCAATTGAGTTCTAGTTTCCCTGTTTCACCCTTCCCTAGGTTGGGACTGGCTGTTCTGGTCGCGGTGTACCTCGATGCTGGGTTGTGCCAGAGACTTCTTGTGCTGGAAACAGTCTTTTTAGGGGCTTTTCTGGTTAATTCTTCAGTCAAGGGGTCTATTTGGTGGTCAGATGTCATTCCTCATGTATACTCCTATACTGGAGTTAAAAAAAAAAAAGGACTACTTTGGCAATCTGCTCTGCTTTCTTCTGCTTCAGTGGTATTTTACCTGAGAAGGTAGAATTCAGAAGTTTCTTCCTCTGTCCAAGTCATGGTAAGCCATTGTGTAAACTAAGAATGCCTCTCAAAATCATGAGCTGATATGCACTCAGCTTTATTTCAGGGTGTGTAAATATATCTAAGAAATCAATGTTACAAATAGTGAAGAGCTGAGTAGAGAAAACTATGAACAGAGGTTTAATAACCAGGTAAAACCCTTTTTATTGAAGAGGCTGGGACTTTCATAATCTATTTTTAAGCTATTTGTGTCATGCAGTTCACATGCATGCATCTTAATCTTTTAAGCTTTAATTTCTCAGACAACAAGTAATTCAGACTGGGGTCATTACTGACCTTTGGTTTTAAGATAGTATTCATGAGCTTTTTTTTCTTCTGGATTGCAGAGGAGTTTTGAGCAGTGGGAATTGGAATGTTTTTTGTTACTCTTCTTTGTTCAGTGACCAAAAACAGAAAACATGTTAGCTAGTGAAGCAGTAGTTTAAGGAGAACTTAGTGCCAACTGTTGGGTCTTGTATGCTGCTCTTGTAGCCCCGTACACTATGAAATTTTGTTCTGCCAGTGGTTTTTAGTGGCTGTAGGCCTGCTCTTTCACTGATATGTCTGTTGCAGACTTGAAAGCAAAGAAGGGACCCAATAACAAATCAAACAAGATCCACATTCCTAACAGGAACATAACAGGAACACACAGCTGTGGGAATGGCCATGTGTGCACGAAACCCCAAGCATCAGAAGAGCAGAGGGAAGAAGCTGGTAGAGTCCCTCCCTGTCCTGCAGAAAGTCAGGCCATCAATAAGCAGACTGCAGGCAGAACAAAAAGGAATTGCTGGGGTTTCAGAAGAGAGAGGCATCAGTTTCTATAGAGGTGCTGCCAAAGGGTCCTCACAGTTCAGAGGCTGCAGCCTTTCTGAACACCCTGGTAAAGCCCCTGCACACCCCAGAACAAAGAGGGTGTGCCCAGCAGCTGGGCCAGCAGCAGAAGTAAGCTGCTGCACAGCTCCTGGGCATGCCGCTGAACAGACTCCTCTGCCTCTCATGTACTTACTTGTATGTTACCCGTACTGCTCCCTGAAGGGGCAATCAGGGAGAATGCTGTAAATGCAGCAAAGTGCTCCTTTTCCCTGGGTTTTTCCTGCTGGGATGTTTGGCACTGGCAGATAGCAGACCAACTCTGAGTGATAAAGCTGATTAGATTCCTTTCCAGCTCCCCCTTTAACACAAACAGTGTTGCCTTGGGAATCAGGGACTTGTGGATTTAAAGCAAATTTGTAGCCATTGTCCAAGCTGATACTTCATACCCAGAAAACACTGAAAAAGGTCCTTTGTCCTGTGGGTCATGCCTTGTCTTTCATGATGCTGCATGCACATCAGTCTGTGCATGGTGAATGAGCTCTGTCAGAGGTATCTGTCACACCATGAGCCTTTTGGTCTCCTTTTGGAGAGGTCCGATAACTCTAAAAGCCTTTTGTTGTTCCAAAAGTCACTTTATTTCCCAGAACTATGCCAGCAGCCTGCATGAACTCAGTATTGCTGCAGTGGGTGCCAGTTCAGCAAAGTGTCTTAAAGCAGGGCGGCTTGCATCATTTCTCTGGAGAGAGGCAAGTAAGCCTAGACTTTATGGTGTCAGGGGCCTGGTTCCTGCGTCTAAGTTGAACGAGAAACTGCATGGTGAGGCCAGTGAGATTGGACCTGATGATGGTTTTTATTTTCTCGTAAGGTCCTTGTGTTGCAACTACACCTAGCAGCCGCAGTCATGGATTAAGACTCCTCTGTAGTGTGCATTTTGCAAATACAGAGCCAGAACATAGCTCTTGAGCTTGGAAACTGGTGACCAGAGTGTGCAGTGGGAGCTGACAGCAAGGGTTCAGGCGGGTAGACAGGAAATCACCCTCATCACAGAATTACACTCAGTAATAGGACAGAAGTAGAGGATGCAATCAGAAGAGTTGAAAATAGATTCCCTTCAGCACCAAAACAAACCAGTTCCTAATGGCCACTAAATACCATTGCCTCTTGAGGTCAAGTTTTCTCTGTCAAAATTCACACACAAATCAATACTGCAGACTTACCATTGATGCGGTTGTTTTACAGTCATTTCTACTGCAAAAGCAGGGGAAATCACAAAGTCTCTTTGTATGTCTAACAAGGGCTTGCCGGTGTGAAGAGCCTGGGCAGCGTCACCCTGAGTGCACCTTCCTGTACCACGTTGAGATCTGTCTTTGAGCCCTGCTGCTAATCCTCCACAGGATCTGTCTGCGGTCGGAGGCGTCTGTGAATGCAAGTCCTTGGGATCTGGCTGCCTTGGCTCTGCGGGAATCTGGCTGAAAAGACATGCTGGTTTGAACATCTCATGGATGATTTTGAGTACCAGCAGAGCAGGGAAATATTTTTGGCTTTGTCCTGAGGTTTGGATAGTGTCCGCTATTTCCATTCTGAGAATGTCACAGAGACGGATTGCTGCCACAGTAATGAAAATACTAAGAGCTGCTTAAAAAAGTAAATATTCTTGGGGAAATAATGAGAATAGATTTAGTTGGTCTGCAGTGTACGAACTGGGATCTGGAGTGATGGTTGAACTCTGCAGAGAATAGCTAACCAGCAGTAAAATTAGAGGCATGGTAAATGGAAGAAGCTTTTGTCCCAGTGGGCCCGGTAGATCAGAGCAGCTCAGCAATTACTGTCTTAGAGATATGTATTTTTAAGGCCTGGATTTTTTGGGGCCTGGCAATTGCTCATATTTTGTTTTGCTTAATTTCTGTGGGGAGGGGTAGGGTTGTTTACTATCAGTCAAAGCCCTGCGCAAGACCAAATGCTGCATCGCAGGACGTGGGTGTCCTTGCCAGGAGGTAGAGGTTATGATCAAGGGACTCAGCTGGATGTTCAGCGTGTCATGGGTGTTGGGATAGCTGTGATCTCTGCGTGTCAGCAGCAGGGAGACATCGTGGTGGAGTATGGAAATCTCTGCCTGCTGCCCAGGATTTGGTCCAGGACATGGTCATGTGCTGCGTATCCCCACACAGGGGCTGTCAGCTGCCTCCTGGTGTTCCCAGGAGGCTGCACAGGCGGCAGTGGCTGGCTGTGCGCAAAGCCGTCTAATGTTTCAGCCTCAGCTGTTGCAGGACAGCAGAGTGGTTTGATGCTACAAAGGGACGTGGGTGGGGTCAGGGATTTCTGCTGCACTGTCATGAGATGGGCCCTCGTGCATTTGCCTAGCGGTTTGGCAGTCAGTTTCACCTTCCTTCACCTGCAAAATGGGGCTGTCCAGCACAGCAACCTATGCCTTTCTTTACTGTGGTTTCTCATGCCTCTGTGGCTCTCTGACCCCAGCTCCTCGCAAAATACCCAGAGTTGTTTGGACCCTGCTCTCACTGATGTGTCCGTTCCCCCCAGGGACCTTAAAGTGGGAATAGGTGGCACTGACTCACAGGTTTGGGTCTGTTTGGTTCTGGCAGATGGTTGCCTGGGGGCGGCCAGGGGAAGCTTACACCCTGTGATCTCTACTGTGTTTGTTTTGCAGATAATGATTATAAGCTTCTGATTGACTTATTGCTCATTGCAGGTGGGATGTAATAACTCCCAAAATGAGGCAGGTTTTGTGAAAATTAACTCACAGGTCCTGATGGTCAGGCAGTTCCTCTCTTGTATGCTCTACTGGAAGACGGTAGTAATTATCTTATGAAGTTCTTTCCTGCCTTATATCTTCATTACAATTGCTGTAGGACTGATACATTTAAGAGCAAGAGAGAGAAAGCATGTGCAGAATATTAAACACACAGTTGCTATTTCCCATCTTATTTTGGCCATGACCTTTCAAAGAGCACACAGTCTGCCACCTTTGAATCACAGACGTAACCTTTAGTGCTCCCTTTGCTGATTTTCCTGGTGGCTGAACGCTGCCAGGTGCCTTTGGGCTGCCTTTGGGCAGGGGGTACCTGCTGCCACCCTCAGCTGCATCCTGGAGCAGGGCTGCCTCCAGAACGGAACGGAGCCAGCAGAGATGTCACTGTCCCATCTGGCAGGATTTGTCCTGTCCTGTAACAGGAGAGGTTGTGAGACTAGTTCATGGGACATTTTACTAGGCAGATGAGAGAGATGCTGTTGAGATGAAATTCCCTCAGAGAAGGTTCAAAATGTGCAAAAAGTATCCCCAAAAGGCCATTTGCAAAGGCCTTGTGGAGGGAGCGCTCGTGGCCAGAAGTCACAAGGCAGACTGCAGATGAAGACTGCTGCTGGGAAGATGCAACTGACATGACAGGAAAAACATCCTCCAAGGAGGTCCAGGAGCCACTGAGGTGGGAGGACACATGGGCAGCCCCTGAGGCCCCTGCTGCACCTGCACTGCTTCCTCTCTCTGGACTGTAGACTGGGTCAAAGTGCTAGCAGTAGCTGGGCAACTCTCTGAACCATAGTACCGCCTGGCCATGGGATTTTTAGCCCATGCCTCCTGGTTCCAGCACAACTCTGTGTTTTGCTGTGGGAATGATGCTGGTGAAGTTGAGGCCTCCGGTATTGTTTTGGCAGGCTAATGAACTGCTTGCCCAGGCAACCATAGCAAGTGGATGCTGGTAAGCTGCTTTACACTAGGGCAAAAAAAAGAGCTAATCAGAGAGAAAATCTATCAAAACAGAAATGCATGCCTAAAGGTGGGTGACAGTGAGAAATTAATGTGGTTCAACAACTCCATTAAGTGTGTGTCCGTGATGTTTGTGGATCCCCTGTTACTGCAGGATCTCAACCTTGTACATCCCACATGCGTTTGTTCTCCAGTGCTGCTGCTGGGTACAAAATGTTCCTTTATGCCCCCCTGTACAAAGAAGGGATAGTGCTTACTTAATTCATCCGAGCTTAAGCTATAGGGCTGGGAGCAGAATAAGGAATCGCTCCTACATTGCTTCATCCCAAGTGAATACCTCCCCCTCCAGACTGACACTGCTCTTCAGTATAACAGATGGAGGGGAGATATCTCCCAGGAAGTGCACAGAGGTTCTCCAGTGGCTTCTTGTTGAAAGTCATAGATGAATGTATAGCCTATTTTAATATAAAGATGAATATAAATAAGGCAGTGCCACTATCTCATTTTAATATGTGGTGCTTCATTGATGTCATGACCAGTGAGGGTGAACAGGCGGATGGCAGGATCCTTGTAATTACTTGAGCTGAGAAAGAAGTTCCTGAAATAATAAATTTGCAAAGTTAAAAGGCAGAGCCTATGCTTTGTCAAGGGAAGTTTAGCCCTGGGAGATGAAGCTTCCCCCAGGGCTGTCCCAGAAGGCAAGACCTGTGACAGATTCACCAGACAGTCAGTGATATTCAGCTTCTCAGAAGTCAGAATTTCCCAGGCCACTGTCAGGATAGGCAGAAATAAATATTTTTTGGTGTTTTTGTTGTTGTTGTTGTTTTTCCCTACAGATTGACAGGTGCCAGGGCAGCATGAAATCTGAGGGGTCTTTTTAACTTCTCCAGTTTGAGCTGCCATCTTATGAGGGGTGTTTCAGCATAGTGCTTCAGTCACAGGACAGGAGGGGGTGCCCCAAGGTCTGGACTGTCCTGAGCAGTCTGCTGTGGTCACCAGCAGAGCTGTCCCTGGAAGCATGAGCAGGCCCAGAGGTCGCCAGCCCACTCTGGTCTTGGACCAATTTCCAAATGCTCAGAGACCTTACTGCCATCACCCAACACATCCAGGAGCAGCTCTTCAGCTGCACATATACCCACACAGGGGCACATGAGCGAGACCAGGCACGAGCTCCAGCGTACGGTGCTCTGCTTGTGCTGGAGGAGGCTCATTGGTGTATCTGGTGAGGGAGGCTGGGTGCTGTCTGCATGGGGTGTATGTACCTGGGAGGATGGAAGAGCTCTGTCTCTAAGAGAGACATCATCTCGGTGGCAGATGGTGGCCTTGTCTAGTTGGTGCCAATCTCCGTGATGATGTATGGGCTTTGAGGAACTGCCCCAGAGGTTTGTTCCTGTCTGGAAAAGCTCCAAGATTTTAAATGCTACTGTTTGTAGGAACTGTAAGAATGTCTTTACTTCTGTCTCATTGATGTACATATCTCCATAACCACTATGCCTTTTGAGATTTGAATGAACCTAATGAGCGTTAATCTGTATTTAACCGAATAAAATGCAGCGAAACCTACTACTGTGGCATAATGACCACACGGACACCAGGGTAAGTTTAGGGATCAATAACTTCAACAACTTTATTGAGGACAGGCTCCCTTCTTGCACCATTAGCTCTACAAGCAGTACTTTCCCACTAGCTATTCATTGGCTAACAACTTTGCCCAGCAACAGCAGACATTTAGCAACTTCCATATCTGAACGGTTGGAGAACAAGCAGTTTGAGACAGCAAGGCGTCTCGTGGATCACCCATATTTTGTTCCTTCTAACTTGTTTACATTCCTCATGGCTTCATTGTCATGAGTCCAATGTTATCGCCAACCACGGAGCTTGTCAACCCCCATGGCGATACTCCCAAATACTACATTTTACCTGAGCATGGTGAAATAGATTTTCTTGTTATATCTACCCAGAACTGACACAAATGACATATGATGGCTCGTAACTAGAATTTTGTAAATGTAACACAGTCCAGTCATTAACATAAATGTCTGGCATACAAGGATCTGTCTGAAGACTGATTAGGCAGGTTTTGCTGTGTCTAGTCAAGTCATTTCCCTCTCTCACAACTACCTAGTGGAGAAATTGTTGGTTGTTTCATGGAGGATATTTTAATTTTCTGCTTGGCATGGCTGAGCAGCTGTGATTTCAGGATGATGTGCTGGATTTGCATAAGGCCATTCAGACCCAAAAATGATGTTTATTACTAGTTCATCTGCCGTTTATATTCATGTAGAGAAAGTAAAATTAAACCTCAACTAATATCACTATTGTTACCAATGCAATTAATGACACTGAAGCCCATTAATGGATGAGGATTTCACAGTGGACTGCAGCTAATTCTCTTCCAGAAATGACCCACTGGAATGATAATGTATACATCCAATAGCCTATACATATGATGTCTGTACATATTTGCAGTCTATACTGTGCTTATCTCCTCGGAGCATTGCACAGCAGGTGACATCAAAAATGTGCCCAGGTACCTCCCCTTGCTGCAGGTCAGCTTGCAGTGTCTGTGCCCAGGTGGAGCTCTCTCTAGAGCATGCTGCAATGCTGAATTGCAGCCATGAGTTCTCTGTCTTTTCACTCCCTTATCTGTCCTGCAGGAAACGGCAAGGTAGCAGCGCCCATGTTTGGCATCACATGCTTCCTCTCAGGCCTGTCATAGATAATGGGGAGGGCAGGCATATAGGCTTTGAAAGAGCCAACTGGATGGCCTCTGTTGCCAGGTCTTTCCTGGATGGGAAACGCAGTGAGAGGAGCCTCTGTTCTGTTAAGGGGAGGGAAGTAATTTGGAAGAGCAGAGGAGAAGGGTCAGTTTCATAGAGGGTGACTGGGGAAGCCCTGAGCTGGGGTATATTGCCACTGAGGCTCTGGGCACTCTGCACTAACTTAGGTGCCAAGCACAGCAGCTGTCAGTGTTCTGTCTTCAGTGATTTTTCTCCCTGGTTGGTTATCTCTGCGTGTGCGCTAAATGGAGGAAATTGCGTGTGCTGCATGGGGCTGCTAGTTCAGGAATTAAGAATCGCAGAAGTCAAACTGGAACCGATCAAATCATGATTTTTCTGCTCTCCAGCCCTTCAGAAAGGGAAGTAAACATTTGAGTAGTAAATGTCATACATGAGAGTGTGCAGGATGAGAGTTTAGCAATGAGAAACCCAGTTTCTAATACAGGATGTGTTTTACCCTTCAGAGTGGTACTGCAGCATGCAGGTGAGTGCACGCCATAGGTCCTTCTCTGTGCCTGGATCACGGGCAGTTGCTCTCATTGTAGCCTGAACAGAAGAGCTCTTCCTTTCTGCTCTGGAGATGCCACATTTAGTCCCCAATGTCGTAGTTAAGTGAAGGCTACCGGGCTCTTGTCTGGGATTTGAATTTCAGGTGCTTCCTTTGAATGGAGGAAATGTGCAACGTGACAGTCAGTGCTTTTCTACAGCTGGCTGTTGGTGCTCAGCTCCCAGAAGACCGGCTCTCCTCTGGCTTACAGTATTTCTGATTTAAAACTCTAAATCTCATCATGTTTTTACCCAAGCTGATTGCTTCCCTGATTTCCTTTCTGTCGTAGTCATGATCTGCTAAACTGTGAGTTAAGAGAGTTCCAGTGCATTAAGATTTACATGCAGTCCTTGGCTGCAGCAAGAATATATAGCACAACTGATGCGTTCAAGGTCTTGACAGTTATAATGAAACTACGAGATCCCTGTCAGCAGGCTGAAAGTGCTGCCATTTCTCTCAGTGCTAACTAATTAGCTCCTTTTACCCTGGGTGTGTGGTTACCCTATGCACACAGCTTCCCTATATCAGATTGTTCTTCCCCGTGATCAAATGGTTCAAAGGCTTCAGTTAAATGGCTCACCCTAAGGAGACCTGAGATTTAATTGCCCATATTTACTGCATCAGGGAGAGCTTCTAGGATGTCTGTGAAATGTGAGCAGTTTGTACAAGTGTCTTCACTCAAATCTGAATGATAGCTGCATTTAAGGGCCTGGGTGTTAATGCGTTCACTCAGGTGTCTGAGGAAAAATCCCTGGGAGAAAAATACAGACTACCTTCAAGACTATTGTAGAATGTCAAAGAACAGGAGAGATTCTAGCTTAACTCATGGTAACTGCAACATCTTGCTTTTAGTGGTATGCTCTGCTGCATGGTGACACCCCTTATACCCAAGGGAGTGTTTAATTAGATAAATAGCTACGGTTACCAGCAAACCTGCTCATTCGGGATTTACTGTCCCATATTCATTTGTTTCAGAAATGTTAAAACTTCTATTATGCACAGCTTAAGTTTGTAGCTATCAAAGCTCCACCAGCATCTGTGCTCTGAAAGGCACACAGGACCTTAAATAGCATCGTAAAGCTGACTGGAATAATATCAAATCATTTCATAAACTCTCTTACAAAAATTACTCAATCAAAAGGAAGGAGTCCAACTATCCATAATGTTTAATTAAGGGCCTCTGAACAGAATTATGCACCTAACTCCAGTTTTCTACATTTGGAAATTTCCATGATAAATCATTGCCGTTCATCTATCCTTACATAAATAGATATTCATTGTCAGCTGGTATAAACGTAATCTGACTCAAGGACTTTAAAGGCCTGTTTTTTGTTGTTGTTGTCTTTTTTTTTTTTGTTGGTTGGTTGGTTTGGTTTGTGATTTTTGTGAGTAAGGGTTTCTTACTGTCAATGTTTCCATAAAGAGACTTTACTCTTCACATAAATTACACTTACTTTAAGTGTTAAGAGGTCACAGAGATTTTAAAGTGTAATGGTAGGTATCTTAAGTATTTATTTTGCTAGCAATCAGGAAAGTTCCACTACTATGAGTTGATAAGCAGAGAAATCTGGGAAACTACTTTTTGCAAGCACTCTGAAGTAGGATCTTTCTATAGATTGAAATGAGAATGAACTTGTTGTTTGTTTGGCTGATTTCATGCATGAACAAGACTGGAGGATGTTGTCAGAAAACTCATTTTTACATTTAGAGATCAAACCAGAACAGTGTAATTTAGCCACCTCCCATCTGCCTCCTTGTGGTTTACACCTGGGAAGAATGTGACCGATGCTGTTTGAAATGCACTCTGGAAATGAAAAATAAAGATTTGAGGATAATTTTGTACTGAGAGTGGGGGACTTCCCAGCACTGCCAAAACTGTAATCAGAGTTTTGGCATATTGAAGACGTTACCACCACGTGACTGCTTTTCATTGGCCCTTTCAAATGCCGGTAACGAAGTTAAAGGCTAACTGACTCGCTGGTGTTATGTCCTCTAATACCTGAATTCCAGTCTCGTTCAGCTTACAATGAGAGTTCTTCCTCATTTCTTTGATTCTTTGAGTTCTTCCTCATTTCTTTGATTCTGAAAGGTGTCAAATGAAATGAACTGCACAGCAATCCTGTTTTATCCTCTGTTGCCTATAAATCACTTGGATTTTGTTCTTAAGGTGCTGATTTGCTGGACGATTGAGTATTTGTCCCAAATACTGTGCAAACGTGCAGAACTGCAGTGATGTCCGTGACCAGCAGGCAAAGCCATGGCTCTGCAGAGGCTCAGGCTAGCGCTGTGCTGGGGGTCTGGCTGCTCCATGCTGTCAGATAGCCATTCTGCAGCGCCACTTCTGTTCCTTCCCCTGAATGAGTTGGCGTGGGTTCAATTATTATTTTTCACAAGGACAAGCCCAGTGTAAAATCCAGCAGCCTGCAGTTTCCTGGAAACCCAGCACAGGAGGGTCCAGCAGCTGGACTCTTGGCGTGTGGGGTAGGGGTTTAGTGGGGAGTGCGCGCGCTGCTGGGCAGTGCCTGGGAGCTGCCCTGTGTACCGCACCGTCACGTACCTGGAGCTCTTGCTCAGCGTTTCAGGATGGTTTCCTCTCAAAGAAGGCAGGAATCCCAGGCTGGGGAAAATTAATAGAAACATGGTGGTGGGAGTGGAAAGAGTGGACATCCTGTCCTGTAGGCCTGGCTGGGCTATTCATCTCTTTGACCATTCTCAGCTGGGATGCTCACTGCTGGACGTCGGCACTGACACAGTGACACTGACACAGTGCTGACTTTCTTTGCCCTGCTGGTAGAGCCGAGCCCCTTCTGCTGCCTGAGCAGCAGCAGCAGCATGTGCAGCCTCCTCTGCGGCACAGTGCGCCAGCCCTTGTGGCAGCTCAGCCTGCAGGAACTGCTACTGCTGGCTCAGCAGTGGGAACTGCACTGGTGCAGGGCAGGGCTTTCAGGGGAGAAGGGTGTCTGTAGCCTCCTGGGCTCATGAGTATCTTTTCCGTCATCCATAAATATAGGGGATTTGATTCCCCTTTCCATTGGTTTGACACCACTTCTTTGATTTTGTGTGTCTGTGACCTTGCACTTTCTTCTCTTCAGGTTTGGCCATCCCACCCTAGCAGCTATTCCTCAAACAGTCTCAGAAAGCCAGTTCGTCTCATACCTGCGATCTCTTCACCGTGTCCCAGCATGCATGGGGACAGCTCACACCAAGTGACAGGCTTGACCTTGGCACTCGCTGTTGACGTGGCAGTTGTGCTGGTAAGAGCCTGGCTGACATCCTTTCTTTGCCTGTTTTCCCAGGTTGTTGCACTGTCGTCATGGAGTCTCCTGAGAGATTCAATCTACTATACACTGTCTGTTGTTGCACTCATTGTGGTAAGTTTTTGAAGGCAATTGTACATGTCATTCTTCTGTGGGAGCCCACATGTCTACTGTTGCCTGTAAAGGGAACCCACTAAGAAACTAAGCTCCAGGAGCCATGTGGTTTTCTTCTTATGGAAAAATGTACTTGTGGTCTCTCTCATTCTGTAGAAAATCATGGCCCAAGCGTAAGAGATGGAGAAATGTCCATAGAGGCTGCAGCAACAGCTGGGGGGAAGCGTGTCCCAGTCCTAGTACAGTGGTGGGCCGCAGAGCTGAAAACCCATGCTGCAGTCCCACTGAAGAAGATGTGTTGCTCTGTCCTCTGCAGACAGTGACCCTCACAACTTCCTTCTGGCTGTGCTGCAAGACATATCTAACTGACCTGTAAGGAGGCAGTGTTTGTGCCCAGAGGACAGAGATCCTCAACAACTACAAAACATTAATATGTAACTGGGGGCAAGGTCTTGTACAGTGCATGCTAACAGCAAATCCTGTAATGAAGGCTACAGTTCCAGTAACTCATAGTGCTACTCTGATTCCAGCTTCCGCCAAGTTCAGTAAATACCCTGCAACTCTGAAAGTTGGGCTATACAATGAAAAATGCATGTACAAGACAGTGCCATGAGTTTAGCATTACCTTTGCAATAAATGCCAAAGTAGGAAGTGCAAAAATCGACTTTCTTGGTAACAGTTTCTACTTTTCTTTGTTGTTTATTTGTTTGGGCATTTAGTCTAGGGCCATACATTCCCTAAGAAAGAAAGTGATTTTGTGAAGTTAACTTCCTTATGTAAACAAGAAGGGAATTTTAGAGTCAGAAGATGGACACTTTGCATTTCTGAAGTTCATGCAATGTTTCCTAGTCACAGTTTCAACAGTGTGCTTTGTTTTGCCTTCACTCATCATGTATGTGTGCCATGTATGTATTCTGTAGGTACTAAGGCCTATATCTGTCTTTAATCTCAGAGGGCTTGCCTCAACCTGCTTGTACTTTTATTCTGCTCACTGCAAGGTCAGCCGTTTTGCACCCGATGAAAAGTAACTTGTCTTCAATCTAATGCATGCATCAATATGGTTGCTAGAATAAAAGCTACATAATTGTTAGTAATGGGCTGCAAAACAAAACACTTTTTTTTTTTTATTGCTTTGACAGCTTGGCAAGTAGCATTGTACCAAAAAGTGTTCCTAACCAATAAACTCAACCACACCTACTAATTGTAATAAATTACAGTGCACGAGCATAAAGACATCTAGCAGGTATTCTCTTAGTTTACTCCAAGGGAAGCACAGATGTGGGCAGCTACCTGGCATTTATTTAGCCTCTTGTTGTCTGTGTTGGGTGCATTATATAGTGAGTGCAGGTGAGTTAAAAATCTGTTGTTGAACCTGTCATTAGCTTTTAAGTTCTTAAAGCAGGGCAGATTTTTTTCTTTGTATCTGGTTCATCCTCGTGGCTGTCAGCTGCTTCAGGACACTGAGAACCATTCTTTATCATGTCCAGTGCGTCCCTGAAATTCTTAGCTACATATCCTACGTAATGAGTAAGTTATACTACTCATTGAACACCCATCTCTGTTATCCTTAAAACTTTTCTCCTATAGTTTATTTCGGTGTGAGGTGTTCTTCATAGTTACAAAACTGCAGAAATCCTTTTCTTATGGAACTGTACCCCATTATATCAGAGTACTGTTATTTTTTCTTAAGCCTCGGATTAGGTGCTTTTTTTCTTAAGCCTCGGATTTCTCTCCAGATGTGTGCTCACTCTTGTGCTCATCTTACACTGTGAGATTCAAAGTCCTTCATGCAGCCAGGACAGGACTGTGAAATTTGAGACTTGGAGGTATTGCCAGAACTCTTATTTAGATGTTAGAGCACTTCATGGCCAGCTGTGGCTTGGGAGATGCAGAATGGTCCCCACATCTCTTCACTGGTACTCAACAGAAGTCATTGCATGTGTCCTTTAAACACCTGTTAAAGAAAAACAGAGTAAAATGAGAGGAAGGGAAAACATTTTATATGGTTAAAGACTCGACTGACATACCACCCCTACTGTATGCAGTATTGTTCCCCAGTTGATGGCAAATGCGGATTTTTCCTTTCAGACTCTAAACACTGGTTCAGCTTAAGAATTTTTCTCTCTTCCCCGTTATTCACTCAAGGACCCCTGGCTTCACAGTAGCTCAGATCTTATATGTCCTTTCAAGGTAGAATCAAATTTAGGTGGCAGCACATTGTTATTCAAATACTGACTCTCCTGGCCCTGATGTCTCCACTAGGATACATGCTGCTGGCTCACAGCAGAGTGTAGCACAACTTTAGCTCATTTTTCTCATTTCATAGAATCATAGAACGGCTTGGGTTGGAAGGGACCTTAAAGATCGCCTAGTTCCAACCCCCTGCCACAGGCAGGGATGCCACCCACTATATCAGGTTGCCCAGGGCCTCTTCCAGCCTGGCCTTGAACACCTCCAGAGATGGGACATCCACAACTTCTCTGGCAGCCTGTTCCAGTGCCTCACCATCCTCTGAGTAAAGAATTTCTTCCTAACATCTAATCTAAATCTCCCCTCTTTTAGTTTAAAACCATTCCTCCTTTTCCTCTCGCTGTCTGCCCATGTAAAAAGTCACTATATTTTTAATCAGCTCCCATTAAGTACTGAAAGGCTGCAATGAGGTCTCCCCAGAGCCCTCTCTTCTCCAGGCAGAACAGCCCCAGCTCTCTCAGCCTTTCTTAATAGGAAAGGTGCCCCAGCCCTCCTGTCATCTTTCTGGCCCCTCCCCTGGACCCATTCTAACAGCCCCACATCCTTCTTGTGCTGGGGGCCCCAGACCTGGACGCAGTACTCCAGGAGGGGCCTCACAAGGGCAGAGCAGAGGGGCACAATCACCTCCCTTCACCTGCTGACCACTCCTCTTTTGATGCAGCCCAGGATGCAGTTGCCCTTCTGGGCTTCTAGTGCGCACTGCTGCCTCATGTCAAGCTTTTCGTCCACCAGAACCCCCAAGTCCTTCTCTGCAGGGCTGTTCTTAATGAACTCTTCTCCCATTCTGTCCTCACATCTCACATGAGGCTTACCAGTCTGTTGTTCCCTGGGTCCTCCTTTCTACCCTTTTTAAAAATGGGAGTGATGATTCCTTTTTTCCAGTCACCAGGGACTTTACCTGACTGCCAGGACTTTTCAAATATGATGGAGAGAGGCTTGGCAACTCAGTTCCCTCAAGACCCTGGGATGCATCTCATCAGGCCCCATAGACTTGTACCTGTTCAGTTTCATGAGGTGGTCTCAAACCTGCCCTTTGCTTACAGCGGCCATTCTCTGCAGTGGGACTTTGCTTACAGTCTAACACCTGTTAGACTTGTATGGGCCTTAAATTATAGGAGGCACTTAAATGCTTTTCTTTATAGGGATAATTTACTGTGCCAGGGCATTGAGACTTTGCTGCAGCCAAAATACAGTTGTCTTACGTGAGGAATGATACTGCTTGTAGAAGGTTGCTCACATATTATTTTCAACAGCAACTTGTGGTGCTCTAATACGAGTTGCACTCCATGGTTGTCTAAGCTAACCAGAAATACACCTGAGGGGAAATAAATACATCCCTGCCAACATTGAGATTCAATGGTTTAACATTCTGCTGGGTAAATCCATGTGAGTTTGTTTCCTTCCATTTCCACCAGCAAAGGAATTGCAGTGCTGCAGTAATAAATGGCAAAGCAGCAAACTCACCTGTTTGGTGCTCCATGCCAGTTGAAAAGAATGAGTGAACTCTAAATCACAGAGATTAGAAGTAGATAAACTCTGCTTATCACATCTACCTCATGATGAGTTAGCAGTATGATTTTTGTTATATTACAAAGTAGCCTTGTCTTCTTTTAGAGCTTGGCAAAACTGTTACTCCTTATTTCCCTTGAAAGGAAAAAGATCCCACTGTTTCTTAACTTGAAGGGATGTGGTCATTGTCATTTGTGAAAAAAATGTGATCGGTGCTATTTTTAATCTCAGAGGTCAACTCACTTTTGTGTTCTATCACACCAAAATGCTGTAACCTAAAATAGCTGTTGTCAGGTTGGATCATGGTGACTGGGCACTGTGACATAACATGCATAATGTTTTGCTGTCGTGTGTTTTTCCAGTAACAAATACAGCTATTGTTTGGTGTGTGCTGTAAAACAGGAGTTGCTGTTTACAAGCCCTGTAGCTTAAGGGAAGTGTTTCACCATACTTTCAGAAGCTCATTTCCTTTTCCTTGGTGTTCCCTGGAGCCGCTTCCACGGATATGTTTTCCTAGTGGAAATACAGCCTTCCCACCTCTTCAGGCAGGCAAAGGTGCCTCGGCAGGACCAAGTGGCAAGCAGCAGCCATCCCGGCACTGCCTGGCTGCTCCTTGCCTCTGTCCTGCCCACCAGGCATCCCGGCCTCCCCACCGTGGCCTCCCCACACGTCAGGTGAGCCAGGCTGGGTGTCCCTGGCTCTGGGACTGGCAGCTGGAGCAGCCCTCACGCAGGTGTCCGCTTGAGCTGGAAGGGGAAGCAGAGAGGGGTGCTACCGGCAAGGCAACCATGGAAGTCCCCTGTCCTCCCAGAACCTAGATGTTGGTGGTGATGGGTGTACACTGGGAGAGTACCCAGCCGTGGAACACTGCAGCCATCTACCGGTGAGCTCCTAACATCTGCCTACTCAAACACTGGAGCCAAGCGAAGATGGGCAAATACCCCTGCACTTCTCTGCCACAGAATTGTTTTTTCCCCAGCACACGGCATCTTATATATGCAGGAGAAAGACACATTTCTTTCCCGAAGAGGTTTGCACAGCATCATGAGGGAGGCTTCAACACTGGTCTGCAGATGTACTAAAATGGCTATAACAGCAGTTAAATCCAGCTCCTGTGGTGATAGCTTAGCTCTTAGGAAATCATGTCCCATGGCCAGTTTTAGCCAGAATTTTTTTTTTTGAGCACCTGTCATTCACGCCAGCTGTAGAAGTGGCTGTAAAACTGCGTATTTGCTGCCCAGTTGCCACCTAAGAGCAGCTCAAAAGGAGAGGCAGTTTCTGTCGAGACCAGCTGATGCAGCCCCTCCTCCAGGTCACCTCTGTTTTCACTGTAAGCACTTCTGCTCAGTGCTGCAACAGTGCCAGTTCTGCAGAACCCCATGGTATTTGGAAAGAAGTACCACCCTGCTTTTCTAGGGGGGAGAAACTGGGAGCTGAAATGTTCAGAGGAAAACAGACGAGATCCTAATCCCGTTGCCCAGGCCCTGGGTTGCTCTGCCCCCCATACCCTTTGTTCAGGTGGTGGGCTGTTTTCAGCTCTGATGCACGCTGTCACATTTCTTGTCTAACATGCCTCTTTTAAAATCTTTCCTCCACAGTTTATTTATGATGAAAAAGTTTCTTGGTAAGTACATCCAGCTGTGGATCCCATTTCTTTCTTGTTCATTTTCCTGTTTACCCCACAAAAGCTGCAATAAACAGGGTTCATGAGAAGGAGGGAATCAAAAGTTTTGCTTAGATTGTTGTATTTTCAGCACATCTTAGGGCTTGGATAGTGAGTGGTAGCTTTGATTTCACTCACAGACAGCATTATTTAGATTACAAGCACTAGGGGGAGTCAGGCTTCTTGTGTTGTGTGTTTTCTTAAACTCCTTCTCACTGGGGGATTTATGTTTAATTTCAGAGGGGGATTTCTGAAACACTGAGTTTTGCAATGTTTTTTCTTTGTTTTGTTTTGTTTAACTAAAATTGACTTGAGGCCCAATTGTGTTTGACTGTCCTACTCAAAACACATTAATGAGGAAGCTGTGGTGAACTGCCAGGAATGAGATATTGGTATGGTTAGTGCAATGTTTCAAAATCATTAAAAAGAAAGTAACCCATGAGTTTTAGTACATAGCAGTGTGATAATGGATTATTTCCACAGGGACTAGCAGTTTGCCATGGTGATCTGTGCAGAATACAGCATTTCGGTCAATGAAAAAGGACAGAAAAAAAAAACGTTGGCCAGGAACAAGTGTAAAGTCATAATCTTTTTTTTTTTTTACACAAATTTCTTTAGTTTGACGTAGAAGCAGCAGAAGAAACCGTCACTGTCTGATGGGTTGTTTAAACTGCTGCCTGCTGCCTGCTCTGTGGTTGTGCAGCAGCAGTAAAGAGCAGCCAGCCCTTGTTCAGGTCATTTCATCACGACCAGGGTGCTTTAGCACGCTCAGAAGGCCCCCACAGCCTGCTTCACGCCCACGCCTGCTGAGCAGGACAACCTCTGCCCTCCCTCTGCTGCAGTCCCATACGTGTTGTCCTTACAGAAGTGTCGATCTTCCTTGGATGCACGCTTGTTCTCAGAACTCTTGGTTTCAGTCATCTGTTCTAGCTGGCAGACTGATCTGGCCAAGTAAAACCAGAGCAGAAGTCAAAGCAACAACGCAGGCGTTCGGGCATGCGAGCTGTTTCTTCACCCATCTCCTCTTCCAGGGTGGCATTAAGATGTGCCGGGAGGGTCGAGCTTTTCTGCGTGCCTGTGGCGTGACGGGAGCGGGCACTGGGCCCTGCTCTGATGCGCTTTCTGTGTTGCTTTTGTTTGCAGGTGGGAGTCCTTAGTCTTGGTGCTGATGTATGCCATCTACATTGTTATTATGAAGTAAGTCAAATGCACCCCTGGCTTGTTTAGATTGGAAGGTTCCCAGCTCTGGTGTTTTTGCAGAGGCTGCAAAGGCAGTTAGAGCGTGCTGTAGGCAGGGCTTCTGTTGCACTGCTCAGCTTGCATGCCAGCAGCACCTCCAGCAGCAGGGGACAAAGCATCTTGCCCTGTCATGTATCTATTTGTCATGGATCCTGATGAGGCAGGGAGGGGCTGCTTATCCCCATAGTACAGCTCAAAGTATCAGACATCTACAGGTAGATGATGCTGTCTGGATCTCACACTGTGTGAACTGACCAAGGCTAACACAGTGAGCCTGTGGCAGAGCAGAGGCCTGAATCCATCCCCGACTCCCACCAAAACAACCTCTTCATTCTTTGCTTTAGCACCCCTGCTCAGAAACAAACGTGTGGAAAATTCCCCTGTACTTTTTTTTTGGGCACAAAACCCCACAGTGATTCATTATTCCTTCCTTTGACACCTGCGATAAAACTGAAGCACAACCCACACTGGTTTTTCGAGCATCTGTCCTGTGTAGCTGCTTTCACGTAAGTTGATGCTAGGGAAGTTTATTCTGCTGTTTGGTTGCCCTCCTCCTGCCTTGTTTTTAAAAGCCAGTGGAAAAGAAACCCAGATTTACACTGGAACATTAAACAAAACCTACCAGCTGCCAAGCACACCAGTGGTCTTGTCTCAACAAGTAAGAGTAGAGGTTTGTTTTGAAATGATGAACAGAGTAAATATCATGAGAGCAATTCTCAGAACAGCAAAGCTGTCAGGCTGGATTAAAGGGAACAAAGTCAGAATTCATCTTACTTCCAGTAATTAGAAACTTTCTCTTTAATGTGGAGAGTAAGTTCACCCTTGCAACAATTCACTGGCCAGCAAAGCAGGTAATTTTACTGTTGAATCTAGAATTGTTTTTTTTGTTTTGTTTTGTTTGTTTTTTTGTTTTTGTTTCGTTTTGTTTTCCCAAAAGTGATGCTGTAGTTTGAACAGATGTTTCAGATGTGTCTGGAGAGAGCTGGCAAGGTTGTCCACCTGGTTAGGGACCCCGGCCAGGAGCTCACAGTGGTCCACCCTTGCCTTTGAGTCTTGTGGGAAGATCCCTAGCTCATGTTTGTGTCAGCACCTGGCTACTCAAAACATGATAAGAAACAGGTTAAAAAAAAAAAAATTCAAAGTTGAGACCAGAATTTAGCAGGTGGTCTTGTGTTTCTCTGGTATGCCTCCATGGGTAAAATAGCACTCACACTCAGGAGTGACTGTGATTTAAAAAAAAAAAAAAAAAGCACAATGATGTATAATCATTATTTGCTATGGGAATATTGCCTACTTATAAAAAAGCACAGTGTTAGAGATTGTGCCCACAAGGCTTTGAAATATGATAAATCAGAGAGGTTGCACTGCATTCAGTTCAGTTAGATTTGTGGCATGTTATACCTAGATTTCCTTAAAACCAGGATCTGAGTGTAGGAAAGGCAGTGTCAAGAAATCCACATAGAAGCAGCAAAAAGGTACATCTAGAGTTTGTTTCATTTGTGCAGGTACAACTCTACCATTCATCACTGTTTTGAAAGGAAGACGAAAAACGCTGCAAATATGGTGAATGGATTAGCAAACAACACAGAAATGGATGATAACAGCAACTGTGATGCTACAGTGGTGTTACTAAAGAAAGGTAACTGTTCCAGTAAGTCACCCCACTTGCTTGCATCGTTCAGAATGTTTACAAATTTGTCTGCTGGTCCTGTGGTGTGGGCTGGTCTTGTCTGATCAGCACTGACATAGGCAGGGAGGTGGCCCTTCGTAAGCTCCACTGGATGGCCATGACTCTTGTGCCTGGGAGCAAACAGTGACCCCAGCCACTGCATCCTTGGCAGCGGAGGCAGCTCAGGCCTCCTTGGGGTAATTGGTGCTGCTGGACAAGTACCTGGCTGAAAGCACCCCCTCAGCTTCAAGCCTGACTTGCACAGGAGCTTCTTATTTAGACTGTCCAGCCACACCAGTGCAAGTCCTCCTGTGGAGGTGGTTATTCTTGACTGAAGACGTTCATTCACATTTGGCATCATCAGTAAATTTAGTTTCATTCCAAAGCAACATAAACTGAACAGGAAAAAAGGCCATATTTAAACTAGGGTGTGTGCCTCCTCAGGGAGGAAGGGAAATCTATGTTGGTCCAGATAACATGCTTTTTACTGTGCATGGTGCCTTGAACTTGCACAACTTTTCCATATAAATGATCTATTAAGTGGATGATTTCACTTTGTCTGAAATCCTCTTCCATTTGAATTCAGTTGTGATCATATTAAAAAAAATATTTTATGTCCTCAGCTTAAAAAATCACCCACTCCATAGCTCAGGTGCAGTAGCTCTGTGTATGCAGTGGTGAGCACGAGTTAAACTGCATGTACAGAGGATACAAAGTCATACTTTGTCTATGCAACAGGCAACAAGCATGTGCAGTAACTGCCTGGGATTTTTCTGCACCTATTCTCAGCAATAACAGCTGCCCCTGCCCCGTGTCACTGGTTTCACTTGGGAAGGAGCTGTTTTCTTGTCTAAAGCAGTCCTGGTCTCTGAGTGCAGATGAGCTGCCCTTTTTGTTCTGCTGGACTCAAAAAACCTAACAAAAATAGCTGTTTTCCCATGAACAGTGATTGAAAGATATAGTCCATATACAATAAGCATGAAATGTAGATGTTTTTTCTTGCTGACCTGAAACCCTTTGGTGAGTCTACCAGATGCCAGCTATCATGTTACTGCCCTCTTGCTGAGCAGAGGGAAAGCTTTTGTGAGTGTGGTGTACTGTGGTTTGGGGAAGCTGCTCTTACTGGAATGGCAGTCTGTAGTCTTGGGGTCTCAACAGCAAAACTGCACTGTACCAGTAGAGCTAGACTGATAAAACAGAAGTATAAACTCGGGTTTACCCAGTGACCTCAGGATTACATACAAATGAGGCATTTCTGATTGTGGGATTTTGTTTAAATCTTACCAGAGTGTTTCTTTGCTCAGCTGC
Organism: Cygnus atratus; assembly: GCF_013377495.2. Taxonomy (NCBI): domain Eukaryota; kingdom Metazoa; phylum Chordata; class Aves; order Anseriformes; family Anatidae; genus Cygnus; species Cygnus atratus. The sequence goes on from NC_066364.1 coordinate 120,339,405, forward strand.
TGGTAATTTTTTGTTTTGAACATTTGCGTTTACTCGAACTGGCTGAGGAAGGAAGACCAAAGAATTGCTTCATTTTCTTGCGGATTGTTGCTGTGTTTACTTGGCAGCAGGCCACCAGGCTCAGATAGGCGGGTGGTGCTGCTGTGCACACCAGCAGTAGCGAGGGGTTACAAACAGCCCTGATTTCAGCAGGCTGGATTGTTGAGGGTTTCCACTAGTACTGTTTGCTTTCTGAGCTCCTAATATTCTGAACAGAGGACAAAAAGAATCAAGTAGAAGGGTTTCTGTACCACATAGGACATGCTAGTGTGATAAAGTCATAAGGAAAAGCTATCTGGCTATTTTTATTTTTATGTATATAGGTGGCCCCACATGTCTGTTACCATCCATGGAAACCTCCTCAGAAAAAGAAAGTGGCACTAAAGCTGAGGAGATACTCTGTTCTAAGACTAACAGGGATGGTGATAAGCAATCACCATCCAAGTGACCAATCACCAAGTGTTTGACACCATCAAACACTTGCCAGTGCTGAGCACAGTTGTGCGGGGAGATCTTGGGTTTCCCTACTGCTGAGTCCCAGTCCTGGCCCAGGATTTACAACCCAAGGAGTCTGGGCCTGTCACACAGAGGTGGCAGATGCTGGCGCTGTGCCCCAGCTGGAGCGCATTTCAGAGATCTGCTCTTTGCTCTCATGCTGTGGATTGCACCCCACGGACTGGCACCTGTGTTTGCTGCCAGATTACGAGCAGGGATGCAGGACCCTGCTTTTATTTACACTGGTACTCTGCAAGAACACAGTGACAGTTTTCTCACCCAGTGTACAGTCAGTGGTGGATGAGGCCAATATCCTTGCACAAGTGCAGACTTTAATAGTGGAATTAATGCAGCCTTACTGCAGCACCACCTCCACCTCAATGTTGTGGAAGCAACAATCCACTTAACAGAAGCCTATGATGAACTGTGCAGAGTAGATTTACTTTTCTAGTAACATCGTGCATGGTGGTACCATGATGGTGATTTATTTATAAAACCTGCCATGTAAAGACAGAAATTAAAATTAGAGGAGGCAGTAGAAGCTACAGCTATGGCAGTAGCTAAAGAAATGGTTCTTAGAAAGGACCTCTGGAACCTGCAAATTTATTCTGCCAAGAGCCACATAGGGTGGAGAGAGAGGCTGGTGGTGAACAAAGACCTCAGCTTCTGTTCATTTCTTGGCTGCAGGGAATTTCCACCGTAAAGCCTCGGTGATCATGGTGGATGAGCTGCTGTCTGCTTACCCACACCAGCTTTCATTTTCTGAGGCTGGGCTCCGGATCATGATAACCAGCCACTTTCCCCCAAAAACACGTCTCTCCATGGCTAGCCGCATGCTAATCAATGAGGTATGTCTGTTATCTTTTTTCCCCCACTTTCTCTCTCTTTCTCATTCTTTATTTTCCCTTTCCTGTGACACTGTTCAGGTCAAAATGGACCTCAGTAGTTTTCTGGATCCCTGATAGCATTTTTCCAGATTTCATCCTTCTGACAATGATTAAATCATCCTTTGATATCTGTACACATGGAGATTCTAGGAAAGTTATGTGGTTGTTATGTGGTTATGCTACCTGTAGCTGTTGCTCACTGCAGATGCCCCCAGCATTGATCTGATGTTAGCATCACTTATACTTATTTTATAACATAGTACTGCACTGAATCTGACCCTGGTCTTGTTGTACACCTGTAGTCAATTCTACATCTGCTGCTCCTTCTCTTCTAAAAGTTGTATCTGTGTGAGATTTGTCTTCAAGCAACCATTTCATTACGCGTGATCAAAATTCATCCCTTTTAAAACCAATTTTTTTAAAAACTCTGCACATCTCTCTGCTTCTCTCTTTCTTTTTAAATAAATTAATTAATTAATTAAAAAGAGTCTGTCTTTGAGCAAGATTTTTTTCCTGTTTTTACAGAGACAGAGACTGATAAACAGCAGGACTTACACCAATGGTGAATCAGAAGTAGCAATCAAAATACCAATCAAGCATGTGGTAGAGAATGGAACAGGCCCAAGCAACTCAGCCGAGCGGGGCATGAACAGCACACGGCGAGAGGAGGACATGGCTGAGGCTGGCACTGAAACAGAAAATGAGAATGAGGATAATGAGAACAATGAAAATGATGAGGAAGAGGACGAAGATGATGACGATGATGACCATGAAGGGCCGTACACACCTTTTGACCTACCCAGTAAGAAGCTCATGTGTTGTGTTGTTCCAGAAAGCAAAACTCGGTTTGACTGTGCCAGAAAACATTACAGGCACATGTTGGGGTAGAAGTGTCTCTGTGACAGCTCCCATCAGCCTTCACCTTGCAGTGTAGTTCCTGGTCACAGGTAACAGATGAATTGGAAAGTAGCAGGAACTTCTCAGGATGCAGACCGCTGGGCTCAGGTGCACCTTGGTCGCAGCTTATGTGTTGGCCCTGCAGTTGTCCAGTGCTGCTGCTGCAGTCAGCGGTGAGAGGCAGCAACCTCTGCCAGGGGGTTTCTGACCCAAAATCCAGGTCACCCTTTGGAGAGGACCATCTCTCCCCGCTGGCTGCAGAGGAAGCCAAGGACGGTGGGGCCACTGGCAAGTTGCCTGAAAACAGGTCAGATGCATCTCAGCCTAGGCTTTATCTTTGGTGGGAAATAAGGTATGCTCCTATCTCGGTGGTACTACTATGGTAGTAACTATTCAGAATTTCCCTTGTTGCAAGTTGGGTCCGTTGTCTCTCACGATTTCCTTGTACACTCATAAGAAGGCCCTGGCTCCATCTTTTCTGTACCTTCCTGTTTAGTAGTTGAAGATGGATCGTATCTCTTTCTAGAACTTGGTTCTTATGTGGCACCTGTAAGAACTTTAAACAGAAAGTGTAGCAGGTTTGTTCTGACCCATGGCCTATCACAGTCACTGGATTTCATGGGCATGCACTGCATACTCCTTCCTTGTGCCCTTCTTTACCCTCCTATCCCCCGTCTTTGATCTCATGCTGTGGTCTTCTAAACATGAAATGTCATTATCTGTTTGATTAGACCTTGGGCTGAGGCAGCTCTGGCTTCTAGTTTGTTACAATTAACTAAAACAGGCTAGAATCATGATTCTTTCATATTTTTGTTTTACAGCTGGCAAAATAGAAGTCTTGAAGTGGCTCTTCACATGGCCATTGAGTTTTGTCCTGTATTTCACAGTGCCCAACTGTAACAAACCCCACTTGGAAAAATGGTTCATGGTTACTTTTGCTTCTTCTACCCTCTGGATTGCAGCTTTCTCATACATGATGGTGTGGATGGTATGTACCCACTAAAGCAGAAAGCACAGCCTGAGAAAGGCGACAGAATTGATTTTTGTCAGCTTAGAGAAATTAGATGGTCTGTACTCTTAAGAAGAATTAGACAATGGTGGGGCACTGGCATCAGGAAAGAAAGGGAAGCCTGGATTTGGGCTGCTGCTCTTGTGATGGAGTGCACAACTCACGATCTGTCTCGGCGTGGAACCTGAGGAGTATGGAGATACCTCACTAAAGCAGTGGCCCCAGCTTTCCCACTGGGAGGAGGGAAACAATAAAACTTTTCCTCTGCCTTCACAATTCATTCTTGTACTAAGTGCAAAAATGAACGCCAGGGTTTTCCCTAGGAACTAATCAAACCGGTTACAGAAGAGAGTTTATTTGGTTTTGTTTTCAATAAGCCATGCTACCCTGGACAGTAAATAGAAAGTTACATGTTTTCTTCTGCGAGGATGAGATGTTTTTCAAGAAAAGGCTATCCCCGCTTTCCATAGCTGAAATACCAGAACCCACAGGGTCACTGTTCTGCTTCTAACGTATGGTTCACATTTCTTGAAGTATACTGTAGAGAGTTCAGAAGAGCAAGCATTATCCCTGATTAAGCTTTTCTCTCTTTGCTGTGCAATTAAACATGGCTAATAGAAAATGTGGTATCATTAAACAAAAGCATCCAAAATTTTAAAATGTGGGTCACATCAAAGAGTGCTAATCTATCATAGACTCTGTTGCAAAGGAACAAAGGAAATTAAAGGTATCTCCTCTCTGCCAATAGGAATTGTTTGCAGTGGCTTGGGTATATATTTTTGTATATACCGTTTTCGTAATGTAATGAACCTTGGGGTTGTTTTGGTGTCATCTTAGCTATTATTTGTATGTAATAATGTCAATGAGCTTCAGACAAGATCAGGAGACTGTTACACAGGGTAGTTGCCCACCGTATAGCCTCTTCTCCAGGTTAGCGTTAGGAAAATTGTGGATGAAAGGTGTAAAGCACCTAGTCACCTAATCAAAGAGAGTACGTAGCAGGTCAGTGCTATCCTCTGCTAGATGATGAATATACCAAAAAAAAAAAAAAAAAAGCCTGTCATTGCTTCTCTTTAGAGAAAGTGTCAGTTTGCACTGAGCAATAAACATTGTCTCACAGCATCTTGCAGAATTAGGCCAAGCTGGCCTCTGATTTTAAGCTTTGTAAACCACCTGACAGTTTAATTCTGCTCCTTAGGTGACAATCATTGGCTACACACTGGGAATTCCAGATGTGATAATGGGCATCACTTTCTTGGCAGCTGGAACCAGTGTGCCAGACTGCATGGCAAGCCTTATCGTAGCAAGGCAAGGTATGTTCGTCACAGAGATGTCAGGCTACTGTTGAATTGTTTCTGTGTGTCCTTGTCCTCTCTAGGTAGCGAAGGTGTATCCTGGATGTGAAAACTTTCATAGCCCTTTCCCTGAGGCTGAACTTTAAAACAAGCTCAAAGGAGGAAAAGAATTTTGTTGTTATTGCAAAGCAGCTAACAGACTCTTAATGACCGTGTGGAACAAGTTTTGGCACCATTGCCAACTTCCAAAGCTTCCCAAAAAAGCAGGGGTGTGTTGTTGTTGTTGTTTTATAGGATCTAAATACCTGTGTTGTAGAATTGTGTAGAAGATGGCATAAGGGTCTTTCTGAGACATGTCTGATTTTCTGTTGTTTCCATTCTTGCAGGTATGGGGGATATGGCTGTGTCCAACTCCATTGGAAGCAATGTTTTTGATATTTTAATTGGCCTAGGTCTCCCATGGGCTTTGCAGACCTTAGCAGTGAATTACGGATCATATGTAAGTCCTACATTTGTTTGCGTTACTTTTATTTATTTATACACATATCTGTTTTTTTATCACAGGCTTTTGTATAGACTGACTAGATCTATCAAAAAAAAAAAAAAACAACCCACACCACATTCTGTGGATTGGATTTGAAGAAACAAGTAGTTTGCTTTGTTTTGATTTGGGGGTAATGGCAATTACTTGTGAATATACATTCCATATCTCTTGGAGGACAGGTATTTCCATTTCCTCCTTAAAGGCAGCAGCCTGTGCTGAAATAAGCTAGCTTACTAGAGCATATGGTGTTTTTATGCTCTTGAATATGTTCCAAATAAGGAGAATGCTACTGTTTTAATAAGACAGGGTAAATACATAGGTGGGATGTAAAGGATAGAGGAAACCTTTAGGGCTTTTAGTAAGAAAAATGCTAGTGTTCCTAAGCCATTAACACACTGAAAGATGAAGGAAGCTGTTAAATAACTGGGCTATTTCAGAGCCTGACCATCATCAGGAAACACTGCAGAGCTTTTCTGTATGAGAAAATCTACCCAACACCAGTGAAACCTCCTGGTAGTTCCCAAATAATAAAACAGACAACCACCATGCACAAGGCTGTTGGAAGCTCCCTTCTGACAGAGAAGAGCAAGAGATGCCATGAAATCCCAGAGGGAAGTCGCTGTTGCTATTGCTGTTAAGCTGGACCACTCTCATGCAACAGTGTGGGAGAGATTCTTCTTTACGATCACTGAGCAATTGCAAAGTTAAGACTGTAGAATCACAGAATTGTTGGGGTTGACGGATACTTCTGGAAATTATCTAGTCCCCAAACCTCTGCTCAAAGAATGGCCAGCTAGAACAGGATGCTTAGGACCATGTCCCTTTGCATCTTTAATACCTCCAAGGATAGAGAATCCAATGCCTCTCTCAGCAGCCTGTTCCAGTGTTTAATCACCTTCACGTAAAAAAAAAAAAAATCTTTTAATGATTTCTTTTATTTTTCTTGTATTTCAAATTGTATGCATTGCCTATTGTCCTTTGAATAGATAAAACTCAGAAGAGTCTGGCTGCACCTTTTTTATGCTCTTCCATCAGGTTTTTATACACACTGATAAGATGCCTCTGAGTCTTCTTCAGGCTGAACAGTCCTAGCTCTCTCATTCTTTCTTTGTGTATCAGATGCTACAGTCCCTTAAATCATCCTTGCAACCCTTCACTAGACGCTCTCCAGTAAGTCCTTATCTTCCTTGTCCTTGGGAGCTGAGAACTGGACCCAGCACAGCAAATGTGTCTCACTAATGCCTCACTAATGCCTCACAAATGTGTCTCACTAATGCTGAGAAGAAAGGAAGGATCTAATTCTAATTCTAATTCTAATTCTAATTCTAATTCTAATTCTAATTCTTCTAATGCAGCCCAGAATGCTGTTGGTGCTCCTTGCCACAAGGGTGCATCGTGGACTTGAACTTGGTGTCCGCGGTCTTACTCTGCCAGGCTGCTTTCCAGCTGGTTGGCCCCAGTGCATACTGGTGCATAGGGTTGTTCCTTCCCACATGCAGGACTTTTCATTTCCCTTTGTTGACGTTCGTGAGGTTTCTGCCAGCCCACTTTCCCAGCCTGTTCAGGTACCTCTGAATGGCAACACAACCTTCTGGTGCATCAGCCACTCCTCCCAGTTTTGTATTAGCTGCAAACTTGCTGAGGGTGCCCTTTGCCCCATTGTCCATGTCATTAATGAAGATGGTAAGTGGTGCTGACCCTTGGGGTATACCACTAGGCTCTGGCTTCCAGCAGGACATTATGCTGCTGAGCTCAACCCTTTGAGCACAGAAGTTCATCTAGTTATCAGTCCACTCCACCATCCATTTATTTAGTCTGTTCTTCCTCTGTTTGTCGATGAGAATCTATGAGAGGCAGTGTCAAAAGCCTCACTGAAGTCAACACAAACACCGTCTGTTGTTCTCCCCTCGTTCAAGTCCACCTCAACCATCTTGCCATAGAAGGCTATCAGTCTGGGTAAATATGATTTTCCCTTCATAAATCTCTGTCGACTCCCAGTCACCTTCTTGTCCTTCATATGTTTAGAAATGTTTCCCAGGATTATTTGCTCCATCCCCTTCCCAGGGATCAAGGTCAGGCTGACTAGCATCTAGTTCCTTGGATCTCCCCCCTTCTCTTCTTGAACATAGGAATGACAAAAGGAAGCAATGCTGTAGGAATAAAATCCTTTCCTCTAACAAGTAACTTACCTACTTATCCGCAGCTCATCTATACTTGTTACATTTTTTTTCCTTGATAAGAATGAAAACAAGTGACTGGACAGAAGCAGCCAGCTTTCATGGGGCACAACAATGTCGCTACTGTTTTGCTCACCCAAAATGTTCATTGTACACTGTGATCACATGGTTAGAAAAAAAGAGCCTTGGAAACAGCCCCACAATTAGCAAAGAGGGTTCTCTTGGTTTTCACTTACAGTTTTTATATTTCTCTTCAAATCCTTGAAAAAGTAGACTTCAGAACAAAACAGCACCCCCTCACACACACCCATACACAGTAATAGTAATTAATTATATTTAAGTATTATTGAGTTGCCACAAAAGGCTAGAATTCAGTCAGGTTCGGTATAGCCTGGTGCCAGCATTAAGAGCTGCAAGGTGGTGTTTATTATTCAGGGAGCCACCTTGCTGATGTGCCCACACTGAGGTCAGCAGGGGCAGCACGCAGATTGCTCGTACATCCTGAGTTTCTTAGGGGCAAGCCTTGGGCTGCTTGCACGAGCAAGGGCTGCTCAACAGGTTCATGGAGATCGCAAGGCTCAGGCCAGCTGGATGTGACTGCAAGTCTGAAGCACTGGGTGATCTCAGCAAATAATTACAATTTAATACTGCTCATTTGTTATTTGGAAGGATCCCAAATTTGTCTTTGTAGCATCTCTTCCAAAAGAGGAACTCCTCAAAGCCATCATGATTCTCCTGTCTTGTATTCTTGTATACAGAGTGAAACAGATTTCTAAAGGGAAAAAAATAAAAAATAAAAAAATCCTTTCCTCTCCAGAATGTTTAATCCAAGAGAACTGTGGTGAAGTCAGTTAAGCTTTTGCTGTAAGTAAAGAGTAAATGCATTTTTATAGACAAGCTGTTATGACAGTAATACCTTTTGTGTAAGCCATAAAAAAGTAGACTGCATCATTTCAAAGTTAAGCTCTAAAGCAGAGGAGCCTCCTTTAACCTTATTTTTCTAAAAGTCTAAACACTCAGGGCTCTCTTGAACATCATACTCTGTAAAATCTCAATGTATCTCTTGTTTCAGGCTGCCTGATTCAGAATCCCTTGTGGCCAAATTGTGTTCCCTGTTATGCTGGCATAAAGCCAGAACTCTGTTACCACATGTTACTGTGCTGAAAGGGAGAGCAGGATCTGTTCTCTTTTTCTTTCCCTTTGTCTGCGTGCTGTGGTGTGCACATGCACATCACAGTGTAGTGTCATGTGTTTGTGCACATCCTGACCTTTCTCAGCCACATGCGGCAAAGTGGCTTCACACCATAACCAGACAAGCAGCTGCTCATAACCAGGAGGAGATTTACGGGATTTCATTCTGAACATGGAGAGTGGTCTCACTGCTAATGGTGCTTGCAGCTGCTGTAGCACCCTTGTGTTTGAGCCTTCCTTATACTGCCCAAGGGCAGGTGGGGGTTTCAGAGCCCATTGTACAGATGGTGCATTTTGATTTGAGGCAAGCAGAGAGCTTTAGATGAGGTGCAGCCTGCAAGCTTGTAGCTGGTTGTGGCACATCGGTATGTTGAAAGCATTGTTCTGCAAAGGCCCAGTCACTGCCTAGTTCTGCCATATATCTCACAGCTGTGACGGTAAGCCCCATGCAGAATCAGGACTTACTGTTGTAAGTGTGCTCCATGAGATAGCGGCTGAGGGGGAAAAATACAGATTGTGATCTAATACAAAAGATAGGAGAAGTGCCAGACGCGACCTGTTAAAGGGAGATTAATGGACTTGCTGGAGGTCACACAGTAGGTAAGTGGCAGAACTGCAAATAGACTGTGAATCCCCAGAGACACAGCCTGGTGCTAGGTTGCTAAATTGCAATCATTTTAAGTGCCTGTCCCAGTACTGACTGCTCCTTTCCCCAGACAGTTGTTATCGGATGTGTCGGTGTATTATTCATTTTATTCTTCCTTTAGTATTAGAAGAAAGGAATGGACAACCTTCTTTTGTTTTTTAAGGCTGCATCTGGAAGTATCTGATGACTGTTTTAGAGAAGGAAGTTCCCCTTCTTCTGTTTTCCTAATTGAAATGAAACATCTTACTGTAGGATGTGGGTAGTCCATGAGTGGAGACTGCAGGGCAGTCAGCCCCAGTCTGAACAGAGGGGCTGCCCCATGTGATGCCATGTGGGAAGCCAGCACACTGGGCAGCATTTTGCAAAATCAGTGTCTCAAAACAGACAGGGCAGTGTTCTCTGATGTCATTCTCTCTGCCTCACCTGTGTGCATCAGTTACCAGGAACCAGATCTCTCAGTGTGATCATCAGTGTACAATACTGGATTTTCATTCTTCTCCTTCCAGTGCTGACTGGAGTCAGTCCAAACCCAAGAAACAGAATACTCCATCTCATGCTTCTCCACGAAATTGTTAGTGTTTATTAGGAGACGAGAAGATCCTCCCGTGCCTTCGCCTTCAACTCAGGTGTCAGTACAACAGTTCTAGAACTGGACCGGGCCTCTGGCCTCTTTCCACCAAAGGGCAGATCTGGACAGTCTCAAACAGCTTCCACATCAGATCCCTTCTGTTTCTTTGATGTCTAGTCTCTAATCCATCAATATATTTATATTTTAAAGAGTCCTAGTTTTTTCTGGACACGCACTGATGTCCAGGCAATAATTCTGCCTTCCCTGTGTGCTTCCCACTGGAGCTTCCATCTCTGCTACTTGGAGGTCACTTGGCCACCCTCCTGCTGCAGCTCTGACCTGATGTTATCTACTGTAGCTCATCTAGCATGCCAGCAGGGCTTTTGGAGAAAAAGCAGCATTCCTCTAGATCTAGACAGACCTTTGAAAAAGTTCACTTTCTCATCTCTTCCAGCTCTGAGTCCTGGACGTGTTGCTGAGTCTGTAATCCTGTGGAGGAACATTTGCTCTGTGTCTTCTATCCAATTGCTTTCCTCTGGATTTCTTTTTGGATGCAAAGCCATTAAACAGACACAAGCCAGGAGTATTTTAGGGAGTGGGAATTTTAGCTTAAGGATAAACAGCCAGGTTCATTTGCTCACATCTGCATTTGTGAGTATGCTCATATGTCTATCCATAAAAAGAGGAGGAGTAATCCCAGTGTGAGCCTTGTTAGAAAGCAGAGAATCCAGAGGTAAGTGGACACTTGAGAGAAACACATTGAGCAAGTAAGCGAACTTTACTGGTTTGCTACTCGCTGACCAGTTTGCTATTCATTGTTTTAATTCCAGGGCATGGTGATGAATCATAGGAAATTAAGACCAAGCTGGCCTTCACCTCTTCACAGCAAATATCTGTGTATCTGTTCCCTGCCCCATTCTTGCCCAGTTATCTGCATATAGACCACGTTGAATCCTTGGAGAAAGGAGGGAGGATAGGTTCAATGTCTCTGTCAGTCATCGGGGCAACCACTAACATGGTGACGCTCAGTATGAGCAGGGGTCCCTGCTTCCCCCCAGCATTACCCTGCACTGCAGTGCATGTTACTCCTCCTCCCCCTGTGCTGGGGTGCCATGTGCACACCTGACTGCAATGCCAGGCTCTTTCTAGCTTTCACAGTAGCCTCTGCAAAGTGATGGTACCACTCCAGCAGCAGTATGCAGCTCAGCAGGTATTAATGGATTAATTTATTGTCAGATCCCAAAAGCCTGTAGATGGGCATAGCACCATGTGCAGACTGAGGCTTGTAACTAATCTCTCCAACTTCCTGTAATAGTTTTCATGTATTGAATCCCATTGCTCCCCAGACAGGGAATCTAGGATGATGATACTGTATCAGAGCAAAAGTATCTGATCCCTTACAAAGCTCCTAACAACAGAGGAATTTCCTCTGACTGTAACTCATGCATTTCTTGCTTAATATATTGAGTGTCTATGTGCAGCACTCAGTGTCGCATACTCCAGGGTGTATACCCTCTGCAAAGTGAATTGTGTGATACAGAGCAAAGCAAAAATGCTTTCTCAGGTGTCTCAGAAGAGCTCCAGGAAGGAAACACCATTTAAACACAAAGGAATGCAGCACCTGTCTGAAGTTCCAGTTTGCAAAGTTCCAGTTTCGTCTTATGGCAAGATGTGAGGAATGCAGGATTTTACACTGAATTTCCACTGTCAGGCAAGGACACTGCAGGAAAAGGATCCTCAAACAGATTTAGGACTTGTGTTTTTTGCAGCTGAGGTACTGGAAACGTAGTAGAGTCCTTTTAATATTCCTGAATGAGGTAATCTCTCTCATATTTGGACCCTGGAGCAAAACCATTTTGGATTTTGGCACTAGTTCCTTGTTTTCCCTTCAGCAATTGCCAGGAACTGAATGGAAACTGAAGAATGGAATTACATTGATTTTATTTCCATAGTTTCTCCTCCACTGTTTAGCTTCAGCCTCAGTTCCTTGTTGCCTACAAATGCTGTTTGGGAATGGCTGGAATTGGTGGCAATGTCTTCATGTTTGCTACAGAAGAGATAGCCTCCATTTAAATTCAAACGGAGTAGGTTTTGAACTTGCAAGCCTTCTGTGTGTGATCAGTCAAAACAGAGAGTTCTTCTGGTCTGCTTTAGCTGCTAGATACAAGCCAAACCTCAAAGGAGAGTTTGGGAATGTTGATTTTTCCTGCTTGCAGTACAAGCAAATGCTTCACTTGAAGACAGTTCTCTCCTGGGGAAGAAACATTTCCTATTTTTAAACAGAGAATTGAGCCTTCTCTTCCATAATTAAGAAGATTCCATCTGAGGCCATTTTTCTGCTCTTTGCAAAAACCTGAAATTAAGTCCTTTTGTACTTACTGTGAGTTTTGAAAGCTTTGCTAGCCTTGTTTTTCCTGAGCTCACACATTGTCATGTACCCTGAGAAAAGCTATCCCACTGCCTCTTGCAGGAAATACTACTTGTCTCATGAGAAGGCTGCTTGATTGATTTGTAGCCTAATTTGACAGATCAAGGAAATATTTTTCTTAAGCTTTTGTACCAGATTTCAGGGTCTCTGAGCTCACAGTTAAAAGGTTGCACTGATAATCAGTGACGTGGGAATAGTTCATCAGTTAAAATGGTATTTTCAGAGCTGTAGGCTTATGGGAGGTTTGTAAAACAGGAACAGGTACTCCAACGTCAATCACAGAAAAAGAAGAGACCCTTTAGGCAAACATAGAACTAAAACGAGAGAAAGAAGAAATAAGTGAACAGTGGCCATTCAGCCTAATTTGGATTTAACTATCTCAAAACCACTAAGCAATACAGTATAAAGCAGTTCATAGTTCCGTTTGGTTTCTTTTTGAAATGGATAGATGGGCATTGGATTAGAAAATGGTGAGAGGCTACCAGAGCTGGAGAGGGAGTTAAAAAAGCAGCACACTTACTTGTTTGACTTTTGTGATTGCAGCTCTTGCTGTGGACAGATGGCATTAATGTAGGCCTAAACAGAAGGGGATTGCAGGAAAAACTTTAGCATGTCATCAGGTAGGAGAAAACAGTTGGAAGCTGTTATACCTGCCTTCTTGCTCTGATGAGCCACCCCAGCTATGCACCAATTAGTGCAATACTTTCCAGAGTCACAGCAGACTTGGAGCAAATCTGAACCTGGCTCATTTGAAAGTGTATGCTCTCTTTTTTGGCATTAGATGAGTAACAACAGTGTATGTTGAAATTAAATACTGTTTTTCTTAAAATTTGAGGCTTTCCATTATTTTTTCATTTCCCGAGCTAGCCTGTGCCTAGCCAACAGCTTTGGCAGAGGTCCTCTAGTTATTCTTCCTGCAAGAATTAAATACCTCAACGCCCAGTAGCAGATTTGATAGAAGGGAATATGTGCTTGTACCCTGAACAGTGTGGGCTATTTGGTCAAGCCTTTCTCCCTCAGCTATGGTAAGTGGGGACTGCTCTAAAGTGAGGACATACTTCTGTCACCTGTGTGTCAGGGAAGCCAGTGCTGGCAGAGTGGAGAGCTGACACTGGAAATCCCTCAAACTACCAGTGCAAGACTTACTAGAGAACATCTCCAAATTCTCTGGCTGCAGCCCTCAAAAAACTTGGCAGTGAGTTTCAGCTGGCTCCCAGAAGATCTTTATTTGTTGGAATTAGTATATTTAGCAAAAAACATCCCTCAAAGACCTGACTATCATTCCATGTTGGACCTGATCAGACCCAGACAGCTTTCGTTCTCTCCTCTGTATGTGCTATAAAGTCTGCAAGAATCTCAAAGAATCATATTGCTCCAAGAAACCTTTACAGCAACAGGCTTAAACAGGAATTGTATCTGCTTTGAGGGAAGTTTCATACTTTGAGGGAGGTTTGGGGTTGGAATTAGATGATCTTTAAGGTCCCTTCCAACCCAAACCATTCTATGATTCTAACCATTCTATGATACTGGTGTGAATCAGCTTGCTCCAGGGCTGCCTTAAATAAGCAGGAGCCCCTGGGCACAGGGCCTGAATTGTGCCATTCTCCACATGTGCAAAAGTCCAGTGAGGTCAGACCTACTGCATGTGCCAGAAGAGCAGTGAACCATATGCTGTTGGATTCTCTGCACACACCATGCAGAGGTGCTCTGCACACAGGTGGCAAGCCAGATTAATTGGACATTTGTTTGTTCAGAAAGTGACACTGCACCGTATGTGTACTGCAAGTCCAGCGCATCTGGAGTTGCACCCAGTGCCCATCCATGGATACCATCTCACAGCCCTCCCAGGGCAAATCTGCTGCGAGGACGGGCCCTTATATCAATGTCAGTTTGCTCCAGCTATCTTTCTGCTGCTTTTCATTCATTTTTCATTGCTTTATAACCTGTATCACCTGCTGTCCGTCTTCTTCCGTCCCCTTTCTGCCCGTTCCATGGCATAGCAGGGAGATGCCATGTGTGCACCACCCCCTGAGCCACTGCGGAAGCAACTGGAATTCTGCACAGCTTTTATCACCCTGTGAGCTCACCAACAAGGTTTTGTACCCAAAGAGTTGCACTTTTTCTTCCAGAAAGTACAGCTGTGATATGTATCTACTTCAGCCAAATGAATTTCTTGTCAAAGTGCATTCCACAGCTAGCATTTTTCCCCCCAAGGAAACCACCCTCTACTATGTATGTGGAAGGATTTTAATCCTGCTGTCCAGTGGCAGAGTGAGGTAATCTGAAAAAAGGCAATGATCTTAATAAATTGTCTGACTTTTGCCCTGCAGAAAGTGAAAACTGCATTAGAAAACACCCTTTCATTCGTCACAGGAAATCCTTTATTTCTGTAGGACTAGGCAAACCTCATAAATTGTTGTAATTTATGTTAATTAATAGCTAATACTTTTGGCCAACAATGAGAGCTGGGCTTGATCCCAGGCCAGGAGTATTGCTAGTTAACTAAAGCTGGAGCTGAAAACTGTTAACCTGCAGTAAAACTGAAGTCTTGCAGTGCAATTCCACAAGGGGAAATTGGTGCTCATGCTGCTGATGGGGTCGCTGCATTTGCTTTGCCTTCACGGTGTCTAGCAGCATGACACGTGTTACTGGTACATTCATAAACCTGTCATACATAATTAGCATATACTCTCTAATTTTGAATAATCCTTAACAGCAACTCCTATTCCTATGAAAGACCTCCAAAGAAGGGCCTTACAGATAGCCCAAAGAAAGCAGCCCTAAACATCTTTGGAAGCACTGTCTTCAGCAAACTGTAGACACAGGACTTACTAACTGTTTGTCTTTCCAAATGCCTGTTCTTTTTATGGAGGATAGTGATGTAATTGAGAAGTGGTGTCTGCACTTCAGGTTGAATTCAGACATTTTTTATTCTAAAATAATCCCAGCTGCTTCATTTGCTTCCTTTTCCTGTAGATTCCTTTCCGACTGATGTATTGCATACTGACAGTTTTTACAGCTATTGGCCCTGGTCAAACTAAATTTCTGACCAAAATCCAGACAGGAATTTATTGTAAAATAGCATCTGTCTTTCCTGGCCAGCTGCTGTTCATTTGGGGTAGGGGGGAGCTGGGTTTAAATTTTTCTTTTAGTTATACAAAGTGAATTTAATTGATGTCTTTGGGTTTTGGTTTTTTTTTGCACTTTAGAATAGCTAAAATGGAAATTCAGGTTAGGTGTCCTGTATGGACCATTCATATTAGTGGAAGCAGGAGAAAAGGAGTGGATGCATGGGAGTGGATGAAGTGCAGGCAGCAGATATGTCTGGGGCTCTGTGGCTCCTTAGTGTTAAAGGACTTATACTATAGAGTATCAAACAAAAAGGTCTTCTGGGTCAGAATGTGATGTATGTCTCATCTCAAGAACAGCTCTTATTTCAGCAAAACTTAGGGTTTTGCTTGGAACTGGTAATAGAAGCTGCAAGTAGAAGTTGCCTTAGAGACTTCTTCCATAGCTACAAAACTAGGCTTCTTCCTGTCTGCCACATACAGCCTGCAATTTACATTATCAGTAGGATCATCACATTTTTCACCTTCAGTTAGGTAGTTAGTGGCAAAATTGTCCTTCATGTTTTGAAGCCATCCAAATCTTTGATTTCTTTGGACAGTCAGTCTAGTGAGAATATTGTATGTATGTTACATGTAATGACCACGTGAATGTAATGGTCCCTCTGAGCATACATATGCTTAGAGCTTATGACTTGAAGATGCACTGCAATACCTTTAATAACAAATGGTCTTCATGGCAGTGGCCATTTATATGATGGCAAAAATCAGTGAAGCAAAATGTTCTATTTGTTTAAGCCAGTATTTTAATGTGCGAAAAAATAACAGCAAATCTAAGCCAGCAACATATCTCTGCAAGTTGGTGGGATTCTTGGGAGTACAAATGTCCTAACAATTCCAGTGTATAGTGGCTGTACAGGATAGATCCATGTTTATCATGGTGTATTAGAAGTACAGCAATGCTTCATCATGCTGAATCTCGAGCATGTAGAGGTAAAGAGGGAAGTCCTCCCAGAACTGCCTTTTTGCAGCATGCTTGCCCCTGTCTCCAGTATGGACCTTCAGGAGGATCCTGGGTGTATGGAGTTCATTGCAGGCACAGGTTTGCAAAATGTCAGAACCGATAATCCTTTCCTTGACTCTGGAAGTCAGATTCTCCCCTCAGTTGCACTTGGGGAATGAAGCTAAATAATTACTTAGGATTTGGAAGTAATATTTAGCTCACTGGGTGAACAGTTTCTCCTGACTGTGAGGCAAAATGATATGAGCGCCTTAGCAGTCTTGCACAGTGTCATTCAGGAAATTGTAGCGCTGCTTATCATTACATTAGCAAATGACTGCAGTAGCAGTCTGACTGAAAGGATGCCAGCACTGAGAAGTGCCCAGTGATACACGGTGTACTCTTATTCTCCGTGTTGACTTTTGAGAAAATAACATTGTAGCATAAAATTCTAGTTTGAATTGTTTATTGGACTAAAACAGTTTCAGGAATGAGACAGAAATCCATCTGTTAGGAAGAAAAACGTGTTGTTTGAGGTGGATGAACTTTCATTCTCGGAACTCTTTTCTCGTCTGCAGATCATTTGCAGGAATAGACTGAGGCTTTTGCTTTTCCTTATACACAGATATAGAACAAGATGAGCAATTAAGAATTGGCCACCAGCCTGTTTAAGGAAGATCTCTGCGCTTAGCTTTGTTGATCGACCTCAGCCACAGAGTGGTTTGACTGAAAATATACCGGCACTAAACTTCAAGAACTCCTAGACAAACAATAGCAATGTTCTTATCTAAAACACCTTAAGAAAATAACTCATACACCATTTCTAGCTAAGACTGATCTCTAGCCAGGAAACTTAAGTGAACAGAAATGGTCTATTGGAATCAGTTATGGTAACTGTCAGTTGAAACTCAGCTTCACATGTGGCTTTGTTGCATGGAATGAGCGGGGAGAAGCACATCAGGCTGCATTACCTGACAACAGCCTCAAGATAATGGTTGATACTTGGTGGTCTGCAAGTTTAAAATTCAGCCAGCCGCGCCGCCCAGCTGGCAGCACGCAGCCTCCCTGCTGCCTGCTGGAGAAGGTGGCCCTCCCTAGGAGGCGGCCCCTGCAGCAGTGCCCTGAGAGACTTCCCTGGGAGCTCCCTTGAGGAGGCTGCCAGCGATACTACTCGAGATAATAACAGGAATGCCCAGAGGGATGGAGGTCGAGCTTCAAAGAGAAGAAAGGGAAATGGAGGAGAAACATGATCCTAGATGGGGAATGGGGTAGGAGAGGTGGCATTACTCCCTGTAGCTTTAATTCATAGTTGTAGGTTTGCATCATGTAAAGTCACGCGTTTAAACATATCTAGGGCTTAAAGATGCAGGTGAGTGCCTTAGTTTAGAATGCACACCTTAAAAATAGCAGGTAAATAGCTCCACAGCTTTGAGGACCTGATCTCTCTGCCTTAATTGCCTCAGCACTAAGTAACCTTTGGCCTGTGGCTTTGTGCCACAGTGCATCAGCATTGATGATCTTCAGCAGCTGAGGCTCAGGCCTTGAGGTGGCTGACTTGCATCCTTCACCAAGGTGAGAGTGGGGAAGAAATTAAATGTTTGTGCATGACCTTGCTTGTTTCCCCCACTGTGAAGCACTAATTGATGACTGAATGAAAAAATTCCTTTCCCCCACTTGTTCTTACATGACTTAAATAGGAGTTAATTGGCAAAAAGACTATTTATTTCTGTGATGTAACAGTATGAGGGAGACAAAGTGTGTGTGGCAGTGGAACAGTTTGAAATGCTACCAGGTCCTAATCACTCTGCTCTTTAGTAATATTTTCTTCTTTGGCAATAGAGAGTAGGCAAAAAAAATCTGTGATGTAATGGTCTGACTTAGCTTTAACAGCTTGTTTAGCAGTGTTTAGCAATTCAGCAATTTAGGGTTACAGAATCATCAGCAGAGAGAAATATTGTTGCTTGAAATTGTGACATAGTTTTATAAACTTCCTTCTCTTCCAGATTCGGTTAAACAGCAGAGGACTTATCTATTCTGTTGGTCTCTTGCTGGCATCTGTTTTTGTCACAGTATGTATATAGTCTTTTGTTCTTCATTTCCAAAAGAGTGATTTTATAGACATTTCCTTCACTTGTTCTTTTCTCACCTCTAGGTGCAATAGCAATTTCAAGTCTGTTGTTAAGGGATAGGAATGGTCACTCTTATTGTAAACTTTCCAAGACCTTAGTCTGGCCCTTGGCAGAAGCTATTGCTGTCACAAGATGGCTCTCATATTTGCGTACTTTCCATAGGATAACCCCTGGGTGGTCCACTACTAATCACTAATCATTTTTCATGATAGTGTTGAAGCAGATCCTTCGATGTATAACAAGATCCATTTTCCTGTTGAACAGCTACACAAAATATTGTATGGTTTGCTTTGGCCCTGTGTAAAAACTTACAGAGATACAACACAGGCCAGAACAAATATTGCCTGGATGTGACAACGTTTATTGAAATTGGTGGCTTACGTTCCCTGACCTGTCCAAGTCCAGCATAGAAGTAGACTAGAACAGATAAAGAGAAGAGGATTAGCAGACCCTTGTGACATCTTCCAACTCCTAAGACCAGCTGCTATAGGGGAGCAGCCCTTCATATTGCACATCAGCACAATTCCCATGTACACAAGACTTGAACTACAAGAGGTTTGTGTTGTAGCAAACCAAGCAAATTCAGGCACAGCCTTAGCCTGTTCAGCTCTAGATTGAGATGCAGAGAGGCACTTGAAGTATTTCAAATGAGGAGAAGGGAATATAGCACTTGAAGGCACTTCTGTTGAATTAAATGGGATTGTTCTTGCCAAAGTGAAATTCATTGCAGAAACGTAAGGCCATTGGGCCAGCAATCAACGTGGTGCAAGTCAGTGTGGCTCCAGTGACTACGGGGGAGCTACTCAGATTTTCTTCAGCTTACTTGTTGCAGTACTTACATTGTGATTGCTTCCAGTTGATCATGTTCAGTGTGGGGACAGTCATTTTCATGCTCCTGTAATTGAGAAAGGGATTTACCACTTTATTCAAAATTATCCTGCTGTGGTGGCTTACTCTGTGTTTATTTTAGGTTTTTGGCGTCCACATGAACAAATGGAAACTGGATAAGAAGCTAGGGTGTGTGTGCCTTTCCCTTTATGGCATCTTCCTGTGTTTCTCCATCATGACAGAATTCAATGTTTTCACTTTTGTGAACTTGCCAATGTGCAGAGATCACTAATGCAGGTGGCAGACTCAGGAGGAACTTCCTTCTTACCTGTGCAATACAAACCACGGCTGGCATCTCCTGAATGCGGTGCACCTCCAAGTCGTGAAGTATATCCTGTTCACTGTTCATAGGACCTGTAGCCCCATCTTGGTTTACCCTCTCCCTGACCCCCACAACCTGGAAGAATCCTGCATCGATGTGAAGATTATTTTTTCAACGTTCATGTAATTTCCTAGCTCAGTTTTTGAACAGTGACTGGGACTCTAGGTGAACTGGCTGCTAACTGGCATCAAGCCAGGCAAAACTGGTCTGCTACAATTCCTTTTTAAGTTATTTGATGGAAGACTAATCTAATTTATGACTTAAGACTATTGGTACAATGCTGAAGAGGGTACATTGTACAGGGGCTGATTTTCAAGGAGAATTCTGGGATTTTTTGGTTGCTTTTTTTTTCGCTTTTTCTTTTTTTTTGTTGTTGTTGCTTGTTTTGGTTGTGGTTTTTTATTGTCTGAGATCAACGTCCTCTATTTCAGCTTCTCCTTCTGAGCTCTGGGTCTCCTGTAACAGTCCAAAAGTCACAGTGCAGTGTAATATGGGAATTTAATTCAAGGTACTCAGCATATGAGTGGACTTACTGTTTATTAAAAGAAGATTGTCAAGGCAACAGACAGACTCTTTACCATAAATAATGAATCCTGTACAGGTGTGATGAGGAATGTGAGGTAAATGTGGATTCAAAGGATAAACACTGCTACCATTTTACTATTAATGTTGGTGTTTTATTAATAGCGTGTTTATGGTATTTCCAAGCAATAGTTTGATTGCCAGCCCAGGAGGGCTACCAAGGAGGCATCCTGTTTTTTAGTGATCTACACCTGGACATGGAAGGTCAGAACTTTATTTGCTTCATCAGATTTCTTGTAGTTTAGGGGGGATTCTATAGTTTATGTCTTATGTGTTCTGAGAAGGACGTAAGTATGTGTCAAAACTTTTCTAAATGAGTTACAGACACTGGTTTCTTTAAAAGGAAAGAGGCATATTTTGCACAGACATAGTTACTGAAGTCATAATTTGCCACTCTTTAAAGAATACACTGGACCTGGCCAGATATTTGTCTTTTTTTGTGAACAGTTGAACTTATCTGATAACAAATCATGTGGATTCATCACATCTCCTTTGGGAGGGAGAAAGACGGAAAAAGAAATGGCACTTTTAAAATGTGGAATATCTCCAATGCAGACTCGCTCACAGATCTTAAGTTATTGTGGAAATTTAACTATTCATTGTTCCAGTATCCTTGCTAAATTTTGTATAATTCTGTATTAATACGCAGGCAGATTCCACCCCATCAGAAATGCTATCACAACTACATTCGTATGTATTGATACTGTGGATTCTTTCCAGTGCTGGCTGTTGTATTTACTTTAAGCACTGATCACTTCTGATTAATTTGGTATGTTTTTCTTCTTTCTTGTATACATTCTACTACGAAGTGTGTTAAGATAGTACCAGCTAGGTGAATGTTTTTGTCTATGGTACAAACAGTGGCAAATATTGGTAGTGAAAGTACAGCAAACCCTAGGTCTCAGAAAAAAAAAAAAAAAAAGGCAAAAAAAGCACCACTACCAACAACAAAAATACCTAAACCATAGCAGGAAAGAACCCTCCAACTAAAAAAAAAATAATCCTATTTACAGACATCCAATTTGCAATTCATTTGCATTTTTGGACGTGTTTATTTTGGCATACTTTTCTTTGGACAAAATGATGTAAATCAAAATATTTACACCCTGTGGTTTCCATTCAGCTCTGCACCCTATTTTCTTTCTTTGTTACACTAAATGTGTGGAGGCTTTGGCAGCCATTGCACTGTGCATGTTGGGGAAATCCATCGGAAAAAGCCATGCCCTGCTGGCCTTGGTGAATAAAGCGTGCTTGTGGATCCCTGGCAAGAAGAAAGAAGGGCCCAGGGACAGAGAACAGAGAGTCAATGACAAATCTGCGTCGTCATTTTTCATTCTGGAAAGCAGTTGTCTTGCTACCTGTTGAGCTATGCAGCCTGTTGTTGAAGCAGCCTTCTCCTAACTGTGCCCACGTTAGGAAGCCCATTGTACCTTCTTGTTGCTTTTTTTTGTTGTTGTTTCTTTCTTTCTTTGTTAATGAGATTAATAATAACCACTAAAATGCCTAAAATACTTCCTTAAGTCAAACAATGTTAGCAGCAATGTGGCACATTTCAATAAAATCCACCCCACAGACACACAGCTATACTCTTTGTAGCAAGATGCAGTCACTCCAAAGCAGTGTTTCCTTGCTGGCAGAAGGGACAGATTTGGGGAAGGAAAAAACAAAAAAAGAACAAAGAACAAAGTCGCACATCCAGGGCCTATTATTACTTCTATTTTGAATATTTATACTGCTGCTCCAATGGAGCCAGTTGGATCTATTTCTACGAAATAGCTGTTACCTATCCCATGGCACAAAAACTGCATGACTATTTTTTTAGGAACCTTTCTTATTGATGTGCATTAAATACTGTAGTATATTGTAGCTTTGCATTGTATGTGAAACCTGAAATAGCTTGTTCTGAAATGTGTGTGTTGTGCAAGAATATTCTGCAAATTGTTTGTTCTAAGCAGAAGCAAAAGGTACGTTGAACTGCCATTATCTGTGCTATGTATGACTTGATAAGCACTTCCTGTGTTGACAGTTTCAGTGAGTTGTGCTTGTGATTTGCAACCAAATCAACCAGTGCACACCTGGTTTGGAACAGAATAGACCAACTGAATGTTTTGTCTCCCAAAATGAGAGCCTGTCGAGTTTGTTAGCATAATCAAAGGTTATAGAAAAGTCCCCACAGCAACAACCTAAGCAATTTTTAGCATCCTTCCTGTGTGACATCTCCAGAACTTGGACAGGTATATGCAAGTACAGAACGTGCTAATAGCTTTACCTTGCAGAGCTGAGGGGTTCTTTTCCTTCGGGCATTCAGTTCTGAGAGTTGCAGGCTGTGCGTGAGGGCGGCTGGGCCTTGTCTGCTGGTGCGAGGGCCACGGCGCCCAGCGCTGCCTGGGGCATGGTGCCCCGCTGCTCACAGTGTCCCACTGCTCATGGTGCCTCTGCTCCCACCTGCAGGAGGCCAGGGGGTCAGAGTTGGGCTGGGCTCAGGATGTGACTGTGACTCATTTGGGTTTTTGCTGTTCTGAAAGCAAGGGTCACCTTCACATTTGGGGCTGCTCTGGTCTTGGGACCAGTCGAGTGTTGTTGTTTCCATTCCTGGCAGTTTCGGACAATCCTTAATGAGCATTTCAAAGGGGGATGAAAGAGCTTTTTCCTCAGTGGAGAGCGCTTCACTGCAGCTCTTGCTCTGACCTGATTTTGTCTTGATCGGTGTTAAATATGTTGTCCCTGGCTACCAGCAGCTCTGCTCGGCATGCAAGTAGCCTTCCTTCAACACCATTTCAAAGGTGGAGTGAAATGACATGAGGAGGTCTTAAGTCATGCTGCAAAAACTGCTTTTGTCTCTATCACAGCTGAATTTTATTTTATTTTATTTTGTTTTTCATTTTTTTGGATGTACTGCACTTTTTGGTAGATTGTTTCTGCTGTAGGGACACCAATCTGAAATGTGTGCACGAGAAGAGATTTTCACTCATGTAATTTGTTGTTTTTTTTTTCCTCTATGTTTCTACTTCCTGCCTTGTTTTTAGCTTTTTGTCTTTAGCTGTGTCATTGAAATTAATTAGCATGCTTTGGATTTGCGATGTCTGTGCCTGTGAAAACGAATGCTCATTCTGAACTTTCAGATGTATGACTGGCTTTTTTTTTTCCTTGACGAAACAGATCGGGAAGAACAGCAATCTAGTTTTAGAAACACTACATTCAATGTAGGTGGAGCAACCTGAGGGTAACATTTAATATCCTGCTGACAGAACAGTATTTTTATATGACTTTTCCAAATAACCACATTAATACTTGTAAAATAAAATGTAAATTTAATATTGTTGGATAACTTTTTAGAAAACCATAACTTTCTGCTGATTGACAAATGTTTCTTATATCAGGATTTTTGAAAGCCCTAATCCTTTCAAAATAATCTCACAGAGATGCAATAGTGTCAGGTTTATCTATTTCAACATTTCAGCATTGGAAATTTTAAACTGCTTAAATATGTACTTTAAAAATCAATCTCGATGGACACTGCTTAGCTGGATTTAAATCCACCCTGTAATCGTGAAGTTTCACTTGATTGGTAACCAACTTAAGTTACTCTATAACAGACTTAAACCCAGGTAAGACTGTCCATGTTAGGTTTTGTACAACTTTAACTGAATCAGTTCAAAGCCGTGTTTTTAAGGAGAGTGGTGAAAGTTTGAATATACACAAGACCTCAGTGACTTTGCTTCAAATTAGAAGAACTACAGTTTGAATAGACTAAATGAGTGTACCAAATATAATGCAAGGCTTAAAGGAAGAGAGTTTTTAGTATTCATTAATTTGAGTGAAAATTGACCTCTCTCAAAATTAGCAGTAAAACTCCTTTGGTTTTTTGCAAGGTCAGTATATATACATCTTTGCAGCAGTGATTCCTGTAAGGACTGTTGTTCTGTATTTTTTTAAGGATGAGTTAACTCTTTATTTTCTTTTCAGAATAGATAAATGAATTCCTATTAATGTGACTAAGTACCTCTAAGGAGCTTTACATGAATATTCTGTTAGTAGTGAGCGCTTAGTGGCCTCAAATCTGAAGCATATTTCATAAATGCATCTACTTCCACATAACCTGCTCTGAGTTGTTGGTCTGAATCTCCAGAATCCATCTCAGCCATGGACAAATCCATGCCTGGTGGAAAAGGTTTCTTTATTAGCTGGAAAGCAGTCAGGGAAGAAAATGGCAATTCCTTTCATTGCAAACCGGGAGATATAGCTTGGCTGTGAAATCTATCATTTGCTACCCTGAAATAGCTAAAGATTTAGGCCAAGTTATCCAGGTTGAATATTCCTGAATATGAAAGGACTAGAAAACAAGACATGTGAGGGTCTGAGGGAACTGGGACTGTTCATTCTGGAGAAAAGAAGGCTGAGCAAACCTCATTGTTCTCCATAGCTACCTGAAAGGGGGTTATAGCAAGGTGGGTTTTGGTCTCATGTCTCAAGTGACAAGTGATAGGACAAGAGGAAACAGATTCAAGTTGTGCTAGGAGAGGTTTAGACTGGAGGTCAGGAAGAGCTCTTTTATGAAAAGAGTGGTCGGGCAATGGAACGGGCTGCTCAGAGAGATGGTGGAGTCACCATCCCAAGAGGTATTTAAGAGAGGTGTGGACATGGCACTTAGGAACATGGTTTAGCGGTGGACTTGCAGTGTTAGGTGATGGTTGGATTTGATGATCTTACAGGTCATTTCGAACCTAAAAGATTCTATGATTCTGGGAAATTTGGGCAGAAACATCTAATTTCCGGAAAGCTTCTTTAAAAGCACAACTTGTGTAAAGCTTCAGATTTTGTAATGTATTTATATAGTTAAGATGACTATATCCTGGTATGTTTTAGGTAGTTTTTTATTTCACTTTTTCTAATTGCCTTGCAGAACAATTTTTAAAATTTCCACACCAAAAGAATCAGACAGAAATCCTGTCAACGTAATATTCATTCACCAGGTAGAGTTTGAATGGTGCTAAAACTCAATGTAGTAACTTTAAAACAACAATTTCACATAACGCTTTTTATTGTCAGTTGAGGGAAATGACTGAACCTATGAGGACAGTTGTAGCTGATTACAGATTTACTCAGATTTAGAGTATTTGCCTTGTAGGTTTCCCATGAGCACGTCTGGCAGACAAAGCAGACAGCTGGGATTCCCAGAGGAGTAATCCCTGTTGCTGAATGTTTTTTGATCTTGTACTGTAATGGAAGAAGGGGCTGCTGGTACACAACACCTCTTTGTCACTGATATTTCCCTGCTAGCTTGGAATAACACTTACTCCTTTTTCATAGCAGAGACACAGATTTCCCATAGGTCCAAGTCCTAGCCTTAATTCTGATAAGTGTTGTCTCCTAGCAGATAGACATTTGAGCAAAGGAAGAAACAAGCTCCGTTCACTTTGTGCATGTAGAGACAGAGATTTCATCATGGAAGGAGTTCACTGCAGAAATGTCTTGTGGAGAAGGACCTGTAATGTAAGCATTCTTTAGTAATCATAGGGATATTACCAGTAGGAAATTCTGCTCTTAGGACTGAAAAATAAAAACCTCTTCACTCATTCGCTGAGGTCTGTGTATAACAGATGAGGTCATTTGGGTAAATCAGTCCTTGAGGTAGGCAAACCACCAGAACTGTGAAGGAGACCTGTTATAATAGTTCCTGTGAAAAAGGGTTTTATCAGTGGAGTATCTCCTGTACAATCACTTTTAGTTAGTGTATGCTAGACTTAAAGTTTTCAAAGGTAAATTACCATGGGACAACAGGAGCACTGATTTGCTTTTGTCCTCTGGGATGTTTCTCATTCTGTGCAGCTACTGATTTCCATGACTGGGTTGGTCTGTGGGAAATCTTGAGCACCATGCAGCTCTTGTCCCATACCATGTCTTCTCCATCTCCCTGTAATAACATCCACTGGCCAACAGTGGCACATGGGGCGAGGGTGTCAGGGTAGCCACAGACTGACTTGCTCTCAGCCAGGATGGGCACGGCCTGCAGTGCTCAGCTCGGGTTCATTTCTCACAGCCCTGCGCTTTCAGGGTCCAGGGGGTAACACAAAGTGCATATTCCTGCAGCATGGTGGTGAGAGTGCACTGCCACTGTTCCTGGGGTCATACCCTGCCAGTGCAGGGGCACAGGGATATTTACACCTCTTCCTTGGCCTGATTCTCATCCCGGCACGCTTGGTCAGGCTGCGCATGGCCAGGCTCCTAAGCTCCAAGTCCACTAAGTACCAGAGCCCTTGCTTAACTTGGAGCTCATACCTTGTTGTGCACAAGTCAGTGCATTGAAAGTTAAGAACATGCTTAGGTGCTTTGCTGAAAAGCTCACTTTAGTGAATCCAGCTCTTTGGCATCACCAGGCTTTATTTAAGTGCTCAACAAAAGCAGCACTTGAAGTCAAAGAGTGTAGGCTCTCGTAGGGAGCAGCTGCAGCAAAGTGTTCCCATTGGAAGAGGCAGGGAGGAAATACTGTATGATTAATGAGCAGATAACTCCAATGAGGAGAGCCCATACCAAATGTGCCTTGGGTTTAAATATGGAAAGTGACTTCTAAAAGTCTTTGTCAAAGTTTTAAAAACTGTTCACCAGGAGTCAGCTACTGAGAAGGTTTTTATTACTGATGCAGTTTAGGAAAATAGATTTAGCTTTACAGATCTCAGTTTGAGGTGGTGCTTTCCTGTGTGGGTCTCTAAGGAGGCAGTAGCCCATGTTAGCAGCTCTCCTCTGCAAACAGGACCTGTTGCTGGGCTTACTGAAGTTAAAGCATAGTTTCTTCACCAAACTAGACAGGCTTTGAATCAAGCCTGGGGCTGCCTGCAGGTGAGGTGCAAGCAGCATACCTTCCATGGCACCCTGTGGGTGTCTGATCAGCAGCTCCTACTAGCACAGAAAGGAGAGCTGGGCAGTTCCTCTGCACGCCGTATGCTAGTGCTAGTGAACTCAGCTGGTGTTCTTTGTTGCGCTTCTAAAGCGTGCGTGGGGCTTGAATTTTTATTTTATTTTATTTTTTTATTTTTTGGAATTGGAGGGTCTGGTTTGCTTTTGGAAGAGTTAGAAAAAGAACTTTGCATTCAACCTTTGGGCTAAAATACCACAGCAGTAGTTTTCTCTAGTGTTCCAGCTTCATGCAACCGCATCTGTAGGCACGAAGACTATGAAGTATGAAGGGTTGTCTCCAGGCCCCTCAGAAGTCAACAGAATTGTGCTATTTGACTGCTCTTGAGCTAACACTTGAAATTAAGTTGAAAGTCATGTTGCAAAAACATGATTTACATCCTGACTTTGAGTCCTGGTGCAACTTATGTGTAAATAGGGTTAGTTGCTCTTGGTAGGACTATGATAGTGAAGACGCTTTACAGGACTTGGTCCTGTATTAGCATCCATGTCACTTCTTGATTTCACTTTGTTGAGGACAGTCTTTGTTGAGAAGGGTGAATTTTCTGTAGGATGGCTAATTAGGATGCCACACTGTGGCTATAGAAACAAATCCACTCTTCAGCAGAAGGCAAACTTCCTTCCTGGCTGTTACAGACTTAGAATTATGTCTTGTAATTTTCTTAGCGACTGCTAAGATAATGACAGCTATGCTGTACAGCAAAGGGAGAAAGGAATGGGAAGCTGGGGGAAGGCGAGGGAGAAGATACACCCTGTAATACCGTCATTTGTGATCATTTGAATGATGAGGGCTTGACTTTGCCTCATGTTATCTACAAATACAGTGCACCCTCTCATGCTGCATCAAGGGCACCAGCCTGTGGACAGATGTGCTATGTCTGGAGCTGTGCCAGATGAAGAGGCAGTGACCCTTGTCCACCTTCTGCAACCAGCTCCCTTGTGCTGTTGCTGAAGACAACACTCTGTCTAGCAGAGGTGCTTGCACAATGGTGCCCTGGTCAGAACAATGGGAGTTTGTTTAAGCAGTGCAGTGAACAGTTCTAGGAGCACAGTTGTTTCAGGAGGGCACATCTGTCTGGGATAAAGACACTGTATATAGGAGGACCTCTGACAGAAATGAAATACACAGATACTGTAAAAGCGTTGGGAGGCATAATGAACTCTTTTTCAAAAGCAGACGCACCTGTACACCCAACAGCCTGCTAGTGTGCTTAGGATTTTAATTTTCTCCTTCTGTTACAAAGATGCAAGGTTTTGCTTCCACTCTCTCACAACCTGAAACACTGGCTTTGAAAGCTGACCTAAACCTCCCTCCTTAACACAAGATACATGCACTGGGCTAATAGAAATAGGATAGAGTTTTTGATGCATTAATTTGAAGGGATAAAGTGCAAGGATATCTTTGCTTGACACATTGATCTCAAACCACCAGACTCTAAGACAGTGTATGCCTACCATCTGCCTTTAAAATGCCCCAAACCACTGAAATAACCAGTAATTACACACTACAGGGGAAGAGTTTTCATAGGAGGTCTTTTAAGACTCTTCAAAGGGAACTTTGTACGTAACGATATTTTATATCTTCAGTGGCCTTGTTCCTGACTCATTTACAAATACACTGTATATTTGTTCTGACTACTGCAAAATGAACAATATGGATACAACCCTGTTTGCAGTTTTGGTTATGCAAAGGCACTCATTATGCAATAAACATAATTGATCTAAGTAGGTGATTCTATATCTGACCTGGGCGCTTTAAGCTTTATGGAGCCAAACTCTGCTGTACTGTTTTTACTAAGAGAATCAGTCATAAGTTCATATAATTTTGCTGGCAGGTTTTTGGCCTTATTTTTTCTTTTAATGTATAAACATGGATTTGTATTCAAGTAACATAGATATATATATATACACACAAGCTTTATCTAGTATGTCTACTGTTGTTAAAATAAAGCCTTGTAGTAACTGGCTGCCATTTGCTTAGGAATAAAGCCCTGTCATGGCAATTACTAAGATGCTAAATTATATCAGTATTTAAAGTAGTTTCACATGTATCTATTTATAAATATAAAAGATGGTTATGAGTTTTTATTTGTTTCCGCATTGTATTAGCAAGGTGTTTTTAATGGTGCATGGCAGCTGTATGTCTACAATACAGCAGGTCAAAAGCTTAAACTGCTTATCTTTGTACATCCAGTAATATAATAATAAAAATGTACATCCAATAATATAATAATAATATTATTACTCATTCAAAATTCCAGTTGCATATTCTGAATGTAAATACAGGTTTAAAAAACAGGAGGAAAAAACAGTATGCATGAGACATTGAGAAGGTTAGGAAATTCTGCACTGAAGTATTTATATGATTTATTTATTTATTTATCTTTCACTGAGTGTTGAGCCTCCAGATCAAGATGCTGGCAGGAGTATTAGGAACTTAATTTCAGTTCCCACCTAAAGCTAAAGCAGGTTTTCCTGAACTAGGCAGATTAAACCATTGAAAGCATTGTAACATTCTTCTGAGTGGCCACAAAAAATGTCAAGACCTTCTCAGCTGCTTCACGTAACTTAGTTTACTAGAGAAGCTGGGGAACACTGAGAGACCCAAAGGTGCTTCTGCAATGCTCACGGCTTGATCACAAGAGCAGAAATATATAAATAGCAAATACTTACTTCACTCTGTCATGTTTGTAATACCACTGTCACGAGGTACCATTTTCAGCAATTAAAATTCACATTTCTTAAGATACCAACAAGTAGGGTGGGTCTTTTTGTTTAGTTGTTTTTTTTGTTGCAGTTTCTTGTTTTTGTTGTTGTTGTTGTTCCTGTTTTTTTTAAATAATCCTCCCTTGCCCAGGTTTCACAGGTCATTTTAACAATTAATGTTAATTCAGCTCTGGTTAAATGTAATGATTTCTCGTTAAAACAGTTTTCATGTACCAGCAAGTGCTTGGGTGAAGCTGACATATATTGTCCCAGCTTCATAATAGTGATTACCGTTTACAGCAGACAAGGATCTCCCCCTTGAAATCCTGCAGTAATATGAGCCCACCACTCACAGATGTGGTACTTCCCTGTTTCTGCTGTGTTGCTTTGTTTTCAGGTAGGTCAGTAGATCTCCATTGTAGAAAAATACATCACGTGTCATTGCTGTCAATATGAATTACAGTAGGGCTCAGTGCTGAGAAATAAAAGAACAATGGTGGAGTCATTTTACAGACAAAAATTTACTTGGGGCGGGGGGGAAGCTGGAAGCCTGTACTTCAGCACCTCTTAAAGACTTGGGGATTTCTCAGATTAGGAAAAAAAACAAAACAAAAAAAAAACCAGAAGATAAGGCTGATTGCATAAAGTATTGCATAAATCTTTCGTAATTATTCATATATTTGTCAAGATTTGCATAAAGTGAACTTCCACATACTGTCAAGAACAGACTTCAGATGAGTTCTTCCTCCTGGATTTTCAGAAAACAATCCTTTTCTTTCAGTAATCTCACTGGTGAATCAAAATGTCTGATTGTAACATACATTTCTTTATCTCAAAATTGTGTTACGAAATTATATGATGCTTGAGCAAGCACAGAACTCAAACTAAGATATGATGAGTTCATGAAAGAACGGGGAAAAACTCCAAAGTGGGAAGTTTGTGGAATAACTTGGTTCTTAGGACTTTTTTACGCACGTGATAAGCACAAGACACAAGTGTGAATCCATATTTATACTGCACACAGGGAGAGCAAGTGCAAATAAGAGTACTATGGCATCACAAACAGCTGGTTGCTGTTTAGCTGGGATGCTGGCAAGCCTTGCAGGGATTGCTTTTATGCAGTGCTTTACCTGAATACTATTTGATCTTTACAACTCATCCTCCTGATGAAAGGGGTTTCTCCCCAGGGAGAAACATGGCATCCCTTTATCAGGGAGAGGGGGAGAGATACGCCAGGAATAATGCCTCTCACTCAGTTCTTATCCTAGCTTCACAAGCGTGCATTTTATCTTTTACATAAACGTTTGAGCAAACATGCCTGTAGCAGTCTACATGCCTGAGAGAGGGACTGTGTCTTTGCCATGCAATGAAGATTTAGGAATGAATTTTGCTTAATGTTCCCTTGAGGAGCAGTTCTATTGTCTTCATTGCCTGTCCTTTTAAAGCTGGGAGTCATTACTAGGCCCTTAATGCAGGCAGCATTTGCAAAAGATGATTAGCGGAATGATAAATTCTGTTCATTCTCACATTAAATGTTTGGTTTCAAGACTGAAACCAAAGTAAGATGTTTCTGGTTTTTCGTTTTGGTTGTTTTGTGGTTTTTGTTTGTTTGTTTTTGTTTGCTGTCTGCCAAAGTAGCGTGTGCCTGGAATCCCTCGGTAAGATTCGGCTGTGGTCCAGTGTTGCTGTGGCCAGTGCAGCAAGCAGACAGGCCTGGTGCTTCTCGGCCCTCTCTGGGCACGGTGGGGCTCAGGCATCTGCTGGCCCAGCAGCTAGCCACTTGGGATCTGGTAACTGCTTGGGGCTCTTGTGGAAAACTTGTTTTGGTAACATTACTGGAGTCTTAAACCATTGAATGCAATCCCTACTGTGGCTTGTTCTAACTGTGATGAAACCATACAGATTTTGTTGAATTACATGCATGATAAGTTTTCTACTTGATGGTGCAGTGAAGCTGCAGGAAGCACAGCAAAAAAAACGCAACTGATACAAGCACCTTTTGTTCAATTCAGGATCAAACAATGTTATCTGAATGCAAAGATTGTGTGATACTCCTAACCATAAGGAAGAAAATGTAGGTGGAACTGAGTGTGAATGCACATAATGCATATGTTTATTTACAGTCAGCCAGAAAAAAAAAAATCAGTGGTTTATAGTAATACTGTTCTATTCAAAATAGCTTTTTGTTAAGTCAGCTTAGAAATGTTAACATGGTGGAGCCACAGACAAAATATTTGTTACCTTTTGAAATGAGTTACAATGGTTTTGTCATACTTGTACGAGTATTATAAGGTCAGTCTTTCTGTATGTTTGTTTTACAGCTTGTTGTAGAATAGTCTTTTATGCATAGTTGTTCCACTTGCCTGTGTAAATTACAAATTTAACAGAAAAGAAAGCATGCATTTTTCTCTGTTTGCTGGTAACCTATGAAATTAGAAACTTGTATTTCTGTGTTTTTAATGTGTTATACTATAAACAAAATTCACAGCACTATTGTCTATGGAATATCAAAAAGTTTTATTAGAATGAATTACTTTAAATGTTTTGTCATTTGATTTAATAATGTGTCAGACATCTACACTAAGACAATATAATGTTTATCAATAAAAATATCCTCTCTTTTTACTAACTTAACACTTCAGGGCATGCTTGGACATAGGCATTGAACACCCCTGTAGGTCACAATACCAGCGATTTATTCATTTTTTGGCATAATTGTGAGAATACTTGGTACCACTCTTTTGACATGAGCATTGAGCTGGAGAGGGAGCAAAGAAAGAAAAAAAGAGGGTTTTTATACCTCATATTTCCTCCACCACTTAACATACATTTGCTGTAAAGCTGTGTGCACCACAGTAGTTCACGGAGAAGCTAGCTGGCTCACGTGAACTGTACATGTCAGACTCCTCTACAGAAACAAACACTGAGGGAATTGTATTTGCTATTAGCTAATGAGCTAATTTCTGTTAGGTTACAACAATATAGGTCTGAAATTACTGCACTGAAGTAAATTAATTTTTGAAGCCATAGGATAGTATGAGTTAATTGTCACTCTCCAAGCTGGCAGGATTCTGTACCTGTGACCGTTCAACCCTGGCCAGCTGTGGTTACAAGGTCCAGTCCTTTGAAGTCGTTCCTGAAGTGATACTTTCAGTAATGCTCAGAGTAGTAATGAGGACTAAGTGTTTTATAAGAGGTTCCGATGCATCCAGTTTCCACTACAGAAAGTTGCAGAAAACCTGTGGAGAGGGCTTGTTAGAAGGCATAGTTCTCAAGTAGCAAAATACTTGGGCCATTTTTATGCTCTGTGCCAGCAGAACAGAGACTGCTGAGCTTCCCTGATCAATCTGAGCCTGACCTGGTGGCAGGATTCTCATTGCTTCTACCTAACCTGATAAGAAGGTTGGGACCCTTCATCTGACAACTCCTCTCCCCCCCCATCTTTTCTCTGAGAGCAGTGTTGAGACCTATGAATGAAAAGGCAAGTAACTGGGACCAGCTACCTCAGCTGAAGTGCCTTTGCTCATGTCTTCGTAACAGCCACTGCCAAAATGACATCTTTCTTCCGTACCTGCCACATCCACAAAAATAGTGGTATGTCCTAGGCAGAAGGGATTGATCACTTATTACCCATATGCAGCTATTTCCGCGTGCAGAAAAGATGTGCATACTGATCCCTTATCTCTGTCCATGAGTGAAGGGATGAGGTACAGCCTTTGATGTTAGCGCAGAAAGTGTTTTTCATTGCTGCAAGCCCAGCAGTTATCTTGAAAATATTTTCCATTGGTTCGATTGTTTGCATTCTGACTCTGTGTGCTGGCAACCTAAAAGGTATGTTGGAATCCGTAAGGATGCTGTATCACTGTAGAGACTTCCCCATGACAAGTTTACTGGTTCAAAGATAATCTTGCTTTTCATCACAACTTGAAGCTGTTCCAGGTGTCTGTTGGACTCTGAAGATATTGCCACTCCCTACTCCCTGACAGAGTGATATGCCAAATATGCATCTTTTTTGATTCAGCCTTATGATTACTTTACTTTAGAAAAATTCCATGTAATTTACAGCTTGGAAAACTAGAATGTGGTTGCAGGACAGACCATGGTATCAGGAATTTTACCTCATGCTGGCAGAATGGAAGCATTTTCCTTTCTTTCTGTTCATCTTTTGAACAAAGGAGAGCTTCGAGACAACCCTCACCCAAAATATTTTATAGCTTTCCGGGACACAGGAAATGAAAAGAGCATGTGCTTGCAGAGTAGGAGATACCACCGCCTCTGCTTGACATCCAAAAAGAAGTGCAGTCAGCACCCATTCAGTTGCAACAGGCCCTGGACGGACCACCTCTTGAGAGAAGTGATGAGGTTATGCATCCCAGAAGGGCTGAGGCATTTCCCTGCAGCTCTCAGTCACAGATCTCAGTGGATGGCTGCAGCATCTGCCAGCTCAGTGGGCTGGCCAGTCAGACATCCCAGCTGGAGCTTCTCCCTGTCCTTGCACGGGGTGCCTAGACATGTTAACTGCACCCTAGAGAGAAGGTGCTTAATGGTTAGGGGTTTCAGTGCCAAAACCCATTATTAGTCAGCATTTCCTCATCCCTGGTGCTGGGAAGTGTACACAGGAACTCCCAACCCATTGTGCTTTCTGAAAAGCTCCTGAAGCAAAGAGGAGACATATGGCTATGCTTCTGAAAGGGAAATATGCAGTCACAGGACTCAGGACAAACTGCAGGTATGTTGATTTTTTGTGTTTGTTTTTCCTCCCTGCGGTGATGGTAATCAGACCTCTTAGCACAGCTGAGCAGCTGCCCACTTCCCCTCCAGCTGCTGTAAGTGGGCTGCAGCTAGTAGTGAGGGAGAAGGAGGCTTGTCTTCAGCCTCCGACTGTTGGGAACAAACAGCACTCTGTAATTGGTGTAACCTCCTTCATGGTGCCAAGCAAATTGCTAGAGAAGAGTAGGATGGAATAAACAAAAACAATTAAATACTACAGTCTGGAGAGAGCAGGTGCAATGAAACCACTTCAAACCAGAGCAGTTGCTTACTGTAACTGTTCACACAAGAAGATTTTACAAGTGAGCCTTTAAAGAATGAATAAAAAATGTGGTATAATTAATGTATCAGCTGCAGTGGAAAAGTCTCAAGTAACATTTGAAAAGGAGCTCTGCTATTGTTTTTGTGTGTGCGAACTTAAATCAACACTTTTCTGCCTAAAATTTGTGTTGACTGCAGTGAAAGCCTGGATTCTAGAGTTGCATTTTCTAACACTGCAGAGCAATGCCATCTAGGGCACATAGACTTACAAATACCATCAGGAGTGGTATTCTTCTTTAGAGCTTGATGGATTGAGTATTAATAACTGTTTCATCACATATGCATTAGGACTGCCAGGATTTGCTCATTTTCAATATCTGCTTCCAATTTTCCAGAGTATACTCTCTGTCATATACTAAGGGATATTTTTGTCTCAGTAGGAAAATAATGAGTTTCTATATACCTTATTTCCTCTGTAAGTCCACCTGATACCTTTCATCTGTGTGGCACAGCTGGGATTATCAATTGTCTCTCTAATCTTCAGCTACTGCATGTGACTGTGATTAGAGCAGTGATACACTTAGCAGATTAAAATATTAAATCTAGTAGGCCAGATCTCGGTATCCTTAATCACAGAACTACTTACTCTTGTTATTCTGGTCTTTATGTTCAGGTCTGGCTGCCAATAGACTATGGATCTGATTTAATGGAAAATGGCTCAAGAACCTGGGCTAGTTGCAGCTCTGTCCTCACTCCTAGCTATCGCAGCTCTCTCTAGCCTGAGGAGTGCACACCCCATACAAGTAGGTAGCAATGTGCTGAACTTGATGGAGGTCTTTGGCTATAACTGGTTATGAACTTGATCTCACATGTATTGCATCTTAGGCATGATCTAGTCCTCTTACCTCCTACTATTTGGCTTCATTGTGCTTGGCCTTTTGGAGCAATAGTAACAATATTTAGTTACACATAAGTCAACTTTGTTCATCTCT
Source organism: Cygnus atratus (assembly GCF_013377495.2). NCBI lineage: Eukaryota > Metazoa > Chordata > Aves > Anseriformes > Anatidae > Cygnus > Cygnus atratus. The sequence continues at coordinate 120,375,208 of NC_066364.1, forward strand.
GTAGTAGGTTTCCTTATTCCACACAGCTGAATTTGCTTGGCACTAGAGGAGAGCAAGGGCTTTAACTCAAATTAGTCTGAGGAAATCTCTCAAACTGCAGGACTGCATACTAGCTTCTGGAACAGGCAGCATTGACAAACAACTGCAAACCACTGACAAAATATTTGACTACAGCTTGAAAGCATGTTGATAAACATTAATACTTATACTAATAAAGGCAAGAGCTTTTAACATAGCTACAGGCATTTTTTCCCCTCCTTGAATAGTGGCACTCTTGGTGGTACCCAAGGAAAGGGAGGGCCTGATTTTTTTCTAGACTTGTTCTGGTCTGGTCTGGCTGCCAAGAGATGATAAAAGCAAATGCCTGTTGCCACCTTAGAATGCCACTGCCTACAGGCACAAAAAAGCACATGCACATAGGCATGCTGCAGCAGTGGAAGTCTTGGGAAGCAATAGGCAGAAGTTGACAGTACTAATTAAGAAGCTGAAATTGTATTAATACATTTTTTTTGGGCTTAGCTCAACAGTGCACTGGTATAATAACATCCTGCAGAAGTGACAGAAAATTAGTTGTTAACAGTGCTCTCCTGTGATCTGTTTTCTCTTAGATTGGTATTATATACCAGTTCTCATTGTAACTGGAGATTTGAAGCACAGTTGACTTTATTTAGCAAACAATTTTATGGCCAGACTACAAACACTATCATTTTTTCCCCTTTTTTTCTTCTCCAGTAGTGTTGGAAAGATGAAAGGATGACTCTCAATCGTTACGTTCCTGCAAGATAAGACAGTCTTACAAGAAGGACTGGAAATGCCAGCATCTATTTTTGGACAACAATGAGAGTGTGTTCCCCTTTGCCAGTACCTCCACCACCATAATGAAGGTAGAGACTAGTTTCCTCTGTAGCTGGTAGTTCTGAGCACTTTAAAACTGATGTCCAAACTGGAGTCAGCTCATGTTGCTGTGCTTCTGCAGTGTGTCTGCAACAACATCAGCAATTCCAAATTGAGGTGGAGTGAGGAGACAGTTACCCAAACACAGATCTTACTACCTCTTCCCCACGTGCTGTCACAAAGAAAAGATAAGTGTTCAGTAGTGTGATTAGAATATGGCTCTGACTCTTCCCAAATTCATTGGGATTAATCACAACTAGTGTCTGGCAGTTGTCTCTCTGGGCAGAGATTTCATCCTTACTCTCATGTCACTTTGGCTCAAACTGTAGAGCGAGGAATAGTTTTTGTCACGTACGCAGCTGGAATGAGCCTTCGTTGGCAGCTAAGGGCTCATTACTGCTCCTTCCTGCCTTGATCCCTAATCCAGCAAGGCTGCTGGCAAGAGCAGGTGTGGGGGCTGTGGCACTTGATCTTTCTTTACACAGGATCAGAGAGGGTTGCCTGCATGAGTCCTCTGAGAGGGCAGAATGTGCGTAGTGCCCTGGGTTGCTCTTGGTATGCACTCTGTGGGGGCTTTCTGAGAACGTTAGGGTTCTGGTCCATACCTTCTTAAAGAGCTGGTGTGTCAAAGTGCTCCCGAGTCCCTGCACAGGTATACATTTTATCTGAATACTGTTTTCAACCCAGTGTTTCCACTTGAAGAGAGGGAAGGCAAAAAGTGCTACTGAGCTGGAAATGCAGTTATGCAGCATTTGCACTTACTCATTTTCTTCAGCAGAGTGTGAAGATGAACTGGTTTTTGGATCTCTCATCAGAATTCCATGATGAAAATTTGCCTTGATGTAGGCGAGTGTTGAAAAGCTGTTGGCTGATCTCCCTTAATGGGACAATGCTGAGAGAGAGGAACTTGAGAGCACAGTGCCATTAAATAATAAAAAAGTAATTTCCTCCCATGGATGTAGAGACTAGCAATCATAAACAATTTGATTCCAGTCCTTTGCTATCAGTCTTATAGAAGAGAAACAGGACTGAGGAATTGTAAAGAGTGTGTCTGCCATTTGTACAGAAAATGGAAGACGGACATTTTTCTTTTTCCATATTGAAAAGGCCCTATGAAGAAGCAGAAACAACCCTTTTTTTTCCCATATTTGTCTAGCCTCATTTTTGTCCTACTCGTGTAGCCTTTAGTTCAGTAAGTACAAGAGCACTGTAATCTTTAATATATGCGTGCTCGTGCCCTGCAGTTAATGGTGTGACCAGCAGAAAGAGTTAGTTGTTCAGAATTGTGCAGGCAGAGCTGGGAAGGGAACCAAAATATCTTGAAAACCAGGTTAATCCACAAGATACCATTTCTTTCAAGAAACATTCTCTAATATCATTAACAAGCTTTTAGCAGACAGCAAGGAGATAGCAGTCAAGTATGACATGGGTGACTATGTTAGGCTCACCTGCGTGTAAGTATCCATGTTCCCTCTGCTCACTGTATGAAAAAGTCATTGGGAAAACTGAGCAGAACAGCTAGTTTTGCTTTTAAGCAGTGTGCCTTCTTCATGCAGTTTGATTCTCACATCCCTCTTCCCTTTGTTGTAACAAATAGCTGAGCGTTAGCGTTGTTTTACAAATCAGAGCAAGAAATCTGACTTACAGCCTGAAGTGTAATACACAAAATACTGCTAAGAGATGAGATTTTGAATGTACTGAAGTGTTGTGGCTTAACCCAGCCGGCAGCTAAGCACCACACAGCCGTTCGCTCACTCTCCCCCCTCCCTCTCTGGGATGGGGGAGAGAAACGGGAAAGTGAAGCCTGTGGGTTGAGATAAAGACAGTTTATTAAGACAGGAAAATAATAATAATGGTAATAGTACTACTAATAATAACGTGTACGAAACAAGTGATGCACAATGCAATTGCTCACCACCCGCTGACCGATGCCCAGCCTATCCCCGAGCAGCTGGCACCCCCCACCCCGGCTAGCCACCCCTATGTATTGTTTAGCGTGATGTCAGATGGTATGGAATACCCCTTTGGCCAGTTTGGGTCAGCTGTCCTGGGTCTGTCCCCTCCCAGCTCCTGCTGCACCCCTAGCCTGCCCGCTGGCAGGACAGAGCAAGAAGCTGAAAAGTCCTTGGCTTAGTGTAAGCACTGCTCTGCAACAATTAAAACATAAGCATGTTATCAGCACTCTTCTCATCCTAATCTGAAACATAGCACCCTACCAGCTACTAGGAGGAAAGTTAACTCTATCCTAACTGAAACCAGGACATCACTGTCACATACAGCTGAAACACAAATCATGTTCTAAGGTGAAAAAAGATTATTCTGAAGCTGTCAGTGGACGTGACCAGATGCTGGGGGGATGCAAACCCATGGCTGGGAGACCACACAGGCCTTCCCGTGGGGCAGCAGCAATGTGCTGAGCACGCAGGAGGTAGGTCCCAGTGACTCATCTGCCTTTTCTGCAAAGTGCTTCAGTTTCTCCTTCCTCCTGCAAAGCTCACGGTGATATGGCAGGCTTCTAGGACAGGAGCCAGTGGAAGCACGCAGTCTCTTGACACACAAATTCTGGCCACCATGAGAGAAGCTAGCTGAAGGATATAATTGCTGCTCCTTTCTGCAATTGCCAGGGTGTGACAGCAGATAAGCGAGTGCATTTCCCATCTCCTTGGTATGCACTCAAAACACCAGTAACACTGTTTTGCTCTGTAATTGTGATGGAAATAGGAAACAGGCATTTTGATTTTTACAGAGCTAAAGTACATGCTGCCCAGGCTCTGTCAAAACCAAGCTACATGAGAAAGCTTACCTTACCTCACCTCGCAGGGATGTCTGCAGCAGTGCAGCAACACTGGCAAGGCACAGTGCCGTTTCTTGTCCAGACTAGTCAAGTCCTGTGGGGCATCCCAACAATGCCTAGAGCCTTTGGCCTACATGTTGGTCTCTGCCCCATGCCCACATGATGACAAATACAGCCCAGTAGCTCAGGACTCAGGAAAAAAATCAACCTTTCTGCAGGCTTACTGTATTTGTTAGAAGACTGTGCCAAACTCATGCTTGCAGTTGGATTTAGAGGGTCTCAATTAGGGATAAATAAGAAACACAAGCCATGAAACTTCACCTGGTATCTTCTCAGGTACTTGGAAGACTGTGTGTGGCAAAGTTTTTGCCAGTAAATTGCCTCCAGTCTTTGGAGCTCAGCACTGCTCCAGTTCGGCAGGGCCATGTATGTCTATACCTGCCTCTCATTTACTGCCTCTTGTTTGCTGTGTGCAAGGTAAGCAACTTTGTTGTCCCCACCCCAGTGAGTAGGGGTGACATGGGACCTGATCTGGTAGGTGAATTCAGCAAGTGGCTGTCCCACGGTAGCAGACGTGAGAGATCTATGAGAAGAGCATGTTTATTATGGTGGCCCCGTTCTCTTTTGTCAGGGGGCTGGTGGGCTTTGAGAATCCCAAGGGAAGAGGGGTGCCTGCGTGCAGCCCTGGGCTGGATCTCTCCCATACCTGCTCCTCTGCCACTCTTACTGAGGTGAGTCAATTTTTCTCATTGGCTAGCAGGTGCCTCACTGCACTGCTCTCAATTGCTTTTTAGGGGCAGTGGTGTCTCACCACACTGTGAGGAAAGCTGGGGCTCCAGTAAGTTATGCGAAGCCAGGCACTGCAAAACCGCATGTTAGTACCATCTGCAAGGCTGCCTGAAATGTTTTTTAATGTTGAAGTTCAGAGTGGTATGCATGGCATCTGGAGCAGAAAGGTTTCAGTAGCTCTCGAGATGGATTGTAGAACACGCAGCAGCTTTTACAACCTGCAAGCAGGATTACTTCAGCTGTCTCCAGCTTGCACCAGAAGTTTCACACTACTCTGTCAAAGGACAGATATAGATTACATCAAAGCTGCAGCAAGAGAAGCTGCTCGTGGTTGCATCAATATGAGCCAGCCACGTCTCTTCCAATGCCTGAGGATTAATGGCCATTTTTATGGAAGCCTTGGATTAATGTAAATGTCATCACCTCGTAACTAAGACAGTACTGCTTTGTGGTATTTTCCCAAAGCTACCTTTTGCTTTAATAATCTGGATTTTGGAATTGCAATACCTCCTTTAAATATGATTTTCCACCCCTGTGGGTCCTCGAGTATGTTCCTAATCATGTTCAACCTGTCAGCTGCTATCTTCAGTGCGGTTGCTGGCATTTAACCGGTATTCTATTTATGGAGAAAGCAGCTGCCAAACGGGAAGGAAAATCTCGCGCTCGTTGTTTTGTTACTGAAGTAACTCGCCCTGCAGTAAGCATGATAACCTTGTGAAAGACTGGATGTTAGGACCCTGGAACGACCTGGGGAATGCGCACATCCAAACAGCTCGGACGCTGTTTTCCAAGCGCGCCTGTTGAAGCCCGCGAGGAGGAGCTCTCCGGGCCCGCCCCGCCGGCACGCACACAGGTACGGCAGCGCGGCGGGGCCCACCGCGGGGCCGGGCGGGCCCGCGGCCGGCCGGAGGCGGGGGCCGGCGAGCGGGAGCCGGCCGTGGCGGCGCTCCGCCGGGCAGGGCAGTGGCCCAGGCCGGGCCTCCAGCGGCCGCCCGGACCCACTGAGCGCTGCAGGCCGCTGCCGGACCCCGGCCCCGCCGCCTCAGGTGCCCGTCGAGGCGGGGGCAATGAACGGCGCGGCGTCCCCGTCCCCCGCGGCCTAGCTCGGCCCGGCCCAGAGGCGAGGAACGCGGCACCGAGCGGCCCCGCGGGCCGTGCCGAGCTCCCCGGGCCCGGCGGGGGCGGGAGGAGGGCGGTGGCAAGGTGCAGGCGCCTCGTCCGAGGGAGCCGGCTCCGGGCTGAGGGGAGGGGCCACGGCAGCACGGGCCGGGTCGGGCCGGGCCCTGCGGCAGGCACAAAGCCGCAGCTCCTCCCCGCGCCCCGGCCCGGCCGGCTGCGGGCTGCGCTCGATCCGGGCCGGCCTTGGGAGGTGAGTGGGCGGTGGCTCCCCGTGGGCGTGGGGGAAGCGTCGCCCCCGGCCCGCCCGGGGCCGCGCCGGCTCTCTGGCGGGGGAAGGGTGCCCGGGGATCTCCGGGGCTACCGTGGGGCTGGGGGGCGCTGCGGGCCGGGGCGCAGCGGTCGGGTCACGCGAGCCCCAGCGGAGCAGGCCCGCGGTGCCGGCTGCAGTCAGAGCCACCGGCCTGGGCGTCTGTGGCGCGCCCCTGACTGGAACGGGGGCTCCTGGCGCCCAGAAGGACGGCATGAAGACTCAGTTTCGGCAGTTCCTCTCCTTAATTATTTCCTCATAAGTGTTATTGTGCTAATGCATATTAAATCCCCCAGGTCTGACTGCAAAGGTGTAGAAAAGCAGGTGGTGTACTGGCCTCTGTCAGTGCAGCTTTGTCTTCTCATCTTTTCAGCATGCTCAGCTCTCCCTTGCTCTGCTCACCTGATGCCTCTTTAGGCAATAATACTTAAGCCCCTCTACCTAGGACACATCTTTAGGTGCCTTTGTTCATGAGGGTTGGGCAGAGCATAGTTTCCACCTGGTATTTCCGTGCAGGCAAAAGCAGCCTTGATAAATGTGACAGGGCTTGGAGAGGTGTCCTTTTGCTATTAGAAGATTGTTTATGGAGAACAGCCGAGAGACTTGTAAAGTGACTGGAATTAATTTTCTTTGCAGAACCACCTATTTGTCTAGGTGCAGGCTGTACGGCTGGTGAGGCAGTGCTTAGAAGAGCAGTTACGTGGAGTTGCAGGCTATACGACTCTGCAGCAACTCCGTGTTCAGTTTGGCTACGTCTGTGCTGGCTTTGTGAGTATTTCTGTGTTTTGTTGAGATGAAACATGCCACTATAGCTGCAGAGCAAAGCTCTTATAATTTTTTTAGGCCAGATCGGTTTTATTTAAATTTTCATTAGATTTAATGTTCTATTTAGCTCTAAAAATACTTAATTGTTGGGGTCTGTGTATTGCGTTAGTTGAGCAGTGTCCTGGTTTTGGCTAGGATAGAGTTAATTTTCCTCCTAGTAGCTGGTATGGTGCTGTGTTTGGGATTTAGGATGAGAGTAATGTTGATGTCACACTCATGTTTTAATTGTTGCAAAGCAGTGCTTATACTAAGCCAAGGAAAGAAAGACTATGATAAATTGTCTGTTAATCATACAGCTAAGCAGGAAAGCTGTGCTCTGATTCTGAGGACACTCATGTGGAACAGTCTTTTGTATTTTGCTGTGTGTAATCCTAGGATGCATTTAATTTCACTGAGAGGATTTGTAATAAACCTGCTGCCTTAGTCTTTGTATTAATTAAGAACATCAGCTAAGTAATAATTACCAAGAATTCCAGCAACACTAACTTTTCTCAGAATGATGGTGGAACAGCTATATGAAACAAGATTCCCAAATGTTGCTAGGAATCCACTCACTGAGTTGCTTTTGAGGCTGGTGTGGAATATTTTCTTAAAGGGATTATCAGTAGATCAGTTTGTTTCTGTTTGGTAAGCTTGTAAGCATTTGAATCTTTTGTTTGCTTGTGTCACTTCTCGCCGGGTTTAAGGATCAGACTGTGCTGTTGGAAATGGGCTTCCAGGGTAAGGTAAGTCTGATAAGTCAGTCTGTGAGGATTCGTTTTTGCAGTAGCAGTAATATAGGTTTCCTCTTAGGCTAAGGCTTTGAAAGGACAACTAATATAAATATTAGCCTACTGAGAAATTAATCACATTAAGCTGCAGGAATTCACGTTTGCTTGAGAAACTTGTGTTGAACATCTTGGAAATCCAAGAAAGCGTAATCACTGCTAGTGAGAGTGCTGGCGGTTAAGGTGTGGGTTTGGTGTTTTTTCTTGTCTTTTGAGCAGTTTGGATTCCCTTGTGTCAGGGCCGTGTCATGTCAGTGGCGTGAGGCTATGCTGGTAACGTGTCCCTGACTCAGTTTGACAAGGTGTGCCAGAGGGCCTCTTGACTTAAGCACATTGCTCCAGTGTTCTTTGCACAGCCCACCAGCTTTGTGTCCCTCAGTCTGACAGCAAACCAGTGGGGGATATGTGGCCATCACCTCTGTGAAACTCTGCTACTGCATCCTTTTTCCTAGTTCTCTGAATCATATAGCCTGTGATCAGCCACGTGAAGATTTTGGTATGTGGCTAACAGGACTAGGAAAGTTGGCTCCTGTTGCTCTGAAATATGTCTAAAGTAGAAGACAATTAGGTTCTTTTACTTAAGGGGATTTGAGGGACTTTTTTTTTTTTAAGTATATGATAAAGATGGATCAAAATACAGTAATTACTGAGGCAGCAAATGGATACTGTGGTTACTGAATTTTTCCCCAAGGAGCTAGTGCTTATTTTAAAAAACATGAAGGCAAAACAGTTCTTCCAATACAGAAGCTAAAGAGCTTCTGTTGTCTAGCAGAATAGTGTAGCCATTGCGTTGTAGTGATCAGTAATGTAATTTATCTCCCATCAGTGGGAGGGAATGGATGTAGTGGTATCTATAGCAGGCATGGTCTCAGTCCTTTTCTTAACAAGTGCTACCAAGCTGCAGTCACGGCTTCCAAGCCTACATGATTACTGAGTGGCTTCAGATCAGGAGCTGAAAGGGGTTGAACAGCAAAGTTGTGGCCCTGCCTTCCATAGCAGAGAGCGAGGCGTGTCAGTGAATAACACGCAGGAAACTGGCTCTGTGGTCATGTGCATTGTAGGCTCCATGGTAAATAGCATTCACCCGTGGATCTAAATACTTGGCATACCGTGTAGGTCTCCAGAATGAGATTTATGATACCTCTCATCTGTAATAATAATGTATCAAGATACATGTATTGAAAAAACACCACCAACAACAAAAAAAAACTTGAAAATTTCTTACTGAAGAGTGGCACGGGAAGAATGCTAAGCAGAGTCAAGTGTTGCCAGTTAAAGCATTTGTTTTGTTCAAGTCGTTTATCATTCAATTGGTGCGCATTGGGAGAGGGGACAGTACTGTAAATATTTGGTACCCTGTGTTAGATTAAGTCATTTGGTAATGAAACACAGAGGTCGTGTAGAAGGAATTGGATGGATATGAGGCTCTTATTTCCAATACGTGTCTGTTTAGAACATGGCAAATAAATGCCTCCTGACATGCAAAGTGCTACAGCAAGACACTTAATGCAATACAGTTGTCACATACTGTTGAAGCAGTATAGTCTTACAGAGCATGTTACTGAGAGCTAGAAAGGATGCTATGTCCACTTGTTAGCATTTATGGTGCTTATGACCTATACTAGGACTATTATTGTCATTAGTTCTATCTGATATTCTACCACCTGCAGTTACCCAATCCTAAATGACATTATGGTTCAACCTACCATAGTTGTTTGGGAATCTAAGTATTTACAGTTTGAGCAGGACAAGGAGGAAAGACTGGCAGGAACATGGAATTTTCTGTGTCTCAGCTGCCATGAGCTCTAGCACAGTTTGTTTGTGGAACGGCAGCTGCTACTGCTTCACATTCTTGGCTGGTGAATCTGAAGTGCTGATGTGGCCTGGTCCTGCTTTTGGTCTAGGCCCCACATGATATCGCAGCCTGTTTTAATTTGGCTTAAAGGACCTCTTTTAGGTGGGCTAAGACAGACATGTAAGGACTTCCCTCTGCCTTCCTGTTCCCTAAAGTTGCAGAAGAAATGAAAGATGATAAAGGGCCTTTCAGATATCACAGTGACTCTGAGCCCGTGACTGTTTCCATGCTGGAAAGGGCCTGCTTTGGTTGGAAAGACAAAGGTTAGTTAGTGCAGTGTGGAAGCACAAGTCCTTTCCTCAACTGTAGCTGCTGTACTGTTTGACCTAGTCACAGCACCCTGTGTGAAAAGCATGCTTAAAATGCATACTTCTTTGTTAACAGGTGTCCTTTGTTAACAGGTGTAACATGTGGTGTCCATGGAACCAACCTGGTAATACTACAGCAATAGGGAAGTGTTCTGGCAGCACAGGTCATTCTGAGTAATGTTACCCTATGGCCTGTGCCTCATCAGAGAGGACAAGGAATGACTTCTCAGGCAGCAAGCATTGTCCTGGTAGGTGTGCTCCTCTGGACTGCCTAGCTGAGAAAGACAGGGCTTGCAGCTGTGGGTGCTGGCTGATAGTGGCAGTGACAGCCTCTGCCTTCCTCAGCAGTTGTCTGTGCCTCCAACAGTCAGCCTGATCGTGCCAGCGGGCCTGGTCTGGTCACCCTTTTGTTGCCCCTTTCCTCGAAGCAGGGCTGACCTGTTTTTTCCTGTCCGTAGGGTAGTGTGGCTGGGGAGAGCGCTTGTGTGAGAGTTGGGCAAGGAGGAGACATATGAAGGGGCTGGTGGCTGAGGAGGGAGTTCTTTGGTTCCACAGTGTGTGGATGGAGTAGGGGTGTTAACCAAATCCTGCATCTGGTGCCCAAGGATACAGAAAAGTGTGGTAGGAGTTTTAGGACTGAAGTGTAAGTAATTGCATTTTTTTCAACCAAATGTTTCTCTTTTTTTGAATATATAAAGCAAAAGGCAGAGTAATGTAGCGTAAAAATCCAATAATTTCTAATACTTGGAAAGTTCATTACTTATAAGAATGGTTCTTGAATCAAAAGAGGATGGGCCTAATTCTTCGCTTTACATTAATTTTTATATTCACATAGTTCTATCAACTTCAAGGGAGTTGCTCATGAATTTATGCTGTCAGTTGTGAGTGCTGAATTGGGCCTAAGAGTTTGGTGTTATCCTTGTAACGTGTTGCCGATTGTAATTTTTATGAGCCTGCATATGTAGAGGCCATGCTTCATTTTTTCAAATCAAGTTGAAAATTGTTTTGCAGGATGGCTAAAAGCGTACTTCTGCCTACGTTGGGTTTTTTTCCTCATATATTGTTTGTTGAAAGCTTGCTGAAAGATGTATATGTATTCTCAAAGAGAAATTACTAACACTGGATGTCTTGTAAGATTGATGGTTTACTCGTTCATAGTGTTGCTTAGTAGAACTTGGAGAATATTAAACTACTATACAATCCAAGTTAATTTGATTTGCAGTTACTTGAACATAGTACTCACAATACAGAATGTCTTGCTCCAGTTGTAATAGTATGTGGACTTAAGTGCTTTCCTCTTGAAAAGCTGAGGAGTGAATTTTAGTGGTTCAGTATGACCTGTAGGCATTGTATTTGATTCTTCTAAATGTTTGTATGTAGGTAGGGATTCTACTGTCAGTGTGAATATGAGAGAGAAGTATGGAGATCTTGCCATGACAGTGAAAGTAGCAAAAGGAAATTATCAGGGTCTAACCAATCCTCTGACAGGAATCAAAGGTATTTTGTGATGTGTAATTATTTTATCATATATGATTTGCCAGCAGTGACCCTCTTTGTGTTGCATGTTATATAAAATGCAGCTGCATCATGGAGGATTCCAGTACATGAAGATGATGTGTGACAGGAGGCTAGTATGAGACAAAGGAACTGCATTTTCTCCCGTTCTTGGACCAGGGTTTTTGAGACAGCCTTGTAAATAAAAGTTCTTGGAAGATCTCTTACCTGTGACTTGTCTCTGAGGAGTAAAAGCCCTACTTTGCACATGAGCAGGCAGTGTCTTCTTCCTGAGTTCTGACAAGTCTGCTGAAATCACTGAATTGTTGGTAAGGTATTTAAATACTAAGGGACAATTCATTAACTGCAGATTATTGTTGCTCTATTCCAACCAGTAGAACCCTGTACGTTGACACTGAGGTAACTGTTAGCTTCCCTCCCCAGGCTCAAGTTTATAGGCTTAGAGGCAGAAACAACTTAATTTTTGAGGGGCTTCCGTCAAACGAGAGCAGTTCTTGCTCCTACTCCACCAGCTCCAGAACATGAATGTCTCTGGCCAAGTGCCCAGCACTTGAACAGTGCTCTGAACATGGTCTCACAAGTGGCTTGTAATGGAAAAGAAAAAAACAAAACTTCCGGGACTTTCTGAGTGGTTTTCTTTACAGTTTTTGCATCCAAAGTGATGTCTGTGACTTCTGCTTTATATTTGCTGAATACAGATCCATGTTTTCCAGTAATTAACTCCACGGTTCTTTGACCCTGACTTTGTTGAAACATACTTCCAGCATGAGAACAACCCAAAGAGTTTTCCTTTTGCGTGTGGCTTGCATTACCTATGTTAACATTCCCTTTCTTAACTTGCGTGCAGATCTGTAGCCTTGTTTTCCTGTTAATCCGTCACTTAAAATTTTCTCTTAATGAATGATGCTTTTTGAGCATATGCTTAAAATATATTTAAGCACATTTAAGATTGAATGTGTGGAAGGCAATGGAAATGCTTGCTTGACTGTCTTGATTGTGTTCCTTGCAGAGCTTACTGGTTCAGATGAAGACTCTAAGCTGTGGAGCATATAAGCAGATCTGAAGGGCTGATCTGAATGAGTGGCAAGAGCAGACAGCAGTGAGTGCGTAGAGAAAACCCTATTTGCTATAGTATAGTGTCCTCTTTTATCTTCCTACCCTGCAGATGCCTGGTCAGGTGCTTAAAGCAAAAGTTAAATGTTCTGGCACAATATCGCTCGTCTGATGCGGAGCAAAAGATAGGTTTGCCAGCTGTTATTTTCCAGTTCAATCTGTGCCCCTGGGCCAGTGTGGCAAGGGGCTGCCTTTTACGCTGGCTTCACGTTAATTCCGTAACTAAGCCTTGTAATAGCTTTTGTTTAGGAAAAAGGCGCGGACTAAAGTTTGAGTACGCTTGCTGACTGGTCTGGACCTGCATGTGGAAGAAACTGCTCATCAATTTTTGCAGAGAAGTTCGATTTCTAAACTGAATTTCTCCTGGTTGTATTTTTCTAAAAACATAACGTAATCTTCACAAGAATAAATATGTATTCCTCCTGCCAGCTGGGGCCTTGGCATGCCTTTATGTATAACTTCCCAAGACTGCAATTCCTTATGAAAAATTAGATGTTGGCAACACTGAGATGCCAGTACTTGGTAAGCTGTCATGGTAAGCTATTTTAGTTATGGCTGATTGTGGATTTTTTTTCAATTGCTTCACAGTGTTCAGAGTAGTTAATGGAAGACCATAATTTGAATGCTTCACATAGCTTCGAAGGAGGAAGCCAGGGTCTGTGTGCTGTGTTTGCTAAGGGCCACACCTGTTTGGTTTGTCTGTCTGGAAACCTTTGGGGTGCTGCAGGTGATTTAAATTGTCTGCATGTGTGCCACAGTATAAACCCTACTTTGTATACTGCTTTTATAAGGGTCTAGAGACAGCTCTTTAAAGTGGTGGTTTTGGAAGTTAATAAGTGTTCAATGAGAGTTGAGTTTTGGAAGGTGTGGTTAGAAAACATAAATTTTCAGTCCTGTGACTTACTGCTGGTAGTTTGAACTTGACTGATTTAATAGCTGCGGTAAAACTCATATCCTGAAGTGTTTCTCTGTGCTGTTAGAGCAGGGAGTTCCTGCTGAAGTCCTTGCAAACTGGTTATAAATACTTGACAAGCTAGAGAATTATCTTTGAGCCATGAGTAAATCTTTCCACTAGTTAAATATGTTAAACTTAATAAAGCTGTTCAGTTAAGTTGTTCACGAATGTCGGTCAAGACTGCCGGACCCTCTCCAATGGCATGGAACGATTCCATCTGTGCCTCCCCTGCCACATGAGAAATGGGCCTTGGCTTTAGTTTAAACTGGGGTAGAATCCCAGAAACTTTATTACGACAAAAACAACGAATAACTTAGTGAACAGCAGCAAAGTTTGAGTGTTGCCAGCTTATCGTGAGGAGCTACATGGAAAGCCTTGGTTCTAACTCAAATCAGTGGTCTTTGTTTTGCATAGTAAATGCTTTACAAACTGCGTTGCTTGGAATGTTCGGATTATCTGACCAATTCAAAACAAAATCACCATCAAGACAGCAGTAAAACTTCCTTTGCTTAATTCAAACTTTGTGTAATGGTTCCATAAAAATTTTAATTAATAATTAAGTTGTTTTACTTTGGTAAATGCACAGCTCATCCATTTTGGCAGGGATTCCGTACAAAGATACTCTCATCATTTGTTTTGCAACATGTCCCGTAAAGTACTTTATTGCAATTTTTTTCTAGAAGGTATGGACTGCCAAGAAAAATATTAGTTTGTTAAAGCATGGACTCATTTTTTTCATCATCTGTATGAAATGTTGTTTCACCCTTTGGTATTTCATGAGTGATGGCACATGTTATCTATTGCTTATAGTGCATTTCCCTTACGGTTAACAACAACTCTAGAAGTCAAGAAGTTTGTTTTGGCTCTCTTGCATGTCTTGTTCCTTGCTAACATTAGTATGTTAACACATGCATGCCCTTTTAGCAGACATACCGGGCATCCTGCTTTGCTGATGGTTATTTTCTCTTTGTCATGCCACAGTTTAATCTTGTGAACCATGTCATTCACTACTCCACAGTGAGTTGGAGGCATGCTTCGTTTTTAAATATGACAGCCTGAGAGCCACTTTGAAGCTTTTTAAATTTATGCTTGACTTCAGGACAAGGAGTACATAATATTGTGTCTGCTTTCACTGATGTTCTGTGTGTTGCTTGTATAATGTGTTTTGTTTAAGGCTTAGAGTTATATTACGTGTTTTAAGAATGGAAAGTAGGTAATAGTTGTCTTTCAGTAGTTGGTGATAATGTTCTAAAAATGCTCTAGTCATTCTTAGTTCTAGCATTGACCACCTAACAAAGTTCAGTGCAGGTTTTTAATCGTACCACAGGAATACAGAATGCAAAAACTAAGGAAAAGTCTTGGCTTTGGAATAAACACACTGCTCAGTTTTAACTGCATCGTTGGGCACAGACATGAATTGATTTGGATAGAAAATTGAAGAAGGTAGTCTTAAAATATCAACATGCTGTTACTTACAACCTTTTGTGTCACAACTAAAAGCATGGTCTTCTTATCAGTGTAGTTAAAACTTGTGCTGGCGAGCAACATCTTGGCCATGATAGGAAAATTCCTTGGTTTGTTTTTTTGCTTTTTTTTTTTTCCTCTGTTGAACCTTGCAGTTTCCAAATGTGGATGGGACATTTCGTTCCCCGTTGATAAGGGTTCTGTTGATAAGGAGGTTTCCTTTCAAGGTATGGACAGACTGGCTACAAGCATTTCCTGTGTCAAGGCTCTCCGTGCCCTGTGAGACCATCAGAATGGGAAGATATCCTTTATTTCACTAGCAAATTCACTAGCTCACTTGGAGCACTTCGCTGAAATGTGATGCTTGAAAAGTCCAGTGAATTTAAGAAAGTTAGATCAGTGGTACAGTTTATGCTCAGCAAACTTTCCACTCAGCCAGGTGTGTATACTTTATACTGCTGTGTATATTTATACTTAGCATGTATGGTCCATCAGTTTTTCTCTGTTCATGATTTTCTTAACTGATGCAATTTGTTAAATGAGCTCTAATGCAGTGTAGGCCATTAGATTGCATTTAACTCTTAAAACTGTGGTGAAGACTGTAAGCAAATAAAACACTAAGTCTAGTGACTTAGTGACAAATGAGGTTTAACAAGAGCAAGTGTAGAGTCCTGTACCTGGGAAGGAACAACCGCCTGTATCAGTACAGGCTGGGGGATGACCTGCTGGAGAGGAGCTCTGCAGAGAAGGACCTGGGGGTCCTGGCGGACGACAGGTTGACCATGAGCCAGCAGTGTGCCCTGGTGGCCAAGAGGGCCAGTGGGATCCTGGCATGCATTAAAAGGAGTGTGGCCAGCAGGTCAGGGGAGGTGATCCTCCCCCTCTACTGTGCCCTGGTCAGGCCTGTGTCCAATTCTGCACTCCCCAGTAAGAAAAAGACAGGGATCTCCTGGAAAGAGTCCAGTGGAGGGCAACAAAGATGATATGGGGCCTGGAGCATCTTCCCTATGAGAAAAGGCTGAGAGACCTGGGTCTGTTCAGCCTTGAGAAGAGAAGACAGAGGGGATCTTATCAATGTTTACAAATGTCTTAAGTGTGGGAGACAGAGGGATTTGGCCAACCTCTTTTCAGTGGTTTGTGGGGATAGGACAAGGGGCAATGTCTACAAAATGGAGCACAGGAAGTTCCGCACCGACATGCGAAAGAACTTCTTCACGATGAGGGTGATGAACAGGCTGCCCAGGGAGGTTGTAGAGTCTCCTTCTCTGGTGATATTCAAGGCCCATCTGGACGCCTACCTGGGCAACCTGCTCTGGGGAACCTGCTTTAGCAGGGGGGTTGGACCCGATGATCTCTGGAGGTCCCGTCCAACCCCTTCAATTCTGTGGTTCTGTGACTTTCAGGTTATATAGGTTGTTCCTGGTATCTGTAGTGTGTTATTTGTTCTGAGTGTACAATATCCAAAACAAGATATCCCATGTGAATTTTTTGAAAAGTTCATTATGTATGATATCTAAGTAATGCAACTTTTCTCCTCAACTGAGGAAGCAGGACTATATCGCTGTGAATCTGGGAGGAAGACAATTTAGTTCTATTACTAGCTAACTGGACCTGAATGTATGGCCTTAAGTGCTACCGGATAGAGGTATCACTGCAAACTGTGCAACTAAGAGACAGGTCCCTGCGGCTCTGAGTGTATCTGCTGTCTTGCCTTCTAACCTTCCCACTTCTATGCCAGTAGCCCAACAAGCTTACGTATGTGAACATAGTTTCTGTCTCCCACTAGTAGCTACACCGCTTAGTATTCAAACTTGGAGTGAGCAAGTGAATCAGTTCCAGCCTTTCTAGAAGATTCTGACCTAAGCTTTTGGAAGAGTTAGTTTGGGTGCCGTTGATTGCTAAGGCCCCACTAAGTACTTGCCAGGCTTCCAGCAGCACCGGATGTTCTGCAGTTGCAGCAATACCAATAGTGACCGGGGTATGCAACAGTTCTTAAAAAACATCTGCAAGTTTACCACTCCAGGCAGGGCTGTAACAGCCCAAGTTTAGACATTCCGTTAGCTAGCAGTAGTGCCCAAATACTATTTACAGTTAATGGAAATCAGACATTTCCGTCTTTACCTGTGGCCTCTAAACTGTTAGATAAATATTTAGCAAAACTGGATCTATTAATAAACAGTAATATGATTTGATACTGGAGCTGAAATGTTGACTATTTGGTACTTAAAATCATGTAACTTTAATAAAGTATCTTAACTATGGCATCCAGTCTTGAAAACTTTCAGCATTATCCATGTTTCTGAGTTTAGTGTGGATGATATAACACCCTTAAATGGACTGGGCCAGGATAGGCAGTCTGAGGAGACTTCTTACAAACTGTTTCCCTGCTTTGAGGTGGCATCATGAGCAGTTTTTCTGGAGGCTGTCACTTAAGAAAGAGATAAAGTAGTCCTCTGGTCAAGTGTTTTCTGTGTTCAGGACAGGATTTGATTGGGTTTTGGGAGAAAACTTTGTGGAAGAACAGCCAGAGAGCAAACCATGCATATCTTTTAAATCCTCAGTGTTGTTTAAACTCCTTTTTATTTCTAGGCATAGAATTGTCTACAGCAATCAGATAGTTAGCTTAATGACTTTAAGTACTTACATAAAGCTATTCTGGCAGGCAAATGCTAATTAAATGGAACTAGTTCGGGGTTCACATGAGGCTGATGGGTAGTAGGCTTTTTTTTTAAACAAGTTGTGTGGTTAGCATCCAAAACTGAACAGAATATAGCAAAGTTGTGTGAAAATCAGGCTAGGGAATGCCTGTGACAATGAAATAAGCATGAGCTGTGTTCCAGAAACCTGAGGCTACTTCGGCAAGCCAGCACTAGGGTCCCACAGTAATGTGCGTTATTGTGTCATATGTAAGGAGAACTGTCAGCTGACAGTATTGGCTGTTTTAAAATTACTTTTCATCTACAGTTTTCCTGACATCATGAAGAAAATAATGCACTTATAAGCTTAAGCTGTAGAGCTGTTGCTTAGTTTTAGAGCCAGCTCTGCAATGACTTTCCAGTGCTAGGAAAAAAGGGAAACAAGGTAGGAACTAGATCTGTCTTTCTTACCCGACACTTGTGGATTTTTTTTGTCATACTTTTTATGGAATACCAGTGAAATAAGAGGTAAGTCATCTCAGTTAAATATACAGCCTTGGAAACATCTAAGATATATAGCTGTAGCCTTAATATTCCTCCCCAAATCATCTGTGCCTGTTACTGTGCTTTTTTATCTAGATGATAATTGAACTGTGCACAGCAAAGGATTTCTGAACAAGAAGTGTATTTTTAGTAGAGCATATGATGCTTTTCAGTTGTTTGTGCTGTGAATCCCAATCTTCCATTGCATCATGTTTCCATTGCATTATCTGGTAGTCTGTCGTAGTGCTGCATGAGTTCTGGAAGTGTTATTACTACCAATCTCTTAGTCTTTAACTTGAAGACTGTTAACAGAGAAGCAGTATTAATTCACATGCTTTGATTTTTTTTTTTTTTTAAACTTAAAACTAATAGTCAGATATAATGTTGTATTTGATAGCAGGAAGAAGCTTCCTGAGATGTTGATATGTTATGTGCTGACTCCTACCAGTATTTTCTCTTGAGATCTGTTGAGAAGAGGAAAGGTGTATTATTCATACAGGAATGAAGAGTATGCTTGACTAGGTGCTGATGCTGGGGTAGAAGGTATTTCTGCCTGTAGGGTGACTCTTTGATCGTTTTGTAGAACTCTTTGCTTCTACTCGTCTACCATCTGGTGGCTAGCAAAGAGAGAGGTTCTTTGGGAGTTTACATGTTTGAAGAGACTGGAGAGACGCTTTTTTGTGGCAAGTTGCTAAGAAGCGTGGCAGCTGTTTGAAGCTGCACGTGGGCTCAGAATGTGTTTCTGATCGAGAGATTAAGAAGCCAAAGTTGTCAAAGGTGTACTGAATGCAGGGTTCTGACAAAAAGCTGTTGCTGCTTAACTCCGCAGTGCTGATAGAACGGGATTGTCTGGTGCTGCATGAAGCTGCAATGGTAGAAAGCTTAGGCTAATGTCACAGGTAAGACGGGCAAAGCACAGGAGAAATGAAATCAAAGAGTGGAAAGTGATTTGCCCACAAGTACAGTAATGGGTTATGGTCTGGATCTCTTTCCACTATGTGCTGCTGAATAATAGATTCCCCAGACAGGAAGGAGCACTGCAGTTGTATTCTGCAGAATATAACTTTTGTCTGAAGGGGAAAAGAGGAAAAACAAATGGTTCTATCCCTCTGAGCTAAGGATAAATGCTGAAACCATGAGCTGAATGCAGTCAGGCTGGCAGCTGACAGCAGCTGCTTCCGTTATGCTTTGGGCTGCAAAGGAAAACAGGAGAGCTTTGCTCCTGCTTTTGAACCCTATGGGGGCATTAAGGAGCCCAGCTGAATGCAGCCACGCCTCTGGGCTGATGAAGGAGGAGATGGAAGAGTGCACTGAGGCTGGTAACCACTTCCTTGCTGGGCATCGTAAAGATTCACCTTCTCCAGTAAGGGCTGCATGGAACCTTGCATGTAGGAGGTGACAGGACTCGGTGGAAGCAGTGATCCTGCAAGTGAGGTCATGGTCCATGGACTGTAAAAGAATTAACTAAAAAGAAAGATACTTTGTTCCTCCTTGACTTGCCTTTTCTGTGTTTTGGTTTTGGAAGGAATGCAGAATGGGAAAGAAGTGATGAGTTTTTGAGGGTGGATTGAGTTCCCCTCACTCTGTTGCTGTAGGTCAAGTTACTCCGGAGATTTTTGACTCCTCAGAGATGTGAGCTTGTATTTGTGGGGAGGACGCATTGCAGCAGAGTTGCAGAGGAATAGAGACAAACTTGGTGTTCATTTTAAGAGCAGTTAATAGGCTTTATTGATGATGTGTTTTTGCACTGTACAGAATTGGTACAAAGAAACTGTACAAGAGTAACTTGCGTCAGATATAGAAGCAATAACATAATGCCATACGAGGTCTTGAAACTGTGGTATATAACCACAAGAACTATATTTAGGTATTGGCAGCTTTGTTACTATCTGCAGAAAGAATTATTTGTTTCTGTTAGCTGTGTTATTCAAACTATTTTTCTCATTTGTAAAAGGAGAAAGTAAACATTGCTGTATGGTTAGCCCCAGCTCTCTATGCACAACAATTGCCAGTGTTTGTTGCTAGCAGTCATGGAAATCTTCTGGTACCAGTGTGCCAGCAGGAATTAAACCTAGAAAATATCTTGTCATATGTATGACTGGTACTTCGTTTTCTGGGTTTCATCACATTTAATCCAGGTTAGCATTTGTTAATTTCACTCATTTGTATTTCTTTACCTAACTCCTACACTAGAGGTTTTTGTTATGTATATGAAACTTGTGGAGTCACCAGTGTGTTTTAGTTTAGAATGGTCTCCTGTTGTTGGTACTTTAACCCAGTTTCACCATTTCACTGGATGAGGCTTATTTTCTCCTAAAGCACTTATTTCAAAACTCTGTCCCGGGAGAGAGAAGAGAAAACAAATTGTTTACTCAAGCAAACGAAGAGTGGAGAATTAAACACCCACGCTTCCTTCTTTAGGAGTTCCTCTCGCAGTAGTTCTTATGAACTTGTGAATCCAGCAGGGAAACAGAAGCTTTTAGTAATCAAATAGGTCTTGATGTGGGTGCTGGTGATGCTGGGGAAGCAAACTCTAAGGGTGATAATCTCTGTACCCCTGGGGAGTCAAAACTAGGCAGGACAGAGAAAGGAAAACTGATGATCCCAGAATCTGGAGAGGGGGTCGTACCTTTATTCCACCCTTGTCCAGATGAAGGCAGTCTGGGAGAAGTTTTAAGCCTTTCTCTCTGCCATAAGAGACAGTTGGTGGCTGTTGCATCAATTCCTTGCTCTTTGTGAAGGGGAGTGAGTATGTCCCAGTCCTTTGAGGGACTTGAGGAAAGAAGCAGCTAGGTGAGTTGTTGGGGCTATGATCTTGGACCACCACCTCAATACAAGCATATTGTTGGAGGAAGGGGAGGGGGTTGGAAAGGCAGCTCAGACTTCTGAAAAAAAATGCAAGGTCTTGGAGATGTCATACAAAATGAAATTCATCTGGCTTTCCAGGATCCTTGTGCAGATGTTAGGGAAAAAGGGGTAGAAAAGGAGAAGAGTCTTAGCTGGAGGCAGGAAATAGCAAAAACTGCAAAAAGTGAAGAGAACTGCAAGTCTGCAGTGGCAGTAGAAGGTGCATGAAGATGAAGGGGTTGCCCAGGGTAGTTACCAGAGAAGAAATGTATAGGGCGAGGTCAGAGGGAACAATCCTCCTCGGAAGGAGGGGCAAGAGGAGCAGTGAGGACAGGAAGGGTGGCCTGTATTTACATGACTTAGAAGTTGTGCAGACTGAAACCCAAGCCAGGGAGGCTAACATTGTCAGTCACACAGTGTATATTACTAAGAAAGGAAGAGGAATTGAATTGGTTTGGGACAGATACTTCAACAGCCTTAAGCTTTGAATTTCCTGGGTTTCATTGGCATGTGTCATAATCTTTTTGTTTTCGCTCTATTTTATTTTTCTTTTTGCTGTCAAGAAGTTGAACAGAAGAGGAAACAATAAGCAGTATTTGTCAGAATAGTATGTCATCTTTGGTTTCTCTCACATTTTGTTGGTAAAAGTATACTTAGAAACTAAATTGTAGATTCTGAATATTTGAGGGTCTGAAATTCCCTTGTCTGTCAAAAAGAAAACATCTCCCAGATGACTTCCCCCTTCCCCCCCCCCCCTCCAATTCCCCAAGTAAGAAGTATGAGAGTGTGAGTTGTATGAGAAATTGTGTTGAAAATGTTTTAGAACACAGGTGTTGGTTGAAGTTGTGGGTGACTTTTCTCATAAAACAATTACTCTCTATGTAGTCATAGCCTTAGCCTTTAAGGGAAATCATGAGTGTCTTAGAAATGATGTTGAAGCTTAAATTTACTTGCTAATTTTCATACTCTGTACCAAATCCCGTTGTACCAGTAGAGGTGCTAGCTTGGTTGCATATTATGATTTCCCTTCCCCTTCTGCTACTAGTTTCTGGCGTATAGAATATTTACTATTTGTCTTTCTCATTTCCTTAAATAAGCACTTTATGACTTGTTAAATCTCTTCCCCTGCAAACATATGCATCTCCTACAACTAGAATCCAATTCACTCTTCAGATACCCAGTCACCTGCTCTTTCAGAGGAGATTATGTTCATATGTACTTTAGGGAAGACATTCAGACATAAAACTTTTTTTTACTTTAAGTTTTACTTAACTTCTAATTAGTTTGAAAAATCTTACTTTGATTTTAGTACTGAAAAAGGGATTATATAACTGAAAGCCTAATTTTTCCAAATATACCAGTTAGCATAAAAGAATCATAGAATGTTTTGTGTTGGAAAGGACCGTAAGGATCATCAGTTCCAACCCTGCTGCCATCTGCAGGCTTGGTTCTCCAGAACTGTCAGTGTGCCCTATTCCTGCCCCTGTCCTGACCTGTTGGTTCCTCAAACAGACAAGGAACAATAACTTGGTTTGTTTTTTCTGGGCTCTTGTGTGTGTGTTGTGTGTGGGTTTTTTCTCCTAACCTTATGAAACAAGTCTAGGCATTTCATCTCCTAAGATGTGTATATGACATAGCTGAAAGAGAGAGCGCTGTGCTTTGGGGATTATCCTGTTGGCACGCTTGTTGTTGGCACTCACAGACATGGCTCGGTCTGTGTTTTATGCTCTGTACAGTCAGTGATTCAGGAACAATATCACACATTCTCAGCTTTGCAGCAACTTTCCCTCTCCATAATACAGGTTAGGAGTACTGTTTTGTAATATTGCGGAAGGTGAGAAGTCTCTGTTCTCCCTCCTTCCTAAAGCCAGGATGACCAACAATACAAGCTTACTGCACCAAGTAGCTTATTCGTTCAGTGCTAATGGATCTTAGCTAGGTTAGGCCATTGAAGACTGGTATAGGTGTAAATGTTTCACTGTCTAGTATGCTTACATGGGAGGTCTTTGGGGAACGAGTTTGGTTTAAATAAGTAGAAGACTTTCTTGCAGTCTTTTTTTGTGTGCTAAGTAAAATAAAGACAAGTGCTATACTTTCTATTTTTTTTTTTCAGTGAAAACATACTCATTCATTGATAAATACATCTTCTATTTAGTTCTTAAGTAGGCCTCTCCTGATAGGAGAGGTGCTCCTGGCCCTTGCTCACCTCAGTGGCCCTGCACTGGACTCTTCCCAGTTCTTGTGCGTGTCTCTTGACCTTGGGGGTGCACAACTGGATACAGTACTCAGGTGTGGCCTCACCAACACTGATTAGAATGGAAAAGATGAATGGTTAAAAAAAAAAATAATAAAAAAGGTTATGATTTTCTTCATGTAGGCTGTTTGATAACATTAACCTTTTGGTCAGAAAGCAATAGCGGAGATACAGCCGGTGACATGCAATGTTCTCGAACACGAAGCACATCTACAATAGCATGGCTTGAGTCTACTCAGGTTAGTTGGTTGTTGCTGACCTGGTTCAATTCAGTATGTAGGAACCTTTGCATTCTTCAACAGGCAGGATGAAAATTGATCCTCCAAGATCCAAGGATTTCTGCACATTTACACTAGCTGACCCAGAACGTTTCTTCCGCTTGTTTTCAGAGGGGAAAATGAAGTTCAGTCTTTTTTTTTTTTTCTAATTTATTTAAAGTTAGGTAGATGTTCGTATATTACTCACGTTTTTGTACATGTTTTCCAGGGGCGGGTAATTAAGTAGTTTTTTCAATAATGCTGTCCCTGCAGGCAGTGGACCACCAAATTTTTCTTGTCTTTGTTGATGTGTAGCTCCAAAAGTACATCACTTCGTTTGCTCAGATTTTGTCTTCTGCACCTGGAGTTTTTTCTCATCTAGCTTGGGTTTGTATACCCTTAGATATGTTTCATTTGCTGATAAAAACAAAGCTAAAAATCTTATTTATTGATCATTTAAGCTGATATGGTACTCATTGATTTTACACTTCATAAAACGAGTATAATAATTCCTGTGTGATGAGAAATGGGTTCTGGAGGGAAGAAGCATAATTTTTAAGAAAAAAAACTGTTTTTCTCTGATAATTCTTGGTGTTAATGCCATAATGTTTAGATTTGTCTCGTTTTAGATACGCATAATACAAAATATCAAATGCTTCCCTCGCTACTGGACTGACCTCTAAAAGTGGCTTGAAGACTGGTTGTCAGCAGGGTTTACAGAGCAAGCTGCTCTGGGGCGCTGGTGCTGAGAGTGTCAGAGCCCTACCCAGCAGGGCAGGAGATGGTGGCAACTTTCTACACGGCTGCAAGCAAAGAATGCTGTCACTCTGACACTGGTGCAAGTGTTTGTATCATTGAGGTAACTTAACCTGCTGACTAATATGAAATCATGTAAGTGAGGAGAGTGAAAGCACCAGTACTTAGCATGGGTTTGCACAGCTATAGTATTCTGTGAGTGGTTGTCTTGGGATGTGTTGTTGTGCAGCTCCTTGATGCTGTGAACACAGCTTTTGATATACAGCTTGAGTCTATGTGGTCCACAAAAGTCCTATTTCACGTAATACTTAATAGCTTGATTAAAGGGGGGCAAAAAGTATGAGATTGTTCTTCACTAGTGCTGAGGACTAAATTGAGAAGTGTTGCAGGTGGTTGTGTGTCTTAACAGTTTTTACCAAGAAGGTTGAACCCTTGCCACTGACTTGACTGAAATAAAGTTTTGGTCTGGTAACTGCCTGAACCTATTGCACTCAGAGGAAGAACAACCTGCGTAATGAAGAGTTGTGGCTACTGTCACTGGGGACATCTGAAAAATGAGATCTTGAGCACAGTGGATTTCTGATGACCTGATTCCATAGCTAATAGGTAAAATATTAGATTGGTGGAGGCCCACTGGCACAACTAACATGTTTTTCATTTGAATGTGTCACATGGAAGATGAGCTCAACATCTACGTCAGAATAAGAAAAGGCTGTTTGCTTTCTACTGAATCATTGCTTGATGTTTTATGCTGTGTTGAAGTCGAGGTGCACAGCAAATAATGCTTCAGGCGTTTGTATTCAGCAGTCTTAGGATGAGCAGTACAAGCTTTTATGTAGACCTTGGAATAGCAGGTATGCTCAGTGACACATGGGTTTTGTCCTGATTCTTCCTGCATGACACTTAGTGTGCCATATACTGAACCTCGTACCAATAGTTATAGGCATCAAAGGAAATTTTTCCACAGATTTTTGAGACACTGCATGTCACTTATTTAGGCATTAGCTACCTCCTGAATGACAGTTTACTCCTTTTAACTACAGAGATAAGCAAAAAATATTCTTTGCAAAACATTTCTTAAGTATTAGAAAAAAAAACAGTTGCTTGCAATTAGAAAATTTTCTTACAGAACAATATTTGTTAAGCAGGTAGTGATACAACAAACACCTATAAAGTGCTATTGCATTATAATTGAAAAGCCACATTTTGTAATTTTTCTCTGGAGTACAAACTTTAACATGCAATTGCTTTATTATTATTAAATAGTGAAGCATCTAAAAGATACAGTGGGTTATGTGTTCATTGGGAAGGGAATACAGCCTTTGCAGTTATTTTCAGGTTGCTTTACTACATTGCAATCCATGTCTACTTTTTGCTTTTAAAGTCAAACATCTTTTAGTTCTGTCTGCCTTTCATTTTTTTTCCTTCTGTGTGCTGCTTTGCGTAAACAAGTGAAATCCTTTACAACCAATTACATCATGAGGAGTTTTTCAAACAGGATTTGTTTTGCACTTTCTCTGGAAAGGGAATTGCTCTAACTGGAAATCAACTGAAACAGGCTGCTTGGTGTTTCTGAAAACACTGAGCAAATGAGCAGGAGCCCCGGTGTACTTAATGCTCTGCCGCACTGGAGGATGTTTTAAAATGGGAGTTGTGCGTGTTCTAAAGTGTTGGGAAACTGAGTGCCTGGTGTTTACAGGACAGTGGGGTCTGATGACGAGGGCGAGACATGCAGTCATTGCTGCTCCCGCCAGCCTGGGAGCAGGGACTGTGGGTGGCCTGCAGTGCCTGCTCTGCTTCTGCACCCTGGGCCTGGGAGGAGGCCACGCAGTGCCACCGCTCACGCACTTGACCATGCAGAGAAGTCGTGTTTCTGTTGTCGGACTAAAGAATGAGTTTTTCTCTGTTATCTGGTTGTTGCTCACGAGTCTGAGATACTTGGGCAGCATGTTAGGATTGCAGTTATCTAAAGAAAGGAACATTTTGTGTGTGAACTGTTGATGTCTAATGTAGGAGGAGTGTGGGGTTTATTCTTGGGGCAGGTGAGTGTGTGACTTTGTACATGTTTCAGGAGGCTTCAAGTGGCCCAGTGAACTTATGGCACCAGAAGTCAATTCTGGTTTAAAAATAGTTATCAGATGGAGCATCAGCCACAGTCCTGGTTTTTGTGTCTGCATGGCCTGGCTTATTCCACTCAATTTGAAGAGCCTTGATGGAAACCTACTAATCATTCTAAAAAGCATTGTTGTGGTTTAATGGAAGAACAGGTGAAGGCATGCTTCAGCTGGGGCAGCTCTGTCCCTGGGCTCTCCCTGCAGCCAGGTCAGGAGACCTGCAAAGTGTCCGTGCTCTGTCCTACACCCTGGAGCTGCCGCGCTCTCCCCACTAACTGAGGAGGACCCAAGAGAGACTGGGCCTCTCTGAACTAGATGAGGTCCTTGCTGTCATCTGCTGGTACAATATAAAGCTCTGCAATCAAGGAAGAGAAGGTAAGGTATGGCATTCACACATCAAGACAGAAGACACACAAAATTTGGCAAATAAATGATGAACTAGGAGATATCTTCCCATGTCTAGTAGTGAATTTATCATCACTTCAAACATGTGTACCTCAATGGTTAGGTAAAGATCCCTTGTATGCAAGAACCCTTTTGCCATAGCATGGGGGTGTGAGTTTGAGTCTGATCCCTTACATAATGGCGTCGTGGGATTTCTTCTCCTGTTTGTTACAGTCACAGAATGGTGATAATGGCTTGCATTAGGCCTATAAAGGAGGCATCCTGGTGGGGGTCTGTTACAGACTGCCAAACCAGGATGAGGAGACAGATGAGGCATTTTACAAGCACCTGGCAGAAGTCGCGCAATCACCAGCACTTGTTCTCGTGGGGGACTTCAACTTCCCAGACATATCCTGGAAATACAATACAGCTCAGAGGGAAGCAGTGTAAGAGGTTCCTGGAGAGCATGGAAGACAGCTTCCTGACACAGCTGGTCAGTGAGCCTACCAGGGGAGGTGCCCCACTAGACCTGGTGTTCACAGAGAAGGACTGGTGGGAGATGTGGTGGTCGGGAGCTGTCTTGGGCAGTGACCATAAAATGGTAGAGTTCTCTACTCTTGGCAAAGTCAGGAGGGGGATCGGTAAAACTGCTACCTTGGACTTCCGGAGAGCAGCCTTTGAGCTGTTCAGGACACTGGTTGGCAGAGTCCCTTGGGAGGCAGTCCTGAAGGGCAGAGGAGTCCAGGAAGGCTGGGCACTCTTCAAGGAGGAAATCATAAAGGCTCGGGAGCAGACCGTCCCCATGTGCCCAAAGACGAGCCGGCGCAGAAGACCGGCCTGGCTGAACAGAGAGTTGTGGCTAGAGCTTAGGAAGAAAAAGAGGGTTTATGACCTTTGGAAAAGAGGGCAGGCCACTCAGGAGGACTATGAGGATGTTGCGAGGCTGTGCAGGGACAAAATTAGGCCAAAGCTCATCTGGAGCTCAGTCTGGCTACTGCTGTTAAAGTTAACAAAAAATGTTTTTATAAATACATCAGCACCAAAAGGAGGACTAAGGAGAATCTCCATCCTTTACTGGATGGGGGGGGAACTTAGTGACAAGAGATGAGGAGAAGGCTGAGGTGCTTAATGCCTTCTTTGCCTCAGTCTTTAGTGTCAAGACCAGTTGTTCTCTGGGTACCCAGCCCCCTGAGCTGGTGGAAGGGGATGGGGAGCAGAATGTGGCCCTCATAATCCACAAGGAAATGGTTGGCGACCTGCTAAAGCACTACGCAAGTCGATGGGGCCGGATGGGATCCACCTGAGAGTACTGAGAGAACTGGTGGAAGAGCTGGCCAAGCTGCTTTCCATCGTTCATCAGCAGTCCTGGCTATCAGGGGAGGTCCCAGTCGACTGGCAGCTAGCAAACATGACGCCCATCTACAAGAAGGGCCGGAGGGTGGACCCGGCAAACTATAGGCCTGTCAGTCTGACTTCGGTGCCGGGGAGGCTCATGGAGCAGATTATCTTGAGTGTTTTCACTTGGCACTTGCAGGGCAACCAGACGATCAGGCCCAGTCAGCATGGGTTTATGAAAGGCAGGTCCTGCTTGATGAATCTGATCCCCTTCTGTGACAAAGTGACGCACTTAGTGGATGAGGGAAAGGCTGTGGATGTGGTCTACCTCGACTTCAGTAAGGCTTTTGACACCATTTCCCACAGCATTCTCCTGAAGAAACTGGCTGCTCATGGCTTGGACTGGCATACACTTCATTGGGTTAAAAACTGGCTGGGTAGCTGGGCCCAAAGAGTTGTGGTGAATGGAGTCAAATCCAGTTGGAGGCTGGTCACTAGTGGTGTCCCCCAGGGCTCAGTATTAGGGCCAGTTCTCTTCACTACCTTTTATTGATGATCTGGATGAGGGGATCGAGTGTACCCTCAGTAAGTTTGCAGACGACACCAAGTTAGGTGCATGTGTCGATCTGCTCGAGGGTAGGAAGGCTGTGCAGGAGGATCTGGATAGGCTGGATTGATGGGCTGAGGCCAACTGTATGAAGTTCAACAAGGCCAAGTGCCGGGTCTTGCACCTGGGGCGCAACAACCTCAAGCAGCGCTACAGGCTGGGAGATGAGTGGTTGGAAAGCTGCCTGGCAGAGAAGGACCTGGGAGTACTGGTTGATAGTCGGCTGAATATGAGCCAGCAGTGTGCTCAGGTGGCCAGGAAGGCCAACAGCATCCTGGCTTGTATAAGAAGCAGTGTGGCCAGCAGGACTAGAGAAGTGATTGTTCCACTGCACTCAGCGCTGGTGAGGCTGCACCTCGAGTACTGTGTTCAGCTTTGGGCCCCTCACTACAGGAAGGACATTGAGGTGCTCGACCATGTCCAGAGAAGGGCAACGAAGCTGGTGAGGGGTCTGGAGCACAAGTCTTATGACGGAGCTGGGGTTGTTTAGCCTGGAGAAGAGGCGGCTTGGGCTGACCTTATCGCTCTCTACAGGTACCTTAAAGGAGGCTGTAGCGAGGTAGGGGTTGATCTATTCTTCTGCGTGCCCGGTGATAGGAAGAGGGGGAATGGGCTAAAGTTGTGCCAGGGGAGGTTTAGGTTGGATATTAGGCAGAACTTCTTTACCGAAAGGGTTGTTAGGCATTGGAATGGGCTGCCGAGGGAAGTGGTTGAGTCACCATCCCTGGAGGTATTCAGAAGATGTTTAGATGTAGAGCTTAGTGATATGATTTAGTGGAGGACTTGTTAGTGTTAGGTCATAGGTTGGACTAGGTGATCTCGGAGGTCTTTTTCAACCTAAATGATTCTGTGATTCTGTAAAATAGCCTTAAATGTTTATGGTTCTGGAAAAGAGACAAATATCACATAGCAATTTGAAAAATGTTGATATCTATTTTGGCAAGATCTTAAAAATGCAGGTGAAGGGATCCCCTTCCTCCCTTCCATTGTGTTTTTTTTTTTATTTTAAACCATTGGCTGTTTATTTTAGCAGAAAAATCCTATTTATGCTTTTCCTTAGAATCATAGGATCACAGAATGGTTTGGGTTCTGATTCCAACCCCCCTGCCATGGGCAGGGACACCTTCTACTAGAACAGGTTGCTCAAAGCAGGTTCCCTATGTCTTCTAGAGTTTTGCCTGTCTTACAGATGTTTTGTTTGCATTTAATAAACAACTTCAAGTGCTGATTTTCAAAAGCATGCTATGGTATCCTGACTTGGCTTTCCATGTAACTTACATGCCTGTATTTTTTTCAGACTTAACAGTATGGAAATTATGGTGTATGTAGGTAATTGTGAGGTGCACAAAAGCAAATTGTAGAAGAAGGTGATGTACAAGGTACTGCTGTCTAATAACAGACTAAGCATACCCAATCACCTAATGCTAGGCCACAGAGCTACTCCAGCAGGTAGTGGTGTTTGAGCTCATCGGACCCGAAGTAGGTCAAGCGCATGCTCCTCCTCACCAACTGGAGGGATGCTGCCTGTGGCAGTGGTGTGCTCCAAGCTTGGCTTGGTGCCAGTCTGGGAAAGCAGGTGGTATGTAGTTACAGCTTGGCCACAGAAAGCCTTGCACTTCTCCAGGCTTCACAGGATGGGAGGCACCAAGGGGTGCTTTTCACAGGCTGAGTCCAGCAGGTGGTTGCCTTGTGCCCGCCTGCCCAGGTGCAGGCACTGTAGCTGTCTCCCTCTGCTTGTGACTCAGTGCTTTGTCGTGAATTCTGCATTTCCTCTAGACTTTGGTGCTCTGTTGCAATTCAAGCAGTTACCTTTTCTTGCTTCCTGCAGTAAACGCAGCTCAATGTTAAACACCTCTAAAAGGTTTTAAAACGTATATCTGAATGTCTTTGCTTTAATATTTCCTGCTTCTGGCAGAAATAACAAAGGGAAATTACCAAAATACTTCAAGAAATTTTAGTTTTGGGAGATAGTCAGGGTGGGGAATTTGAGGTGAATGTGAATGTTCTGAAAGGTTGTCCAGACCTAAGCCAATCTTACAAATATATTTCTCTGACATCTCTACAAGCAAAACAAGACATGAACACATTAGCATATAATCATTCTCTTATAAGAGACCTGGTAATATTCTTCAGCATTAAGTGCTGTGCCAAAGGAAATGACCTTGGTTTTTAATCCTTTTCAGTAATGTGGAAAGTATGCCATGGGAGCAAGCAGGAAGAGCCTCTCTAGTGGAAAAGAAGGTTGAGGAAATTTTTTGGAAAGGGTGCAAAGAGAGAGCACTAGCAGCAAACACAGTCCCTTTGATAGCGTGCCACGTCCAACAAAGCTTAAGGGTAGGATTTTCTGAGGATGTGGGTGTTTGCCTAAGTGTATGCTCCTGTTGGAAAGAGTGATGCAGCCTGTTTGTTTCAGTGGGAGTGGTCAGGCCAGCTCTGGAGTAGTGTTTGGGTGCTCTCCTTCGAACATTTGACTGCAGCACAGATAAGCAGGTAGAGATCTGTGAGTGGGACAGTAGATCTATCCAAAATCTAAGGGGTCATAAAACCTCTCCTCAGAGTGCCATGCTGAAATGTGTTCAAAGTAGTTCCTCCTTATCCTTTAATGTCTTAAAAGGCTGCCAATGGGCAGGATCTTGAATGAAAGGAAAAAATAAGTCTGTAGGCAAAAAGTTGTTTGGGGGCAGGAGCAATGGCTAGCTGAAACCAGATGTGTAAAGATCAGTTTATAAATTTGGCAATGACTGTTTCCTTTTCAGGTTAGTCAGACTTAAGCCCTGGTGCGTGGACTGACTCTCAGCCCCTGCGTATCTGAGCCTGTCTGGATAGTAATTTCTTAAGCAGTTGCTGATATTTAATGGCTTAAAGCATATTGAGGTGAAGGACTCCTTGGAAAGATGTCTGTGATCTAAACAGCATTGTTACGTTAGCCAGGATGAGGTTCGTTGATACTTCGCGATGCAACTACAGGCATTGGAAACGATCAGCCAGGGGAACCGAGAGCAGCCGTGACCTATGATGAATGAGCCAGTCGGCAATGTTGGAAGCAGAAGGGTAACCTTTGCATGGAATGTGTGGGGAGCTGGGGGTCGGCCTCTTCTCGCAGATAACTAGTGATAGTACTAGAGGGAATGGCCTCAAGTTGTGCCAGGGGAGGTTTAGGTTGGAAATTCTGAGACATTTCTTCTCAGAAAGAGCAGTCAGGTATTGGAATGGGTTGCCTAGGGAGGTGGTGAATTCACTGTCCCTGGGGATGTTCAAGGAAAGGTTGGACGTGGTACTTAGGGACGTGGTTTAGTGGGTGACATTGGTGGTAGGGTGATGGTTGGACCAGATGATCTTGGAGGTCTTTTCTAGCCTTTATGATTCTATGAAGTATGTGGATCCCCTGGTTGGGTCTCAGCTCATTGTTCCTCAGCTGATTTCCCATGCTGTCCGCCTCCCAGAATGCTGCTGGAGCCCAGAGCTCACCAAGCAGAGCAGGCACATCTGGTGTTTGCCTCTTGTCCCTGTTGCGAGCCATAGGACGGTGACCCTAACTGGATGCCTGTGGAAGAGTAAGAATAGGATTTACTCTCCCAGGCTCCAGCTGATCTCCATATGAGTAATGTCCAGAGTCAGAAAACATTGAAAGGTTTAGTGATCTTCAGTCCTATCTTCTCTCAGCCCACAGAAATTCAGATCTCAGATTAAAGCTGTAAGTGAAATAAGAGTCTAGGATGGTTTTTTTTTTTTGAAAGATGGAACTATAGTGAAGTCCTTGACTTGGCTGCTTTTCGGTAATTTCTGTTTCATGTGTAAACTGTCTGAGTGACTGCCCTGCTACAGATCTTGAACAAAACAGAGCAAAAGGCAAGGCATCCCGGCAGAGGAAGCTTTATTTTGAAATGAAATTGCCCAATGCTGTGAACTGCCTGAGAGGAAGAATTATTGCTGTTGGGGTATACAGTGCCTTGTTCTATCTGTATCAAGAAATGAAACTTAAGAATGAAGGTGCATGAAACAGCAACTTAAGGTTAGAAACATAAAATGGTATGTCAGCAGGTGTGAAATAACGGAACCTTATTTTGCAGATTAAAATATTTGCACGTCATTTAATTCTGCTTGTTTCCTTTAACTACCTCATATATTCTCCTTTCTTCGAGGGGAGAGTTGTAACTTCCTTAGAACTATTTATTGAGGTATGCAACTTCATTGGAGTTGGAGATGTTAATTTGAAGGTATTGCACTTTGAATTTTGCAAAATGCATTTTGGGATACAAGTTGGGGAGTGAGAAGCATTGTTCACTGGTGATCATCTCACTTTTTCAAAAAGGTAGTGGGACCATTGCATATTTCAGCTTCCTCTTTAGTTTTTTGGAGAGTTTTGTTTACTGCAAGTAGTCACGAGCCCTTCTGCCTACATGTATAGTGTATGTCTATCTTTCGTAATATACTTTTAGCTCATTGTGGGCAGAAATGCTGTTGCTCGCTGCCAGCGTACTGGTGACAAGCAGAATCTTTTCAGGGGAGTAGCTCACACAAACTCACGTTCAGGTAGCAGACATAAAAGTAAAAACAGTGCTTGAAACAAAAGGAGGTTGATCAGGGAATGTTTGTTATTTCCATTTTTTCCAACACTTCAACTGAAATAACAAAGTACGAAAATGTGACATTGTGTAAATACTGACTTGTCATTTTTGCTGTATGCACTATTTGTTTTTTTACAAGCACAAATAATGTGCTCTTGCACCATCTGAAAAGAGAAATGACTGTAAACCCTTTCTGCAGTCAGAAGAATGACGGAAGTTACACTCCTTTTTGCATAATCCCCTCACTTTTTGCTTGTGGATACAGCTGTGCTAACACAATGCAACATTTGAGTCGAGAGGTCTGCAAAATCCTGGCACCAATGATAGCTTTCAGAGTGAGGCTCTTATTTGATAGGTTTTCAAAGCGATACTGTGCTCAGTCGTATCTGTGTGTCCTTGGAAGTAGGCTTTCAGTTAACTCCTCAAAGGAAACACTTTCAAAAGGAAAAGTTTAATTTTGCCAAGAGCCAGCTAAGGTCAGAGTAATTAAACAAACCAGAGCTTTGTGGGTAATAAATGAACTCAGCTTTCTGTGGGGAAGTACAAATGCGTTAGGAGAACAGGAAGACAAAATGCATGAGAATGCTAAATTTGCTGAAAATTTGAGTTTGTGTGTATCTCTTACCATTTTGTTGGGTATGGGATTGTGTTTTAGAAGTATTCTTCCACAGTAAAAACCAAACAAATCTGTGTACTGTGTGATTCTGTGGAAAAAAAACTATCAAAAAATAAAATATACCTGTCCTCCTTGTTCTTGCTTTCAGTTTAACTCAGAAAATA
Organism: Cygnus atratus; assembly: GCF_013377495.2. Taxonomy (NCBI): domain Eukaryota; kingdom Metazoa; phylum Chordata; class Aves; order Anseriformes; family Anatidae; genus Cygnus; species Cygnus atratus. Next base: position 120,408,994 of record NC_066364.1, read on the forward strand.
GGTTCACTGAACGTATGTAACTTTTGTCTTGTTTTCTAGAATGTTTTAATATCATATATTTGTAAATTGCTGTTATAATTTGATTGCCATGGTAATTTGCCATAGGCTGTCAAGTATGTGTGTCGTAGGGTGTACTTAGCTTCTATGCATTTCTTGTGTGAGACTGGGATCATATTTCTGCTTCTCTACTGAACCCTGGTACTGGCAAAGTGGGCAGCATAGGGACTACATTGACAGCTGTAAATGAGTGTTACTCTTCTGACAGCAGCTGACCTTTGCCAGTTTATGCTGAAGTAGGTCTGGATTTATGTTTTCTCCATTGTTCCTTGGCTGCAAAATGGTAAAACCTTTTTGGTTTGTTGAAAATAGTTTGAGTGCAACGCTCAATGGTTGCATGGCCTTTACAAACAGAAGACAGCCAGTTTTCATTGGGATAACTTGTGTTTAAAATACAAAAAAAAAAGGGGGGGGGGGATGGAATCCTGCTGATGAATTTAGGGAGGGTGTTTCAGCATCAATTTGGTCCTCAGGGTTTGCTATCATGGACTTGAATTGGAAAAGTTGGGTCATAATGACCTCCTTCTAAATATTTCAGTTGTTTCCTAGTAAAAATCATTTAAGTGGGGAAAAAAAAGTCTCTAATGTATTGCATTGTTTTTTATCTCCCCCTGCCATTGCTTATGTCCATGGGCTCGCAGCAGGCACTTCTTTCTCAGGCTGCGTCTGTGTTGTGTGACAGATTTGCATAGTGTGCTTCCAAGATGGTATATGTCTGGCAGTGATGCCTTCAGAGGCCACTTGGTAGTCTGAATGGGATGTGACCAGTCTGCTGCTGTCCACCTTGCTCCAAGGAGCAGCGGCGTGATGTGGGGAGGTATCTTGGTTTCCAAGCGAGGACCCATTGCTTGCTATTTTATGCCATGCTGCTAGACCAGATAGGACATTGGTTGGTGGGAAAGTCTGCAGCTGGCTGTCAGCTTTTGACAGTGGTAGCGTCTTCCAATGGTGCGGAGAGGCTGTTCTCTTCATAGTAGCTTTTAGGATTAAAGTGATAATAAGAGAAGGAGCATGATGATGGTAACTATAAATGCAATCCAGTAGTTCTAAATACTGAAGGTGGTTGTTCCTCAGTACCATCTCTTCGGTTCTCCCATTGGACAGCACTCCTTGATACATGAGTTAGACTTAAATGCAAAATGAGTTTTAGTTTAACCAATTTTCCCATTCTGTCCTCTAATAGGTTTAAGTTCAATTAACTACCATAAAATGTCCTAATCAAATGCAATACGGAAAGACATAAAAGGTACAAACTAATACTGAGTGAAATATGAAAAACATAATTTGCTTTTTAAACATAAAATGACAAAAAATCCGAGCATTACATTTATTATGTAGTTGTTTAAATATGAGTAAGACAACACTAAGATTTCAAAATGGTGCCAAAATTATCATAAAAGCTGTGTTATGTTTTTAAGATACCTTGTTGATGAAAACTTACTTTTTAGGAACATAATAAAAATCTAAAGCAAGTTTGAAGAGGAAAAAAAGTGCTTTACATATATTCTTCTGCTTTCGTTATTGTGAATAAAATGACTTGGCCATCTATTCTAGGGATGTTGTAAGTTCTGTACTTGTGTGTAGGATATGTCTGTGATGATCAAGGGATCTGCTCTAACACCTCTAATCTCTGATCCAAGTGCTCCTGATACGTGTGTAAAACAGACATGAGCATGCACATAACGGGAGGAGTTCTTCCAGGAAGAAATTCGTGTTGGATGTTTTGCTGGCATGCCTCTTAAGAGTGGTGGGATAGGAGAGAAAAAGTTGATGGACAGGAGCTGTTTTGATTTGGGAAGGGCACAGGAAGGGCAACAATAGGGAATCAGGTGGAAAGAAACACAAGGAGAGCAAGAAGGTAACCAAAAGAACACTGAAGCACACGGACTGCAGTGTCCCAAGCAGCAACACTGCCTCCCTGAGTGCTGCCCCCGTCTCAGCATGCTTTGAACTGCCTACCACACCTTTGGCAATGCTCTGCCTCTCTGCAGCACGGCATCCTTGGGTTGGAGCCATCTCCCTCACCTGATGGCCAGGTGAGCAGCAGCTTTGGGAGCTTCTGACCTGATCAACCAGCGAGAGGAAGGCTGCAGATCTCTCCTCTTCATCAGTGGCATTACCACAGTACTCCCCCTATTACCAGAGTCTTCCCCCTTTATTCCCTCTGTCAGTGCTTGCAAGCAGGAATTCTCCTTCTCTGTGGGATCGTGTTGGGTTGCCCAGAGAATCAAACATGGTGGCTACCAAAGTCAGTGTGGTTATGTAGCCCTCATTCCTTAGGAAACTGAGCTGGGGGAGCAGGTGGGGAATGACAGGCAGTGACTTAAGTTCCCCAGACTCCTTTGTTTTCTGGCTCTGAGGGAGGAATACGGGTTGTCTGTATCTTTCTTGCAGCTTTTAGCTAAAGCAAATGGGATGTTTTGTCCTGGAAAAGCAGGATTAGAATGAGGGGGGAAAAAAACAAAACATGAACAAGGTTTCCAGAGGTATGTCTAGGCAGCAGATTAGCTGAAAGGAGGGAAGAAGGATTCTGAGAAGTACGGACAGGTGGTGATCAGAGTTTGGGTGGCTAAGTGTAATTGCATAAAATGCCAAATAAAATTTCATGAGAGGGAGCCAAGAAGGAGCTGTTTTGACAAGAAGTCAAAAGTCTCGGTTGCATTAAGGTGCCTGAATAGTGCTTTGGCATTCCCATGTAAATGAAAAGCCAGAGGAGAAGGACGCAGAGGAAGGAAGATGAAAGGCAGCAATTATTTCCTTTAAACGTACAGCTTGCACGGGTGTCAGCATCCACGGAGAGGTGTTGTAGATAGAACCGCATTTCGGAGGAGTTACCCAAGCATCCTGCTTGCTCCTCTGCTCTGTCCTGCCTTGTCATTGGCACACGTGGGCTTTGTCCTGAGTTAGTGGTGCTGTGGGAAGACAGACAGCGCTCCTTGCCAAGCAGGCTTGTGCTGCTGTGGAGTAGCCACCTGAGCTCAGGGCCACTGGCAAGAGCCCAGCACCTGCTGCCCTGTCAGAGCAATGAGCTGACAAGACTACTAAGCAGGTGCAGCACTGGCAGCTTAAACACATGCAGAAAATGCTGCCTTCCAGGCAGCTCAGAGAAAAGTCACACATCATACGGCGACTTGGCTCCTGCAGCTTGATGGCATTTTCAGATGGGTTTCTGAGCACTCACCCAGGCAATGTCTAAGCAAATCTATTCTGACTCTGCCTTAGTCCTTAAAGCGCAGAAGGAGAAAACGCCCATCTCAGGCACATACAGAAGTAGACATGCTTTGCCATTTTTCTCCACCCAGCTTTGCAGTCACAGGAAGGAGATCCCTCCTTTCTGACGGACTCACGGTGCCCAGGCTCAACAAAGACAGCTTCCAGGCAGTGGTGTGTTGCCCGGGCTGACCTGCAGAAGTGCAAGAGGCAGGACCAAGTGGAAAAATGCAGCCTCCGGATGGTTTGTCCATCCGTAGTTGTTTCTGCGTCCGCTTCGGACGTGCCCTCTGAGCCCTGGGGCAGGAGGGGGCTGTGGCCACCCTCATTGTGGGCAGCTGTCCACCTGCCTCCGGCCACCCATCCCACTGTTGGGTGTAGCATCTGTTTGCCTGGTGGGGGAACAAAGGGTTCTAATCGGAAGTACTGAAAGCCAGCTGACCAGTATTTAGGTTACCAGAAGTAGTTCAAAAGCACTCTGTAGCCAGGAAGATGGTGGTGCAGAGGTGCGTGCTTGCGTGTTACCTTAAGGGGCTGCGTCCAAGCGTGTCCTTCAGAAGGAGCAAACAAACCGCCAGAGTCTGCTCACTGCAACAGAGTGCTTCTCCCGGGGTCTCTGGGTAACCTCTTGGGAAGCTTCCTCCTCCTATCAGTTTCATCGGTGCCTGCAGAAAAGCTGAAACTATTTTGAGAGAAAGGTTGTGATTATCTGACTAGTTGGGAGAGTTAGTGTTATGCAGTGTTATTCTGTGCTCTTATGGCTTTAGCACATTATGTTGTGTGGGTTTAGCCCAATGTACCTTCTGATTTGTGAGGCTGTTGTCTGGCAAAACTGTTGTAATTCAGTTTAGGCTTAGTTTGTTTGCAGTTTTCCCCCTTGTACTCTTGAGCGATGTGGCCAGGCAAATCTATTTATCTGGCTGCAATGCCAGCTCTTGCCGTGGATCCATTCACTGGCTCTAGAGAGCTGAGAAGGGCAGGGCCTTGAGCACAGCTGAGGCTCAGAGTTACAGTCATAGGGACAGTAACAGTATTACATAGATGTTAACGACTGTGGAAGAGTGTAGAGCCTCAGAACCTCAGCAAGCAAAATCACCAGTGATCTCCTCCAAGGCTTTCTTCTGACTTAGAGGCACAGCATTCTCGGAAGGGAAAACTTTGAGTTTGCGTGCTTGCATTCTTCTGTAGGTTTGAGTGTGGAAACTTGAATCTGTTTTGAAATATCTGTAGAAGTCTTGGCATGGTCTTATTTTGGTAATGAGATTGCATGTAGACATCCTTGTGGTAAATTAAAAAAAAAAAAAAATCCTGTGAAGGAGACATTGTTCGCAAATGGGTTGATGAACGACTGAGAATAGAGGTGCCAAAACAGATACATGGTCTTGCTCATAACCCCTTAATGTAACTCATTTGAAATCCACACCCGCAGAGCTGATTTTAATGTTGTCATTAAGAGGATAGCATGAACTTAGAAAATCAAATTTTTGTTGTAATTCCTTCCTTTTGGGGTTTCATGGGTCTCACTCTACCTTCAGCCTTTCAGGTGCAAATTTCAGAATTGCAGAATTCATTAAAAGAAAACATAATCATTGTATAATTAAAAACCTCTTGTATGCCAAGCTTCATGTTGTTTAGAATACCCAATATCAAACCGGAGAAGTCTATGAAATGTCTGGTATTCCCCAGAGTGGAACGACTGTTGTGTACCTGGCTTTCCTTGGCCCTGTTGCTTGTGACAGACAAGGACACAGTTTGTGTCTCAGCTGATTTAACAGCACCTGCAGTCCCACCCACTTTGCTGGACTTAAGTCTTCTGTAGGATTGGCTCTATCGAGTTATATAGACAGACTTTTAATAAAGCAACCCAGATGACAGTGCTTTAGAGCCTCATCAGGAATGTGTTTCTTTAAATACATTGATTTTAAAAGGAACATCTGGATTTTTTTAAATTTTTTTTAGCTGATTTTTGTTCTTTCTGGGTCATCCTCTAGCATTTGGCTTTCACAAGAATGCAGCGTTCTGGGTTTTTCTTCTGACCTTTAAAGTCTGCTAACTCTGCCTGGAAAACAGGTTGGCTCCCAACATTCCCAGCATGGCTGCTTGCTAAGGAGACAGTGGTAAAACATAAGCTTTTCTAGTGCTCTTGTGGTCTCACCTCTGGAAAGGGGGTGCACATTGTTAAACTTTCTGCTACATATTAAAACCAAGGGTAAATGTTTTTCTCTTGCTTCTGCCTTTCACCCTTTTCCAGTGTGTGTGCTTGCAAGGGCTTTCCAATTAAATCCTCTGTCTTCAAGCTCCTCCTTCCTGCTTGGTCCTGTTCACCTCTGATGCCCTCATAATTAGCAGGAGGGGTGTAGGTTTGGTTTTTTACGCCCAGAATTCTCTTGCCCAGCTGCTGCTGTTTGCTCATGTTTCATCTGCAGCCATGCCACTGAACTTGCTTTTCACTGCTGCTCCCTGCCAGTTATTTTCATTGATGTTTGTATTGAATCAACAGCCCTACCTTCACCTGTAATGCCTTCTGTATGTAATACTTGCCCCCTGGGTAACTGGAACTTCCAACATAACTACTGCTGTGTTGTCAGTGGACAGGTGAGTAGGCTAGTTTGATGCTTGCTGTTAAAAATCCTAGAAGGACGACTTAGCCATGGAATTTGGTTTCTGTTTAACTTGACATTTACTTACAAGTTACTGATGTGAATTGGTTGTGACTTGAGAGGAGCTGTGCTAGTCAGCTAGAGATCACCATTGTGATATTTCTCATTATGTGCATACGGGCTGCTTACATGTTGTAATACTCTTCCAGATATTAAACTGTTCGTTCAGTTTAGCTTCTTCCTAACTGCATCTTCAGTTTCTGGTTTGGACATGACTCTCAGAAGAGTTAATTGCGTTTTAATAACTTCAAGCAGGATTTTTTTTTGGGGGGATGGGGTATTTTTCTAACTTACGATAACGTGTTTTTTCCCCTGTGGGTGATTTTTCTTTTTCTCCCTCTCAGCCAGTCCCACTAATACTATGATATTTCAGAGTGGATTGTAGTGACATCTAACATTTTGTTATATTTGTACTTCAGGCTAAGGTCAAGCAAACAAACAAAGCAATTGTTACATTTTAGCATTCTTTTCTAATGAGCACATTAAACATCATCCTAGATCTACAGGATCAGCTGTGAAGAGATGGCAGAAAAGTGGAACTTCAAGTAGTACTGTCTTTTTGAAGCAATTTATTGAAAAAGAAGAGACTAAAAGGACATGTAATGGCATTGGTACGAAATAAATGGCACCATGTTGTTGACAGAAAGGGTTTTGGCAGAAGGCTTGTTGTTACTGTTTCTGTGGCTTAGAAAGGAATTTCCTACAGACTGGACTAACCATTAAAAATGTCTCTGCTTTTAGGAGTTCAAGGCATTCAGTGGAGTCTTCCCAGGGACGATGTCGTCTTTGACGATGAAAGCTCATTGTTTGGACAAAAGAGGAAGTTTCTTTAAGGTAAATACGGTATTTCATTTATCCTGATAGGAAGAGATGCATTTGCTTGGAAGCACTAGGTTGCATATTTTCTAGGTTGCAGTGAAGTCTTTTTTTTTCTTTGACAAAAGAAACAACACCAACACCCCTTTCCTGAGAAAACTTGCCTTAGTTTACATTATTCTTCACTGTCTGTGTTTTGTAACTTAATAGACCAATACAAAACAAAAAGTGCATGATTTTAAGTGAAACTAGTGTTGCAGAATGTGAAGTACAATCTGTGGTATGTAGAAAGCCTTTTCTGTAAAATTAGAAGCATTCTTTGAGGATCTCTTCTTACAAGTATTAGTTGTAGTTGAATTACCACCCATTTATTTCATGTGTATGTTTTCCTGTACACTGAATAGAGTATTTGGTGTAAAACAGCTTGTGGCATTCTTTGCCAATGAACATAAGCTTTATTATATGCAGGCATACATTGTTAGAGCTTTCATAAATTGGATTTGTGTAGTTTGAAGTTACAATATGGGTTTATGATTTCCATTATTGGATTCAAAATCAGTTTCATAGCCTGTTTTAAGAAAAAACTTGTGGAGCTCCTTGTGTGTGTAATCTCAACAATCACAAAAATACTACCTCCACATTCTCAATGTGTTTTTCAGTCATTTTTGCATTGTGTTTTGTTTTTTTTAAAGCCTAAGTGCATCTTGTTTGAAACAAACAAGAAGCTGGTGCTTAGCTCACCACAGTGTTCTGAAAAATCCAACAACGTGCATCTTTGTCTTCAGGTGCCTATGTACTTTAGAGGAATCTAATCCTCTCTCTCAAGAGGAAGCCCAGCTTTTCCTTCATGATGCAGGCAATGAGAGTTAGTTGTTCTGTTCTGGCTTTGGTATTGTATCAATAGAGAGAAAACAGAAATAATGGTATTTAGTGTTTTGATGTTGTGGGTGCTGTTTTGAGATGTCATGTGGCTTACAACACACTTATTACAACATATTCCAGTGAGAAGTAAGTTTCAGGTGAGAGACCTTCTGTCTTCCCCCAATTCCTTTCCATCACAGAATAGAGCTAAAGCCTGGGAATGTGTGAAATGTGCCAGGAAGAAAAGGATGCAACATGTGCGCTCCTTTCTCAGTGTCCTTGGGAAGCACCTGGGAGTACAGGCATGGATAGAGCGCTCAGCTGAAGCAGCTTCTTTCCTTCAGATACTCCCTGGAACCTCACTGCAGCTGGAAAATAGGACAGTGAGGAAGGAAGGATGTACTTCAGGTTGGCTGCCTGCAGCCATTAGGTTCTGTTTGTCCTCTGTGATCCTCTATGCTTCTTGCATAGTTACAAATGAGTTGTGTCTCTGGGAACTTCTGTCAGGGATTAAGTGTGGTGACTTCTCTTGCTTTTTCCCAGTGCTCCCTGTGGATTTAACCTGTAATTGGCCCCACGTTTGCTCAGCTGTAGGAGTGTAGCTCAGGCCCGAACAATCACAGTGCAAAAGTAAACACTGTCTCACTGTGGCCTTGTTCAGCCTCATGCTCTCTGTGAGGTTTTTTGAGGTCTTGGGGGATCATCAGTCAAGAGGGCTTTCTGTGCTGTGGTGAGCTAATTGTTTTATAGGGGAATGAGGGAACACATTTTAGTCCTTTTATGCAGCAAGGTGGAGAGACCTTGGAGAGCTGTCAGCTTTTAAGTCTGCATCTCCGCTACAAAAACCAGAGGTGGAGTAGGAGTTACCAGTGTGGTTTTCAATGCACCACTGAATCCCATTTGTTTTATTTATGTATAATGCAGGAGGTGTGGAGGCAGTGCTGGAGTTAATTGCAGAGATGGCTGCAGTTAAGATTTTCTTCCAGAGAAAAGGATTAGGTGATCTGAAGTGTAGTTAACAAAACCTTCATGTATGCTGTATGGGTGCAGCTGCAAACACCATATGCTCCGAGAGAGCAGGACAGGGAAAATGTTGTCCAAACAATACCACTGTACTGAAAGCATGTTCACCCATCAATTCATGGTGTCCTGCTGCTGGCTAGGAAGATATGCGTGTTTTTCTGATGTGAGGAAAGAGTAAGGTGTCGCATAGACCAGCTTGGGGCCAGGGTTAAATACAGCAAAACTGAACTTGTCTGTTCTGCAATAGAATTTTGCTGTTTGCATAATGCCAGGGTCACAGTTGCTGCCTTACTGAGCAAAGGTTTGCTCTTAGCTTTTTGATAGAGCAAAAATCAGCAGGTGCTTCTGAGCACTGAATTAACCTATCTCAGTTATTTCCTGTAGAATATCTGTGCTTGCTGTAGCTTCTTCCTGTGAAAGATGCTGCCATCTCAGCTTGTATTAAAGCATACTGCTTTTCTTCTAGTATTGCAGCAAATGTGATTGAACAGCCAAAGCTTTAAGTATTGGCAAGTGGCCGCCACTTCACTGACTGTTCGTAGCTTCTACGGCCTCTTGTTCCCAGTGCACTGCGCTCCCCTCACAGTCATGTGAAATCCTAAATTTATTATAGAATCACAGAATGGTTTGAGTTAGAAGGGACTTTAAAGATAATCTAATTCCAACCCCCCACCATGGGCAGGGACACCTTCCACCAGACCAGGTTGCTCAAAGCCCCATCCAACCTGGCCTTAAACGCTTCCAGGGATGGGGCATCCACAGCTTCTCTGGGCAGCCTGTTCCAGTGCCTCACCACCCTCACAGTAAAGAATTTCTTCCTTATATGTAACCTAAATCCACCCTCTTTTAGTTTAAAGTCATTACCCTTTGTCCAGTCCCTACACTCCCTGACAAAGAGTCCCTCCCCAGCTCTCCTGCAGCCCCCTTTAGGCACTGGCAGGCCGCTGTAAGGTCTGCCTGGAGCCTTCTCCTCTCCAAGCTGAACAACCCCAACTCCCTCAGCCTGGCTTTGTAACAGAGGTGCTCCATCCCCTTCATCATCTTTGCGGCCTTCCTCTGGACTCGTTCTAATAGGTTCACATCCTTCTTGTGCTGGGGCCCCAGGGCTGAACACAGGGCTCCAGGTGGGGTCTCACGAGAGCAGAGCAGAGGGGGACAATCCCCTCCCTCACCCTGCTGCCATGCTGCTTTTGGTGCAGCCCAGGGTATGGGTGCCTTTCTGGGCTGCAAGCACACATTGCTGGCTCATGTTGCACTTCTCATCAACCAGCACCCCCAGGTCTTTCTCCTCAGGGCTGTTCTCAATCCATTTTCCACCCAGCCTGTATTTGTGCTTGAAACCTCTGATGTCAAACTGGAAACTGCAGGCAATCAGTGTATCCATCGCCTGTGCATTGGACACATCATGTATGTTTGTGCACTTGTGCAAGTAGATTACCTTTATCCTTTCCCTCTCCTGCATCTATGAAATTATTAGGATAGCTAATTTTGAGTAGCGATTTTTGAGTTTGTTTAATTTAATTTGCCCTGTATTGCTGTGTTTAGGAGACCTGCTGATTAAGATACAGCTTTTAACCACTCTGCCCTCTACTTCACAATGCTCTCCCAGGTGCCCAGATTGCATAGCGTACTTCCACACATGGCTCTCGTGTTGCACGTGTTTGTTTACAGTTGCCAAAAAAAAACACTTTAGCATGCTGGCATCCAGTTTCTCAGGACACTTAAATACTCAAAAAGAGTATCTTACTGTTCTCAGTAACTTTTGTGAGAAAGGTTATTGGCAACTACCAGTAGGCAACTCCACCTTTCCTTTTCTGTTTGGTTCTTAAATAGTTCCCATTGCTGTAGCTTCTAGCCATCTCTTACTTTTTTCGCATTCGTTCTCCCAGCTGTTACTACACCAGGAAAACAGTACTGTCCCCACCTTACGAAGAGTGAAGGTCTGTGTGCTTTATAGGGTAAATTCTTCCAAGTCGTTATTCCTAGTACTCACAATTGTTGAAGGCTCAGCCAGCAAACTGGAGAAGGGAAGCCAAGATGGAGTTAGGCTGGGTAATTCGGGGCCTGGAAAGCTTGCCAGTGGCTAAAGAGGGAGCCTGTGGTAAAACAAGGAACAGAATACATGTCCCTGACAAACATCCTTTCTACTGAATCAACCTTCTCATCAAAATATTACTAAGTTGCAAGCAGTACTGAACTGGCATCAGAAACTTTACACCACTGAATTCTGTACCAAAATCAAGTATCAGTTAAAACTTTGTTGTTTACAGATGAATGAGACACTGAATAGTGTTAGTGGTCTCAGAAATCCATAGCTCACTGTGCAAAATAACCAGCAATTGCAGCCACATATCAAAATATCTAACTGTATACATGTAGAGACGAGCCCAGAAATAGTATTCCCGGTTTGGTTCATCTCTAGCACTTCGCCATCTCATCACACGGAGTGCTTTTTGAGGGTTGCTACGCTCTGCTCATCAAAACAGGAAGGAAAAGATGAAATGCTAAAGAGGACGCAGGTCTCCAGCAAGAATGAAAAATGAGATGCTGGATAAGTGCTGGGGCTCATTTGTCCTTTCTGATGATGGTCCTTGTTGTCTTTAGCCTGTATTCCCTTGCCAGATTAGAAATGCTGATCTTATGCTTTCCTTGTTAGCTGTTGTAAGCATAGAGCTTGGAAACATTCTACAGTGGTCACCTTGGTTGACTCTTTTAATGTACTCTAAGAAAAATTGCAGTTTCATTAATGCTTTTACAAGATTATTTACGTTTCAATACCGAAGACAGGAATTTGCCACAAAGTGGTGGCTTCTGCTTTCAGTTGAGAAACTCTTAAAGAGCTGAATGAGTAAAGCAACCTGTAGCTATGCTGAGCTCCTGAGAGAGGCCCTGCCCTGTCTCTGTCCTGTACTTCCCACTGCACAGCAATGATGTGTGTAGATAGAGCAGCTTCATAAAGGTGCCTGTAGCACCTCGAGAGCTCATTGCTTCTCATGAACATGTTGGAGAGCAGCTCGGAGGTTGCTCTGATTTTTGCTGCTCATGTCACATTCTGAAAGATGTAGAATTGAGATGCATGTGTTCAGTGACAGAACACTGGAGAGCTGTGGATAATTCTGTTTGTGGTCTGTGTATAGGAGTTATGTTGTCACCCCTGCCAGTTTCTAAAGTTGGCACCAGTCTTATTGAAGGAGGCATCAGTTGACAATAAGCATAGTGTGATGCATTATGAAAGGAAACGTCGTTTAAGATGTTTGCATTTCGTTATTTCATTCATGGATTTTAAGAACGTAAACAGTACGTGGCTATTTGTGGCAATCTGATGTTAAGGGTAGGTTTGGTTAGGGAATATCATGCTGGGCTGCTCTGTGAATTCATGCTGTCTGAGTCATAATAATTATTTGGGTTTACGGTAGTGGTTTTGATGTTTCTTTTTCAACTTACAGAAGTGTTTTGTCAGAAATAAACCAAAAAGAGAAAACGTTAGACACAGAAGTGGCTAGTTATTCTGTTACACAAGTTATTTTTAATTTTGTTTCTGTTTTACTTTTAACTACCTTACCACCTGAGATGATGTCATCCGTCCAGATACATTTCCATTTATAAACCCTCTTGTTTCTGTAGCAAACCAAGGTGATGCTTATTTCATGTTTCTGAAGGAATCAGTCACAGGCAGATTTTTAAGACTTAGGTGTTATAAATGAAGATACAACTCAATCTGAATTTAGTAATATTTATAAAAGGCAAGTAAACGCGCTGGGTGCGCGGGGAGTCTACGCTCTACCAACACACACACACAACCGTCGAACTTTCTAAATATATAGAACATTACTTTTACATCATAAGAAACCCGAGTACACCTATACGTATGTACAATCAGAAAAGGTATCAATTGAAACATAAACATGGCAAAGTTTTCCGAATTCTGGCAAGTGTTTAACAAACAATCCTTTAAGTCTATTACTATTAATGTCCATGACTGGGGGAGCATAGTTGGAGTTGGTAATCCTGGTTGAAGTGCTCCCATATCTTCCATAACTTCATTAATTTTTCTCAGATCATATAACAGTCTCTATTTTCTATTCCTTTTCTTGATTACAAACACCGGAGAATTCCAGGGCTAGTCGTGGGAACAATATGTCTCGCTTTAAGTTGTTAAGCAACTCGGCCTTCGGGCCTTATGTATCCTATTCCTCCCGGATCGAAGGGAAACAGATCCGGCTCCTTTCCAGGGCCTGTAGGGCCTGGATCAAAAGGAACGTCCAGGTCACCAGGGGGCGTAACAGCAAAGGCCTGCGATGGCGGTAGCGGCGGGGGGGCCGATGGTGTAGCAGAAGGATCGGTGGACGAGCCCGCAGCTCCCTCACTATCTCGCAAACCATACGTTTCTGATTGTGGTCGCACGTGGCTCTTTAAGGCCTCAGAGATTGCTGGCCAGGTGCCGAGCAATCTCACCGCAACCTTGTCGTTTTTAGTAGCAGAGTCCCACACCTTGACCTCAATTTGGTCCCATGTTTCAGGATCATAAACTGTCTGAATAAGCTGTAAGGTTACCAGGACAGTCTGTTTCTAAGGACGTATGATTCCCCATAATGCGCTACTGCTTACCTTCGGCCAGCGAGGGGCAGTTGTGTGCGCGGGTCCGCTTCTCTCAGCTTGAGCTTCCTTCCAGCTCCGGTGCGCCTATTTCCAGCGACTTTCTATACGAGCTTCTTAGAGCGGTTTGCCGAGTTTGGCCGAACCCATCTTCATTAGGCGATCAATGTCCCTGTTCCTGTCCTGGTCCCTGTTCTGTTAGCCTGTCCCTGTTGTTCATGTCCCTGTTCGTTTTCTTCAGGTCCCTGTTCGGGTGCCATTTGTGGCGTAACGACCACACAGACACCAGGGTTCTTTTAGGATTAGTAACTGCTACTACTTTATTGATGATAGAACTTCATCATATCGTGTTGCATGCCATACTGAGGACAGGCTCCCTTCTTATACTATTCTCCCCACAGCAGTCCTTTTCCACTAACTCTTCATTGGTCAAACAACTTTGCCCGGCAACCAGCAAACCCCCAGCAACTTCCATGCCTTAACGGCGGGAGAACAAACAACCCGAGACGGCAAGGCGTCTCCTGAATCACCTTTCTTTGTTCCCTCTAAACTCTTTACATTCCTGATGGCCTCATCGTTAAGAGTCTGTTGTCACCAACCATGGGGCTTGTCGACCCCCATGGCCACACTCCCACATCTCCCCCTTCCTTATTAACATCAACCATCTTCTTGACACGAATTATTACTCCATATATCACATAGGTCTTATCTATGTTGTTTTACGCTGACAGGGGCCTCTAACATATTTCTGCCTGCTTCAGTTGTTTCACTGCCTCTTCTGGTCTTGATTTCAAGTCCGTTGAAACCAGTGGGTGAGTTTTCCCATTATTTTCAGCAAAATAGGCATCACACAATTTATGAACAGAGATCTGTTTAAAGAATTCAGTCTGAGCCTTCCACTAAAACGAAGGGAGCAGAAATGCCTGTTTTCTAATACTATTACACATCCAGGATCCTTCCTGCATTTTGTAGAAATGTATAATTAAAAGCTCATCTTGTATAACGCAAGTCATGCAAGTGTCACATACGTTTTATAATGACCAGCAGCTTTGTTGATCCTAAATACTCCAGAAATGATGTCATACATTCATGAGTGGACTTTACAGCATTTGATGGGAAATACTTGTCAGGTGCTGGTACATCAGTTAATTGCAAGAATACCCCAAATGATGCAACTGCAAAAGATGGTTACTCTTCTCATAATTAAAAACACTTTTTAATAAGAAATGATTTCCGGAAACATTGAGTGTCATTTGCAGAAAATATTGGCTGTTTATATAATATATTTAGGAACAAAAAATTAATTTTTCAGTTCAAGTGTGGTACGTGCTGGTTGCTGATGAGTCAGTTTGATTGCAGTGTCCCATATTCTAGGAGACTATAGATCAGGTTCAGGCTTGATGAGGTTTGATCTCAGCACTTCAGCTTGTCTCCTTCTCCAGGATGCACTCCCTTGTGTCATGAGCAATACATGGTGTACACAGAAATAGAGCCTGTGGAAGAAGGCATGAGCATAAGACTGCTTGAAGTGTGCTGTTTAAAGAGCTCTTTAAAAAAAAAAATAAAATAAAATAAAATTTAAAAAAGTCACTAGAGACAGAAAAATTCCTTTGGGGAAAGTGGCTTCTGATGAGTTCTCTTTAAGACAGACATGCAAATTAAAACGCATCAAGAAAACAGTATGTTCAAGATACAGAGAAAATTCAAGATGTCTGCAATGCTTGTTTTTTGCTGTTCAGATTTGTTGTTACAACAAGTTATAACTCCAAAAAACATTTATTTTCAGTAACTTAAATCTTAAACAAGTACTTTTTCCAGACAAAAAAAAATATTAATAAGGCAGTTAGCAAAGCATTGCAAACATGCAAAAACAACTACAAATAACTTGCAAAGATGAAGTGTATATTGGTAAGCATCAGAAAAATAGGTACAAGTGAATTAAAGAACTAACCAAACAACGGCAGTGTTATGTAGTATTTAAACTCTGCCTTTGCATTATGGATGAGTTCTGTCTTCTGGGGTCAAACTGATAGATGAAATGTTTCTGTGAAGTGTCAGCCTTACTTTTTGTGTTATCATGCTGTTAGTACAGGTTAGGTTAGAATTATTTTCCGGAGTCCCCAAAGATGTTTGGTTTTTTGGGGGAGGGAGTTATTTCAAGAGATTTTTAATTTTTTTTTTTTTTTTTTTAACTCCGATTGAGGATTGTTAATACAACTAAGCAGTTAACAGCTAGTTAACACAGCAAGGCAAGTGTTGAGGTGGTGGCTGAAAACCCTTGGATGTTTCTGTGCATCGTTCCTCCTGCTGTATGCTTCAAGGGAAAAATGCTGAAAAATTCTTCTGTTTTGTGAGCTCTTGGTGTAGGAGCCACTTGCTCTGTTCCGATTTGTCAGAGAACAGTGCCTATTTGCTGCTGTAATGTTTTTTTGTGGCTACTGCTGGTCTTGTGGGTGTAAAAATGTAAACATTATGAAACATTATTATTATATTAATGAAACATTATGTAAAAATGGCAAATCATATCTTTGTACTGTATATTTTTCACAACATACATTTATTAGCCTTTTTTCTACTTGTATTTCATATATCTTGATAACAATAACAAGAAATACATTGTGTCGATGTTTTAGAGTGCTCTTAATTATTTAAAACTAACTGTAAGAAAGTTTATGAAAACACTTGGGTTTGAAACTAATGGAACAATGTGAGTGTTTACTGCAGCTACAGATTGCAACAGATCATTCTTCAGAGACTGAGACCTAATAGAGCTGATCCTTCAGCTTCTACTATTTAATCACAGCTTGAAAGAAAAATGCATTTTTCTGTCTTGTTAGACTTCTGATAAGCTTCTGTGTTTTGAATTAAGTTACTATGAGCTCAATTAGTGGATGAAGCGAAGTGGGAGAACAGTGTTCTCTGCTTACAGGTACAAAAGGATTGCTGCTGAGAAACCAAAAACTGGTTAAGTACGCATCATCTCTAGTTTGTTCTTCCTGTTTTAAAGAAAAAGTACAGATCTACAGAAGTCTTTGGCTACAAAACAATCAGGTTATTAAAAATTTTACATAAATATAATTCTTTAAATGTTTGACTTGAAATCTTGGCATAGCTTGTCATTATTTCAGGTGTTAGTCTGATCAAATATTTTTCTTTTTAAAATAAACTGGGAGTTGTCACATGCCCATACACACTCTCTGAATACAGTGCACGATAGGAGTGTGCGGTTTCTTATTCCCTGTGGAGGCTGGTAGTTAATTTTCTTGTTGTTAATGTCAGTCCAAAAGCATGTTTCCTGTTAGTGAGTAGATGGCTGAAAAAGCTGAATGGTCTGAATTGCAGACACATCCTGGTCAGATTCCTGAGTTTGGGGTGTCTGATGTCATTACCAGTTTGGGATTCATAAGCAGGGGCATAGTCTTTGTTCTGAGGCAGCACAACCAGCCCAAAGGCCCAGGCTGGTTGTGAAATGGGACGTGGCAACACCCTGGGGCTGATGGCATCTAGTGACCTGCTGAAAGGAGCAGGCTTGCTCCCAGCCTGAGGCTGTCCTCTGTTTCCTGCAGCCTGCTCTGGAGCTTGTCTCACACCCTCTGAGAGAAGGTTCAGGTCAAGACACCAGTGGAAAACTAGCCCGATGTCAAAGCGGCAACCCTCCTGCCATTCAGCAAACTGAATCACCTCCTTCCTGAGGGCTGGCCAAACAGCCACACCAGCATGAGGAACGGAGCAGAGCCTCCGTGTTTGGGGGCAGCACACCGTAGCATGAGGTTGGTCCTTCCTCCCCCTCCATCCCTTCCTCCCCCTCCATCAGCGCAGCTTGTTTTTGAGGTACCATGCTGGTGGGAGTGTGGCCTGTGAGGTGCTGAGTCCTGCACGGAGCTGCTCTGCTCTGTCAGGGCAGCACGGGTTCCTTTGCGGCTGCTCCTCGTGGTCAGGAAGGCATTGCTCACGCCTTGCAGCAGTGAGTCACGGGGTGTTTGAGAGGCAGCAGGAAGAAGATCTCTGTAAGCTGTATCACCGGTGGTACAGCACTGTGGGGAGTGTTGACCTTGAAAGAAAGAGGCCTGTGGTGTCAACGTAGCATGTATTAATTCTCGCTTAAAATAAACTGATTGGAGTTGGCCTAGTGTAAATAGAGCCTGCAGCTTTGAATTAATCAGAGTAAAGCTGCATGATAAAGGAGGGTGTGAATTTCTGAGGTAGAAGAAAATATGTAAAACAGTATCAAAAAACGTGCTTGATGATGAGAAGCCTTGGAAAGAGCTCCTATACCGAGCTGCATCATGGGTGACAAGAGGACAACTGTTTTAACTGGAGTGGAAAGCTGGTTTTGCTTCATCTGCCAGGATTTTAGTTGCTTGCTGTGAGGTGCTGGGGTGGTGGTGGAGCTTACATCACTGCGAACCTTTCATCATGTTCCACTCTGAGCAGGAAGGATGAACGCTGCACCAGGCTTTATGTATAATGTTGTCACTGTGCTGCCTGTTGGGCGAACTTGATGCAGTTGCTGCAAAGAACGTTCAAGGCAGCGAGTCTCGTGAGCTTCACAGTTAATTTCTGCCATGTTCTCAACAAAGCATCTCCCAGACATCTGGCTAGCCAATGCTACAGTTCTCGGTATGCAGCCTTATTGCTAATCTTGCCTACTTTAAAATGAGTTTCCTGCCCTAGTGTCCAGAGTTGGGATTGTGTTCCACATGCGCTGAAGTGTTACAGTGCAGTTTTCTTTTAATTAAGTCCTTTCGTTCAAGTGTAATCCAAGGCCTAATGTGAAAAGCAGCTCCCATTTCCTTGTGGTTTTTGTTACTTTTCATCCACTGAAATACTGTAATGCTGGCTTAGTGTACCTTCTGAAATAACTCATGCAACTGAAACTCTTCAAACTGTCTTTTTATTTGAGAAAGCAACTGCTACAATTGATCAAATCATTTACTTTTTAGGCTATTGTGTAGTCTGATTGTTTGTTGAGGCTGCAGATTTAATATGTTAACAACAACAAAAACCCAAGCAAAAGAAACAACAAAAAAAAAAACACAAAGCTGACCAGCCTGGAAGGTTTTGTATAGGCACAAAACAGGAATTATTCTTTCTCCGAGAACAATTATAAGTGTTCCCAACCCTTACTTTTTCCTTTGCAAGGGGAAGTCCAAATAGGAAATGATTAAAAAAAAAGTTTGTAATCTCTGACTAAACTTGCCCAGGCTTCTTTTCCACACCTCTTCCACTCACTTGACGTCATATTATTTTTGTCCCTTTCTAGCTCATTGACACAATTGCCTCAGAAATCGGAGAACTGAAACACGAGATGGTACAGACAGATCTCACAGTGGAAGATGAATCTGCAGATTTGCAAAGGTGATTAAAATGCTCATTCTCAAAGTTCCTGGAGGTGCGCCATGGCAGGAATGTTTTTATTGTGCTGATCTCTTGGGTGGTTTATGTCCTAGCACTTTGCGTCCTAGGAACAGAGGGTGTAGGTAATCTTGCTCTTGGTTAAAGGAATTTGCTGTTGTGTTGGAGAAATGCCCAGAGGTTAGTTGTTCTGTGTATTTGCTCTAATACCTTCTAAAAAGCAACTGAACTTCGCTTCTGCTTCCTTGTTTCAAACCTAGGACACAGATGAATGTCTAAAGGAGGAAACTACTAATGTTGTTCCTATTGTTTATGGCAATGAGCTTTGCTTTCACATTGTAAAGACTAAAAATGTACATTGCTCAAGATGTCTTTGTGAAGATTCAACCCAGAATAACATTTATCTTTTCAGGCTAGCAAGGAAAATATGGACTGTTATGAGCTCACATTTTTGTGGAATATATTCTAGCTCATTTACATGTATATTGCAAGTTTTAAAACACAAAAACAGTAGATGGATGCATTTCGTTAACTTCAAAATTGAGATGCGTATTATAGTGCAGATGTAAGCTTGTGCTTTTTGAGATAGCTGATGTCATGTAGGTGTGGATTGTGTAAATTTGTTATTTAAACATGTGACCTTAAGTGGGCATACTGGGGACCTTAGCATTTTGGTTTGATTTTGTTATTCTTGGTTGTTAATGTCTGATAAATTTATATCCAGAGGATATTTGAAATTGTAACTATTGCGTTAAGAAGTTTGTTTGTTTGTTTTAACTTACTACTCAAATACTAGTTGCAAGAGGAGATGTTGACACAAGTGTTCTGTCTTATCTGACTGCACAGTCGAGGCCAGCCCTGGAGCTGGTGGGTTTTGCTCTTCTACAAGGCAGTGAGTTAACAAAGTAGATAGTTATGTGGAATTACATCTGTGGTGTATTATTTTTTCTTTTATTTCTGTAAATACCTTTTGAAGTGTGCTAAAACTTACTGCATTGCAAAACTTACTGCATTGCATTTCAGTTACTGATGTAACATAAAACATTGAGCAGCACCTTTGTTGACAAGTGGTAAAGAGTATCAGACAGATGAGCTCATTAAAGTCCTTGGCTATGGACCAGATTGCACGTTATTTTTGTTTTAAAGGTTTTGATAATGCACTTCTTTTACAGAGGCAGAAAGGATACTTTCTGGATTTCAGTGGATTCACCTAATTAATTTCAATGATCATTAGCTAATTTTGAGTTAAGAAAAAGCTTCGTGTGTTGTCGGATGCACCATAAATTTGAAAGACTAAGATTTACTAGTTCTAAGATCTTGATGGAAGCACTTAGCTGGAATCAGTCAAATTAAATTCTCTGATTTTTACTGATAGTATTTTATATTTTCTCTAAACTAAATCTCTTAGTTTGGAATACAAAATATATTTTGATTAAAATATGCAGGTAAAGTTAACTTCAGAAAGTGAACAATGCAGTTTCCATGAACAGTTGTTTCCTATTTAAACAGTAGCCATCCAATAATTTTATTTTTTTTTTAAATAATGTAAAATATGGAATCTGAATAAATGAATTACAGTCAATTTTTATGAGTATGTGATTCTGAAGTGCATACTTCTATGTAAGGAAAAAGGTGGTGTAAATTATATAATTAGTAGTATGCTGATACCTCTTCGTTATGTAGAGCTACAAAGCAAGATTTGTCATTTCAACTAAGGTTTTCCAGAGAGCTTCGTGAAAACTAGACTCCACTAAAGGATGTTTGCTATTATAACTTTGTTTCATTGTAATTATTTAAAAACTGTAATTAATATAAGATGCTTTTATTACTGTGTATGCTGCTGTTCAGAAGTTGGTATTTTAATGTTGCATTGGATTTGAATCTAGAGAAATTTGAGCTCAAAGGAATGTGTATTATTCTTGCTAGTTTTCCATCTTTGCCTATATCCACATGCACCCAGGGTAGTTAGTTCTAGAAAGGCAGTATTTGCAAGAGGTCTCAATTGTGTTCAGAAAAATAAGTATATGAAGATGCATGTCTACAGCTTCAGTGAATTTTGTGGCTGTGTGGTGACTTCACACTTGATTTCCCTGATTATATTTGGAGATGTCTCTTTTGACACCTGTAGCCCAAGTAATACTGAGAATGATTCAAGTAACTGGGGCCTACAGCTTTTGATTGTAAGTGTGTAAATGCTCTGCAAAAAAAAAACACAAAGCTTGTTAAAATGTTGGAAATGGGATACTCGTGTCATCATTTTCAATATTCCATGGTGCCATGGTGTTTGATGCCTGGACTTTTTCCCAATGCAGACACGTATCTCAGTAATGCAAGTGAGTGAAGTTGTCAGAAACAGGGCATAAATAGGATAATTTTCTGATCAGCACCATACTGGCGGCCTTTGAAAGGGTAGCTAGAGAGTTTCTGTGTGGCATGGCAGCCCAGGTCCATGTAGGATGGGACTGTAAGCATTCCTTTGGGCAGCCGGGGGAGTAAATGTGCCATGGCTGGTGGTGTTCAGATGGTCTTGTAGGGTGCATTCATCCTCTCTCGAGGGCTCTAAATCTCTTGTGTGTCTGTTGCCTTTGTAAACAAGGTGAGGGGGAAAAAGCTTGCTGCCCTTCCTCTGTAGGGAAGTCTCTAAAACCCTAGTTTGTATGTACCATTTGGTGCCTGTTAAATGGTTCAGGGATATTTTGCTATAAGCTGCTGCAGCTTATTCTTTCCTGCTCTGTAGTTGTGACAGGAATGTGGGCAGAACCTTGTTCCTCAGTTGTTTTGCAATGGACAGCCTTCATGCATAAGTCTTCTATGTTTTTTCCACATCAGTTATTAATTTAAGTAGTTTTCTTCTGTGTCTTGCACAGTGATTTGCTTCTGTTACCATGAAATGGTTGAGGTTGGAAGAGAGCTCTGCGTCTACCTGGCCCAACCCCAGGCCCAGCCAGGCCACCAAGCAGGGCACTCAGCACCACATCCAGGCGGCTCCTGAAGGTCTCCAGGGAGGAGACCCCACCGCCTCTGGGTGGCCTGTGCCAGGGCTGCGGCACCTGCCCAGCACAGAAGTGCTCCTGGTGTTCGAGGGGCACCTCCTGCATTCCAGTTTGTGCCTGCTGCCTCTCGTGCTGTCTCCAGGCACCACTGAGAAGAGCCTGGCTCTGCACCTCCCTTCAGGTGTTTATAAGGCACAGATGGGATCCCCCTGAGCCTGCTAAAAAGTCCCAACTCTCTCAGCCTTTCCCCATAGGTGTTTCAGTCCCTTAACTATCTTGGCAGTTCTGCATTGGATTCTCTAACGTTGACAGGTGTAGATAGTTACGGTCTGCAGGTAGGTAGGTATTCAGCAGCCTTCTCAGCAGCTTTGTCCTGTCCCTTCAGCAGGATGGAGAAGAATGTGACAGTCCAGTTTCTGAGGCACAGAGGTAATCTTCAGAGACTTTGTGCCCTCTCTCAGCTGATGTTTGAGATGACTGTATTGACTTGGCTGGTGAAACTAAGACCTGCTAGAGTGCAGGATTTACAGAAATCCAGACGCTTCTGCAGTAGGGAGTCATACTGAATTAAGTGTGGGTTGGGCCTTTGGTGGGACTGGAGCAAGGTTCACACTTATCCCTTTGCAGTTCTATGAAGGTTCACTTCATCTGCCTCACTCTTTGCCATTGTGACTGAGATGGAAACAAACAGGAGGAATATACCTTGCTGCTGAGTAACAGTGGGGTGAGAGAATAATGAATCTGGACGCAAAGTGGTGTTGTGCAAGGCTTGTTAAGTTGTATTGCTGCGTGTTCAAGTACAAGTCCTTATCTTCATTATAGCATCAAAC
Source organism: Cygnus atratus (assembly GCF_013377495.2). Classification (NCBI taxonomy): domain Eukaryota; kingdom Metazoa; phylum Chordata; class Aves; order Anseriformes; family Anatidae; genus Cygnus; species Cygnus atratus. Next base: position 120,431,395 of record NC_066364.1, read on the forward strand.
CTGGTGTCTGACCCTGCCCTTCCTCCTGACTAGGCACAAACCCTTTCTTCCTGGCTAGCGAGTGCATCAGGGATGATGTGCTAAACCCAAGGCTGCTCTCTCATGTGGGCTGATACCCAGCTTTCTCCATAACAAGGGAGCAGATGTAGTCATCTAGGTCCTTCTCACGGCACCTCTCACACTCTTAGAAGTGCAGGTAAATTCTTCAACTGCTCACTGGGGAGTGGGGGGGGGAATCCTAGAGCAGTTTTCATGCAACACTGCGAACCTATGGAACAGCATTGGTCATCCTCGTAGGATGGGCACATTAGCTGGATGCACCTTGACTCCCAAAGAGAGAAATCTCTTCCCCAGGTCAGCATCTGTCAATGCAGACGCAGAAGGTACAGAGGGGTAGGGAGCAGATCATGTAATTGTCCCAGGTCCCACAAAAAATGGGAGAAATGTTGAAAGCTTAGATTTTATGAGGTCAGAGCAAGACACACAGATGGAGACCAAAAGAAAAATCTCACCTAAGGCTGGAGTGAGGGGCTGGACAGGAGCACTTGTGTTGTAGTTATGTGATCAAGATGTGTTATAGCCCTGTGGGTATGAGGGAGAAGATCATTCTGATTACAGGCCTCAACCTCTTCTTTATCCTTTTTATTGTCTTTTACTGGGAGTTAGCCTTAAAAAAAAAAAATCACAAGCAACACTTCCCTCCCCCCAACCAAAAACAGCAATGAAAAAGAAAAACTGAGAGGAAAAAATTAATTGTTGCATAATATGCAGCTTATTTTGCTAGTGCAGAGGTTACAGCAACTTCTTCTGTTCGCTTAAATTAATCAGGTGATTATGAGGAATTTGTATGGTTCTTCTTTCCATGCTATATTGTTTCCAAAGAAGCAACACACAAATCCCAGTCCCAAATAATTTTACAAACTAAGTGATAACAAATTTCAGGAATTTCCATGTGTCAAGATTTAGCTGTGTAGTGCCTGGATTGATAATCAAAATACTTTGAAAAATTAAAAAAAAAAAAAAAAAAAAAGACTGTGGTGCTCAGTAGTGTTATTCTTCACTGTCTGGATAGGAAATATTTGTTTGAACACTGCTTGTTCCTAGTTCACCTTCCTGGGGATTGCACTAACATGCTAGTACTGATCTAGCTACGATACATCAGAGTCACATGAATTGGTTGTGTTTAAGAGCAGCAAAAAGTCTCGTCCTGATCAGATGCTTGTAATCTTTGGCTTACTTCTTGGGGGGGGGGGAGCAAGTGCTGCTGTAGTGCTGCATGTCTATCTAGGTCAGTAAGGTATGGACTCACGAGTTGCGTCCCTTCTTGGATGGGACCACATGGGATGGGTTGCGCATGTAAGTACCAGGGGTTTCCAAAGAACCTGGCAAGTCCTCATTCAAATTCATCTTCTGATTTATAACACTTGGAGTATGTTTGACAACAATTAGCCACCCATACAGCAGAGGAGTGCTGTGACCCAGGTATGTCTGCAAATTCTTACTAACTTCACATCATTTGTTGGTATCAAGCAGTGCCTGACCTTGTAGCTGATACAGTCATTAACCTTCTTCTGCATGTGGTGTAACTTTCTTTTGTAGGCAAAGTCATTTCCCTCAGCAATGTGTTTAGTGCCCACCTCTTGAGCAAGGAACAGAAACAAGTCGTATCTAGTTAAGCCTGCAGCCAGTGTCTGTAACTCATTTTGCTCTAGCTATCTCTGGTTTGTAACATAGCTCGATGTTACTGGCTCTGAAGGGGAGTGGAAAGTTTTTGCATAAAATTGCCTGGAGGAACAGCTCATGAAAACACTGTTGTGATTCGTGATTTGACTTTTGTGGAGATTCATATGCTACAATACTAGGTTTTGCTGGGACCATGGTAGAAAAAGGGAACCTAGAATCTGTATTGCAGCAGATTCAGAGCCCTGTCATAACTTATGTAAATACTACTTCTCTTCTGCACACAGCATTTCTTGTGTATTCTGTGTCTCTGGAAGGCGTATTGTCAGCTTTTGACACTTGAGGATGTAAGGTATTACATGTATTATAGATGCCTTGCAAATCTAAAAGGTATCATTACATCATAAGCAAACAGAGAATGAGGACAGAAGGGAGAAGGCATGTAGGTGATCTGGTAGTGATAATTGATCCAGGTAATGAGAAATTTGAATAATAGTGACTGTTCTCATATAACCATGCAAGGAAAGAAAGATCAAGCACTTTTCCACCCCGTTTATTTTCCTTTCTAGCCCTGTCCAGAGACACTGTAAGGTGCTGACCAAAGCTGAGGGGGAAACATTTGATTCATTGTTTTTGTTGTTGTTGTTGTTGTTCTTGTTGTTTTTATTTCTTTATTATTCAGCGTTCCTGTGCTGAAGTCTCTACCTCACTTGCTCTGGCTACCGTATCTGGCATAATAAAGATGGTACATGCTGTCAGTGACACTTACTGCCTGTCTAAAAGGCAGTCCAGAATTGTTGCAAAGTAGTTTGCAGTGCTGAAATGCATCTGCATTGCCCTCTGCTGTTCAGGGCCTCTTCTGATGGCAGAAGGAAAAACAGAGCCTCTGCACCTGACATCTTACCTGAGTCAGATTCTGAGCCGGGCTGGTCTTTGTCTGTGTGCTAATATCGGCATCAGGAGTGCTGTTACTGGAGTAACTGTTCTGTGGTGATTTTTAGCTCTGAAAGAATAGCAGGATGTACTTTAGCTCAAAAATGAGGAATCTGAGCCAGTGACACACATACAATTGTACTGGGTGTTGTGCAGTGCATGAATGGTGAGGAAACTTTGCATAACAAAAACGGCTCCTGAAGTAGTGCGTTTCATTGGATTTTTAGTGCATTACAAGCATCTGCAGCCTTTATTGCTGAATTTAGCAGTAACTTTAACTGGCCTGACACTAGAGAGAAAAAAAAAAGACCTTAGTTTGACACATTCACACTTAGCTTGGCTTTTGCCTTCATTGCTCACATAGCAGTCAATCCAGAGCCAAAGGAATTGGGAGTATAAATATACTCACTATTCCCTGCTTGTTTATTGTGAGAAGTGTAGTACTGAATTGTGAGGAAAAGTCCTTTACTTGGAAAAATGTAAATGCGCTGAGAATTTGGAGTACAGACTGAAAAAAATGTTCCGATTGTAGGTGATTTCTTAGTGAAGTTGTGCCTTAGGGAGGGTTATTTGTGCTGGAGAAGAGAGGGTTACTAGGGTTTTCAACACACGCACAAGAAATAAGATTAAATATATTTATCTGTTTGAAGGAATTACTGAACTTCAGTAAGCTAAGAGTTAAGTGCTAAGGCTTATCTTGAAATTAACTGTTAAATTGAGGGAAAGTGAAGGAGAGAAATCACACAGATAACAGAACTTTTGTATACTAATTATATGAATTCTTAATAGAAGAAATACCCACCTAGGGTGCCAGCAGTACCATTAGTCTTGTGATAACTGTGTTTGCTGAACTGAGCAACTATTTATAGGTGACTAACTTATCTAACTTCACTGTTTTGTATTCATCATAGTCTAGTAAAGGACATGGATAATGTCTCTCCAGAGAAAAAGGTTGTAAAAGGCTGCCCCCGTGACTCTGGATATGACAGCCTATCCAACAAGCTAAGCATATTGGACAAACTCCTTCATACTCATCCCGTGTGGCTGCAGCTTGGTCTGAATGATGCTGAAGCCGTGGAAATTCTGCGTGCCCAGCCTGCTGGGGTAAGAAGTTAATTTCAGCTTATTGATGCAACTGTTTGTCATAAAATAAAATTAACACACACAGGCACATAAATACATTCCATTAAAACAAAACAAACAAAACCCAGTGAAACCAACACCTACAAAACTATTTCAACGTGTGCTTTGGATAGTCCAAGTGAGAGCTTCCTGAGTGTTTGGCAGCTGGACAAGCTGGAGTTTGACCCTTTATCTGGGCTGATATGTCTGGGGACTAGTTTGGGGTCTTCTGCAGCTGAGAACTAGACTGCTACAATTAGAGCACCAGAGCTGGACCTTGCTACGCAGGATTGTAACAGATGCATTTTTCCATGTAGAGACAGCAGTACTAAATGGGAAATACATCAGTATTTTGCGGTACCCACGCTGAAGTTTCTGTAATGGGGAAAACAAGCCCTCTCTGCTCAGCTAAGGCTGGTGGACTCTCTCCGCACCCTGCCACTGCCTCCATCCTCATGTAGAAGGATTGCACAAATGCACTTGTTCAACACAGGAGTACTCCACCATCAGTCTCCCCAGGACTTTGTAGCTTGACTCAAAACTGGGATTTGCTTTGTGTTTAAACTAGAGAGCTTACAGAAGGACATAATGGACCTGGTGTCATGTCTGTGTTACTAAAGGATGAAACATTTTTCTAAATGTTCTACTACTGTATTACACCAAGCTGTTGGATGTGATAGAGGAATGATTGAATGAAATTCTGAGATGTTGTATAGGGGATCAGAGATCCTGAGGTTGTTATGGTTCCTTTTGTCTATACTATCTATCTCTTTTAAGGCATATGTGGTAAAATTAAAACCACATCTCTTTCCCTTCTCTACAACAGATATTTCTGGTTCGGAAATCTGCAAGACTACAGAAGAAGGTCATATCTCTGCGTCTGCCCAGAGACTGTGGGTCCTGTCTAAAAGAATTTGCGATAAAAGAAAGCACATACAGTAAGTTTTAAGTTTTAGAACTTTCAGCGATTTGTCACCCTGCATAAGCCAATAGCAGTCTGTGTTGGTGAAACCTACAGCAGAAGATATCCAGTCACAAAAATTGTGTCTCAGACTGCCTGCCATGCCATCTGCTGAGGTCAAGAAGGATTGCATGGGCAACTCTGCAAGTGGTCAGGCATACCCAGGGGAAGGGAAGATATTCTGAAGTCTGTGTTGGACCTGGTTAGAATATTTCTCTCCTATGCCTTGCTTATTCAGGGATTAGTTGGTAATTGTCTAGTTATCAACTTGTGTAGAAACACAGGCTGTAATCCTGTCTGCTATCAATGAATTGTCCTCACATTTCTTCATTGTACTGAGGTGACTGTTCTTATATCTATAAATTTTTCTGTCTATAATTTTTATTCTTTTTTAAAATGCAATGAATAGGTGAATTTTAACTCTTTGCTAGAACTGCTTGTGATGTGAGATCAATAATGACTTGATGTTTATTCACGGTTTTCTAATAGAAATGTTAGAATTCAGTCAGTTTCAAAACAATACTGCACTCATCTCTTTTGAGAGAGGATGTGAAAAAAACGTTGTAGACGCAGGAATGAAAAAGGAAGCTGCAAGTGGTGAGTGTAGTGGTGCAGAAACTGCAAGTGGAGCAAAGGGGTTTATTTTAACAAGACAGTGAAAACTGCAGACAATCACTGACAATTTCAATTAAACTGCCCTGAGTCAAAGGGTCTGTAATTGACTTCTATTAGTGACGTAAGTTAATTTCATTTGAGTTTTTCCTTTCTTCCTATCTCTTCTTTCTCCAGCAACAAAAAAATTGTGTGCCTGGTTTTGGTTCCAGTTACAAACAAGGAATGACAAAGAGAAGAGAAAGCTGTCAGTGATAGGGTTGTCCTTTTTGTTTTTGTTTTGTTTGTTTTTATCCAGATACAAAGTAGGCTTTCTCACAAAAGTGAATTATTATTTGTGGAAAGCTGCTTGACTGGCAGTAGTACAGATGTATTTAATCTGTGAGATCTATGGTTGTGTCCTTAGGCATGTGTTATACTAGTGAATTCTTTCATGAGTAACATTTTACCACAAGGGGGAAGTATCTTCTGATACTTTTTACTCACCATTCCTATTTGAGGTTTTCACTGTAGTCTGGGATCTGAACGTACATCTCCTCTTAACAACCTTCCCAACTGCCAAGGTCACCTGCGTGTTGACTATCTGAGCTGTTAGTACATCTCTTAAAGAAATACCTTTTTCTAGGCACATGAATGGCTAGCTTGACCTGTCTTTCAGTGTAAGGTTTAGGTAAAAAGTGTACCTGACTTAAGTTTTGCTCTGGTTCGTGTGCAGACTTTATAGTCAGTAGCACTGGGACCTTGCTTTAGGAGCTGACTTTGCAACATGGAGTACTGACAAAATTACATTGCTGCTACTCACCAAGAGGTATTGTTGATGTAACTGAAGCTCTTGCATGGCTTTTGGCTTTCCCCAACAAGCCATCTAGACTGAAATGAGGGGATCTGCCTCATCCCCCCCCACCAGTGACTTGGCTTTTCTGACATAAAGATGGGCTGGAGCAGTCAGACTCTACATTCACCCCTTTGTAGACGTCATCTGAGGCTACACGAGACCAGCATTTGTGTACTTAAGGAACCTGTCTTATGCTGCCATTGTATTTCATAAACGGCCTTCTGTTGTCCTGGTCTCTGTCATGTGCTGAGGTAAAAGATCTAGATTGTGTCACGGCAGGAGCTTCTTCTGCTTGATATCTTGTAGTCCTTGGGCGAGGTTTGTCAGTGTAATCAACGAGACTTAAAATTAGGCATATTAGTACACAGGGTAGAACAAAGCCTCAGTTGTTGATTTGTTGTCTGTTGGCAAAAACTTGTGCAATTCTAATAACATTTGATCTGTTTCCCAAAAATCAGACCATATGTTTTGAATGCAAAAACAAACCCACCAGCAAGACTATATTTTTGAAAAGGGCTTTAGCAGAGACATGTACTCCTCCAAACAGTTGTTCTATGTTAACCATACAGTGGCTAGTTTGATGGTGCAAGCTTACTAATTTTATGCAAAAATCAGAGATGAATTTAATTAGGCTTTTTCTAAGAAAGAGTGGGTAGATGTGTGACTCAGTATCTTTTTGTAACTTTCTTTGCAGCATTTTCCTTGGAGGGCTCTGGAATAAGTTTTGCTGATTTATTCAGGCTCATTGCTTTCTACTGTATTAGCAGGTAAGATGGTGTTATGTTTTGTGGGAATTTCTTGCAGTAGGTACACAATGTAGGTACAAGGAGTCAAGGATTATCTGTCTGCATATTTTGTCTATGATGATGTTCTAGACTGAATTGTCTGTAGTATGATGTGGGCAGTGTCTCTTCAAATACTTTTTAGCTTGCCAATCAGTCTTCTTCATGTGCTTGATTTGAATTTGCTTGAAGCTCCAAGAACCTGGTATTGTTTGCTGTTGTTTTTCAACAATTAAACATATAACGAAAAGAATATTTGTGATAAAAATGATGTGTCTTTCCTACAACAGATGGTTGACTTGTTTGCAGCCTTAAAAATAGTAATAAAAATTATTCCAGCATCAGCGGTATGTAGGATTCCTGTGCTCTGTTTGCTGTCATTTACTCTTAATTATATAGGTACTTATACCTACAGATTTTGCAGTTCAGCAGGTACTATTGCTTGATAATGTAATGGTACCAGTGGGGTGGACAAGAGGTATGCTGTTGGTTGATGGTAGTACTTAACACAATGTACATATGGTTAAGTAGCTTTGTCCCTTGAAAACTGTCTGAAAAACTTTTTACATTAGATTTAGCTTATGTTGTTGATCACCATTCATGCATCTCCCTTTAAACATCCATTGACCTTCTTGTATGCAGTGAAAAACTGCATGTGAGAATGAGTTAAGACTTGTTCAAATGAGGTGTGTTTTCAGCCTGGGACAGAATAGGATCAATACATCCTAGCTGAGAACTGTTTAGGGTAGCTGCCAAAGTATTCATTTATTTTTTTATTCTGAGAAAATGGAATTCAATGTTGAGAACAATTAACAGTGTATTCAGAAGATAAGAAGCTTAGTTGAAGAATTAAAGGCAGATGACAATTTGCATCTCACTGGTGTGCTTGTGAAAAAAAAAAAACAGGTGTAAAAAAATATGCTGTAATGGGAGAAAATATAGGGTGGGGCAGTGGAAATGAGCCCCACGAGAGTCCTGGGGACTTGAAACTCATTTGTATTTCACACTGCTTTCCAATGTAAAGGAACCCTGGAGCTGGTAATGTTTTTGTTGTGTGTTTAAGGCTCTTACTACCAGCCATAGCTCAAGAAGAAAGCAGGAATCAGAGCTTAGCCATAGCATGTGTTGAAAACAAAGGCTTTTAAAACTTTGGATATTGTTTTGAAAATTACTGTTATTTTTCTCTTCCACAACAGGGATGTCCTTCCGTTCACCCTGAAGTTGCCTCATGCTATTGCTGCAGCAAAGACAGAAGTTGAACTTGAAGAGATTGCTCAGCTTGGACTGAGTAAGTAGTTATCTACACAGATGCCATTCCCTGCAGCATTGCTGTAAGCTTGAAAAAATAGGCTATATCAGTAAATAGCTCGTATTGGTCATTGATGATCCAAATTTCATTTGGAAAAGCAAGCTTCTCTTACTGGGAAGGCCAAACCGTGTACTTGCCAAACAGTTACCTTGGTGGTTTTCCTTCCTTCTGTGTCTTCGGTGATATTCTTTTCCGTGTTAGTACTGTTTCCTTCCTTCCTTCTCTGTGCAGCCCTCAGACTGATGTAAAGCAAGCCTCACATCCCCAGGCAAAGTTTCGATGCAGCTTGTCCTTGGAGGGTAAAAGTTGGCTGCAGGCTCACAGAGCAGGCACTAGCTTGATAATTGGCTGTAGCTGCCAGGAGAGTATAGGAACTGAGATTCACTATTAATAAAACTCTATTCAGATTAACATGTGATTGTTTATCTTACAGTGATGATTTTGACATCTGTGGCTTAAAGCAGTAGCATGTTAATAAAAGGAGGGGGTGTATACATAGCATCTGCAGAATGCATCCATGCACATTGGTTTGGTGGAAAATACTGTGACTGCTTCAACCAAATACAGGCTCAGTGTAAAATATACCCTGAGCTTGCAGCAGATATAAAGCCTGGCAAGATTTGAAACATAGGCTCAACCCAGATGAATCATTGAGCAACTCCTGCAAAGTGCTGAATGGCTTCATTTCCTTTTGCAGGAAGGGAGGGTTAGCTGAGGGCAGTCTTTTGTCCCAGTAGATTTTTGAGTCATCTTTAATTTAAAAATGGATCCTCAGTAACTCAGGGTTAACACAAGACTCTCTAGGACTGTTTGGTGGGACTTGGCAGCTAAGCTATGCACTGGGGAAGTGTTGCATTGCTTTGCATTTAGTTTTGCTGGAGTAGCTCTGACAGGGATTGGTTTTAGAGAGTAGACTAAAGTCTCCCACACTGCTCATCTGCAAGGTTAGATATTTAAATGGAAGTGTGAATTTTCATGGGAATACAGAGTAATGTTTAACTGTTTATTAGATAAATGTTTAGGGAAAAAGGTCTGATTGGGATGCAAGGTGATGAAGATGGTCTCCTTGTGACACCTGGAGGCCTTGAAGGACCATTTAGGCAAGTCTTTTCCATAGAAGATTATCTCCATAGGACATCATAATGGTTGTCCGGATGAACCACACTCTTTGTCCTTGGTACTTGAAAGCACCATGCTTTGCTTGCTCTTGAACCATCTCTGTGTGTCTTGTGTGTTGTTTCTTTAAGATAATGCCTTTGAAAGCTGAGGAGGAGAGACTGATGGATCAGCTTCCAACTTTGTGGTGGTTGCATTTGGGATAAGTTATATACTATCTACCAGATTAAGCTCACAGCTGCTGTAAGCAAAAGCTAGGCAGCAAAGTTGGGATTTTGATGGAGTTCTGAATGTCCACATGCAAAGGAGCACACCAGGAAGTCAGTCCTGCAATGCTGTGGACCCAAGAGATGCCTAAGAACTTCAAGGGGCCCTTCCTGTTAAGCGTGAGCTTTCCTTAAGCAACAAGAAGGCACAAAACATCCTGCTCTGAACACCAAGAGCCTTAGCTCCTGTCAGCGCTCTTTCATGCTCTAGGCTCAGAAGGAGAACTGCACAAGGCAGGTCAACAGCACAGAGCCCAGCAAAGCACAGGAGGAAGAACTGGTGGTAAAAGACTTGAGACTGTTGTTAACCTGTCGGATTTCACGTGCTAAGCATAAGGTTCCCTCTTTCTGCCTCTATTCTTATTTGGCCTGCAGTGGTGCTTACCTCGCACGTGTTTGTAACAGCCCACGTGCTAGGCATGCTGCAAGCAGGATGTGGAGTCATGGAGCAGGAAAAAACAGGGGCATTGCATGACTCCATAGAGAAATATGTCTGTCCTTACATACGTTCTCTGGCAGCAGCCTATCACCAAGGGCTGTTCCCTGTCTTCTGCCCTGTAGGCAAGGCCCCACTTGTCAGGCATGGATCCTGCCAAGGAGCATTTGGCGTTCATGCAGTTGGGCCTACTTTTGCTCAACAATCAACATAAGGTATCTTGGCACTAGAGGAAAAGAGGCTGTGTCAAGACTGGCAAACTTGAGCAAAGTCTGCCTTTGGTATTCTTCACTTGTTCCAGTGTGGTCGTTGTCCTCAAGGGCTTGTCTGGTTTCAGTCTTTTTAGTTTCATGAACTGATGGGCTTTACTGTTGACTCAGTTTCACAAACATGCTGATGCTTTGCTGGGACAAGAGGCAGCAGCTGAAACTTGCTGGTTTAGCACAGGTTTTCCACCCTGTGCTGTTCTGGGATGGCACATTCGGTCTATTTCTGTGCTGCTGAGTATCTAAAACCTCAGACAAACTGTGTCACCATTGCAAACACAGGGCTGCAGGCCAGCACTCCTAAGGAGACACCAGCATTTGTTCTGCATAGCTAAAGACTACGTTGCACCCAATGCAGCAAAAAGCGAGCTGTCTTTTCATTTGTAGTTTTGTTTGCTCACTTTAAGAGGAAACAAAATGGAAAATTTCTGTTGTTGTTGTAAGTGGCTGTCAGCTGGTGTAGATCAGCCCAATTCTGTTCTGTTTAATGGAGTGAATTAATACCAGCTGAGAACCTAGGCTTATTCCTCCTGATTGAGATGCTAGTAATTGGTTTATACTCCATTTTAGCCTCAAATTGGTAAGGATTGCTGTGTTAGTCTGTTCCTTTCTGTGATGCTCAGCTTATTTTAAGCCTAATTCTCTGGTCTGATTTGAAGCTATGCATTGGTCATGAAATATATAAATGAGTAAGAGCAGCACCAGGAGTATAGCATACAGTTATGTCTGGTAGTGCTTCTAGAGGCTCACTGGGATATTTTTTTCTTGACTTAATAAAAGCTTGTCTGAATTTCTTATTACTTGAAGCTGTTTGTGTTGAGCTGAATGTTTTGAAAGCCATCTGCGTGCTTTTTTGCATTCTTACATTAACACAATGATGATTTTTAGACTTCTGGAGCTCTCCGGCTAACAGCAACCCCCTGGATCCTTCACTTCCCCGTAGGCCTCTGCCTTTAGACAGTGCTTGTAAAGGCTCACGTCAGCTCTGCCTTATAAATGGAGTGCATTGTATACGAACCAGAACGCCTTCAGAGCTGGAGTGCAGCCAGACCAACGGAGCGCTGTGTTTCATTAATCCACTCTTCTTAAAAGTGCACAGCCAGGATGTCAGTGGAAGCCTGAAAAGGCAGAGCCTGAGATCTCAGGACTTGAATGGCACTGAGAGGCCTCGCTCCCCGCCACCCCGGCCACCACCTCCTTCTATTAATAGTATCCTCACGAGTCCACAGCTTTCCAGGACTATAAAGCAGGCGAGCATGCCAGAAACAGTCAACCATAAGAAAGAGAGAGACTTGGATTTGCTGCAGAATAAACCAGCCCCTATTCCGCCTCCCCGGCTGAAGAAGCAGGCTGTTTGTGTGGAGGTGGAAGGTAGCCCAAAGACCGCAGCGGTAATTCGACCTGCCTGCAGCTCTGTGCCTGTCCCGGAAGCTGCTGGCATTCTGGGTGAAACCCTGCCTGAGCCGGCTCTAGCAGCCTCCAAGAAGAGTGTAGCTACCAGCTCTGAGTCACATGTACCCCGGAATGGAGGCAGACAGAGGCTGAGCGACATGAGCATTTCCACCTCCTCGTCAGACTCGCTGGACTTCGATCGGAGCATGCCGTTGTTTGGCTATGAGGGTGACACTAACAGCAGCCTGGAGGATTTTGAGGGGGAAAGCGACCAAGAGAGCATGGCACCTCCGTTGAAGCCCAAGAAGAAAAGAAACAGTTCGTTTGTTCTCCCCAAGATTGTGAAATCTCAGCTACGGAAAGTTAGTGGAGTTTTCAGTTCCTTCATGACTCCCGAAAAGAGGATGATTAAGAAGATTGCAGAGATGTCCCAAGATAAACGCACCTATTTTGGGTGCCTAGTGCAGGACTATATCAGCTTTCTCCAGGAAAACAAGGAGTGCCACGTTTCAAGCACCGATATGCTGCAAACGATTCGGCAGTTCATGACCCAAGTCAAGAATTATTTGTCCCAAAGCTCCGAACTTGATCCCCCAATTGAATCACTGATTCCAGAGGACCAAATAGGTAAGGAACATTGTGCTGTATTTTGGGGGAAGGTAAAAATGTATAATCTATGTTTATAGTGATGGGTTTTGTGCTGGTCTGGGAAGGTGAGGTTGACTTTGCTAGCAGAATTCAAGCTGGTGAGTATTTGAATTGTCTTTTTTTGAGGGGGGGGCAGGTGGAACAAAACCCCAAAGCATAGCAACTCAGAGCTATGCTACAAAGTTATTTATAAAAAATAAAAAAAAATCTGTAAAATAACAACAGTGGTTGTTGAACTTTTTACCCATGATTTTTTTTAATCTGCAGTACTGTTAATGATACAAAATCCCTTATTTGTTGGTGCATGTATTTTTTTTTTCCTCAATTGGGCTCATACATTTCTAGATGCCTTGGACCAAAACTGTGGCAATTTTAACTATACGTTAAGTATGCATTGTAGCCATACAAGAATTTATTAGAAACTGGTGATGGTTAAGAGCAGAGAGGCATTGTATAGCAATTTACTTTGAAAATAAATTTAATTCATCCCAACAGTCTCATTCACCCCTAGCAAAGATGCACTGTCCTCACAGTTGAACCCAACTAAAAAGTTAGTTTAAAAAACAAACAAACAAAAAAAAAAACACGAGCAAGAGAGAAGGGGATGCTAATCTCGGGATTTCTATACCTCTCTGTTGCATGTATGTGTTTATAAATGGTTGCAGATGAGCTATAGGCTTGAATATATGTTTTATCAACAGGGAGAGACTTGTATATCCACCAAAGTGAAATCATTGTTGCTGCATAAAATCTCACTGTCCCTCTCTGTCTTGTTGAGGTTAAGCAGTATTTGTAAAAGAGCCTATAAGCCACTTTAAGGAGGTAAACATCCCTCAAGGCAAAATACTTTCCTTGTGAGCTCACTTAGTCCAAATTTGCTTGTTTTTCTGCTATAACCCAGTGTCCCAACAGTTCGCCCAGTGCGAAATTGGCAGGATAGTTCTTTCTCTGGGAGTAGAGGGTGATTTTGTTGACATTTCTGTCTGTCCTTGACTGAGAGGAAGTATTCTCATGTAACCTCAACTTCATTTATGCAAACTCAAGGAAAAGTAATAAGCATGGCTAAAGCAAATATACACAGAGCGTCCTCCAGACTGAGACTCTTTTGAAGAAGTGTAATGTTCTTGCTAGATTATTAAAGAATATTAAGTGTATGTTACATAGAAGAAAAAGGCAAATGGAACAATGATGGGGGGAGGCCTCTTCCCCTGGATTTCTGCAGAATACTGACTATTTGTCATAGGAATACAGAACTGTATTTACTAGTGGTTTGGTCAAAGCTTGATTTGACTTGTACTTTTTGTTGTAAGGGTGTGGTTAAATCAGACTGTGGGTCTCTGAAGATTGGCAAAATGATATCTGCTTTTAAATGTTTCAGTAGTTTGGAGTAGCTGAAGTTATGAAACGTAATTACATTGGTTTTCTTCAACGACGGAAAGTCTGGCTCTGGTCATGTGATTAAGTGCAATTAATGTATAAAGCAGGGTAGTTTAAACAAATGAACTTACTTTTGAATTGTCTGCTGCCTATTGCTTGAGCCTGGAAACAGCCACAGTGATCAGGAGCATCAGATGTTGCTGATCTCAGCAGATAACTATGTGACAGCAAGATTTAGTCATCCCTAACAGAGATCCCTAACAGAGAACTCTTAAAATGTAGCCCTGCCTTTTATCCGGGTATTTTCTTGACTATTTCAGTACAGAATTGCAGCCAAGATTTTAACTTTGTAAGTAGTCAATTATCCTTTCTTGTCAGCCTATGCTTTTGTGCTGCAGGTGTTGCCTCAATGCGTCAGCCTTTGGCTGGATTTGCAGTGCTGGGAAAATGCTGCTTTTTCTACGTACTGTCCCATGGCGGTAGTGAGTAGATGTCAGAGCTTGGAGGCTCTGGTCAGGCCTGGTGACTGCCAGTCCTTGCCTCCCTTTCCAGCCTGCAGGACTGCTCCTGCCAGTCGCCTGCTCTGGGGCACCTGGACTTCTCTGTATCCCCCTGTCTCCTGAATTTCAGTATGTGCTGGAGCAGCAGACCCTCAGGCCTAGTGAAGCCCCTGGTGTCTTGGATTTCTGTGTCTGTTTAATGGTCTTTCTGATGGCATAGCTTTTCCTGTAGAGCTGCTTCTTCACTGAGTTCCAGACTCTTGCAGACAAGAGATGCTGTAGGGAGATCTTCTTCTAAGTTTCACAGTCGGGGAGCTTATCTAACTATTTAACTTCTGCCAAGTCATCAGGAGAATGTGTATCAGCCTCTCTAATGGTTTCTGACAGGTGCCCCTTAATCTTAGCACTGAAGGCTCGTAACCCTTCCTGGAACAGTAGGATTCCTAGCGCTAGGACTGAATTAAGACTGTTGGCTTTTTATTGTTCGAGACTGAGTGCAAAACAACTTACTTATTTTAAGTTGTGAACATCTGAATATGTGTCCCCAGCATAAAGACCTGGGCTGGTCAGAGGAGATCCTGTCAGGCCACAGCTGCTTAAGTAGCAGATGTTTGGGAGCTGGTGTCGGTGTCCTCCTTTCCTGGCCGTGAGCAGAAGGGCATCACGTGGGCTCTCACCATCATCAGGTGTCACAAACAGTGCCTGACACCTGAGCAGCTTGAGTCTCAATGCCTGAATCTGGGCCTAGTCCAGGAAATGTCAGGTTTAAATGGTTTGGCAAGAAAGTGTCAACTGGGAAAAGAATGCTGCCTGTTGCTTCTTTTGATATTTCTAACACATAATTTTCTGACACTGCAGCAGGCTGGGGAGGGCTCTGACAGACAGGAGGAGCTGGCAGACGCTCAGGAGCATGGGCCCACTGCTCTGGTGGTGGCAGCTCTGAGCAGCGTTCGAAAGCCTCTGCACGCAGACCAGGAGTCCTGAGTCTCCTAGGAAAGCATGTTCGCTGTTCCTAAGCCTAGAAGGGTTTCACTTCTGCTGTGAAAAGTCAGTGGGTTACTTGGCCAGTTTACCCCCCGCCCTGTACCACCTCCTCCCCTGTTGCTGGGCAGGCAAGCAATCAGCAGTCCCCACTGCAGCAGCTTTTTATATCTAGGATGTGGTCATATGGCACCTCAGTATTCACATTTTTGGACTGAAAAGCTCGCTTTGTTCGTCCTGCCTCCCAGGTCTGATTTCTAGCCCTATGTGGGTCTGCCTGACCTCTGCAGCTCCAGCTGGCTGGCCTCTGCAGAGTCAGGCCATGCCCATTCTGAGCACGGCAGCAGGACTGCTTCCTGGCATTCAAGCATGACCCTGCTGCTAGCAAATCTTACTGGAGGATGTATTTTCTTAAGAGCCTGCTGTCAAAATGCTTGCTTCAGGAAAAGGACTCTGACATCCAGTTTGTCTTTGGCGACACTGCATCCTGCTTGATCATGTTTCATTTTGTGCTTTTGCCTTTGCATTCTTCTTGCTAAGAACCATAGTTCATACTAAGAACCATAGTTCATACTAATTTTTTTTTGTGTGTTTGACAGTCAGCTGTTGGTAATTGGGCTCCCAGCAAGTGCGGTATTTTTTGCACCCATTCATTTACCCACCTTATAATTACAGTTACACCATATTTGATATAGACCTTGTTTGCTTATACGAAAGTTGCATGGAATAGGGTTGAGGGTCTTAAAAAGGTCAAGATACAGCTCACCAACTGCTCCCTTCTTCTTTGAGCTAATTATCCTAAAGGAATTAGAATGGTATGCCATTATTTCTTCTTGAAAATCCTCATGTTAGCTGGTTTTTAGCGCTGGGTTACTTTCTAGGTGCTTAAGCATTTGTTTTGTTTTGCACTCCCGCCCCCCGCCCCCCCCCCCCCCCCAGTTGTTCATCTTTGTACCTTTTGGTGTTGAGCTGGGGCCGACCACTGTTCCCCTGTGCTTCTCCTTTCATTAGTGGAGCAGGGGGGTCAGGAAAGCAGGAAGCAGTGGTAAAAGCACTGGGCAGAAACAGTGGGTTCAGTTCTTTCCTGACCATCCATTTGATTTGCTTTGTGTCTTATTCCCCTGCTCCTTTATTACTACTTCTTGAAGAGAACACACACTTACCACACAGCCATGGGATGAGTTTTAAATAACCCATGGCTTGTCTGATTGAAGCAAAACGAACCTAAAACCAATGTCTGTGACTCACTGCTGTGCTTTATGTAAGCAAAATGAGGGGAGGTTTATCTTGGAGACCTTTCTTCCCTGGTCGCTTGTCGGCATCCACCAGGAACAAGACACCTGGCCATCCTGACATAAACTGTAGGTTGGTATTAGTGTCAGCCTACAAACACACAAGGTACTAGTGAAAATCTAAAACAAAGCAAATGCAGTATAGTCAAATGTCCTGCATTTGCATGCCTGTGGTGTAACAAAGCAATCTTTTGCTTTCAGACTCCCAAGCAATGTTGCTTGTGCAGAATGGTGCCTTTTTGTGATGGATCCCAGGCTCCTTCCGTCCCTCCACTGAGTCCTATTACCAAAGAATGGTTTGGCCATTATCGGTGATAAACAGGGCTTGTGTGTAAATCTGGGGAGTGGAAACTGACAGGTAATCTCAGTGGAGCAATGCTAGCTGTTAACAGGGAACAGAGAAGACTTTAAATTCACGGTTTAGAGAAGGTTTTAAGGTGACATTCTGGAAGAGGTGAGCAAGTACAATTCCAGGCAGTGAGGGTTGTAAAGAGGGTGCATAAGGACATTTACTATGACTAATATGTTGTTCTCCCTAGATTCAGACTTGTGTGGTTTGCAGTGAAAAAAAATAATAGCATGTCAGCATAGGATACAGATGTGTTTCCACAAGTCACAACGAAACTAGCTGGCCGGCTTTGCAATTCATTTATCAAAGCATTTCCAGTTCCCATTTTGAGGCTAGAGGCTAATTATAAATGGTATTTACCATTTCAGGATCGCTAAATGGAGCCTAACTCAAATTATATTTTTGTTTTTTTTTTTTCTTTTGTCTGCTTAGTTTTTTGAAATATTGAGCACCCTGGGATTATTTGATATTTAAAAACAATTTGCTTTTGCTGTAGTAAGGAGCAGGTTCTGTTGTTGGTTTGGGTCTGAGAAATGTGCAGAGCTATTAACTGAAAGGATCAGTCCTTGATCCTCAACCTGTAGACGTTAATTTGTCTGGGAGACCTCCTATACTTTTTATGGCCATTAGAAATAAAACAGTGAAAGCTGCTGCTGGCAGGGAATCATTTTGTGGGATCACATCCAGGAGCCGCTTTCTTTGAAAGGGCCTGTAACAGCAGTTCAGATGAAAGGGTAAATAGTTGGATGGTCTGATCCCAAACATGGTTTTAGGTGTCCAGTGATGGTGAATATTGGTCTAAGACCCAGATCACACGGAATGCTGTCCTTCTGGTCTTTAATAATAGTACAGATTATTGTTTGAATGTTGTTATTAATGAATTACTACCTGACGTACTGTGTCCAGCTGTGCACCACCAAGGTCAATAGAGACACACACATGACCTGGAAAGAGCCCAGCGCAGGGCCACCGAGGTGAGTGAGGGCCGGGAGCACCTCTCCTGCCAGAGAGGCCAAAGGGTTGGGGGCTGCACAGCCTGGAGAAGAGGTCAGGGTATCATCCCATCCATGCCTTATAAACACCTGAAGGGAGGTGCAGAGCCAGGCTCTTCTCAGTGGTGCCTGGAGACAGCACGAGAGGCAGCAGGCACAAACTGGAATGCAGGAGGTGCCCCTCGAACACCAGGAGCACTTCTGTGCTGGGCAGGTGCCGCAGCCCTGGCACAGGCCGCCCAGAGGCGGTGGGGTCTCCTCCCTGGAGACCTTCAGGAGCCGCCTGGATGTGGTGCTGGGCGCCCTGCTGAGGCTGGGGTTGGGCTATTAATAAAACTATTAATAGTTTTAATATTAATTAGGATAAATATGGATATTATTGACCATGGGGGGGAAAAACCAAAACACTCCAATCTTTATGAATCTTGCTATGCTTTTGGCCTCGTCAGCTTGCCAGAGTTTGCCACTTTTTAACTTGAGGGCAGAACTCTGTGGTTCTTACACTTGTGGCAGAAATGCATAAGGGAGAAGAAAAGGGATTTTTTGTTTGTTTTGCCTTGAATATATATGTGAAAAAAACCTACTAGAAATACCAACAACAAAGAAAAAAAACATGGATACATTGTCATGTCTTACTTCCTTATTTACTGGCTACTTATATGCAAACCTGCTACATTAAATCCCAGTCTTTCCTCTATCCTTACCAAGCCGAGACAGTGTTAGTGTCTCTTTGGAATCTCAGCTTTGTCGTTTCATTTATCTCCTATTAGCTGTAATACAGATGCTGAACAGTACTGAAAGATGCTTTACTAGATAGCCAATCCTGTTTTTATCTATTCAGTTTGGTAACAGCACAGATACCCTCAAGAAGAGCCTTGAGCAATGATCCCTTAGCAAGTACTGGGATGCTTTTCCATCTTTTATTTACCAAGGAAGGGAGCTGCTGCACACTACCTTGTGCAGAGCTTTGAGCACAGCTGCGTGAACTATCTGCTCTCTTCCTCTGGGTTGCTGCAAATCAATTTGAGTTCCCTGAGGAACTGTGGAATGTAGACTGGGTAAATTTGAAGTGGTTTCTAGACACTGCTTTTGTAGCCTGTGATGAACTGCAGATAATAAAGAACTGCTGCCTCCCCATCTTGCAGTGCTGTAAAAATACGATTGATCTGTACTGGAAGCTGCAGGAGTGGCACTAACTGGCTGAGGGCAGAAGATCCGAGGCTTCCACTTCTTGCCAACAGATAACATCAAGCAGGGCACCCACCAAGGAATTTTCCTACAAAGCCTACCAGCAGTATCCAGCCCCTTCAGCCTCTGGAGATGGGCAGCAGAAGGAGCTCGCTCTGTACTGATACTGTAGGCAGCAGCTGAACCAGCCCCAGGCTAGAGCCTGTAGGGATTGGTCACAGAAGCGTATGGGTCTCATACCCCAGGGTAGGTGCTCCCTTGCTATCAGACCAACTCTTCACGCTGAATTCTTCACAGTTTCTTGAGCCTCCTGTGACCAAATGTGGTGGTGACCAAAGTCATCAAGATGACTAACTTTCTGTGTGCAGAACTGGGTGAAAGCCTATAGTAGCTGAATTTCATGGTGATAGAGAGTTCTCTCGCTTAATATGTTTGGCAGCACTGACTGCTTTATTCTGACTTAAACGAGACCAGGCAGTTGGAATGCAGACTGCAGAGGTGTTCCGCTTACAAGCAAAGCAGTTAGTGTTTTTGCTATTCAAAAAATTGTGGACGGGCAGTAAAAACAAACAGAATAGCCAGAAAATTCAGTATCAGTGAAGCTAATAGGGAGCTGTGTGTACTCCGGAGAAATGTAGTCAGCTAGCATACCTGTAGGTGAGATTTGTGTGTTTTTCCTGGTGGAAAAATATTTCTTCCCCATGGGCCCTGAGGACAACTCTGGTGATGGAGGGAGAGGTGGTTTTGGTCACTGCAAGGGATAGTGATGCTTCTGCTTTGCTGGGCTTACTGGCTGGGTTTGGCATGGCTGTTGGTAGTGGCTGTGTGGCTCTACCAACTACAGCAGATAAGGATGAGCCATTTGAAATGTTGACAGTTGTCGCAGTACAATTGGTGGTGGTGCTGTTTGGATGGGAAGCTGGGTCTGCTCTTTGCAGTGTGATGGTCTGTCGTGATCATCTGTCAGACTGGTCATACCTTTACTGGTGACTGTAGGGAAACCTGGAAAATCAGAGGGCAAACATTGGTCCTCGTGTTTGCTCTTTTTCCCTTCCAGCAGCTTTTGCAATCTGCATGGTGACAGTAACCCAGATGCCTTTAAAGCATCAGGGAATAAAGCAGACCTGGCTTTGCCATGTCCATGAGTGTCTCAGGAAGGGAAAGTAGCAACAAAAAGCTACAAGAGTCCCAGTGGAATTGGGGAAAGGGAGATGGGAGCTTGCAGTACAGTCAGAAATTTGGGAATTGCATGCCAGATAAACACAGAATAAAGGCTATGTATGGAGCAAAGGCACCATAAGAGAAGTAGGTGTGGAAAAGAGAGGTATGACATGAAAACCCAAAAAGAAAAATGGCTGAACAAGGATAAAATAAATGTTGTCTGAAAGAATAAGGCAAAGAAAACAGAAGTAACTGCTTGTTGGAAATAAGTCTCGAGCTGTAGAAATAGTCTGCAATTTCTAAAAGTAAGGGGAAAAAATGAGGGGAGAGAAGGAACAGATTGCAGTCTATGAGAAACACATAGGAAGAAGCAAAGGGTTTAATCTGAAATTAAAGGACCCCGGAAAGGGCACAAGGTTGATGAAACTAACGAGTCACCACTAATATCAGGAACATCCACTGCAAGCTTGTATAAAAACGTGTGATGGAGCAGTGATGCCTGGCCTCTCCTCTTCCCACCGCTGGTCCCTGTGTTCCCCAAGTACGTCTGCCTACCCTGGGTTTCTGTCCTGCCCCGTGGTCAGGGTGTGTTGGGGCAGTGGCCAGGCTGAAAGGTCCCCAGTTCCTTTCATGCTTGTGGGAGTTGCGTATGGTGCAAATAATGAATGTAAGCAAATAATTAATGTGAGCTATGCTGCCATAGGGATACTTAGTGGGAGATGAAATTAGCTTATAAAGTGAAGGTTTGCAGGGAAAATGTTTAGTAAAGACCTTTTGCTATTGATGTGGTCATAACTTTGAAAGTAGAGTTATGAATGTTAAACTTGAGTAGAACAAGAATTTAAAAATAGAGTGTTTACTGTACCACGTGCACACTATTGCCAAACAAAGAACTTCAAAGTTGATGACAAAGCTGTATGTAATCTTGCATGATGAAATCTGAAATGGGACAAACACAGCTTGGTTTTCATTTATAGTTTAAGGCCCATAATCTGTCCAAGTTCATAAAGATCTTAAAGCTGAGCCAAGTTTTTAGGAGACCTTGAGTTACAGTTTGATGGAAACTATGCAAAAAAGATGGGACTTCTTGCCAAAGCAGACAGAAGTTATGGTTTTGACCGTGTTTTAAGTTTGGGAGTTAGACTAAGCTCAAAGTAAAATAAAACTCAGGCCAACAAAAGAAAAAAGTGAACTGGAGCCACAGCTCTTCTTTGTCAGTCTGTAAACCCCAGTCTGTGGGTTTATTTGTCATTGCTGGTGGTGGTTGGTTTGTTTTGTATTTTACCAGATTGCCGTAAATAAAAATGCAATACAGATTGTGCTCTGCATTCTTGTTTTCTTGTCAACAAACATCTATAAATTCAGCCTGTGTAATAAATTGACTTTGGCATTTTTTTTCTCTACAATGTCTCTTTTGGAAATGGTTGTATTAACACTTGCTCTGCTCTAGAGGAGGAAATCAGCTGGGTTTGTGTTTCTTGTTGCAGATGTTGTCTTGGAGAAGGCCATGCATAAGTGCATTCTGAAGCCGTTGAAGGGCCACATTGAAGTGATGTTGAAAGAGTTTCATACTGCAGATGGTTCTTGGAAACAGCTAAAGGAAAACCTGCAGCTGGTGCGCCAGAGGAATCCTCAGGAGCTGGGCGTGTTTGTTCCAACACCAGACTTTGTGGATGTTGAAAAGATTAAAGTCAAGTTCATGACCATGCAGAAAATGTATTCGCCTGAAAAGAAAGTCATGCTGCTGCTGAGAGTTTGCAAATTGATTTACACTGTTATGGAGAATAACTCAGGTATGGTGCTTCTCATGGTTCAGGCTCACTGAACTTCCAAACCTGGAACAGGGGATTGTCTTTTGATGCAGGAAATTAGACCACGTGATTTTGCAGATATGTCTCTCCTCCTGGAATTCTTGTAGCGTATCTCCTTGCCATTTTCAGAGGGGTTCTTCCTCTCTACTTCTTTCCTGGTATCTCTGATGTGTCTGGCAGCACATCTATTCATCTACAAATTCAATGTGAAACAGTTGTGAGGCAGCTTAAAAAAACATACTTGCTTCACTGTAGGCTTCTGAAACTGTCAGGCTGTGATGTGAGCCTTGAATTCTCCGCTGAGTATAAATGAGTATTTTTCTGGACATTTTAATTGAGGGTACACTCAGTATTTCAGTATAGTCATTCAGTGGTGTGTATTCAATAAAACAACTACAAGGTTTCTCTGTTAATAGGTGGTCAAAATTACCCTCTGATCCATTGTTTTTGGCTTACTGTGCCTCTAAACGTTCTCATTTGGACACTTTTTTTCCTGTTTTTGGAACAGCAATAACATATACTGTAGGTGTGTCAGAAAATGACATTGAAACCTAGTTAATGAAATGGAACTACAGACCAGTAGGAACTGCTGAGTAGTCAGTGAAATAATTAAAGTACTGTGCTGGTTGGCATGATTTCATGGGTGCAACTCTGTTGCCCAGAGTCTTATTGTACACTGCTCTGGTAGGTCATGAGTTTAGATGGGCAGTGCTGGTGATATGGGGAGAATTTTTCCTAAGCAAATATAAACTGCTGCAGGTGGTAGGTACTTTGCTTTCTAAGTGAGCACAGAGTCATCGAGTCTGCAGCTGGGTCTGGTGCTGATTAAGGTGTCTGCTTTCTTTTGAGATGAATAGTGAAAGCTTGTGGTCGTTAAAGACCCACAAGCACTTTTGTGGCATTTAGGTCCAAGCTCCTGCCCAGCTTATATTCTGTGCAAGTACCTGCATTTTAAAATGGGTGTAGGAATCTTGGCCTGAAGTGCTGTGGACTCCTTTCTCTTTGCTGTTATCGTATTGAGTAAGGTGTTTCCAACATGTAGAAGAACTATTAAGAGGCTGCTGCTGGTTAATGCCTACACTGAGGGGCTTGAGCTAGGTGTGGCACATGTTCTTGGGTTATCTTGTTTTGTCCTGTGAAGTTGGTGAAAGATGGCATTGAGTGTCTGCTTCACCACATGCTCCCACACAGTGAATGGTGTAATATTTGGAGGGTGTGCTTCAGGTGGTGTAACTTTAGGTCAGCCCTTCAGTCATCCGGAGTTTCATCAAAGATTAAGGTGGCTCCTGCTCTTGTTGGCTTGAAGTGGTCATCACACCAGTTCTGCAGTTAACATAGTTTGGCCAGATTCAGCGATTTGGTCCCATAGTATTTTCTAAACAAAGTTTAAATGCAGTAAATGTGATAGGGAGCAGAAACAGATGTAGGTAGCCATCTGTGCTTTAGCCATGTGCTGCTTTTGCTGATGGTGCTTCACCAGCCAGTTGGGGATGATTTATGAGGCTTTGCTCACTAGTATTTTTAACTGTGATAGATCAAGAAAAGGAGCTCAGTTTTCATGTGAAGTCTAATAGGCTTTTATATTCAGGCCTCTCTGCTTAAATTGAAATTCAGACTGGTATTTGTGGCTGCATCTTTCCAGAAAGTAGATGTCCCCTGTATTGAAAAAGAAAATGTCTGTTCATCTTCTCTTAGCCTGTGATAGAAGTGGAGTGGAAGCCAGTCTGGATTTCAGGATTAGCAGCCTTTTGGGAGTTGACCAGTTGAACTGATTCCAAGGTGAATCCAGTCTTTACATTCCCTCGCATGCTTCAAGGCATGCATCATCGGATTTGTGCTCATTGGAAATAAGGGATCAAGCTAGTGTGAGTCTCCTGTCCATTGAGTGCCAGATCACAGAATCACAGAATCACAGAATCATCTAGGTTGGAAGAGACCTCCAAGATCACCTAGTCCAACCTCTGACCTAACACTAACAAGTCCTCAAGATGAGAGATGACATTCTCTTTGCCACATGTTGAGAACAGAAGGCTGTAGAGCAATATAAACTTGTTGGTCAGAAAAGGCAGCAAAACAATGCTTTGCTTTCAGACAACGAAACTGGTAAAAAATAAGTTGTCTATCTCTGTGCTCCTTTCACCCCAGGGAGGCTATATGGAGCTGATGACTTCTTGCCTGTGCTGACATACGTATTAGCCCAGTGTGACATGCTGGAGCTGGATACTGAGATTGAGTACATGATGGAATTGCTGGATCCATCTTTGCTGCATGGAGAAGGTAATGTTCTTATTTATTTTTATTAGAATTGGGCAAAGAACTAGGGAAGGGGGACTTTCTATCACAGTGTAGCTGCTGTTACCTTGTTCATGTAGAAGTACTTTCAAGGGGAGTGCTAAAGCCAGTGGTGCCAATAGCATAACAAGAGAACATCCTAATTCTTTCCATCTTACAGTAAGAGTTGGTTTGCTTGAGGTGTATAGGCTTCAGTGATCAGGGAAGCTACTGGTATATACTCCTTTATGAGGGAATATCTTGGTTTCATGACTTGGCAAGCAAGCACAAGCACTGTGCAGATGCCAAATGTGTTTATCCTTCAATGCCTGAAAATATCCTGAGGGGTAATATCCTATAGGGCTGCAGCATTCAGTTTAGTTGTGACACATAATGGGGCTTGGCTTTGGTGCTTTGTGGTGAGCTTTTTCTTGGAGAGCTCTGTGCCAGGGCAGCACTTTTGAGAACACATCCCCTTTGGTGGTCTTCGCTTCTTCCCAATAGTTGTTTCTCACAAAGCATTTTTATGAGCCCTAGGAATACGTTTACTAAGGTTACTAAGATACTCTTGACTTGTGGCTGAAATCCAGTACAGAGAGGGAAATCTCCCTCCTCTCTGTTTTCCTGGTGGTGTTTTGAACAAAAACATATTCTGAAAACCTTGGTAGGCCCCAGAATCTACTGCTTTATGAAGAAGTTTTAAAAGTTCCTTCAACCAAGCTCAGCTGTGATTTTGTGTGTGTGCACGTTTCACGTCCCTGCTACCTTTCAGCTTTGTGGAATTGCTGTATTCTCTTACACGTTGGTATGTATGAAAGAGCCTTGCCAGTATTCCTCCCATCGATGAGGACCATCAGCTCTTCCTAGTGCATCGTCTAGGAGTGTTTGCATGGAAAATACTTGAGATGTGAAACTGGAGATCGTGAACACGCTTACAGTTACCAAACTATTGAGTCATGGTGTTTTTAATTCAGCAAAAGAAGTCCAGCTGTTGCTTGGCCCTGTCTTCAGCACCAGCCGAACTATGCTGTGCAAGAAAAATTGTTTAGTGCTTTGGGGTTTTGCAGTTCCAATGTAATGCGTTGTCCAATTTGGCTCATAGGTCTTGTATGTGTTTGTGTATAAAATCTGTTGCAAAGCTGAAGGCCAAGAGAATGCTGTTCTGATATGCTGAAAATTGCATACAGTATGAGCATGGAGTATGTCTTTGAATCACTCCATCAGTAGACTGTCCTGATTCATAGTTGTACTCTCCCATGCAAATAATTAAAAAATAAAACAAATGAGAGGCATGTCTTTTTTGTTTCCAGTGGTTGTTGATGACTGTTATCTTGTGCTGAGACTGTTTCCTTTGTGACCTGCAGCTTCTTTTGTATGTCAGCAACTCCATCTTGTCTTTAAATGTATTCTCTACTCCTGTAATGACAGTGATGTATGTAAGGAGGACTGCAGACATCACCTGCTGAACTAGATGGACATTATGGGGAATGCTAAAAAGGTGAAAAAAACAGAGTTGTCTTTTTAAAAATGAGCAAACTCTGGGATGTTTCCAGAGTGTGAGTCTAAATCTGTCATTACTTCATTGCCACTAAACATAATTGCTTTTGTGTTCCTGAACAGTGGTAGACTGACTTCCATTTCATTTAAACAGTTATGTTTACTGCATCAATTCTCGAAGCTTGGGAAGGGAGTAAATGTTTGGAAATTGTTTAGGAGAAAACTCTTGTTCCAGCTTTGTAAAAATGTTCAGGAGTAAAGGAGCATGTTACACGAGTCACATAAGTAACCAGCTATCCCCAGTGCTACTGGACCCAGAGTTAGATATTACTGTACCGCTTGATAATATGGAGTGCGTGTAACTACTACTGCATCTCTCTTAACATACCATGCAATAGGTAGCAGGAGAATTAGCTATTTATAAGCATAAATATTTTGACAGTTGAATACAGCAACCATCAAATATATAGCAATTGTATATAGAAACTGTGACCAGTAAGAACTAGTGTTGTGGTTGTGACCACTCTGAGAACTTATTCCCTTGCTGTCCTTCACAGGAGGCTATTACTTGACAAGCGCTTATGGAGCACTTTCACTGATCAAGAATTTTCAGGAAGAGCAAGCTGCCAGACTGCTAAGTTCCGAAGCCAGAGATACTCTTCGGCAATGGCACAAAAGGAGGACAACTAACAGGACGATACCTTCCGTTGACGATTTTCAGGTAGAGCCCAGGGCTTAAGAACTAAAACAAACACAACCAGAAATTGTTTTGTTGAAAATGTCAATTTGAGAGGTATGTTTCATTATGATTGCCTTGGGGGTATGACGTCAGTGAAGTGAAGCAGCGCTGAGAATAGGGGCTGGCAAACTTTCCGCAGTTCTGAAGTCTTTGTACTTTATAACAGAGTTCAATTATGATGTCTGAAGAAAGTGCTAAATATGCATTTCCCACCCTCCCTTCCATTTAAGTCACTCAGAGCATGGACAAACTGAATCCTATCCTTGATTTAGTTTTTTTGTGTGCTCTACTGCTAAACAAAAAAAAAAAATCATGTCTCCGGTGTTATAAATTGGCACAGCTCCCCAGTGACTAATGGTGGCATACAGCAGGTGGCGGAGAGGTGGGAGAATAGTTGCCTACAGTTTTGAAGTTAATGCAAAGAGTAGTATTCTATAATGTGGATGTTTTCATGTGTGTTTGTTTTTTCCCCACCATTTCTTGCTGCTCTTTTCAGAGTAGGGCAGTAACTTCAGCTGAAGAATGACAAAAGTCGAGACTATTTCATCTTTAAAAAACAGGCCTGTATGTCTTTCACATAAAATCATAGGATGCCAGTGACTGGCTGTTCAGATGCATCAGTTTGTGGACTGAAACAGGGAAGATGTTGGAATTAAGAAGGAAGGATTTACTACTCTTTCACTTGTTAATAGTTCACAGCACAAAGTTTTTAGAGAGGTTAATGACAACCTTCAGTTAGTTTTGATGTAGTTAAGAGCTTGAGAAACGAAGGTGTAGGGGTCATCAGAAGATCATGAAACCTTCCGAATGAAGCTTCCTCTGCTTTATCCATGTCCACCTGAAGGACTACACAGCAACACTGAATGAGAAAGTTCTGGGAGAAGAAGCAGTCTTGTGCAATTCTCCTCGTAGGAGGACAGCCAATTAACAAACACCAAACTCTACGATCAGTGCTCAAACCTAGTCCATCGTATCGGGATACATATTATATTGTGCTTACTTGTGTTTAGGTGGAGTCTCAAGCTACTCAAATCTGATGTTCTTTCTTGCAAAAACATTGCACCATTCATAGGAAAATTCATCCTCTTGTATCTCTGCTGGATGGCTAAATCATGGAAGATTCTTTTGTCAGGATCTTGTTCTGTCTGACCTCCTCCTCATCAAATCAACTTCAGCCAAGCTGAAGTGCAGCTGGGTGCCGTGCTGGAACTGGGAGGGTGCAGGGGATGGGGGAAGAGCTGGCACGGAGTGTGTACACTGCTTCTCGTTCTGTTGTCCCTTTCAAAAGAGTCTCTTCTGCCTGCTTAGAATGCCAGTTTTCCATCTTTTTTTCTCAGTGCCCTATAGTCCTTGAAATAAAGCACCTTCCTTGTGACAAACCTGTAACACAAATTCAGCTATACTAATTTGTCTTACATCAAACCAGGATGCACCTACTGATTTGTGATGGTCTCACAGCCTTGTAGCTTTTGGGCCTCTGAACACCTTCATCCTCTGTCCTTCAAAAGGATGGAAAAGTCAAAATCCCATATGTTGATGATGATTAGACACAACTTTCTTATACTACAAAAATAATTTTGATACTTACTATATGAGTTATGAGTATTTGTGCAACCGTCAGCTTCTCCTTGAAGCAATTCTGCCTGCCTGAAAGCACATGCATCTAAAAATGCACCTTCTGTGTGTTAATTGCACTAGAAATTAGAACTGTGGTATACTTGACCTTATTTAGGGCTGCTTATATTTTTTACTTCAGGTTGGATAACAAAAATAGACTAGTTTTGCCCAGGTGGGCTCAGTCCCAGTGGTTTAAAAGCTCTTGCAATGCTTCAGTGTTTCAGTCTACAAGCTATCAAAAAAAAAAAATCTTTAATAAAGACAGGAATGCTCTTTGGAACTGAGGTAATCTTAATTTATTTAGCATACAGACAGAGGTACCAGCTCACTCAGTAAACAAATCTTTCTCGATTTTCCCAGTCTACTTTTGAGTCTTCAATTCCAGTTAACTTTTTGTTGAAACACACCAAAACAAAAAAAAAGCAACAACAAGAAAAAAAGCATTCAGCAGCAGGCTGCTTTGCTCATGTGTCTGATTTTTTTTCTAGTTGTTGTTTTTCATATTTCTTTACAAATGCTTTTTGTAAGGTAGAACTGCATTTCCTCTTGAAGCAAATTTAGAATATAATACTGTTATCAGAACTGTGGGTATATGTTCAATCTCAACAGAGAAAAAAGATCCAGCTTTTGCCTCAAGATTATATAAGTTTACTCAAATGTGGCAGAGTAAATGTTCTTTCTGTGGCATCCCTCTGTGTCTTGTTTAAAAAAAAAAAAAGAAAGAAAATGCCATCACACAAAATTTGTTGCATCATACTCAGACATGTGACTTGATAGTTACTGGTTAACTCAATGAAAATGACGTAAATGAGGCTGGATTACTACCTTTTGCATGCTACAGCATGAGAGCACAAACAGATGTTTATCATGCGGTAACTTGTGGGTCAACACCCTTGTTTTCTTAAAATTAGCTTTTTTTCCCCCTTCTGACTAACATTGTATGAAGCTTCTGTTTTCTAGTACTGACCTAGCAGTGGCAGCAACAATGTCTCTTGGGCATGCTGCATCAGATGTTTATTTTGCTTTTCAGAATTTTGTTTCCTACTAAAGCTTAATGTGAAGTCCTATTAAAACTGTCAGAGCTTTCCATCTGGCTTTAAAGGCTGTATCTGTTCACTCTTAGTTGCAGGACTAGAATGCAAACCAAGGAAAAAGAAGGATGTTGACTTCCTGGGTTTCGATTATGCCCACCACAGATTTGTCAGTTTCACCACCAACATAGCAATTCATGGGGTTGGCAGAATTTACAGGAACCACTGGTGTGTGTTTCATAATTAGATATTTGGTGTTCATTGCTGACTCTGGAGTTTTCAGAGTTCTTGTTAGTTTATTTTATTTTCTGATGTCTGTTTTCTTACTCTGCAGAACTACCTTCGAGTTGCATTCCAGGAAGTTAACAGTGGATGTACAGGAAAGACCTTACTAGTAAGGCCATATATCACTACAGAAGATGTATGTCAGCTTTGTGCTGAGAAGTTTAAAGTGGACAATCCAAAAGAATATAGTCTGTTTCTTTTTGTTGATGACACCTGGCAGCAACTGACAGAAGATACCTACCCTCAGAAAATTAAGGCTGAGTTGCATAGCCGTCCACAACCCCAGGTCTTTCACTTTGTCTACAAACGCATTAACAGTGATCCTTATGGTGCCATTTTTCAGAACAACTCTGCTTCTTAAAATCAGTAATTTGCAGTTTAATTTCTGTTGCTTAACTGTTGAAAACATCTTTGTTGGCTGCCTGCCTTAGGATCTAAAACAGTCTATGCAGGTTTTAAACCATCAATGCCTAGTAAAACACATGCAGACACATCTAGCGTTGCTTACAAAAAAAAAAAAACCTGCAAACATGTAAACCATGCATATGGCCAGTTGTACAGGATATTCAACCAGCATGTTTGAGTAAATGGCCCATAAAGCTGAATTTCTTGTACCACAGACTCTCTTGAAATGAAACATACTATATTCTGGCCTTCTGCAATTTTTTTGTTGTAGTGAGCCAAAATCTATTTTCTTACACTCATCCTTTAGCCAAATGTCACTTTGATTTAAATATATGTATGCTAGACATATACTTCAGTAAACTGTCTGCTGTATGCTCAGTTTCACCAGCATGAGTTAAACAAGACTGTCCGATGCAGGGCATCAATTAACTCATAATTACCTGGATGATTGCATCCTTTTCTAATTTTTTTATTACAGAAAAGCTTCCTGTTATATATATATATATATTTCCTAGAAATTTTATAGCAGTTGCAGGTAAACTGTCAGGGTTGGTTTTTAAAATATTTTTTTAACTATAAAGTATTATATAATTATGCATGTGATTTTAACACTTAATATACAAGAATAAATCTCTTGCTGGTTTTAGAGCATTGCATTAAAAGTCTCTTTGGTTTCTCTTCTTTTCCTGTTACAGGAGAGTTTTTATGAAATTTCTATTATGTATAAGATTGTAACATTGGCACTGGTGATTTCAGTGCCTTTATATGAACTTGATGTACTGTTTCCTGGTTTATTGTTTATATGCGTTGTGTAAGATAGAACGAGGTGTATGGAACAGGAAGTTGAAAGAAAAGGATGTAGGGAAGGGGCAGAGAAAGAATTTAGAGAACCTGTTTTAGGATTAAAACATGTTTGTCTGCTGGTTCAGGCTCCTTGCAGAAAATAAGCAAAGGAGGTTGGTAAGGAACTTCTATGTAAACGTTATTGTAGAGGGATTTGACGGAACCTATTCCAGATACTATTTGTGTTGGCGGAAGATTAGATGTGTTAACACGGTGAATGAGAACGCTAACCATTTTGTCTGTCTGTCAGCACCATCAAAATGTGCTTTGGACTGAAGAGTGTGTTGTAGCATTTCATGATTCTAAGTTACTGAGTAGATGATGTATGAAATCAGAGTCCTACGTATACAAAGATAAAACGGTATTTAATATGTGTATTCTGTACACTTGTACAAGATAGATGGTGCTGTGCTGTGGGTCAGGTTGACCTACTTAAGTCAGGTATGGCTGCTCTTTTTAGAGGGATGCAGGGTTCTCTCCAAATCCAGCGTGAGCAGCAAAATGTAAGGCAGATGACTGCAGAAATACGTCATGAGCAGTGTGTATTGTACATATAAAGATCTGTAGCATTTTTAATGTCAGTTTGCCGTGTATTTGAAACCCCTAGTAACTGTTTGTATTGCGTTTTGTAAAAGGTAAATGGTGAGTTTTGCACGTAATACATTGTAATACTGAATATAATTTTGGATGTTGTGTGCTGTGACTTTTTTCGTTTTGTTTAGAAATGGTTCACACTTTTGGATGTGAATGTTTGTGTATCAGTAGACCGTACTGTTTCTATTTTACTTATATTTTTACTGCTTGGCCTACTTTAAAATCTTTGCAAAGGAAGGATGCAATAAGTAAAGATGATGCTACATAAAATAGTTTGTGGAAGCTGAATGCTTGAAGTAATTTGATTTAAGACCAAAGCAGAAAAATGATTGTGTTGTCAGATAGCAGCAGTTGTACTCCCAAGGCTAGACATCAATTCACTGGTGGTGGTTCTTTTTTTTTTAGTACAGTATTAACTACTATCACGGTTTTGTTAACTATTTAAACAGCATAATAATGTGTAGATGAAAAGTCTTGAAGTTGATGCTTCTTAGATTGAGACAGTCATTCTAGTGTGCTGTTTGGTCAGCAGGCGAAGTGTGCAGACAGCTTGACTGCTGAACCACAAAGTCTGACATTCAGTGCTAAAGAAAATTCTACTATCTCCATATGATGACAGCTCTCTTAGGGGAAGGAAGGATGGGGGCAGAGGTGGAAAGTACTGAGAAACTCAGAATTTCAGGTGTGAAACTAAGGAAAGGAAAGAGTGCAAAAAGGGAAACACGTGCCCAAACCACCTCAGGATGATTCTGCTGTCTAATCTTATGCAATTGTGTCTTTTGAAAAGTAGAACGCTTTATTCCCTTTGCTGTGCAAAACGATTCTCGCTTCTCATAATGCCAGGAAACAGATGATACCAAAACTCAGGAAGGAATTTGGACTTGTAAAAATAAGTTACTCCATCTCCTCTCAGAGTTAGATAATAGATATTCTAAAAGAGTGAGAAACAAGAAAAAGCTTTTAAATGGGGTGGTCACTCAGTGCTGTCATAGAGAAGTAATAAAAAAAGGCATAAGGAAATAAAGCTGGAGGTAATAAATCCCTAAATCTTGCTAGTAAGAGGCTTAACATAAAAGCAGAGGTTATGTGAGGGTATGAGTTGTGAATTCACAAAAGTATGTATTGAAAAATGACAACATGCCATCTGCAGTAGATTAAGTCAAATCTGTTGTTTCTCTGTGCTGTTTTTCTTGTTTGTAATCCTAAAAGCAGTCATCTTCCAGTCTCAGTCTTCTATGCCAGTTCTTGCAGTGTCACAAGGCAGGTCGGGGGGAGCAGACTACTTCTACTGTACCAGAAACACGAGTGCACAAAGCCTGTGGTGGGTAAAGTGCTGGGTGTTAGCACAGAAATTATTGCGCTGTGCTGTCCTGACAGCTCTTCCACGACATGTGTGGATAAGGGAAAACATCCCCCAGGAGTGCTTCCATGGAGAAGAGAAGGCATTGGAGGTTGCTGGAGAGCTGCTGCCAGCTGAAGCTGCCGCCACAGTTGATCGTGACAGGGGGACAAAGCGCGGGGGCCCTGGCTGCCCCCCCCACCCCGAGCGCGCTGGGGCTGGGGCTGGGGCTGGGGCTGTGCGAGCAGGGCTTCAGGCGGAGCCCGCCGAGTCGCTGCTCCCTCGCTGGGGCCCGGGGTCCAGCCCTCGGGCTCCCTGAGCGCAGCCAGCAGGAGGCCGCTCCACCCCTGCAGCAGCGGGGCCCCGCTGCCAGCGGCCGCCCACGAGGAAGCCGCGGGGTGAGGCGGAGCTGCAGCCACGGAGGGGCTGGAGGCTGAGGGGCGTCGGGGGGCGGATGCACCCCAACGGCGCCGTTACGTTTCGGGTCTCGCGTGGGCCCGAGGTGCGGACCGTCACCTGCTGGCGTAAGAAGCTGTACGGCGGCGGAGCGGTGCTACGCATGCGCAGTTGCGCCGCGTCGCCCCTCTGCCGCCACCTGCTGGCGAGAACTTGGTACTGCAGGCGGAGCGGCTGGGGGGAGTTTCCCATCCGCCACGTTTGTTTCCGCGGCGTGGCGCGGAAAATATGTAGTTTTTCACATTGCCGCTCAGCTTCCTAGCCGGGAGCGGCACGTTGCCCAGGGCAGTTACTTCCTCCTCGAGACAACACGGGGTGCATTTTTCTGCTGTTTTCATTTGTGGCTTTCCGTGCGGTTCCCCCTGCTTCCGTTATTGAGAGAACGGTTTGGGAAGCCGTGCCTGCCGTCCTCGGGACGAGCGTGGTAGCGCCCTCTGCCGCCACCTGCTGGCGAGGAAGCGGTACTGCAGGCTGACGGGGCGCCGCGCATGCGTGGTATCGCTAGTGTCGCCGGCATTCGCTTTGGTGCCCCTGCCCGCGCGTGCACCTGTGTGTTCTCCTGCGGGGGTGGGGGGAGCAGCTCAACCTCCGGATCCTTACCGAGGAGGAAGCCGGGGAGAAGGCGAGCGAGAAGCGCCTGGGTCCGGTGTTCGCAGTTAGATCCGGGATGGGAGCTCCGGGGTCGAGGGTCCAGGGTCAGCTCTGGGGTCCAAGTTTCAGGTCTGGGGTTCGAGTCCGCGGTTTAGGGTCTGGGTTTTGGGTCTAGGGTTAGTTGTGGGGTAAGCTCCGGGCTCGGGGTCAGCTCCGAGTTCAGGGCTTGGGGCCAGATCTGGGGTCTGGAGCTCGGGTCCAGGGCTCCTGGTCACCTCTGGGTCAAGTCTGGGTCTAGGGTTGAGGGACTGGGGCTGGGGCTTGGGGTTAGGGCTCAGGGTCGAGGGTCGGGGTTGAGGGTCTGGCCTCAAGGGTCCGGGGTTGGGGCTTGGGTTTTAATTTGGTTCCAGAGTCTGTTCTAGGGGTTGAGAGTTGGGGTCAGCTCCAGGGTTCGGGATCAGCTTGGGGTTCGGGGGCTCAGTCATCTCTGGTCTCAGGGCTTGGGATTGTTTCCGGGGTCCAGGGCTTGGATCTGGAGCTTGGAGTTAACTCCGGAGGGGGGGGCTCTGGGGTCAAGGGTCCGGAGTCAGCCCCTGGGTTTGGGGATTGGGTCCAGGGCTCGGGGTCAAGTGTCTGGGTTTGAGGGTCCAGGGTCAAGGGCTGGTGCTCAGGGTTGGGGCTTGGGGTCAGGTCTGGGTTTGGGGCTCGGGGTCGGGTCCAAGTGCAGGGCTCGGGGTCAAGTCTGGGTCCAGGGTTCAGGCCTGGGTCTGGGTCTGGGTCCAGAGCTCAGGCCCATGTCTGGGTATGGTATTCGGGCCCAGTTCCGGGTGTGGGGGTCAGGGTTGTGTCTAGGTCTGGGGCTCAGGCTCGGATCCACGTCTGGGTCTCGGGGTTGAGGGTCTGGGGTTGGGGCTCAGGGTTGTGGCTCAGGCTTAGCTCTGGGTCTGAGGGTTGGGGGTTCGGGTCCATTACAGGAGTCAGGGATCGGGTTCAGCTCTGGGGTTGGGGTCACCTCAGGAGCGGGGACTCAGTATTGGAAATTGTGGTCATTGCTTGGGGTCAGGTCTCAGGTTCAGCTCTGGGGTCCAGGGCTCCTGTCCAGGCCTCGGGGTACCTCTGGGTCTGGGTCGAGTGTCTGGACTTGAGGGTCCGGGGTCGATGGTCTGGGCCTGGGGCTCAGGTGGGGCTCAGGGCTGGGGTTTGGGATTGGGGCTCAGGGTCGAGGGTCTGGGCTTGAGGGTCCGGGGTTGGAACTCAGGGTTAGCACCGGGTACGGGGTCAGTTCCTGGGGTGGGGAGTCACTGTCTGTTTTGGAGTTCAGGGGCCAGGGCCAGCTCCGGGTTTAGGGTTGGGTCCAGTTCTGGGGCTCAGAGTTGGGTCTGGGTCTGGGGCTCAAGGTGGGGTCTAGGGTAGGGGCTCTGGGGTTGGGTCCTGGGTCAAGGGTCTGAGGTCAAAGGTGCGGGGTTGGGGTTTTGGTTTGGGGTACGGGGTTAGCTCCAGGTCCTGGGTCTGTTGCAGCGGTTGGTGGTTGGGGTCCGTTCTGGGGGTTGGTGGTCGGGGTCAGTTCCGTGGTCGGGGTCAGTTCCAGGGTCAGGGTCAGCTCTGGGATGGGGGCTCGGGGTTCGGGCTCTAGGTCTGGGGTCAGTTCTGGGGTTGGGGCTCGGGGTAAGCTCTGGGGTCTGGGGCTCAGGGTCACCTCCAGGTCCAGGGTCAAGGGTCAGGGGATGGGGATGGGGGTTGGAGCTCAGGTTTCAGGGCTCGGGGTTGGGTCCAGGTTCAGGGCTCGCAGTCATGTCTGGGGTAGGGGCTCCAGGGTCGGATCCTGGGTCCGGGTCCAGGACTCAGGCTCGGGTCTGGGTCCGTCGCTCGGGGTCAGGGTCTCCAGGGTCGGGTTGGGGTCAGAGGCTTCGGGGTCAAGGGTTTGGGGTCAAGGGTCCGGGGTCAGGTCTCCAGTGTCAAGGAACCGGGGTTGATGGTCTGGGGCTGGGGCTCTGGGTTGAGGTTCAGGGGTTGAGGGTCTGGGGTTGGGGCTCGGGGTTAGTTCTGGTTCCGGGGTCTGTTCCAGGGGTCAGGGGCCAGGGTCAGCTGTAGGGTCAGGATCAGCCCTGGGGTCAGGGGCTCAGGGTAGGGGGCTCGGGGTCAGGTCTTGGGTTCGGGGCTCAGGTTAAGGTCCAGGTCTAGGTGTGGGTGTCGGGGTTGGGTCTGGGTCCGGGGCTTGGGCTCTCGTCCAGGTCCGGGTCTGGCGGTCAGGGTCTCCAGGGTTGAAGGTCTGGGTTTGGGGCTCAGGGTTGGGGCTTGGGGTTAGCTCCAGTTCTGGGGGTCAGGGGTTGGGGTCCAGTCTGGGGGTTGGGGGTTGGGGTCAGCTCTGGGTCCGGGGCTCTGGGTCATGTCCAGGTCCGGGGGCGAGGGTCCAGGGGAGAGGGTCATGTGTTGAGGGTCTGGGCTCGAGGGTCCAGGATTGGGGCTTGGGGTTGTTTCTGATTCCGGGGGTCAGAGGTCAGGGCCAGCTCCAGGATTCGGGGCTTGGGGTCAGCTCCAGGGTCGGGGCTCCAGGTCAGCTCTGGGGTTGACTCCGGGTCAGGGGTTGGGGCTCGGGACTGGGGCTCTTTGTTGGGTCTCAGGGTCTCGGGGTCCAGGGTTGAGGGTCTGGGATTGGGGCTCAGGGTTAGTTCTGTTTCCGGGGTCTGTTCCAGAGGCTGGGGGTCGGGGTCGGCTCTGGGGTCTGGGTCAGCCCCTGGGGTGGGGGCTCTGGGCTGGGACTCATGGTTGGGGCTCAGGGTCACCCCTGGGTTGTGTGCTCAGGGTCGAGGAACCGGGTTTGAGGGTTGGGGCTCGAGGTCGGGTCCAGGTCTGGGGCTCAGAGTCATATCTAGGGTAGGGGCTCCAGGGTCGTGTCCCAGATCCAGGTCCAGAGCTTGGGCCCATGTACAGGTGTCTGGCCCAGTTCTGGGTCTGGGGTTCAGGTCCGGGTCCAGGGCTCGGGCTTGGGTCCCGGTCCAGGACTCAGGGCCGGGGGCTCCGGCATTGGGTCTGGGTTGGGGTCTTCAGGGTCAAGAGTCTGGAGTCGAGGGTCCATGGTTGGAGCTCCATGGTCGAGGGTCTGGGGTTGGATCTCCAGTGTTGAGGTTCTGGGGTCGAGGGTCTGTGTTTGGGGCTTGGGCTTGGGCTTAGGACTTGGGGTTAGCTCCAGGTCTGGGGTCAGTTCCAGGTCTGGGGTCAGTTCCAGGGGTCGAGGTCGGGTCTGGGGTTTGGATCTGGGGTTAGCTCTGGGTTCAGGGCTTGGGGTCAGGGTTCAGGGTCCAGGGCTCAAGGTCCAGGATCAGGGATCGGGGTTAGCTCAGGGGTTCGGGTCCGGGGTTAGTTGTGGGGTTAGCTCCATGGTCAGGGCTCGCTCTAGGGTCGGGGCTCAGGATCGGGACTTGGGGTCAGGGCTTGGGGTTAGCTCCGGGTCCAGAGTCCGTTCTGGGGGTCAGGGCTCGGGGTCAGCTCCAGGGTCAAGGGTCCAGGGTTGGGGCTCGGAGTTGCGGCTTGGGGTTGGGGCTCGGGGCTGGAGCTCAGGTTTGGGGCTCGGGGCTGGGGCTCAGGGGCTCGAAGTCAGATCATGGCTTGGGGGTCGCGGTCAGCTCCAGGGTCCAGGGCTCAGGTCTGGGGCTTACAGTTAGATCTGGGATGGGGGCTCCAGGGTCCAGGATCAGGCCTGGGGACAGGGACTGGGGCTTGGGGTCTCAGGGTCCGGGGTCCGTTACGGGGTTCAGGGGTTGAAGTCAGCTCTGGGGTGGGGGATCATGTCCAGGTCCAGAGCTCGGGTCTATGGCTCAGGCTTGTGTCTGGGACCCCAGAGCTGACCCCGAGCCCCCCACCCCTGGAATGGACCCCAGACACGGAGAAAACCCCATGACACAACCCCGAGCCCCAGCCCTGGACCCTTGACCACGGACCCTAGACCCTGGACACTCGACACCGGAAACCCCACCCCAAGCCCCCAACCCCTGGAACAGACCCCAACCCCCAGTGCTTGGAACAGACCTTGGACACAGAGCTAAACCTGAGCCCCAACCCAGAGCCCAGACCCTTGACCCCGGACCCTCAACTCTGGAGTCCTGGCCCCAGATCCTCAACCCCAAAGCCCCGAACCCAAACCCTCAACATGGGACGCTCATCCCTGCAGCCCCAAAACTGGACCCGACCCTGGAGGCCCCAATCCTGAGCCCTGGACCCAGACCCTGAGGCCCGAACCCGATCCCAAAGCTGACCCTGACCGAGGAGCTGACCCTGCCCCTGGAACTCTGGAACAGACCCGACCTGGAGCTAACCCCGAGCCCGAACCCCAGACCCTAGACCCTTGACCCTGGAGCCCCCGAGCCCGGCCCCTTGACCCTAGAGCCCCAAATCCAAACCCTTGACGTGGGATTCTCTTCCCCAGAGCTCCCCACCTGGACTCAAACCCCACCCCGAGCCCCGGACCCGGACCTGACCCCAAAACCTGGACCTGGACCCAATCCCGAGTCCCAACACCGGACTGGACCCTTGACACCAGAGACCCAACCCCAGACCCTCAACACAGGACCGATGTCCCCAGACATCCCCAGCCTGGACCAGACCCCAGAGCCCCTGACCACAAGTCCTGGAACGGGTCCCAGAGAATTCGACCCAGACCTGAGACCAAGCCCCAGGAGCCTGAGCCCAAGCCCCGGACCTGGACAAGGAACCAGAGCTGACCCCAACCCCTGACCCCCAGAACGGACCCCAACCCCCAATCCCTGGAACAGACCCCAGACCTGGGCTGACCCTGGACCCTTGACTCCAGAGCCCCCATTCTGGAACCAACCCCTTACCCCGGAGCTGACCCCGACTCCAGAGCTAACACTGAGCCCCCAACCCTGGTGCTGACCCCAACCCCCAGAACAGACCCCAGAACCGGAACTAACCCCGAGCCCCAGGCCCGGGCCCTCGACCCCAGACCCAGAGGTGACCCCAAGCCCCAGACCCTGGATCTGACCCCGAGCCCCTGACCACAGACCCAGACCTGACCCCTGTCTGGGGTTGAGGGTTCGGGGTTGGTGCTCGGGGCTGGGGCTTAGGGTTTGGGCTCAGGGTTGGGGCTTGGAATCAGGTCCAGGTTTGGGGCTCAGGTTCAGGTCCAGATTACGGGTTCCGGGGTCCGTTCTCGGGTTGAGGGTCAGGGGTCAAGGGTCCGGGGTTGGGGCTTGGGTCGGGGGCTTGGGGTTAGAGCTTGGGTCTAGGGCTTGAGGTCACATCCAGGTCTGGGGCTCGGGGTTGAGGTTCCCAGTTCAAGCATCCGGGTTGATGGACCGGGGTTGGGGTTCAGGGTTAGT
This sequence comes from Cygnus atratus, assembly GCF_013377495.2. Taxonomy (NCBI): domain Eukaryota; kingdom Metazoa; phylum Chordata; class Aves; order Anseriformes; family Anatidae; genus Cygnus; species Cygnus atratus. Next base: position 120,470,408 of record NC_066364.1, read on the forward strand.
TCCAGGGTCAGGGTCAACTCTGGGGACGGGGGCTTGGGGGTCAGATCTGAGGTCTAGAGTTCACGTTCAGGGCTCCCCGTCACCTCTAGGGCTGGGGCTCTGGATCAACTCCAGGTTCGGGGTCGAGGGTCAGGGGTTCAGGGTCCGGGGTCGACCATCTGGGGTTGGGTCTTGAGTGTCCGGGTCTGGGGCTTGAGGCTGGGGCTCAGAGCTGGGGCTTGGGCTTGGGGTTCAGGGTCAAAGGTCAGGGGTCAAGGGTCATGTCCAGGTCCAGGGCTCTGGGTTAACTCCGGGGTCGATGGTCCAGGGTCGAGAATCCAAGGCTGGGGCTTGGTGCTCGGGGTTGGAGCTCAGGGTCGAGGGTCCAGCCTCAAAAGTCTGGGCTCGATTGTCTGGGTACGGGTGTCGGGCCCGGTTCCGGGTCTGGGAGTCAGGTCCAGGTCCGGGTCCAGGGCTTGGGGTTGGAGGCTCTGGGGTTGGGTCTGGGTTGGGGGTTCTGGGGTCGAGGGTCCGGGGTCGAGGGTCCAGTGTCATGACTCTGGGATCGAGGGTCCAGGGTCAGGACTCCAGTGTCAAGGGTCTGGGGTTGGGGCTCAGGGTTAGCTCCGGGTAAGCGGTCTGTTCAGGGGATCAGGGGTCCGGGCCAGCTCCAGGCTTGGGATTGGGTCCGGTTCCGGGGCTTGGGGTTGGGTCCAGGGCTTGGGGTCGGATCCATGTCCGGGGCTTGGGTCCAGGTCCGAATCTGGGTCCAGGTCCAAGGCTTGGGGTTGGGGGCTCCGGGTTCACGTCCAGGTCAGGGGCTCTGGGGATGAGGGTCCTATGTCAAGGTTTTGGGTTCGTGGCTCTGGGGTCAAGGGTCTGGGATCGGGGTTCCACTGTCGGCACTCTGGGATTGAGGGTCTGGGGTTGGGTCTCCAGTTTCAAGGGTCCGGGGTCAAGGGTCTGTGCTCAAGAGAACAGGTTTGTGGCTTGTGTTTAGCTCTGGGTCCAGGGTCTGTTCCGGGGGTTGAGGTCCGTTCCGCAGGTTGGAGGTTGGGGGTCAACTCCGGGTCCGGGGCTTGGGGCTGGTGCTCCGGGCTGGGGCTCTGGGTTGGGGCTCAGAGTCAAGGGTCTGGGGTTGAGGGTCCAGGGTCAACCATCTGGGGTTGGGTCTTGGGGTTAGTTCTGGTTCCAGGGTCTGTTCCGGGGGTCGGGGGCCATGGTCAGCTCCGGATCTGGGGCACAGGGTTAGCTCCGGAGTGGGGGCTTCAGGGTCAAGTGTCCGGGGTCAGCTCCAGGGTTGGGGGCTCTGGGTCGGGGCTTGGGTTCGGGGCTTGTGTCCGGGGCTCAGGTTCAGGTTCAGGTGCGGGGGTCAGGGTTGGGTTCGGGTCTGGGGCTTGGGCTTCTGTCCAGGTCTGGGTCTGGCGCTTGGGGTCAGGGGCTCCAGGGTTGGGTCCAGGTCAGGGGCTCTGGAGTCAATGGTCCAGTGTCGAGGGTCCGGCATGGAGGGTCCAGGGTCGGAGCTCCATGATCGAGGGTCCGGGGTCGGGTTTCTGCTGTCGAGAGTCTGGGTTTGGGGCTTGAGGTTAGGGATCAGGGTTAGCTCCAGGTCCTGGGTCTGTTTCAGGAGTGGGGGGTTGGGGTCAGTTCCAGGCTTGGGGTCGGGTCTGGTTCCAGGGCTTGGGGTCTGGTCCGGGTCAGGGGTTCAGGGTCAGGTCCATATCCAGGGTTTGGAGTTGGGTCCAGAGTAGGGGCTCTGGGATCAGGACCTGAGTTGAGGGTCCGGGGTTGAGGATCCGGAGCCGGACCCTGGAGATGGAGCCTGGGGTTGGGGCTCGGGGTCGATGGTCAGGGTTTGAGGTTCCGGGCTCAAGGTTCCAGGGTTGGGGCTTGGGGTTAGCTTCAGTTCCGGAGTCTGTTCTGGGGGTCGTGGGTCCGGGTCAGCTCCAGAGTTCGGGGCTCAGGGTCATCTCCAGGTCCAGCGTTGAGGGTCAGGTGTCGAGGGTCCAGGCTCGAGGGTCTGGAGTTGGGGCTCAGGGATAGTTCCATTTCCGGTGTCTGTTCCAGGGGCCGGGGATCAAGTTCAGCTGCAGGGTTTGGGGCTCGGGGTCAGCACTGGGTTCAGGGTCAACTCCAGGGTCAGGGGCTCGGGTCCGGGGCTCGGGGTCACCTTTGGGTCCAGGACACTGGGTCACCTCTGGGTCCGGGGGCAAGACCTGGACCTAGAGGTGACCCCGAGCCCTGGATCGGAACCCTGGACCCTGGAGCTGACCCCAATCACCAGCCCAGAGCAACAACCCCAATTTCAGACCCTGAGCCCCCACCACCGTGGTGGTGATCCCGACCCCAGAGCTGACACCCCTGAGCCCCAAAATGGAACCCAACTCCCGAACCTCAGACTCAGAGCTAACCCTGAGACCCGACCCCGGACCCTCGACCTCGGAGCCCCTGACCCAGACCCGACCGTGGAGCCCCAAGCCCCAGACCCAGAACCGGGCCTGATACTTGTACCATGACATGGGCCTGAGCTCCAGACCCAGACCCAGGACCCGACCCTGGAGCCCCTACAGCGGACATGACCGTGAGCCCCTGACCCGGGCCCAACCCCGAGATCCAGACCCAGACCTGGACCTGACCCCAAGCCCCAGACCCGAGCCCCGATCCTGAGCCCCGACCTCAAGATCCCAACCCTGAGCCCCCGTCCCCAGAGCTGGCCCCAAGCCCCCTACCCTGGAGCTGACCCCGACCCCGAAGCTGACCCCAAGCCCCAAACCCTGGAGTGAACCCCAACTCCTGACCCCTGGAACAGACCCCTTACCCAGAGCTAACCCCAAACCCCAACCCCAAACCCAGACCCTCGACCCCAGAGCCACCACCCCAGAGCTGACCCCGAGCCTGAGACCCAAGCCCCGGAACCTGGAGCTGTCCCCGACCCCGGAGCTGACCCCGACAAAACGACCCCGGTTACAGACCACAATGACCAACCCCTGGAACTAACCCCGAGCTTCAACACTGAGCCCCAACCCCAAACTCTCAACCCTGGACCCTCGACCCTGGTGCCCGGACCCTGAGCCCTCAACCCCAGAACCTCAACCCACCCCGGAGCTGACCCCAAGCCACAACCTCGAGCCTGAACCCCGAGCCCCAGCCATGGACACTCCACCCCGGACCCTCAACACTGGACCCTCCACCCCAGAACACCCACCCCGGACCAGACCCCAAGCCCCAGACCTGAACCTGACCCAAAGACCCGGACCTGGAGCTGACCCCCAGGAGACAACCCTGAGCCCAAGCCCTGAGCCCCAGCCCCGAGCTCCAGCCCCAGACCCTCGACCCCGGAGCCCCCACCCTGGAGATGATCCTGAGCTCCAGACCCAGAGCTGAACCCGAGCTCAGGCCCTGGAGGTGACCCCGACCCCCGAAACAGGCCTTGGACCTGGACCCAGAGCTAACCCTGAGCCCCAACCTCGGACCCTCGACCCTGGAGCCCCCACCCTGAAGCTGACCCCATGCCCCTGGCCTCTGGAACTGATTCCGGACCCAGAGCTAAGCCTGAGCCCCAACCCCAAGCCCCAATCCCAAGCCCTCAACCCCGGAGAGCCTCGATCCTGTGCAACAGAACTGGAGGTGACCCCAAACCCTGACCCCGAGCCCCAACCGCAAGCCCCTGACCCCAAACCCGGAGCTGACCCCGGACCTACGACACCAGAGCCGACCCCGGACCTGACCCTGACCCCCCCACCCCAGAGCAAACCCAGTGCCCCGGACCCTAGAGCTGACCTAGAGCGGACACTGGAGCTGACCCTGGCAAAACGACCCCAGAACAGACCACAACCCCCGATCTCCGGAACAGACCCTGGAGTGGAGGGTCTAACCCCAAGCCCCAGCCCCGGACCCTCAACCCTGAACCATCTACCCCGGAGCCCCCACCCCAGACCCTACTCCGGAGCCCCCGACCCAGACTTGATCCCAGAGTCCCAGACCCGAGCCCCAGCCCCAAGCCCAAGCACTGGACCCTCGACCCCGGAGTCCTCACCCCAGAGCTGACCCCGAGCCCCACCCCAGAGCCGACCTCAAGCTCCCTACCCCAGGAACAGATCCCGGACCTGGAGCTAAGCCAGAGCCACAACCACGAGCCCCAGCCCCGAGCCCTTGACCCGGGACCCTCAACACTGGACCCATGACCCCATGCCCCAGATCTGGAGGTGACCCCAACCCCCGGAACTGAGCCCCGACCCTGTGACCCAATCCTGAGCTCTGACCCCAGGGCTGACCCCTACCCCCGAAGCAGACCTCGGACCCAAACCCAGAGCTAACCCCAATCCCCAGCTCCCAGCCCCAACCCTGGACCCTCGACCCTGGAACCCCCACCCCAGAGCTTACCCTGAGCCCCAAAGCAGGATGCTCGACCCTGGAACTTTGAACCTGGTGCCTCACCGTGGACCCGACCCCCGAGCCTCCACTCCAGACTAGATCAAAGCCCCCGACCCAAAGACCCAGACCAGGAGCTGACCCTGAGCCCCGGACATGGAGTTTACCCTGAGCCTCAGGCCAACCTGGAGGTGACCCCCAGCCAGGGCCCTGGAGCTGACACCAAGCCTCGACCCCAAGCCCCAACCCTGAGCCCCACCACAGTCCCAACCCGGGAGTAGCCACCCTGACCCGAACTGAAGCCCCAGACCTGGACCCGACCCAAAGACTTGGACCCATAGCTGACCACCAGCCACAGACCTGGAGCTGACCACAAACCCCAACACCGAGCCCACAGCCCAAGCCCCAGCCCCGAACCCCATCCTCAGACCCGACACAAAGATTTGGACCTGGATCTGACCCCCAGACCCAGACCTGGAGCTGACCCCAAGCCCCAACCCCAAGCTTACACACCAAGCCCCAGCCCCGAACCCCAGCCCCGAGCCCCAGGCCTGGACCGTTGACACCAGAGACCCCACTCCGGACCTGAGCCCAAGCCCCCAACACCCGGAATAGACTCAGGACCCGGAGCTAACCCCAAGGCCCAAATCCGGACCCTCAACCCCAGAACCTCGACCCCAGAGCCCATGACCCCGGACCCTCGACCCCAGAGTCCTAAACCCTCAACACAGGACTCTCATCCCTGGAGCCCCCAACCGGACTTGGACAGGGACCCGAACCTGGACCCAGAACTGAGCCCCCAACACCAAGCCCTGACCTCAGAGCTGACCCCAAGCCCCCAATCCCTAGCGCTGACCCCGGACCCAGTGCCCCAACCCCAAGCCCCCAAGCCCGGAGCTGACCCCTGACACCATAGCTGACCCCAAGACCCCAACCCTAGAGCTGACCCTGAGCCCCAACCCCCAGAACGGACTCTGGATCTTGAGCCCCCATCCCAAACCCTCAATACAAGACCCTCGACCCTGGTGACCCTGACCCGGACCCAACCTTGGATCAGTCAGCAGGGAGTAAACAGTTGGGCATTTTATCATCATGCTTTTGCATAGAGTCTCAGCAGTGCATGTGGTTTTTCACATCCGAGCACAGCATCACAGAATGGAATTGTAACCTTGTTTCTCTGCAAAGAGGCTAGTCAGGTCCTGTTGACTTCACCAGCCCAGGCACATAGTCAAAGCTGAGTGCTTTAAAATAAGGGCCCGGCACAAAGTTACCCAACATTCTTCTGAGCACACAACATTTCACAGTCATGATGTGACAATACATTACTATGAAAGCTTCCAGTCCAAGAGCTCAAAAGGCCCTATTGCACTGCTTTGTTGATCGATGACGTTAAAACACTGCACCGTAACTTGCAGCTGGGGCATGAACTCAAAAAGCTCTGCTCTGTGTCCCATGAAGTTACAATGCCAAACTGTGACTTTGCAGGGTGAAAAAAATGCCTCACTGGGACTCTTTGCTGGCCAGTGCAGTGTCACGGGCCTCCTGTGACTCTTTGCCTGCAACTGATGCTATTAAACCCCTCTGTGACTCACAATACCCTGTTTAGACACAGTACTAAGCCTTCATGTGGCATCACCCAACTGTGACACTGTGCTCTGCTGGGCACTCACAAAGCCCTCCTGTGACTCTGTGCCGTGAAACAGTTTCACAAAGCCCTGCTGCTGACCCTGTGTTGGCTAGTGTGTTACAAAGCATCACAGCTATTCTGAGCCGCTAAAAGATGTCACAATCAATCCAGATATGTAGTGCTCCATCAAGCAGCTGTGTCTTGATATTACAAGGACACGCTGTGACTCCTTCCGTGGCCACACCATGAGAACACCATCCTGTGACTCTGTGCCTGCTCAGAAGACCCTCTTTGACAGTACTGAGCCACGATGTGACCAGAGACCACAGTGACACTCTATCAGGGCATGCGCTCACAAGGCCCTGCTGGAATGCTGAATAGAGCGATGATGTTCCGACTCTTCACCGTAACTCCCAGCTGGGCCATGAGTTCACAAGGCTCTGCTGTGACACTGTGCCATGAAGTTACAAGGCCAATCTGTGACTCTGCACTGGATCGTGAGCTCATAAGAACATAGGGTAACTTTGTGCCAGGTCCGTATCTTATACCACTCCACTTTGAATATGTGCCTGGGATGGTGAAGTCAACAGGATATGACGAGACTCTTTGCAGAGACACAAGGTTACAATTCACTTCTGACACTCTGTGCTTGGATGTGAAAACCATAGGCACTGCTGAGACACCCATATTCTGACTCCCTTACAGGACAAGAGCTCCCAATATGCTGTTGTGACAAGGTAGCGAGCCTTCATGAAACATCACAAAAGTGTAACTCTGTGTTAGGCTGGGAGCTGAAAAAGCCCTCCTGTGACACTGTGCCCCAGCACGATGTCTAAAGGCCCTACTGTTGACACGCTGCTGGCTAGAATATTACGAACCTTACTGTGACTCTGTGCCGCCCACGATCTTACAGTCCTGTGCTGAGATTCTGTCCTGACTCAGTTTATTACAAGGCCCCATTGTGACTCCTTCATTGGCCACGCCCTGACAGGACCATCCTTTGACTCTTTGCCTGCTCAGAAGACCCTCTTTGACAGTACTGTGCCATGATGTTATAAGAAATATGATGTGAAATGTTCTGGGCCAAGAGCTCTCATGGCCATGCGGGAGCGCTGAATAAGGTGATGATGTTCCAACACTTCACTGTAACTCCCAGCTGGGCCATGAGCTCAAAAGGCTCTGCTGTGATGCTGTGCCAGGAAGTTACAATGCCAAACTCTGACTCTGTGAAGGGTCATGAGCTCAGAAGACCATAGGGTAACTTTGTGCCAGGTCCTTATCTCATAGTACCCCACTTTGATGATGTGCCTGGGATGGTGAAGTCAACAGGCCCTGACGACACTCTGCAGAGACACGAGGTTACAATTCCCTTCTGAGACTCTGTGCTTGGATGTGAGGACTGTAGGCCCTGCTGAGACTCTCTGCAGAGCCAAGATGGTAAAATGCCCCACTGTGATTCTCTGCTAGCCCATGAAGTCACATGACCCTCCTGTGACTCTCTGCCTGACACTGATGTTATTAAGTGCCTCCATGATTCTTTGCTTTGGTGTGATTTTACGAGGCCCTGCTGTGACTCTCTCCTTTGCCAGGAAGATACAATACCATCTGTGACTCGGTGCGTGGCCAGGATGTTACGAGCCCTAATGTGATGCTATCCCCCCACCACACTATGACACCACCATATTCTGACTCCTGTTGCAGAACATGGGGGGGTCCCAATACACTATTGTGACACAGTAATGAGCCTTCATGCGACATCATCGAACTGTGGCTCTGTGCTTGGCTGGGAGCTCAAAAAGCCTTCCTGTGACACTGCCGTGAAAGGATGTCACAAGGCCCTACTGTTGATGCTCTGCTGGCTACTGTTACAAAGCCTCACTGTGAATCTGTGCCACCCAAGATGTCACAGTCCCATGATGAGAATCTGTCCTGCCTCAGGTTATTACAAGGCCCCACTGTGACTCCTTCGTTGGCTATGCCCTGACAAGACCATCCTTTGACTGTTCACAAAAGCAAGCGAGCACGCATGAAATACACAGGTATTCAGCCTGGATATTAACACGTTAAAAGGCACAAAGACTCTAGAGAGTTTCCACAGAGACACCTGGTACAACCAAATGTTCAAATGTTACCCCACGGCGTCCCAGTGCCGGGGGGGTGGGGGGGGAGAAGCGGGGAAGAGAGGCTCAGCCTTTTCTTTGTCTTTGTGGTTTTTCCGGGAAAACGGTTTGGGAAGCCGTGCCTGCAGTCCTCGGGACGAGCGCGGTAGCGCCCCCCTGCTGCCCCCTGCTGGCGAGAAAGTGGTACTGCAGGCGCAACGGCGCGGCTCATGCGCTGGTGCGGCGCGGTAGCGCCCTCTGCCTCCACCTGCGGGCCAAAAGCCGGTACTGCAGGCTGTGCGGCGCCGCGCATGCGCGAAGGCGCCCAGTCACCATCTGCCGCCCCCCTGTGGCGAAAAGGCGGTACTGCAGGCTGAGAGCCGACAGTCTCAGTCTCTGTCAGCGCCGCCGACATTCTCATTAGTGCCCCTGCCCGCGGCAAAATAGCGGCGCCCTGCTTCGGGTCAGAAGGTGCGTCGCCTCAGCTCGGGACGGGACGGGACGCGACACCACGAGTTTGGTGGTCGGGGCCGCCCCGGGACGGCGCGCGGGGCGAGGCGGCGGGCGGTCGGAGCGCCGCGCGGTCGGCGGTTCCTGGGGCAATGGCCTTTGTGCGGGGCGAGGGGCGCGCCGCGCCGGACCCGTGCTCCGCGGGGCCGTGGGGTCTGGCGGCGGCGACCCCGGGCGACAAGGGGCGAGGGAGGGAGGGAGAGCACGGAGAGGAGAGGAGAGGAGAGGCGGGGAACAGCACGAGGGGGGGGACGTTCCGGAGTCCCCGCGGGGTGAGGTGCGCTGCTCCGTCCCGAGGCATGCTGGGAACTGTAGTCCTGCGCTGCCGGGCAGCCGCCTCGGTCGCTGCGCAGCAACTGACCCCGTTGTCGCTGTCGCTTTGGCCCGCGTAAGGCGTGTCACACGCCGGTGTGTTCTCCTGGGGGGTTGACAGCTCAGCCTCCGGATCCTTACCGAGGATGAAGCCGGGGGAGAGAGCGAGTGAGAAGCGCCTGAACCGTGAAATCGTCCCGGCAGCACCCAGAGCGGGAGCTGCGGTGAGTGTCCTGCTGCCTGGCCCCTTTCTTAACCTGTCCCCTGTCCCGTGGAACGGTGGAGAACAGTATGGTGGGGGGCGGAGGGGGGACCACTGCTCGGGGAGGGCTGGGCGTCAGTGAGCAGGTGGTGAGCAATAGCATCATGCATCACTTGCTTTGCAACGTTCCCTCATCATCGTTGTTATGATTTCCCTGCCTTCTTTGTCCTATTAAACTGTCTTTATCTGAATCCACGAGCTTTGACTATTTTTTCTTCCCGAGTCTTCCACGGTGGGGAGAAAAGCACCACTCAGACGTTCGCTTTGGCCGCCTGCCGGGTTAAGCTGCAACGAGAACACAGATGGGAAAGAGTAGAACGCGCACCTCCTCGTTTGGCTTTCAAAAGGAAATGGACTAACAAATTACTGTAGCGAACGGTTTGGGGTTGATTGGGCAAGTTCTCCTGACTTCGGGAACTTGTCGGGACTACCGGTCTTCTCTTTCTAATGTTATTTTTCATAATACTCACCGTAAACCGTTGCCGAATTTGAAAAAGTTACAGGGAGGTCACCTGTGACATCTTTGCGTCTCTCTGGAAAGGGGGATGTGTTGCGCAGAGGTGCGACTCTTTTTCTGTAATCTCTCATCAAAACTTTCCGGGTAAACAGATCCTTCAGCCTGTTGGATACGGACGACCTGCAGGGTCGTCTGCAATTCCCACGATAGGGATAGCTGAAGAGTGGGTACCGAGCGGGAAGGAGATCCGAGCGACAGCTAATGTCGCCATCGAGAGCATGGTGGGATGGGAGCAGCCGGGGACAGGATGCGGAAGGAGAACTCGACAAGAAGGAGCTGCTCTGGAAGGTAGAGGCGGGCAGCGACCTGAGAGGACCAAAATCAGCAGGGGAAGGTGGGATCGGGGAGGGGGGGGGGGGATGTTAGGAATGTTAAGAGAGGAGGAGCAGCCGACAGGAGCAACTTTTCCCTTTCCTGCGGAGGGAGATGATGATGGAAAGCCTGCCCCGAGGAAACGCTTGCCATTTGCCATTCAGGCTGTAAAGCCGCACACGCGTCTTCCTGAGAATGGCTGCATGCACGTGGTGTCACAGGCCGTGAGCTGCTTGGGCAGGGATTTCTCCATGTGGGGCGGTGAGTCCCCAGGAAAGCCATCATCTGGCGGAAGAAAGCCCCGGGGGACTTCTCAGAGGTAAGAAGCCTTCAAATGTACGGGGACCCCTAACTCATGCACTGAGTGTGCGAGACAAACGTCTGTGGCACGAAGATCGAGGACGACTTCTCAGAGGTAAGCAGCTTTCCCTTTGTTTCTCCGTCCTTGCAGGAGCCCTCCTTATGCTCTTTGCGCACTCTTGAGGCCCACAACACTCATTTTCTCCTCTACTTAGCATTCCTAGTCCCTGCCGTGGAGAATAATTGCCTCAGGTGACCTGAAAATTAAACTGATATTCACGTTTTAAAGAAAAGGTACAGCGCTGAAGAAGCTTCCAGGGTGGAGTGTAGCTGTGCTACATAAATCCCGAGGCCTCCAGCTTTAGATGTTGGTCACACTGGGGGAACCTGGTGCGCTGACTCTAAGAGGAACAGCAGTATGGAATGTAAAGCAGAGCAGAGGCGCTGTGGCTAAGCTCTGTGACGAGATGGGAACTTGGTTGTTCTTGTGCATAACCGAGACTGATCCAGCAGAATAACAGTTTTATTAATGGGGTGCTCTCAGACCCTGAGAGCAAAGATACACTTGCCTTGGAAAGACCTTGAAATGGGGCGGAAGCAACGACAGAGATGGACAGTTTTACCTCAGGGCCACCGAATATGTTTGGGCAAGTTCCAGAACAAATTTTTGAGCTATTCCAGCCTCCGGAGGAGGTGTTGGTGTTCCTCTTGCAATATGCAATGAGAGAGGACCAAGCACACCCGGACCTTCTTAATAAAAAACAAACAAAAAAAGGCAACACAGGGGCAACCTCTGCCCTAAGTTGTGTAAACGCATAAAACTGTGAGTGGCGTTTTTTATTTTTTATTTTTAGCTCGCACATCAGCGCTGCTCCGCGAAGCCCTGCCTGCCACTCTCGCCTAACGAGGGGGAGCCGGGCGGCGCCGCAGGACCCCTGCACGCGGCAAAATGGCGGCGCCATTCTCCGGAGCGGGAGCCGCGCCGGGCTGGGCTCGGAACGGGACGCCGAGGCGCGGTGCCGCAACGAGGTTGGTCGTCGGTACCGCCCCGGGAAGGGACGGGACGACACGGCGGTCGGTCGGGGCGCCACCCGGTCGGCGTCTTCTGCGGAAAAGGCCCTTCTACGGGGCGGGGGCAGCGCCGCGCCGGACCGGACCGGCCGTGTTGCGGGGTCTGCGCTGCGCGGGGCTTCGGGGGGCTGGGGGAGAGCGGGGCGGAGCGGTGGGAGGCGGCGGGGGGGGGGGTGGGGCGGTTGTGTGCGTTTGGCCGACTCCGCTCTGGGTTGGATGGACTGCTCCGTCCCGAGGCATGCTGGGAGCTGTAGTTCTGTGGTGCCGGGCGGCCACGTGGGCTCCGCGGCGCGCGGCCGGTCTTTCCCCGAGCCGGGGCCGGGCTGTGCGCGCCGGGAGGCGCAGGTTGCCGCTGGCTGCGAGCGCGGTTGCCGGCGGTGAGGTGAGCGAGAGCCTTCGGGGGTGCCTCCCCGGAGCGTCGGGCCGGGAGGGGTGGGGGCTGCGGCGGCCGGGCGCGGGTCCTCGCTGCGCTTGATCGTTGGACTGCGACTCGGAGGTTTTCCTCTCCCTGTGTTCTGACAACCGGTTCTCTCCTTTTTCTGCGGTTCACCAGGGCAGAAGCAGCTCCCCGCCGCTAGGACCCCTGTGGGTTTTGTTGCCGAGCGAAGGTGGCGCACCGGGTAAACCGAGGAAAGCTGCAGCTGGCGTGCTGCAGTCGCCTGCAGGTTTCCCAGGAGAAAGAGCAACCCGACTGTCCAGGTAAGTCGTAGCGATCTTCGGGTGAAATCGAGGCGTGACGGGGATTTTGTTGGCTCTTTCAGATAGCTGTTCCTACCGAAGATCCCATTGGTTACAAAAGGTAGTAGTAACCTTGCAGTTTCTACGTTCTGTAGTGTCTGTAGCAAAATATACTGGCAGATAAATAAATGAGCAGGTACACATACATGTGACTCTATAGCTGAGATTAAATAACGTGCAGTTTTTTCTGTGTTTTATCTTTCAAAGCACATTGTTGCAGCGTGCCTGAGCTTGTTGCCGAGAGCCTGAGCTTTTTGCTCATGTTACCAAGGAAAGGAATGGCTGTGCTTCTCCCCCCCTCTTTTTTTCTTTTTTTTTTCTCTCCTCTTCTCCCTCAGTGACGGGGACTCGAAATGTTTTTCTCAGATGTCCACGTGAAAATTAAAAAAAAAAAATGCTGATGCTGAACACTGACAGAATTGGGTGACTTTTTCAAGGTAGAGAGCAAATAACGTGGAAATTTCTAGTACGTTAGTGTTACTCTGTTAACAAAACTGACGTACTAGCTGCTTGCTGTTCCTAGTTTTTTGGTTTGGTTTGGTTTTGGTTTTCTTTTCAGTAGTCTCCCCAGAGGCCTTTGTGGACAAAACTTTGTCCCGCTTCAGCTTTAAGAATCATCCTAGAAATAATGAACAAGTGCTTGCAGGGCTTTCCAGAATTCTAGTTGTGGTTGGTCAAGAAAGACTTGGGAGGCAATTCCTTTCATGGAATCGTTGAGTGGTTTGGGTTGGAAGGGACATTTAAAGATTATCTAGTCCATCCCCCTTGCCTCGATCAGTGGCATCTTTCACTAGGTCAGATTGCTCAAAGCCCCATCCAGCCCAGCTTTGAGCACCTCCAGTAATGGGGCCTCCACAATTTCTCTGGGCAGCCCGTACCAGTGTCTTACTACCCTCATTGTGAAGAATTTCTTCCTTTTGTTCGATCTAGATCTATCCCCTTTCAGTTCATAGCTGTTGCCTTGCCCTGTCGCTACAGGCCCTGGTAAAAAGTCCTTGCCTGTCTTTTTTGGGAGTCCGTTATACGTGTTTAAAGGTAGTAATGAGGTCTCCCCAGAGCCTTCTCTTCTCCGGGCCGAAGTCTGACAGAGCACTGCTGCTGGCTTGCAGGTTAGTGCCGAGCTACCAGAAGGAGGTTTTTATGTACTTTTCCACTTCCTTCAAAGGGAAGTTGAAGCACAGACAAGCTGACTGAGAACACTCCAAAGTGGTGGACGTGAGACTTTTTGTAGGACGCCAGCTCTTTTCCCCTGTGAGCGGAAGGAAAGCTTGTTCGGACACAGGTATCTACCACAGAGGGATGCAGCTCTCTCGTTACCACTTCTGCTGACTCCTGAAGCGATCCTCTGCGCTGGTCCGATATCCCTGCCTGTCTGTGGCAAAAGAGTTTGTCCCTCAGATTGCAGAAGCAGCATTGTGGAATTTAGGTTTTGGTAGGTATTGAGATTGTACCCCTGAAATCTCATCTATCTCAAGATACTACCTGTCCTTGCAAACCTTGCTTCTCTGAAATCCAAGTCATTGTCCTTACCCCAGTAATACCGAAGGGAGAAATGCTCCATTGAGAAGTTATCAGAAAGACAGAATCTGTTTTGGCAAGCCTCCCTCCCTTGGAATCCGTGGATTCCTTAACCTGGCCCTGGCATGAGTATTTGAAGACAAATGCTATCCAAGAAAGAAAAATTATTTTCTCTCTCATTTATCATTCTGTAATAGTTTCAGCTGACTTTGGTGACAGCATAATAGCGAAAGTGATTTCACTCTCTACCAAATAAAAACATAAAGTTGCTTCTTTTGACTGTCTTGAAAGAATGGTACTAATAATAAATAGGTGGGAAAACCAGAACTGTTGCATTTCTAGAATTTTAGGTGGCCTGAGAAACACACAGCATGCACTAGGGTAGCAGCACAAAAGTATCTCAAAAATGGGCTTCTGCAAACAGAAGGACCTTTGGGAGGTCACTGACATTTGGTCAGAGTGGGCTGACTGAGCCATCATTCTGCCTTCGTAATATTTCATAGCAATTTTGCGATATTGCATGTCTTCAGCTTAAGGAAGACTTTTCTTCCAGGGATTTTCCCTACTGCTTTTACTTCAAACATTACCAGGAAACAAAGTTGGAAGTTCTCACTTGTCCCCTCAAGGCTAGGAGCTGGTTACCCAGCAAGATGCTTGCTTGAGGCACGGGCTCACCAGCTGATTAAATAACTGTCCTGGGGCAGGAGCGTGTGGGACAAAATACTGCAGACAGCACAATCCACGCGTTTGGTTGCTTAATGCCACTGAGCTATGCTTTCGTAGCAGGAATGTGTCAGAAGTAGCAGTAATCCAGGGAAATGACGCAAACCTGGAGGTAGGCAGTCAGCTTTGTGAGCAGGGAGTGCTGGCATGGCCCTGCTCCTCTGACTACATCTGTGTGAATCAAGTAGGGGAAGTGAGTATGGATGTGGTATTTCAGCCCTTTCAGGGAGCTGAACATCACCTGAAAAGATGATGACATCCCTGCCCTGAAGGACCTGCCCACTGCAGTCTGTAGCATTGTGTGCATTTGTAGCTTGATGGGCCTGAGAGTAGGGGACCGTGGGATGCTGGGGCTGGGGTTTGATTTGGGGGTTCCTGCCACAGCCCCACGAGCTTATGTTTTAAGTTTAAGCTTGGAAATAAAGGGGGAGTGAGGGAAGAAAAAAAGCAAAGCCTTGCAGAGCGTCAGCTCCACCGAGGAATGAATAACAGTGTTTGCTTCTGGAAGAACTTCCCACTGCAGAGGACGGATGGAGCGGACCCCAAAAGGTAGATGGGGTTGTGTGAGAGCTGGTGATACTGCCAGCAGGACTCCACAGCTGACGATAGACATCGTTGGTTTTGATGTCCATCACAACGGAAAATGCTCGTTTCATTCAATTTGGGGAAGTCGTATGAAACTCGCAGACAGAAACAATATCAGTGAGACTCTGTTATGCAGTCATGGTGAAAGCTTAGCATAGCGAAGACACAGTGTGTATTAGGTAAGGTGTAAAATGGAGTCACACCTCCCAGAAATCCCAGTTTGTGGTCTTTAAGCTTTTTTTTTTGGCCGGGGGGGGAGGGGGGAGGGGGAGAGAGATGAATATTACCCACCAGAAAGGTGACCAAATCCATGCCTAAAAAGGTCAGCTGCTAAAAGCTTTTATAAATGATCTTTGCACTGCAAGTTTCAGTTTTCATGAAGCCAAGTTGAGATAAATCCAAAAAGTTCTATGGGTTTAAAAGAACGCTTACTAAAATATTCTTGTCATTCACAATAATAATGGAGTGAGTGAACTTGTTCCACGCAGTGACCTTACTTTTTTTTTTTTGTATTCCAGCAAACTGTTTACAATGCCAGGAGCGTAGGTATGGTTTTGTGTAGCATTGTCATTCTGCTCCACCACTCTGATATCTAACAAAGTAATACTTTCTGGATGTTGTCTACGAATTCTTTCCTTCCTTACATAGGAGGTTGATGCACATATTGCCTAGTTTGTCATAGAGCATCGCTGAAGTGCTGTTTTATTTGTATTTGTGAAGACAGCAGAATGAAAGACAGCAGCTCGGTGACTCCCACCGAGATGGTCATTAGGATAAAACAGTGAAGTTTCTAGCATATATTAAAAAGCCTGGAGGAATTAGCATAGCTTGCAGGAAAGCGTGCTGGAAAGAGATGATATTTGAGAGCAAGCGTGAAAATGTTGTCTTTTTACCAAGAATGATGAGAACTGATGTGTCCGCCCTGTGTTTGGATAGGTTAGTGAGTGAAGAGGAGCTGAACATAGAGTTTGCAGGGGAATTGGGAAATGAATGAGATAATTTAACCTCTTTTCCATGCAAGCATGTGTTGGTTTTTTTTTTTAATCCCATACTTTTGTTATTATCCAGAATTTTTAATATAACTCTCTATTTTAACTGGTTCGGTTTTATGGATAGCAGCTAACTATAAAAGAACTAAGATCCTGAAGTGTCCTTGGAGCCGCTAACTCTACCTCTTTATCTGTTCCCTAAGAAGATGCCCCGGATTTAAAGACGATGTGTATTAAATGAAGTATGAGAAGAAACAGCTTCTTCCGACACTTGCGCTCCTTTTCTTCAGCTCGTGCAGAAGGCTGACAGCCTGTCTCACTCTCATCAGTGCTATCCCACCAGCTCCTTTAGGAGCTCAGCACCACGTTTGGCCTGTTCTGATCTTCCTGATCTCCTCATTTCTGTGCTGCAACACCACCATCCATAAGAAGTCAGGTAGGATCTGAAGACCTTTGACATTGCTAAAGAATCAAACCTCAGCTGTCAGTTTTAGCCCTTTGTATTCCAGATGTTTGTTTTGCTGGATGATGGTTTCATTTTTGATTTTGTAATATGTTCTTTGTAGAGTTATTTTAAGCAGACAAGTAGGTAGCCTCCTTCCTTCAGTGGAATTGTGCAGGTTTTAGCTGAGCTTTGCACATCTGAGCAATTGCCCAGTGGTTGTTCTAGTCTTGACACGCGTCTCTAAAACCTTTGTCTGCCTCGCCCCTCCTCTTTGTGTATTAAGATGCACGTTTGTGCAAAAATTATGTACGCTGTGCATAAGATGCCCAGCGGTTATGGGGCATTCTCAGCGTTTCACAGATAAGGCTCCATGTTTACTTAATCACTTAAGTGTAGTCCTGGCTTTAAGCGTAGGTGTAGCTAATGATTGTTACTCAAGTGGTTATAAAGTTTAAAATTGTGTATATTGGTTGTATATAAATATATATATATATACATACATATGTATATATGTATGTGTATATATATATATAATGAAACTGAGTCTGTGGAGTAAAAGACTTATCTGCTTGTTGCATATATTCATCTATCAGCAGACTCATATGCAAGCTGATCCAAACTGGGTGCCAAGCTGTGCCTTTTTTGTTGCCTGGAATATGCAATCTGTGCACCTCAGGTGTACCTGGTCTATTAACTATCTCTTATATTGTGCCACCCCGTTAATATCAGTCAGTGGATGTACCCAGCACCACCTGGGGCTACACAGAACGTGGAAATTTCTAGTATGTTAATGTCACTCTGTTAACAAAGCTGACGTACTAGCCGCTTGCTGTTTCTATTTTTTTTTTTTGTTTTTCTTTTCAGTAGTCTCCCCAAAAGTTTTTGTGGACACGTTGTGTATCTTTTCTGTTCTTCCAGGATTTGTTTGTCAGGAAAGACGACCATGAAATCCGAGGGCTGTGGACAACCATCTACCAGATGGTTGTTGCAGATGCCTTTGGTCACGTTATTTGTCCTTTTAGCTCGCCCTTTCCTTTATCTTGAGTTGAATTTTTTTTGCAGCGCTATGTTTGCAGTGGTAACATTGCTGCCGAAGTGTTTTTGATTAAAAACGATCTTAACTGTAATAGTGAATTCACCGAGTGTGGCTTTGTATAATGACTCCCACGATCATAACATTTTTTTTTCCTTTGTCACAGAGAGGAGAAAAGCTCTTTCCAGCGAGATGGAGAAGGAATTAATTATACCTCTGCCTCATCCTGTGAGACCAGAAGACATGGAGTAACTGTAAGCTGCGATTCTCAGGAGACACTAAGAGTCTGGGTTCCTTCTCTGCCTGCCTCCCAAGGCCTCAGGGATGAGAAATCTTAGGCTTTGTTTTTCCCTATGAAATACTGTCGTGTTAAGGGGCATAGCTGACTAACTGTTACGGGTCTGGTCGGATTCAGGTTACTGAACTATCACGGTCACGGATTCACCAATAACGTAGCACATCCTTGATCTAGTCGCATTCAATGAGAACTATCACGGCTAGGAACAATGCAATGAAGGGCAGTTTATTACAGCAACCAGGGACACAGGTTCTTTGGATTGCCGGAGATAAATTCACTGTCTGCAAAAGCAAGCGAGCACGCATGAAATACACAGGTACTCGTCCTGGCTATTAATGCGTTAAAAGGCACAAAGGCTCTAGAGATTTCTAAGTTTCCATGGAGACACCTGCTACAGCCAAGTGTTCAAATCTTACCCCACGACATCCAATGCGGGGGAAGAGAGGCTCAGCCCGTCGACTGATCCCGGAAGTCAGAAAGGTATCCTTCGTGATGGTATCTTCCCTAACATCCCCTTTCACTTAAGCCAGTTTACATTGTCCGCTGATCTATTCTCTTTAGTGACCAGTGATAGGACCCGCAGGAATGGTGTCAAGCTGCGGCAGGAGAGGTTCAGGCTGGACATCAGGAAGAGGTTTTTCACTGAGAGGGTTGTCGCGCACTGGAACAGTCTCCCCAGGAAAGTAGTCACTGCACCAAGCCTGTCGGAGTTTAAGAAGCGTTTGGACTGATGCTCTTCTGAGTGAAGGGCTAGCTTAATCTAAAATGTGACCTCTCTGCACCACAATTTAGCAAGAAAAACTTGACCAGTGTAGTAAAAAAATGATGAAATCAGCACAAGCAAATCCAAATATTGTGCTAACTTGACTTCACCTGGTCTACAGCCTGCCCTCTGTGAAGAATCTGAATACATTTCTAGGCTCTTTATTGCATATAACGTAGGAAAAACTAATCAGTGAAATTGCCGCGTAGGTTGAACTGCACTATTGTCATACCGTCAGGATATTGTACCGTCGCTATATGAGAAATTCTTAGCAAATAGAACTAATTGGTTTTTATAACCCTTTAGAACTAAATGAATATGCTCACAATTATAAAAACCAACCAAACAAAAAAAAGTCCCTTCTATTGAAGGGTATGGATTTTTTGAAAACGTAACCTACTGAAATCTTTATGCAATATGAAATTGTTCTGGTACACTGTACTCGTGGAAGTAGATAAAACTTTTAGTGAGATGGAGAACTTGTTTTTCACTGCTTTTGCATCTAGTGAAACATTCTTGAAATTAACAATTCTCTGAGTAAGAGTTAAGGAAAATGAAGGAAGAAATAATGCATGTAACTCTTCTGAACTTTGTAGATGGAACAAGTACAATAAGGATCGAACGTCATAATGAGGATTAATATTTTAAACTACTTAAGTAGACTTTTGTAGTGTCGTGCCTCTATATAAATAGTGGTGATAATTCTCACTGTACAAGTTTGACAGTGTTGTCAGTAGCTTGTTGTATGTACTTAGTTGCATAGCAAAGCTTATTAATTGTCTAACATAAGGCATAGTTCTTGCCTGTAACTTTGCACAGGACTTATCACAGCAGAACCATCTCTTCTCAAAAGCAGCTCAGTACGTTTGAAATCTTAAAGCCATTGAAAATACACACCCAGCAGGTCTTTCCAATTACTCTGGAAGAACAAGCACAGGGAGTACTACCTGAATATGACAGGGCCCTTCTTTACTGTGAGGGTGACAGAGCACTGGAACAGGTTGCCCAGAGAGGTTGCGGAGTCTCCTTCTCTGGAGATATTCAAAACCTACCTGGGTGCCATCCTGCACGATGTGCTCTAGGTGATCCTGCTTGGCAGGGGGGTTGGACCAGATGATCTTCAGAAGTCCCTTCCAACCTCAACCATTCTGTGATTCTGTAACAGAAAGTAGCATGAAATATTGAAGCTGTAATTCACGTGTTTCTCCAGCAATTCATTTTCTGTTACTGCTTCTTAGAAAGCTAAAGAGGAGGTAGAGCTGATGAGTGCAGGGAGGCATGAAGAGATTGCTTCAGTTAAAGCTTCTTAAAGCTTAACACGAAGCACCCTTGACATAGTCTCTGTCGTACGAACCAGAAATGAGTGAACAGTGTGCTTTCATTGAGTAGATGACTGTGGTTTTTTCCCCTTGCAAATACTTTGCAAAAAAAAGTTCTGCACTTACAGGAACAACAGAGCTGCTAGAAACAAAGAATTCCTCTTGTCTTACACTTCAAAACTTACAGCTAAATAAAAACTTACCATTTTACAAATGTGAATACTTGTATCATACACCTTAGGAGGAATCTTTTAATTTTTTTTTTCCAACTGTCTCTAGTGCTTATGCAGAGACTTGTGTATTAACGAGACAGATCCTCTGAAGGATATCTTGTATTGGCTTCAGACCTCTTTAGCCTAGAGAAAACAGATGGTGTAAGACTTGAAAATGTGGTGATAACCTTAAGCCAGGTTACTTTTTGTCTGCTACAGAAACATGCCCACCTGATTTATGGATACTTGATTTGTCTAAGTGTGTTGCTTAAAACTTAATTTCTGTGATGTGCTTCTTGATCGGTTGTGTTTTGTGTGTATTTTGTGCTAATGACAATAAGGGCTGGCTAGTAGAGGCAAAATTATACCTAGTGTAGGTGAAAGCCTAGCATATTGTCACACTGACTGGCTGACTGCAGCTAGTGTTCAGCTCCTTACGATCAGCAGGTCTGATTTTTCTGTCCTAAGGTTATGAAGGTGTGATGCAGTGTTTGATATTACACTGACTGGTTATATATAGTTTTGGTAGTAAAGAATTGTAGCTAACTGCTATCAAGTGTAGATATCAATTTCAGGCTGAGAGAGAAAGCTTCATTACATACTTTTCACATTCTCCTTTGTCATCTGTATTCCCATTTGCAGGAGGAACGTGGTGCTATTGAAGTCAGAAAAATCTCTCTAACAAAACTTCGTCTGCCGGAATAAGTGTCCAGTAAATGACACTTATTGCTGCTGACATCTCTGAATATAAGAGGTTGTCACCATAATTCCTTTTCTTTTGCCAAGGGGGTGGGAGAGGGAAACATCGTTTCATGTTGATTTAGTGCAGGCTACCAAGTTGTCACTGAGGAAGCTGCCATCCATCCCTTAGCCGCATGTTCACTTCCCTTGTGTCGGATCGAGCAGTTAAGAGAATGTAGAGGCATTTGATTTGTTTTGGCTGATATAATGAGAAGCTAATCCTAAAAAAAAAAAAAAAAAAAAAAAAAAAAAACCCACAAACAACAGTGTTTTCTGATGATGAACTCAACTAGCTGGTTCTGTTGCCAGTCACTAAATCCAATGTGAGACAGAATCTGCAGCTGAGGTAAAAGAATTGTCTTTAGCCACTTGGTTTGCATGTGTTTGTTTTTTTTTTAAATCAGCTTATCTGTGTTCTAAAACCATACCTGTAAGTAGAGACAGCAGGATTCCCTGCAAATGTTAGAGACTCTTAGAAAAAGAAGAGCTAAAAATAATGTCAGGGGCCGGTAGCAAGCTCCAAATCTACACTTACTCAGATTTTTCATTTACACCATTTAGTTTTTTGCAGGGACGCAAGTTTTCTTGTATTGAAGCAGTCTAGGCACTCTAACTAGAATCCAGCTGTTCTTCCAGTTTAGCATAACAAAGCGGAGAGGCACAATAAGTTCAACTACATTAAATAAACTTAAGACTGTCAGTGGACAGGCATCCACAGAAGAGTCTAAGCATGTAGCTGCCTTGTCCTATTTTGCATTATTGTTATCCAGGGCATTTTGCTAAGTGGTCTTTCTGGCTCTTCTGACCAGTGAGCTCTTTGCTTTGCAAGTTTATCTTTTTCTGACTTTTTTGGACTTACATCTGTTAAGACAGTTGCTGGAGGATCATTCCTTTTTTTTTGGGTGTTTAGTTCAGCCTTGTTAGCACAGGATATGTATTGGACACAGTCTATATTCTTAATTATTTTTTGAATCAGAGGAACTCCAACTCAGCTCCCATACAGCCAACTTGCCCAGCTGGGGAGACTATAAATGGGTGTTAGTAGACATTCCTAGATGCTTTCAGATGAAATTAACTGATGGTCTAAAATTGGGATACAGTTCTTTAAGTATGCTCCTGTGGAAGGTTTTAAGGAAGTGTTCATATTTTTTGTACTTCAAATACATTTTGCTTTTTCAATGGTCTCGGCCGTTTGTAATACTCCGTTTCATGAGACTTAGAGGCAATTTCACTATTCCATTAGATAGTGAGATAGCAGTCATTAATGTTAGTCAATATGTTGTAATGAAAGAGTTTATGGGATTGTGCTGTGTCTCCCCTACAAGTACGAATGTACCAAGGCAACTTTCAGAGAAAAATCGGGGAGTTATATTGCTGCTATGTATGTTATTGAACAAAACTTAGCTTCAGAAAGCCATTTCCTGTTACTGCTGGGTTGTTCTGCTTTCTTTGCTTTTCCTATGTGCCCCTCTGCTTTGCTTAAAATGACCGTTGTGCCCTGCTGTGAGGATCAAATTGGAAGCAATTCTGTGAGATGGAGACAGCTCAAGCCCCATAAGCAGAAATATAATAGCGTTCCATGTAAGTACTAGCTGGTACTTACTAAAGCTGAGTGATCGTCTGTAGTTCTGTAACGCTTGCAAAGTTCCCACCTTCACAACAGGAAATTCTTTCATCTAAGAGTGGATAACTCATGTTTTTTTGGGTCTACTTCAGGTATTCTGATCAAAGGGAAACTTGCCCAAATTGATCCTTCTAACATAATTTCTCTGTACTCCAAGTGATATTTTTACAGAGTTGTCACCCCTGCGTAATAAAGGATAACAGAAGGTATTTCTGCATATTTTGAAGTAGCCTGGCACTGATCACCCAACTAGCAGGATCTATGGTTTATCTGCCCCACTGAATAGATCCTGCTCTTTGCTGCAGTAACAGTAGGGACAATGGGGCAAAGCTGTATATTTCTGGTGGTTCTAAGGCTTGGTCTCTTACCGACCATAATAAATGGGTTTTCTTTTCTTAGAGATGTGGCCTTGCACAGTGTGCCAGAAGGTTAGGGAAACTTACTCCCTTGCTGTGTTCTGCATTGTGTGACTCTATTTTAAACACGTTCATCAAGTTAAATTGTTCAGTACAGCTAGATGCTTCAGTTACGCTGAAGTGAAAAGCATTAAGTATCACTGTCCTAAATTACAAGGAAAGGATGGTAAAATGTTGTCTCCTGTTGTTGGCCGCTCTTTTTAGAGAGGAAACTTAATGTTCCATGGGGAAGTAGAATTTAAAAAAAAAAAACAAAAAAAAAGCTGTCCAGTAAGTTCTGCTTTCGTATCAAGATTGGACAGCTAAAGTCCAGTAACATCTCGCTTTAGACTGATAGGTTAGTTCTGTATCTTAATAACTTTTTTCATGGTTTGGATACAGAGTAGGATGGGTTGTGTTGAAGTAGAGGTGTGGGGTTATTAAAACTTATTGTTTTACTTGTTTGAACTAATACTTACCACTGTAACCTGTTCATTGTATTCCTTGGACTGTAGGATGATGAAAACAATATCATGTCTTCATAGGCCATGATGTTATTAGAATATTTTACGAGCAATTCTTGGGTCTGGAATACTGAAAATATGACTGTGCTAATGAATCAGCTAACCCCTGAAGACAAAAAGGTAAGTAGCTGTGTGATATGGAGACCGAACGTGAAATACAAACTTACTGTTCTAAGATGACATGAGTCAGAATGCTGCTTACCGCAGTGCAGAACTAAGTGTGGTACTAACTCAGTTCTGGATAGTCCTGCCACAGCCATTTGAATGTACCAAGGTGTCTGTACAGGGCTGTGTTGTAAGCCGGATCAGTGATCTGATCAGAGATGAAGAAGGACAGGACCCCTTGAAGGAGGCTGTATACAAAAGATGGTTGTTAGGGTGGCTTGATCGTACATGATCAGGTGTTGCCCTGTATGTCAGCCAAGTAGCCAAGCTGTTACTGGTTTTACCTGCATCATGAGTAAAACAAGGCTTTATTTCTTGACCACTATCTCCTTTTTCTGAGGAACAGGAGGTATGTTTTGAGGGGCTTTTTTGTTTGCTTTTTGTGTTTCAAACTAGTGACAACTCCTGTGTGTGCTTTTCATGCTTTGGCAATACAGCTACACGTCCTCAACTTCTCTCACTCGCTGTGAACTGAAACTGCCCCGTGCAGTGGGAAGTGTACCTAGAAGCAGGATGACAAAAGTTCTGAAGGTGGTTGAGGAAGAACAAAAACTGTTGTTGAACAGAGGACCTGAGTAAGAGTGAACGAAATGTCTCATCAGAAATATCTTACTCTTCCTCCTGTTCCATCCCCTCCCCTCCCAGATTTTGAAGTTTTTCCAGAATTAGGTATGTTATTTTCTGAAACACAGTGGAACTGTGTATTCATTGTTACTAACTACATTTCATAGCGTAAGCTGTAATTGATTTCTGACTTGCCCTGTTTGGTGAAATTTCACTATCGGCTTGTTCAAATGTCATTAAATACAGTATTTTTAGTAGTTAAGCATTGGATTTCCCATCTCTGCTCAATGGATTATTTTTTTTCTGCTCTTTTAACGTGTCTGAGCTGATCACTCTGAGCACTGCAAGACATTTAGTGGGAACATGCAACCTAGGAGGGATTGGGAACAACAGAGGAGTGAAACTTGCAGAAGCAGTAAGCAAGCTGTTGTAGTAGCTTGCGATTTCACAGAACGGTCATATTAGGCAGGTTCTTACAGAGCAACGTTTAAGTATTTTGTTCAGAAGCTGTGAGCTAGAGGTTTTATTGTCCTTATCGGGACTTAACTGGCTGCTGTAGTATCGTTTTGGATGAAGTAACGGACGTCAGTGAGAAACTGAAGTTGTGAATGTACCGTAGTAACTTCTGCAGTAGATATTCTTATGAGTCTTTTTAAAACATAGTGGTACAACTATAAGCACAGTTAAACAAACTGCATCTCTATCAGTGAACTTGGTACAGAGCAGTGTGCTTATTCTATAGCATGTGAGAATTATTTCCTGGCTGGAAAGGAAACAACAGAAAATAATTACTTCTAGAGTAGAGTTCTTTACAGACAGATGAAATGTGAAACTAGTGCACTTGGAAGCTGAGGGAAGAATATTACTGAAGAGGGAAAATAAGGCATGGAATGGTTGAAATTTGCAGGAGATCGATTGTATGAGAAGCTGGTGGTTGGGTCACAGACGGATCTAAATGTGAATCATTCTTATGATTAAGGACAAAAAAAATTGTCATTGCAATGAAATTAATCTGATAGAAAGGTAGTTACTTTTCTTTACATCTTTATCAGAAATGATTGACTTTCGTGGCAGTTAATAGTGGAAAGCTTTTATTTTATGCAGGCTTTTAATTTTGATGTTCGACAACTACATTGGGCAGAATACATGGAAAACTACTGCATGGGAACAAAGAAATACGTGCTGAATGAAGAAATGTCTGGCCTCCCTGCAGCTCGGAAACACTTGAATAAGTAAGCGTGCATCTTATTTTTGTTTCTCTGTCCTTGTCAAGTTTTACTTTTCCATTTTATAATATACTGTTCTTAATAGCACTTGTTTAGTTCCACCAGAGTTCTTCTATCCAGGCATGTTGTCTAAAGCGTTTTCTAATGCTTTAGTCAGATGCCATCTTTCTTCTTTCATTTGTAGATCTTGCTTCGTTCTCTGTATTAGTAGTCCTAGTATGTCTGGGTTTATGGCTATAGCTCTGATCACTAGTGTATACTGGAATCCAGGTTTCTGATGTTACTTGTGTATCCTTTTTGGAACGTCAAAAAGGTACGCAGTAATACAGGGTCAGAGTGGTTTGTTCAACTACGGTGGTTTCATACAACAATCATTGTTTCTTTTGAGAACATGACTGCTGGAAGCAGGCAAGTAAACAGTCACGGACTTTGCACCTCAGCGCAGGAAACTTTGATGTTGATGCTGTAAGATGAAGTCTCTTAGCGTCTTATCTGTGGCTTAACTCCTCCAGTTTGAATGCATTGTAATTATTCAGAACTTTACTGGCATAGTTCCATTTGTTTTATTCTTGGGCGATTCATAAAGACGGTCTTCTTGATTTTTCTCTTTAAAGAAAGAAAAAAGAACAATTTATCTTGTTCTGCAATACTGCTCATCTGTTATGCTGTCAACCTGAGGGGAAGTGGTCTAGGCCATCTTCAAAAGAGATTGGCATGGCACGATGTCAGTGAGAATTTTGGCCAAACTTGCCAGTGTTAACCTTACAATAGCATATTCAGAGACACAGCTGTGATACATGCTTGTAATATACACATGGTATAGCAACAAAGTAATCTGAATTTGTGAGAAATTAAGGGTTTCAGCTAGACGTGTTGTAAGCCTGAATTACATTTGCAGGCAATTTTTAATGGGAATGAAGGCTTTCTGGATTTTCAGAGATTAATTAATTCTGAATCTTGACAAGGACTTGACCAACAGAATTAACGCTGATAGCAAAAAAAGACTGAAAAAAGTGAGGGATCTAGAGGACTAAGTGAATATCCTTGTATGTTTACTTTGACTGCATTTTTCCTGAATTCTCTTATGATGTGGCTCTTGTCAAAAAACAAACAAAAACAACAAAAAAAAAGATGAATAAATTTAAAATCTCAAATATACTCTTTAAAGATGGTAATCTTTGACAATGGCGGGCATAGCTGAAGAGGTGTCCCCTTCTAGTTTTGGACTTAGATGCAGTTCAGAAATGCGCTGAACACAAGTGCCATTCTTTGTACAAAGGATCATGCCAAAATAACATGAGAAATAGTCTTATATTGGAATGGCATCTGGTCATCCTATGTAAAGGAAGGCCTGGCGGTAATAACACCCAGTATGCCTGTACAGCAACATAAGGCCAGTGAGTATTTTCTTAAAAAGAGCTGCCTTTCAAGTACAAATTGTCATGGTCTACTGAACCAAAGATGTCATGCTCTTTTTAATAAATCTGAGCAAATGCTGGTTTCAAGTCATCTTGGAGCTTCCATTTTCACATGAGAAGATTGCTAAAAATCACAGATACCCTAAAACAGCACTTCCTTTTTCCTAATCCTTAAAGGATTAAGAAGGAAGTTCTCTGCGACGGAGGGATTTTAAAATTGCCATGGAGACTATGAACTTTGTGGCTGGAAAAATCTTAAACTTTTTTGTCAGCAGTAATAGGTGTTTCTACAAATACATAATTTTAAATACGTAATTTTAAATGCTTGGAAGGGAGCTAGGGTGAAATTAGCCCGTTTTGGGTGAGTGGCTGTCTTGAGGTGAGCCAGTGTGCGCGACCTTGGCATTGAAAGGTTTTACCAAGCAACTGTGAAGCAGTTGTATATGTAGTTAGCTACAAGGCTGGTTCTATTCCTGAATTTTCACGTTTCTCTTTGAGCAGCGAACAATCGAAAAGGCCTTCTCTGCTTGTTCTTCAACTTACTAGCTTACTTAATGCACTAACTTAATACCACTTTAATAAAGTATCTTGAGATGAATAGATGAACAAGTTAAATTCTACATTAGAAGTTATTTTAATGTTCTTTTCCCTGAAGTTCTTGGTACCTTGGCTTTTAAATTTTTTTTCCTTTTCCCCACTTAAGTTAAGGAATATACGCTATGGATTCAATACAGTTCTTGTGATCCTGATCTGGCTTATCTTTATTGCAAGATCACAAATGGCAAGAAATATCTGGTACTTTGTGGTTAGTCTGTGTTACAAGTTCCTCTCGTACTTCAGAGCCTCCAGTACTACGAGATACTGAAGAAGAGAATTGAGCACTAGGGCATCGATGCATACGGTGGTCTAACTACACAAAGCCTGTAACATAGTCATCTCACATTTTGTAAAAGCATAATTTCATCTTAAATTGGAGTGCAAAATATATGGTATGGTAGATGTAATGTTAGTTGTATATTTCCAGAAGACATAGAAAATAAAACGGTCAAGTGCGGGTCTGAATTGGCGTTAGCCAAGCATTTAAATAACTTTAATTCACTGACCTGGGGAGAGAATGTTTTAGACCACTGACCAACATAACTGTGCAATTTGGAACATTTTGATTGAAATCTGCCTTAACATCCTTATTTTTTTTCTTTTAATTTTTACACCACATTGAGGAAGGTAAATATTGTCATAGTAATTGCTAGTTTATTGACCTATTTATTTGAAATCCTAGAACTGCAAAGGATTTTGAGTTTCAGAAGTATATAAATGCTGGTGGATCTCCTGGAAAAACTACTGGAGGACTTCTATATTTGTCTTTACTTCTGCCGATTCTTCACTTCTCAAAGTAGGGTCATAATGGTGACTACTTTGCTTTTAAAAGGAAAAAAAATCTCCCTTCTTCATTATGGAAAAGCCTTTTGTCCTGTCTGGTTTTCGGAATGCACTCAGTGATTCAGTTCTGTGCTCAAAATTGGCCCCGTTCTATTTGCGTTTGTCAGCATGAGCAATTTGCTTTTCCAAAAGGAGAACTGAAAAGATAAAAGGGAACTGAAAATCACTGAAAAGATAAAAGGGAACATTACCATGAGGGGGGAAAATAGTCATTGACCGTCCTCGTTTTTAATGATTTTTGTTGGGAATACAGAGCCAGCACTTGATAGTTACATTTCTGACTTCAAAAGCTAAATGTATTTTAAAAAAATTTATTATGCCTAGTTGATACTTACATTACTGGTAACTGTAGTTGGATGAAGTGTAGGCTTTCATTAAGAGAGAAACCTGTTCTTAAATTCTAAGTAATGTTAGCAAATACTTCATGAATTAATAGCTTTTCAAAAACTCTGAGCTATGAAATTTGATGCATGGATAGACCAAGGCATTAACACTCTCTCCTCTCTGCCCCAATAAAACCCTTTTGTTTCGCTGGGCAAGCAGAGCAAGAGGCATCTTGCTTCAAAATTTGAAACATGTTAACAGTTTTTCATCTATTCCTTAGATTTCTTCAGATTTAAACCTACTGATTTAAACTGTTTTTTTCTGTGTAATTTGTTTTGGTAGGTAAAACTCAGACAAAACAAGTTGTAAGAAAAGCCTGAGTCCCAGTTTAAGGCAATACATAAAGATTCCTTGAAGCTCTGGTTGCACAGAATTCTATTTGAGAACACTGTGATGTTCCTCTTACTGATGCACTGACCAGCACCCTTGTCCAGTGTTTGTTCGTTAAAATCAATTTATACTGTATGTGAATACGTTCTTGAATCTGCTTGGAAAGGCAAATAATGACTTAATTACACAGGAGCTACATTATACTTGCCCTTGGTAGTTTTTTGTCCGACTTGAATTAAGCATGTAAAGAACTTACTTTGCCATTCTTGTGGAAACTTATTTTAAAGAGAACACCTTTCATGCAGGTGTATATCATTTTGAAAAGATAATGGCTTCCTTGTTGAAGCTAAGTATTCTGTAGTAAGTAGTTAAACTGTAATTCCTTTTTAAAATGACCTGTGTGTGTGTGTGTGTGTGTGTGTATATATATGTGTGTATATATATATATATATATATATATATGTATGAAGCTAGCGATGGAAAGCCTAAATGGTCCAGGACCACACCTTATGTGAGAGACCTGACTGTGGCTGAAAATAAATTATGGCTTCTGTGACTGAAGATGTTATACTTTAACAAATACATTAGGTATGTTGCTGAAGTTTGCAAAAAGACATGCATCATATTCTGAAAATTATTTCTGTGAAGCAGTTGACTTAGAATTTTTGTTCTTTATCACCATTACATGTGATACTTTTAATGTTGATTTGTTAATACTGGGAATTGTGAAGCCAATTAATTGATTATTTCTGATCCATGCTACTTAGGAATCTATTCTGTTGAATATGTGACTGAAGAAAAGGATTGCTTCAAATTAAGTAAGGACACTTAACCTCTACTCTTTAAACGCTTGGCAGTTTAGAAACCACCTTTCTCTTTTGAGTTGTGGTTATCTGTTGACTATTGGTATCTTAAACTCATCAGTCATTCTATTTAATTGACAGTAGATTCAGTGTCACACTTATTACATCTGTTGTTTTTTGTGGTCAGTGTGTGAAATTTCTATCTGAAGATAATGTTTTATTTCCATATCAGGACCCTGTTTTATTGCATTTCTTAAGTATTTGCACGTAATGGATGTTGGTCAGAAACAGACTTCAACTTTATTTTGATAGAGAAAGTTTGATTCACTATACTGACTAGCAAGTTACAGAAGGTATTCTAATTGGTTAAATAAGAGAAGCAGTTGAAACAAGAAACAACATGGTCACTTAACAGTTACTGGTATTTAAATTTGGGACCAGGGAAAAACTGCTTTTTCCTGTAATGTTTTTTCTGCTATAGGAACACATTTGGAAACAAATGCTAAATCTTGTGAGCTTTTATAAGACAAACAAATATTGGGTGCCTTTGTTTGTAAACCAAAAATAAACAAATCCCATAAGTGTTATTAGTGTTTTTTGTTGTATTTTTGCATGGTTTTAGTGTAATTTGTGGAAAATATCTGAAATGTATAAATTCTGTCTTAATATACATATATATGAACATGTTCTTTCCCTTACAAGAGACTTGGAAAATGAAGTTAATGGCTAAAATTGCATTTAAAAATCAAAAAAGCAATCCAACAACACCTCCTTTCTCTCCCAGCATCCCCCCAAATCAACCCAAAATAATCAAAAGGTAAAAAAATTAAATCTTCATGAGGTGATAACGAAACACGTGGTGCATGGTCATGGAAACTTTCTTGAACTTCAGGTAGTTTTCTCCTTACTGTTACTGTCATCTCACTTGTAATATCAATTTCAATTTTGCTTAAATAGGTAAGTGCTTTTTCACTTGAGTTAAAAGAGAACTGTAGTTTAGCAGTAGCTTGTGGATTACCATTTCAACAACTGCAAGCAACCACAGCTGTTGTAGCATCTACATTTTGTGGTGAGGCAGAGGAAAGTACCATTGTTATTAACTAAATGCTGTGGCTTAGTCTGTTTGGCTTCTGTTTAAAATGTTAATTTCTCAGAATCCTCAAACTTAATGGATAACAACCTTAAGGTGCTATCCCTCATGTTTTGTGCTGTTAAATATTTTGCCCTTTCTGTGTAGTACAGTATTACATAATGTATTTTCAAAAACGATGTACAGGCTGATAGTGGTAACTTGAATCTGAGAAGTATTCTGTACAGTGCTGGGAAGCATAACTGTTCATAATACTTTTTTTTTACGTATTTCACAGTCTGCTGAGCAGACAAAAAGAAGTGAAACAGTAACCGGAGAAGGGCTACTCAGGAAAAATGTGGGTTGCATTAAAATGTGTTTTGCTGTTTGTCCAACTCCGTGCTGACATACGTGAGATTTGTTTGGAGGCATTCATTGTGTATTTGAATAAATCCACAGAAGTTTTTAAAACGGCTCCAAAGGAGCTAATATGAATTGCCTACCCCAATTTTTAATATATACTATAACTGTAAACTTAAACACTAAAGTCGGGGCAGGTCTCACTCTTTACTTTAAATTCTAGGTTTTTCTTGCTTTCTTTTTCTAGAGCATTCTTCAGAATTTCTTCAGACACCTTTTGTCTTCCTTTCTGTCTGGAGATGATTGCAAGTTACAAAAGGCTACTTAACCAAAATGACTTAACCAAACTGAGCTACTTCTGTCATCTTGACCTAAAACTTAACCCTGTGCTGCTTTTTAGATATTTGTCTTCCCTAATGCTGTCTTGGAGCTTCAGTGCATAGTTGATACATACTTTGGCTTTCTTTGCCTTTGCAACCACTATGACTCACTGATAGTAATTATACAATTGGCTTTTCTGGAATATTGAACAGTGACAGCTTTGAATGGCTTTTCTGTATGTGCGTGCTCTTAATTCAGCTATATTCATTAATCGCAAGTATAGCGATTATTACCACAAGCCTTTAATTTCAATCTGGTTTTTTATTTTTTTCAGGATGGTAATTCTGTAGTTACAATCACTTCCAAAAAAAAAAAAAAATATCCTGGTGTAGAAGCAAGACCTATTAATTGTTTTTTTATGGACACAAGGAAAAATTTAAAGCATGAACTTTTATCCTGAAATCATTATCAACTTTCCATAAGGTTCTTTGAGGAAGTGAAAAGTTAAAAACCACTGCTTGATTAACCTTTTCTGGATGTAGGAAAAGGATTAAATCTTCAATTGCTCTTGGCTCATAAGGTATGGCATACAAAGGACATATGGGACAGTTCTATCTGTACTGTAGAAACAGCAGTTTCAGCCTCTTACCGAGAAGGGTCAGAAAAGTAGCTTTGTACGCTTGTTTTTTGTTGACAAAAGTCTGATTTTTACTAGTTGCACTTCAGTGCAAATTATTTAATGCTTAGCCACTGATTAACTTTAAGTAGCATGTTACCCTAATCCAGATTCAAGACAGTGTCACGTACCTAAAATTTTTATCACTTATTGAGGATAGTTGATCTGTTTTCCTGTCATTTCTGATGAAATTATCTCATCGACTTGTAATTGCTGTTTTACTGAGTAGAAACAGTCATATATTTTGAGTCATATTTCTTAGCACTGTAGTGCTTGTAACTCCTTTTCCCAGTATTAACATCAAACATTAGCAATGTGTGTTTTCATTACGATTCTCTCTGAAAATCAGTTATTTGTGGCTTTATTTTGAGAATGTGTCCTGTCATGCATCAATTTATCGATGTGTGCATATTTGATGGTAATTTTTACTGCTTTTAGGCCTAAGGTTCTGTTGTAATGTGTGCAAAAACTGCAGACTGAGACAAGCTGTCTGGAATGGAGGGCCTGTTTCTCCAGTGTCAACCGTTTTCTTTTTGTAGTTGAGATTTTGCTAGAGTGGGGAGATGCCCTCGTGCCCTTTGTGCTCATAAAAATAGCTGTGGTACAAAGGCCCGGTGAAGCACAGGTTCATGTGCGTTTCAGGGCTTTGTTCTTCTGGATGTGGAGAGGGTGCTAAGTCTAAATTCTAGATGCCTGCAGAGGAGGGGAAAAAACCAACCAACCACCACCCAAAAAAAAAAAAACAGTAAAACTAGTATGGTTAGCTCAGCATATGGTAGTACAGTTGCATGAAACTAATGTCTTTAGTGTTCCTACATTTGTTTTATGTTTACACTGAGAGAGGTATTTTTCCACTTTTTTTGTACAAAACGTTATCTTTCATTAGAACAATACTTTCCTGAAAAGGGATGCTATATGTCTGGGATCTAAGCAACTAGGGTACTTCTGACCCAGGCACTGGATTTCCTTAGTAGGATACGGCAGTCTTTTCCTTAGCTAAAAAGGTTAGTATTGAATCTCTCTTACGAAGCATTTTGAGATATCTAGAGGCACAAATAGTTACTGTTTTAGACACATAACCTAGGTTGGAAATTCAAGAAATCTGAAGTGTAGGAGGCATGAGTTTTCCTCTATTATAGGTGTTTTCTTAGTAGGAGATTCAGAATCATAAGGCAAATGCTTAAATAAACAGGGTCTTCTCAAAGCAGTCATACTGCAGGGTGGAGAGAAATATATCCTTTGGAAGTGGAAGGAAATAGTATTAAGACTGTTCCATCATTCAACTGTCAGTATTTGTTCTCATTTTAATAGGGATGTGGTGTTGTGGCTGTATTGACACTGTTGTTACGTAGATCGTAATCTGCATTGTATATAAAGCTTCTTGTCCAAGAAGATAAATCAGAGAGCAAAGTTAACTCTTAGTTTGAGTAAGTCTGTCATCCAGTAGGTTCTCACTTAATATACTCTCCTAGGACAGTAGTCATTCCAAGTTAAGGGACAGCAGCTAAGGAGATCCTGTTTTACAATATTGCTTACAGTGCATGGAAGCCTGCAGAGTCTGTGGAAGCTGAGATCATCTTTGCAATTTATGGCATAGAAACTTTCTTGCAAGTTTATTTACATGACATAAAAGGCAGCAGTCGTGTTCCTCAAACACATGTTGACCCTGCTATGCAATATCTTTTCAAATGGGCTTTAAAAATGTCATGTACTTCAAGGAGCTAACTAATCTTGAACAAATTGCGTAGGCTAGAACAAGACATCTTGGTATCTACTGTAAGTCCTTAGCAGGAAGAATGGACACTTCCAGATCCATTTGCTGTACTGGTACACTTTCTTGCTTCATGTCCTTTCAAGACATCTTGTTCAACGCACTTAAATTTTAAATTGTAAATTAATAGGTAAGTATAATTATTCAGTTGTTAGTCTAGCTTTTTCTTTGCCTGTATCTTTCAAATCCATCTTACCTTTTCAATTTCACACAGGCCCTCCCAATTTTCATCAGAGAGATGCTTTTTGTTGCATAAAGCACACAGCACATACTTTCAGAGTTTTGTGCATAGTAACTAGGAAAAGGATTCAAGTCTAATATTGGCCAGAACAGCACAATCCTTCCTGAATCTGATGAGCCTTCACAGAGTAAACTGTGAATCAACAACATATGCTATTCTGACTGTTAATGGGATGTTTTTCCAAAACTGCAAGTAAAAGACCTCTCTTCTAATGCTGTGTTGAAGGACTCATAAATCATTTCCCACTACATTGTTTGTTTGTTTGTCAGAGCACTTGTCTGTAATCAACTATTTAACAGTATATAGCTTAGGACTCACAATCATCACTTGTCTCTATATCATACTGTACGAAACAACAAGCCCGTAGGTTGCTTCTGTGTTGGATTTTTACTCTCCCATTTCCGAGGGGGTGCTTTTTTTTGTCTTTCTTTGGTTCCTTCCCCCACTCAAGTTCTACCATTGGTTCCTATGCTCTTGCCACCCACTCAGTTGACTGACCCTAGCCATAGTGCTAGGGCTATTGAGATTAAAAATTTTATGCTTTTGATTGTAAACACTTCATTAATTCCAGGCACTGAACACATTGGGAAATTGGCCAGTTTGTTTCTTTAAGAAAGAATATTAAATTCTGACTCTTGGAAACAAACAAAAGACTTCTAGTTACTCTGTGATAACAAATATCAGTCTAAATTATACACTTGTATGGTCACAGAGCAGATCCCTCTACTTTTCAATCCATGTGTGTGGTTTTAAGCTACAACTAATCTTTCCTTATCAGTGACACCTGTGTTTTTCCTCTGTTAAATATTTGATTTGGAAAGAAAAACATGCAATGTAACTTCCACTCTTTGACTCCAATTTAAAACCAAGCCTATTCATTTTTAATAGGAATGTGCTGCTCTTAGGCTAGTAAGTCAGTTTCTGGATGAATTAGTTACTTCAGTGCTGTTTTGTGTGCCATGTAGTTTCTGCATTTCAGAACCAATAGGTGCTTAGCATCTATATATACACATTCAAAGAGTATGAAATAACGTGAAATTAGAATAGTAGGCTGCTGAAAATATTTTATAGTCTTTCCAACGGTATTCCATGAAGGCTTTCTTTATAAAAACCTTGGTTAGAGAGGCAAAGAACACTTCACTTTTACAAATGTTAAGTGATACCACTTTTAGATCAGTCTCCGCTATTAGAATGGAGAGAGAGTTAAACCACTAGTAGGAAATACTAACTAGCTATGTCTAAAAACTATTTTTAGCTCATTAACCCAACTTCATAGAAGAGAAATACTGGAAAAATTCAGAGCTGCAAAACAATGTGTAAGCAGTTGGTGCTTTTCTCTTTAAACATGGTGCCAATACCTATCAAATAACCTATCAACTTTCTTTTCAACTAGAACTTTACTGTTACTTTGTTAGTTTTTTTTCCTTACAAACCCAACACCAGAAAGTAAGTATTGGAGGGTGGGGTAGAAATCAGTCCTTGACACTTTTTTTACACTTTTCTTCTAGAAGAAAAAACAATCTTCTCATTTTAATCATTCTGTTTGTAGACTCAGATTTTGTGCTTCTTGTTTTTCTTTTCTGGAAATATCAGAAGTTATTACCCTGTGCGCCAGCAGTGATCACTTTAGCTGGCATATTAAGCTGAATGGGGAATCTGAAACAGATGCTCCCTTCACTCATGGTAGCTTCACAGGTGCTTGGCATCCAGATTTAGTAATTAACCTTTTTATGTCTTACATCTCTTAGAGTAAACTGGATATGAAGCTGGATAT
The DNA here is from genome assembly GCF_013377495.2 of Cygnus atratus. NCBI lineage: Eukaryota > Metazoa > Chordata > Aves > Anseriformes > Anatidae > Cygnus > Cygnus atratus. The sequence continues at coordinate 120,506,217 of NC_066364.1, forward strand.
GCAATGTCATGGTAAGATAGCTTGCCTGAAAAGGCCATCTCTTTCAGTCACCTGTGGTGGGGAGAGCAGAAAAAAAAACCACACTAGAATAGCCATGCAAAGTGGAAAGCCAGTGTCACTGCACTGTCACTAATTAATACTTAATACACCTTTCTAACTCCTGAGGTGGTGTTACCACCCCTGTGAATGTTTTTGCATTTGAATGTTTTGCTCAAGACCTGTTAAAACATAAGTGAGGATGATGACTTGCATCTTGATTATAATATTTAAAGCATGAAATCTCTTTCAGGGCATCTCTCTTAATTCTTCTTCCCACCAATGAAAGCATTGGATAGCTCCTGTGTTATGGACAGATTGCCTTGAAAAAAAAAAGCCCAGGTGGGAGAGTTTAGAACAGTACTTAGCATCTGTTTTTGTAAAAAGACACAGGCATTGCACATAATTAACTGCCTGGGGCTCTGTTATGGAACAAGAAGCCCACCTGAGCCTCCAGTCCTGGTGAAAGAATGGGCTGCCACTGCTTTCAACTGAAAGTATCTGTTTAGTCTTTCTGCACAATTTGCTTCCCATTCCTTTAATTCCGTGATTTTCAAGGTTGTTTGCTGCTGCATCTTCTCAATCACTTTTAGAAGCTTTTGCTTACTGTCTTCATCAGCAGTTCCATAAGGTTCCATAGGAAGCTTGATCTGGAGATGGACACAGGCTTTCAGGTAAGGCAGAAGCACAAATGAGTGTTGGTTCTGTACAAGGAGAGAACAGAAAAAGGCTGAGATGTTCTTCTGTATAACAGCTTGGTTGAACTGACCCACGGTGAACTCCTCGCTGATCTGCCTCTTTATCTTTTCCAATAATGGACATGCCCCTCCATGCTGGCTTGTAAACAGTTGCTTCCAGAATGACTGTTTGCTTCCTCCACTTCACTGCGTTTAATTAAAGCATTTGTCCTCAAATGCAGGCCTTTTGGCAAGCATAGCTCTTTTGATTTGACAGCAATTTTTTTTTCTGTTGAATTTATATTGTGTTAGCTGGCATTCAAATTTTTTTAATGGATTTTGGGTTTTGTAGAGCTTCTCAACTGTCCTAATAAATAGACTGCAAATGACTTCCTTTATAGTCCTTTATCAGTTCAGTGCTTCAACGTCCTTAGTTTGGACTGCAGAGATGTAGTTCACCAGAAAAATACTGATGTTAGAATATCCCAAGTTGGAAGGGACCCATAAGGTCATCAAGTCCAACTCCTGGCACTGCACAGGTCTACCCAAAAGTTTAGACCATGTGACTAAGTGCACAGTCCAATCTCTTCTTAAATTAGTGACTACTTCACTGGGGAGCCTGTTCAGTGTGCAACCACCCTCTCGGTGAAGAACCTCTTCCTGATGTCCAGCCTAAACTTCCCCTGCCGTCAGCTTCACACCGTTCCCACGGGTCCTGTCACTGGTGATAGAGTGAAAGAAATTCACAAAATGTGAAATGGGTGCATGTCTCATCTCAATATTCATGCATGTGCATATAAAGAACAACATATATATGGCCAGTTTCTTCTCTGCTCTGTTTTTATTCAGGGCTTCTGTTTTGCTATTCTATCAGGGACTATTTTTGGAAATAAGGGAGGAAACAAACATTGTTTTCAAAACCTAGCTGCTTTACTAGAAGGCTAATTATACAGTGTCTATGGTAACTTGTGTGAACTATTGGATACCTGGCTTGTATCAAAACTGCACTAGTCTGGTGTCCTTTCTCTGTGTTGTATGAAGGAGCACCCTCTGGTCTGAGGAGAAAACACGAAGTTGGCCTGGGCACGGCATTACTTGAAACTTCTGGGCTACTGACTTGATGTTGTGATGTAGAATTAAATACTCTTAAGCATGTGCCCTGCCAGTAATCTTCTAAAGAAGGCCTTTGAAGCATACACAATTAATAGATGTTAAAATGTTAATAGGTTTGTTTAACTGTTAGTTTACTGGGGGCATCAGAACTGAAGTGTGAGGGAAGCACAGATTGTCACCTGGTATCTCCAGTATGTTGATGTAAAGCGAAGGAAGGGAAAGAAGCCTTTTACCTTTACTGCAGAAATTACTTCCCAAGACTCCTGTAAAGCCTTCTGCCCTGCCACCTTTTGAAAGTAAGAAGCGCGGGAGCTTAAAAGAAAAAATTGGGAAGTGGTTAGAAAAAGTGTTATTTTATACAACTGGATTAATACAACTTGTATAGCTCATGGTAATATCTTCACTTGTCCAAAGGAGAAGTGGAAAATGCGAGTTAAAATGGAAGCTGGATGATGAATCAGCTCTTAAAATATTTCTACTGTTGTTCTTTTAGGGTGGACAATATGAGATTTGTTTTGAAAGTAAATACTTACTAAGTTATTTCAAACACTGATTTTGCTCAATCGTAGTTCATTACTAAAATTGCTGTTGGATGATTTTTCTTGGGCTTTTTAGTTCTGTTCTGCCAAAATAAGGTATTTGTTGGAAGATAAAACTTTAAAAGGCTGTAATTGAAATTTGGATTGTACGGTCGGTTTTGATCAACAGACTTCTGGGCACAGGCTGGGATTGCTTGGAGCTAAAGTAACTCGCATACGTGTGGTGTTAATTGGTACACTCTGCTTAGATTTAACTGCTGTATCAGTTTGAACTGCGTGCATTAATAAGCATACCAGAAGAGCAATGTTCAGTGTTCTAAGGAGGCAACACACAATAATTGTCTTCATGAACTCGGACTGTAAGATTATCACAGTAGATTTTCTGACATCCCTGTTCTTTCACCTTTTTTCCGTTAGAATAAAAGAATGACTGTGAAGATTAGTTGTTGGAAACTGTAAGAAACAGATCCCAGATCTCTCTTACCTGGCAGTTAACCTCTTTAGGAAAGACTCTTGCTTCAGAAGACTGTAAGGGCAGACATGCATCACTTACAGGTTTTTAAAAGTACTGCAATAAGTCACCTATACAGTCAGTATTTTTTCAAATAAATTGAAGTTTAGCACTGTATGGACAATACCTGCTGTACTGTGGTTTTGGCAGAAAGCTCTAACTTTAATTCAATTAAACAATTTCCACGTCATTAGTGACTAAAATAGTAGCCCAAACTTAAGTATTTCCAAATAAAAATCATCCTCTAAAATACATGACTTCCTTATTTTTGTCTGAACTCTAAGCATGTGTATACAAATAGGAACGGCTTTTCAGTGTTGATCTCTAGCAAAGTCTTAAATGTTTGCAGTGCAAGGTGTATGAGAGGATTTTCACTGCTTTACAGAACTAAGAGGTTTATCATTATAGGTATATTAAATGTAGTATGCAGTTTAGACCATATCGTTGTATTTTTATGATATATTATTAGCTATTGCATATAGAGACAGTGATGCATATAATGTTGGTAAGTTCTGCTCCAAAACAATTGAATTTTGAATAACAAAGTATCAATAGAGCCTGGAAATATTAAAAGCTGCAAGTGATAAGAACTACTTTTTTTTTTGGACTGCAGTAAGATATGTAGGCCCTAGTTTATTTACCATTGGGTTTGAATGTTTGATGACTAGTAAGTAAACCTGCATGGAGGCTATCAGAATTTTAAAAACATTTGCTACGTGCTTAAGCAGGTAGCAACAAATGGAAAGGTGAGAGAAGAGTAGCAAGTTCAGCTGCAATCCATGAAAGGCACTTTTCCTGCTGCCAGTTAATGAAAACAACCTGGGAGCTTGTAACTAACTGCACATGCACACCTTGTCTGTGTGTATCATTTTAGTTTTACTTTTTCCTACAGCTCTGTAGAAGCTGTATTCTATGATTAATTTTTAGAGCAATTTAAGTACATCTAAGCAGAAGCTGAGTGAAAGTGCTGATACACCAATAATGATATTGCAGATGCTGTTGCTTCAGTGAGTTTGTGGACTGGCAATTCATTCGAATTGAGACAGCATGCCAGAGGAGGAGGAGGTTTTAAAACAGGGATCATACAGTGGACTGTTGTTGCACTGCAAACTGTTAGGTAAGCAGTGATAAATAGACTGAGTGCATGTCAACGGCAATTACTGCGTGCTGTTTTGAAAATGTGTGTTAAAATCAGCCCGGTTCAGTCAGCCACTGCAGTAGGAACGCTGTATTAAGACTGTTGTCTGACTTCCCTGGTGTAACAGAATTCCCTGGTGTTGGATACCTTGAGACAGGTATTTAATTTTTTTGCTTCATACCTGTTCATCTCTTGTTACATGGTAATACTTACACTGTTAACAGCTGGCATGACTGTGAATGTCCTGCTCCGCAGAGATGAGAAATTCGGATGTCTGGCTTCAAGTTGCTTATGTTTTTGCGACGTCGCTCCAAGCCCCCTGTTGTTACAAAACTGTTTCTATAGTAAACTCCAGGTCTGCTGCCTGCCTTCAGGGTGGAACTTGGGCAGGCCTGATTTTGCTGCCACTGATATCAACTGCAGGATCATGAACCAAAAGAGGGAGTAGGGTCTTCTGAGAGGTTTGACACAGATTCTGCATCACGGATACTTTATATGGCAAAGCCAGCCCTTTCCAAGATTTTGTGTGCATGCACATGCGCACACTAAACATCTTTTTGGGGAAGAGGATTGTTCTGATTAAAGGTAACTTTCCCAATAGAGGGGGGAGGAAAAATGACCAAGCAGGCAAACAGCGCAACTCAAATGCTGTTTGAGGCTGATGGCTGAATAAAGCCACAGTGCAGCAGATGACTTTGCCTAGCAAACAGTGAGTCTGCAAGTATCTTCCGTGACTCGAGGAATCATAAGCTACTATAGAGAACTTCATGTTAGTGAAGACTGCAGTGCTTGCTGGGAGTTTGTGTACACAAAGTATTCCAGCTGTGACAAAATGGAGCTTTCTGTGGGCTTGATTGTTCTGATAAGAAGTCAAGATAATTAGCCTCTGAGCTTGGAGAGTTTGGGATATTGACACTTCTGGGTGATCAAATGGTCAATGTGTGTAAAATGACGTGCAACATAAGAGTGATGTTACAGTGTTTCTGAATTGATGGGTTTTTCTTCTCTCTGATTCTAAGTTAATTTAGCCATTTGTGCTATTCTAACCTTTGCAGTGGCCACTCACGCAAAGTTAATTCTGAGAGATGAAATTCTGGCTGTGTTTAATTGTATCCTTTAATAATCGGGTTTTGTACAGGAAACCTTGGATATTTCAACATGAGTATGTGAGGAATGAAGGAGGGTAACTTAACTTAAAAAAAAAATAAAAATCTCAATTTTAAGAAGTCTTTAAGCTGAAGTGTTTCTAGATCCTGTTCTCAATGTTTTTGCACATTTGTGAAGTTTAAACAGTTGCTTTGTGCATTTCAAGCTTATTTTTTTTTTCTAGGAAGTAGAAGAATCTAGGCTAAACACAGCTCACAAGTGAAGGTCTGTGAAAGCACAGAAAACTGGAATGTAACTGGAAGCTTCTTGTTCTCAGCGTTGCATCCAGTGCATAGGATAGGCTCTGTGGCCCAGCAGTGTCAAACACACTGATTTATCTTGGGTTTAGAAATGACTCACAGTGAACACATCTGTTAAGTAACCAGTAGTTTCTTGCATGATTCTTTACTGCCTGTAACAATGAAAATGCTGGACACTAGTTGAATTATTAACTCTTCATGGTCTTAAACCTGGAATCCTTCTGGCAAGGTGAGATGAGGGGCTGAAACTACAGAAACCTTTTGGTTTGCTTTCTTGCACGTGGCAACAGTTCAGGACTCCAAAGAATGTATTAGGTGCGTGGAAGAACTCTCAAATAGTCAAAACAGTGTGGGAAGAAAATGGCTCTGTTTGTTTTGGTGGAGAAAAGCATGCAAAATCTGCTAACCTGATGGGGTTGTCTGTTTGTAATATCTACTTGAATGTCAATGGCAGTGCTTCCATTGGCTGTCTTCTGATGTTTATCCCACAGCCCTGGTACATCTCCAGCTGTTTTCAACTCCATATGATTTCAGTGTCAGGAAACTTTTTCGGTTTTGCTTACTCTGGAGCTTAAGATGTGCCTTAACTGAAATTTGCTTTACTCAGGTTACAGGTTTATCTAGCCTATCCCATTTCCGTTCATCCATTCCCACATGTACACACGCAGTTTGAGTGATATATATACATATATATATATATATATATATATATATGTATATACACACTCTTTGTTGAATGAGAAAATAAAAGCTATAGCTTACCTCTGTTCTGAACAAGGCAGAAAGTTCATGACTCATGAATTAGTGATCTAATCCTATGCATATTGCATTAGGGCAAGGAACAGTGCAGCAAGTGATGTACTGTAATTCAATGTAACCTAGCATGTAGTGGCACAAAACTACAGTATTCCACAGTTTTGTGAGCTGCAGTGTTCTAGGGCCTTGACATGGCACTTTCTTACGTGAGAAGGGTTGCATTGTGCACAAAGTTGTAAAAGAAACACTGCCACTCAGTGTTTTTCAGCTGTTTATCTGTAAGGAGTTAGTATTTGCTGTCTAGTTTTTTTTTTTTTTGTAGAATTGGCCAGAGATCTTGCATGATCAGCATGGTGCTGCTCACAAATGTGTGGCAGACCCCTGTGGCAATGAAGTGTAAGTCAAGCATGTACAGAATTTGTGGGTGTTTTTGTTCTATCTCCTCTTCTAGTTTTTATTTCCTTAAGATCAACTTAAGAATAAAAGTTGCTTATTCTAATTGAAAACTGCTTCTGTATTGGTTGAATTCACATCGTTTTGGGCTCGTAATAAATGTACAAACTGGTCTCCTACTGCCACATAGCATTATTCCAGAAATATTGTAAGTTGAAGACAGGGTTGACATTAAACCTTAGGTGGCTATATTTCGGTTGTTCTGTGTAGAAAGAATTTTGCGCGCGTAAACTATTGCTGATTGTGTGGAATATCACACATCTGCTGATTAAAGGCAAATGCCACTTTGAACATAATGTGGTTTTTGTAGCGTTGTGATGTTCATTAAAGGCCTTCAGTTTCTGACTCTAGTGCTTTAACAGAATTGACCGGTGATGTGGTTCAATTTTTATCATACTGAGGTCTCATATCAGCACTGGAACTCCTTTAAAGTTGATTTTCTTAAGCTATTAAGAATCTCCTATGATCATTTTGTTGCCATGTGCTGCTTGGAGCTTGTTCTGGCCTGTCATTGCAGTTATGACGGCAGTAATTTACACCCTCAAACTCTGTCATCTGCCAAATCTTGCTGAGACAGCTGAAATTCACCCCCTTCAAAGCAGGGTTGAGATGGAATGGCTGTACATCCATGTCATCTCTTCACAGCATGCACGATCACACTTGTGGTGTACAAAACATTTTAGTAGCTGCAGTATTTAGCTCTTTCATATTGCACCCAGAGTATTTGATGGAAGCTCTCTGTATTTACTGTCTGTTCAGCAGCCTCGGCGTACTCAAATGCTTTTTCTAGTGTTCCCTAAGCTCCTCTTTCCAAAGAAAGACCACTGTTTGTCTTGAATTCATTAAGATATTCATTAAGACATTCATTAAGACACTTACCCAGTGTGTAACAGACCCGAAGTCTCAGCTCTGCGTGTTTTAAAAGCAGGGACCTGGACTTCATCCCAGATACCAGTTCTTGCTGCTGGTTGTTCTTGCCTCGTCTCTCCACAATTCTTTTTGCAAAGACCTCAGTTGTTGTGTTTACATATCCAAAAGACTTAAAACGCTTGATACCTTGTAAGACAGACTTCTAATTTCCTTCTTTGTACTCATAGCTACATCTACTACTGCAGAGACAGGGAATCTGTCTCCTTGGCTTCGTTAGAAGGGTTTTGTACTTCCCCTCTTTAATCCTCCTGTGTGGTATGTACCGCAGCAGAGCATGCGCAGCACATTTCACTAAAAGGGAGAACTAGTAGTTCCACTGCTGGTTGATAATACCTAAGCAGTGAGTGCCCTGTGGCAGAAAATACTGCAGGTGGTTGTAGTGGTAGAAGCAGCTTGCCACGTCTTTGCTTCTTGGAGGCAGAGGGCTAGTTACGGAAGTGGGAAAGTAAGCATGTTAATCCAGTTAGGAAATTTTAAGCTAGCTAAAATTTAAACAATTCCAGAAAACTTGGACAATGCTGTTTCAGTGCATATCCACATGCCAGGATTATCCACGTGCTAGGATGAATCCTGCTAAGATTTGTCAAGGGGAGAAACGATTCAGGAATGACTGTCACTTGCAGTCAGCATGGGTAAGATACAAAACTGGCAAAGCCATGCAAAAATCATGGAGGAAGAGCTGTGTTGATTGTGTCACTGTTATTTGTAGTAATTTTCCTTTTGATTAGATAGCATTTTAGGCTTCTTGGTTTTCTTCAAGCTCTCTCTGCTGTCATGGAAACAGTTTAGAACTGACTCTTTGAAAGTCTGTTAAGAGGATTATGAACGAGACTTCTGATCAGTCTGACATGACTTTAGATATTTCACTGGATTTAAATGAGGTTGGTCTTGCACAACCAATAGCAGTACAGGAGGGAGACAACTTTTTTCTACAGATGCTTTCATAGCTGCGTGTTTGCAGCAACTGTCAGACTGTCAGATGTAGCTCAACTACACCTATGACAGAAATGGTGTTGCTCTGCCACCTTATGGCAGAGCTGAAGCCAGAACGCACCACTTCCCACTTCAGTTTCAATGGAGATTACTGTGTGTGTATTAATGTGTGGAAACTAGAGCAATAAATATGAATGCAGATGCTTCTGAAAGGGGCTGTGTTTTAATTATAAATAAACAATTTTATATTTTGTCTTATCAGTGTTCTTACTAACTTTTCCATCTCTACTAAATGGCCTGCTCTGTGGGCTTGGGCTGACCTTCCTTGTACTTCCTGTATTCCTGTGTTACTACGATAGTGTGAGATAAAAACAGAACTGTCTGCTGGCTCCATTACAGATTTCTTCTCTGGCTTTTCTGTCTCCGTTTCCCTGTTTAAATGTAGAGACTGTAATTTCTGTCATCTTTCACCAAACAAACAAACAAACAAAATCTACTGCCCCCCCCCCAAAAAAAAAAAAAAAAAAAACACCAATAACAACAAAAAAACAACCATCCTCCTCTGATTTCAGTCTGAGAATTACCCCTAAAATTTTAAAATCTGCCTTTCTACAGTTCTGGCACAAAAAGTTTTCTGGGCATGCTTCTTTCGCCTTTCTCTTCTTTTCTTGCTGGACCTCTTGGTCTAAACCAGTAGCTGCAGGCTGTTACCCTGCTTCCTGCTTCTTCCTGGGCTGACTGCATTGCATACTGGGTCCTGAAAATAAGCTATTAAGCCACAGAGACCAAGTGTGGTCAAGAGCACGTAGACCATGGTTATGTGCCACTTTTCTGTGATAGTGGAAGCTGTCTCATCAACTGCTCAAGAGCAAATACATGGATTACCTTAGGATTTCTTGCTCCTGGAATTTTAATCTACTTTGACAAATCTTTCATCTCTAATACCATATCATTTGGACTTGGTTTCGCCTCTGCACTGGTAAAGCAGTGATACCCTCACTGAAATCAGCTGCACAGTGATACTGAGTTTTAGACTTAGTATGTTGGACTTAACGGGAACATGGAGTGTGGTCCTTTTGTGTCCTCATGTTGACGTGATGTGAAGTACAGACATCACACTGGCAGCATGTCCACGCTAATGTGCTACACAGTTATCTTTAGTATGTTTCTGAAAAAATATGCAAGAATTTATCTAATTGCTGTTTGACTGAGATGGAACAGTCATGTATTTTGAGCATATTTCTTAGCACTGTAATGCTGTAACTGCTTTTCCCAAGTGTTAAAATCAGACATTAGAATGTGTGTTCACTATGGTCTCTGAAAATCAAGTTATTTGTTGGCTTTATTTTGGATGATGTGTGTCTGTCATGCATCAATTTAATCAGAGGTGTGCAATTTAATGAGAGGTGTTCTCCTTTTAGGCCTCGCTCTGTTGTATGTGTGCAAAACCGCAGACTGAGACAGCTGGTGGGAACGGAGGGCCTGTTTCTTCAGTGTCAACCATTTATCTTTCGTAGTTGAGATGCCTGCTGAGTGGGGAGATGCCCCGTGCCCTTTGTGCTCATAATAACTGTGGTACAAGGCCTCGTGAGCTCAGGTTCATTGCGTTTCAGGCTTTGTTCTTCTGGATGTGAGAGGGTGCTAAGTATAAGTTCTAGATGCCTGCAGAGGAGGAAGAAACCAACCAACCAACCAACCAAAAAAAACAGTAAAAACTACTATGTTAGCTCAGCATACGGTAGTACAGTTGCATGAAAGTAATGCTTTACTGTTCCTACGCTTGTTCTTGGACTACGTATTTCATTAGTAACAATGCATTCCTGAGGAGATACTATATGTCTGGGAGCTAAGCAACTAGGGTACTTCTGACCAGCACTGATTTCCTTAGTAGATATGGCAGTCTTTCCTCAGCTAAAAAAGGGCAGCATTCATCTTCTCTTATGAAACGTTTTGAGATACTCTGGCCAAATACTTAAGCTAAGCCCAATTTTGTTCCCTTTCTCTTTCTTCATTTGTCCTTTACCAATTAATCAGTTATGCTCAGGTCTAAGGCTGGACTTTATCCAAGGAAAGCTTTGGCCTCTTTCTTAACATGTCATGCTTTTTATAGTCTGCAGTGTGTTTTTGCATTTGTTGACGTCGTTCATCTTGATTGGTTTTGATCTTGTTTACTCTGAAGGGTAAAATCATCATCAGTTAGAAGGCTTAGCTACAGAGGGAAAATGTATTTCACGGCATTATCCATTACAGATACAAGTAACTGAGCGTGCATCTAGGATGCTCATATACTGCTGAGTTCTGAGAGCAGGAATAACAGAGCTACTGTGAAAAGTGGGAAAATGCTAGCAGGTGTTGTTTCTTTTGGTTTCCAGTCACTTTTGGCTAGTATAGCAACTATTCTGCTTTGCTTTGCATAATGAAAAAGAGCTTAATGCGTTTTCTTTTGAAGTTGCACTTTTCCTTTGCACAGGAAACTCAAATAGATTTTGATGCATATCCAGAAGTTTGAAATAAAGACTAAAGTGTTCCGAGGAAAGAAAGTTTTGGGGCACTTCTGTGGGTTTTTATTCCACCAAGCACTCATTTGAACATTCTTGCTATTGTGTGCTTTGTTTTGTGCCTTGACAGGTCAACTTAAGAATTTAGAAGGATGTAGCAAGTTAAAGTAAAAACACTATCAAAAGCCAGCCTTTCTTGTTTTACTGCTCCCTCCGAGTCCTTGCCTTAGTTAATTAGAAGCAATAAAACATAAGTAAATGTCTCTGTGAGGCAAGAACGCTGGCCCTTTCAGTTGTGCTTAAGGCTGTAATGGGAGCACAGTGGTAGTGGGGGAGGAAATGATGAAAGCACAAAGTCTTAGAAAGTCGTCTGTACCTAAGGGAATTTGATATACTGGGCTGACTAATACTTGGGAGGATGAGGAGTGAGTGTAAGCTGTGCAGGGGTGGTAGCAACTATCCTGTTGGAGCTATGGAGATACGGGGTGACCGTGCCCTTTAACTTTTGTTACGCTGCTAAAAATTTATTAGGATGCTTTGTCCTTTCAGGAATCTTCACGCTCTAAGAAAAAGAACTTTTTAGTTAAAGAACTTTTTAGTTCCCAGAGCGTGGTAGTTGAGTTAAATATCGCCGAATGTTCAGCTCAGATGTGTTTGCTAACCAGAACCAGATGGGAGGTCGTGGCAAAGCTTAGAACAGAACTGAAAACTCTAAGTCTGGTTTTAGGACAATATCATGTCTAAAGTCCAGTCTGGCTTCAGTTTCATGGTTGGTTTAGGTATTCTTAATTATGGAGGTTGCAATCAAAAAGAATGAACTGATCTGTTTAATGCATGCATTCATTCCTCCTCCTTTGAATGCTTGTGCCAACGCCAACGCAATTCTTGAGTAACAGCTTTAATCAAGAAGCCAATCCAGCTACATTAAAAAAGAAGAGTATTCAGCTCTCCACCCCAGCCTGACCAGAACCGGGGCTAGCGCAAGGGGAATGGTAGCAACAGAGGCTTTTTTTGGAGATTGGCACAGCTGTCTTTTTTGGTAGCAGCCTGAACTTGGGTTGGTTTAAAGCAGCTGTGAACCTACAAGCGCAATGGGAACATACTTACCACTTGTGAAGAATTTACCTTGTGTGTTTTTAACAGTTTGTCCTTGGTAGAGTAGCAATCCACCACCAGCACTGTTTTTGTTAATAGATTCAGAATGGTCCTTGCTGAACACTTTTATCTCTGGCCATTTTTTATAAATATTTCTTTGATAAGTTTTCAGTCAAAATCTGGCTTCCTAAAAATGTTCTAACTGAAAAAACATGGGTATGAATCTCTCTGGAAAATGAGTTGATAGCATTATGAGCATTATTTGGCAAAATTTTAGTTTGTAGATCTTTTCAGCAATGTTTGCCAAGCTTAGCTGTAATCATAAACCATGAAATAGCTGAACTAGGAGCTGCAGGATTGATGTGGGAATGTTGAGGTGAAACTCTGTGGTTTGCAGTATGCAGGAGGTCAAACGAATTTATTGAATGATCTCTGCTGGTCTAAAAGTACACGAATCCCAGCCATGTAAATCCCAGCTGAAGTATAATAACATGGCAGAGTAGCATGGTTCTGCTCTGAGATGAGACATAATTTGCGGAGGCAGAGGAGAAAAGGTGTTTGTGAGTAGATGAATTACTGAACGTTTTGACTCTAGGAATGGGTGATTTCAAGGAGGGAGCTCCTTCAGCTTTTCAATACATTGCTCTCTGAAGTAAGATGAAGGTTTTGTCTGAAAAAAAGTGAACAAAAAGTTAACCATTCATGTGTGGGGGTTTGTGTGTGTGGTTTGTTTGTTTTTATGCACATTAAAAATGAAGTGACTGTTTTTGTGCTGGTTACATGCGGTGTCTTTTATATGCATCTAAATTACTTTAACTTTGGGAAAATGTTAGGCAATAATGGAATAATGAGAGTTAAACTTGATTTTGTTGTTACATCAGAGTGAAGCATGATTTGAATCAAGTAATTGGAATTACAGTAGGCTAAAATTGCTGAAAAAGAGTATGGAAAGTTGAAATACATTTATTTCCTATTAAACATTAATTAAAACATTTGGTTCTGTTTTCATTTAAGAACTACTGGATTCATAAATGTAATACACGAATGATAACGTTTATGAAGTTTAATATTTAAACCATATCATTTTCAAAATACAGAATTGTTAATTTTATCGAACAAGTTTTCCAGTTTTCAAGCAGTGACCTTGCAAACAGTTCAGATGATCGGTGACCCTTAAAAGCACAAGCCAGTGTTTCCAAAACAAAACAAAACAAATCCCCTATTTAAATATCTCTTTCCTAGTGATCTTCTAAGAGGTTAATTACTAACCAGCATTTGCTGCTTATGTTACCATCCTCATCCTCCATCCTTCACTCCTTCTCTCTCTCTTCTTCTCTTAAACTTCACATTGTCACTGTTATTTTCCACCTTTCTTCTTGGATGGATGGAACAACATGAAACAACTTTTCTAGCCAGAATAGAAAATTTCTGAATTTTATTTATGTATTTGCATTTTTCAGTCTGGTCGTGTCAGTGGTCCACTGACCTTAACTGAACAGCAGCCTGCATTCCCTGCCACCAGCCCCAACCGCCCCCCCCAGACCAGAAGAACTGAGCAACCATTCTGGAAGGTTCTGGTGATGAATGTTGTCTATATTCTTTGCCTTCTTCCAGTCTTAAACTTATTTGTACTTTTTTTTTTTTTTTAATAACCTAATAGGAAGAAGTAGCTATATACATTTCTACAGCATTAAGCTGTATCCTATGGAGCATAAAATATTTGTAAATCAAATGTACAGCAAAAGAAGAGCATCCCAGACGAAGGGCAGGTTGTACAGAACATGCCATTCTGTGCTTTTTCTTTCTGACCTTTTTGGCTGCTGCATAGTAAGTGTTGCCTCACTGTCATAAATTTGAAATGAGCTGATTGTTTTTCTCTGTTTGCCAGTGGCTGGATGTTTCTATTTCTCATCGGTAATGTGACAGGTAATGTTTGCACAGTGTCACTTAAAAATGCTGAGATTTTCTTCTTTTTTTTTATATCATCCTGTTGGATGGCATCATTCCAAGAGATGTCATTGTGGTGGATAACCAGAGAGCTCAACAGTACACAGAACTGATTTTGGGGATTGGGACTTTTGTTTTGTCACAAAGGAATTAATGATAGAAAGCAGCCTTGAAAGTTTTTGATTACAGCTCGTCCTGTCTGTTTGGAACGATGTTGGTGATGCAGGTTTCAGAAGTTGCAGAATTAGGGATTGCTGCGTAACCAGTAGAAAAACAGCAATCTTAAGAAGTTCTGTATATTGATAACAGAAGAAGCAACAGTTTCCACGACAGGGTTTGTATTCAATTGCTTGTTATGAAATTGCATAGTTAGGGTAAAAGCTTGTTTCTGTTTCCTCTGACTGGCAGAGGAGAAGAACAACAAAACCCTAGAACTGAATAAATACATAAATGATTGTTGGGATGTTTACTGGTACAGGATTTGGGGGTAGGAGGCATTGTGAAATCCTTGGTCAAATAATAGAATACATTCAGTAGACTGGGGCTGAAGGGTTGGGTATAAGATAGTTTTCTTTGGGAGACAGAGCAGAGTCAAAAAAACATAAGTCTTCTCCATTGGGATGATAACCACAAAAAGAGAAGCTGTTTCATTACTGTTGCAAGTTATTTTAAAAGCAGATATATTTGCTTTTTCCTGTTGGCATCTTGAAAAAATAGATTTTTTTAATAGGTTATGTCTATGAAACTGTTCAAAATTGAAACTCATATTAGCATGCATGTATTGTTCACCTCCTATCTCTCTGTCTTCAAAGTTTAATGCATCTCCCATGTAAAAATTATGTTTCTTGTGGGATAGTTTAAGGTGGAAATATTGAATTATTTTTTACAAAGACAGGGAAAGCTGAGGATCTCAACCAGTTAAAACAAGGGAAAAAAAAAAAAACTATCCTTTTCCCTGTCTTGTATAAGTATTTCATTTGTTCCAAGGTATAAATATCCTTTTCCCTTTCTGGTACAAATGAAACTTATTGCTTCTGTCATCTAGAGTTAGTTCTACTGATTCTCTCGATGTCTTTAATGTCTTTCTTGGTGCTTATATATTTCATATGGATTTAGATTGTTTGGATAATATTTTGATGGTAATTACCACTTCATTCAGTCATTTCTGAGGCAGTACCTGCTAAAACTGATGAGACAAAAGTTTTAAGTGATGAATTCACAGGGTAATTTAACTTACGGTTTCTGTTTTGTGAAATCTCTTAATTTAGCTGCTAATGTGTTCTTTATTTAGGATTCAAATATCCTTCTAAGAGACTCACACTTAAATTGCTTTTTAAAATGGAGCTTAGCCACCAAAGTGACTGGTGCTGCTGACTGTGGTAAAGCTGAAA
Source organism: Cygnus atratus (assembly GCF_013377495.2). Lineage (NCBI taxonomy): Eukaryota > Metazoa > Chordata > Aves > Anseriformes > Anatidae > Cygnus > Cygnus atratus. The sequence continues at coordinate 120,521,640 of NC_066364.1, forward strand.
TATTTTTAAAAAGCTGAGCCCTGTCCTCCTTAATTGCTTTTAAAAATGGGATGTAAACACACCAGTCCTTTGGAAAAATGATGCTTTGACACAGGGAGCTATCTTTGTCTCATACAACACAGCATACTGTCGACAAAGTGAAATCTCTTGGTATGTTTCTGAGGTCTTTGAAACTGGCTAAATATAAAATATAAAGGAAATACAAAGTATTGCCTGTTCAAGAGCTGTAGAAATTGTCAGTGCAAATAGCAACTGATATTTTATTCAGGTGTGTTCTGTGTGCAAATTAGCCTGGGTAAGTGTTGATAGAAGAGCGTGCAATGGTAACTTCTGGTTCTGTCATTTTGCTTGAAAAAAACAAGTGCTGGGGGGATTTCAGCTACTATTTCACAGCAAATACCCAGTATTGAATTATAAAAGAATCATGCTCCGGTAAATTTGGAAAAGTTATTTGTACAGTTAAGTGCTCTATGTCTAGATTAATGAGTAACTTCTACTTCAATTAGTTGTTGTTCTCCTGCGGTGTAGTAGTTGGGCTTCTTTTTCTCTATAAAAACTCTTCTTGTTTTCACTTCATCACTTAGCACCTCAAGATGCACATTGCCCCTGGTAAGCTGCGTTACTCCTGATGGGGATAGTTTGTGTTACAGAGTTTCATGCTGTACCATTCCTTCTTCAGAAAGGTAGGATCAAAATTTCACATCTAACTAAAGAGTTTTCTAAGTACTAAAACTTTTTGTTAATACACAGTGAAAAGCAAGGATTATAATGCTGAAATAAAGAAGCTGTGGTTAGTTTTTCATCCAGTGGGTTTTAACCCTAGCGAGCTTGTAGAATCTAGGGCACAAGGTAGCATTAGACTAACTTGTCTGGTTTTGATTGTTTGCTTTTGTCCAGATCCAAGTCTGTAACCTGAAAGGTTTAATTTTTAATAATTAATTTCTTATGCAGCTTTTGTCAGATTCCTTGATGATTCAGAAATGAATAAAATTAAATAAATGTGCATTTATAACTAATTAAATAAAATTAAATACTCTCAAATTAAGCAGTAAGTTAATTGAAGGTCCTGGTTTAGCATGTTACCCATGGGCTGCAAACAAATTACAGTGAGTCTTCTCTTACATTGTCTTATATCTTACAATCCAGAGCATACTTCTTTTTGGCACAATTAATGATTGCAGTTGTTCCATTTTCTTCATTAGATTTACTAATTTGTGTAATTGTACACAAATGTAATTAGTGTACGATTGTACATTTGTGTACAAAATGTACACATTGTACATTAGTGCCTCTGTGCCAGGCCATGCCTTCCAATTTTATGCTGCTGAAAAGTAGAAAAGCATCAACCCAAAATAAATCGTTCCTTCTTTTTCCCCTTCTGTCCCTCAGATCCTAAGTGTGGGCAGAAAGTTCATGAGACAAATCCATGGAGTTACCTTAACCTTTTCACTTGGATTGTTGGGGGGAGCCAGGTGAAACAAGGCTCACATCCATGGCAGGTTTGCACAAGCAAATGTGGTTTTATCTTCAGAACAAAGTCCTTGCTTTCTTCATATTCATATAAATGACAAAAGAAAACTGGTATACTTTGTGCTTACTGACACTTAATGACATATTGTGGAGCTCCACCCTGCATTTATGAAAAGCAGTGAAGCAGGCTGAGAGGACATGAATCTGTCCTGCTCTCTAGGAAACCTTTGCATATTGTTTATCATTAATTCTGAAAGAGCATCTTTAGATTAGTCTATGTAAAGATGCATGGGCAAAACTGCTCAGAAATAGGATACCCCAACACCCATAACCATCGTCAGGCATCACGGATTTGCACTTTGGAAGATAGGGTACCTCATGGTGCTTGGTGATTTAAGCTTACAAACTGAATAAAGGTTATGGAATAGATGTCAAGGGCTCTGCGGTGCTCCCAGTGATCTACAAAGGAAAAATTCGACTAGCCAGTAGCCTTTACAGCATGCTGAATAAGTCTGTGAATTGGCATTTTTATGTATGATGCTTCTACCTAGTACCAAGTCATAGACAAGGAAAACAGCAAGGTTTAGCATCTTAGTCTCAAGGAAAGTAGGAGTACTGTGAAAGCATCTTTGCTTGAAGTGCAGCATGTACCTTAGCTATGTGAATCTGCAAAGTCTTTATGTGACACAGGTTTCCTTGAAACGAAGGCAGAAGCATTTCTGTGGAGGCACCATTGTTTCTGCTCAGTGGGTGGTCACAGCAGCTCACTGTATCTTAGACAGGTATGGATGTGATATTTCAGGAGCAGATTGCAGGTGCAGAAAAACATTGATTATGAAAGTGTGTGTGCTGCATCTTTCTTTGGAGATTACTTCCAGGTACTGCTCTTTAATGTGTAACCAATATTTTCCATGTTTTAACAAGAGGGGAGAAAAAAAAAACCTTTGAATGTTTCAAAACTAAGAATAAATAGCCTTACAAGTGAGATGAAGACTGATTTTGGAAGAGTAGGTAAAAATCTAATATAGATATAACCTAATTATAATTATCAGGTAGCATCTAGCACCATAGGTGCAATTAAATGGTGAATGGACACAGTACTGATTTCTTGCATGCTGAAGACATTAATGACATTCAGCCTTAGTTGAAAAACAAAAACAAAACACAAGGTTTCAGTCCTGATTCTGTTGTGGCTTCACAGAGATTCTGAGATTCTACATTCTAATTCCCTGGCAGTTAATACTGAATCTTTGTACTAACGGATCACTTAGAATTTTACATTTGATCTGTATCAGAAGTAGTATATGACCACATCTTGGTTAAATTAGCCAATAATAACTGGAGAGTTTTTATTAACTACAGAAGGACTGGCAGTACCTGAATCAGCATAAAGCCTCCTGACACAAAAGTAATTCATCAAGTTGGTGATAAATCTGAAGCAGAATAGCAAGTTCATCATGATTGTTTTTTTTTTTTTGGTTGGTTTCCTTGCTGTACATTTTGATTTGGTACTAGGAACCCCGAAGCAGGATTCACTACGTTTTAAGACATAAACAGAGAATGCTAGAGAAGTGGTATTATTTTTTTTGTACTTCCCTATACTCGAATTTTCCATCCTCTGAAAATGCAGTGTGATCAAACATTTTTAAACACAAGAATAGGAGCTGGTTCTTTAGCAACCACTTAAACACAGTCAGGAGTGTAGCAAAATGTATTTCTCTCGGTCCTTTTATCTCTCAATTTCTACTGTAGGGCATGCATATTGACTGTAGATCTTAAATGCTTTAAAATCTGAAGATGAAAGGTATTAAGTATCAGTAGTAATAACTTCTCTGTTTAAAACAACTACATTTTTACTTTCGTTTTGAAGATTCTATAGCTGAATTATTTTACTCTTCTGCCAGAACATACTCGAGTATTTGAGTGTCACTGCAGGAGAGCATGATTTGAGGATCAGAGAGAATGGAGAGCAGACACTCCCCGTTAAATATGTCATTAAGCATCCAACCTTTGACCCCAGAAGGCCGATGAACTATGACGTTGCCCTTCTGAAGCTAGAGCCTTCAACTTCAGTAAGACCATAGTTAAATATGGGAAATGTGAAGAAGAAAAGCAAGGATAAATTGTCAAATGCCTGATTAATATTTCAGACACCCAAAAATAATTAGTTTTAAAGAACTAGATGAAAAATAAAGCACTTTTTCGTTGATGCTTTTTCAAATATTTATCAAGAAACTTCATGTCCATGTGTGGCAGGTTCGTCAGTTTTGCCAGCATGTCTTCCTGATCCAGGTGAAAAGTTTGAAGCAGGATATATCTGTACTACTTGCGGCTGGGGACGTTTAACTGAGAGTAAGTCACTGGAATTGTTCTTAGACATTCTAGTTTCATTGACACTGGCTGTGTCAGTCTTTGCTTCCTTCGTTCATCCTTCTCTTGCCAATGGGCAAGGACTTGTATAGCAACTTTGTGTAGCAGGTAGTTATTTTCAGATGAGCAAACATTCTCTTACCATATTGTTTGGTTTCAGATATTTACTTGAAAATTATGTCTGTCCCAACATGCAGTGTTAGCTTATTTCTGAAGCTAAGAGCTTCTTTGCATAGGCTATAGACAACCCAGAAGAAATGATAAACTGGTCATAAGAATTGTAATCTCAAAATGGGATCTTTGCTAGCTTTTATGTCTACCTGTGAATTACCTCAAGATGGATCACTAGAGTGCATGGACCGTATTTCATGTTGGAGACACTTTGAAGTTTATTCAAGTAAAATTGCTTATGTATGCAAAACTGGATGTTTATCAAAACACACTTGTAAACATAAAATGGCCCAGAACAAGTTTCCAATGTGTTTTTCTTTGTGTATATTAGCAGTGACATTAAGTTCATCTCTTAGCATTTCTTACGAACATTTTTTTTTTTGTGTTTCAGATGGAGTACTCCCTCAAGTTTTATATGAAGTCAATCTACCAATTCTGAATAGGAAGGAATGTTCAAGAGCTTTGTCATCTTTAAAGAAACCCATCCAAGGACACTATAATGTGTGCTGGATTTCCAGATGGAGGAAAAGATGCCTGTCAGGTCAGCTGAACAGAGGGCCTTGTCTACTTACAAGTATTTCTCTGAAGCTCAAGGCTCTGTGCATCTAAGTGAATAAATACACTGCACATTGTGATATTTGGGGTGTATTTATTTTGACATGTGAATTCTTGGAAAAGTTCTGTATGGAGGAATGCAATTAATTACATGATTCTATTTTAATTATTGTGTGAATTGTATGATAAGTGTCTGACAGCAATTTCACAGTGTATCCCAGTGCAGTAATGCATAGAGCTTTCTAACTTTAGAAAACTTGATAAACATTGATTAGTGAATGCTGCTAACATAGTATGGAGGAAGTTAGAAAGTTTTGCCTTGGAATGAAGTGAGATAAAATTGATTGTTGCTTGTCATGTAAAATTAAAAAAAAAAAAGAAAAAGAAAAGCTCTTCACTCCCTTTTTCATGCTGAAACACAGCAGATATGCACTTCAGAGTGAATTAATCTCTCCCCCTCTTCAAAATCCTGACTAAATATGATGTCTTTTTTTCTTTTTTTGCCTTTTTTTTTTTTGAAATGACTATTCCGTTTTGTGGCAGGTTTATTACTATGATTAAAAAAAAGGCAACTCAATAAACTCTTAGAGGCTTGCTCAGTGGTTGGTATGCATGCACTTTTGTAAGCTGTGGGTTCTGGGGATTCTTACAGGGAGACTCAGGGGGCCCTCTTTTGTGCCGACGTAAGCACGGTGCCTGGATTCTCGCTGGTGTGATCTCCTGAGGGATGGGATGTGCTCGTGGCTGGATAGGTAATGAGAAGAAGAAATTCTATGAAAGAGGATCACCAGGAATATTCACAGACCTCAGTGCAGTGCTTTCCTGGATTCAAGAAAATGTGAGTGCTGGTATTAAGTCTCCACAGTAATTTCTCTCTCACTTGTGACAACTCTTCTGTCTCATAACAACATTTCATTTATCTTTTTCAAGATACCGTACTAATATTATCCCTTTATTCCTGTCAAAGTATTATAGCTTTTCACAATGCCTTTGAGTAGATGGTACTGATTGGTAATTGCCAAAACCAAATTGAGATTATTGTAAACGATTGTTTCTCTTCCACTTTGTCTTCTACCTGGATGATATATGTATTTATTTATTTGTTATTACTTATTCGTATATTACCTTTAAGGGTAGTCCTTTTATCTAGCTAGCCAGTTAGCCTGGTATTTTTGGTTTTAAGTGGAAATTTAACCAGTTGAAAGTGTCTGAAATTCCATATGCACCTCTTTGAAGTTGCTTATCATTTTCCTCAGCTAAAATGTGTTTATTGGCCATTTGACTGTATGGGGAAAAGTCATGGTCTCAGAAGCATTTCTGCTTACTCTGCCGAAAAGGCTACATGTCCTCTGTACAGCAGAGCAGCATGAAAATTATCAATCACTTCCAAAGTCATGCAGCTGGAGATATAAATAACATTATGTCTAGGTGTTAACTTCACTCAGAGCATTAAGAGTCTGAATTAATATTTTCTTCCATTTTGAGCTATGTTCTTTAAAAGATAAAGGAGATTGTATTAAAATGTATGTGGAGAATTGGAAAACTGAGGAGGTGTGTTTGAGAGGTTTTGTTAGTCAATGGTTTAAAAAAAAAAGGTGAGAAAAAAAAACAATTTCCTAGCTTCACTTGCCACTCTTTTACATTGTTGCACTGATGCAAAGAATCTGGACCTTAACTGCTGTCAGGTTCAACGTCTCTGTGTCCCTGATGTGATGCAAGCAGTTGGATTCTGTTATCCTTCCCTGAAATGTATCATATCTACTCAACCCGTATGCACGAAGAGAGTGCTGCTCAGATTGAGCAGTGGCCTATCAATGTGTGGTTAATTCTAACAGTGGTTGCTCTAGAATTGTTTATTCTGAAATTAGCATTGCCTGAACTTGCAATTTTGTTTTAGTTTCAAGCCTAGTTTACTGTAGGCACTATGTCCCCAGGAAGCATTCAAATTTGCGCCAGTGCTAGCTGTATAAACTTACTATTTCACACTGTTAAAAATAGAGTGTATGTTGTGAATACAAAACTACAGTAATATATGCTTCTTTTTTTCACCCCCTTCCTCCCTTATTAGACCTGAAAATGAAAAGTTCTACACGTGAGTACAGTATTTTTTCAGAATCTTTTATCTGTTAGAGCATAACCAGCCTTCTCCCTGAATAGTCTGATATATAATCCGTGAAGGAAGAAACATATTTATAGCATGACTCATCAATGCACTTTAAAATGCATACTTTAAAAATACACTTTTTTCTTCAGCTTAGTAAAAAAAAAAAAAAAAAAAAACTTATGTAGGATACTGCTTATGTGCTGGTGACTTCAAAAAGGAATTTCCCTTAAGACAGCTACGTATGAAAAGCAATATTTTTATTGAAATGTAAATAGGATTAATGGGTAAAATATAGAACAGAGCCTCAACCAATGCAATAAATCCAGTTAGTGAGGTTGATTCTGTATAACAATATAGATTCTAAACAGGAAGTATGAGATACATTGATAGTACTTCTGAGTAGTTTATGATGAATCTACTTGTCTGATGTCCATTTCTGTGAATGAAATGTAAAAAAAAAATCAAAACCAAAAATAACTAAAACCAGCATATCTGAATATAATTTGTTTTACAATTGAAGTTTTATTTTGATTCTGTCATGTTTATGTTCTTTCTAGGCACAATTCAACTAGATACAACTTCACATAAGGATAATAGTAACTCCTGTGAACTAGATCTTAGGATTTCAGTTTTTACTATCTAGGAATTTCTCAGATGACAAATGAACTTAGGCATGCAGTCAGTTTGCATAGACTTGTTTAGACCAATGAGCATTGGGTGTCTAAGTGCTGTCTGTGTCTTTTTGAAAATTTTTACTGGTCTTCCTAGGACAATTTAGGTAAGATAATCTTTAAAGTACATGACTCCTTATTATTTTTTTTCCTGTAAATTGTTGATAAATGTCTTACTAGCTTACCTTGGCAAGGAGAAAGAAAGGCAAGAGGATGCAATTTTTGTAAGTAGTTGTAGTTTCTAGCAGTAGCTATCTCAACAGAAAAGCTTTTGCTTCTTCCAATACCATGTTGTACTGTTACAGAAGTATCCTGCTGTAATATAGCTAAGAACATTATTATAAATGGACAGCAATGAATGTCTTGTAATATGCATTTTTTGTCCCTGAAAAATACTTTTACCAAAATCTTAATTTAGCAAATAGTTTATTCAAGGTGAAAAGCAAACACTGCCATTTTTACAGTAAAATATGATAGGGCACTGGCAGTGCTTGTTTTTTGCCTCCAAATTCTGTGCTTTAAAAATGGCTTGCTGTAATTTTAAATAAAAGAGAGAAGACAGGAAAGCCCCAGCATCATTCTGCCATCAGTAACAAGGTACTGCTGAGCAGTCTTGAGTCTCACAATATTCTCAGATGATTGCAAATGTATTCTTCCTATTTTTTTTTTACTCTGCAATGCAGCATTTTGTGGTGTTCAAGATGGCAAACTCCCAGACAGTGAAGGAGAATTACATTGTCCTGGAAGTCTCAAATAGTTCTATCAAAACCACCAGTGAGTAGACAATACAGAAACCTTGTCCAGAAACTCTTCCTGGTACCTGTGTGGTTGTTTTTCGTTGTAGTTTTGTCAACAGGAACAAATCTATCATTCCAGATTGTGTGTATGGACTCTACTTGTACCGGAAGGAAATTATATATTGCTTCGTTTTTCCCACTTTGATATAGTATAGAGCCAGAAACATTTTGTGACTATGATTCTTTATCAGTCTATTCAATAGACAACAGACTTATTGGTGAGTTGCTGTCCCCTTGTTCTTTGAAATAATCTGTTAGCATATCCTTTCATTCTAAAGGCAATTAACCCTAGAGAGGACATTGCAGTTGATGATGTTTTACTCATGTTTTCATAATGAACACATTGTGACGTGATCTAAACTAAACGATGAGAGGTTGTGAGAGGAAAAGAATGGAAGAATACCTGTTACGCAGCTGTGTCAGCATGTGAATTGATGGTGTCAGGGATTTTCAATTTTTAATATTTTAATTCTATTTTTAATATTTTTATTTTCTTTTATTTGGGCTAGTGGATTAATAGCAAGTAGAGGGGATTGGATAGGCAATTTCCTTTTCGTCTATAGTTTTTTATAGCCAGGTACAAAAAATGATACATCAAAGTTTTCTCAAGTGACTGAAGACTTTGAACTGTGATTACTCTCTGATACCTTGTTTCAGGGAAATTCTGTGGAGGAGATCTTCCATTACCTATTTTGATTGGCTCCAATAGTATAAGGCTGAAATTTGTTTCTGACAGTAAGGATTATGGAACTGGTTTTTCCATGATGTACAAAGCTCTTACACCAGATATACTTCCTAGTAAGTCTAAGTCTAGTAAAATACCTGTCTGTGCTCTTGGGTGGTGGCCTGAAAAAATAAACTGGAGGAGAACATAAATCAGAGGGAATTCCTTTGACTTTTTCTAAGTGGATGGTGTAGTGAACGAGGTAAGTGTGCTTAGGCAGCTGTGTGACATTGCGGAAAAACTGGGATGTCAGAAAGAGAGAGGATAGATGCTGTTAAGAAAAGCCCTCATGTTACTTTGCCTCTTCTCCATCCACTTCATGTAAGATTTCATTTCCTTCCGTACGTCCAGAATATTCTAAAACTTAGTAAAATTAGTTTAAAATGAGGCAAATTTCCAGATGAAAGGTGCTTTGCTAGTTCCAAGCATGCTTTCCTGTAGGGGCCCTGAGGGAGGCAGCTAATGCTTAGGTATATGTAGTGAAAAATTGCTTTCAGGTCTGCTGTGTAGAGCAGTTTACCATTGCTAGGGAGCAGGTGCAAGGGCCATCTACTGAGTCTAGACAATCCCATTAAAGACAGACACCTGTTTCAGTTTCTACAGTTTTTCCAACCAGTTTCTTTCCTTTGTGTAGCGTAAGGGCTCCTTTGTGGAGTGTATAGGGAGAAATCCCCTCTGAGGGGCCTTGCCACTGCATAGCAAGGATTGGGAAGACACATCCAATGGTTGTGTTTTATATCTCCACTTTCATTTCTAAAGCTGGCAAATGTTCTTCTGACATGCCTGTGTCCCTCTCTCCCCACAGGTGCACACAAGCACCTCAGTCTGCAGTGCACTGCCTGTAGCAAAGGGGGAGTGCTGTTGTCATGGTTGAATCTGTTCCACCTGGGAACAGATGAAAAATTTTCTTTGCATGTTTTTCATGCAGAAGAATTTAGCTTGCTGCTCTTTTCCTGTTTTCTTTCTCAATTGTGTGAAAGCACCATGAGAGGTTTTCCAGATTTTATTTTTATTTTTTTGCAAATGATTTAAGAGGTGCCTCTGTTTTTGTTTTTCTCTGGATTTCCAGATTCTGGCTGTGAGTTCGTAGCTGTCCTTTTTGAAGAAGGAGTGTTACAAAGTATGCACTATCCAGAACAGTACAGTAATCTGGCAGACTGTCAATGGATTATTTATGCGCCAGAGGACCGTGTAATCAAGGTATAATATGAGTGCTTCTTATGTCTACAGAATGGAAGTGGGTAGCATTTAGTTGACAGGAAAATGTGCAGCTAAGGACAAACAAGATCTAGCAACATAAGCTTGAATAATGCTGCTGGATGCAGTTAAGAGAAATTGCTTTCCATCCCAAAAGCCAGAAAGGTTTTGATTTCTCCTTTAGGTTAATAGTAAAATAGGATTTTCTGATTTATCTTGTGTCATTTTATTTTGACACATTTTTCTATCAAATTTAATATGACATGTCACTTGTGAGAGGTCTGAATGCCACAGAAACCAGACCCTAAAAGAATCTTTGAGACTATTAAAGACGTTATTGTACATAATTGAATTTTAATTTGTGAATTTAACAAGTTTGTGTTTTTTTTTAACGTGAAGCTCACATACAAATCTTTTGAAGTAGAAGAGAGTGAAGATTGTTCTTACGATGCTGTGACTGTGTATGAAGATGTGGGAAAAGAGGAGGAAATTGGTTTGGCTTTTGATTTTCAACGTATTTTGGGGATGAACCTATGAATTTTGGGGATGAGTCCTATGAATTTCAGTAGCCCTGTTTTACACCGTAAAATCAAGTTCAACATTAGAATCTCAGGTGATGTTGTAGGTACCAGTCTGAGTACCTTGAAAATACTTACATGTATTGGTTCTTCTGTTCCACGTGTTGAGGCAAAAAGACATCCAATAACTATTTGGTGTATTTAAGTTCTATATGGAATGCAATCTGAATTCATGTAAATGAAGAGAAGAATTTAAGACAATAATTTGTTTTTATAGTAATTATGTTGGTCAGATTGGGAACAGAAAGCAACCCACGGGTTTCAGAGTCCAGTTGTTCTTCACTCCAGATGTGCATTCATGTTATTCTTACCACCCTGCTGGAGATTCCCCTGGCTTATATCAAAAGAAAGGAAGACCTGTGCCAATCAAATCTTTTCAACAATAATTGATGCTGTTGCTTGCTGTTGCTAGATTAGCACTGGCAGATATTAGTGCTGAAACAGCAATAAGAAAACCAATTTTCCAGTGTGTTCTATATGTAATGGCAACCTAAGAGCTTGAGTGCTGCAATATTATCTTGAGCAACAATGCATGATTCTCCTTGTTCTTACGAGATAATTACTGAACAGACTGACACGAACAATAGAATTGTCCTTCAGTTTCAGTCTGGTTATCTATTTCTCTCTTGTGTATAGTTCTTTTTTTATTATTTATTTATTTTTTAACCTTCCTACGTACCAGCTGGAATGCACAGACTGTTGAAAGAGATAAGGATGAAAAACTACCTTCTAATCTGCTGTGAACATTTGCTTTCTGATCTTTAGCTAAGTCTTCTGGATTTGACCTACCAGCACCTGTTTTAAGCTCCTCTGCTCTGATGCTTGTTGTCTTTCACTCTGATGAAACAGAGACCTTTGAAGGATTCAAAGCTACAATCTCTTTTGTACATGTAACAGGTAATAGAAGTAACTTGGGAGACTGCCTCATTGGGGCAGCACAAAGGGCTCTATGCTGAATCTGGATATTCAGAATGATTTTGTTCTAGGAGATTTTCACGTAATACGTAGTTTCAGTGAAAAATCTTATGAACCTATTGAGACATTGAACAAAGGACTTATTGAGCAGGTGAAGAGAAACAATGGATCTCCCCCCAAACCTCAGGGTTTTGTTTTGTGTAAAAGTATTTTGGTACATTTTGAATGGTACTTTAGTTCCATGTGAAGATGTAATAACACAGGCCCCTGCTGTAGAAATCTATTCCTTCTACAGAAATGATAATAGAGAAATAAAAATAATTTTGAAATAAAAGTATCATTCAAGACAACCCACTAACACATTTGCTATTTTCATTTGCTAGATTTAGGTACTGTGAATTCAACTAGTGAAGAAGTTTTTGAAGATATGGATACGACTGTGGAAGAAATACAGGTTACAACAGGTATATCAACCTGAGGTATGTTTTCTTCATGGGAATGTGGAGTACCTCTAGGACTTAAATGGTGTTTTCTCCAAATATTTAATGGCTGCAGTCTGAGTTTTCCCAAGATTTTTCATTAAGATGTGCTGAGGAAATAAAAAGATGAATAGTAACCTTTCTATGTTTTAGCTTTTGAATAATAGAAGGCATTTTTTGCTTGTTTCCTTCATCTTCTTAAGTCACTTAGAGCAGTAGACTGACATTTTTACAGACTGTCAGTCAGTTTTACACCCTGCTTCTTGGAAAATAATTGCAAAGAGTACAGGGTTTTTGAAACTAATAACCAGAGTTCTAGAACTTCCTTTTTTTTTTTTTTAACCTCTAGCAGTTTATGGAGAATGGAATGTGTCCATATTCATTGTAAGTCTGAGGCTAAAACCTTTGAAGTGGCAAAGGATCTGAGAATCCTCTCATAAGCAGTTGCTTTCACCTTGGTGAAGCTCAGTTTTTGCAAAGATCATCTCTCGTGTGGAGTGTGAATGAGACGCACTTATAGTGCGAAGCGAGTGTGGAGTCCCGATCTGCGGTTCCGTAGTCCTGCGAGGGGCGCGGCCAGATACGGATGAAGCGAAAGATAGATGAGCAGAAGAGAGTCTCGGGGGTTTGGGCCCTTAGGTGTAGGGTACCCTGAGCACAGTGAAGTGAGGTGCTCAGCAGTACACCCCACCTCTGTCCTAATCCTAGGTGAAGGCGTGTGGTACCCTGTGGGTGGTGAAGTCCACAGCAGCATGTCAGGAAGAGCTGGGGATTAAGGGTTCCAAGAGTCAGCAGGGTGGGGTTGCAGACCCCGGGATCGCTAGGGAGAAACAGGCGACATCCGTGTTTTTTAGGGTCCTAATTAGGGTCATGTTTAGTGTTAGGGTTAGAGTTATGTTTAGGGTTGTTTGGAAAGAGAGAAAGTGCAGAGTCCTGTTGTGTGTGGGGTTGTGTAAAGGCTCCCAAAGGGAGTTCAGGTCTACCCAAAGGCTTCCGTTGGGAGCACTTTTTGATGGGAGAAACTGACAACGTACCTGTTTTTATAGGGTCCTAATTAGGGTTAGGCTTAGTATTTCGTTTAGGGTTACGTTTAGTGCAGAGTCCTGTTGTGTGTTGTGTTGGAGTGTGGCCATGGGGATGGACAAGCTCCATGGTTGGTGATAACATCAGACTCTTAATGATGAGGCCAGTAGGAATGTAAAGTGTTTAGAAGGAACAAAGAAGGGTTATTCAGGAGACTCCTTGCCGTCTGGGACTGCTTGTTCTCCAGTCGTTAAGACATGGAAGTTTCTGGGTGTTTGCGGTTGGTGGGCAATGTTGTTTGACTAATGAATATTTAGTGGAAAAGTACTGCTGTAGAGCAAATGGTATAAGAAGGGAGGATGTCCTCAATAAGAGATAGTTGAAGTTATGCCCTCAGTGAGAGAGTCCTATCATCTGGAATGAGCGTGAGAAAGTGCATTTTGATATGGGACTGCCCTGCACTCAGATTTTGTCCTTCCTTCTTGCCTTCCCCTCCTCACCACCTCTCCTCCTTTTCCAGCTGTGAGCATTTCTGCACTCTCAAGGCCTTTTCCAGGCACTGCCATGGACCTGCAGTTTGCTGACCACAGCAGCTGACAGATGTGAATTTTGGATCAGCTGACAGGATGGACTGCTCAGGAAGAGCATCCTTAGCCTTTCCTCACTTGTGAGGTAGACATGAAGGCTAATCTGTCCTGTGTCACCCTCGTGACAAGCTGATCAGGTCAAGTAAGGCCTGGCTAGAGTGAAGGCAGTTTCATTAACATTAAGCCACTTCACGCACAGTTCTTCCCCCAGTTAGCCATATGAGGGTAGTGCTTTGTTTTCACCCCAGACTGGTGCTAGAATAGTTGTCTAGATGCTCTAAAACAGCATGTGTACGTTCAGTGCATCTGCGAGAAACCAGCCAGGGAAGTTAGGAAGATATGCACTACTCCCTGACCTCTTCCAACTCCTTCATTTAATGTTGACCTCATTTTGATATGGGTTCGTCTTGCCATTTCTCTTCGTTATTTCACCAAATTGGTACCTGTATTGACTTAAAGGGAAAACAAGCATAAAGTCAGTAGCACTTAAAAGGGAAAGACATTTATTTAATTTGCTTTGCAACCTGTGAGCTCATGAGGTTCATTAATTTTGTAGGAAGTAAATAAGTTCCAGTGTTTTGTTCTGGAATTTATCACTTTTTGTCTATTTCCATTTTAACTCGTAGTTCAAGCTCTGCATCCTGCTTGACTATGCTCTGTGACAGACCACGTCTGGGCCTTTGCAGCCTGGGGGACACTTGTGCAGAAAAATTAGGGGTATTTGTTGCCTCATTGCTATTGCAATTGGTACCGCATGGGTCCAGGAGCACAGGTAGCAGGGTTGCATTTGCAATATCTGTCTTTTACTGATAGAGGGGTGGGCTTCTTGGGCATGGATGCTAGTGGTCTTGGGATACTTGCCTCTCACTGAGTGGCATGAGTGCTCATGGGCATGTCAGCCAGATAGGCATCTTGTAGCCAGGAAGAGAAAAGTGTAGCATACTTGTGCGCTGTCTTCAAGCAGACGGGAAGCACAACTGGATGAAGAAGCTTCATTTAAAAGAGTAGGAGTTCTCCTGAGGCCAATATATCAGGAGTGCTGGTGGGGAGGGGGAGAGGAGGGTGGGATACGTTAGATATTGAAGATCATTTCCCATTCTATTATTTTAAGTAGAGATAAAAATGCAGACTGATTATCTTATCTCTATAAAATTCCCCCCCCCCCCCCTTTTTTTTTTTAGTATACTATTTTACCACCCAAAGCAAATGCTACACAAAGAGTTGTGGTTAGGAGGCATACAGTTATTTATCTCAGTCAAAATGTCTCAGTTAAAAAGCTATCAGTAGGAGATAATAATAATAAATACATGTGGCATTTGGCTAGATGAATACAAGATTATTCTAAACAGAACATATTCCTGAAAAGAATTATTGTAACCAATTAGAAATCTCCAGTTATGCTTAGAGTTGTAAGAATGTGAAATCAAATTTAATTATGCAAGGTCCCATTTGTGCCAAAGGTGTTATAAAGAATATCTGTACAGAAACATTCAGTATAAGAAGATGATTTGGTGCTATTATTAGCATGCTCAGTTGCACATTTTTTTATAGTAGTTCAGAGTTTAATGATGGTATTTGTAGGGCTAATTACTGAGAATCTGCGCAGCAGACATTGGGGTAGCCATACAAAAAGCATCTGTTTTTGCACTGGCAAGTTATTCATAACTCCAAAGTGAGCTTTGACTAAACTCTTTGTATTAGGTATATGTTCTTGAAAGTGGAAATACCTCTTGTTGCTTTGCAAGCCTGATCAGTGAGCATCGTTCCTTCACTCGTGCGTGCTAGCAGAGGACTGCTGGCAAGCCATCAGCGCTTTCTGGGTTCAGCAGTAATCTGGGAGATGCTCCACAGAGCACATCTTGGGTGATAGGAATGGTCTGGAGACAGGGAGCAGGGAAACGTGGACAGAAAGGAAGGCAAGCAGTCAATATTCATATAAATATTCCTTCATAGCCAATTTTCTAGGAACGGTGAGAAGGAAAGCTAAGGCATCAGGTGTGGTCATAATAGCCCAAGATAAAATCCTGGTGCACAGCAAGGATATCGTGCATCTCGGGCCTGAGGACAAGGAGTTAGCTGGGCCACTCTGAGTGTGAACCAAGCACTTTTCCAGCAGCACTCAGTGTATTCTGATCCTGGAGACCATGGTCTCCCATGGAGAAAGCAGCTTAGGTGACACTGCTCACGAGTGTAGTTGCGGAGGAGAAGTGATCATGAGAAATAAGCTGTGATATTAGAGGAATGTGGGAAGAAAACTTGATGAAAACCCGTTACGTTTGGAATTGACACAGAAGTCAGGTACGGCTCCTGGTTATGGCTGTGCTGCCCAAATGGTTTTCCCATCCTCTCCGCATGGAAGGAATCTGCTCCCCCTTCTCCCCCCCACAGCATCTCTGGAGGCGATGCTAACAACATAGGTGAATTAAGCTTTCAAAACCACGCAAGTCTTCCCACTGATACCGTCAGGCCCTGTGAGGCTAAGTCTTTTCTTCTCAGTTATGAGAGCTTTCCTTTCAAAGAGTGCTATGTGATTCCCAGCCCCAGAGATGGCTGTCTGCTGCCAGTAACAATCCCCGCAGGCCACAGCAAAGCAGTTTCATCTTTCAGCCCTCCTGACCTGGCACAAAGGGACCGTCTTTCTTCTCCTCCACCTACCTAGAACGTAATCACAAGGCATCCATCTGTCTCAGTACCACTCCTCTCCCCTGCCTTGCCAGCTTCTGTGGAGGTGCAGCTAGAATTGGGACTGAAAATCTCTGGGTTTGGGTCCTCTGATCTGCTCAAACAAACCTGAGCAGTGACAGGAGCTGTGCTGCGGAGCTCAGCCTTGCCCTGTGTGTTCCCAGGCTTCATACTCGAGTAACTGGGGTTCAGCCAGGGGAAGGCAGAGAAGCACAACACAAGTGCTTCTCCCAGCTGATCTTTCAACCTTGTTGGAAGAGGAGGGTCAAATCAGCTGGATCAAGGGGTCATTCCTGCTACTGAGAGTGACTGACAGGAACCTGAGCTGGGATTCACTTCTTGTATCTCAGAAATCTACAGCTGAGCTGGGCACTCCAGGCTTCCCGTATTAGTTAATGGAGAGGATTAGGTATTTTTAGGCATGACTCACCTGGCCTATTTTAGCTCTCTGTTTTAGTGCATGATGAACTGTACTTTATCCATTAACTTTAAAGAGTGTCTAATCCAAGTAGCTCAGATGTGGACCTGTTAATTGATTTATTCAGTTGAATTCTACCCCGTGTGCCAAGGTCTTTAAAGCATCAGCTGA
Organism: Cygnus atratus; assembly: GCF_013377495.2. Lineage (NCBI taxonomy): Eukaryota > Metazoa > Chordata > Aves > Anseriformes > Anatidae > Cygnus > Cygnus atratus. Next base: position 120,538,552 of record NC_066364.1, read on the forward strand.
CTTTCAAGGCTGAAGCGGGGACAACCAGAAAGAGAGAGGCAGTACAGAAAGCTGCTCTTTGCTTGAATTTTTTTATTTTTTTTTTCCAGGTAGTGGCATCTCTTCAGGTGTGATTGTTGGTAGCCAGACACTTGAGTTGGCTATGGTCATTTTGTACTCTGAAGGTACTGGTCCTTCTAGTTTAGGAGCAATGCAGTCTTCTCCACCTGTACGACCTCCATCTACTGGTGAGAAAAAGAAGAGTTTCAGTTGCTTTCTCTCTGAAACATCTGCTTTCCTGTGGACAAACCCTTCTCTCTCTTGCTCTATCCCTGCCCTCATTTTCCTCACAGCCCTCCATCTTGACCCCTCACGATGCAGCCAAAACTGACGGTTCTCTGCAGCTTCTCCAAGACTGCTACCTTCCTTACCTTTTGCTGGAGTTAAGCAGAGAGGTTCCCCGGCACAGGGGCAAGAAGAGCTGCTGCACCTCTGTAGTGCAGCCAGTGAGACCAACAGCAGCAGCATACTCCGCTCGTGTCCCGTACCCCTGCCACTCCCTGCAGAAGAGGCTGCAAGAGAGGAGGCTGGGTAAGGGCTTGGCTGGTCCACAGGAACTCCCCAGGGGCGGTTCCTGTGCAGGGGCCAGCCTGGGACCAGACAAAGGCAGCGAAGCACATCCTCGGGAGTGAAGTATGGAAATGATGAAGCATGCCTTGCATGCCACCATCGTATCGTAGCTTATCGTACCGATAGGAACAAGGGCATCCTGCTTTAGCTTTCTGAAGCTGATGTGGGACAATGCCATTTTCCCCTTGGGTGGAATTGACACATGGCACAACACCGAGCCTCTGGCTGCGTGGGGAGCTGTACAAGCTCCCTTCTGACTCTGCAGGCTGCACACCACAGGCAGCCGCTGGCTCCCGTACCCTGCCTCACAAAGCGCTAGAACAATCAGCTGGCAGCACAATGCTGTCTCTCCCGGTGGTGGTCTCTGTAATGACATTCTTGGGGTGAGGACCTGAGAATATAAACTAGGGGTAGTTTATTTGCAGAGTGAGGAATGAGGCATTATTGATAAATACAGGTGTCTGATAGAAGAAGGATGGAAATTCTCATTTCTAAGCCTTGCTTGTAACCTCAGTGTTGGTGCACCTCTTCCTTCCCTTGCTCTGTTGTCTGGAGGATTTAGCTTCATCTTTTCCCATCCCTTCTCATATCACATAGTTGTTGGTGGCTGAACACTCTACTTGCTATTTCTCTGTTCTCATCCTTGGCCTTTGTGTCCATACCAGCTGTCTAATGATGGCACAATCATGAGCTCTGAGGGCTGTCATCCCTAAACTCATTCTTACTGAATCCAATACCTGCTCTAAACTGTCACTACACACACACACGATGAGTTTCTGCTTGCTCTTGTCCCAGCTACCATAAGGAATCGTAGCTGGACTGAGCACACTGAATCCCCTTTTGTTTTGCTCACCTTTTTGCACTCTGATTTCAGGCCATTGTTCCAAGAGAGCTGAGGAACTTGGCCCGTACAGGCTCATTGAAGGCTGGGGTAAGCATTTTGATGAACTGCAGAGTCTTTGGATTAAGGACAAACACTGATATGGACAGAAGGGATTTGTTCTCTACAGGAGAAATGTAGATGTCCAAGGACCTGCAGGATGCAGAGAATTCATCTTGTGCAGCTGACACTTCATAAATCGGGGTTCAGGGTGCATGTCCAGCTGTTGGTGTACAAGAACGACAGTGGTGCAACTCCCAGCGGGCATTGTCTTTCTTCCTTCTGGATCTTTCCACAATAGAAAGGGAAGATGGCAGGAAAATCTTTCCTGCCATCACCTGAGCTTCTTCAAGCTCCCTGTGCTAGTGCAAGATGGTCCTGTAAGATGTCTAATACTGAGTGCTGTGTCCATGTCCTGGGACCATTTCCCAGTTATTTACTTCTTAAGAAGGAGAAGAGAGCGCACACGTGGCAGGTCCTACGTCAACTACTGCACATCTGAAATGTGTCAGATGCTAGAACTTCTGCAAGATAGCATTAAATATATAACATACAAGTTGTTTGGCAATACAAGTCAATTGGCACACTCGGGGAGCTCTGTCCTACAATTCTTTCTCCTTTCACTTCTCTTTTTGTTAATGAAACAGCTGTTCTTTGGTTTCAGGCTTAAATATATTTTTTAGATTGCTTTTATGCTGCTGGCCCTTGGAAATGCATGAAGTGCTGTGAAAGAAAGCCATTGCTGGGAGGCAAGAGGAAGGCCTGTAGGTGAAATCATGTCTCGTAATAACAGTCTGCATCTCACGTATTCATCTCATCCCTTCCTTTGTTTCTGTAGAGGGTCTCAGCTCCCTTGGGCACACGGTTGCACGCCTTTTCTGCCTTATTTAAGCATTTACAGTGATATCAGCCAAGGTCCTTCACTAGCACAGCACCAGCTACTGGGTTGTTCCTTTGGGGGCTGTTTTCTTCACGGC